>NC_090445.1:1309626650-1310994775 GCF_031143425.1 Pleurodeles waltl | reverse complement strand
TCACACACCCACCCAATAGCCATCCACCTCACAACAGCCTCCAGCCCATGCACCTCCACCCAAAGTCAGAAAATGAACACCTCCTACAACCCCTACATCTTCCTCCACTCCCAAACCACCCTCCATCTACCCGCCCCAGTGTTCCTAAAAAACTTTTCCTGTCAAACCTTGACCTCTTCCCTTCACCTCCCCACCCCTTCCGTACCCTAGGGCCCGCCTTTCCAGGTCCCAACCCAGCACCTCAGCCACCACATCACAGGGCACATTGGTGCCAGCAGTAACCGGATTCTGGAGTGCGCCAAGCAGCAGGGCTGCCAGTGTCCCAAGGAGCGAGGCCAAGGACATTCCCCCACCTCCAAAAGAGAAGAAGTTGGCCACATCCCGGAGGGAGAAGGCCAAAACACCTGCCACAAAGGGCTCATCCAGGACAACAGTTGGGAGTGGCAAGACAGCTACGCCACCATCCAAGATGGGAAAGGGCCTGAAAAAAAAAGGCAAGTCAACGTCGCCGCTAACCTTCACGGCGAACAAGACCGCCACCGGCACCGCCACCTGCACCGCCACCACAGGCACCGCCGCCAGCACTCAAGATACTGAGCCCTTCACTTGCACCGCATACACTGTGCCCTTCAGCAGCACCAACGTCAGTGAGCCAGCCACCAGTACCGCCGCTCAGGACACCGCCGCCAGCACCGCCACTCAGGACACCGCTGCCAGCATCAAGGTCAGTGAGCCCCCCACCAGCTTCGCCGCTCAGGACACTGCTGCCAGCACCAAGGTCAGTGAGCCCCCCACCAGCACCGCCGCTCAGGACACCACCGCCAGCACCAAGGTTAGTGAGCCCCCCACCAGCACCGCCACTCATGACACAGTCACCAGCCCCGAGGTCAGTGAGCCCCCCACCAGCACCGCTGCCCAATGAGCGCCGCAAGCATAGCCGCTACTGAGCCCGCCTCTAGCACCTCCCACGGCCACGCCACATCCTGAGCCAGTGGCACCACCGCAGACATGGCTGCCATCCCCAGTGGTCATTCATACGAGGCTGGTGGTCAGTTCCAGGGGCCTGGCCCACTTGCCTGTTGCACCACTGTCAGTGGAGTGTCACATCCACTACCTCAGTCCTTGGCAGGATGAAGCACTCTGGGCACAAAGCCCCCTCCAGAACCAGTGGAGAAAGACATCCACTACCTCAGTCCTTGGCAGGATGAAGCACTCTGGGCACAAAGCACCCTCCAGAACCAGTGGAGTATCACATCCACTACCTCTGTCCCTGGCAGGATGAAGCACTCTGGGCACAAAGCCCCCTCCAGAACCAGTGGAGTATCACATCCACGACCTCTGTCCTTGGCAGGATGAAGCACTCTGGGCACAAAGCCCCCTCCAGAACCAGTGGAGAAAGACATCCACTACCTCAGTCCTTGGCAGGATGAAGCACTCTGGGCACAAAGCCCCCTCCAGAACCAGTGGAGGATCACATCCACTACCTCTGTCCTTGGCAGGATGAAGCACTCTGGGCACAAAGCCCCCTCCAGAACCAGTGGTGCAAGACATCCACTACCTCAGTCCTTGGCAGGTGGAAGCACTCTGGGCACAAAGCCCCTTCCAGAACCAGTGGAGTATCACATCCACCACCTTTGTCCTTGGCAGGATGAAGCACTCTGGGAACAAAGCCCCCTCCAGAACCAGTGGAGAAAGACATCCACTACCTCAGTCCTTGGCAGGATTTAGCACTCTGGGCACAAAGTCCACTCCAGAACCAGTGGAGACTGTTATCCACTTGAGAGACTGTGGCTTTGCACTCCCCAGGATAAAGCAGTGGGCAAACCACCCACTGTAAAGACTTGAGAGACTGTGGCTTTGCACTCCCCAGGATAAAGCAGTGGGCAAACCACCCACTGGAGAGACTTGAGAGACTGTTGCTTTGCACTCCCCAGGATACATCAATGGGCATGAAGCCCCCTCGTGGAGCTGGCGTCATGCACTCATCCGGCTGAGGTGCCCTCCCTTCTCTTCCCCCTGAGGTGCCTGTGTTTTTTTTCGATCTGATGCCCCTGCAGTGTTCTCTCAGTTTCGATCGGGTATCTTGTGTAGGCCTCGTCCATGCCTTTTGGGCCCAGTGGTCCACGGACTATATTGGTGCAGTACCTGGACTTTAATTCTTGGTGTACATATTTGTTTATAGTGTATGTACATTTTTGATTAATGGGTTTTACATGATTACAATTGTTCAACTCATTTCCTTTTGTCCTTGCGTTCTTCCGGGAGGGGTGTTGGGGGGTGTAAATGTAATGTTTCAGCATATATTTGTGTGTGTGTGGTTGTGGGTGATGGTGGGGGTGTTGCATGTTGCATTTGTGTGTCACTCTGTTTTCCTTCCCCCCTCCCCTGTGTCGTAGGTGCAGTACTCACCGTGGTCGTCGCCGCCGTCGGTCGTGCTCCTTGTAGAGGAGCAGGAAGACAATCGCAGGGAGTATTTGGAGTTCAGGCTCCATGGCGTCCTGGTTCCTTGTGGAATGTGTAGAGGTGAGTGTTTTTCCTTCCAAGTACTGTTTCTGTTGTGTTTTTGTTCTCATTGAATCCGCCCCGGAAAAGATGTTGGATTGGCCTGTCATAATAGTGTCGGCTGTACATTGTCTTTCGCCTGTCTCTTGGCGGTGACCGCCGTGCTGTTTGTTTGTACTGCTGTGGAGGTCGGAGTGTTAAAGTGGCTGTCTATGTTGGCGGTTTCCGCCACGGTCATAATTCCATTTTTTTGACCGCCGCTTTACCACCGACCGTCAGGGTTGTAATGAGGGCCCATGTGTCTAAGGAATGTGATGGTATGTAATACCTTCTGCAGCTAATGTTGGCAATTATGTACACTCATAGCAATCCCTCACCTCCATCATGCCAATGTATTCAGAAGGCAAATTTTTTAAAAAATTTAAGAAAAATCTACTTCAGATGTGCCTATGTGTAATTCTCTTTCACCTAATGAGTGCAGTATATAATCTACAGGGCTCGAGCAGAGGCTCAACAACTGTGGAAAATGCAGATGAGGATAATCCTATAAGAAGAGCAATTAATATTATGACTGCAACAATAATTATACCAATTATTATGTACCTATGTCTGTTGTTCGTTATATTATTACTAGAATTAGTTTCTAGCAAACTCGTCCCTTGGTACTCTTTTTAATTCCCTAACAAAGTCAATGCAAATGTATCTAATGAAGGCAAAATTCAATTTCACTAATGATCACATCAGGGATGAAATGTTTCAGCCTATCCACCAGCAAAGGAAATTCAAAGTGAAATTTGAGCATAATATTCAGTTTGAGGAGGTTCAGTTGGATCTGCACCATTATCACAAAATTCCCAAAGTTGACTCTCTGTTATTGCTAGCAAAGTATGTCCATTCAGGTGAGGAGGAACTCTGACAGGGCATTCTAGTTCTTTTAGCTCATTGGTACAAACGCTTCGTTCTCACTTTCACTCAGACCAGATTTCTCAGTGTTCCCTGGCACAGTCTGAGGTACACGTTCCTTGGGCAAACTCAGTGTCTCCCCTACTCATCACTTGGGCCAATGGTCTCCAGCTCCCACTCACTCTCTTAAATCACTACGCCCTTCATCAGGGTCTGAGTCTGAATCTGACCCATTCACCACTATAGATTGAGACTCTTCCATCTCAGCTTCAGTTGTGGATCTCTCCGGACCCCCCTCAGACCAGGTATGTGCTGTTTCAGGTTCTTCTTGGTACCGAACAGCTTGACTAACCTGCTCCTGCTGTCTCTCTGTCACGATTGGCAATTCTGGGAGAGATGTTGTCACATCATCAAGGAGACACTCAACTCTGAGAGTATGGAAAACGTATATCGAGTTGGGGAGATCATCAAATTTAGCAGCTATCGTTGTCACCAAAATGACTTGGTATGGCCCACACCAATGTGTCTCTGTTGGACTTTTCATCCTTGGCGTGGTCTCCCTTAACTTTTTGCCTCTGTTTCTCAGGTTGTTGATGTTTGCTGGTCTCTGATTTTGCTGTTTTTGTTACTCTGGGCACTTTACCACAGCTAACCAGTGCTAAAGTGCAAGTGCTCCTTTATAAAATGTGTATGTAATTGGTTTATCCACGATTGGCATATTTGATTTATTAGTAAGTCCCTAGTACAGTGCACTAGAGGTGCCCAGGGCCTGTAAATCAAATGCTACTGGTGGGCCAGCAGCACTGGTTGTGCAACCCACATAAGTACCTCTGTAACTATGTCTCGGACCTGCCACTGCAGTGTCTGTGTGTGCAGTTTTAAACTGTAAATTCAACTTCACAAGTGTACCCACTTGCCAGGCCTAAACCTTCCCTTTTGTTACATTTAAGGCACCCATAAGGTAGGCCCTAGGTAGCCCCAAAGGCAGGGCGCAGTTTATAGTTAAGGTAGGACATAGAGTAATGTGTTTTATATGTCCTGACAGTGAAATATTGCTAAATTCGTTTTTCACTGTTGAAAGGCCTGTCCCTTTCATTGGTTAACATGGGGCTACCTTTAAGTGTAGATTCCTTTTGGGAGCGGATGGACATGTGGAGTTTGGGGTCTCTGAGCTCACACTTTTCCAAATACATCTTTTAGTAAAGTTGATTTTAAGATTGTGTGTTTGAAAAATGCTAATTTTAGAAAGAGAGCATTTTCTTGCTTATACCATTTCTGTGACTCTGCCTAGTTGTGGATTCCCTATCTGGGTCAGTTTGACAGTTGGGCTGGTTGCACCTCACACTAGACAGGGACACAAAGGGAGCTGGGGGTGTAGTCTGCATTTCCTGATCAGCCACCTGTGCTCGGAGGGAGAGGAGGAGTGGTTACTCCCACCTGAAAGGGATGTGCCTGCCCTCACGCAATGCAGTCTCCAACACCCTGGTGTGTGTCTGGGGCCTGGCCTGGGCAAGGCAGGATTTCAAATTCAAGAGAGACTTTGCTTTGAAGTAGGCCTGCTTCAAAGGAGAAATTGGGTATAAGAAGGTGTAGGAAAGTACCATCTTGCCTGGCATGTTACCCCCATTTTTCACTGTATGTATGTTGTTTTAGCCCTTGTGTCACTGGGATCCTGCTATGCAGGACCCCAGTGCTCATAGTATGTGCCCTGTATGTGTTCCCTGTGCGGTGCCTAACTGTATCACTGAGGCTCTCCTAACCAGAACATCAGTGTTTATGCTCTCTCTGCTTTCCAAATTTGTCACTGCAGGCTAGTGACTAAATTTACCAATTCTCATTGGCACACTGGTACACCCATATCATTCCCTTGTATATGGTACTTAGGTACCCAGGGTATTACGGTTCCAGGAGATCCCTATGGGCTGCAGCATTTCTTTTGCCACCCATAGGGAGCTCAGGCAATTCTTATACAGGACTGCCACTGCAGCCTGAGTGAAATAACGTCCACGTTATTTCACAGCCGTTTTTCACTGCACATAAGTAACTTATAAGTCACCTATATGTCTAACCCTCACTTGGTGAAGGTTGGGTGCCAAGTTACTTAGTGTGTGGGCACCCTGGCACTAGCCAAGGTGCCCCCACATTGTTCAGGGCAATTTCCCCGGACTTTGTGAGTGCGGGGACACCATTACACACGAGCACTATACATAGGTCACTACCTATGTATAGCTTCACAATGGTAACTCCGAACATGGCCATGTAACACGTCTAAGATCATGGAATTGTCACCCCAATACCATTCTGGTATTGGGGGGACAATTCCAATATCCCCCAGGTCTCTATCACAGAACCCGGGTACTGCCAAACTGCCTTTCCGGGGTTTCTACTGCAGCTGCTGCTGCTACCAACCCCTCAGACAGGATTCTGACCTCCTGGGGCCTGGGCAGCCCCGGCCCAGGAAGGCAGAACAAAGGATTTCCTCTGAGAGAGAGTGTTACACCCTCTCCCTTTGGAAATAGGTGTGAAGGGCTGGGGAGGAGTAGCCTCCCCCAGCCTCTGGAAATGCTTTGATGGGCACAGATGGTGCCCATCTCTGCATAAGCCAGTCTACACCGGTTCAGGGATCCCCCAGCCCTGCTCTGGCGCGAAACTGGACAAAGGAAAGGGGAGTGACCACTCCCCTGGCCAGTACCTCCCAGGGGAGGTGCCCAGAGCTCCTCCAGTGTGTCCCAGACCTCTGCCATCTTGGAAACAGAGGTGTTGGGGGCACACTGGACTGCTCTGAGTGGCCAATGCCAGCAGGTGACGTCAGAGACCCCCTCTGATAGGCGCTTACCTTCCTTGGTAGCCAATCCTCCTTTCTTGGTAGCCAAACCTCCTTTTATGGATATTTAGGGTCTCTCCTCTGGGGTATTCTTCAGATAACGAATGCAAGAGCTCAACAGAGTTCCTCTGCACTACCCTCTTCGACTTCTGCCAAGGATCAACCGCTGAATGCTCCAGGACGCCTGCAAAACACCAACAAAGTAGCAAGACGACTACCAGCAACATTGTAGCTCCTCATCCTGACGGCTTTCTCTACTGTTTCCTGGTGGTGCATGCTCTGGAGGCTGTCTGCCTTCACCCTGCACTGGAAGCCAAGAAGAAGTCTCCTGTGAGTCGACGGAATCTTCCCCCTGCTAACGCAGGCACAAAAAGACTGCATCACCGTCCAAGTTTAGTGGAGGTAAGTCCTTGCCTCCCCACGCTAGACTGCAAACCTGTGTACTGCGTGATTTGCTGCTGCTCCGGCTTCTGTGCACTTCCCCAAGGATTCCTTTGTGCACAGCCTAGTCTGGGTCACCAGCACTACGTCCTGCAGTGCTCAACCCTCTGAGTTAGACTCCAACGTTGTGGGACCCTCCTTTGTGACTCTGAGCCAGCTCCGGTTCACAAATCTTCTAAGTGCCTGCTCTGGTACTTCTGCAGGTGCTGCCCGCCTCTGTGGGGGCTCTCTGAGTTGCTGAGTGCCTCCTCTGTCTGCTCCTCCAAGGGGCGACATCCTGGTCCTTCCTGGTCCCCAGCAGCACCCAAATACCTCTACCGCGACCCTTGCAGCTAAGAAGGCTTGTTTGTGGTATTTTTTACGTGGAAACACTTCTGCAACCTCCAGCACGCTGTGGGACATCTTCCATCCAACGGAGAAGTTCCTAGCTCTCTTCGTTGTTGCAGAATCCTAGTCTTCTTCCATCCAGAGGCAGCCTTCTTGCACCTTCATCCGGGGTTTCCTGGGCTCCTGCCCCCCATAGACACTATTGTGACTCTTGGACTTGGTCCCCTTGCCTTGCAGGTCCTCAGGTCCAGGAATCCGTCTTCAGTGCTTTGTTGGTGTTTGTGGTTCTTGCAGAATCCCCCTATCACTACTATTGTGTCCTATTGGGGTAGTAGGGGTACTTTACTCCTACTTTTCAGGGTCTTGGGGTGGAGTATCTTGGACACTCTGACTGTTTTCTTACAGTCCCAGCGACCCTGTACAAGCTCCTATAGGTCTGGAGTCATTTGTGATTCTCATTCCACTTTTGGAGTATATGGTTTGTGTTGCCCCTAGACCTATGTTCACAAATTGCATCCTGTTGTAATTCTACACTGTTTGCATTACTTTTCTTACTATGACTTACCGGTTTTGGGTTTGTGTACATATAACTTGTGTATATTACTTACCTTCTAACTGAGGGTACTCACTGAGATACTTGTGGCATATTGTCATAAAATTAAAGTACCTACATAAAGTTTTTTTAGTATCTCTGAGTATTGTGTTTTCTTATGATATTGTGCTATATGATATAAGTAGTATAGTAGGAGTTTTGCCATAGCTACCTTCTATCAGCCTAAGTTGCTAGAAACACCTCTATTCTACTGATAAGGGATAACTGGACATGGCACAAGGGTGTAAGTACCACAAGGTACCCACTATAAGCCAGGCCAGCCTCCTACAGAAGGACAACCAAAACCACAGATTTTAAATAACACATCTGGAAACCAAGAGGAATTTCTGCCTGGAGAAGAGCTGAAGAGCTGAGGAAGAAGAGCTGCCCTGCCTGTTACTCTACTTTGTGGAGCTATCCTGCAGTTGCTGTGTCTGCCAGAGTAAGAGGGCAAAAACTGGATTTTGTGTGCCTTCCATCTTTTGAAGATCTCCAAGGGCTTGATTTAGAGCTTACCTCCTGTTGTTTGAAGTCTCAGGGACAGCAAAGACTTCTCTCTGCCAGCACCTGTAGTATCTAGAAATACTCCTACTCTGCCAAGTGGTGTCCGTCCAGTTCCTGAGATCCCTGAAAGGAGAAGCTGTCAGTCTAAGAGGAATAAATCCACGCACAGAACGCCATGCGGGGAAAAGATCGACGCAATTCCGATCTGCGGCAGGAAAATCGACGCACCACCGGCTTCGTAGCTGAAAATCGACGCTCACCTACAATGTGACCGGATGATCGACACACGGAGCTGGGGAAACGACGCGCAGCATCGCTGACGGAGCCTGGTGAGATCGCAACACGCACTGTGTGGTTTTCGGATCATCTTGCGGCTGAATTTGCAATGCAAGCACCGCTGGGTGTGTAAAAACAATGCAAGGCCTGCCTGGACCCGAGAGTGCTGACCGGATCGATGCATCGCTCTCCTGCGGAGAGAAGAAATGATGCACCCGACCCGATGAAAGGAGAAACAACGCAAGGTCTCTCTCGTGAGTGAAATTGACTCATTGCACGCCCTTTTTGATGCACACTCGCCAGTGCGGGGTTATTTTTGACGCACCCAAGGTACATTTTCACGTTAACAGTGTTAGTGTGTGTTTAAAACCACATGAAGACTCTTTTTGCTTTTTAATTGATAACTTGACTTGTGTATTGTGGATTTTATCGTTTTGGTTTTGTTTTGTTTAGATTATTTTCTATTTTTTCTAAACCTGAATTGTGTCATTTTGTAGTGGTTCCATTAAGTTACTGTGTGTGTTGGTACAAATACTTTACACCTAGCACTCTGAAATTAAGCCTACTGCTCATGCCAAGCTACCAAGGGGGCAAGTGGGGGTTAGTTGAGGGTGATTCTCTTTTACCCTGACTAGAGTGAGGGTCCTTGCTTGGACAAGGGGTAACCTGACTGCCAACCAAAGACCCCATTTCTAACATTGGCAGCAGCGATTGGATTGGGCATGTATTTGTACTTGACATACAGTAATTAAGTGTATGCTACTGTTTGAGTTCAGACCACTCAGTGACCACATATTACTTGTCTTATGATTTTTTTCTTTTCTCTTTGGGACTTCTTTTTGTTCTACTTCTTGCTGATCCCTGGATTTACTTTTTTGTTTGAAACTTCATTTGGGAAATCGTTTTTCTGCCTTTGGAACTTTGCACTTGTTTTAAATCTTCATCATGCTTCAATCTGAAGATGCATCAGCCGGAGTTGCCTTTGACTTCGAGAAAGTGGAGAGCTATACAGTAGCTCAGTTGAAGCAATTCTGCAAGGATTTTGCATGTCCCAATACGAGCTCATCTAAGAAGGAGGAGCTGCAAAAGGCACTGAGGGCCTGGGTGACAGCCAAACAAGCTGAGGGGCACACAGATGTTGAGCAGGAAGGGGAGGAAGGGGTGCAAGTCACTCACAACGATGTTTTGGGTGGGTCTGGTCTGTCTAGGGAGAGATTCTCTATGGCAAGTAGCAGTGTGTCTTCCAAGTGTCTGACACCTGAAGAGTTGCAGGACAGATAAGGCAGAAAGAGAGTACCAATTGGAGCTGAAGAAGCTCAGTCTAGAGATGGAAGAGAGAAGGATGGCCATTGAGGAAAGGAAGCTACTGCTGGCTCATGAGCTTAGTTTGAAGGTGTTAGTTCATAGGAGCCAGTCCAATAGAGATGGTGCCAGCAACAATATAGTGCAGGTTGAAAGAAGGGAAGACATCCCAAAAGACCTAGTGAAGGATTACAAGTGGAAGGATGACATATACTTGTGGTTGAAGGGGTAGGAGTCTGCTCTCCACATGAATCTGGTCCCTGAAGAACATTGGGGGGCGGCTCTGTGGAAGCACTTTGAGGTAGAGGGGAGGGATACACTGACAGCCTTAGGGAATGCTCAGAATCTCACCTAACTATCATGAAGGATGCCCTACTCACAAGATATGGTCTCACCCCTGAGCAGTATCAGGATAAGTTTAGGTCCTACAAGAAGAAGAAATCCGAAAGATGGTGGGAATATGTCGATTCTTATTGCAGGTCACTGGATGGTTGGGTGAAGGGCAGTAAGGTAACTATTTATGATGGGCTTTACAATCTGATTGCTTGGGAGCACTTGTACAGTTTATGTTTTCCAGAGCTGCCCCAGCACCTGATTGTCAGCAAGCTGACTGATCCCACAAAGCTTGCGCAGGAAGCAGATCGCTGGTAGAGCACCAGGGTCCAGAAGAAGTCTAGGGGAGACCACGCCAAGGGTGGGCAGGGACCCTCTCAGAAGAAGTGGGGGGTAAGGGTGAACAGGGGGAGTTCTCTAAAGGGCCTCAAACTGATTCCCAGGGTAAGGATTCCCAACCCCCAGTGAGAAGAAGCCATGGTTCTCCAATGGGAAGCCAGTGGCAGGTGGTCCCCCACGTAAGTGCTATGCATGTGACCAGGTGGGTCATGTGAGGGGGGAACCCCAAATGCCCCAATAGTTAACTGGCACCTACTTGTCTGCCGTCCCAGGGTTTGGCCAGTGTAGCACTTGGGTAGGAGTTGGTTCCAGGTGGGTGGGAGCCAGCTGAGGTGACCCTTGTCTCACTAGGGGACAGTGAGTTGGTCCAGAGAACCCTCGTGCCTGAGAATACTAAGAAGTACAGACAGTGGGTGACCATCAATGGACAGAGGGTGGAGGTTCTGAGAGACACAGGAGCCAGTGTGACTACAGTGAGGAGTCACCTGGTGTCTGAAGAGCAGATTGATCCCCGGGTACTTCACCAAGTAGTTGCAGTGGACAACTCAGAGTGCCTGTGCAGAGTGGTGCAGGTTCCCTTTGAATGGGGGGGGGTCTCAGGTTCCTTGAAGGTAGCTGTGAGTCCAACCATGCCTGTTGATTGTTTGCTAGGCAATGACCTGGAGGATTCCCCTAGGAAGGAGGTAGAACACAGGTCGCACTAGGAGATGTTCGGTCTGCCAGGGTGGGTATGCGGATCCACCCGATCAATGACAGCCCATCAGGGTGGTCAAGAGCCCCTGGAGCCTGAAATAGTGGCCCAGGGGACTGCCAAGAAGAGGAAGGGCAGGAGGTGCAGAGAACCGGCCCCAGAAGTTCTCACGGTCTGGGAGGAGGCGGAGCCTGAGGGTGACGCCCCAGAGCCCACAGGGGAACAGGTGGCTGAACTGGGGGAGGTCCCTGAGCTTTCACAGTGGCAGCAGGAAGGGGGACCCACCAGGGAGGCATTCTGTGAAGCACAGAAAACTTGCCCTACTCTAAAGGGACTGCGGCAGCAGGCTGCTGCCCAGGAGGCTGGCGAGGAGCCCAGTATTCACCTGATCTATTGGGAGGATAGCCTCCTGTATAGTGAGCATGCGTTTACTGAGCCTGGGTCAGCTCATATGCTGGTGGTACCCCAGTGCTTCAGGGCCTTCCTACTGGGGTTGGCTCATGATGTGCCTTTGGCAGGACATCTGGGGCAGGACAAGACCTATAAGAGGCTTGTCTCCCACTTCTATTGGCCCCAGATGAGCAAGCATTCTGCTGCACACTGTAGGTCTTGTCCAACTTGTCAGGCAAGTGGCAAGAGTGGGGGGGAAAATGTAAGGCTCCCCTCCAACCTTTACGTGTAGTTAGTACTCTCTTTGAACGGGTTTGTATTGACATTGTGGGGCCTCTGGATCCCAAGACAGCCATGGGCAACAGGTTCATCCTGGTCTTTTTGGACCATGCCACCCGGTACCCAGAAGCCATTCCTCTGAGGTCATTCACTTCCCCTGTGGTTGGTCGTCCACTGATGGGAGTTTTTACCCACATGGGTTCCCCAAGGAAGTGGTATCTGATAGGGGTACCAACTTCATATCAACATATATGAATTCTCCGTGGAAGGTGTGTGGGGTAACCTACAAGTTCACCACCCCTTTTCACTCCCAAAGTAATGGTCTGGTTGAGAGATTCAACCGCACCTTGAAAGGCATGATCAAAACGGAAGGCGGAAGTGGGACGTCCTCCTGCCATGCCTTCTGTTCGCCTACAGGGAGGTACCTCAAAAGGGACTTGGGTTTTGTCCCTTTGAACTCATCTATGGCCATCCTTTGAGGGGACCCTTGAGTCTGGTGAAGGAGGCTTTGGAGACAGCTCCTAGTGACCCCCCCCAGGATGTATTTAGATACATGCTGGCTTTGAGAAACCAGACTGCACGCTTCAGGAGTCTCGCTCAGGAGAACCTGAAAGCAAGCCAGGAGGACATGAAACGCTGGTATGACCAGAATGCCACTGTGGTTGAGTTTCAACCTGGACAAAAAATGTGGGTGATGGCACCAGTGGAGCCTAGGGCGCTCCAGGACAAGTGGACTGGGCCACTTGAGGTGGTGTTGCACAATCCATCAATCAATCAACCAATGCATTTATAGAGCGCGCTACTCACCCAAGAGGGTCTCAAAGCGCTGGGGAGGGGGGTGGGTTACTGCTGCTCGAAAAACCATGCCTTGAGGCGCTTCCTGAAGGCGAGATGGTCCTGGTTAGTTCTTAGGTGTGCGGGGAGGGAGTTCCATGCTTTGGCTGCCAGGTAGGTGAAGGATTTTCCTCCTGCGGTGGTTCTGCGGATACGTGGGACGGTGGTGAGGGCGAGGCTGGCTGAGCGAAGCTGACGGGTGGGCGTGTAAAACGAGAGGCGGCATTTGAGGTATTCGGGGCCCATGTTGTGGAGGGCTTTGTGTGCATGGGTGAGGAGCCTGAAGGTGATCCTCTTGTTGACTGGGAGCCAGTGCAGGTGTTTCAGGTGGGTGGATATGTGGCTGTGGCGAGGGATGTCGAGAATGAGGCGTGCGGAGGTGTTCTGTATGCGTTGGAGACGTCTCTGTAGCTTTGCTGTGGTCCCTGCGTATAGGGTGTTTCCGTAGTCCAGACGGCTTGTGACGAGAGCATGGGTAACTGTCTTTCTGGTTTCGGCGGGGATCCATCGGAAGATTTTTCGGAGCATGCGTAGGGTGTTGAAGCATGATGACGAGATGGCGTTGACTTGCTTGGTCATAGTGAGGAGGGGGTCCAGGATGAATCTGAGGTTGCGTGCATGGTCTGAGGGGGTTGGTGCGGTGCCCAGATCCGTGGGCCACCAGGAGTTGTCCCAGGCGGAAGGGGATTGTCCGAGAATGAGGACCTCCGTCTTGCCTGAGTTCAGCTTTAGGCGGCTGAGCTTCATCCATTCCGCGACGTCTTTCATTCCTTCCTGTAGGTTGATTTTGGCGGTGGTTGGGTCTTTGGTGAGGGAGAGGATCGGCTGGGTGTCGTCGGCGTAGAAGATGATGTTGCTGTTGTGTTTGCGTGCAATGTTGGCGAAGGGGTTCATGTAGATATTGAAGAGGGTTCGGCTGAGCGAGGAACCCTGGGGTACGCCGCAGATGATCTCGGTGGGTTCTGACTGGAAGGGCGGGAGGTAGACTCTTTGGGTTCTGTCGGAGAGGAACGAGATGATCCAGTCAAGGGCCTGTCCTAGGATTCCAGTGGAGCGGAGGCGGGTTATTAGGGTGCGATGGCACACGGTGTCGAAGGCAGCCGAGAGGTCCAGGAGGATGAGGGCGGTTGTTTCTCCGATGTCATCGGTTACTGCGATGAGGGCGGTTTCTGTGCTGTGGTTGGCCCGAAATCCTGATTGGGAAGGGTCGAGCGAGTTGTTAGCTTCGAAAAAATTGGTCAGCTGCTTGTTGACGGTCTTCTTGATGACCTTGGCTGGGAAGGGGAGAAGAGAGATGGGGCGGAAGTTCTTCAGGTCATTGGGGTCAGCCGTGGGTTTTTTCAGGAGGGCGTTGACTTCCGCGTGTTTCCAGCTCTCGGGGAAGGTGGCAGATGAGAATGAGCTATTGATGATGCTCCGGAGATAGGGGGCGATGATGGAGTCGGCTTTGTTGAAGATGTGATGGGGGCACGGGTCCGAGGGGGAGCCGGAGTGGATGGTTTTCATGGTGATTCTGGTCTCCCCAGAGCTGATGGGGGTCCAGGCGTTGAGTGTAGTGGTGGGGGCTGTTGGTTCGGTGGTGGGCGGCGGGGTCTGGGGTCCGAAGCTGTCGTGTAGGTCTGCGATCTTTCGTTGGACGAACGTAGCGAGGGAGTCGCAGAGTTCTTGTGAGGGCATAATGACGTTGGAGCTGGCGCTGGGGTTGGAGAGCTCTTTGACGATGTTGAAGAGTTCTTTGCTGTTGTGGGTGTTGTTGTCTAGTCACTCTTTGAATGATGTCCTTTTGGTGGAGCGGATAAGCTGGTGGTGTTCACAGGTGGCGATCTTGAGGGCTGACATGTTTTCTGTGGTGCGTTCTCTGCGACAGGTTTTTTCGAGGATATGGCAGGATTTCTTGGATTCTTTGAGGGAGTCCGTGAACCACAGGGGTTTCCTGATGCTGGTCCCGCTTGGGTGGCTTTTAAGTGGAGCGAGGTTTTCGGCACAGTTGGTGATCCACTGTGTGAGGCTGAGGGCTGCGTTGTTGGCGTCAGTGGTGATGGCTGGTGGGTTTTGGTTCAGTGTTGAGAGGAGCTGCTCTGTGGAGATTTTGCTCCAGTGCCTGCGGGGGATTTGTTGTGTGCGATGGTGGTGGGTCTCCCATTTGAAGGTTAAGTGGACGCATCTGTGGTCGGTCCAGTGTAGTTCAGAGGAGTGGCTGAAGGATATGTGGTTGCTGGTGGAGAAGATGGGGTCGAGCGTGTGGCCAGCGGTGTGGGTGGGGGTGTTCACCAGTTGCTTGAGTCCGAGGTTGGCGAGGTTGTCGAGCAGGGTGGCTGTGTTGTTGTCGTTGTTTTTCTCCAGGTGGAAGTTCAGGTCCCCGAGTAGGATGTAGTCTGGAGAGGCTAGGGCGTGTGGGCTGATGAAATCTGTGATGGTTTCGCTGAATTGGGCGCGTGGGCCCGGGGGCCTGTAGACGAGAGTTCCTCTGAGGGTGGTTCTGGGGTTGGTGTGGATCTGGAAGTGTACGTGTTCGGCGGCTAGGGGGGTGTCTTCGATGGTGGTCGTGATGTTGATAGAGTTCCTGTAGATGATGGCGATTCCTCCACCGGTTTGGTTGATGCGGTCCTTCCGGGCGATCTTGTAGCCGTCGGGGATGGCTATGGCGATGTCAGGAGCCGAGGAGGCGTTCATCCAGGTTTCTGTGATGAAGGCGACGTCTGGTGCTGTTGTGTCCAGGAGGTCCCATAGTTCGATGGCGTGCTTGTGGACGGAGCGTGTGTTGAGGAGGATGCACTTGAGGTGGTTGTTGGTGCGAGGGCCGGTGGGAGGTCTCCAGGCTCGGTGGAATGTGTACTTGCAGGCTTGACAGGTGAAGAGTCCATGAGTACGTTTAGGGCTGGCTTGGTAGCAGGTGGCTGTTCGTCTGGGGTTGAGGGCATTGAGGGAGGCGGCGTCGTATCTTAGTCGGGTGTTTTGAGCGCGGTGGGGTCCAGGGGTTCTGGCGCTGGGCGCGGTCCAGGCGCGGACGGGCGCATACGGGCTTGCCTTTGGCGCGCCAGCGGCGCGGCCGCGCAGCGCCCGCCATAAGAGGGAAGGGGGGAGGAGGGGTCAGCTGGGAGGCGGGAGGCAGGACAGCGAATGGGAGCAGGGGGGTGGGCCACACATGTGGCAGTGGCGGGAAAAGCGGGAAAAGCGGGAAAAAGCAGGAAAAAGCGGGAAAAAGCAGGAAAAAGTGGGAAAGCACCCAGCAAAAGAAAAAGAAACAGTGGAAAGCAAAGAGCAAAAGGGAAATGGCAAGAAACAGTGGAAAGCAAAGAGCAGAAGAGAAATGGCAAGAAACAGTCGAAGGTCAAGAGAAGAACCTGAAATACCTGAAATACCTGAACACCCTAGCAAGGCGTAGCAGGGGCCTGGGCAGGCGGAGCTGCAGCGACGGGGGAGCGACCTACCCGAGGGTCACCTACCTGGTGGACTTGCAGTCTCCCAGGAGCCCTTTAAGGGTCTTGCTTGTCAACCTCCTCAAACCTCACTTTGAGCGGACTGAACTGTCCATGCTCCTTGCGACAGATGACAGGGTGGAGGAGGAGAGTGAGCCTCTTCCTGACCTCCTGTCTGAAGGAGAAAAAGATGGGTCCTTGAAGGGAGTGATCCTCTCCCACTCCCTGACTGAGGAGCAGCAGGGTGACTGTCACCACATGGTGGGACAGTTTGCCTCACTGTTTTCCCTGATCCCAGGAGTCACACTCTTGTGCACACATGATGTGGACACTGGGGAAAGTACACCTATTAAACAAAATGTTTACGGGGTGACTGACAGGGTCAGGGCATGCATTAAGGATGAAATATCCAAAATGCTTACCCTAGGTGTTATTGAGCACTCCAGCAGTCCTTGGGCCAGCCCAGTGGTATTGGTCCCAAAAGCTGCTGCACCTGGTGCCACTACAGAACTCAGCTTTTGTGTGGACTACCGGGGACTCAATGCGGTCAGCAATACTGAGCACACCCCATCCCCCGAGCTGATGAGCTCAATGACCGGTTAGCAGCTGCCAAGTACCTCAGTACGTTTGACTTACCATCTGGGTATTGGCAGATTGCTTTAACTGAGGGGGCCAAGTAGAGGTCAGCATTCTCTACTCCGGATGGAAACTTTCAATTTAAAGCAATGTCATTTGGGATGAAGAATCCCCCTGCCACCTTTCAGAGGTTTGGTTAACCAGGTGTTGGCTGGGCTGGATGTGGTCAGTGCTGCTTACCTGGATGACATTGCTGTGTTTAGTTCCACATAGGAGAAACACCTGCAACACCTCCAGAGAGTGTTAGAGGCCCTGCAGAAGGCAGGCCTCATTACTAAGGATAGCAAGTGCCAAATAGAGCAGGGTTCTGTGGTGTACTTGGGACACCAGGTCGGGAGTGGCCAGGTGGAACCCCTACAGCCAAAGATTGATACAGTTCTGGCTTGGGAACCCCTCAAAACCCAGACTGAAGTGAGAACCTTTTTAGATCTCACAGGATATTACAGGAGTTTCGTCAAGGGGTATGGTACCATTGTTACCCCCTTGACTGAGTTGATTTTGAAGAAGCAACCCAGGAAAGTGATCTGGACAGAGGCTTGCCAGAACACTTTTGATGCCCTGAAGGCTGCTATGTGCACAGGTGTGCTGAAGGCACTTGACTACTCCTTGTAGTTTGTTGTGCAAACAGACGCCTCGGAGCATGGTATTGGAGCAGTACTCTCACAGCTTAATGAAGAGGGCCTAGACCAACCCGTAGCCTTCATTAACAGGAGGTTACTTCCCAGGGAACGTAGGTGGAGTACCATAGAACGTGAAGCATTTGCTATGGTCCGGGGGCTGAAGAAGCTAAGACCCTACTTGTTTAGAACTCACTTCCGAGTTCAGACCGATCACAAGCCCCTCAGATGGTTAATGCAGATGAGTGGTGAGAATCCAAAACTGTTGAGGTGGTCCATTTCCCTATAGGGGATGGACTTTATGGTGGAACACCGTCCTGGTACAGAACAAGCCAATGCTGATGGTCTGTCCAGGTTTTTCTGCCTTAGTGATGAGAAGTCCCATGAGGTTGGGCAGTTCCTCCCACTTTCAGCTGTGGGGACACATGTTAGACTTTTCATCCTTGGCGTGGTCTCCCTTAACCTTTTGGCTCTGTGTCCAAGGTTGTTGATGTGTGTTGGACTCTGATTTTGCTGTTTTTGTTACTCTGGGCAGTTTACCACTGCTAACCAGTGCTTAAGTGCAAGTGCTCCTTTACAAGATATGTATGTAATTGGTTTATCCATGATTGGCATATTTTATTTATTAGTAAGTCCTTAGTACAGTGCACTAGAGGTGCCCAAGGCCTGTAAATCAAATGCTACTAGTGGGCCTGCAGCACTGTTTGTGCCACCCACATAAGTAGCTCTGCAATCATGTCTCAGACATGCCACTGCAGTGTCTTTGTGTGCAGTTTTAAACTGTAAATTTGACTTGGCAAGTGTACCCACTTGCCAGGCCTAAACCTTCCCTTTTTTTTACATGTAAGGCACCCCTAAGGTAGGCCCTATGTAGCCCCAAGGGCAGGGTGCAGGGTATGGTTAAGGTAGGACATATAGGCCCTCATTCCGACCCTGGCGGTTTCAAACCGCCAGGGTGGAGGGCAGAGGAAGCACCGCCAACAGGCTGGCGGTGCTTCCCGGGCCATTCTGACCGCGGCGGTAAAGCCGCGGTCAGAAAAGGGGAACCAGCGGTTTCCCGCCGGTTTTCCCCTGGCCCAGGGAATCCTCCATGGCGGCGCTGCTTGCAGCGCCGCCATGGGGATTCCGACCCCCTTCCCGCCAGCCTGTTCCTGGCGGTTTACACCGCCAGGAAGAGGCTGGCGGGAACGGGTGTCGTGGGGCCCCTGGGTGCCCCTGCACTGCCCATGCCACTTGCATGGGCAGTGCAGGGGCCCCCTAACAGGGCCCCACAAAGATTTTCAGTGTCTGCTTTGCAGACACTGAAAATCGCGACGGGTGCCACTGCACCCGTCGCACCCCTGGGGTCGGAATGACCCCCATAGTAATGTGTTTTATCTGTCCTGACAGTGAAATATTACTAAATTTATTTTTCACTGATGGAAGGCCTGTCCCTCTGATAGGTTAACATGAGGGCTACCTTTAAATCTGATTAAAGTGTAGATTCCCTTTGGGAGTGGATGGACTTGTGGAGTATGGGGTCTCTGAGCTCACAATTTAAAAATACATCTTTTAGTAAAGTTGATTTTAAGATTGTGTGTTTGAAAATGCCACTTTTAGAAAGAGAGCATTTTCTTGCTTATACCATTTCTGTGACTCTGCCTGTTTGTGGATTCCCTCACACTAGACAGTGACACAAAGGGGGCTGGGGTGTAGTCTGCATTTCCTGATGAGCCATCTGTGCTAGAAGGGAGGGGAGTAGTGGTCACTCACACCTGAAAGGGCTCTGCCTGGCCTCACACAATGCAGTTTCCAACCCCCTGGTGAGTGTCTGGGGGCTAGCCTGGGCAAGGCAGGATTTCACATTCAAGAGAGACTTTGCTTTGAAGTAGGTCTGCTTAAAAGGAGAAATTGGGTATAAGAAGGGCACCCAAAACCACAGATTTTAGGACACTTCTGGAAATCGAGAGAAACCTCTGCCTGGAGAAGAGCTGAAGAGCTGAAGAAGAAGAGCTGCCCTGCCTGTGACTGTGCTTTGTGGAGCTATCCTGCACTTGCTGCTTCTGCCAAAGTAAGAGTGCAAAGACTGGACTGTGTGTGCCTTCCATCTTGTGAAGATCTCCAAGGGCTTGATTTAGAGCTTACCTCCTGTTGTTTGAAGTCTCAGGGACAGCAGAGGCTTCTCTCTGGCAGCACCTGGAGTCTCTGGAGAGACTCCTACTCTGCTAAGTGGTGCCCATCCAGTTCTTGGGGCCCTGAAAGGAGAAGCTGGCAGCCTAAGAGAAAGAAATCCATACACAGAAAACCGTGCTGGGAAAAGATCGACGCAACTCCGATCTGCAGCTGGAAAAACAACGCTCTGCCGGCTTCGCAGCTGAAAATCTACCATCACCTGCAACGCGACCGGAAGATCAATGCACGGCGCTGGAGAAACGACGCACAGCCTTGCTAATGGAGGCTGGTGAGATCGCAACCTGCGCTGCGTGGTTTTCAAATCATCGTGCGGCTGGATTTCCGACGCAACCACCGCTTTGCGTGTAAAAACAACGCAAGGCCTGCCGGACCCGAGAGTGCTGACCGGATCAACGCATCGCTGTCCTGCGGAGAGAAGAAACAATGCGCCCGATCCAACGAAAGGAGAAAACACGCAAGGTCTCACTTGTGAGTGAAGTAGATACATCGCAAGCCATTTTAGACGCACACTCGCCAGTGCGAGGTTATTTTTGATGCACCCAAGGTATATTTTCAAGCTAACAGTGTTAGTGTGTGTTTAAAACTACATGAAGACTCTTTGCTTTTTAATTTATAACTTGACTTGTATATTGTGGATTTTTGTTGTTTTGGTCTTGTTTTGTTTAGATAAATATTTCCTATTTTTTCTAAACCTGTGTTGTGTCATTTTATAGTATTCTCATTAAGTTACTGTGTGTGTTGGTGCAAATACTTTACGCCTAGCACTCTGAAGTTAAGCCTACTGCTCGTGCCAAGCTACCAAGGGGGTAAGCAGGGGTTAGCTGAGGGTGATTCTCTTTTACCCTGATTATAGTGAGGGTCCTTGCTTGGACAGGGGTAACCTGACTGCCAACCAAAGACCCAATTTTTTTAATTTTTTTTTATTTCCTTATTCCAGAACGATATTCAATTTACAGAAATAAAATAACAAACCTTCAAGATTCTTATACAATATTCGACTTGAAATCTAATAATACCACGCAGGGAGGGAAGGAAAAAAAAAAAAAAAAAAAATAGGAAAGGAAGACATTGAGATTTAGGATAACATCCAAGAAGACCCTTAATTCTTCATATCTATACCTAAAACATCTAGCTATTACTGATATAGAGCAAAAAGAGTAACCATATCGCGAGAGCTCAATAATACAGTAGTATCTTATCTTAGTATAATGATACGTAAATACAATTATCTTAATAACGTAATAATAATGCTGTGCCACTATGCTACAATAGAACTCCTCCTCAGTCCCACAGCAGTCCCTGGTATTGGACTTGGTTATGGATATTCTTAGCAAGGCTAACCAACCAGCCAATCTAGGCCACCGTTCCCCTTAGTGTTCCAGAATTCCAGTACCCAGCGTCTAAATTGAGAATAGGAGGATGGGGAACATTAAGGTGTCACAGAAGAATAGTGAAGTATGGACTAAAAACAGTGTTATAGGGTCTCCAGACAGGAAACACAAGCAGGGGGCGAAGAACGGTGGCCCCGATGGGTGTATGAATAGGTGCTATCAGTCCTTTGGATAGAGGGAGGGGGGGCTTCAGAGGGGGCATATAAGGGAATGAAAGGAGGTTGAGTGATTCCCTTTTGATAGTAACACTGTGAGGAATAGTAGGTGTCTCTGCGCAGCGGCAGGGCTTAGCATGGATGAGGTTGTAGTATTAAAGGGAATATCTGAGGAAGAAGATATAGACAAAGCTAAAAAGAAAATAAAGATGAACCTACCAATGGGTGCCCAAGAGGGGTGGAAACAGGAAAGATGAGGAGAGGAGAGAGTATCCATAAGAGGAAGATGGTGGTGGCTGAGGGGGGAGGGAATAACAAAGTGGGGGGGAACAGGAGGCGCTAACAAGGAAGATTGGGGGGACAGGGCGAACAATGAAGATAGCAGAGGGAATGAGAAGGTGAAGAAAAGGAAGGAAGAGATGTGAGTATATGTTTGGTGCATTCTTGATAAAACCAATTAGAGAGCAGGTGAGAATTGGTGTTTGTACTCATTTGGGGCGGATACAAAATAGAATTAGGCAGGAATGTACTGGTGCATGGTAGTAGACATACCGGATTAGTGTAGTCTCACTCGGTCGAATGTGTTATGACCACCGTAGTGAATGTTCAGCTCAGGGGTCCATAGAGAAAGGGCGACCATGTTTGTAGAAACACACCCTCCTTATCCTGCAAGTCATATATGAGCCGTTCGTGGGAAGCTGCCTGATACATTGCAGTAATCCATTCTCTGTGAGAAGGGACGGTTGTCGCACGCCAATGCTTGAGGATACACACCTTAGCTGTGGCCAGTGCGGTATGCAGTAAACGATGTTGCGGTCGAGAGAGATCGTAGAGCTAACCGGTATCATGCAACAGTAGAAGGGGGAGGTGAGGGAAGACGGTAAGGGTAGGACTTCTCTAAGGGTGTCCCCCACTGATCGCCAGAAAGGCTGAATGACCGGACAGTCATGTAAGATATGTAGCAGATCACAGCGGGTATGAGGACACCTCCAACATGAGGCGTTAGACAAGAACGGTGCAGTTTCTGAGCAGTCCAGTACCATTCATGTAACGTTTTTAAAAGGCTGAATTTCAAGCGGGCCTCCCGTGCTCCATGGTCCCTGGCCTCGATTAAGTATGTCCATTCCTCTAGTTCGTATTCGACCTGTAGGCGTGCCTGCCATTTATTGTTGAGGGAGATGAGAAGAGGAAGTAAGAAGAGGTGTCAGTTCAGCAGAGCCTGCAGGCCCGACACAGCCCCCCTCAAACAACCCCAGGTTTCCAGGAAGTGAAGTATCGGGGATTGCGGAAGTCGCCGGGGAGGGTTCCCCAGCCGTCCCACAAAGCAATGCCTAAGCTGTATAAAATGCCACTCATGATGTTTAGGGATATTAAATTCCTCTCTGGGTTCCGAGAACAACTTCAATCTGTCCCCCGTTAGGAGCTGATCTACCCTCGTGAGACCTCTCTAACACCACTCCGTCCAAGAAATAGTCTTTCCCCCAATCCGGAAGCTTTTATTGTCCCATATTGGTGCCCTATCATGTATTTGGGGGTCTACATTCATTAAGCGGTGTGCCTGTCTCCATGCATTTCGCATGGCCCCGATTATGGGATTGAGGGTTTGACGGGATGTCGGGCGTGCAGCATAGAGCACCTGGAGTCCTGATGGGGAATGTGAAAGGGTCCGCTCTATTTCCACACATAGCAGCGGATCCTGTAATCCCAGGAGTAAGAAGACTGTCTGTGAGAGATGCAACACTAAGGGATAGTGTTCCACTGAAAGGAGGCTCAAACCCCTGAACTCGCGTCTGGCGAGCAAAGCGGCTCTGGGTAGCCATGGGCGCATAGACCGCCATACGTAGACCCGGATACGACGATCTATCTCTCGGAGGAGTAACAAGGGTATTCGTAAAGTAACATGCCCAGGACATACCGAAATTGCGGCAAGGTCACCATTCGTACTGCTTGTACCCCACATAGAGAGCTCAGATTGGACCATTTCTCAAGATCCTGTTTCATACTGCTAAGCAATGGGTCCAAGTTGTCTGCTACCATTTTAGCCAAACCTCTGTTAATGTCGATGCCTAGATACCGAAGATGTGATTGTTTCCATTTAACTGAGAATCTTCGAACTGAAGTGCTCACCATTACTGGGGATAATGGCAACGCCTCACTTTTATCCCAGTTGATTCTATAGCCCGAGAGATGTTCACATTCTGATAGAATAGCTCTGAGGGCTGGAAGGGAGGAGGACAAGTCAGTGAGAGTGAGTAGAATGTCATCCGCGTACAAGTAAATGGTGGAACTGCCGCCTGGTACTGATAGTCCGGATATAAGACTGGAGCTGCGGATTGTTGCCGCTAAGGGTTCTACGGCTAGGAGAAATAATAATGGGGATAGGGGGCAGCCTTGACATGTCCCTCTGTTAAACGAGAAGGCCTCAGAAAAAAAAACACTGCAATTTACTTGGGCAGTCGGGGAGTCATACAACAGATGCACCCTATTAATAAAGCTAGTCCCCAGACCAAAGCGTTTTAGTATTTCGAAGAGCTACCACCACTCTATTCGGTCAAATGCCTTCTCAGCGTCTAGCGAGAGAGCAAGGGCCTCCTCTCGTGAATCCCGAGCTGACCAGATGGTGTGGAGTAGCATGCGGAGGTGATCTCTCCATGAGCGGCCCAGTACAAAGCCAACTTGAGTAGGATGGACCAGGGCGGGAATGACCTTCTTAAGACGGGATGCTAAGATTCCTGCTAGAATCTTGATTTCTCCATTGAGGAGAGAGATGGGACGATAGCTACCACAAAGAAGAGGGTCCTTGCCCGGCTTGGGTAGAACTACAGTGGAGACTTTGTTGGAGAGAGGGTGTAGAGAACCCGTCTAATCAGCCCCCGGAAATGCCTCGTATAAGTCATCCACAGTATCCGCTCCCGTCCATTTATAGAATTCTGATGTGAACCCATCCTCCCCGGGTGCCTTTTGATATGGAAGGGCAGGTATCGCCTTCTGTATCTCCTCCTTGCTGATGTCACCTTCTAGAAGTGCTTTACCCTCATCCGAAAGACATGGTATATTTGCCCTCTCGAGGAAGGCGTCCAAGCTACTGGTATCTTCAGTTATTTCTGGCGTGTATAACGTTTGGTAAAAACGCCCAAACTCCTCTGCAATGGTCTGCCGGTGGATAATGAACGTGCCATCGGGTCTGTGCAAGGCTGGGATGGCCAGTGCCGCCTCCCTTTGATGCAATTGAGCGGCTAATAGGCGGCCCGCCTTCTCCACGTGTTCATAATTGCAACCTTTCAATCGCTGTAAGGCATATTCCGCCCAAGAGGAATAGACGGAGTTGAGCTCCATTTTGGCTAGTTCCAGGTGGCAGCGGCTGGGTGAGGTGGTTGTTTGGGTGTACTCCCGAGTGGTCTGAGCGATGTAGTGTTCCAGCTTACTCTGTTGATCCCTCCTTTGGGCATTGGAGATGGCCGCATCTCTCATGAGCTGGCCTCTAACGTTGCCTTTGCCGCCACCCACAATAGCTGGGGCGAGGAAACCAAGCCTTTATTATCCTGAAGATATGTGGCGATGTGGGACCTAACCTGCTCTTTTCCCTTCGGGGGTCGGTATCTGGGGTTTGGAAGATGCCAAGGCTTGCGACCGGGTGAGGCCATCTCCAGTTCCAGGGCTATCAAAACCGGAGAATGGTCAGACAATGCAGCCGGAAGAATTTCAGATTGCTGAATCGACTGTAATAACCTATGACTGATCAAGAAGTAGTCTAGCCGGGATTGAGTCCCATGTGCCATTGAGATAAAGGTGTATTCCTGGTCAGATGGATGGGAAAGGCGCCAGTGGTCCAAGAGACCATGGTCTGATAGAACATCGCTTAGAAGGGCCTGATCCGCGTTATTACCCGCATCGAGACCACTGGATCTATCCAAGATGACATCCTGTACTAAGTTCCAGTCCCCACCCAGTAGGTAATGGGAAGCACCAATCTCAGTCAATAATCGATTAAGAGAAAGGAAAAAAGAAAATTTTGAGCCCGTGGGGGCGTAGATAGTACCAACACAGATGGTGGAAGAGCCCAAGGCAAGCTTGGCGAGGACATAGCGCCCCTCTGGGTCACACCACGTCTTAAGAAGTCTGAACTGTAGGGAACGGTGAATAAGTATTGGAACCCCACATTTCCGCCCTGAACCCTGCACCTCATTGTGCACAGATGGCGTACCACTGAACAACACCTTGCCCACCCAGTCTCTGCGGAGTTTCTCAGATTCGGACGGGGATAGATGTGTCTCCAGCAATAGGGCAATGTCAGTTCCTTTGGACCGGAGATAAGATAAGATCTTCTGTCACTTGATGTAGTGTGTCATACCGTGTACATTCCAAAAAAGAACCATGAGCGGGGTCGTCGACCCCATTATAAAGTGTGGTATGAACCTTTTCAGAGGGGGAGGGAGACTTTGCAATCGTTGATACTATAGATGAAGGAATAAGCTAGGAATAACAAAGTTCAAGACACTCGTGCACTGAGAAAGGATTAAGGTAAGGGGGGAAGTGAGGGAGAAACCCTCGGCCGCAGAATATAAGGAATAAGAACAAACAAAAAAAAAGGAATAAGAAAGGGGGGAAGAGAGACGCAAAAGGGATAGGGAAAGAAAGAGCTAAGAAGAGATAATAATCATCCAGGTAGAGAGAAGAAGTATACAGACGAGGGAACTCAGGGAAGAGAGGAAAGGATATGAAGAAATGAAGGGAAGGGAAAAGAAAAAGAATGAATATAGAGAAAGTGAGAGGGAATGTAAACTACAGAGAGCGAGAAAATGTCTTGCCACCAAAAGTCCTGCTAAACTGCGGGTCAGGACCTGTAAGATCCGCGCGCCGGGCAAGCGTCAGGGGGGAACAGGAAGGGAACAGAAGGATTGGTGAGTGATCTGACGGGGCCACCAAGATGCATTACTGGTAAATAATGCTGAGCGGTAGAGGGTGGGGCGCAAGGAGCAAAGAATATGGAAAGGCGGAATAATGCAGGACCTGACAGGGGCCATAACCAGCAAGGTGTAAAGGTGAGGACTGTCGCCCCGCCAACCACCCATGCAAGTAAATGTGGGATAGTTCCTATCTCCTACTTAAGCAACTAGAAGGGGTGAGGTCCGTGCTGTCTCATATCAGGGCCAGTATCACCAACGGAACATACCTCTGGGACCTTGAGCAGCATGGCAGCCACTATCCAAGGGAGGGCAAGGCAATGGCCCTACAAATTACTGAAAGAGGAGCACCCACATAACACGTACTGGGGAGTGCCTAGGGAGAGTAAGGTGGCCACAGAGAAAAGAGCGCAGAGTGAGGGCAAATATCCTATGGCTTGTGCCATCAGAGCAGCCCTCCAAGTTGGTGGGTGGGGATGGATAGGAGAGGAAGAGGGGGCATGAACCTCTCCGATATCCGGGGTGTGTAAAGTGCCGGAGGTCCTCTGAGGCATGCCTTGTGGTGGGTCCCCACAATTGCTAATCTACAGGGTAAATGTGAATAGAAGTACGGGGGGGAGGATAGACAAGTAAGAGCCGACTGAGCCTGAGGACGAGATCATATCCCAAAGCTGGAGGCAGATCGCATGATATGCATAGTGTAATCAATTCCATACAAAAACTGCTACTAACGAGTAAATAACTCTAGACAGACTATATCATAAGACATGTGGCATAATACTTTAACATATTCTTATCTGCTATTGTTCAGTATTTTTTACTATAATGTTACCCCAAAATGGCAAAATAACAAAATGTTCACATAGAGACCAGTTGTGCAACTGATCCAAGAGCAGAGATAAATCACAGCAGTCGCAGCATGAACGTGTAAGCAAAGTACTAGCCCAGACCCCTTCCCGACCCCTCCCAGCTGAGACGAAAAATAATGATAGTGAAAGTCTGATATGACACTTAGCTGTCTGATGACGAGGAACCCGTCGCTGGGTGAAGTGCAAGAAGTCCTCAGAACATCATTTGGTCCAGCTTTACGGGTGCTTTTCGAGGGCTCTCTTCAAGGGGGATCGGAACTTGTCTCTGTCCTGGTCCTGGGTATGGTCTATCACTGCTTGGAGGACATGGTCGCAACCCTCCAGTGATTTGAACGAGCATTCATAAACCCTGCCTCTCTTTTTCGAGGCTGCACGCTGAGGTTGAGACAGCAGGGGCAGTGTAATGGGGGAATCTCCAGGAGCGAAGACTCCCGGTTCCGAGTTTGCGGTGGCGAAGTCCATAGGATGTGAAGCAAGGTCGCTCAGGAAGGAGCTGAGGTCTGCAGGTTCAGTGAAGTCCCTGGATTTGCCATTGTATGTGATCCACATGCAAGCCGGTTCAAAAAGACCATATTTAATGTCCAGGTTCCTGAGTTGTGGGCGAAGGGCCAGGAATGCCTTCTGCTTTTCATCTGTTAGTCTAGAGAAATCTGCCGCCACCCTAATCTTGTGAAACTGTAGAGAGAACGGACCTTGAGATTTGGCTGCCGAAATGGTCTGTCGGGCCTGTTCATGGCGCAGGAAACAAGCGATGATGGGACGTTATGTAAAGGGCCAATCCTGTGGACTCTTTGGAACTCCAATGGTGGTGAAAAATCCAGGCCTGTGAGCTCTGGTAGGAGACTTTTGACAACATTTTTTATATCGGAGCCCTCCTTGCGTTCCGGATTGCCAAAAAGGCGTATATTATCTCTGCGACTCCTATCCTCCAAGTCAATGACTTTTGCACACAAAGACCTCAACTCCTCCTCGTGGTCGGGTAATGCCGCAACCTGGTCTTCCACCGTCGTGAGTCGTTGGTCTAGGTCGGTCACTGTCTCCCGAAAACCGGCGATGTCAGCCCGTATAGAGGTAGAGGCCACTGTCAAGTCTGAAATCTTGGAATCCATTGCCTCCAGACGACACCCCACCGCAGCGATCACCAGCAGTATGCGATCTGCCATCTCCATTGAGTGGGAGTAAGGTGGCAAAGACGGGGGATATGGAGGGGTCGTTTGCGCTGCCATGGTTTTCGGTTGTGCTATGGCCTTGGAAAATAACAGTTGACTGGAATGTTTGCCGGAGGACTTCCGGCTTGGCATTGCCCCTGTGTGATTAAGTTCCTCCAAGGGAATTGCCTGGTGGGGACGTGGCAGTTGAACCCTGGCCCTGCTATAGGAGCGTTAATGGCTGTGGCATAGCCGTCGAGGCTTCCAGTACTGAGGCCATCGTATGGAATCAAGCAAGCAGGCTGAGTCCCGGAGGAGTGTCAGTCTCAGTGGGTGGGCCACATGTTTGCAGGCATGGTCTCCTACTGAGGCTTATGCTCTCCCCTCCACCTACAAACAATCGGAGCGGTGGCGAACCCCTCTTTCAGGACTATTGAAGGCAGTCTGTCCTGATACAGGGCACTGCGCCAATTGCCACACTGGTACAGGGGTGGGAATGTAGAGGACGGAGAAGTGGTCTGACTGATTGGGACCTCAGTCACTGCTCCGTTGGAGGCGGGTAGGTGAGCCCTACCTTACAAAATGCCCCTCTGACAGAACCAGCCTCGTCTCTGGGATGGGGTCCCTCCTGCCGTGTCACCTGAGTCTGGCCCGGCCTCCATCTATGGAGTTCTGAGAAGTGCTCCCTCCTGCTCACCTTATTTATACGCGCCCCTTCAGCTGCCAGGAGGCGCTGATGAGGCTGTATTGCCGGTGCCTTTAGTCCTCTGGTGGGCCCCCAGCTTTCCTCTGTGCCGGGCTCAGTTGATGGCGTCCGTCCGCTTTGCTTCCAGGCACTTGCGGAGATCCTTCGTTTGGCCACGACGACCCGATGCACGCCGTACCATTAGGTCTCCTGGTACATTTAGGGGGAGAGCATGTGCCCCTCGCCTCCCCCTCTCGGTGCCCAGGTCTGCACAATGGGGGCGGGCTTCAAGTGATGAGGGATCAACACTACCGTCCGCTCATTCCAAAGCGCCCTCCATACCTGTTAAAAATTGAGGCTGCGGCTCGATGCGTCTCGCCAGCCCGCACCCGGCCTTTGCTTATCCCCTCCATAAGCCCGACCTGGCCCGGTGCGCAGAGCTTCTCTCTCAGGCAGCCATTCGAAAGGGCAGCCAGACCACACCCCCAAACACCCCATTTCTAACAGGCTCTAAACACGTTTTCCATACAAGTTTCTTCACCAAGACCCAGGGATTGAGGCCATGGCACTGCTCTTGGTGTGGCAGGGCTGTTTGTGCTCTGACCTGATGAGACACAGAATGTACTACATCAGCCAGTCATTTGCAGTCATCAATGATCATATCATCTGTAATGACCACAAGTGCATTTGCTGGTTTTAGCTGGCAGTCTCATTGCTCTGCCCATGATTATTTCATGGGGAGATGTGGGAGGCTGGCCTGGTTTGTTGTGGGTACCTAAGGTACTTACATCTTATACCAGGTCCAGTTATCTCTTATTAGTAAAATGCAGACAGTGTCTACAAGCCAGGCTCTCTAGGGCTAACGTGGATGAGCAGCCAAAACCTAACTAGGAGACATGCAAAGCTCATGCAATACCACTGTAGTCACACAGTACTCACACACATGAAATAAAATACTCAGTATTACAAAAATAAATGTACTTTATTTTGGTGACACAAATGCCAAAAATACCATAGAGACTATTCTCCCTTAGGAATTAAGTAAGCAAATTATATACATTAGTATGTAGAAATAGCTGTACAAACAGTTAGAAAACAACTGGTGAATTAGTAAAAATCATAATAGTTAGAAATGGGCCTAAAGGGAACACAAACCATATAATAAGAAAGCGGAATGCGAAAGTCGGTCTCCCACATAGGCACGTGTAGTGTGTAGAGGGGCACTGGGAGTATTAGAAAACACCAAAGATAGAACCCACCTCAGAGGCCAGGAAAGCAGGAGTAAATCACAGTAATTTTCCTAGAACACACAAGAAAGAAGATAATGCAATAACCAGAAGAGACTGCAAGACACCAATGATGGATTTCTGGACTTGAAGACATGTGGAAGAAGGGGACCAGGACCAAGAAGCATTGAAGAGTCCAGGTAGAACAGGAGCCCCTGCTAACCTGCATGAAGGTGCAAAAGAAGAACCACCGGTGAAGAAGAACAGTCAGTACCGCACCCAAGAAGATGGATGCGGGTTCCTGGTTGGAGCAGATGATGTCCCACGCCGAGGGATGATTGCAGTCTGGTTTGCGTTGCTGGATTCTGCCAGCAAGCCTTGGAACACTCAAACCTCACGGTTAGCAACAAATGGTGCTGCTCTGGACCAGGTGGGACCTGGTGACCTCTACTCAGGAGAGGGAGACAGATGGGGCTCTCAGCAACACAGAGAGCCCTCAGAAGACCAGGTAGCAGGCACATGAGTCCCACAGCACGGGGACAAAGAAGGTGCAAAAGGAGGCCCATGCAGCACTACACAAAGTAATCCCATGCCCCCGGAGAACTATGCAGGAGACTGTACATCATAGGAAAGAGTGCTGGGAGCAGGAACTGCATGGTGCATGAAGAACTTTGTGGAAGGATGCCAACAAGCCTTGGCAACTGCAAAACCCATGGTGCAAAGGGTACTGTCTAGAGTGGGGAGGCAAGCTTTTACCTCCACCAAAGTTGGACAGTTGGACGTGAGGACCGTTGGGACCAAATCAGTCTGCCACCTATGTTGCTGGGTCCATGCACTTTTTTAGGAGAAGGGGCCCAAGCTACCGGTCATTGTGGCAGAGGGGTGCCTGCTGACGCAGGGAAGTGACTCCTTCACTTCAAGGGAGATTCCTTTGTTCTTCTGGTGCAGGATGAAGACTGTCTGTCTTCTGAGGATGCACGTCCAGGAAACAGTTGCAGTTGCTGGCAGGAGCCGAAGAATCAATGTAGCAAAAGTTATCTTTGCTTCTTTGTTGCAGTTGTAGAGTTCCTGAAGGGTTCAGATGCAGTTTCTTTGGTAAGAAGGTGAAGTAAAGGATGCAGAGGATTCCTGCAGCAGTCTTGCAATCTGAGGAAACACCCAGGGAAGAGACCATAAATAGCCCTGAAAGGGTGATTGGTCAGCTACACAGCTAAGCACCTATCAGGGGAGGGTTCTGATGCCACCTGCTGGCACTGGTCACTCAGATGCTCCCAGAGTTCCCTAATACCTTGGAATCCAATATGGCAAAACCCAGGGACATTCTGGAGGAGTTCTGTGCACCACCCCTGGGGTGGTGATGGACAGGGAAGTCGTAACTCCCCTTTCCTTTGTCCAGTTTCACACCAGAGCAGGGACAGCGGGTCCCTGCACTGGTGTAGACTGGAGTATGCAAGGAGGGCACCATCTGTGCCCTTCAAAGCATTCCCAGAGGCTCTGGGAGGCTACTCTCCCATGCCTGTAACATGTATTTCCAAGGGGAGAGGGTGTAACATCCCTCTCCCAAAGGACATCCTTTGTTCTGCTTTCCTGGGCTTGAGCTGCCCAAGCAACAGGAGAGCAGAAACCTGTCTGTGAGGTTGCCTGGAAAACCTCAGAAGGCTGCAATGGCAGTATTGGGGGTCCTCTAAGGAGTCCGAGAGTGCACGAAATCATACAACCAATGCTTGCAAAAGCCTTGTGTTGTGATTACAACATGTTTGAAACCAAACATGGCCATATTCTGAGTCACCATTGTGAAGCTATATATAGGTAGTGACCTATGTAGAGTGGACGCGTAAAATGGTGTCCCTGCACTCACGAAGTCTGGGAAAATGGTCCTGGGTGATGTAGGGGCATCTCTGCTAGTACAGGGGTGCCCTCACACACAGGTACTCTGCATCCAACCTTCATGGTTGGAATGCCTGACATATGGGTGACTTATAAGTGACCTGGTGCAGTGTAAATGGCAGTGAAAGGGTGTGCATGCTCCATTTCACACAGGCTGCAATGGCAGTCCTGTAGAAGCATTTGCATGGGCCCCCTATGGGTGGCAAAAGAAATGTTGCAGCCCATAGAAATCCCCTGGAACCCTAATGCTCTGGGTACCTAGGTACCATATACTGGGGACTTATAATTCTAGATGAGCAAATTGAAGATTCCTACTAATCATTTAATCCAATTTCAATTTAGCCACATCCACAAAATATGTTCTCACCAGTGACTAAATCACTCCATGACTCAACTTAGAGCTTTAGCTGTCACTTGAAGTAGTATTAAAAGCCTTCACCAACTCATATATTTCCTTAGAACTATGACTACGTTGCACTAGAGGGGCATTGGACGCATTCTTTTCTCTATGGGTGTTGCTAGTAGCATTTAAAAGCATTTGCCATACAGGCATACCAGAATTTGGATTCCTCTGGGGTGTTCCTGTGGGACCACATCCTGTCTGATTCAGAGTCAAATTTGCACTTGTTGCACACACATAACTGTTTTTTGGGACCAGAAGATCAAATCCCCTTGTATCTGCACTTACTGCAGCATTACCTAAGGCACTTACTGCACTAGGAACAAACAAATTATAAGTTGTTTTTCCTGACTGATAGAAATGGGGTCTCTAGTTGGCAGTCGATTTGCACCCTGTCCAAGTAGGGACCCTCACTCTAGTCAGGATAAGGGAGATACCCGCTCAGATAAGCCCTGCTCACCCCCTTTGTAGCTTGGCACGAGCAGTCAGGCTTATCTCAGAAGCAATGTGCACATGACACACAGTAATATGTGAAAACACTACAAAAGGACACCACACCAGTTTTAGAAAAATAGCCACTATTTATCTATATAAAACAAGACCAAATATGATAAAAATCCAACATACAGTAAGAAAAATATGAATTCTGCAAGATTTACTCAAAACTACAGTTCCTTGAAGTCGATAGCTCCACCTGGGGCTATCATGGCGTCGTGATCAACAAAACCAATAGTTCAGGCCGGCCGCATCGTTGCAGGCCAGCTACAGGGCTGCTTTGTGAAGCAGGCGGTGCAACGTGGGGTGTCCACAGGTCACGTGCAGGCAGCGGGCGTGTTGTTGCTGAAGCGCTGTCGTTGGTAGGCCCAAGCCACCGGTGCGGGACGGGACGGTGCTCCGTGACCCTTACGAGTGGTGTCCACAGGCCACGGTGCAGGCAGAATGCCTGGTGATGACACAGGAGTCGATGGTGCTGGCGTCGGTGGACCAGGGTTGCGGTGCGGATGGGACGGTGCTTCGTGTACCTCATGAGTGTCGTCCACAGGCCACGCTGCAGGTAGCGGCGCCAGTCTCAGCAGAAGCGTCATCATCGGGGATGCCCAGGCTGCAGTGTGAGCAGGCGATGCCGGTGTGCGGGACCCACAGGTTGTGGTGCGAGCAGCGGCTCAGTGAAGTCATCCGATGACGACGTCGGTGAGACCATGGTCATAGTGCGTAGCGGGGCAATGCAACTCCATGTGGCGCGGCAGGTCGTGGTGCAGGCCAGCGCGCCGTTGGCAGCGGCGCAGTGGTTTCTCCTCTTGAACAGCACAAAACACACAGTTCCCAGTGCTGCAAGTCGAGGAGACTGAAGTCTTTGGTGTCCCTGAGACTTCCAACAGGAGGCAAGCTTTACTCCAAGCCCTTGGAGAATTTCCTCAAGCAGGATACACAGCAAAGTTCACCCTTTGCACTCTTTTGAGGTAGAAGCAGCAACTGCAGGCCAGTCCAGCAAAGTGACAGTACTTCTCCTTCTGCTCTTCAGCTATTCTCCTGGGCTGAGGTTCCTCTTGATTCCAGAAAGATTCTAAAAGTCTGGGGTTTTGGGTCTTCTTCTTATACCAAGTTCTGCTCTTGATGTTGACAAACTTCAAAGCAAAGTCTAAAGTGTTTGCAAGATCCTTCCTTGTCCAGGCCAGGCCCCAGATGCACACCATGGGCTCGAGACTGCAAACAGGCAGAGTCACAAAATGGTATACGCAAGAAAATGTCTACTTTCTAAAAGTGGTATTTTCAAACAGACAATTTAAAAACCAACTTCACTAAAAGATGTATTTTTAAATTGTGAGTTCAGAAACCCTAAACTCCATATTTGTATCTACTCTCAAAGGGAATCTGCGCTTTAAGGATATTTAAAGGCGGCCCCATGTTAACCTATGAGAGAGATAGGCCTTGCACAGTGAAAACCAAATTTGGCAGTATTTCACTGTTAGGACATATAAAACATACTAGTAAATGTCCTATCTTAAACATACACTGCACCGTGCCCCTGGGGCTACCTAACGACTAACTTATGGGTGCCTTACATGCAGTAAAAGGGAAGGTTGAGGCCTGGCAAGTGGGTAAACTTGCCAAGTCGAATTGGCAGTTTAAAACTGCACACACAGACACTGCAGTGGCAGGTCTGAGCCATGTTTACAGGGCTACTAATGTGGGTGGCACAAATAGTGCTGCAGGGCCACTAGTAGCCTTTGATTTACAGGCCCTGGGCACCTTTAGTGCACTTTACTAGGGACTTACCAGTAATTCAAATATGCCAATCATGCATAAACCAATCAACAGCACAATTTCTATAGGTAGCACTTGGCACTTAAGCACTAATTAGTAGTGATAAAGTGCGCAGGGACAATAAACCAGCAAAAACAGACCTGAAAAAATAGGAGGAAGAAGGCAAAAAGTTTGGGGATAACCCTGCAAAAAGGGCCATTTCCAACACTGACGAATCAGGTTTGTACATAGGAACCAATGGACAAATGGAAACTGGAACAACAAGAGCATCTAGAGCATGGGTACTCACAAACATTTTCCCAGGAGCCACAAACTTTAGTATGTCATGTGACCAAGGGCTTCACTGATGCCATAAGGGTAGTGGGTGTTGGGGGGGTTTTGGCAGTAAGGTGGGTGCAGGGGAAGTGAAGATCTATGTGTCTGAATTGCACAATGTGAAACCAAACACTTGGGATTAATCCAAGGTTCCTCACCTAACTACATTGTATGACCCCTGGCAATTGTTTTATTTCACTTTCCCTTGTTTTCTTCATTATCAGTTTTATCTGATGTTCACTCCTTTTTCATCATTATCACACATGAAGACAGCAGAATACACAACTTTCGGATGTGTGCCTTACAAAACCTTCTCCTGTGCTTGATTTAATAAACTGTAGTGTCGTTCATGTATGATATAATCATATGCCACCCAAAGAGTGCACATAACAACACTTAGAAATATGCATCTTAATTGACTGATATAATCTGATATACTAAAATGAAACAGTTCTGTATGTTAGTGACATACACCTTTTAAATATTGAGCAGACTTTATCATATTTGTACACTTTTCCTACAAGAGATTTTAAAAAATGAAGGTGTTTAGAAATTTACAAGGTGCAAGGAACCTTAGTTACTTCCTTTCTTTAACTTAAATTAACCTTTAAATATATCCTTGCCTGTTTATTTAAAATCCTTGTAATGTAGGTGGTGAGTCGAGTCCAGTGCTGATGTTGACTAGGGGGGCGCTTGTAAAGGTCAGAAGGGCTGAATGCGGCTCCAGGGCCATACTTTCGGTATTACTGATCTAGAGTTTTATGGACTGTGGAGTTAACAGGGGCACAAATCCCTGAACTCTCTTCCCATCGGATTATGATTCAAGTTCACTGGTGTGATTCCCACCAAACCAGAATTGATGTTTACTAGTGCAGTAGCTACTCCAAGGTTATCACCAACATTAACACTATTTTCTCCCTCACTTGGGTCTCATTATAAAGAGGTAGACTTTCTAACAGCAATGCATCTGAAAGGCTGTCACTAGAATCACTATCACTGATCTCACTCATATTGTCTAGCTCCTTTGTCTTTCCCTGTTTCCCTTTCTTTTTCTTTTCTTTCTCACTCTCAAATGCTTCACTCGTCTTAGGTGGATACAATCTAACTCCCTCTGTCAAGTCAGGTCTCCACTTCTTTTGTTCAACATTCCATTTAGCATCAGCGTAAGTGCGCTCTGCCGTTTTGGCTCTTCCCTGATACCTTATTTTTTCTCTAGCATGATCTGGCTGCTATCATGCATTAAGTGCTTCAAACTGTGCATGTCTAGGGGGCGGTTTCACCCCGTATAATATTCTCCACACATTTTTAATGATTCCCAGATTAAATGTGCCATAGCTTGGAAACCTCAATGAGTTTTCTTTTTCTGTGATTTTGTACCACTGACCAAGCCAAATGCATGTAGGAAGCACTACATTTATCGCCATATAAGGTGGTGCCTCCTATCCCTCTGTAACAGGTATAATTGCATCTCCTCAAATTAGATCTTGTATCACATTAAAACATGTCATTTATCAATCAAAATCTAGATAATCACAGGTAGAACTTCGTCCTGGACCAGGAAATAAATCTTTATACACAGTTCTCATTCTGAAACAATAACCAATAACAGTGCGACACCTTGTGACATAAACAACCAAAACCAGCACGGCACCACACCAAACAACCAATAACAGCTTGACACACTTTTATGTCAATCTCGCTCCTGGCAGTGGTTCACCCTCCTTTACAATCTTCATGCATGCACTCTTTCAACACCAAACATGCATAACAAAATACAATACAAATAACTTTTGTGTGATCTACTAAAGAATTGACAGTATTCAATTACCCAAGAGTCAAAGCAACCAAGCACTCAAATGCAACCTCGACGTGCTGGGCATAACTCGGATTGCTACATATTCTCCCACCACATTAGGATCCACTGTACCAAACACACCTCTCATTCACATAAAAATAAATGTCCCTATCTCAATTGTGCCGTCAATGACATCTCATGACAAGCTCTACCAAACATTGGTGGTATATGCCGCCTACCACCGTGCTGACGAACGCCAACATACCGTGACCGCGGCGGCATACCGCTACGGGGGTTTATGACCCACACAGAGAAATCTGCCACTATACAGACACCCACACAAGTCTGCCAGACCAAAGGTCAGTGATAAACTGGTGGTACCAAAACCCGCACCGTTACGCCAACAGGAACACACCCACAGTATCAGGACCCATGAATCACGTGGTGGGCTTTCAACCGCGGTAAACCATTGGCAGTACACACCGCTGCGCTCATAATACACACACACTTACAAAACTCCACCACATTGGACAACTCAAACTATACACACCTGACACACATACACCTACCACACCCACACACCGACACCACTATAAAACACACACCCACATTACCCACAACCCTTTCAACAAAAAAAAAGATAGCCAACAGAGAGAAACAAGCCAGGAGCACCCACTCAATCTGAACCACAGAACACCATCACCCATATACCATTCACGCACCTCACAGCACACACCCCAACACATCACCCCGCACATCCTCACACACACCACTCACACCACATTCATGACACCCCAAAGACACCCCAGGTTTTCAGAGGAGGAGCTAAGGGTAAGGGTGGAGGAAATCATCTGGGTACAGCCACAGCTATTCGAATCACAGTTGCAGCAGACGTCCATTGCAAGGAAGATGGAGCTATGGCGGAGAGTCGTGGACAGGGTCAATGCCGTGGGACAGCACCCCAGAACAAGGGATGACATCAGGAAGAGGTGGAACGACCTACGGGGGAAGGTGTGTTCTGTGGTCGCAAGACACGGGGTAGCCGTACAGAGGACTGGCGGTGGACCCCCACCTCCTTCCCCACAACTAACACATGGGAGGAGCAAGTCTTGGCAATAATGCATCCTGAGGGCCTCGCAGGAGTAGCAGGAGGACTGGACTCCAATTTTTAGATGTGCCTCTTGGCCTGCACGATCACCTTCACTATAAACTGCATGGTTTACCTATTGGTTAGGCTGCATACTATGTGCATATCCTGCACTATCACTCAATCGTGTTGGGTTTGTCTCACTCTTCCCTTGTTTATGATTCTCATATGTTGCACTTTTCTCTGAGCATTGCTGTTCACCTATGTTGTGCATCCCTCTAATTATGCTATAATTCACCAACTTCTTATGCACTTTAGAAATTTCTCTCGTGTGAGAATTTTAGTCACACCGGGCTAGTTGGTTTGGCCTCTTTTCTTTATTTACATTGTGTTGGATATCCGATTATTCAATATCCCAACTCCTCTATTTGTCTATATTGTTCATCTATTTCACAGCCTTAACAAAGCCTAGGAGACGAAACACATGTCGGCTGTATACTGTTTGGACTTGTGTTTGATGTGGTCATTGACTGAAACATTGACCACATATTTTCACCTGTAATAAATATCCAGTGTCACCTGCTCATTGGACTTCGACTTATTCTTGAATTACTACTTGGATCCACTACACAGAGTTTTAATTTGGGTGTGTCCTGGCCTTTTTGTTCACTGTGTAAAGATTTGTCTGAGCTCCCCATGGGTGGCAAAAGAAATGCTGCAGCCCATAGGGATCTCTTGGTACCCCAATACCCTGGGTACCTAGGTACCATATACTAGGGACTTATAAGGGTATTCCAGCGTGCCAAAATTGGTAAAAGTGGTCAGTAGCCTACAGTGACAAATTGAAAGGAAGAGAGAGCATAAGCACAGAGGTTCTGATTAGCAGAGCCTCAGTGACACAGTTAGTCACTACCCAGGTATACACATTCAGGCCACAAACTATGAGCACTGGGATCCTGGCTAGCAGGATCCCAATGAGACAGCCAAAAACAAACTGACATAAATGTAAAAATGGGGAGAACGTGCCAGGCAAGATGGTACTTTCCTACAAGAAGCACCCCGCAAATGGTCCTTGCGATCAAGGCAGAAGCCAGAGAACATTGCCAAGACCCCGCCAAGAAATAAGACTCTCCTGATTGTCACCCTTTTGTCCCACTCTGTCTCCCTGTCCACCTTGAACTGCCATTGCTCCCCTTACTATGCCCCATTGGACAATGCACCTGTGATACAAAGAGACTGGACTCTAACTGGACATTCCTCCACCATCACCCACACCGATTGCACATCCCCCTCAACCTCTTAGCACTTAAATAAAGACCGTTGGAAGAAATACAAGTCTGGAGTCTGTCAATTGATTGAAATATATATTAGTTCAACAATCTGTAAACATTGCAATTCATATGTACAGTTATATATACATTGGTAAGACCTGTAGTGGGCAGCAGTAAACACACCATGAGCCAGAGTGGGGCACAGAGGTCTGAAAATAGAGATGCCAAAAAGTACAGAAAGTGGCCATGGACACAGGTAAATCATGCAGCCATGTCCAATGTCCAGCACAAAACTGCAATGTAAAGTGAAGTTACAGTGTCTTACCTGTGTGTCACTGGAAGTACTGCTGTATGAGAGAAAGTCGGTTGTCCACATCTTCATCCTCTGCCTCCTCTTCCTCACTGTCTACAGGCTCCACCGCTGCCACAAGACCATCTCCAGGCTCATCCTCCTGCAGAAAAGGCACCTGGCATCTCAAGGCCAGGTTATGCAACATGCAACGTGCAACAATGATCTGGCACACCTTCTTGGGTGAGTAGTACAGGGATCCACCAGTCAGATGGAGGCACCTGAACCTGGCCTTCAGGAGGCCGAAGGTTCTTTCAATTATCTGCCTTGTTCGCCCATGTGCCTCATTGTAACGTTCCTCTGCCCTTGTCCTGTCATTCCTCACTGGGGCCAGTAGTCATGAGATGTTGGGGAAACCAGAGTCACCTGCAAATATCAAGGGATACGTTTTAGCCACACACTCACCCTTAGGGACAACCCCATACCGTACACTAATATATACTGGGTGGGGACCTTGGGCTCACCTATTAGCCACACCCGGTGCCTCTGGAGTTGAGCCATCACATAGGGGATGCTGCTATTCCTCAAGATAAAGGCATCATGCACAGAGCCAGGATACTTGGCATTCATATGGGAGATGTACTGGTCTGTCAAATAATCAATCAATCAATCAAGGCATTTATAGAGCGCGCTGCTCACCCTTAAGGGTCTCAAGGCGCTAGGGAGGGTTACTGCTGCTCAAAAAGCCATGTCTTGAGGTGCTTCCTGAAGGCGAGGTGGTCCTGGGTAGTTCTTAGGTGGACGGGGAGTGAGTTCCATGTTTTGGCTGCCAGGTAGGAGAAGGATTTACCTCCAGCGGTGGTTCTGCGGATACGTGGGACGTCGGCGAGGCTGGCTGAGCGAAGCTGATGGGTGGGCGTGTAGAACGAGAGGCGTCCGTTGAGGTATTCGCGGCCCATGTTGTGGAGGGCTTTGTGTGCGTGTGTGAGGAGCCTGAAGGTGATCCTTTTGTTGATGGGGAGGCAGTGCAGGTGTTTCAGGTGGGCGGATATGTGGCTGTGGCGCGGTATGTCGAGGATGAGGCGTGCAGAGGCGTTCTGTATGCGTTGAAGATGTTTCTGTAGCTTTGCGGTGGTTCCTGCGTATAGGGTGTTTCCGTAGTCCAGGCGGCTTGTGACAAGGGCATGGGTGACTGCTTTTCTAGTTTCGGCAGGGATCCATCGGAAGATTTTTTGGAGCATGCGAAGGGTGTGGAAGCAAGAAGACGAGACGCCGTTGACTTGCTTGGTCATAGTGAGGAGGGGGTCCAGGATGAATCCGAGGTTGGGTGCGTGGTCTGTTGGGGTTGGTGCGGTGCCCAGAGCCGTGGGCCACCAGGAGTCGTCCCAGGAGGACGGGGAATGTCCGAGGATGAGAACCTCCGTCTTGTCTGAGTTCAGCTTCAGGTGGCTGAGCCTCATCCATTCTGCGACGTCTTTCATTCCTTCCTGTAGGTTAGTTTTGGCAGTGGTTGAGTCTTTGGTGAGGGAGAGCATCAGCTGGGTGTCGTCGGCGTAGGAGATGATGTTGATGTTGTGTTTGTGAGCGATGTTGGCGAGGGGGCTCATGTAGATATTGAAGAGGGTAGGGTTGAGCGAAGAGCCTTGTGGTACTCCCCATATGATCTCAGTGGGTTCTGAGCGGAAGGCCGGGAGGTGGACTCTTTGGGTTCGGTCCGAGAGGAACGAGATGATCCAGTCCAGGGCCTGTCCTAGGATTCCAGTGGAGCGGAGGTGGGTTATTAGGGTGCGATGGCATACGGTTTCGAAGACAGCCGAGAGGTCCAGGAGGATGAGGGCGGTTGTTTCTCCGTTGTCCATCAGGGTTCTGATGTCGTCGGTGACTGCAATGAGGGCGGTTTCCGTGCTGTGGTTGGCACGAAAACCTGATTGGGAAGGGTGGAACAGGTTGTTAGCTTCAAGAAAGTTGGTCAGTTGCTTGTTGATGGACTTCTCAATGACCTTGGCCGGGAAGGGGAGAAGAGAGGTGGGGCGGAAGTTCTTCAGGTCGTTGGGGTCAGCCGTGGGTTTTTTCAGGAGATCGTTGACTTTCGCGTGTTTCCAGCTCTCTGGGAAGGTGGCGGATGTGAACGAGCTGTTGATGATGCTCTGGAGATAGGGGGCGATGATGGAGTCGGCTTTGTTGAAGATGTGATGGGGGCACGGGTCCGAGGGGGAGCCGGAGTGGATGGTGTTCATGGTGATTCTGGTTTCTTCGGAGCTGATGGGGGTCCAGGCATTGAGGGTAGTGGCTTGGGCTGTTGGTTCAGTGGTGGACGGCGGGGTCTGGTGTCCGAAGCTGTTGTGTAGGTCGGCGATCTTTCGATGGAAGAAAGTAGCGAAGGAGTTGCAGAGTTCTTGTGAGGGTGTGATGGTGTTGGAGCTGGCGCTGGGGTTGGAGAGCTCTTTGACGATGTTGAAGAGTTCTTTGCTGTTGTGGGTGTTGTTGTCAAGTCTCTCTTTGAAAGATGCTTGTAGGAGGCTGGCCTGGTTTGTAGTGGGTACCAAGGGGTACTTACACCTTGCACCAGGTCCAGGTATCCCTTATTAGTGTAGAGGGGTGTCTAGCAGCTTAGGCTGATAGAAAAGGTTGCTTAGCAGAGCAGCTTAGGCTGAACTAGGAGACGAGTGAAGCTCCTACAGTACCACTGGTGTCATATGCACAATATCATAAGAAAACACAATACACAGATATACTAAAAATAAAGGTACTTTATTTTTATGACAATATGCCAAAGTATCTCAGTGAGTACCCTCAGTATGAGGATAGCAAATATACACAAGATATATGCACACAATACCAAAATATGCAGTAATAGCAATAGAAAACAGTGCAAACAATGTATAGTCACAATAGAATGCAATGGGGGCACATAGGGATAGGGGCAACACAAACCATATACTCTAGAAGTGGAATGCGAACCACGAATGGACCCCAAACCTATGTGACCTTGTAGAGGGTCACTGGGACTGTAAGAAAACAGTGAGGGTTAGAAAAATAGCCCACCCCAAGACCCTGAAAAGTGGGTGCAAAGTGCACCTAAGTTCCCCAGAGAGCACAGAAGTCGTGATAGGGGAATTCTGCAAGAAAGACCAACACCAGCAATGCAACAACAATGGATTTCCAGACGAGAGTACCTGTGGAACAAGGGGACCAAGTCCAAGAGTCACTATCAAGTCGGGAGTGGGCAGATGCCCAGGAAATGCCAGCTGTGGGTGCAAAGAAGCTGCCACCGGATGGTAGAAGCTGAGGATTCTGCATGAACGAAGAGGGTTAGAAACTTCCCCTTTGGAGGATGAATGTCCCACGTCGTAAAGAAGCTTACAGAGGTATTTTTGTGCAGAAAGACCGCAAACAAGCCTTGCTAGCTGCAAGGGTTGCGGTTAGGGTTTTTGGATGCTGCTGTGGCCCAGGAGGGACCAGGATGTTGCCAATTGCGTGAGGAGACAGAGGGGGCATCCAGCAAGACAAAGAGACCACTCAAAAGTAAGCAGCACCCGCAGAAGTGCCAGAACAGGCACTACAAAGTGGAGTGAACCGGAGCTCACCCGAAGTCACAAAGGAAGGTCCCACGACGCCGGAGGACAACTCAGGAGGTCGTGCACTGCAGGTTAGAGTGCCGGGGACCCAGGCTTGGCTGTGCACAAAGGAAATCCTGGAAGAGTGCACCGGAGCCGAAGCAGCTGCAAATCACGCGGTTCCCAGCAATGCAGTCCAGCGTGGGAAGGCAACGACTTACCTCCACCAAACTTGGACTGAAGAGTTACTGGACTGTGGGAGTCACTTGGACAGAGTTGCTGAGTTCAAGGGACCTCGCTCGTCGTGCTGAGAGGAGACCCAGAGGACCGGTGAAGCAGTTCTTTGGTGCCTGAGGTTGCAGGGGGAAGATTCCGTCGACCCACAGGAGATTTCTTCGGAGCTTCTAGTGCAGAGAGGAGGAAGCCTACCCCCACAGCATGCACCACCAGGAAAACAGTCGAGAAGGCGGCAGGATCAGCGTTACAAGGTCGCAGTAGTCGTCTTTGCTACTTTGTTGCAGTTTTGCAGGCTTCCAGCGCGGTCAGCAGTCGATTCCTTGGCAGAAGGTGAAGAGAGAGATGCAGAGGAACTCTGATGAACTCTTGCATTTGTTATCTAAAGAATTCCCCAAAGCAGAGACCCTAAATAGCCAGAAAAGGAGGTTTGGCTACTTAGGAGAGAGGATAGGCTAGCAACACCTGGAGGAGCCTATCAGAAGGAGTCTCTGACGTCACCTGCTGGCCGTGGCCACTCAGAGCAGTCCAGTGTGCCAGCAGCACCTCTGTTTCCAAGATGGCAGAGGTCTGGAGCACACTGGAGGAGCTCTGGGCAACTCCCAGGGGAGGTGCAGGTCAGGGGAGTGGTCACTCCCCTTTCCTTTGTCCAGTTTCGCGCCAGAGCAGGGCTGGGGGATCCCTCAACCGGTGTAGACTGGCTTATGCAGAAATGGGCACCATCTGTGCCCATGAAAGCATTTCCAGAGGCTGGGGGAAGCTACTCCTCCCAAGCCCTAACACCTTTTTCCAAAGGGACAGGGTGTAACACCCTCTCTCTGAGGAAGTCCTTTGTTCTGCCTTCCTGGGCCAAGCCTGGCTGGACCCCAGGAGGGCAGAAACCTGTCTGAGGGGTTGGCAGCAGCAGCAGCTGCAGTGAAACCCCGGGAAAGGTAGTTTGGCAGTACCCGGGTCTGTGCTAGAGACCCGGGGGATCATGGGATTGTCTCCCCAATACCAGGATGGCATTGGGGGGGCAATTCCATGATCTTAGACATGTTACATGGCCATGTTCGGAGTTACCGTTGTGAAGCTACACATAGGTAGTGACCTATGTGTAGTGCAAGCGTGTAATGGTGTCCCCGCACTCACAAAGTCCGGGGAATTTGCCCTGAACAATGTGGGGGCACCTTGGCTAGTGCCAGGGTGCCCACACACTAAGTAACTTAGCACCCAACCTTTACCAGGTAAAGTTTAGACATATAGGTGACTTATAAGTTACCTAAGTGCAGTGGTAAACGTCTGTGAAATAACGTGGACGTTATTTCACTCAGGCTGCAGTGGCAGGCCTGTGTAAGAATTGTCAGAGCTCCCTATGGGTGGCAAAATAAATACTGCAGCCCATAGGGATCTCCTGGAACCCCAATACCCTGGGTACCTCAGTACCATATACTAGGGAATTATAAGGGTGTTTCAGTATGCCAATGTAAATTGGTAAAATTGGTCACTAGCCTGTTAGTGACAATTTGGAAAGAAATGAGAAAGCATAACCACTGTGGTTCTGATTAGCAGAGCCTCAGTGAGACAGTTAGTCATAACACAGGGAACACATACACATAGGTCACAAACTTATGAGCACTGGGGTCCTGACTAGCAGGGTCCCAGTGACACATAACAAACATACTGAAAACATAGGGTTTTCACTATGAGCACTGGGCCCTGGCTAGCAGGATCCCAGTGAGACAGCGAAAACACCCTGACATACACTCACAAACAGGCCAAAAGTGGGGGTAACAAGGCTAGAAAGAGGCTACTTTCTCACAATGCTCTTTTGGTGGAGCGGATCAGCTGGTGGTGTTCACGGGTGGCGGTCTTGAGGGCTCACATGTTTTCTGCGGTGTGTTCTCTGCGCCAGGTTTTTTCGAGGGTAGGGCAGGATTTCTTGGATGCTTTGAGGGCATCCGTGAACCACGGGGGTTTCCTGATGTTGGTCTCTCTTGGGTGGCTTTTAAGTGGGGCGAGGTTGTCGGCACAGTTGGTGATCCATTGTGTTAGGCTGAGGGCTGCTTTGCTGGCGTCGGTGGTGATGACTGGTTGGTTTTGGTTCAGAGTTGAGAGGAGCTGCTCTGTGGAGATTTTGCTCCCGGGTCTGCGGGGGATTTGTTATGTGCGATGGTGGTGGGTCTCCCGTTTGAAGGTGAAGTGGACGCATCTGTGGTCGGTCCAGTGTAGTTCAGAGGAGTGGCTGAAGGATATGTGGTTGCTGGCGGAAAAGATGGGGTCGAGCGTGTGGCCAGCCGTGTGGGTGGGGGTGTTCACCAGTTGCTTGAGTCCGAGGTTGGCAAGGTTGTCGAGCAGGGTGGCGGTGTTGTTGTCGTTGTTTTTTTCCAGGTGGAAGTTCAGGTCCCCGAGGAGGATGTAGTCTGGTGAGGCTAGGGCGTGCGGGCTGATGAAGTCAGTGATGGATTCGCTGAATAGGGCGCGTGGGCCCGGGGGCCTGCGAGAGTTCATCTGAGGGTGGTTCTGGGGTCGGTGTGGATCTGGAAGTGTATGTGTTCGGCGGCGAGGGGGGTGTCTTCGGTGGTGGTCGTGATGTTGATGGAGTTTTTGTAGATGATGACGATTCCTCCCCCGATTTGGTTGGCGCGGTCCTTCCGGGTGATCTTGTGGCCGTCGGGGATGGCTAAGGCAATGTCGGGAGCCGAGGAGGCGTTCATCCAGGTTTCTGTGATGAAGGCGACATCTGGTGCTGTTGTGTCCAGGAGGTCCCATAGTTCGATGGCGTGCTTGTGGACGAAGCGTGTGTTGAGAAGGATGCACTTGAGGTGGTTGCTGGTGCGAGTGCCGGTAGGAGGTCTGCAGGCTCGGTGGAATGTGTACTTGCAGGCTTGACAGGTGAAGGGTCCGTGAGTGCGTTTAGGGCTGGCTTGGTGGCAGGTGGCTGTACGTCCGGGGTTGAGGGCATTGAGGGAGGCGGCGTCGTATCTTAGTCGGGTGTTTTGAGTGCGGTGGGGGCCAGGGGTTCTGGCGCTGGGCGCGGTCCAGGTGACGACGGGCACAGACGGCTTGCCTTTGGCCGCCTGCTGCACGCGGCCGCCATAAGAGGAAAAGGGGGGGAGGAGGGATCAGCTGGGAGGCGGGAGGTGGGAGGACAACGGATGGGAGCAGGGAGTGCGGGGCCGCACGGGGGCAGCAGCGGAAAAGCGGGAGGCGGGAGAGTGGGAAAGCGGGAGGCGGGAGAGCGGGAAGGTGGGAGGCGGGAGAGCGGGAAAGCAGGAGGTGGGAGAGCGGGAAAGCGGGAGGCAGCAGAGCGGGAAGGCGGGAGGCTGGAGAGCGCAACAGGAGAGAGGAAGGCAACAGGAGAGAAAAAGGCAACAAGAGAGATAAAGGCAACAGAAGAGAAAAAGGCAACAAGAGAGATAAAGGCAACAGGAGAGAAAAAGGCAACAAGAGAGATAAAGGCAACAGGAGAGAAAAAGGCAACAAGAGAGATAAAGACAACAGGAGAGAAAAAGGCAAAAAGGCAACAGGAGAGAAAAGGCAACAAGAGAGACAAAGGCAACAGGAGAGAAAAAGGCAACAAGAGAGAAGAAGGCAAATCGGATGCAAAGCGCAGAAGTAGAGTCTAAGGCCTACACACAAGTGGCAGGGGCCTGGGCAGGTGGAGCTGCAGCGGCGGGGAAGCGACCTACCCGAGGGTCAAGGGTCAAACACACCATCTGCACAGAGAGTGATAGGTTTTTCTATTCCTAAACACTTGTTCTTTTCTCCGGTGGGGACAACTTCTACATGGGTACCATCAATGGCACCAATGATGTTGGGGATATGTCCCAGGGCATAAAAGTCAGCCTTCACTGTGGCCAAATTCCCCACATGGGGGAATACGATGTAGCTGCACATGTGTTTCAGCAGGGCAGACAAAACTCTGGTCAACACGTTGGAGAACATTGGCTGAGATATCATTGATGTCATGGCCACTGTTGTTAGGAAGGAACCACTTGCCAGGAAATGGAGCACTGACAGGGCCTGCACTAGAGGGGGGATACCTGTGGGCTGGCAGATAGCTAAAATCAGGTCTGGCTCCAATTGGGCACACAGTACTTGGATTGTGGCCCGATCAAGTCTGTAGGTTCAGATAATGGGGGTCATTCTGACCCCGGCGGTCTTAGACCGCCGGGGCCAGGGTCGGCGGGAGCACCGCCGACAGGCCGGCGGTGCCCCGCAGGACATTCTGACCGCGGCGGTAAAGCCGCGGTCGGACCGGCAACACTGGCGGTCTCCCGCCAGTGTACCGCCGCCCTTTTGAATCCTCCAAGGCGGCGCAGCTAGCTGCGCCGCCGAGGGGATTCCGACCCCCCCTACCGCCATCCAGTTCCCGGCGGTCCGCCCTCCGGGAACCGGATGGCGGTAGGGGGGTCACGGGGCCCCTGGGGGCCCCTACAAGTATTTCACTGTCTGCTTGGCAGACAGTGAAATACGCGACGGGTGCAACAGCACCCGTCGCACCTTCCCACTCCGCCGGCTCGATTACGAGCCGGCATCCTTGTGGGAAGGGAGTTTTTCCCTGGGCTGGCGGGCGGTCTTTTGGCGACCGCCCGCCAGCCCAGGGAAAAACTTAGAATACCCTCCGCGGTCTTTCGACCGCGGAGCGGTATTTCGGAGGGGGGAACTCTGGCGGGCGGCCTCCGCCGCCCGTCAGGGTCAGAATGACCCCCAATGTGTCTGTCCTGCATTGTCGCAAGGTCCACCAGGGGTCTGTACACTGGAGGATGTCTCCATCTCATATTCATCCTCAGCGGTTGAAGTCTAGGGAGGAAAACGGTGAGCAGAGGGTCATATTCACTCATCTATTGTAATAATGATGCATATCTTCATTTACAGAACCAGTATGTGAATCCGAGAGTCATTCGATGTGCCAATGTCTACTGTGACGCAGTTAGGTGCCATGGCCTGTGCCCCCCTGAAATGGCGGCTCCCTGACCTGTGAGGAGGGACAAGTGGAAATGAGGTAATTCCACAGGCGTTGTGCGCCATTGCGGTCAGCGGTCGACGACGCCTTGCAACTTTGCATTGGTTAACATTAGGCCCTATAGGTTCCAGGAGCCAATGGCGATGTATGCCGGCGGTGACGGTATGCACTGCCGCGGACGTGACCATCATTTTCTATCTGTTCACTCACTTGCTACCTGACCTTCAACAGGAGAGGACCTACACTGCAAGTGCTGCTGTGACCTGTGTCTGGAAGCGACTATAGCTCATGTGTCTGGGGAAAGGGCCTCTGCCTTCACTTCGGAGGAGTTGGAGAAACTGGTGGATGGGGCCCTACCCCAGTACACTTTAACCTATGGTCCTCCAGACAAACAGGTGAGTACACAGTGGGCCATGAATGTATGGAGTGCTGTGTGTGTAAGCCACATGCATGGGGGGAATGAAGTGTCCTGGGCAGAGTGCTTCATGTATGGTGGTCAATGTATGTGCGTAAAGGGATGGTGGGGATATGGTGGGCCATCAGTATAACAGTCCGGATGGTATGACTAATCCCTTTTCTGCTGTCTTTTTCCTGCAGGTCAGCGCCCATCAGAAAAAGGGTATTTGACGTGCCATCGCCAAGGAGGTGCAGACCGCGGGGGTCTTTGACAGGTGGAGCACCCTCTGACGCAAACTGTGGGAGAACCTGCGCCGCTGGGCAAGGAAGACGGCTGAGGCCCAGCTGGGGCTGGCCTCCCAGTGAGGAAGGGGTGCCCGTCATACCCTGACCCCCCTTATGTTCCGCATCCTGGCAGTGACCTATCCGGAGTTGAATGGGAGCTTGAAGGCATCATAGCAGCCACAAGGGAGTGAGTACAAATTCAGAATCATGACTTGCGCGCATTAAGGTATTACCTGGGTGGGGATATGGACTTTGGGTGCCCCAAGGCCAGGGCGAACATGGCAGAGTAGGTCCCTTTTTGACCAGGCTTTGAAGTACTTCAACCCCAATGGTGTTAGTGGGCATCTCCTACTGGTCAAGGGCCCTGTTTGTTTCAGGTGTGCAGCTGATGGCGTTATGCTAGGTACCCCATGGGCTGGTGACTATCTTTGTAACTAGTAGTGCATGGCCTAGTTCATAGGGATGCTCCCTGTGTTTTGTGTACGCCAACAGTAGTGTTGTTGCTGGCATTAACCAAGTGTATCCTCTGTCTCTCCCCCCGTTTTTTGTTTTGCCACCCTGTCCTTGTGTACATTAGCATCATCTGGCATAGGAGCAGAGGCACCGGCGATGGAGGGAGCTGCATCCCATATGGGCCTGGATGCCGAATCCACCAAGGGTGAGGGCACCAGTGGGACGGAGGGCGAGGGAGCACCATGATGAAGACAGGAGGGGACACAACAGACAGCGACTCCTCCTCCGATGGAAGCTCCCTGGTGGTGGCGGACACCTCTGTGCCCACCCCAACAACAGGTACAGCTTCCACCCCCCCTACCAGCACTGCCCTCCCAGAAGCCCCTCAGCGTGTTTCCCGTGTCCACTCACCCAGGAGGGTGAGCATCTCCTTCGCCCCAGGCACCTCAGGCTCTGCCCAGTCAGCCCTGCTGCCCTCAGTGAGAAGGCTATTGACCTCCTGAGATCCCTCACTGTTGGGCAGTCAACCATACTGAATGCCATCCAGGGTGTCGAGAGGCATTTGCAACAAACAAATGCATACCTGGAGGGCATTTACTCTGGTGTAGCGGCCCAACAGAGAGTATTTCAGGCTCCGCACTGATGGCAGCTATTTTACCTGTATCCAGCCTCCTCCCTCCTGCTTCCTCTACCCAGTCCCAATCCCCTGAACCCCATGCTATCCCAAGCACACCTTCAGACCAGCATTCACCCAAATCAACACACAGAAGTGTCTTAGGCAAACACATGCACCACACTTCATCTCACACACACTCACACAAGCACCATCCCCATGCAGACACATCAACATCCACTGCCTCCACTGTGTCCCCCTCCTCCTCCTCGTCCACCTCCCTCCCAGTAGCATCTCCACTCACACCTGCATTCAATACATCCTCATCCACTACCTCCATCACCAGCACGCCCATCCCTTCACACCCCTCACTGTCAATCACCAACCCTACATCCATGCACACATCCCCTGTGTCCTCTCCCACTGTGTCTGTGACCCTTCCTCCCAAAGTACACAAACACAAGCACCCACCCACCCAACAGCCATCCACCTCACAACAGCATCCAGCTCATGCACCTGTACCCAAACACAGCAGACTAACACCTCCTACATCCACTCCCTCTTCCTCCACTCCCGAACCTTTACCCTCTTCCTGCCCAATGTCCCTAAGAAGCTCTTCCTAGCAAACACAGACCTCTTCCCTCCCCTCCCCCCCGTCCTTCACCCCGGGCCGGGGTGGCCAAAACACAGCCCAAGCACCTCAGCCACCAAATCCACGTCCGCTGTGGTGTCTGCAGCTGTCAGAGGCTCAAAGGGGGCACGCGTCAGCCCAGCCAGTGTGCCACCAACCCCTGCCACGGGCAAGAACATTATGCCACCTGGCAAGGTGAAGAAGGGGACAGCATCCAGAAAGGGAAAGGAGCCACAACCACCCAGCAAGCCCACCTCAAAGACTCCAGCTGCTAGACCCAAGGTGACACCACTATCTGCCAAGGGCAGAAAGGGGCACAAAACACCAGCCAAGCCACATCAGCTGTCCGAGCCTGCAGCTGAAGGCCTGATGGCTACCACCACAACCACCAGCACCGGCACCTACACCACGGCCACCACCACCACCTGCACTGCCACAAGCACCGCCGCAAGCACTGCCACTTGCACCACTACTGTCAGCAGCAGCAGCCCCAGTGGGCAGCTGTCTGAGGCTACAGGAGAAGGGCTGGAACCTCCCCCCACCACTGGCAGCACCAGCACCTGCACTGCGGCCAGCACTGCCACCTGCACCGCTGTTAGCACCGCCACGTGCACCACTACTGTCAGCAGCCCCAGTGGGCAGCCGTCTGAGGCCGCAGGAGAAAAACTGGAGCCTCCCCCCACCACTGGCAGCACCGGAACCTGCACCGCAGCCAGCACCACCACCTGCACTGCTGCAAGCACCGCCGCAAGCACCGCCGCAAGCACCACTACTGTCAGCAGCAGCAGCCCCAGTGGGCAGCCGTCCGATGCTGCAGGAGAAGGGCTGGAGCCTCCCCCCACCACTGGCAGCACCACCACCAGCACCGTCACTACCAACACTGTGCAGCCGTAGCCGTCGTCAGATGGACTGTAGCCCTCCCTCCAGGGACTATCATGCACCCTGGCCACTGCAAATCTCGTGGCTCTGAAACCCAGGTGAGGGACTGTGACCTGGCACCCCCCATGTGCTGCATCACTGGGCACGAAGCCCCCTCCAGAACCAGTGGAGAAAGGTCACCCTATCCTTGACAGGATGAAGCACACTGGGCACCAAGCCCCCTCCAAAACCAGTTGGGAAAGACATCCACTCACCCTATCCTTGACAGGATGAAGCACACTGGGCACCAAGCCCCCTCCAGAACCAGCGGAGAAAGGCATCCACTCACCATATCCTTGGCAGGATGAAGCACACTGGGCACCAACCCCCTCCAGAACCAGTGGAGAAAGGTATCCACTCACCCTATCCTTGAAGGCATCCACTCACCCTATCCTTGACAGGATGAAGCACACTGGGCACAAATCCCCCTCCAGAACCAGTGGAGAAAGGCATCCACTCACCCTATCCTTGACAGGATGAAGCACACTGGGCACAAAGCCCCCTCCAGAACCAGTGAAACATGTCACCCACTTGAGAGAATGTGGCTTTGCACTCCCCAGGACCAAGCAGTGGGCAAACCACCGACTTGAGAGACTGTGGCTTTGCACTCCCCAGGACCAAGCAGTGGGCAAACCACCCACTTGGGAGACTTGAGAGACTGTGGCTTTGCACTCCCCAGGACCAAGCAGTGGACTTGGATCCCCCTCCAGGAGCAGTGGCGTAGTATCATCTTCCGGCTGAGGTGCCCCCCCCCTTCCTCCTGAGGTGCCTGTGTGTTTTCGACCTGATGCCCCTGCAGTGTTCTCTCCGTTTTGAGGCAGGAGTCAAGTGTGGGCTTGGCCTATGTGTTATAGCCCAGTGGGCCACGGACTATTTTTGTGTGGACATTGTCCCTCATTTTGTATGTTGAGCATATCCAAAATGATTTGTCATCGCGTTATTCCAGAGGGTTAAGGGGTGTATATTTAATGTTGTTGCAGGTATTTGTGTGTATGGTGTTTGGGGTGAGGGTGGGGGAGTTGCGTGTGTGTGTCACTCTCTTTTTCCTCTCGCCCTCCCCGTGTACTAGGTGCAGTACTCACCATGGTCGTCATAGCCGGCGTTGGGACTCCTCATAGATGAGAAGATACACCAGCATGGGTAACACCTGTAGTTCGGGTTCCATGGTGTCCTGGTTCTTCCTCGAGTGTCGAGATTTGAGTGGTTTCCCTTCAAAGTACTGTTTCCACCGTGCTTTTGATGGTGTTGGTACCGTCCCGGAAAAGCTGGCGGATGGGTGGGTTGGATTGGGGTGGGCGGTACATTGTCTTCCGCCTGGCTGTTGGCGGTTACTGCTTGTTGCTAACGCCGTGGCGGTCAGAGTGTTAGAGTGGCTGAATGTGTTGGCGGTTTCCGCCGTGGTCATGATTCAATTTTTGTTACCGCCGGCCTGTTGGCGGTATTACCACTGCTTTAACATCGACCGCCAGAGTTGTAATGAGGGCCATAGTGTCTAGGTCTACAGGTCATGTCGATCCCAATAACAACTTCATCTACTGAATGCCACACTCACACCCTATTCAAAACATCACCGCAAAACACCATAAAATCTCCACAAAACATGGCAATCTAAGTGTAAACCAGTGCAACACATGGCCCTATTAATACTCCCTCCTCTGCTGTTACAACTCTCTCCTAATTCTCCAGATCTTTCGAAATCGAGACATAGGCACTAGGGACTGGGCTTTAGGGACTAACTGATCTAGAGTGAAAGGTTTTAGCTCCCCTTACTTCAGGACCTAACCATCCTCACTCTGGGACCTTCCTGAGGCAGAAGTAGGACCTTGTTCTTACCATTCTTCTTGAAATAGCTCTTTTTAGGATGCCTGAATGGTAAAGAAGAGTTAGTTTGATTTCACAGTCAAATTAATAGCGTAACTCATTTAGGGCCAGATGTAGGTAAGTACGGGATTGGGACTCGCAAATTACAAGTCGGAGCAACTCGCAATTTGCGAGTCTCAATCCCATATGCAGGATGGTGTCCCTGACACCATCTGCGAATCGCAAGGGGGTCGCAAAGACCCACCTCATTAATATTAATGAGGTGGGGCACAATTTGCGACCCCCTTGGGATTTCCTGCACTCACAGGGATGGTGGCCTGCTGGAGACAGCAGACCACCATGTCTGTGACTGCTTTTTTTTAAAAAGCTGTTTTTTTTTTGTATTGCAGCCCGTTTTCCTTAAAGGAAAACGAGTTGCAATAACTTCGGGAAAATGAAACCATTTGGTTTCATTTTTTCAGAACCATTCACAAAGGGGAAGGGGTCCCATGGGGACCTCTTCCCTTTTGCGAATGAGTTAGCACCCTCTTCACATGGGTGCTAACTGTCAATTGCTTTGCGACTGCGTTCGCAGTCACAAAGCAATTCTGCATCGCGGTGCAAATTGCAAATAGGAAGGGGAACACCCCTTCCTATTTGCGAGTCGCATTCCCATTTTGCGAGTCGGTACAGACTCGCAAAATGGGAATGTGCATTGCGATGCGCGTTTTGCATGGCGCAAACTGTGAATTTCGCAGTTTGCACCATGCAAAACTTTACCTACATCTGGCCCCTAGTCACACACTAAGGACCAAGACACTGTTGGTAAAGTTAAATGAGTGTTATTACAAATCAAGGGTCAAACCAATGTAAATAAAGCTAAAAAAACATAATATATAAGTACAGAATCACCAAATGTGAACCAAACCATCAAAGAAGATTAAATTACAATACCATATGACATACAAGAATTTCTGTTGAGGCAATACAAAATATAAGAATTAGAATTTGATTATCAGTGTACAAGCTTCTATCCTCCTGTCTAAACATGGATAAATCTTAGTGAATCCAAATTAATCCCAAGCTAAACTAAAGTTAGTAAACCATAATTAGTTCTAAGAAAATATTAATGTGTCAGCATAGCAAAGACTTCAGTAGAAGTGCTCCAAGAATGGCATTGCATAGCGTAAAGCCGTGCAAAGAGAATAAGGGTAGAGAGGTCTGTACCCATCAGAGTCTAAAAGGAATCTCAACTACAATGTGAATACCAAATAAACCCACATAACCTTAAGAATTCCATGCCATCAACACCAGTAGTTTTCCATCCTCATCCAGTTGAAATTGACAACTTACTTCCAGTCTTCCATTCCATTAGTATGACTTTGAGTGCCTCCTTGCTCCTGATACATGAACAGAAGTCTTTTCATTTTAGTTTGTTAGCACATCTCACACTCGCTAAAATATTGTCCCAAAGTTCACTATCTCTAACACAATATGCCTTTCATTAGCTATGGAATCACACAAATGCACCTGCAAGGAAACGGACATCGCAATGCAAGCAAAACTTCACGCTGAAGGTTAAACACAAGATGCCAAATGCTTTAGGCCTTTGGTTATGCAAACATAATAAAACAATCATGCACATTCAGGATACATGATTATAAGTGCACCTTACAATAAAAAAATAAATACAACAATTATAAATGAACCATGAACATATATGAAAACTTAAATAAAGCTAAATAGCTCACAATGAATAGGTATAAATGTGAATGAGAACTACACATGTGCATTGTCAAAGTTAAATGTTAGAGTACATGCATATAAGTATCTCTAGTCTTCTACAATGAATGCACCTTCAATAATTTATATTGGTGCTCCACATTATGGTAGAAATGTTAAGGTACGCAATATATATGATGTCAGTTACATGTTGATATGATTTGTGTAATGACCAAAGGTGTATACAAAATTACTCCTTTCCACATGCTAATGTAAGGGCACTGAGGGGTAGGCACTGCACTGAAGTAAACTGCATAACCCTTGGTGCCCTTACATACTTATGGGTATGCACTGCACATTGTGGTGCCCACCCTACCCCTAGGCAGAATTCCACGGAATTCTGCAGGATTCAAGTGCTGTTTTGTAGCATGAAACACTGTCAATTCCACTCACCCCTGGTTTTATCTTCAGACTTAGTCACATTTTTAGTTCTCAAAATTTTTCAGAAGACTTGCTCTTGAGTAAATCTTGAATAAGTACCTTGAGGAGGCTCTAGGATCTGGATACCTTTACCTAAAGATCCTGCTCAACCTGTTTTCAGCATTGCAAAAACGCTTGCAGTACAACAAACCTGGTTTTCTTTCCCACCTAGGGTGCAACCTCCTGGGGAAAGCCTTTGGCCTGTCCTCATCACGTGGAATTGGAAAAATAGCAATGTGCCACTTTTCTCCACCTGCTGAGACAGCGCTGATTTGCACATGGCTATTTACTCTCTGAGATGGCACAGTAGTCAAAAATATGATTGATTGGAATGTAGCCCAGAGTAATTACCAGTGACTGGGATTAATTCAAGCATTTCCCCCAACACTGTTTTGGTTCGCCTTAGGGTGATACACACGGGTGTGCTCAGAAGTGGGTCCTTTGTCACTGTGCCATTGAAACCAAGATGCATTCTCCTGACACAGACTAAATAGGCCAAAATTGGTATGACATTGCTTATGTTCTTCTTCAGAGGGGGTCTGGCCTTACTGTTCCATTTGGACTGCTTTTATTGGAGCAGGACCAAGGTTGGTTTGTGTACAGCTGAATCCTGTCTGAGTTAGCATGGTAGCAAACAAATGTACTGGAATGTGTTCCAGGGTAATTAGCAATGGCTGTGATTAATTTAAGCATTCAACCTATCACCTTTTTGTTTGTTTTTTAATAGGAAACAGTTAGTTCAGTGGGTATGCCAAATGTAGTGCCTGTGGTCACTGCTTAATAGGAACCAAGGAGCACCCTACTTGTAAGGCCAAGATAGGCTAAAACTGGTATTCCAGTGCAGAGGGTACCTTGCCTGGCAGTTTGGGCTCGATTGTTCCTTTTAGAGAAGGCCCAGGGCTGATTTACATATAACTCGTTCCTGTTTGAGGTGGTATAGTAGACAAATCAACAATGGAATGGAAAGGGAGCCAAAGTAAATGCCAGTGTCACAGATTAATTTAAGCATTCCACCATCATTTTTTTGTTTGCACTGAATGCATAGTCCAGGACAGATGAGAAATGTGCTGCTGCCTCATAAAAGAGGATTAAGGATAAAAGGTACCTAGGAATACACGTCTCTTCAACTCAGAGCCTGGGTACAGTTTTCCAGTGCACTGTTGGAAGGGGCTTTGTGACATAGACCCTGACCAGTCTCCTCAAGATGATACCTGAAGTAATGAGTCCAAGGAGGGTCTCCAACATCACATTCACTCCTGAGTGGCGTGCCACCAGTCTTAAATCAAGTTTGAGATGTTGTGATTCCCTGGAGCTTGTGTGCACTTTCTCGGCGTCCTGGATACTGAATCCATCATATAGTACCAGGATAATCACAAAGCCTGCCTTCAACTTTTAGATATCCGTCCTGCCTAATACCAACATCACTCCCGTGTACTTGTAAGGTTCCCCACACCCATCCATCTACCTGTATGATCGCAGCCTGCCAATCAGCACTGAAGAACTGTCCCCGGAAGATGAAGTGGGTCCTCAGCGATTGGGCTCAGGTATAAATATTCCCCTGTGAGCAGTCAATCGATGGTATACACAATTGTAGCGGTCCACTCCGTTGGATGTATTCAGAAGCACCCCATCATGGAGATGTCATCAGGCAAGAACTGAGAGAGAAACCTGGGCTGAGGCAGATATTGACTACAAGTATTGTAGTAGCACTGTAGTTTATACAGTGTATCTGTTGGTCTTATTCAGAAAAAGCTAGCTGCAAGATGTAACTTATGCCACTAGGCAACACAGTCAAATTTCATATTTACTTAAACACAGCAATATTTGCTGTGTTTAAACACTGGGAGGTATAGTACCAAACTAAGCAAGAACGGTCATATTAGCGAAAGTAAGTCAGCCAGAAAGGCTGCTAAAAAAGTACATCTTTACAAGTAAGAGTTCCAGGGAAAATATATCCAGCCATCCAGGAACATGTCACGGCAACGAAGGGCTACAACAAATAAATGCTTGCCTGGTGACACAGTGGTGTATTTCATGGTGTGCTAACAGATTGTGTTTTTGTTAGCCTGCTGTGACTGTTGTGAACATATGGACTATGTATATCTATCAGTGTGGGTGTGTGTCGCAAATATTGTTAGTGTTTTAAAATGCCAAAAAACTCTCCACATGTTACTCACCCACGTGCCTTCTACCGTACTAACATGCTTTGGCACAGAAGAGCAACGTGTCGCTATGTGCATGGGCTTCTGTAGTGGGTTAGACTTCTTATATGCCACAGTGCTTTCCAAGATGGAAGCGGGAACATTCAGCGTGTGGCAGTTGCTGGAGGTTTGTTTCTCTTCTCTGTTGGATACATCGTTTATGTGCGTTTACACATACCCGTGAGCAGATTTATTAATGACAGCGTTGAGTAATGTGGAGTAATGTGGAGTTTAAACTTTAAACAAGCTAATATGCTATTGCTTCCTGTGCAAATTGCACTCATTTTGTTTTTGCACTGCGTATTGCCTTGCGTTGTTTTGCATTATTGTGTGTTCTGTTTATTAAAGAAGGTGATCGTTGCATACGTCCCAAAAGCAAACAACTTTACTTGTTTCCGGGTGTTCATGCTGTACTGCGTTGCATGACACAGACATGCTGACATTGGCAGCTGTTCTATAATATTAGTAAACTTTTGTTGGGAGCTTCTACAACAGTTCTTTTGGCCCAAGAGAAAAAACATAATCTGAACAAACAACCTGTTGGCTAGTAAGTGAAAGGCAGGGATTGTTTTTTTTTCCATAAAGGTCAGATAAGAACAGGTCCCTAATGCGCATAGGGTGCACATTCTCTGTTTGCGCCACGACGCATCTTAACCCCTTCGCTGCCAGGCCTTTTCCCCCTCCTGTGCCAGGCCTTTTTTTGCCTATTTGGAATAGTTCTCGCTTAGGCCCTCATAACGTTTTGTCCACAGAAGCTACCCACGCCAAATTTGCGTCCTTTTTTTCCCAACATCCTAGGGATTCTAGAGGTACCCAGACTTTGTGGGTTCCCCTGAAGGAGGCCAAGAAATTAGCCAAAATACAGTGAACATTTAGATTTTTTTTTTTAAATGGGATAAAAGGGCTGCAGAAGAAGGCTTGTGTTTTTTTTCCTGAAAATGCCATCAACAAAGGACTTGCAGTGCTAAAATCACCAACTTCCCAGCTTTCAGGAACAGGCAGACATGAATCAGAAAACCTAATTTTTTAACACAATTTTGGCATTTTACTGCGATATACCCCATTTTCACAATTTTTTTCTGCTTTCAGCCTCCTTCCAGTCAGTGACAGAAATGGGTGTGAAACCAATGCTGGATCCCAGAAACCTAAACATTTCTGAAACGTAAACAAAATTCTGAATTCAGCAATGGGTAATTTGTGTAGATCCTACAAAGGTTTCCTGCAGAAAATAGCAACTGAAATAAAAAAATATTGAAATTGAGGTGAAAAAAACAGTCATTTTTTTCTATGTTTTACTCTGTTACTTTTTCCTGCCATGTCAGATTTTTGAAAGCAATATACTGTTACGTCCACTGGACTCTTCTGGTTGTGGGAATATATAGGGCTTGTAGGTTCATCAAGAACCCTAGGTACCCAGAGCCAATAAATGAGCTGTACCTTGCAGTGTGTTTTCATTCTATACTGGGTATACAGCAATTAATTTGCTGAAATATAAAGAGTCAAAAATAGGTATCAAGAAAACCTTTGTATTTCCAAAATGGGCACAAGATAAGGTGTTGAGGAGCAGTGGTTATTTGCGCATCTCTGAATTCTGGGGTGCCCATACTACCATGTGAATTACAGGGCATTTCTCAAATAGACGTCTTTTTTACACACTGTCTTATATTTGGAAGGACAAAATGTAGAGAAAGACAAGGGGCAATAACACTTATTTTGCTATTCTATGCTCCCCCCAGGTCTCCCGATAAAAATGGTACCTCACTTGTGTGGGTAGGCCGAGTGCCCGTGACAGGAAATGCCCCAAAACACAACATTGACACATCACATTTTTCCACAGAAAACATGTGTGTTTTTTAAAAGTGCCTACCTGTGGATTTTGACCTCTAGCTCAGCCGGCACCTAGGGAAACCTACCAAATCTGTGCATTTTTTAAAACTAGAGACCTAGGGGAATCCAAGACGGGGTGACTTGTGGAGCTCTCACCAGGTTCTGTTACCCAGAATCCTTTCCAAACCTCAAAATGTGGCTAAAAAAACACCTTTTCCTCACATTTCGGTGACAGAGAGTTCTTGAATCTGAGAGGAGCCACAAATTTCATTCCACCCAGCGTTCCCCCAAGTCTCCCGATAAAAATGGTACCTCACTTGTGTGGGTAGGCATAGCGCCCATGACAGAAAATGCTCCAAAACACAACGTGGACACATCACATTTTTCTACAGAAAACAGAGGTGTTTTTTGCAAAGTGCCTACCTGTGGATTTTGGCCTCTAGCTCAGCCGGCACCTAGGGAAACCTACAAAACCTGTGCATTTTTTTAAAACTACAGACCTAGGGGAATCCAAGATGGGGTGACTTGTGGGGCTCTCACCTGGTTCTGTTACCCAGAATCCTTTGCAAAACTCAAAATTTGGCTAAAAAAGCATCTTTTCCTCACATTTCAGTGACAGAAAGTTCTGGAATCTGAGAGGAGCCACAAATTTCCTTCCACCCAGCGTTCTCTCAAGTCTCCCGATAAAAATGGTACCTCACTTGTGTGGGTAGGCATAGTGAACGCAACAGGAAATGCTCCAAAACACAACGTGGACACATCACATTTTTCTACAGAAAACAGGTGTTTTTTGCAAAGTGCCTAGCTGAAGATTTTGGCCTCCAGCTCAGCCAGCACCTAGGGAAAACCACCAAACCTGCACAATTTTTAAAACTAGACACCTAGTGAAATCCAAGATGGGATGACTTGTGGGGCTCTCACCAGGTTCTGTTACACAGAATCCTTTGCAAACATCAAAATTTGGCCAAAAAAACCCACTTTTTCCTCACATTTCGGCGACAGAAAGTTCTGGAATCTGAGAGTATCCACAAATTTCCTTCCACCTAGTGTTCCCACCAAGTCTTCCGATTAGAATGGTACCTCACTTGTCTGGGTAGGCCCAGTGCCCGCAAAAGGAAATGCCCCAAAACACTATCTGGACACATCAAAATTGTCAAATACAAACCTACCTGTTTTTGCTGGGGGCACCTGTTTTTTTGGTCCTGCGCTCAGCAGCCATACAGGGAAACGTACCAAACCCAGACATTTCTGAAAACTTGACACCCGAGGGACTCCAGGGATGTGTGACTTGCGTGGATACCCCAGTGTTTTCTCACCCAGAATCCTCAGCAAACCTCAAATTTAGCTAAAAAATCTAATTTTTTCCACATTTCTGTGTGGGATCACCGCACCGGGAGAAATTTCCTACCACCCAATGTTCCCCTCAGTCTCCCGGTAAAAATAATACCTCACTTGTGTAGGTGGGCCAAGTGCCTGTGACCGGGAAGAGCACAAAACATGTCAAAATTGAGGGGGAACCAAAGCGGGTCCAAAAGGACAGTTTGGAAAAAAACATTTTTAGGCTGACAAGTGGGGCAGAATTTCTATCGGTATAGATGAGACAATGCTGGGTGGTAGGAATTTTGTGGATTCCTGCAGATTCCGGAAGGTTCCATCACAAAAATTTGGGAAAAATGTGTGATTTCCAGCAAAGTTGGAGGTTTTCAGGGCATTGTGGGTAAGGAAATGGTGCGGGGTGCATGTGAAGCACACCACCCTGGATTCACCCAGATGTTTAGTTTTCAGATGTGTCTAGATCTTGTGGATTTTTCTACATGGCAGCATCCCAAAGTCCAAAAAGTGCAGCCCTCACCATTCCAAGTAGGACAATTTTGAGAGTTAGCCAAGCTCTCATGGCCTAAATGTAAAACCAAAACCCCAAATAATCAAATGGCCACTTGCTTGCCGTGGGATAAGATGTTTTAGTGTGCGGGGGAGAGCTAAAAGACTGTTTCCCCCTTCAGTTGGGGTGGGGGCATAACCTTGCCCATACTGGTTGGTAGCCACCACCCCGTATTTATTTTGTTTTTTAATTCCCTGGCATTTAGTAAATTTCCTGTCCCCGAGGTGTGGATCGGGGGTAATTGCCCCATCTACCCACTGGTGGGCAGAACAACTTTGGCCCCATTTATTTGCAGTGGGGGTATGGCCATACCCCCACCCTCTTATTTTGAAAAATAAATCTTCCCTGGTCTCAGGTGGGCTTCCTGCCCCCCTTGGGGACAGATGGGCCTTCCAAAAATAAGCCGATCTGCCCCCAAGGGGGGAAGATATGGCCAACAGTAATATGCCCCCATGGGGAGCGACCCTTGCCCAAGGGGCTGCCCCCCCAAACAAAACACACACACCAATCCCTGGTGCCTAAGTGGTTTCTGCCCCCCAGGGGCAGATTGGCCTTATAGAAATAGGCCGATCTTCCCCCAAGGGGAGCAGAAATGACCTAAAATAAATTTCCCACCAAGGGGAGCGACTCTTGCCTAAGGGGTCGCTCCCCTTGTGTGAAATTGGTGCAAAAAAAAAAAAATCCCTGGTGCCTACTGGATTCTGCCCCCTATGGAGGCAGATCGGCCTAATAAAAATAGTCAGCTCTGCCCCCAAGGGGGGCAGAAATGGCCCAAAGATAATTTTGCCTCCAGGGGAGTGACCCTTGCCCAAGGGGTCGCTCCCCACATATAAAACATAAAACATAAAAAAAAAAAATCCCTGGTGCCTAGAGGTTTCTGCCCCCCCCCCACGGGGGCAGATCAGCCTAATTACAATAGGCCGATCTGCCCCCCCCCCCTATGGAGGCAGATCGGCCTAATAAAAATAGTCAGCTCTGCCCCCAAGAGGGGCAGAAATGGCCCAAAGATAATTTTGCCTCCAGGGGAGTGACCCTTGCCTAAGGGGTCGCTCCCCACATATAAAACCTAAAACATAACAAAAAAAAATCCCTGGTGCCTAGAGGTTTCTGCCCCCCCCCCCCACGGGGGCAGATCAGCCTAATTACAATAGGCCGATCTGCCCCCAAGGGGGGCATAAATGGCCTAATACAAATTTTCCCACCCGGAGAGTGACCCTTACTTAAGGGGTCGCTTCCCTCAAGTGAAACTGACAACAAAAAAAAAATTATAATCCCTGGTGTCTAGTGGTTTCTGCCCCCCTTGGGGGCAGCTTAGCCTAATAGAAATAGGCCCACGGGGGCAGAAACAGACTAGAATTAATTTTGCACTCAGGGGAGCAACCCTTGCTTTTGCATTTCTCCTCCGATCGGCGCTGGAAGCTGAGCTTCCAGGGCCAAGGGGAAGGCCTCTGTAGAGGTCAGTGTGCGAAAGCGCGCTGATGTCATCAGATGCCACCGGGGGTCACGGGGGTGGAAGGGGAAGGGATTCCCCTTCCATCCCTGCCCTTGGGAGGGGGGTGCCTGGCCATCGGGGGGAGCGCTAGCGCTCCCCCGGGGGCCCATAGCAGGACGAGGTGGTCTCGTCCTCGGCAACAAAGGTACACTGTTCCTGACTATAGGGTGAACAGTTAAAGTTTAGGAGCTAGAACCCTCACACACCCAAGAGGGTGTCATGCTTCATCATCGGGAAGCTCCTCGTCAGACCGGCTGGTGCAATGTCTGACGGGCTCCCCTTTCGGGGGCTCTCTGCCGGAGATCTTTTATGGTATGTGGTGGCTGCCGTTGAAGTTGTGGAGGTCAGACACTATAAATGGCAGGAGAGTGAAAAGAATTTAAGATTGATTAGAAACCCCTAAACTTATTCTGTTTAATATCTATCCAGAGGGGTTACGATCAAGATTAAAAACACTATTAAGTGGAATCTGAGAATAATGCTTGACCACTTAAGAAAGCCTGGAACCGGCGCTGAGGACAAGATCACCTCGTCCTGGGCACCCAAGCAGTTAAAAGAGGTGAGCGATGCACACACAGAGAAAGCGCGCCCTATTATGATCAATGCGCCGCTCCCAGGGCAGCCGCAAACCTGCGCTGCCCATAGAACAGCACATTGAAGTGAAAAACAGAGCAACTGCCCTAAAGCCTCTCTGTGTTTCATGTGCAGGTGGCAACCCTTGTGCACTTTTAAAGGGGATTAGGGATCCCTGGCAGGTGGATGCAGTGAGTGACTGCACTCGCCTGAAAAGGGGATGTCTGACACCCTTTCCACCTTCCAGAGGCCTGCCATTAGGGGGCACACTGACAGTGGACCACCTTTTAGGTTGCGCACTGTCAGTGAGCCTCCTGACAGCTTCTTTGCCTCTGTGCCTATGTCTATAATATGGCAAGGCCACAGAGCTAGAGGGATGTCCTCATTTGGATGGAGCCATGCCCCCGTGCAAATGAGGGAACACCCTCTGGTGATAGCCCTGGCATTATATGTGTGCCAACGCTATCTGTAATACAGAAGAGGCTGCACAGGCATCTGCAGCCCCTTTTGTGGTACAGAAGTGCCAGATGGGGAGTAAAGTGGGGACAAATGTCTGTTGCACCCCTGGGGCACTTACATAATGCAGCCCCTGGTGCCCTATCATGAGTCTGTTCTATGTACCTTCATCAACACAGAAGGGGCCCCTGTGTTTCTTTTTTTGTCTAAAGCACATGCATTAACTAAAGTAATCTCAGAGTAAATGCATGTGCTGTTCACAGCAGAGCTCAGAAGCATGAAGAGTCAACTATTACCCAGTGCAGTGTAGAGAATGGGATCACGATATGGCCCCAATAAGTTTAAACTCTAGCTGACGGAGTGAGAAGAAAAGTAGGAAACGTAATGCCCGCTGTAACTGGATTTATGAATTTGTGGAATTTTCAAGAAAAGAGATCAGAAGAACAAGGAGTTCATACAGAAGAATAATGCTGGCACTGCGGGTCAGAAATAGGTGCAATAGAGATGTCCAGATTCACAACAATGATGCTTTGATTTACTCATACCGTCCTCCTGAATTGCAGCAGCAAGCCAGGAGTAAACCAGGAGTAATCCTGGCTTATTCCTGAAATTTATGAGTAAGCCAGGAGCACTATAGAAGTGAGTCACATGTCCTCGCACACAAACCTAAATCAGTCTTAGATGAGAAGTCAGTGTAGCTGATGAAGAGGCAAAGTTCTTCAGAATCTAGAGATGACAAGCTCAGTATAGGCATCGGATTTCACAGGCATTGTAGCTGGTGTAATTGAGATGTATCTAGGCCTACACAGCATTGCAATAATCAAGGGCAGAGCCTATTTAAGTATCTTTGCTGTGCAGCAGTTCTCTTTGATTAAGAAAGGCAAACTTTTGCCTACAGCGAACATTTAGAGTGTGCATGAGAGTGCAACTTTCAAAACCTGAGCTGGAATCCTGAGCTTGTTTTTCATATTTACCCAAATACTTCACAATCAGAACAGGGAATGGACAAGAACTGAATTTTGTTGAATGTTATTGGTGGGACTAAAGATCAACACTGCCACCCACCAGCATGACCTCAGTTTTATCAAATTAAGAACAGAACACATGATGTACCCCTACCAATCCTACATACCATTTGGGTGTCTTCTGCAGAGTTGTAGAACTGGAGGCCATGGAGCACACATAAAGGTTAGAGAGATAACATATGGTTACTGGGTGGTCACTGGGATTACCGCATGACATGCTAATCGAGGAAGAATACACTCTCCCAGAGAGACTGCCTGTCCACAACTTCTAGGAAGGAGCAGAAGTGTGTTCAAACCTGCCATCACTTGTCAGCTTTGAGGAGCCTAGGCAGGAGGAGGTTGCGGACAACAGTGTCAAATTCTGAAGACTCAGGGCCTAATTCACAAAGGTAAGCAAAAGGATTTACGAGTAGTATGTTTACAAATCGGGGGTCTCTGAACACATAAAAGGTCAGACTGTCCTACCTTTGTATGTGCAGAGACTCTGGACTTGTGAATATAGTACTCCTGAATCTCTTTGTGAATATCAAACAATCGTAAACTTCCAGAAAAGTGTTAGTTTACCCTTGCGAAGCAGGCCCAGATGGAGTAAAATTAGGCCACTGTCACTATCATAGTCTGCAGACTTGCGAAAGTCGACAATTCCTGTGATCGCCATCCGCCTCCTTACTGCTACTCAGTCAAAATCTGGCTTGTGTATGGTGTAACATATTCTCGACGTCAGTGCAGAATTGTGAAGCCACATATTCTACATTTTTCCAGCAATAATATGTTCTGCCAGTAAATAACAGGAATGATGGAATCAATATTGTTTTATACCAAAAGCTTACTAAAACATTCCTCCGTCTCATTCCCAAATATTCCTGAAGTAAAGGAGGTTTCAGTTATGTCTTTCTGCTGATCAACAGTGCAGCGGGTTACCTATTGCAAAATTGTAACTACAGAAGGTTCCAGGGTGGATCCTGATTCACATTTGTCAACATTACGGAGCTCAGGAGGGGACACTGAGTGAAAGATTGTCATATCACATAACTGGGGGATTGCCCAGCCCAGGAGGAATAAAGTGTCAATGTTCAGCTGAGACGTAATCCTGGAGCATGCTTTCTTTGTCAATTAAAGAAGTTCATAATTCATCAATGAAAGCCAGAGCTGTGAAAAGATGAGAGTAATTGGTGAGTTTCCCAATTATTTTAAATCGTTTCTTTTGTTTATTGGGTCAGACAATAAACTGAGTTGATTTTCCTCTCTGGCTGAGTTCATGGGCATTTTGAATTTCCATAACTCTATCTTATTTTGATTTTTTTCCTCACATCTATTTATGGTTGTGTGGCTGTTCTATGCCCTGGGTGCACATTAAAAGGTTTTGAGAAAGTAAGGGGTTCGATGGGGCTTGGAATTAGATTTGGGCTTATATTTGTGGGTAATATTATTTATGGAGTCTCTGGTCAAAGAATAGAAATCGCAATACGCTCTGGGCCTGTAACGGTTACAAAGCTATGAAAGTGTGAGCCACTTCAAAGTGGCACTCAAAGATCAGTTTCCAATTTTCATGTTGTTGTCACATGGGATGTCACTCAACCTCCCAACATCATCCAAATCCATTTCTCCTTTACAGAGTATGAAGTGCCATCACCAAATGCCAAGCTCATTGGTTCATGGAAAAAAAACTGACCAGAGCATCAGCCCAGCACCAATTACAGTTGCAATGCTTAGTTTGTATGTATGTGTACACCCCATTTGGTAGTAAAACCTTAACAAACATGATTTTAACACACTTACATGTGCAGACATGTGCTAGAGCAGAGATTTTACTGATAAAATTTATGATTTAAAATATTTTGATTTTGATGAACTAAGGTATGAATTTTCTAATGAATGCTAACAAAACAGGTGACTTTTGTAAATGGCCACCATAATCCATTTTTGTTTTCAATTTTGGGTAACTTTATCTAATTTTATGGTTGCTTTCCATTGCTCAATGCTTACTCAAAAAGAGTGTGTCTAAAAGTTTATAGACGTGTAAATAGCTTCCCTAGTTTTTTGTGTTATGCCTTGCAAGGTCAGATTTATTAGGTCATTGCCAGAGTTTGACTGTTCCATTGTTTAGAAAATGTCGCTAACGTGTGGTTTCTTCCTCACGATGGAAGTAGATGCAGCATTGTTAGACGTTTCCTCCTGAACCTGATTTTGACCAGTTGGAACAATGGAGCCATTGACGAGACGGAAGAGAAGAAGAAATTGTTATAAATTGTGTTTATTTGCGGATGTCGTCAATGAACTTCTAATTATCTAACAGTAGTTTTATTGGCTGAATGTGCAACACCCAACGGCCTGACCATTCGTGAGCTTTGTGAAAATTAATATAATGTTCTGTCACTTATTCTTTGGGTTCGTCATTGTTCTTCAGAGCTATAGAGAGAAAGCTATTGAGATGAGAGTTATTGTCAGACTTAAGGGAGTTTTGCAGTCATGTAGATATGAGAGAACTTCAGATCATTCCTACTGATGGTGGCCCCTTACTGAAGCGAATCCTGTTGTTATTCATAGATCTTATGGGTAATGTATACATTTTGAATTGTTGTATGTGTCTTTTGTTTTACAGGTACCAGCTGTAACTCATGAATTATTTGCTGCACAACAATATTATTTTTGTTGTAACCCGAGTTAGTTTGTTTTTCTAAATTTGTGTTTCTAAAACTTTTACATGAAGCCCAACTTGTTAATGTTAATTAGTGGTTAGTGAGGGAGTTTGTCTTCACATGCTCATGATTCATATTGACATTCTCTGATCTATTGCTTCAATGTATATTATCTCACTGGCACAGATTCTGGTGCTATTAAGTTTTGTTATAACTCTCGAGTGAATTTGTTTATTTGCTTTGATTAAACTCAGATGTATAAGGCATCCTAACCAGCCATTGATGATTCTTTATATGTATCGTTTGTGTTTCAGAATTATTTTCGTGACTTTACCATTGTTGATATATTGAAATAAGTTTTACAAATCTTCTGAATAAACTGGTGTGGACATTGCAGTGAAATAAGATTGCCAATTTCTCTTTTACTGATATTTATTGTGATGATTATGACATGCTCTATTGACATCCTCTATAATCAAAGTTGGGACGGTCCATCAACCTAAGGCACGAGATCCACTATTTTTGGTCTGTGACAATAGCTAGGATTTCTCAGTGCTGCAGCAGTTTTCGGTAGCAGAGTTACGGCTACGTCATTATTACATGATGTCATGGTGATATCATAATTTGTGAAATAATTTCTTGAAATTGTTTTTACTAATATTTCTGAACTATTTTACAGATCTGAGAAAATGAGTTGCTGGGTGCCAGTCCTTGGAGACTCTCTAGGTTAAAGAGTATATTCTTAGCAGTATTTGATTGAATCGAGTGAGGTAAGATTATTTTGTGCTTTCATAGCTTGAGCTAATTTGCAGATGATTGAGGTGTTCATGAGTCCAGACGGAGTGGGCGTACACCTATAAAGTTTAGAATGAATGGGCTTACTCCAATAGGTATGAGAGTAGGGAAGCGGCGTTATTCATATGAGTGTGTCGCTTAATGCAGAAAAATTGTCCACGTGGTTGTTGATAAGATGGACCTAATGAGAGAGGTCTAAGACTCTGGAGTATATTGACAAGTGCTGTGAGACACTTGGTACAAGTGTAAAGAGACACTTGATATATGTTGTCATTTGTCTATTTAGTAGACCAATCCGGCGTGGTTGGTAAATTGAGTTTGTGAGATAATTTGTGCGGTTGAAATTATAACTGGGGTATGGTGAGTACTAAGTGCACTATAACAATAATACAACTGACCAGATGAGAAGTGAAATTTGCAGGTTGAATTGCTTACGAATGTGGGTAACTGTGAACAAGAGTAACTGTGATGCAAAAGCTGAAGGCGAAATTTGGAAGGTTCCTGAAGCGATTGTGTTACCCTACCTGTAGTAAATAGACACATTTGTTTTCTTAGTTTTTGGTTTAAGGTTTTGCTCGCAAATTAATATTGTATTGGTTTGGTGTGTTAGTTGTGTGAACGTCAAGCCAAAAGACTTTGGGGGTTATTCTAACTTTGGAGGAGGTGTTAATCCGTCCCAAAAGTGACGGAAAAGTGACGGATTTACCACCAGCCGTATTACGAGTCCATTATATCCTATGGAACTCGTAATACGGCTGGTGGTATATCCGTCACTTTACCGTCACTTTTGGGACGGATTAACACTCCTCCAAAGTTAGAATAACCCCCTTTGTCAGCATCTCAACTGTCGCACTGACAGGAGGTATGTGTATTTGTGTGACGTAAGTTTGCCGCGTTGGGATAGGTTGGTTAGTGAGAAGGGTCGCGCACGGATTCGTCTATCAGTCTGACATTTGTGTAGTGAGATTGGAAGGCGAGAGCATCGAAGAGGATTGATGGATTGTAGTAACTCTTTCTGATTGGCTATTTTTTAACTGATTTCGTTGTTTTGTTTGTTTAAAATACATTTTGTGAATCACTGCTTGATTAATCGTTTTTGAACAGATTTTGTTGAAAATGAAGTTTCTCAAAGCTTTAAGAAGTGCCTTTAGATGTGATGAGTATATTCCGGCAAGAGAGGGAGACATTTGTCCACCAGAAAATACTCCGGTAGCTATCATGATTGAGGAGAGGGGTACAGGAGCATGCCTCTGGTTAAAACATTGGGTTAAGGTCACAAAGAAAGAAGGTTGTTTGGCTTTTCCAGAAAATTGTACTTTTAATAGGAGGATTTTGGAGATTCTGAGGCAGAAAATGCACAGCTTAAAAAGTCCTCCGAGACCAGCTCAGTATGAAGCTTTAGTGATTTGGGAGCTAGTAGCTGTAGGAAAGTACGATCTTTCTTGGCATGTTACCCCCATTTTTACCTGTATGTCCGTATGTTTTTGCCTGTCTCACTGGGATCCTGCTGGTCAGGACCCCAGTGCTAATAGTTTGTGGCCTAATGTGTGTGTTGTGAATAGTGCTCAACTGTGTCACTGAGGCTCTGCTAATCAGAACCTCAGTGCTTATGCTCTCTATGCTTTTAAATTTGTCACTATAGGCTAGTGACTTCATTTAGCAATTTGAACTGGCACACTGGACCCCCCTTATAAGTCCCTAGTATATGGTACCTAGGAACCCAGGGCATTGGGGTTCCAGGAGATCCTTATGGGCTGCAGCATTTCTTTTGCCACCCAGAAGGAGCTCAGACAAACCCTTTCACAGGACTGCCACTGCAGCCTGCGTGAAATAGTGCACACACTGTTTCACAGCCATTTTCACTGCACTTAAGCAACTTATAAGTCACCTATATGTTTAACCTTCATTTACTGAAGGTTAGGTGCAAAGTTATTAAGCGTGAGGGCACCCTTGCACTAGCAAAGGTGCCCCCATGCAGTCCAGGGCCAATTCCCCGGACTTTGTGAGTGTGGGGACGCCATTACATGGGTGCACTACATATCGGTCAATACCCATATGTAGCTTCACAAAGGTAACCCCGAATATGGCCATGTAAGGTGTCTAATTTCATGGAATTGTCCCCCCATTCTAAATCTGGTTTTGGGGAGCCAATTCCATGCATCCTGGGGGCTCCACCATGGACCCCAGTACTGACAAACCAGCTCTCTGAGGCTTGCACTGCAGCTACAGCTGCTGCCACCTCACAGACAGGGTTCTGCCCTCCTGGGGTCTGAGCAGCACAGTCCCAGGAAGGAAGAACAAAGCATTTCCTTTGGGAGGAGGGTGTTACACCCTCTCCCTTTGGAAATAGGTGTTACAGGACAGGCAGGGGTAGACTCCCTGAGCCTCTGGAAGTTCTTTGAAGTGCACAGATGGTGCCCTCCTTGCAGAAGCCAGTCTACACCGGTTCAGGGACCCCCAGACCCTGTTTTGGTGCGAAACTGGACAAAGGAAAGGTGAGTGACCACCCCTCTGTCCATCACCACCACAGGGGTGGTGCCCGGAGCTCCTCCAGTGTGTTCCAGACTTCAGCCATCTTGTTTTGCAACTGTGGGGACACTCTAGAGGCCTATGAGTGGCCAGTGCCAGCAGGTGACATCGTCAGAGACCCCTCCTGATAGGTCCATACCTGATAAGGTAGCCAATTCCCCTCTCAGGGCTATTTAGGGTCTCTCCTGTGGGTTTCTCTTCTAGTTCTGCTTACAAGTTTCCAGCAGAAATCCTCTGCAACTACTACTTCATCCTCTGACCTCAGATCCACCGCAGACTGCTCCAGGAGCCACTGTAAGATCAACAAAGTATCCAGCAGGGCTACTTTTCCTCTGCAACCTCAGCTCCAGCCAGCAAATGCAACAGTTTTTATGGTGTGCACGCTCTGGGGACTCGCTGTCTTCACCCTGCACCAGAAAGACTGAAGAAATCTCCTGTGAAGTGAGGGAGTCACTTCCCTACTCCAGCAGCCAACCTCCTAAGACAATGACCGGTTCTCTTGGACTCCTCTCCTGGCAACGAGCGTGCTCCTTGGAACACAGGTGGTAGACCCCTTCGACACGGACTATCTTAAGGTCCTGCTGTCCAAATTTGGAGGAGGTAAGAGCTTGCCTTCCCCGTTTGCGCCAGTACCCTTGTGCACTGCGTCATCTTCACCTCCTGAGGCCTGTTTGCACTATTTTCAAGAGTCCTTTGTGCATAGCCTGGCCTAGGTCCCCAGAACTCTATCCTGCGATGCTCAACTCGCTAAGTTGTCCTCCAGCGACGTGGGACTTTCTTTTGTAGTGCTGCAACAACCGCAATTTGCACCTTCGTTGTCCCCCTGTCCTGGGACCTCTGTGGGTGCTGCCTGGTCATCTGTGTGTTCCCTCCAGTGTTGTTAGCCCCCTCTGCCTCCTCAGTCTGATTTGAGGGCCCCAGGTCCCTTCTGGGTCCAGACAGCGCAACTTTGACACAATCCATGACATTGCTTGACCCAAGGCTTGTTGGACGAATCCTGCGCCGAAACTTACCTGTATCCAATATCTCAACGTGGGACATCCATTGCATCATGCAGGAACCCTCAACCATCTTCCCTTGGTGTATATCTGCAGTCGTCGTCCAACCTGGGACTCTTCTTTTGCACCCTCTTCTAGGTTGGCAGGGGTTTCTGTCCTTCCTGGAACCTTCTCCGACTTCTGGACTTGGTCTCCTCTCTTTGCAGGTCTTCAGATCTAGGAATCCACCATTTGTTGTTTGTAGTCTTGCTTGGTTCTTACAATATCTCTAATCACGACTTATAGTGTTTCTTAAGGAAAATTGCAGTATTTTACTCCTACTTTCCTGGGCTCTGGGGTGGGGTATTTTACTCACCTTTGTGGTTTTCCTACTCTCCTAGCAATTCTCTACACACTACGCTTCTCTAGGGGGGAATTCGTGATTCGCATTCCACTTTCTTAATATATGGTTTATGTTGCCCCTAGACCAATTTTCTCCCATTGCATTCTATAGGATTTCCTATTTTTTGCACAATCCTATCTCTAATTACTTACCTTATTTTGGAGTCTAGTGTATATATTGTGTATAATACTTACCCCCCAGAAGGAGTGTTGCCTCTAAGATATTTGTGGCCTTGTGTCACTCAAATAAACTACCTTTATTTTTGGTAATACTTAGTATTGTCTTTACTTGTGTATAAGTACTGTGTAACTATAAGTGGTATTGCAGGAGCTTTGCATGTCTCCTAGGTCAGCCTAAGCTGCTCTGCTACAGCTACCTCTATCAGCCTAAGCTGCTAGAACGCTTCTACATTTCACTAATAAGGGATAACTGGACCTGGTATGAGGTGTAATTACCCAAGGTACCCACTACAAACCAGGCCAGCCTTCTACGTTAGTGGTGCAGCGGTGGGATAAGTACTTTCAATTGCTTTACCACTTTGTCACTAGTGCTTTTCACGAACAAAGCTTGCTCCAGTACTTAGAGTTATACATAAGTATACCAAGAAGTAATTTCTAACTTTCTAAAAAGTTATTTAAACTATGAAAAGGTTTTTCAAAGTTTTTAAAAAGTTAAGCCTACTACTCTACTAACTTTTTACTCTCTGTCCTAAACTCTTTCTTTCAACACGTCCAGTGTAGAAGCTACCTCTAGAGTTGTGAAGACAACATGTGAGAATCTTAACTTTAAAAGTTTGAGGGGTATCTGCATTGAAAAGAGTTTAGGGATTGGGAAGAACCCCAATAAGGAATTCCTTTTAAATCTTCTCCTGAAGGATGACCAGGGACTTTGCACTGGTCAGGAACAGCCAGATGGGGAAGTAGAGGAAGATTCCAATCAGGCAGACTCAGAGGAGCATTCTGAAAACCCCGGGGAGGGTCCTTCCACTGATCTTTCTGTCAACAAACCCCTTAGTATAACTGGGAGTGGGAAGGGTTCACACACTAGCAGGGCTCCCTTCACACCTACAAGCCAGGCCACTAGGGTGGATCCAGTTAGGGAAATATCAGTATCTGCCAATTCCAATGTTACTTCTGTTTCAGAAGCATCCCACACCTCTAACCCTCAGGACTAGTCCCTAGATAGGGAACTTAGGAAGTTGAGGTTAGTGGAGGCAAGACTGAGGCTACAGCAGCAACAGTTGGCCTTAGACAGGGAATCCCTGGCTGTGGGAAGGGAAAGGCAGGGATTAGGGTTAGTTCCCCATGGTGGCAGAAGCAGTTTCAGGAATTCCAATACCAGGGAACCTACATTTGATTCAAGAAATCTGCACAAAGTTGTTCCTCCTTACAAGGATGGGGATGACACATTTGAAGTGGTTTGTTGCAATTGAAAGAGCCTCTAAAGTGAGAATGTCCCTCAAGTTCAATGGGTTGCTATCCTGTGGCTATTTTCGCTGGCAAGGGGAGACACAGACTCTTCATTGTCAGGGAGGATGATGCAGATAACTACCATAAACTCAAAAGTGCACTCTTAGATGGTCTTGGCTTAACCACTGAACAATACACGATAAAGTTCAGAGAGATCAGAAAGGAGTCATCACAGGATTGGACAGATTTTGTAGACTGTTCAGTGAAGGCCCTAGAAGATTGGTTAAATGGCAGTAAGATGACTGACTATGAAAGCCTATAATATAATGGAGAGAGCGTATATTGAGTAATTGTGTGTCTAATTTGTTGCATCAGTATCTTGTGGACTCAGGTCTGACCTCCCCCCAAGAATTGGGAAAGAAGGCAGACAAATAGGTCAGAACAAGGGTGAGCAGAAAAGCTCATACGGGGGTGACAAAGAGAACAAGAAGAAGGAAAGTAAGTCTCATGACATGGGTGGGGACAAAAATCATCAGAGTCTTCATCAGGCCCACAAAAATCCTCTAGGGGTGGTGGGTCAAAATCGTCTTCACACAATCAGAAAAAGCCATGGTGTTCTCTCTGTAAAGCCACAGGTCATTGTGCAAGTGACCCCACTTAACCAAAAAGAAACACCAAACCTCTAACCACCACAACCCCCACTGCTTTCACTAGTGCCCCTAGTAATAGCAGTGGTGGTCGAAAAGAAAACTACAAATAGCCAGTCAAAGGGTGTAGCTGGGCTCACTTTTGGTAATGTAGTGGCGTTGGTCTAGTTAGGGAGACCACTGAGGCTGTCTTAGTCTCTGATGGTGGTATTGACCTTGCCACCTTAGTTGCTTGTCCCCTTAATATGGATAAGTACAAGCAACTACCCATAATCAATGGTGTTCAGGTTGAGACCTACAGGGACACAGGTGCCAGTGTCACTATAGTGATGGAGAAACTGGTAGCCCTGAGCAACACCTACTTGGTCATCAGTACCAGGTGACAGATGCCCATAACAACACTGTTAGCCACCCCATGGCTGTTGTGAATCTCAAATGGGTGGGGGGTTACTGGTCAAAAGAAAGTTGTGGTAGCCACTGACCTACCTAACTTACTTGTAGAATGTCTATTAGGAAATGATTTGGAGACTTCTGCTTGGGCTGAGGTGGAGTTGGAGCCCCATGCAGCAATGCTGGGCATTCCTGGGCATATCTTTGCTCTTACTAGGGCTCAGCACAAGAAGCAAAGAGGACAGGGAAACTTGGATCCTGGAACAATGGACCAAGTGCTCCCAAAAACTAGGGGTAGAAAGGGCAAACCCTTGTCCACTATCCCTCCCTCTCCAGATTATTCCCCTTTTGATGAGGAGGAGTCTTCTCCCTGTACTGAACCTATGCCAGAGGAGCTTGAAGCTGATACAGATGCGGGGGGGGGCTGCCAGGGAGGAACTGAGTGTGGCACAACAGACCTGTCCCACATTGGAGGGTCTCAGACAGCAAGCTGTCCAACAGCAGAATAGGGATGTCAATGACAGCCACAGAGTTTACTGGGAGAATAATCTCCTCTATACTGAAGCATGGGACCCTAAACCTGATGCCACCAGGAGACTGGTCATCCCCCTTCAGTATAGGGAATTCCTCCTAATTCTATCTCATGACATTCCCTTGGCTGGAAATTTGGGGCAATGTAAAACATGGGACAGACTTGTTCCCCATTTTCACTGGCCTCATATGTCAGAGGTCACAAAGGAGTTTTGTCGCTCCTGTGTCACCTGCCAAGCCAGTGTCAAAACTGGTGGCACCCCAAAGGCCCCCTTAATCCCACTGCCAGTGGTTAGGGTGCCCTTTGAAAGGGTAAGTTTTGACATTGTTGGCCCCCTTGACCATCCAACAACTTCTGGCAATAGATTCATCCTTTTGGTAGTGGACCATGCCACAAGGTATCCAGAAGCTATCCCCTTAAGGACCACTACAGCACCTGTCGTGGCAAAGGCCATCCTTGGAATATTTTCCAGGGTGGGTTTCCCTAAGGAGGTTGTTTCAGACAGAGGTAGTAACTTCATGTCTGCATTGTCGGCAATGTAGAAGGAGTGTGGTGTAACCTATAAGTTCACCACCCCTTATCATCCACAAACAAATGGATTGCTTCAGAGGTTTAAACCCCCATGCCCCGGACGAGCTGGTCTCGTCCAGGCACACAGTTGCCATGTGCCTGGGTCAAGACCAGCTCGTCTTGCACCGGGCCCAAGGGGGAAGCGCTAGCGCTCCCCGTGGGCCTCCCACCCACACCCCTCCATCAGGGATGAAAGGGGAATTACTTCCCCTTTCATACCCAACCCTCCCCACTCCCCAGATATGTCTGATGACGCCAGCGTGCAAATCGTGTGCTGATGTCATCAGAGGTCACCTCGCTTCCAGCGCGATCCCTGAAAAGAAATGCTTTTGCATTTTTTATTCTGACCGGGAGGTGGGGCGGGAGAGACAAGAAAGGAAAGGAAAGAATTTTCCTTTCCTTTCTTGTCTCTCAGAGCATTTCTGCTGCTTGATCGCGATGCGATTGGGCAGCAGAAATGCCCACTAGAAATTAGGGATTTTTTTTGTACATTTTAATCGGGCGAGTGGCTCCTTGGGCAAGGGCCGCTCCCCAGGGGGACAAATGATTTCTAGGCCATTTCTGCCCCCCCTTGGGGCAGATCAACCTAATGTTATCAGGCCGATCTGCCCCCAGTGGGACAGAAAACCACTAGACACCAGGGATACATTTGTTGTGTTTATTTTTTATTTTTTTAATGTTTGGGGAGCGACCCCTAAGGCAAGGGTCGCTCCCCGGGGGCCAAATTAATTTTAGGCCATTTCTGCACCCCCTGGAGGCAGATCGGCCTTGCGATCTGCCCCCAGGGGGGGCAGAAACCACTAGACACCAGGGATTATTTATTTTATTCATACTTGCGCATAAGGGAAGCGGCCCCTTGGGCAAGGGCCGTTCCCCAGGGGCAAATTATTTTTAGGTAATTTCTGCCACCCTGGGGGCAGAAAACCACTAGGCACCAGGAATAATTTTTTTTTGTTTATTTTTATTTTTTTATGTTTGGGGAGCGACCCCTTAGGCAAGGGTAGGTCCCTGGGGGCCAAATTATTTTTAGCCCATTGGATTTTTTTTTTATACTAATGCATAAGGGGGTGGCCCCTTTGGCAAGAGCCACTCCCCAGGGCGGAAAACTATTTTTAGGCCTTTTCTGCCCCCGTTGGAGGCAGACCGGCCTAATTTAATTAGGTTGTTTCTGCCCCCAGGGTGGGCAGAAACCTCTAGACACCAGGGATATATATATTTTTGTATTTACTTTATGTTTTTATGTATGGGGAGTGACCCCTTAGACAAGGGTCGCTCCCCTAGGGGGCATATTGAATTTAGGCCATTTCTGCCACCCTTGGGGCAGATCGACCTATTTTGGTTAGGCTAATCTGCCTCCAAAGGGGGCAGAAATCACTAGACACCATGGATTGGTGTGTGTGTATGTGTGTGTTTTGTTTGGGGGGCAGCCCTTGGGCAAGGGTCGCACCCCATGGGGGCACATTACTGTTGTCCATAACTGACCCCTTGGGGGCAGATTGGCCTATTTATGTAAGGCCCACCAGAGTCCAGGGAAGATTTTGTTTTCAAACTAAGAGGTTGGAGGTATGGCCATACCCCCACCCCAGGTAAATGGGGCCAAAGTTGTTCTGCCCACCAGTGGGTAGATTGGGCAATTACCCCCGATCCACACCCCGGGGGGACAGAAAGTCTGCTAGATGCCAGGGAATAAAAAAAATAAAAGAAGATAGTAGGGTGGTGGCTACCAACCAGTATGGGCCTGGTGATGCCCCACCCGAACTGAAGGGGCTAACAGTCTTTCAGCTCTCCCCGCACACTAAAACATCTTATCCTATGGCAAGCAAGAGGATATTTGATTATTTTTTATTTTTGGTTTACATTTGGGCCATGAGAGCTTGGTAACTCTCAAAATCGTCCCACTTGGAATGGTGAGGGCTGCACTTTTTTTTACTTTGGGACGCTGCCTTGTAGAAAAATCCACAAGACTTAGACGCATCTGAAAACTAAACATCTAGTTGATTCACGGCTGGTGTGCTTCACATGCACCCTGCACCATTTCCTTACCCACAATGCCCTGCAAACCTGCAACTTTGCTGAAAAGCACACATTTTTCCCACATTTTTGTAATGGAACCTTCCGGAATCTGCAGGAATCCACAAAATTCCTACCACCCAGCATTGTCTCATCTATACCGATAAAGATTCTGCTGCACTTGTCAGCCTAAAAATGTTTTTTTTCAAACTGCCCTTTTGGATCCACTTTGGTTCCCATTCAATTTTGACATGTTTTTGGCTCTTCCTTGTCACAAGCACTTGGACCACCTACACAAGTGAGGTATCATTTTTACCGGGAGACTGAGGGGAACTTTGGGTGGTAGGAAATGTATCCTGGTGCGGTGTTCCCACACAGAAATGTGGGGAAAATGTGATTTTTTTAGCTAAATTTGAGGTTTGCTGAGGATTCTGGGTAAGAAAACATTGGGGATCCACACAATTCAGACCTACCTGGAATCCCTCGGTGTCTAGTTTTCAGAAATGTCTGGGTTTGGTAGGTTTCCCTAGATGGCTGCTGAGCACAGGACCAAAAACGCAGGTGCCCCCACAAAAACAGGTAGTTATGTATTTGATAATTTTGATGAGTCCAGATAGTGTTTTGGGGCATTTCCTGTTGCGAGCACAAGGCCTACCCACACAAGTGAGGTATAATTTGTATCGGGAGACTTAGGGGAGCGATGGGTGGAAGGAAATTTGTTGCTCCTATCATATTACAGAACTTTCTGTCACCGAAATGTGAGGAAAAAGTGTTTTTTTAACCAGATTTTTTTAGGTTTGCAAAGGATTCTGGATAACAGAACTTGGTAAGAGCCCCACAAGTCACTCCATCTTGGATTCCCCAAGGTCTCTAGTTTTCAAACATGCACAGGTTTGGTAGGTTTCCCTAAGTGCCGGCTGAGCTAGAGGCCAAAATCCACAGGTAGGCACTTTGCAAAAAACACCTCTGTTTTCTTTGGAAAAATATCATGTGTCCACGTTGTGTTTGGGGGAATTTCATGTCGCGGACACTAGGCCTATCCACACAAGTGAGGTATCATTTTCATTGGGAGACTTCGGGGAACGCTGGGTGGAAGGAAATGTGTGGCCCCTCTCAGATTCCAGAACTTTCTGTCACCGAAATGTGAGGAAAAAGTATTGTTTGTTTGTCAAATTTTGAGGTTTGCAAAGGATTGTGGGTAACAGAACCTGGTGAGAGCTCCACAAGTCACCCCATCTTGGATTCCCCTAGGTCTCTAGTTTTCACAAATAAACAGGTTAGGTAGGTTTCCCTAGGTGCCAGCTGAGCTAGAGGCCAAAATCCACAGGTAGGCACTTTGTAAAAAACACCTCTGTTTTCTTTGGAAAAATATCATGTGTCCACGTTGTGTTTTGGGGGAATTTCATGTCGCGGGCACTAGGCCTATCCACACAAGTGAGGTATCATTTTTATTGGGAGACTTCGGGGAACGCTGGGTGGAAGGAAATTTGTGGCTCCTCTCAGATTCCAGAACTTTCTGTCACCGAAATATGAGGAAAAAGTGTCTTTTTAGCCAAATTTTGAGGTTTGCAATGGATTCTGGGTAACAGAACCTGATGAGAGCCCCACCCCATCTTGGATTCCCCTAGGTCTCTAGTTTTCCACGTTGTGTTTTGGGACATTTCCTGTCGCAGGCACTAGGCCTAACCACACAAGTGAGGTACCATTTTTATCGGAAGACTTGGGGGAACATAGAATAGCAGAACAAGTGTTATTGCCCCTTGTCTTTCTCTGTATCTTTTCCTTCCAAATATAAAACAGTGTGTAAAAAAGACATCTATCTGAGAAGTGCCCTGTAATTCACATGCTAGTATGGGCACCCCAGAATTCAGAGATGTGCAAATACCCACTTCTCCTCAACACCTTATCTTGTGCCCATTTTGAAAATACCAAGGTTTTCTTGATACCTTTTTTTCACTCTTTATATTTCAGAAAATGAATTGCTGAATACCCAGTATAGAATGAAAACCCACTGCAAGGTGCAGCTCATTTATTGGCTCTGGGTACCTAGGGTTCTTGATGAACCTACAAGCCCTCTATATCCCCGCAATCAGAAGAGTCCAGGAGACGTAAAAGTATATTGCTTTAAAAAATCTTACATTGCATGAAAAAGTTACAGAGTAAAACGTAGAGAAAAGTGGCTGTTTTTTTCACATCAATTTCAATATGTTTTTATTTTAGTTGTTATTTTCTGTAGGAAACCCTTGTGGATCTACACAAATTACCCATTGCTGAATTCAGAATTTTGTCAACATTTCAGAAATGTTTAGGTTCCTGGGATCCAGCATTGGTTTCACACCCATTTCGAACACTGACTGGAAGGAGGCTGAAATCACAAAAAATCCTAAAAATGGGGTATGTCCCATTAATTAAAATGCCACAACTGTGTTGAAAAATTGGGTTTTCCGATTCAAGTCTGCCTGTTCCTGAAAGCTGGGAAGCTGGTGATTTTAGCACCACAAACCCTTTGTCGATACCATTTTCAGGTAAAAAACCACAAGCCTTCTTCTGCAGCCCTTATTTCCAATTTTTTTTTTAAACAAACAAAATGTTCACTGTATTTTGGCTAATTTCTCGGTCTCTTCAAGGGAAACCACAAAGTCTGGGTACCTCTAGAATCCCTGGGATGTTAGTAAAAAAGGATGCAAATTTGGCGTGGGTAGTTTATGTGGAAAAAACGTTATGAGGGTCTAAGTGCGCCCTGCCCCAAATAGCCAAAAAAAGGCCTGGCACCTGAGGGGGAAAAGACCTGGCAGCGAAGGGGTTAACAAATTTCTGAAAGTCATGATCTTGGGACTCTCTGAGAAGCTCAGAAGGAGATGGGATGTCCTCTTGCCATGCCTCCTTTTCGCCTACAGGGAGGTCCCCCAAAAAGGAATGAAGCCCCTTTGAGCTCCTCTTTGGTCACCCTGTTAGGGGTCCCCTTCCTCCTGTGAAGGAGGGTTGGGAGCAACCTTTAAAGCCCCCTAAACAAGGCATTGTGGACTATGTACTTGATGTAAGATCTAGAATGTCTGAGTACATGAAAAAGGCCACTAAAAACCTTCAGGCCAGCCAAGAGCTCCAAAAGCAATGCCGTAACCAGAAGGCTGTCCTGACAGAGTACAAACCAGGACAGAAGGTGTGGGTATTGGAGCCTGTGGCCCAAATAGCACTCCAGGACAAATGGAGTGGACCCCATCTCACTGTGGAGAAGAAAAGTGAGGTTACCTATCTGGTGGACCTGGGCACTGCCAGAAGCCCCCTTAGGGTGCTTCATGTCAATCACCATAAGCTTTATTATGACAGGGCTGACTTACCCTGCTCATGGCCACAGATGAGGGGCAGGAAGAAGAGAGTGACCCTCTCCCTGATCTCTTCTCCAACTCTGAAGCTGATGGCTTAGTGGAAGAATTGGTGCTTGCAGACTGCCTCACTGCTGAGCAGAGGGAAGACTGCAAAAGTCTCCTAGGACAGTTTTCAGACCTCTTTTCACTCACACCTGGTACAACTACCTGGTGCGAACATTCAATTGATACTGGAGACAGTTTACCTGTCAAGAGTAAAATTCATAGGCAGCCTGACCATGTCAGAGATTGCATTCAAAATGAGGTCCAGAAAATGATGGATCTAGGAGTTATACAGCCTTCTCTTAGCCCCTGGGCCAGCTCAGTGGTGCTTGTCCCCAAACCGCATAGCAAAGAAGGAAAGAGAGAAATGTGGTTTTGTGTGAACTATAGGGGTCTTAATACTGTAACCAAAATGGATGTTCACCCTATACCCAGGGCAGATGATCTAATAGATACACTGGCATCTGCCAAGTATCTAAGCACCTTTGATTTGACTGCAGGCTATTGGCAGATCAAATTGGCAGATGATGCTAAACCAAAAACTGCATTTTCAACCATGGGGGGTGGGGGGCATTATCAATTCACTGTTATGCCCTTTGGTTTGAAAAATGCACCTGTCACTTTCCAGAGGCTGGTGAATACAGTCCTCTAAGGTTTGGAAGCTTTTAGTGCAGCATACTTAGATTACATTGTTGTATTTAGCTCCACCTAGGATGGCTACCTATGGGAAGTTTTGGAGGCCCTGCAAAAGGCAGACCTAACTATCAAGGCTTCAACATGCCAGATAGGACAGGGGAAAGTGGTTTCTCTGGGCCACCTGGTGAGTGGAAAACAGATTGAACCACTACAGGGGAAGATCCAGACCATTATGGACTGGACTCCCCGTACTACACATACCCAGATCAGAGCCTTCTTAGGTCTCACTGGGTATTACAGGAGGTTCTTTAAGAACTATGGGCCTCATTATGACCCTGTCGGTAGAGAACCGCCAGGGCCAACGGGGGCGGGAGCACCGCCGACAGGCCGGCGGTGCTCCCTTGGGCATTCTGACCGCGGCGCTTTGGCCGCGGTCAGAACGGGAAAACCGGCGGTCTCCCGCCGGTTTTCCACTGCCCCTAAGAATCCTCCAAGGCGGCGCAGCTCGCTGCGCCGCCGAGGGGATTCTGACAATCCTTACCGCCATCCTGTTCCAGGCGGCTCGCCCGCCAGGAACAGGATGGCGGTAAGGATTGTCGTGGGGCCCCTGGGGGCCCCTGCAGTGCCCATGCCAATGGCATGGGCACTGCAGGGGCCCCCGTAAGAGGGCCCGCTAGTATTTCACTGTCTGCGTAGCAGACAGTGAAATACGCGACGGGTACAGTAGCACCCGTCGCACCTTCCCACTCCGCCGACTCGATTACGAGCCGGCATCCTCGTGGGAAGGGAGTTTTTCCCTGGGCTGGCGGGCGGTCTTTTGGAGACCGCCCGCCAGCCCAGGGAAAAACTCATAATACCCTCCGCGGTCTTCTGACCGCGGAGCGGTATTATGGAGGGCGGCATCCTGGCGGGTGGCCTCCGCCGCCCGCCAGGGTCATAATGAGGCCCTATGTTGCCCTCTTAATCACCTCACTTCAAAGAAAATGCCTAAAAAGGTTTTGTGGACAGCTAGCTGTCAGAAAGCTTTTAGGGAGCTTAAGCAGGCCATGTGCACTGCACCTGGCTTAAAAAGCCCAAACTACTCCAAAAAATTCATTGTCAAAACAGATGCTTCTGAATTAGGGGTAGGGGCAGTATTATCACAATTTAACTCAAAGGGCTAAGAACAACCTGTTGCTTTTATCAGCAGGAGGTTGACACCTAGAAAAAAGTGTTGGTCTGCCATAGAGAGGGAGGCCTTTGCTGTGGTCTGGGCCTTGAGGAAGCTGAGACCCTATTTGTTTGGGACTCACTTCATTGTTCAAACAGACCACAAACCTCTATTATGGCTTAAACAAATGAAAGGTGAAAACCCTAATTTGTTGAGGTGGTCCATTTCTCTACAGGGGATGGACTTTACAGTGGAACATAGACCTGGGAGTACCCACTCCAATGCAGATGGACTCTCCAGATATTTCCACTTAGACAACGAAGACTCTTCTGGGCAAGGATAGCCTTATTGTCCCCCGTTTGAGGGGGGGTTGTGTAGGAAAGTACCATCTTTCTTGGCATGTTACCCCCATTTGTACCTGTATGTCAGTATGATTTTGCCTATTTCACTGGGATCCTGTTGGTCAGGACCCCAGTGCTCATAGTTTGTGGCCTAATGTGTGTGTTGTGAATAGTGCTTAACTGTGTCACTGAGCCTCTGCTAATCAGAACCTCTGTGCTTATCCTCTCTCTGCTATTACATTTGTCAAAATAGGCTAATGACTTCATTTACCAATTTCAATTGGCCCACTGAACCCCACTTATAAGTCCTTAGTACATGGTACCTAGGTACCCAGGGCATTGGGATTCCAGGATATCCTTAGGGGCTACAGCATTTCTTTTGCCACCCATAAGGAGCTCAGACAAACCCTTTCATAGGACTGCCACTGCAGCCTGCGTGAAATAGTGCACACACTTTTTCACAGCCATTTTCCCTGCACTGAAGTAACTTATAAGTCACCTATATGTCTAACCTTCATTTACTGAAGGTTAGGTGCAAAGTTACTAAGTGTGAGGGCACCCTTGCACTAGCAAATGTGCCCCCACGCAGTCCAGGGCCAATTCCCCGGATTAGGTGAGTGCGGGGACGATATTACACGCGTGCACTACATATAGGTCAATACCTATATGTAGCTTCACAATGGTAACCCCGAATTTGGCCATGTAAGGTGTCTAAGATCATGGAATCATCCCCCCATTCCAAATCTGGTATTGGGGAGCTGATTCCATGCTTCCTGGGGGCTCCTCCATGGGCGCCCAGTACTGCCATACCAGCTCTCTGAGGCTTGCACTGCAGCTACAGTTGCTGCCACCTCACAGACAGGGTTCTGCCCTCCTAGGCTTGACCAGCTCAGTCTCAGGAAGGCAGAACAAAGCATTTCCTTTGGGAGGAGGGTGTTACACCCTCTCCCTTTCAAAATAGGTGTTACAGGCTGGGCAGGGGTAGCCTCCCCCAGCCTTTGGAAATGCTTTGAAGGGAACAGATGGTGCCCTCCTTGCATAAGCCAGTCTACACCGCTTCAGGGACCCCCAGTTCCTGCTCTGGCACGTAACTGGACAAAGGAAAGTGGAGTGACCACTCCCCTGTCCATCACCCCCCTAGGGGTGGTGCCCAGAGCTCCTCCAGTGTGTCCCAGACTTCACCCATCTTGTTTTCCAAGGTGTAGGGACCCTCTGGAGACCTATGAGTGGCCAGTGCCAGCAGGTGACGTCAGAGACCTTTCTTGATAGGTACATACCTGATAAGGTATCCAATCCCCCTCTCAGGGCTATTTAGGGTCTTTCCTGTGGTTTCTTTTCAGATTCTACTTTCAAGTTTCCAGCAGGAATCCTCTGCAACTACTACTTCATCCTCTGACCTCGGATCAACCACAGAATGGTACAGGAACCACTGTAACAGAAACAAAGTATCCAGAAGGGCTACTTTTCCTCTGCAACTTCAGCTCTGGCAAGCAACTGCAACAGTCTCCATTGTGTGCATGCTCTGGGGACTCCCTGTCTTCACCCTGCACCAGAAGAACTGAAGAAATCTCCTGTGTAGTGAGGGAGTCACTTCCCTGCTCCAGCAGGCACCTTCTAAGATGACAACTGGTTCTCTTGGGCCCCTGCTGGGTCCAGGCAGCGCCACTTTGACGCCATCTACCACATTGCTTAACCAAGGCTTATTGGACAAATCCAGCGCTGAAACTCGGTTGCATCCAACATCTCATTGGGGGACATCCATTTCATCATGCAGGAACCCGCAGCCATCTTCTCTTGGTGCATTTCTGCACTCTTCCTCCAACCAGGGACTCTTCTTTTGCACCCTCTTCTAGTTTGGCAGGGGCTCCTATCCTTCCTTGAACCTTCTCCGACTTCTGGACTTGGTCTCCTCTCTTTGCAGGTCTTCAGGTCCAGGAATCCACCATCTGTTGTTTACAGTCTTGCTTGGTTCTTGCAATAACTCTAATCACGACTTGTAGTGTGTCCTAAGGAAACTTGCAGTACTTTACTCCTACTTTCCTGTGCTCTGGGGTGGGGTATTTTACTCACCTTTGTGGTTTTCTTACTCTCCCAGCGATTCTCTTCACACTACACTTGTCTAGGGGGAATTTGTGATTCGCTTTCCACTTTCTTAGTATATGGTTTGTGTTGCACCAGACCTATTTTCTCCCATTGCATTCTCTAGCATCTCCTATTGTTTGCACTATCCTATGTCTAATTACTTACCTTAATTTGGTGTCTAGTGTATATATTGTGTATAATACTTACCTCCAGAAGGAGTATTGCGTCTAAGATATTTTTGGCCTGATGTCACCCAAATAAACTACCTCTATTTTTGGTAACACTGATTATTGTCTTTACTTGTGTATAAGTACTGTGTAACTATAGTGGTATTGCAGGGGCTGTGCATGTCTCCTAGTTCAGCCTAAGCTGCTCTGCTATAGTTACATCTATCAGCCTACCCTGCTAGAGCACTACTACATTTTACTAATAAGGGATACCTGGACCTGGTATGAGGTGTAAGTACCCAAGGTACCAATTACAAACCAGGCAAGCCTCCTACAGTAGCTAAACAGCAACAAGCATTGACATTCGAGAGGAGAATGAGGAGAGTAGAAAAGACATTAGCTGAAGCTAGATGGGACGAGGAGCAGAAAGGGTGGAGACTAGCTACCCTAAAGGGAATTAGATTATTTCCTGCAAGAACAAAAGATAACGAGGACGAGTCAAAGGCTGTAAATAAAGAATGAAAATTAAAAGATTTGAAAAGAGATATGTTTGATGATGATGATGAATTGGATGAGGATGAATTAGTTTTTGAGATTTTACGAAGTCATCCACCGCCATATACAGCTGAAGGAGGTCAGGGAACCAGTGAGAGTAGAACTAGTGAGAGTGGAACAAGTGGAATTGGGATTGGTAATATGAATCATACTGCACCATCTACATCAGGGGTATCACAGGATATCCTGAACAGTGAACAAGTTCAGATGCAGAGTAGTTTTAATGATTCATTGAACAATGGACAGCAGTTGGAGATAAACATTTCTAAGACTTATCCAGAAGTTCCGATCATAAGGACGACTACTAATTTAGTGCTGTTTCGAGGTCAACAAGGGTTAAGTTTAATTCAGAAAGAGCCAGTCCAAATACAGATTCCTCAAATGCAGAGCATGAGAACAATGCAGACACAGAATAGTAGATCTCTTGCTAGTCCAGATGCAATTTCGGTACCTATTACAATGGGTCCGCATATGCCACTATATGTCCACAGTAATAATAGTGGAGTGAGTTCTTTAGTCCCATTTCAAAATGGAGTTTTGGAAAAGTCGGCTCCAGGGCAAGAACAGAACCTGAGTGAGACTAGGTCTTTAATAGGTTTGTCTCTTGTTGGGAATTCTGGGATCAGATCCTGCAGTAATCAGGAAGAGAGGTTATTGTCTCCACAGCAATGTGCAAGTACAGTACAACAGGAAAGCCCAAGTGCACACTCAAATGAGATTTTCTTAAAAGGTCTATCTACACAAGAAATAACAAAATGGTTAGAAGACCTAAGTAGTTCAAAGACCCTGGAGAGGCAGAATAGGGAGGAAGACTCAATAGACAGAGTAAGATTGTTGATGAAAGAAATGAGCTTCTTGAAGGGACAAAGGGTGTCAACAGACTTGAGTCATATACTGAAGCACCCCTGAGATACTTGTGTAAGATCAGTACAAAAGGAGCAGGAAAGTTACACCAACAGTTACAGGAAGTAGCAGATGAGTATGGCATTGATCTCACGAAAGTGAAGAGCCTAGAGAGAAGTTATAGGTTAAATCTTGGAAAAGAAGATTTTGCTCACATGAGGTCTGCAGGGATGAAAACACATCTTAGGAAATTACTTGAAAGAGTACAAGTTTGGAGAGCCTTAGACAAATGGGAAGGCAGATGGGTCAAGAAAACAGAAAAGCCAAAGAAAGAGATGTGGTGCAGACAGTAGAATCAGTGAATATGTTACTGATGAGAGAAACACCAGGAGGGAATTTTGTTCATGTACCATGGAGTAAGAGTGATATCTTAAACTCTACAAATGATTACCCAAGGTTGAGAGAGAAGCCAGTAGAATGGTATCAGCAGAAAGATAGGTTTGTGAAGCTTGCGAAATGTCTGTGGGAGGACCTGCATACACCTTTTGATATTGTTGTTCTAACAGATTTGTGAATTGAGTGCAAAAGGAGTGTGGATTGGCCGACAAGTGAGACGCAGAGAGATTTGAAAACAGGTGCACCTTTGCTATAAATAAATAAATAAATATTACTATAAAGTTGTTGAGTTCCAGAAAACAAAAGTTTCGCCGAAAAAATATTGATTGGCAACAAAAAGATAGAACAGCACAGAAGTGAAAGAATAAATTCATGCATATTATGAAAGGTTGTTGAAGGCATTTAAACATTTCAGTGGTACAGAAACAATCAAGAACCAGGACATGTATCATTTCGTGTTTAGGTTTGTTGAAAGACTGAGACCAGAGATTAGCCAAACTAATAGGAATCATTTGATCTGTTGGCAAGCCAAACCGATTGATGAGGTGTTGCAGTATGCGAAATACTGTAGTGACGAGATTGAAATGAAGCAGAAAAAGTTGAAGGAAAAAGCAATGGTGATGCAGATCAAGGCTGCACAAACAGGAATACAGGGACATTTCAAGCCACAGTTGCAAGGAAATGGCATGTTTCAGAGTCAAGGCAGAGGTAGAGGTCGATTTATGCTTCCGGTTGTTAATAGAAATGTGAATTTGAATTCAGTGGTGATGCAGGATGAGCAGCAAAGAAAAAGAGTGTTACCTTGTCATAATTACGGGGTAATTGGACATTGGAAGAGAAGGTGTCCGTTGTTAAATCAAGGTGGTGTCGTGCAACAGACAAATTGTGCCAATTCTTATCATGAAAGGACCTAGAGTGAGATGTCAAAATCAGAATTTCCAGAATAATGTAAATGCTAGGCAGGGTTTTCAACCTTTACAGACAGTGCAGTAGATGCAAAATGTAGAACCATAGGTACAACAAGTACAAATGCCACAGGTACAATAATTGCAGCCACAAGTGCAGATGCAGATGGTGCCTGCACAACAAATTCACATACCAAGACAGATTCAAATGACACAGGGTCCTATGGATCAACAACAGGTGATGCTTTCGCAGGTGGTCACGAATCAGAAATCAAACAAAAGTGAAAAAACAGTTCATTGCGGCATCATTAGAAGTGGATCGGAAAGGTCCTTATGTAAAGGCTAAAGTACATGGTCATGAAGTTTGTTTTCTGGTTGACACAGGAGTTACACGCTCAACAGTAAGATCTGTAGAGGTTCCAGACTTACCTTTATCAGAGAAGACAGTTCAGATCGCAGGTGTAGCGAACAACCATTTGACTAATGCTCTCACAGTACCAGTTATTGTTAAAGATGGTAATTTTGAAGGTTTACACAGATTTGTTGTGTGCGATTCCATTCCAGTGTCACTTCTGGGAAGAGATTTGTTGTGTGAAATAAATTGTTCAATTAACTGTTCAATTCAGGGAATTGAGATTGAGACAAACAGTGATGAAGAAGATTCAGGCCCTCATTACAACCCTGACGGTCAGTGTTAAAGCGGCAGCAAAAAAAATGGGATCATGACCACGGCGGAAACCGCCATCTTAGACAGCCACTTTAACACTCCGACTGCCACCCCGGTAGCAACCAACACCGTGGCGGTCACCGCCAACAGACAGGCCCATCCCATTTAAACCCGCCAATCCGCCAGCTTTTCCGGGGCGGTACCAACGCCATCAAAAGCACTTTACAGGTCGTCCCCATGCTGGTGTACCTTCTCAGACACCAGGAATATCAAAGGCGGCGGCGACGACCAGGGTGAGTATTGCACCTAGCACACAGGGGAGGATAGGAGGAAAAAGAGAGTGACACACACGCGCAACACGCAACACCCCCACCCCCGCTCTCAACCACAACACCATACACATTACACATGCAGCAAAATTACATTTACACCCCGTAACCCCCTGGAAGAATGCAAGAACAAAAGGAATTGAGTTAAACAGTGATATTTTAGAAGTAGGCAGATATTCGAAATGATTCCAAAAACAGTATTTACAAAAATATACAAAATGCACATAAGGTCGTACATTGTCCTTTGCAAATGTCCATGTCCCACTGGGCCAAAAATCATGGGCCAAGCCCACACTTGACTCCTGCCTCAATACGGAGAGAACACTGCAGGGCATCAGGCCGAAAACACACAGGCACCTCAGCCGGAAGATGGAAGAACGCCACTGCTCCTCGAGGGAGCTCCATGCCCACAGGGATGTCCTGGGGAGTGCAAGGCCACAGTATCTCAAGTGGGTTGTTTGCCCACTGCTTGTTCCTAGGGAGTGCAAAGCCACAGTCTTTCAAGTCTCTCAAGTGGGTGGTTTGCCCACTGCTTGGTCCACAGGAGTGCAAAGCCATAGTATTTCAAGTCCCTCAAGTGGGTGGCTTGTCCTCTGCTTAGTCCTGGGGAGTGCAAGGCCACAGTTTCTCTAGTGGGTGGTTTGCCCACTGCTTGTTCCTGGGGAGTGCACAGCCACAGTCTCTCAAGTGGGTGCCTTTCTCCACAGGTTCTGGAAGGGGCTTGGTGCTCAGTGTGCTTCATCCTGCCAAGGATTGGGTGAGTGGATGCCTTTCTCCACAGGTTCTGGAGGGGGCATTGTGCCCAGTTTGCTTCATCCTGCCAAGGATTGGGTGGGTGAGTGGATGACTTTCTCCACAGGTTCTGGAAGGGGGTTGGTGCTCAGTGTGCTTCATCCTGCCAATGATTGGGAGAGTGGATGCCTTTCTCCACAGGTTCTGGAGGGGGCATTGTGCCCAGTTTGCTTCATCCTGCCAAGGATTGGGTGAGTGAATGCCTTTCTCCACAGGTTATGGAGGGGGCATTGTGCCCAGTCTGCTTCATCCTGCCAGGATTGTGTGAGTGGATGCCTTTCTCCACAGGTTCTGGAGGCGGCTTCATGCCCAGTGTGCTTCATCCTGCCAAAGATTGGGTGAGTGGATGCATTTCTCCACAGGTTCTGGAGGGGGCAGTGTGCCCAGTCTGCTTCATCCTGCCAAGGACTGGGTGAGTGAATGCCTTTCTCCACTGGGTCAGGATGGGGCTTGGTGCCCAGTAATGCAGCACATGGGGTGCGGCAGTTCACATTCCCTCACCTGGGTGTCTGTGGAACTAAATTTGCAGGGGACAGGTAGCAGGAAAGTCCATGGAGGCAGGGCCAGACTCCATCCTGCGGCGAACTAAGGCTGCACACTGGTGGTTGTTGCGGTGCTGGTGGGGATGCTGCCAGTGGTGGTGGGAGGCTCCAGCCCATCTCCTGCAGCGCCAGGTGGACGCACACTGGGGCTGCTACTGCTGTTAGTGGTCCTACTGTCAGCAGTGCAGGTGGCGGTGCTTGCGGCAGTGCTTGCGGCGGGGATGCTGGCAGTGCTGGCTGTGGTGCAGGTGCCGGTGCTGCCAGTGGTGGAGGGAGGCACCAGCCCTTCTCTTGCAGCCTCTGACAGCTGGCCACTGGGGATGCTGCTGCTGACAGTAGTGATGGCAGTGGCAGTGCAGGTGGTGGTGCGGGTGGCGGTGCAGGTGGCGGTGCTTGCGGCGTGGATGCTGGCGGTGCTGCCTGCAGTGCAGGTGGCGGGGTTGTCGGTTCTGATGGTGGCTACCAGACTTCACCTGCAGGCCCCGATGCCTGAGGTGCCTTTCCTTGGCTTTTCTGCCACTTCTGCACCTTGGCAGCTGCTGTTGGGACCTTGGCTCTGGCAGCTGCAGTTTTGGAGGAGGCCTTGCTTTGTGGGTCATGCTCCTTGCCCTTGGTGCATGCTGCCCCTTCTTCACCTTGGCAGGTGGCGGTATGGAATGGTGCTTTGCAGGGGTCGGTGGCACACTGGCTGGCCTGACGTCTGGCCCCTTGAAGCCCCTGTTCGTTACAGGCACCACAGCGGATGCCGACTTGGTGGCTGAGGTGCTGGCCAGAGTTCTGGACACCTTTGCCCGAGGGGAAGGACGGGGGAGGGGTAGGGAACAGGTCAATCTTTGCAAGGAAAAGATTTTTAGACACACTGAGGTGGGAAGATGGAGAGGGTGTGGGAGTGGAGGAAGTGGGAGTGGTTGTAGGAGGTGTCTTTCTGCTGAGTTTGGATGAAGGTGCATGGGCTGGATGCTGTTGTGAGGTGGATGGCTGTTGGGTGGGTGGGTGCATGCGTTTGTGTTCTTTGGGAGGAGGGGTCACAGACACACTGGGAGAGAACACAGGGGACGTGTGCATGGTTGTGGGGGTGGTGACTGCCAGTGAGGGGTGTGTTGTGATGGGCGTGCTGGTGATGGGGGTAGCGGATGAGGATGTAGTGCATGCAGGTGTGTGTGGAGATGCTACTGGAAGGGAGGTGGACAAAGAGGAGGAGGGGGACACAGTGGAGGCAGTGGATGTTGGTGTGTCTGTATGGAGATGGTGCTTGTGTGAGTGCCTGTGAGATGAAGTGTGGGGATTATGTTTATCTGATCCACCTTTGTGTGTTGATTTGGGTTAATGCTGGTCTGAAGGTGTGCCTGGGAAAGGCTGGGTTGAGGAGATTGGGTCTGGGTAGAGGAAGATGGAGGGGAAAGGCTAGACACAGGGACAAGGGCTGCCATTAGTGCTGAGGCCAGAGCCTGAAATGCTCTTTGTTGGGCCACCACGCCAGAGTGAATGCCCTCCAGGTATGCAATTGTTTGTTGCAAATGCCTCTCAACATCCTGGATGGCATTCAGAATGTTTGACTGCCCAACAGTGAGGGATCTCAGGAGGTCAATAGCCTCCTCACTGAGGGCAGCAGGGCTGACTGGGGCAGGGCCTGAGGTGCTGGGGCAAAGGAGATGCCCACCCTCCTGAGTGGCTGCTGAGGGACTGCTGGGAGGGCGGTTCTGGTACGGGGGTGATGTCTGAACCTGTTGTTAGGGTGGGCACAGAGGTGTCTGCCACCACCAGGGAGCTTCCATTGGAGGAGGAGTCACTGTCTGTGGTCTCCTCTCCTGTCATTGTTGTGGTGCTCCGCTCTCCCTCCGTCCCACTGATGCCCTCACCCTCCGTGGATTCGGCCTCATGGGCCATGTGGGATACAGCTCCCACTTTCGCGGGTGCCTCTGCTCCTCCGCCAGATGATGCTAATGCACACAAGGACAGGGTGACAAAACAGGAGAAGTACTCCTGACAAGAAGATTGGCTTGTCTCCTCACAAGATACTGATGGGGAGATCAATGAGATTGCCAGCAATACCTGCAAATGCACTTTTAGATATTACAGATGACATGGTGTTAGATTATTGCAAAAGCTTAGCTGATGTGGTCCAATCTTTTTCTCATCAGGTGGAAGCCACAACAGTTCAACAATCTCAAGGTCACAGCCTGAGAGCTGGTTACTGGGTCATCATACGAAAGCATGTGAGGAAGTTGTGTTTGGAACTACGTGGAAGGGGCCCTATCAGATTATCCTCATAACAGCTGTGAAATGTGCAGGTGTGTCGAACTGGGTGCATGGCAGCCATACGAGGAAGGTGAATAATCGAACAGAACAAGAAGAGGACCTGTTGAGATTACCAACAGCTAACAGCATTCCAGATCAAGAACTAGAAAGAGAGGAACTGGAGAAAATTCCTAAGAATGTTTGAGATGCACGTACTCCTATAACAGATGTAAAAGAGAGAAGCTTGAATGAAAGTGAATCCTCTACAAGTGGAGTAGTGGGAAAATCGGTACAAGAGCAATGAGAAATACCGGTTGAGAAAAGTTCTGATCAGAGGAGGGTGTCCACTGAAGAGAATCATCAGAGATGACTGGATGACAGAAAATCTGCTTAGAAGAAGGTGTCCTCAGCAGCAGGTGGTTTGACATACCAAACTGAACAAGTGACTGACCCCATTGGAAAAGGAATCGAGACAGATCCCGCCCAACTGGATTTGATTCTTCCTGAACCAGTTGTGGGAACGTCAGGAGGAAAGAGTTCAAGTTCAAGTCCAAGTTCGAGTTCAAATTACATTTTGAAAAAGTTGCTGACAAGAAAGCCACTGAAAGGTGATAAATGGCCAGAGAAAGGTTAAAAAAGAGAAAAGATAAATGTAGTTCCGCCAATTCAAGAGGAGAAAGAACTGAATGAAGGAGAACATACTAGTGGAGAAGAAGGTGAAACTAGTAAAAGACCAAAAAGGAAGAGAGTTGCAAGCAGAAGATATTATGGTCCAGAATGGGCATATGTAATTGTCAATGGCAAAGACCATGAGAAACTTCAGTAATCAAAACAACAGAATTAGTCGTTGCAAATGTGTAGGTATTGATTTGGCAGTAGCAAGTGCGTTAATATGCTTATTGTTATTTGTAGGTGTGATTGTGTATGAGATGAGTGGAGCCAACCATATTGTGGAGATTGACAATTCTTTAGAGACTACTACTACATCATTTACAAAAGATAAGTTTAGAATGGTTATGAAATACATCCATGAAGAGAAAGAGCTTTCTTCTAATGTTTTCTATCTCTTATTGGATGAATATGTTGAAGTGATGGACAAGAAAGATTGTTATGTCTGTCCGTAGATTCCGACTTCGGTAGAAGAAGGAACTACTTATCACAGTCTACCTGTAACTTATGCTATAAGTTGCAGTCTTTTACTAACGCGTTTATATAACCAAGAGTATTATTTGAATAAAATAGCCAAGGATAATAACATGGGGGGTCATTACAACCCTGGTGATCTTCGACCGCCAGGGCTGTTTTGGAGGAAGCACCGCCAACAGGCTGGTGGTGCTTCCAGGGGGGATTACGACTGCAGCAGCGCTGCCCAAGGGATTACGAGTCCTCCTCCCGCCCATGCCACTGACATGGGCAGGTCAGGGGCCCCTGCCACGGCCCGTGCAGCCTTTCAGTGTCTGCTGTGCAGACAGTGAAAAGCGCGCCGGGTGCAACTGCACCCGTCGCACAGCTGCAACACCGCCGGCTCCGTTTGGAGCCGACTCCTGTGTTGCGGCCGAGATCCCCGCTGGCCCGGCTTCAGCCGCCCTCCAAGGTTGTAATGACCCCCATAGTCATTATGAGAGATTTCTTTGAGCCTACATTAACCTTTGGTACTGCTTTTGCACATAGGCATATTCTAACCTGTTTACTAACACCTGTAGAAAATAAATTTTTAGATAACACAAAAGATAGGAGAAGATAAATAAAGGCTTAGATAAATAAGAGAATGATTAGTTGCAAAGCTGGGATTGATTATGCTTATACTGACATTACTTAACAAGGAAAATTAACACTGGATGCTGAGCATGTGGGAAGGTTTGTATATATAGGCCACAGAGAAGTAGTGATAGAGGTGGTCATTACAACCCTGGCGGACGGTGTTAAAGCGGTGGTAAGACCGCCAACAGGCCGGCAAAAAAAAAATGGAATTACGACCGTGGCGGAAACGCCAACAAGGACAGCCACTTTAACACTCCGACCGCCACAGCAGTACAAACAAACAGCATGGCGGTCACCGCCAACAGACAGGTGGAGGACAATGTATCGCCCACAGTATCACAACCTACCAATCCGCCACCTTTTCCGGGGCGGATTCACCGCGAACAAAAACACAGCGGAAACAGGACTTCGAAGGGAAAATGCTCACCTCTACACACCCCACCAGGAGCCAGGACGCCATGGAACCAGAGCTGCACATTTTCCCTACCCTTATCTTCTTGCTCCTCTGCCAGGAGCACGAACGCCGGTGGCGAAGACCACGGTGGGTACTGCACCTACGACACAGGGGAGGGGGGAAGGAAAAAACAGGGACACGCAACACGCAACACCCCCCACCCCCACTCTCAGCCTTTACAACACACACACTAATACAGCATGATACATTACAGTTACACCCCCCAAACCCCCTGGAAGAATACAAAGACAAAAGGAAATGAGTGTAACCATTGTAATATATTAAAATCCAGTATGCTAAAATATATATACATTATTAACAAATGTATACACCAAGAATAGTAGTCCAGGAATTGCTCCATTGAAGTCCCTGGAACACTGGGCCCACACGGCATGGGCGAGGCTCACACCAGTACCCGAACATGACGGAGAGAACACTGCAGGGGCATCAGATAGCAATAAAACAGGCACCTCAGGGGGAAGGGAAAGGGGGGGCACCTCAGCCGGTTGAGTGCACAATGTCAAATCCACCAGCGGGCCCCATGCCCACTGTGCAATCCTGGGGAGTGCAAAGTCACAGTCTCTCAAGTCTCTACAGTGGGTGGTTTGCCCACTGTTCAATCGTGGGGAGTGCAAAGCCACAGTCTCTCAAGTCTCTACAGTGGGTGGTTTGCCCACTGTTCAATCCTGCTTTGCCCACTTTTCAATTCTGAGGAAGGCAGAACCACAGTCTCTCAAGTCTCTACAGTGGGTGGTTTGCCCACTGATCAATCCTGGGGAGTGCAAAGCCACAGTCTCTCAAGTCTCTACAGTGGGTGGTTTGCCCACTGTTCAATCCTGGGGAGTGCAAAGCCACAGTCTCTCAAGTGGATAAGTCTCCACTGGTTCTGGAGGGGGCTTTGTGCCCAGAGTGCTTCATCCTGCCAAGGACTGAGGTAGTGGATGTAAATCTCCACTGGTTCTGGAGGGGGCTTTGTGCCCAGAGTGCTTCATCCTGCCAAGGACAAAGGTAGTGGATGCCTTTCTCCACTGGTTCTGGAGGGGGCTTTGTGCCCAGAGTGCTTCATCCTTCCAAGGACTGAGGTAGTAGATGCCTTTCTCCACTGGTTCTGGAGGGGGCTTTGTGCCCAGAGTGCTTCATCCTGCCAAGGTCTGAGGTAGTGGATGCCTTTCTCCACTGGCTCTGGAGGGGGCTTTGTGCCCAGAGTGCTTCATCCTGCTCGTGGCAGACACAGTAGCATCAGTGCCCTTGGCGCTCATGGGCCAGTGGTGCTTGTGGCGGCGGTGTCCTGTTCAGCGGTGCTTGTGGCTGCGGTGTCCTTGGCAGCGGTGCTTGTGGCGGCGGTGTCCTGTTCAGCGGTGCTTGTTGCGGTGGGGTCCTGGGCAGCAACTCAGCTGCTGGTGGTCCTGTCTGGCCCAGCGACTCAGCTGTTGGCGGTCCTTTCTGGCCCTGCGGGGCTGGTGCTGGCGGTCCTTTCTGGCCCTGCGGGGCTGGTGCTGGCGGTCCTTTCTGGCCCTGTGGGGCTGGTACTGGCGGTCCTTTCTGGCCCTGCATGGCTGGCCGTCCTGTCTGGCCCAGCAGGGATGATGACGGTGGCCTCCTGGGCAGCAGGGATGATGGCGGTGGCCTCCTGGCCAGCAGGCTGGTGGTGGTCTTCTCCGCCGTGCTGTTCTTCCCAGACTTGATGAGTTTCTTGTGCCCCTTCCCCACCTTGGAAGGTGTTGCAGCTGAATCCACACTCCCACCTGTACCCCTGGGAGCGGCTTTGGTGGCTGGAGTCTTCCCCCTTTCCCGCCGGGTACTGGCCAACTTTTGATGATTGACAGGTGGGGGACTGTCCGTGCTGTGGCTCCTTGCCACACTGGCTGTCCTGCTGCCTGGTCCACTCCAGAATCCGGTGACTACTGGCACCACTGGTCCCGGAGATGTTGTGGCTGAGGTGCTAGGTTGGGACTTGGAGAGTCGGGCCCTAGGAGACTGACGGGGTGGGGGAGGTGAGGGAAAGAGGTCAAGGGTGGACAGGTTAAGTTTTTGGGGAACACTGGGAAGGGTAGCTGGAGGGGGTTTGGGAGTGGAGGAAGAGGTTGTGGTTGTAGGAGGTGTTCGTTTGGTGACTTTGGGTGAAAGTGCATGCGCTGGAGGCTGTCGTGAGGTGGATGGCTGTTGGGTGGGTGTGTGCCTGCGTTTGTGTATCTTGGGAAGGGGCGTCACAGACACACTGGGAGAGGACACAGGGGACGTGTGAATGGTAGTGGGGGTGGTGACTGCACGTGAGCGGGGTGTGGTGGTGTGTGTGCTGGTGATGGAAGTAGTGGCTGTAGATGTGGAGCATGCAGGTGTGAGTGGAGACTGGGAGGGAGGAGGGAGACGAGGAGGATGGGGACACAGTGGAGGCAGTAGATGTTGGTGTGTCTGCATGTGTGTGATGCTTGCATGAGTGCCTGTGGGATGTGTGGTGCTTATGTTTGCCGGAGCTTCCCTTGTGTGTTGACGTGTGTGCATGCTGGTCTGATGGTGTGCTTGGGGTAGGCTGAGGTACAGGGTTGTGGGTCTGGGTGGAGGTAGTTGGAGGGGGGAGGCAAGAGACAGGGACAATAGCTGCCATCAGTGCTGAGGCCAGAGTCTGAAAAGCTCGCTGAAGGACTGCCTGACCAGGATGACTGCCTCTCTACACCCTGGATGGCATTCAAAATGGTAGACTGCCCAACAGTGAAGGACCTGAGGAGGTCAATGGCCTCCTCACTGAGGGCAGCAGGGGTGACTGGGGCATGGCCTGAGGTGCCTGGGGCGGAGGTGATGCCCACCCTCCTGGGTGAGCGGGCAAGGAGCAAAGGCTGAGGGGCTGCTGGGAGGGAGGTGCTGGTAGGGGGGGTGGCGGCTGTACCTGTAGATGTGGGGGGCACAGATGTTGCCGCCAGCACAAGGGAGCTCCCATCACTGGCCTCTGCTCCAGTCCCCGCGGTGGAGCTCCCCTCGCCCTCCGTCCCACTGGTGAATTCTGAGTCCATAGTCTTGCCCTCCAGGGCCATGTGGGATGCAGCTCCCTCCTGCTCCGGTGCCACTGCTCCTCCGCCTGATGATGCTAATGTACACAAGAACAGGGAGACCACAAAAAGGGGGGGGGACAGAGGAAAGACATGTTGAGTGCATGCCTTACCGCTACCATTGGCGGACACGACAGACACAGATGCCCCCTGCACTATGCCGGGCACTTGGGGTCCACTGTTCAGTCCCTGGGACATGGCCTACAAGGCTAGGGCCGACATCTGCACACATGGATGTCACAGAAGCCTGACTAGGTGTAGTGGCTCTGTACACAGGTGGGGTGCCACAGGGTCTGCCAGAAGAAGGGGACCTAACTAGCACACTCGCCCTGGCCTAGGGAAACCCACAGCCCACCTCCCCCACCCAGAACCCTCCACTGCACGCTGAATCAGCTGAATGGGAGTGTACTCACCCCCTTGTGGCTGCTGTGATGCCCTCAAGCGCCCATACAACTCCGGGTACGCCACCGTTGGGAGGCCATCCCCAGCTGGGCCTCCGCCGTCTTCTTGCTCCAGCGGTGAATGTCCTCCCATCTCTTACGGCAGTGGGTGCTCCATCTGTGATAGACCCCCAGGGTCCAGACGTCCTTGGTGATGGCACGCCAAACTTCCTCTTCTGGTGGGCGCTGATCTACAGGAATTGTACAGGGGAAAAAGAAAAGTTATTACCAACTGCACCGTCACAGTCATTTTCCCCCATCCCTACCCTTGCCATGTGGCACATGCATTCACTGTCGTTTCATGCACGCCTCAATCACCCCCCATCTTTCATCCACCCCACTCCACACAGGCATAGCCCATACAGCATGCTCCCAGTGTACTAACCTGTTTGTCTGGAGGACCGTACAGGAGCGTGTACTGGGGGAGGACCCCATCCACAAGTTTCTCCAACTCCTCCGATGTGAAGGCAGGGGCCCTTTCCCCAGACACACGAGCCATTGTCTCTTCCAGACTGAGGTCACAGCAGCACTTGCAGTGTAGGTCCTCTCCTGTCGAAGATCAGGTATCGAGTGATTGAACAGATAGAAAATGGGGGTTACGTCCGCGGCGGTGCATACCGTCACCGCCGGCGTACATCGTCATTGGCTCCTGGGACCCATAGCGTCCAATGTTAACCAATGCAGAATTGCGCCGCGGTCTTCGACCACCTACCGCGACGGTGTACAACTCCAGCGCAGTTACCTCACATCCCATTGTCCCACTTTACAGGTCAGGCAGCGGCCATTTCAGGGGCCCACATGGCTTGATTTTTAACTGCGTCACACATACCGAGGCCTTGCCTCAACACTCATACATGCAAATTTCAGATTATGAACCGTGTTCTGTGTCAGCTGTGTGTACATACCTCTGAGTTAGTTGACTCTGTGTTCGCTGTTGTCCTTCATAGGCACCGTCCACTGGGACATGTGAGGAGATGGCGGCATCCTCTGGTGTACAGACTGCTGGTGGACCTGTCGACAATGGAGGAAAGACATGTGATCATCACCTACAGGCTTGATCATGCCACAATCCTGGAACTGTGTGCCCAGTTGGAGCCAGACCTGATGTCAGCTATCCGCCATCAAACAGGAATCCCCCCTCTAGTGCAGGTGCTGTCAGTACTCCATTTCCTTGCAAGTGGGTCATTTCATACAACAGTTGCCATGGCATCAGGGATGTCCCAGCCTATGTTTTCCAACGTGTTGTCCAGAGTGTTGTCTGCCCTGCTGAAACACATGCAGAGCTACATCGTTTTCCCTCAGGTGGAGGATTTGCCTACAGTCAAAGGTGATTTCTATGCCCTGGTACATATCCCCAACATCATAGGTGCCATTGATGGGACACATGTGGCTTTGGTAACCCCCGCAGGAGTGAACAGGTGTACAGAAACCGGAAGAGTTATCATTCGATGAATGTGCAGATGGTGTGTTTGGCCGACCAGTACATCTCCCATGTTAATGCCAAATTCCCTGGCTCAGTGCATGACGCTTACATCCTGAGGAATAGCAGCATCCCTTATGTGATGGGGCAACTCCAGAGGCACCGTGTGTGGCTATTAGGTGAGCACCTGGAAGCAAGTCAGTGGGAATGTTGTCTGGGTCTGGGGATATCCCTACAGGTTAGTGTGTGTCTAACAGTTGTCCCTCCATATTTGCAGGTGACTCTGGTTACCCCAACATGTCATGACTACTGACCCCAGTGAGGAATCCCAGGACAAGGGCAGAGGAACGCTACAATGAGGCACATGGGCGAACTCGGAGGATTATAGAGCGGACCTTCGGCCTCCTGAAGGCCAGGTTCAGGTGCCTCCATATGACAGGTGGATCCCTATTCTACTCACCAAAGAAGGTGTGCCAGATCATCGTGGCCTGCTGTATGCTTCGCAACTTGGCTTTGCGACGACAGGTGCCTTTTCTGCAGGAGGATGGTCCAGATGGCGGTGTTGTGGCAGCTGTGGAGCCTGTGGACAGTGATGAGGAGGAAGCAGAGGAAGAAGACATGCACAACAGGGACTCAGTGATCCAGTAATATTTCCAGTGAAACACAGATAAGAATACAATCCTGCCTACTACATGTACTTTTACACTACTACCTCTCTCCTGTCTGTCGTTTTCACCCGGTGTATGGTCACTGAGTTGTCACTTTCCCTTACGGTTTCACAGATGTGGGTCCCACTGTGGGACATCTGCTTAAATTCCTCATGGACTAGAGCTGTGTGACATAGGTATGTTGACATTACTATTTCAAATACATTTTGTCATTGTAATTGCTAATACACTAATTCGAAATCACAGACAGACTCCAGATTGTTTTGTGCTTTAAGGGTGTTTATTTAAGTGCTAAATAGTGGAGGGGGTTGTAAAATGGTCAGGGGTGATGGTGGAGGAATGTCCATGGCAGAGTCCAGTCTATTAGTCTCACAGGTGCATTGCCCATATGGGCATAGGAAGTGGAGCTGGGGCAGTTTACGCCTCGTCAGGGGTAGTAAGTGCTATATAAATACGATTACAATACAACATGGGCTTCAGGGAGGAACTCCGAACCATCAGCTCCACCCTGGGCACCATCGTAGGGGTGCTGAAATAAGTACTCAACACCAGTAGGGACACTGTGGCACTACAAGGGGCCCCTGACACTAGCATGGACGATGAACTGCCCACCACCTCCGCCGGCGCTAGTGGACAGGACGCCCCGCCACAACACCACCACACCAGCACCCCACCCCTTGCAGAGGGAGAACCACCCCACAAACGGTCCCTGAGATCCAGGACAAAGACAGAGAACGATGCCAAGACCCCCGCCAAGAAATGAGACCACCCTGATTGTCATCCTACTGTCCCACTTTGTCACCCTGTCCATAATTAAACTGCCCCAGCTCCACTTCCTATGCCCATATGGGCAATGCATCTGTGAGACTAATAGACTGGACTCTGCCATGGACATTCCTCCACCATCACCCCTGACCATTTTACAACCCCCTCCACTATTTAGCACTTAAATAAACACCCTTAAAGCACAAAACAATCTGGAGTCTGTCTGTGATTTCGAATTAGTGTATTAGCAATTACAATGACAAAATGTATTTGAAATAGTAATGTCAACATACCTATGTCACACAGCTCTAGTCCATGAGGAATTTAAGCAGATGTCACACAGTGGGACCCACATCTGTGAAACCGTAAGGGAAAGTGACAACTCAGTGACCATACACAGGGTGAAAACGACAGACAGGAGAGAGGTAGTAGTGTAAAAGTACATGTAGTAGGCAGGATTGTATTCTTACCTGTGTTTCACTGGAAATATTACTGGATCACTGAGTCCCTGTTGTGCATGTCTTCTTCCTCTGCTTCCTCCTCATCACTGTCCACAGGCTCCACAACTGCCACAACACCACCATCTGGACCATCCTCCTGCAGAAAAGGCACCTGTCGTCGCAAAGCCAAGTTGCGAAGCATACAGCAGGCCACGACGATCTGGCACACCTTCTTTGGTGAGTAGAATAGGGATCCACCTGTCATATGGAGGCACCTGAACCTGGCCTTCAGGAGGCCAAAGGTCTGCTCGATCACCCTCCTAGTTCGCCCATGGGCCTCATTGTAGCGTTACTCTGCCCTGGTCCTGGGATTCCTCACTTGGGTCAGTAGCCATGACAGGTTGGGGTAACCAGAGTCACCTGCAAATGGTGAGGGGCAACTGTTAGACACACACTAACCTGGAGGGATAACCCCAGACAACCATTCCGACTGACTTGCTTCCAGGTGCTCACCTAATAGCCACACAAGGTGCCTCTGGAGTTGACTCATCACATAAGGGATGCTGCTATTCCACAGGATGTAGGGGTCATGCACTGAGCCAGGGAACATGGCATTCACATGGGAGATGTACTGGTCGGCCAAACATACCATCTGTACATTCATAGAATGATAACTCTTCCGGTTTCTGTACACCTGTTCACTCCTGTGGGGGGGGGGGACCAAAGCCACATGGGTCCCATCAATGGCACCTATGATGTTGGGGATATTTCCCTGGGCATAGAAATCACCTTTCACTGTAGGCAAATCCTCGAGTTGAGGGAAAACGATGTAGCTCCGCATGTGTTTCAGAAGGGCAGACAACACTCTGGACAATACGTTGGAAAACATAGGCTGGGACATCCCTGATGCCATGGCCACAGTTGTTTGAAAAGAGCCACTTGCAAGGAAATGGAACACTGACAGCACCTGCACTTGAGGGAGGATTCCTGTTGGATGGCGGATTGCTGACATCAGGTCTGGCTCCAACTGGGTACACAGTTCCCGGATTGTGGCACGGTCAAGCCTGTAGGTGATTATCAAATGTCGCTCCTCCATTGTCGACAGGTCCACCAACGGTCGGTACACCGGAGGATGCCGCCATCTCCTCACATGTCCCAGCAGACGGTGCCTATGAAGGATAACAGCAAGCACAGTGTCAAACAACTCAGAGGTACGTACCCACAGTTTACACAGAACACCAATCATACACAAAAGGTGGCCTGTATGTGTGTTGAGACTAGGCCTAGGTATGTGTGACGCAGTTGAAAATGAAGCCATGTGGGCCCCTGAAATGGCGGCTGCCTGACCTGTAAAGTGGGACAATGGGATGTGAGGTAACTGCGCTGGAGTTGTACACCGTCGCGGTAGGCGGTCGGAGACCGTGGCGCAATGCTACATTGTTTAACATTGGACCCTATGGGTCCCAGGAGCCAATGAAGATGTACGCCAGCGGTGACGGTACGCACCGCCACGGACGTGACCGCCGCAGACATGACCGCCATTTTCTATCTGTTCAATCACTCAATACCTGATCTTCGACAGGAGAGGACCTACACTGCAAGTGCTGCTGTGACTTCGGTCTGGAAGAGACAATGGCTCGAATATCTGTGGAAAGGGCCCCTGCCTTCACATCGGAGGAGTTGGAGAAGCTCGTGGATGGGGTCCTCCCCCAGTACACGCTACTCTACGGTCCTCCAGACAAACAGGTAAGTACACAGGGAGCATGTTGTATGGGCTATGCCTGTGTGGAGAGGGCTGGATGTAAGAAGAAAGGGTGCAGAGTGCTGCGTGCATGAAAGACGGTGAATGCATGTGCCACATGGCAAGGGTAGGGATGGTGGCCAATCACTTTGACGGTGCAGTTGGTAATAAGTTCTCTTTTTCCCCTGTACATTTCATGTAGGTCAGCGCCCACCAGAAGAAAGATATTTGGCGTGCCATAGCCAAGGACGTCCGGACCCTGGGGGTCTAGCACAGACGGAGCAGCCACTGCCGGAAAAGATGGGAGGACATTCGCAGCTGGAGCAAGAAGACGGCGGAGGCTCAGCTGGGGATGGCCCCCCAACGTGGGAGGGGTGCCCGTCGTACAATGTTCCCCCTGATGTTCAGGATCCTGGCAGTGGCCTACCCGGAATTGGATGGGCGCTTGAGGGCATCACACCAGACACAAGGGGGTGAGTACACTCTCATTCTGCTGACTTTGCACACAGTGGAGTTGTCTGGGTGGGGGAGGAGGGCTGTGGGTTTCCCTAGGCCAGGGCGAGTTCCGTAGGCAAGGCCCCTCCGTAAGGCAGGCCATGTGGCACCCCACCCCACCTCTGTAGACTGCCAAGTACAGCTATTCATGCCCCTGTGTCATCTATGTGTGCAGATGTCGTCCATAGCCTTGTAGGCCATTTCCCAGGAATTGAACAGTGGAGCCCAAGAGCGCGGCGTAGAGCAGGGGGCTTCTGTGTCTGTCTTGTCCGCCAACGGTAGCGGTAATCCATGCACTCAACATGTCTTTCTTCTGTCGTCCCCCCCCTTTTTCTGGTCTCCCTGTTCTTGTGTGCATTAGCATCATCAGGCGGAGGAGCAGTGGCACCGGAGCACGAGGGAGCTGCATCCCACATGGCCCTGGAGGGCGAGACTACGGACTCGGAATTCACCAGTGGGACGGAGGGCAAGGGGAGCTTCACGGCGGGGACAGGAGCTGACACCAGCGACACGGACACGTCCTCTGATGGGAGCTCCCTTGTGGTGGCGGCAACATCTGTGCCCCCCGCAGGTACAGCCGCCACCCCCCCCTACCAGCACCGCCCTCCCAGCAGCCCCTCTGCCTTCGCCCCGTGCCCGCTCACCCAGGAGGGTGGGCATCACCTTCGCCCCATGCACCTCAGGCCCTGCCCCAGTCACCCCTGCTGCCCTCAGTGAGGAGGCCATTGACCTCCTCAGGTACCTCACTGTTGGGCAGTCTACCATTTTAAATGCCATCCAGGGTGTAGAAAGGCAGTTGCAACAAACTAATGCATTCCTGGAGGGCATTCATTCTGGTCAGGCGGACCTTTGTCCCCATCTCTAGCCTCCCACCTCCAACTTCCTCCACCCAGACCCAATCCCCTGTACCTCTGCCTATCCCAAGCACACCATCAGACCAGCATGCACACATGTCAACACACAAGGGAAGCTCAGGCAAACATAAGCACCACACATCCCACAGGCACTCACGCAAGCAACACACACATGCAGACACACCAACATCCACTGCCTTCACTGTGTCCCCCTCCTCCTCGTCTCCCTCCTCCCTCCCAGTCTCGTCTACACTCACACCTGCATGCACTACCTCTACAGCCACTACGTCCCTCACCAGCACACCCACCAGCACACCCCGCTCACGTGCAGTCACCACCCCCACTACCATGCACACGTCCCCTGTGTCCTCTCCCAGTGTGTCTGTGACGCCCACTCCCAAGATACACAGACACAGCCACACACCCACCCAACAGCCATCCACATCACGACAGCCTCCAGCGCATGCACCTACACCCAAAGTCACCAAATGTACACCTCCTACTACCACCACCTCTTCCTCCACTCCCAAACCCCCTCCAGCTACCCGTCCCAGTGTTGCCAAGAAATATTTCATGTCTAGCCTTGACCTTTTTCCCTCACCTCCCCCACCCCGTCCATCTCATAGGTCCCGAAGTAGAACCTCAGCCACAACATCTCCGGGACCAGTGGTGCCTGTAGTCACCGGTATGTGGAGTGCACCCGCCACCAGGACAGCCAGTGTGGCACGGAGCCACAGCACAGCCAGTCCCCCACCTGTGAAGCATCTGAAGTTGGCCAGTGCCCGGCGGGAGAGGGGGAAGACTCCAGCCACCAAAGGCGCTCCCAGGGGTCCCGGTGGGAGTGTGGAGTCAGCTGTGACACCTCCAAAGGTGGGGAAGGGCCACAAGAAACCCGGAAAGTCTGGGCAGAGCAGCACGGCGGAGAAGACCGCCATCATCCCGCTGCCCAGGAGGCCACTGCCAGCCCCAGCCCAGCTGCCCAGGAGGCCACCGCCAGCCCAGCTGCCCAGGAGGCCACCGCCAGCCCCAGCCCATCTGCCCAGGAGGCCACCGCCAGCCCCAGCCCAGCTGCCCAGGAGGCCACCGCCAGCCCCAGCCCCGATGATCCATGAAGGACCGCCAGCCCCAGCACCGCTGGGCCATGAAGGACCCCCAGCACAAGCCCCGCTGGGCCATGAAGGACCGCCAGCCCCAGCCCCCCGGGCCATGAAGGACCGCCAGCGCAAGCCCTGCTGGGCCATGAAGGACCGCCAGTACAAGCCCCGCTGGGCATGAAGGACCGCCAGCACAAGCCCCGCTGGGCCATGAAGGACCGCCAGCACAAGCACCGCTGGGCCATGAAGGACCGCCAGCACAAGCACCGCTGAACAGGGCACCGCCAACTCAAGCACCGCTGAACCGGGCACCGCCAACTCAAGCACTGCTGAACAGGGCACTGCCAACTCAAGCACCGCTGAACAGGGCACCGCCAACTCAAGCACCGCTGAACCGGACACCGCCAACTCAAGCAACGCTGAACAGGGCACCGCCAACTCAAGCAACGCTGAACAGGGCACCGCCAACTCAAGCACCGCTAGCCCATGAGCGGCAGGGTCACTGACGCAACTGGGTCCGTCACGGGGTGAGTGATGCACTCTGGGCACCAGTCCCCCTCCAGAACCAGTGGAGAGATACATCCACTGCCTCTGTCCTTCACAGGATGAAGCACTCTGGGCACCAGTACCCCTCCAGAACCAGTGGAGAGATCCATCCACTACCTCTGTCCTTCACAGGATGAAGCACTCTGGGCACCAGTCCCCTTCCAGAACCAGTGGAGACATCCATCCACTACCTCTGTCCTTCACAGGATGAAGCACTCTGGGCACCAGTCCCCTTCCAGAACCAGTGGAGACTGTTATCCACTTGAGAGACTGTGGCTTTGCACTCCCCAGGATTGAACAGTGGGCAAACCACCCACTGTAGAGACTTGAGAGACTGTGGCTTTGCACTCCCCAGGATGTTACAGTGGGCAAACCACCCACTGTAGAGACTTGAGAGACTGTGGCTTTGCACTCCCCAGGATGTTACAGTGGGCAAACCACCCACTGTAGACACTTGAGAGACTGTGGCTTTGCACTCTCCAGGATTGAACAGTGGGCAAACCACCCACTGTAGAGACTTGAGAGACTGTGGCTTTGCACTCCCCAGGATGTTACAACGGGCAAACCACCCACTGTGGAGACTTGAGAGACTGTGGCTTTGCACTCCCCAGGATTGAGCAGTGGGCAAACCACCCACTGTAGAGACTTGAGAGACTGTGGCTTTGCACTCCCCAGGATACATCAGTGGCCATGTGGCCCCCTCGTGGATCTGGCGTCTTGCTCTCATCCGGCTGAGGTACCCCCCCTTCCCTTCCCCCTGAGGTGCCTGTTGTATTTCTATCTGATGCCCCGGCAGTGTTCTCTCTGTTTTGAACGGGTATTGAGTGTGGGCCTTGCCCATGCATTTTGGCCCCGTGGTCCACGGACTATAAATGGTGCAATACTTGGACTTGTATTATTGGTGTATATATTTGTTTATAGTGTATATATATTTTGGGGTACTGGATTTCAATAGATTACAATTGTTACAATCATTTCCTTTTGTCTTTGCATTCTTCCAGGGGCTTGGGGGGTATAACTGTAATGTATCAACATGTATTAGTGTGGGTGTTGTAGTGGGTGAGGTGTTGCGTGTGGCATGTCCCTGTTTTTTGCCTCCCCCCTCCCCTGTGTCGTAGGTGCAGTACTCACTGTAGTCTTCGCCGCCGGTGTTCGTGCTCCTGGTAGAGGAGCAGGAAGACTATTGCAGGTAGAATTTGGAGTTATGGTTCCATGGTGTCCTCGTTCCTCGTGGGTGTGTAGAGGTTAGCGTTTTCCCTTCGAAATTCCTGTTTCCGCCGTGTTTTTATCCGCGGTGAATCCGCCCCGGAAAAGGTGGCGGATTGGCCTGTCATAATACTGTGGGCGGTACATTGTCTCCCGCCTGTCTGTTGGAGGTGACCGCCAAGCTGTTTGTTTGTACTGACGTGGCGGTCTGAGTGTTAAAGTGGCTGTCTTTGTTGGCTGTTTCTGCCACGGTCGTAATTGCAATTTTTTTACCGCCGGCCTGCTGGTGGTCTTACCGCCGCTTTAACACCGTCCGCCAGGGTTGTAATGACCACCAATATTTTAAAATTTTGAAAAGTAAATAAATACATTTATTTGGGATTTGTGTGGTGATATAATCAATCATCAGAGTAGGGATTGCAAGAGCAGAGATTTTACTTTTAAAATGTATGATTAATAATGTATTGATCTTGATGTGTGATTTTTCTAATGAATTCTAACAAAACGGGTGACTTTTGTAAATGGCCACCATAATCCATTTTTGTTTTCTACTTAGGCTAGCTTTAGCTAACTTTGCAGTTGCTTTTCATTGCTCAATGCTTGCTCAAAAAGAGTGTGTCTAATAGTTTATAGACGTTTAAATAGCTAGTGCTAGTGGAATTTTGTGTTATGCCAAGCAAAGTCATATTTATTAAGTCATTGCCAGAGTTTGACTGTTCTATTGTTTAGAAAATGTCACTAACATGTGGTTTCTTCCTCCAGGATGGAAATAGATTCAACATTGTTAGACTTTTCTTCCTGAACCTGAGATTTTGACGAGTTGGAACAATGAAGCCACAGACAAGAGAGATGAAAAGAAGAAAGTGTTATAAATTGTGTTTAGTTACTGATGTCATCACTGAACTTTTAGTTATCTAATAGTAGTTTTATTGGCTGAATTTGCAACACCCCATGTCCTGACCAATCATGAGCTTGTGAAAATTAATTCACTTATTTTTTGGGTTCGTCGTTGTTCTTCAGAGCTATAGACAGAGAGCTATTGAGAAGAGAGCTATTGTCAGACTTAAGGGAGTTTTGCAGTCATGTAGATTTGAGAGAACGTCAGACCGTTACTATTGATGGTGTCCCCTTACTGAAGCAACTCCTGTTGTTATTCACAGATCTTATGGGTAATGTATAAATTGCGAATTGTTGTATGTGTTTTTGTTTTACAGGTACCAGCTGCAACTCGTGAATTAATTGCTGCACAATCATATTATTTTTGTTATATCCCGTGGTAGTATGTTTTTCTAAATTTTTGCTTCTAAAACTTTTACATGAAGCCAAACATGTTAATGCTAATTAGTGGTTAGTGAAGGAGTTTGTCTTTACAGGCTCATTATTCATATTGGCGTTCTTTGCTCTATTGCTTCAATGTATAGTATCTCACTGCCACAGATTCTGGTGCTATTAAGTTGTGCTATAATTCTCAAGTTAATTTGTTTATTTGCTTTGATTAAACTCAGATATATAAGGCGTTCTAACAAGCCATTGATGATTTTTGTTATGTAGCATTTGTGTTTGAGAATTATTTCCATGACTTTAGCATAGTTAATATAGGGGCATAAATTTTACAAATGTTCTTAAACAACTGGTGTGGACATTGCAGTGAAATCAGATTGCCAATTTCTCGTTTACTGATGTTTATTGTGATGATTATGACACGCACTATTGACATCCTCTATAATCAATTTTGAGTCTGCCCATCGACCTAAGGCGCGAGATCCACTATTTTTGGTCTGAGGCACTAGCTAGGATTCCTCGGCGCTGCAGCACATGTGTCTGTACTCTGTAGTGTGCAGTAGATTACCAAAATGGCGGTAGGAGTTGTGATTACAGTGGTAAGGTGTTGTGGAATGTCATTGATATTATCTAAAGTTTGCATACTTTACAGTAGACATCTAGTACATATATAAGCATGTATGATTTGGAGGTATGTGAGGATAAGACACATGCTTGTAGTGTCTTATTTGAATTGTGAACATTATTGCTCTTCATGGGTAACACACTCGTCATTCACCCAATAACCACATGCCTCCTTAGATTTAAGCCTCCAACTCTGCTGCAACGATGAAAGTCAAAATATGTAGCAGTTAAGGAAGAGCTAGGGATAATTTTGAAATATGTTTATCCCCATTCTTCCCTTTGGTGAACAGGTTACTGTGTATTTTATAAGGACTTGAGGCCATTTTTATACTTTTTGACGCAAAACTGCGCCAACGCAGTTTTGCGTCAAAAACTTTAACACCAGCTAATGCCATTTCTTTGCGCCACCACGGCATCAAATTTATACTTTGACGCACTGTGGCGCAAACCATGGGTTAGAGTCATTTTTTTTACTCTAACCATTGCACCACGTCGTAAAGAAAAATTACGTTAATGTGGAGAAAATGACTCTAATCCGGTTTACGACGTCGCAAACCGGATACGCGCCATTTTTCCCTGCAATAGCGTCAAAAAGGGGTGCAAACGCAGCAAACAGTGCTAACGAGCCCCAAAATGAATACCAGAAGCCAGGAGAGACCCCAGGGAGACCCCAATTGACCAGGAACCAGCCAGGAGGACCCAGACAAGACCCAGGAGAGGGAGAAGAAGAGAAGGACGTGTCGTTTCGGTGCAGAGGAGCAGGAAATACTGGTCAGAGAGGTGACAGAACACCAGCATCAACTTTTTGTCACCTCAAAATTGCCAATTGGGAGGAGAGAGGCAATTTGGCAACAAATTGTCGACAATATCAACAGTGTTGCAGCGATCCGGGGAACTGTCACGGAGTGCAAGAAACGCTGGCATGACTGCAAGCGCAGGACCAAGGATAAAATGGCAAGGAACAGGAAGGCAGCACTGCAGACTGGAGGTGGGAGTCCAGCACCGCAGGAGGCCCTGGACCAGATGGAGGAGATGGTGACAGCCGTCATCCCAGAGGAAATCGTCACAGGAATTCAAGGACAGGACAGCACAGACTACCAGGAAACAACACAGATGCAGGGTAAGTTGCAAGGGGGACAAAAATGCCTAAATGTTAACTGCAAGCACGGGGAGGTACATACCTACTACACAATGCATTTCAGCGATGGAAATCAGGCAGGGGAAAGGGCAAAGGGGCATGGGACAGCCGCACGGGCTGTGCAGGGGAAACCAGGGGCACAGCACAACACTACACCAACAACCTTTGCATGGGGGCACTCTGCCATGCCACGGCTGTTGGAAGGGCCAAGCCAGTCCAGGAGGGGAGGATAGAACGTAAGACTGGCCTGCTGTCACAGGACAGCTGGTATTGTCACAACATTAATTAGAGCTCAATTTCCAGTCTCAGTCTATATCCACAAGGGGCATGTACCATTGACAACAGTTGCCACTACCACCTGTGCTGTGTGTGCCGGTCAAATAGCAAATGGCAGTTAGGTGCCCATGGATCAAGCACACCCAAAATAGAGGGTTCAGGATGACAACGTTATCAATCCCCTTTAATTCCTACCAAAGTGTAAATCCTGTCAAATACTCATGTCTATAGGCCCAATAAACATCATGTATAGTTACTTACATTATGAAGTACACAGCAGAAATGTCATACCCATGCTGCCCATTCCAGGGTCCACCCCGTGCCTGTGTTACAATAGCTGCAATGCCACCTCGCAACATCTCAACTGTCATACTGCTAAGACAACAGCATTGAGGGGGAGGACATATGTGTCTAGCTAGTTAAACACACCCGCACAGTCATAAGAGGAATGGAACACTGCCAGGCCCATCAGTGCAATGCAATGTAGCACACATTTGCAAACATCAACATGACACACTACCAATACTGACACCTGTATTGTGCCATACATAGCATGTGCTTGGTCTCAGCAATGTATAGGTGTATGTGAAATATCAAAGACTGGGTCAGTACCTTATTGTTAAGTGTGGTGCAAGTGGCATCAGAATACCCACAGCCATTGCAAGGCCTCACTATGCTAATGGAAGTAGAGGGAGGGTTGAGTAGGACAAGAAGGTGGCAACACACAATTTGGACAGAACCTACACCTAGAGTATCTGCCCACACTACATGTGACATGCAGGTGGGGCATAGGCCTGTGAGAATGCTAATATTAATGACAGGAACAATGAACAGGAACCAAGATTACAATATCTTACTGATAGGAAGTCAGTGACGTCACATTACAACTGCCACAACACAGACACGCTAATTGTACAATATCTCATTGCAGAGGACTATGGCACTCCTGTGGATATGCCTGTCCTGGACTTCCCTGTTGACATGGAGGACGAGCTGAAAACCATTAGCCAGCAAACCCTCCAAGATGTCCTTGGAACCCTCCAGACCCCACCTTCAGTCGCAAGGAGGATTACAGATGTAACAGATCCCACCCACCACCCCAATAGTACGGCCTCCCAGCTCCAGCCCAGCTGAGAACTATGATTTCACTGGTATCACCTTTGAGAGGACAGTAGTGGGAGTACAGCGGGAGCTGGCCAAGGAGGTGTGGGTGGGGAGGCAAAATATGACAGCCAGCCTTGAGGGGATGCGGTGGGGGAGGTGCAGAAGGTGCTGCTTGTGGGCCTTGGGCTGACGAGGTCGAGGAACCTGCTGCACTGGCTGTCATCCCTAGGGCTACTGTGGTCTGAGCTGTGGTGTTGGTGGCAGTTGTGGGCAAAGTTTCCCCCCTCTTGGCTAAATGCTCTCCATACCCCTGTGGCTCTCTCATGACGATATCTCCTTGCCATATTGCGGAACCCAGCCTCCACATCAAGTATGTGGTGGTACCGCACTGCCCGCCTCTGAAAATCCCACATCTCCTGGGCATTCATGTTGGCAGCTGTAAAAATAGAGACAGGCAAACATTAGTGACATCATTGTGTGATACACGTACAGATGATATTCTAACACTTCATCAAAAATAGCACTCCAAATCACAGAACAGATGATAGAATGTCCCTGAGGGATGACATGCCAACGCAGCCTACCCATCAACTATCTCACAGCACAGCAATGCACAACAAGGTGTGTATTTGATTAAATGTTCTGTGCATATTTGTACTGCTATTAGTCACATATCAAATGCTGCAAGTACTCAACATGTGCCAGGCTGACTAGTCACTATATTCTGGATCAAATGTAAGGCACACAAGACCTGTGATTTGTATATGGAACTGCCAGGATGGTATGCAGTTGGTAATCATGAGGGGGCATTGTAGTTTGGAACACATGAATGCTTGAATTACATATCTGTTATCTACACTGTGATAATCACACCTAGCTGCACATATTTTCTACCCCAACCCTGTGCCTCAGGGGGGATGGACATGCAACACATACTCTCAAACATCAAGGACAACCACAAAGCTTTGGACAGTTGTCCATGGGTTTAGTCAGTCCACCACAGATAAGGAGGCCTGCCAACTAGGATTGAGTCAACCATTCTACATTCATTTTTCTATTTGCGTACAATTGTCAACATAATTAGGTCTCACTGACACATTTCCAAAATCAAGCACATTGATGCAAGCACCCATCTGGCCTTGAACCGCATGCACGCCTGTGACATTTCACTCAAGTGCCACGTAAACGGAGTACAACATGTGGAGCTAGATGCTGCGGGACAGTCACCCATACAGTCCAACATGTTCCGTACTTAATAGGGATGCGCAAGTCTGTGTGTAAAACTGATGCATCACTGTTCTGTGTGAATTAGGGTATGACTTGCTGACTAAATTTTGACACTGTCCACCTCCAAATCAATTTCTGGCATACATGTAGCAACAAATCACCTTGTTCACCTGCCCATGCCTATTGCGTAGCACTTCACTCCCAATACATGACTCTCCGCCACTGAATGTCTAACTCTTCCATGGAACAATATGTCAACCTCCAGTCAAGTAACATATCAGATCACGTGCCACCACATTATATCTTGCAATGAGTTCAACACACAGGAGTCACTCACGCAACAGCTGCAAACACAACGCAGGACAAACATATTAACACTTACTGGATACGTCTGGTTCCGCATCTCAAGCCACTTCACCAATTGTGTAGGGGGCTGGTTCACCTGTAAAACATGGAAGAGTGATATGTGCTCAATGTCTGCTCACTGTACAAAAATGGAACAACAAATCACTGTGTGTGACATTTTAAATGATAGAGCTGCACATTAGGCATGTAGACAACCCAACAGACATACCACTGCAAACCTGCATTGGCACTGTCACTCCAGTGAGTGATAGACACACACATGCACTGTCGCCAACAATCATGTGGTGCCAAACATAATTACTCAATTTTGTGCTTAATTCATTCCATCGGGTACTCCATTTCATCATTTGTAATTGGGAGACACATGCAATGCTACGTTCCTGGTGCACTGCAATACCAGTGACTCAGGTATTGTGGCTTGTGCATCAAGGGACAATGAGTAACTGTGTGATGCTCATGTGGGTTGATTTGCGTTCAGGAATTATTGTGCTCTCAGTGATCCATTATATGTGTGCCAGTGTTGTATGTAGGTTACATATGCCACATTGGCAGTGTACCCAGAGCCGTATATGCCCCCTATGACAACATGATGGCAGGGATCCTGTGTGTTACTTGATGACAATGTTACGCTAAACATGGATTGGCCACTTTTCTGATTCAAAACAACAAAAAGATGTACGCTGACAGTGTCTTATTTGATCATCCTTGACAGAATGCATGGGCACAGGTGTAGTCATTGCACATGAAATGTGTTACTCTGGGCCCTGTGCACCTATATCTGGTATTGTAAATCACACTCTGCCAGAACCAACAACTTAGAATTGCCAAGTTGGGTGATCAGTGGTAGTACAACCGAACTGACACTGTCCGCTAATAAAAACATGGGTTAGCAAATGTCCTACTTCTGCAATCATGACGAGGTAGGTCTATATTTGAAAGCACCTTGGGAATGGTGGCACTCACAGGAATGCTGGCCTGCTGATCTTAGCATACCGCCATGTCTGTGACAGCCTTCATACTGTGAAGTTAACATTTGTACAAATGCTGAACTATATCAGCAGGGGTGTACCAAAAGTAAAATAACAACCTATTTTGTCACTTAAGTTGTATAATTGAAGCAGTCAGTGGTCCCTTGCAAAACATCATGCTAATAAATAGTTTGTGACCATGCATTCACAAAGAGCAGGGATCCCATGATTACCCATTCACTTTACAAAATAGTTTGGCTATAAAGTGACACAGATGTAACTGCACTAGCTCAGCACCAGCAATTGTGCCCAAGCCAAAAATGTTGTTGGGCCCTGCTACTCGATGATAGGATTTCAACGCCTACTCTGAAAAGTCACGAGATGAACCTGTTTTGTGCTACTGCAATCTGGTAGCCTCCTTGCACATTTGGGTTTGGCCATGTGAAAGATTATCTGTCCAGATGTAAACACACAGAAACAATGAACTTAGGGCCAGATGTGTCATTTTTTGTGTTGCATTTGCTTCATTTGTTTACGCTGCAGCTATGGAAATTAGCAAAATAAATTTGATTGTAGCAAGTATGCTATACTTGTGCATCTAGAAATAACGTGAATGCAGCACAAACAAAGTAGAAATATCAGCCTAAGATATTAGCAGCGGTTAGGAAGAGCTTTGTACGTATGGCCATGAATACTGTTCAGACATGGTTAAAAAACAACTGGGGACCACATTGGTTCCTTGTATTAGCATGTGAAATACATCCCATTCCTGGTACACTCACAGGCCCTGATTCATAATTTTGTTTGTGCCGCATTACCATCATCTATGTACGCAAATGTGGCACTAATTTACAAGATAAATTTGTCTTTTGTAAGTTTTCGCGGCTTTTGCGTCAACAAATGACGGTGATGAGTTGCAAAAAATGTATAAATCAGGGCCACAGTTTGAACAACCAGGTCAGCCCAGCAATGCTTCAGCTGGTGGTCGTTGTGCTGGCTCTTGAATATGCGCTGCAGGTGGAACTGCAACTTTGCCCACCTGAGCCTTCTTGCCTCCGTGTGATACCAATGTACCACCCGGCCCCCAGCCTCCAACATCAGGCGGAGGAAGCGGCACACCAGCCACACAAGTGCCCCTAGCTCCTCCTCGCCCATTCGCCCCAGAAGTAGCCTTCCCAACATCTCAAAAAAATTAGAGGAGAAAAGGGTAAAGAGGGAAAAACATGGAAAGGAGGTAGGTAAAGGAAACTTAACTAACCCACAGACAGCCCAACAATACCCCAACTAACAATACCCAAAAACAGACTCACAACAGTACAAAGACAAATCTAATTACAATAAATGACAAAAAAACGCTTACACAGGATACCACAGACGCACACCAAAATACAATATCAATAACACACAGGACACAAATTCACAATATTCAGGGAGACAACTCAAGACACAGCCACACAGTCTAGAATAATCACAGACTGCAAAGTGAAAGTGAAAGTACACCCACTGTACCATTTCTGCAAACAGGATATCCTATTCAATTCCTGTCTCAATTGCGTTTTTTGTGTAATTTTATGATGCTTCCGGGGTTTGCGTCAATATTTTTTTACCCATATGCATGAAAATTCCCCTGCATTCAAGGATTAATACATTTTAACTGGATAACCGCTTTCCTGGGGTGCGGTAGTGGAGTTAACGCTAGGGACAAATTGATGTATAATGTGTGTGAGCGTCATTTTTTAATGCATGTACGTTATATTTTGACGCATATGTGTCTTTTTTGACGTGTTTGCATAAAAAAATCTGTCTTAAACTGTGTTTGCATGATTTTTCTATTTTTTACATGCATGCAGCCTGTAACTATACAAAGATAGGATGGTATGACCTGCAGTGTGTGTTCTAGTGTTTGGGCACATGTGGCAGACCATACTACTGCGGCCCATAATACTCATGTTGTTGTGCAGGATTAGCTCTCTTAACTGACGCAACAGCAACACAAACTTTGAAATAAAATAGGCATTTTCTAGTTTGAGCAGGTGTTGCATCAATAGAGGACAGCAAGGCTACGCTACTGAACAAATAGACTCATGGCCTGTGTGTTTATGTCTGTGAATTGTCTGTTCAAATTATTGTTGTGCCTCTGTAGGAATGTCATGAGAAACTGTTGGCATAATTTGCATGTATGAATTGTGTTATAAATGTGTATAACCATCAGATTCCATTCATTGAGGTACATCAGTCATGATATGTGTTTGTTATAACTGTTGCGTCTTATGCTGTGTGTACTTCCTTGACTTTAGGGACAAAACATTTCCCATGACTAACTATACACAGGAAAGATCGAGGACGGTTGATAATGGCTATGTCAGATATGTTACCCCTCACATGTAATGAAATGTTGGATACCACTTCATGGTCACTTGTGTGTATAATACCCATGAGTAAGGCATTTTAACATGCTAGGTAGGTACAGTATTTGTGAATCAGAGTCTCAAATCCAATCCTAAAATTGTTATGTTCACCACAATTTGAGTCATGTAAATGACCTATGTTTCTCCTGTGGCTGTGGAGGACCAGCAGACCATGCTGCATGTGTTCACATATTTCCAGTGGTTCATTGCAGAAAGGTGTCCAGTTCAAGTGTGTGGCCATGTGTACCCTGTGTCAGTATTGGCCTCCATGTTGTCACAGTTACGTGCAGGTCTAGTCATGAGTCTGTGGAGCCAACCCTTGAATTAACATAGTATCCTTCAAAGCAGATTTGACCAAAAGCCAAAGATCAACTAACAACACACATGGGGATAGTCCAGCAATGGCACAGCAGAACTTTTAGAAGGCTGATGACAGAGCTACCTTGGTGTGCTCAAATACCTTATTGATCAGTAATAGGAAACAGGCAGGTTTCATCACAACATTTGTACACAGAGTGGCCTCTAAATTCCCACTGCAACCGGGAACATCAGTACCTCTGTGCTGGTTAATCCCACAGCTAGTTACCACGTAAGCCCCATCAAAAGGTGGCGGCAGAAGTGAATCGATGTCTGCACCGTCAGGGCACAAACATGTTTTAGCAACCCTTGTTTGTTGTGCTGGAGGCACTGTACCAAATCCACGCACACAGCTGTAGCACACTGTCACTGTTTGGCACTAATGAATACGTGCAAAACCAGAAAAGGGATGGGGCTGGATTAGGCCATTTGAATACATGTCCCAGAACAAAATACTATAAGTAAACTGATTAAACTATACAATACATTTGAGGATTCATCATAGACCTACCAGACACAATACCCCAGGAGGAAACAGAGGGCATGGAAGCAACTATGAGACAAATGTAGCCTCAGGGAACCTCCATGGTTAACGCAAAGACTGGAACCAGTCTGGCTAACAGGATGCAGGCTCTGTCAGGAACAAAAATGAACAAGGCAAATACACAGTAAGCAGACTCTGACAGGGACAAGCAGGAACAACACTGTGGGAACAAAAACATTTTCTGCTGTGGTCTGCACTGTTACACAATCCCCCAAGGGCTCTGGTACACAAGTGATTTGTACACCAATGCACAACAAGGAGATTCAGAAAATGGCAGCTTCTAAGCAGTTCCAAGCAGCAGCAAGGGCAGGGCAGGTTCAAATGGCTGGTCTGCATGGAAGTGCTCACAGGTGTGTGCACTTTCAGTCTCTCACAAGTCCTGGAGTTGAGAATCAAGTTCAAAGGGCCAACTGGACCTTTCACTGGGAAGCAATGGACAGCTGATTACCGGTCTTCCGCCTACCAGGCAGTGCATTATCGGACCTGAAGTCCATGCAGACTGATGAACTATGACTATGGCATGCCATACTGAAGAGGGAAGCACACAGGAGTCAGAATGGGAGTCTGGCTGAGTGTAGATGAAGATTCTCAGGGTACAGATAGCCCATTTACAGCACCCCCTAGAGAAGGGTGGGGAGAGATTTAAAACATGGCAGTGGCAGGTCTTATTACCTGGGATTGACTGCGGAGGGTATGTCTTGTGAGCAATGCTTGTCATACCTTGGGCACCTGTGCTATCCATTTTCAGGTTTGATGCACTTCTTGTCACACATGCTCCTTGCAGAGATAGCTGATGTCACACTTACTGCTGTCAAGGGTCTGGTCATACTTTCCTGTTACCAATGCAATTGCATATCCACTGCCTCATGTATGAAGCACTTTTTTACCTTATGATTGATGGTGTCTTAGTTGGGTTTCATATGCTGCAATGGACCATGTTGGCAACATGGATGTGTTTCATAGCTGTGGTCCTCTGATATTGCTCTTCAAATGTGAAATAGGCAGGATATATTTCATTAACACTGTGTGTGATGTTTGCTGTACATTCATACCCATCAAATGTGATGTGGCTTTTTCAGTATGCAAATTTGTATTTCAGCAATGCTCCATGAGGCAAAACTCTGATTATGATTCCTAGAGATCATGTGATGCATAAATAATTACCAAGAGCATGATTGAGTGATGAAGTGAGGTGTTTAATTACATATGATAACAAAGTGGTGATGTTGACTATAGTTAGAAGAAGTTTTGTACGATGTGTTGTCTCCGACGCAATCCTGCAGCTGTGTTTGGATGTCCCCCTCATTTTCACAGACAGCATCCTCCTCTTACTCCTCTTCAGTAATTTGTTGATCCGGTTCATAGAAGGGAAAGTTCCTCCTCACACAAATGTTGTGCAGGATGGCACAGGTCAAAATGATCTTGCAGACCATTTCAGTGTAATATAGGGGGCTGCCTCCTGTGATGTCCAGGCATCTGAATCTGGACTTCAGGATGCCAAAAGTCAGCTCAACTATGCTGTGTGTCCTACGATGAGCCTCATTATAGGCACGCTCTGCTGCTGTGCTTGGGTTGGCCATTGGGGTCATGATCCATGGCTGGATCCCGTAACCCTGATCAGCTGAAAGAGAAAATGAGGGTAAGTATTATGTTGTTGGTTTCACTGTGATTGTCACTTTGCATGGCAGTTGTTATCTTGTGTCGTCTGTGATTCATCTATATTTGTGGTATTGTGTGGGATCCTAGGCTTCTGGGATGTTCTTTATGCATTGGGTTGTTTAGCTATCAAAACCAGTGTTTGGCTGATTGACATGAAATCAGTGGTATATTTAGAAACTTGCTGTTCAGTGTGTATCTCTCATGCGTTATGTAATGTGAACGAAGTGTCCGGGTGTAGGAAAGTACCATCTTGCCTGGCATGTTACCCCCATATTTCACTGTATATATGTTATGTTGCCAGGCAGGGCCCCAGTGCTCATAAGTATTTGCCCTGTATGTGTTCCCTGTGTGATGCCTAACTGTCTCACTGAGGCTCTGCTAACCAGAACCTCAGTGGTTATGCTCTCTCTGCTTTCCAAATTTGTCACTAACAGGCTAGTGACTAAATTTACCAATTCACATTGGCATACTGGTACGCCCATATAATTCCCTAGTATATGGTCCTGAGGTACCCATGGTATTGGGGTTCCAGGAGATCCCTATGGGCTGCAGCATTTCTTTTGCCACCCATAGGGAGCTCTGACAATTCTTACACAGGCCTGCCAGTGCAGCCTGAGTGAAATAACGTACACGTTATTTCACAGCCATTTACCACTGCACTTAAGTAACTTATAAGTCACCTGTATGTCTAACCTTCACCTGGTGAAGGGTGGGTGCAAAGTTACTTAGTGTGTGGGAACCCTGGCACAAGCCAAGGTGCCCCCACATTGTTCAGGGCAAATTCCCCGGACTTTGTGAGTGCGGGAACACCATTCCAAGCGTGCACTGTACATAGGTCACTACCTATGTACAGCGTCACAATGGTAACTCCGAACATGGCCATGTAACATGTCTAAGATCATGGAATTGTCCCCCCAATGCCATTCTGGCATTGGGGGGACAATTCCATGATCCCCCGGGTCTCTAGCCTAGTACCTGGGTACTGCCAAACTGCCTTTCCGGGGTCTCCACTGCAGCTGCCAACCCCTCAGACAGGTTTCTGCCCTCCTGGGGTCCAGGCAGCCCTGACCTAGGAAGGCAGAACAAAGGACTTCCTCTGAGAGAGGGTGTGACACCCTCTCCCTTTGGAAATAGGTGTGAAGGCTGGGGAGGAGTAGTCTCCCCCAGCCTCTGGAAATGCTTTGATGGGCACAGATGGTGCCCGCCTCTGCATAAGCCAGTCTACACCGGTTCAGGGATCCCCCAGCCCTGCTCTGGCGCGAAACTGCACAAAGGAAAGGGGAGTGACCACTCCCCTGACCTACACCTCCCAGGGGAGGTGCCCAGAGCTCCTCCAGTGTGTCCCAGAACTCTGCCATCTTGGAAACAGAGGTGTTTGTGGCACACTAGACTGCTCTGAGTGGCCAGTGCCAGCAGGTGACGTCAGAGGCTCCTTCTGATAGGCTCTTACCTCTCTTGGTAGCCAATCCTCCTTCCTAGGTAGCAAAGCCTCCTTTTCTGGCTATTTAGGGTCTCTGCTTTGGGGATCTCACCAGATAACGAATGCAAGAGCTCATCAGAGTTCCTCTGCATCTCCCTCTTCACCTTCTGCCAAAGGATCGACCGCTGATTGCTCAGGACGCCTGCAAAACCGCAACAAAGTAGCAAGACGACTACTAGCAACCTTGTATCGCTTCATCCTGCCGCCTTTCTCGACTTTTTCCAGGTGGTGCATGCTCTGGGGGTAGCCTGCCTCCTCTCTGACCAGGAGCTCTGAAGAAATCTCCCGTGGGTCGACGGAATCTTCCCACTGCAACCGCAGGCACCAAAAGACTGCATCACTGGTCCTCTGGGTCCCCTCTCATCCAGACGAGCTTGGTCCCTGGAACACAGCATCTCTGTCCAAGTGACTACCACAGTCCAGTGACTCTTCAGTCCAAGTTTGGTGGAGGTAAATCCTTGCCTCCCCACGCTAGACTGCAAAGCTGTGTACAGTGTGATTTGCAGCTGCTCTGGCTCCTGTGCACTCTTCCAGGATTTCCTTCATGCACAGCCAAGCCTGGGTTCCCCACACTCTAACCTGCAGTGCACAACCTTCTGAGTTGTCCTCCGGCGTCGTGGGACTCCCTTTTGTGACTTCGCATGGACTCCGGTTCACTCTTCTTCCAAGTGCCTGTTCAGGTACTTCTGCAGGTGCTGCAAGCTTCATCGTGACATGAGACATCCGTCTTCCAAAGGAGAAGTTCCTAGTCCTCTTCTTTCTTGCAGAACTCCAAGCTTCTTCCAACAGGTGGCAGCTTCCTTGCACCCTCAGCTGGCATTTCCTGGGCTCCTGCCCCCTCTCGACACTGTCGCGACTATTGGACGTGGTCCCCTTGTCTTACAGGTACTCAGGCCTGGAAATCCACTGTTGTTGCATTGCTGGTGTTTGTTCTTCCTGCAGAATCCCCCTATCACGACTTCTGTGCTCTCTGGGGGTAGTAGGTGCACTTTACACCTACCTTTCAGGGTCTTGGGTGGGCTATTTTTCTAACCCTCACTGTTTTCTTACAGTCCCAGCGACCCTCTACAAGATCACATAGGTTTGGGCTCCATTCGTGGTTCGAATTCCACTTTTGGAGTATATGGTTTGTGTTGCCCCTATACCTATGTGCTCCTATTGCAATCTATTGTAATTCGACACTGTTTGCATTAATTTCCTGGTATTACATACCTAATTTTGGTTTGTGTACATATATCTTGTGTATATAACTTATCCTCATACTGAGGGTACTCACTGATATACTTTTGGCATATTTTCATAAAAATAAAGTACCTTTATTTTTAGTAATTCTGTGTATTGTGTTTTCTTATGATATTGTGCATATGACACCAGTGGTATCGTAGGAGCTTTACATGTCTCCTAGTTCAGTCTAAGCTGCTTTGCCATAGCTACCTTATATCAGCCTAAGCTGGTAGAAACACCTCTTCTACACTAATAAAGGATAACTGGACCTGGCACAAGGTGTAAGTACCTCTGGTACCCACTACAAGCCAGGCCAGTCTCCTACACCGGGTGCCTTCACTGGAGGTGACATGACACTTCTACACACACAATCAATTCCACTGTGGTGGTAACATGATTGCACTATATGGCCTGAACATCCCATCCAATTCGACATATATAATTGCAGGTGAAATGCAACAGTGGGGCCCGTTGATTTGGCTAGGTGACAATGCACAACACATCTCCATAAGTTAGCAGTAATGAAGTGTTCACAATTGACAATGCACAATTATCCCATGTGTGACAAGTTCTATGCAAACTTATTTTTGTGCCCTCACCGAGTTGGCTCATGTGCAAACGTGTACGTACTCTACTGAACTTGCTCCAGGTAAGCTGGCTAACTTGGTTGTGGATGTGAAGGTTTTAGTGTCGGAAGGTCCATCTGCCTGTACATCTGTTATGTATATGGGGAATTGTCTCAATCCATATGTGTAGCAGTGTGCACTTTGCATTAGTGTCACAGCCACATGTTTTCATAGCACAGTCCACTTCCTTATTGCTAGCTGGCAATGTCACCCCAGGAGTGATGTGAGATGTTGGTACTGCCTCAATAATTCCATGTCACCTTCATTAGAGTCAGCGTCATCATGCTATGTGTCTCATGGTATTTGACCTCCAGCAACACACATTACAGACCCCTTACACAGGACGTAATGCTTGGAAGGGTGTGGGATTAAGTGTTATTGATGTGATTTTGAAAGGTTCATCTTCCAAGTTGTACTGCCAGTTCAGGCCATGTCATTGTCACTGTGTGGTTTTAAATTGGTTCTGTGTGGCTCTAGAGTGGCATTGCTTGTTATTTGCATCTGTCATTTGTCCAAAGGTGTGTACCCCATTGGGTCAGGATATCAAACATGAATATCAGTGTCACACCTCAGTGTCTTCCTGGCCACGTGTCAATGCAGTGGTGTATGTGTTGGGTGTCCTACAGGGTTGCTGTGTGTAAATTACTAGGGTTTTGTACTTACCAACAAGTAGGCCATTGCGACATCGTCCATCCTGGAAGTGCCGATTGATGGTGCTGTGGCGGAAGATGAATGAATCATGTACATTCTCAGGATACTTTGCCATGATGTTGGTGAACAACCCACGGTGATCCACAATGGCCTGCACATTGACAGAGTGTGTGTGCTTCCTGTTGCGGTATAGGTGCTAAGTTGCAGCAGGTGGCACAATCCGGACATGTGTACAGTCAATGGCACCAAGCACGTGCGGGAAGCCATGAATTTGATAAAACCCCTGTTTGGTCTCCTGCTGCTTCTGCTGTGTGTTGGGGAAGCTAATGTGGTGGGGTGTGAGGGAGATGATGGCATCAAGTACCTTGGGAAAGATGGCAGAGAATGAGGGCTGTGAGATCCCGGCAACCAGGGCACCAATGGTTTGAAAAGAGCAACTTGTCAACATGTGCAGGACAGCTAGCAGCTTGGTCTCTGGTGGGATGATGTGGGGTGTCTGCAAGCTGGCTGCCAACTGTGGCTCAATGTGGCACAGCAGCTGCTGTGTGGCTTGCCAGTTTTGTCTGTACCTCTGGATGATGTCATGTTCCCTGAGGCCTTGAAGGGTTGTACTGGTCCTGAATATCCGCTCCTGCCTTCTGCGTTGCCTTTGGGGTCCATGTTGGTGTGGTAGTAGCTGCTGCTGTTGCTCCTGTGCTCTGCGTCTTCGTGCTTGCTGCATTAGTAGCACCTCCATGTCTTCCTTTTTGAACAATGATGTTACTTGTGTGAGTTTTCCTGAAGTATGGTGTGTTTGCCCCATTTTAACGCCTGCCCTGACCCAGGCATTAAAAGTTTGCGCAAATCGGGATTTGTGCCATTTTCCAGCCCCGCCTACCAGGACGTGCACCATTTTTGCGTGGTTGGATAAATATGGTGCACAGGTGTTTAAGTCATTTTTTGGACAGGAAGACCTACCTTGCTTATCATTGACACAAGGCGGTTTCACCATCCAGAAAATGGCGCACACTAGGATATTTTGAGGTTAGACGGGTCCAGCGTCAAAGTATAACTATGATGTTCAGTTTGCACCGGATTAGCATAAAAAAAAAATTACGCTAATCCGGTGCAAATGGAGTATAAATATGGGCCTTGGAGAAATATTTATGAGCCCCTAGCACCACTGGAGCGTCACTTTATGTGACGCTCCAGTGGTGCTATCCTCTGCTCCATATATATTTACAAGGAGGTATAACACCACTTTTTGTGGCATTACACCTTCTTGTAAATATGGGCCCCTCTGACGCAGTTATCTGCGTCAGAGGGGCGTAGTGGGTATGCCACAGCAAAACCCATTGCATTTTGATGCTGCCTCAGATTTACAAGATTTTGTAACCCTGAGACAGCCCTAAAATCCAATGCCACCCCCCGGGTGGCATTAGCAAGGCATAACAAGGAGGAATACTTGTATTCCTCCTCCTTTATTGCTTTTTCTGTGCATGCTGCATTGTGCAGCACGCTTAGAAAGAACAAAATGCAAGAAATGATTGTTTATGTGTGGGAAGGTGTCCCTTCCTGCACATAAACAATCATTTGAAAATGATGCTTTGGCACTTCTGTGTGTGCTGCATTCTGCTGCACACACAGAAGTGCCAAAAACCCATTAGTGATTGTTTATGTGCTGGAAGGGAAACCTTCCTGAACATAAACAATCACACTTCTCAACGCAGACATCCTTGCACGATGGTGCAAGGATTCCTGCGTTGGCAGCTAAATTTAGCACCAGTGCAGAGGACAACACAGCGGTGCCCCATATTCACTTAAATATGGCACATCCCTGCGTTGTGAAAATGACGGAGCACGGCGGTGCCAATTTCGTTGCAGCGTCGCGCTCTGTCATTTTCCCATAAACATAGACCTTAGTGAGGAAGAAAGAAGTGCAAAATTGGTGGTGTGGCTCTGTATTTTAAGGAATAAAGAGCCCCTTTGATACTGGAAGCAATCTCAGAGCAGCTGTACAGTATTATTTATTTTATTACATTTGGGGTATTTACAAAGAATAAGATTAGGCCTGCAGGACGGTGAAGAACTGCACAGGGTTACAACAATACATATCCTTCTTGTGATGGAGAAGGAGAGCACTAATAAGAAAAGTTCAAGCCAACATAAAAAACATGCAGAACAAAGCTTAATACTGTGGATGGTTTGGAAAATGAGTAGTATGGCAGGAGAAGTTCAAATAAATTCTTTCCTGAACTGCAGCAATGAGGAACTCCTTTTTGATTTATTTGGTGTAGGAAAGTACCATCTTGCCTGGCATGTTACCCCCCTTTTTACTGTATGTATGTTTGTTTTTGCCTATGTGTCACTGGGATCCTGCTAGTCAGGTCCCCAGTGCTCATAAAGTATGCCCTGTATGTGTTCCCTGTGTGGTGCCTAACTGTATCACTGAGGCTCTGCTAACCAGGATCTCAGTGTTTATGCTCTCTCTGCTTTTAAAATTGTCACTGCAGGCTAGTGACTAATTTTACCAATTCTCATTGGCACAATGGAACACCCTTATAATTCCCTTGTTTATGGTACCTAGGTACCCAGGGTATTGGGGGTTCCAGGAGATCCTTATGGGCTGCAGCATTTCTTTTGCCACCCCTAGGGAGCTCAGACAATTCTTACACAGACCTGCCATTGCAGCCTGAGTGAAATAACGTCTACGTTATTTCACAGCCATTTTACACTGCACTTAAGTAACTTATAAGTCACCTATATGTCTAACCCTCAGTTGGTGAAGGTTAGGTGCAAAGTTACTTAGTGTGTGGGCGCCCTGGCACTAGCCAAAGTGCCCCCACATTGTTCAGGGCAAATTCCCCTGAATTTTGTGAGTGCGGGGATACCATTACACGCGTGCACTACATATAGGTCAATACCTATATGTAGCGTCACAATGGTAACTCCGAACATGGCCATGTAACATGTCTATGATCATGGAATTGTCACTCCAATACCATTCTGGTATTGGGGGGACAATTCCATGCATCCCCGGTCTCCAGCATAGATCCCGGGTACTGCCAAACTAACTTTCCGGTGTCTCCACTGCAGCTACTGCTGCGGCCAACCCCTCAGACAGGTTTCTGCCCCCTGGGGCCTGGGTAGCCTGGTCCCAGGAAGGCAGGACAAAGGATGTCCTCTGAGAGGGGGTGTTACACCCTCTCCTTTTGGAACTAGGTGTGAAGGGCCTGGGAGGGGTAGCCTCTCCTGCCTCTGGAAATGCTTTGAAGGGCACAGATGGTGCCCTCCTTGCATAAGCCAGTCTACACCGGTTCAGGGATCCCCCCAGTCCTGCTCTGGCACGAAACTGGACAAAGGAAAGGGGAGTGACCACTCCCCTGACCAGCACCTCCCAGGGGAGGTGCCCAGAGCTCCTTCAGTGTGTCCCAGACCTCTGCCCTCTTGGATGCAGAGGTGTGAGGGCACAATGGACAGCTCTGAGAGGCCAGTGCCAGCAGGTGACGTCAGAGACCCCTCCTGATAGGTGCTTACCTTTCTCAGTAGCCAATCCTCCTCTGTGGGCTATTTAGGGTCTCTCCTGTGGGCATCTCACCAGATAACGAATGCAAGAGCTCATCAGAGTTCCTCTGCACTTCTCTCTTTGACTTCTGCCAAGGATCGACCGCTGACTGCTACAGGACACCTGCGTAACCGCAACAAAGTAGCAAAAAGACTACCAGCAACATTGTAGCGCCTCATCCTGCTGGCTTTCTCGAAAGTTTCCTGGTGGTGCATCCTCTGAGGGCTGTCTGCCTTCACCCTGCACTGGAAGCCAAGAGGAGATCTCCAGTGGGTCGACGGAATGTTCCCCATGCTAACGCAGGCACCAAACTTCTGCATCACCGGTCCTCTGGGTCCCCTCTCATCCTGACAAGCATGGTCCCTGGAACACAGGAGCTGGGTCCAAGTGTCTTCGACAGTCCAGTGGCCCTTCTGTCCAAATTTGGTGGCGGTAAGTCCTTGCCTCCCCACGCCAGACAGTAATCCTATGTACTGCATGAACTGCAGCTGCTCAGGCTTCTGTGCACTATTTTCAAGAATCCTTCATGCACTGCCTCACCCAGGTTCCACAGCACTCCGTCCTGCATTGCCCAACTCGCTGAGTTGGACTCTGACGTCGTTGGGCCTTCTTTTGTAGTGTTGCACCAACCGCAATTTGCATATCCTTTGTCCCCATGTCCTGGGACCTCCGTGGGTGCTGCCTGGTCATCGGTTGGTTCCCTTCAGTGTTTGGAGCCCCCTGCCTCCTCAGTCTGAGTTGAGGCCCCCAGGTCCCTCCTGGGTCCAGGCAGTGCCACTTTCACACAAAACACAACTTTGCTTGAAATAGACTTGTTGGATGAATCCAGCACTGAAATTCACCTGCATCCAACATATCTTCGTGGGACATCCATTGTGCCATGCAGGAACCCGCAGCCATCTTCCTTTGGTGCATTTCTGCAGTCTTCATCCAACCGGGGACTCTTCTTTTGCACCCTCTTCTAGGTTGGCAGGGGCTCCTGACCTTCCAGGAACTTCTTTCGACATGTGGTCTTGGTCTTCTCTCTTTGCAGGTCTTCAGGTCCAAGAATCCACCAGTTGTTGTTTGCAGTCTTGCTTGGTTCTTGCAATAACTCTAATCACGACTTGAAGTGTGTCCTAAGGAAACTTGCAGTACTTTACTCCTACTTTCCTGTGCTCTGGGGTGGGGTATTTTACTCACCTTTGTGGTTTTCTTACTCTCCTAGCAATTCTCTACACACTACACTTGTCTAGGGGGGAATTTGTGATTTGCATTCCACTTTCTTACTTTATGGTTTGTGTTGCCCTTAGACCTATTTTCTCCCATTGCATTTTTTAGCATTTCCTATTGTTTGCACTATCCTATGTCTTATTACTTACCTTATTTTGGTGTCTAGTGTATATATTGTGTATAATAATACTTACCTCCAGAAGGAGTATTGCCTCTAAGATATTTTTGGCTCTGTGCCACCCAAATAAACTATCTTTATTTTTGGTAACACTGAGTATTGTCTTTATTTGTGTATAAGTTCTGTGTATTTATAAGTGGTATTGCATGAGCTTTCCATGTCTCCTAGTTCAGCCTAAGCTGCTCTGCTATAGCTACTTCTATCAGCCTAAACTTCTAGAACACTACTACATTTCAATAAAGAGGGCTAACTGGACCTGGTATAAGGTGTAAGTACCAAAGGTACCCACTACAAACAAGGCCAGCCTTCTACAACGGCCACCACAGACATCACCATCAATGCCGGCGGCAATCACCATTGGCGATCACCATTGTCTCCTGTCTCCCATAGGCAACCATGTTAACCAATGAGGAGTTGCACGGCAGTTGAGACTGCCTAGCGCCATGACGTGTTACTCCAGCGGGATGAGCTCACTTCCATCTGACCTGTGCATGCAGGACAGACAGCTGCCATTTAACATTTGCAATGTGTACTGAGGGTGCATTTAGGTGCGTCATGGGTGACATTTGGTGACCTGTGCACAGCTGAACTATGTCCACACAGTCAATGCTGTACATCATGATTTCTAATCCCTCCTATTTGCAGGGACAGTGGAAGGTTGAGGATGAGGACTGCTCTGGTGTACAGGCACCTAGTTGACTTTGCCACCCTGGAATAGTGACACGCCATTCAGACCTATCGTCTGAACCATCAGACCATCATGGAGTTGGTGACTCAGTTGGAGCCGGATCTATTGCCTGCCATTATTCATCCCAATGCCATCCCTCCCACAGTACAGGTGTTGTCAGTCTTCCACTTCCTTGCCTCAGGGTTGTTCCATATTACAGTTGGCTTGGAAGCAGGGATGTCACAGCCCATGTTCAGCAACGTCCTGAAGGACATCCTATGTACCCTGCTACAACATCTGCCAGCTACATCAGGTTCCCACAACGTGCTGATTTGGCAACTGTCAAAGCTGCCTTTTACAATTTGGTACATTTTCCTCATGTGATAGGGGCCATAGATGTCACCCACATTGCCTTGGTGCTATCCAGGAGGAGTGAACAAGTGTATTGGAACCATAAAAACGTCTATTTCAGCAATGTGCAGGTGGTGTACCTCTCTGACCAATATATCACACAAGTGACAGACAGTTTTCCCTGGGTCTATGCATGACTCCTACATTCTGAGGAACAGCATCGTCCCACACATGATGGCACCACTACGGGGGGTCGGGCCTGGTTCATCGGTATGTATCCTATATATGTGTGCCCCTCTGCTCTCAACACTCTTCACAACCTGCCATATCACCCTCCCAGTCTTAACATGGCTCTTACCTCTGTGCACACAGGGCACTCTCGTTATCCCAACCTACCCTGGCTACTGACACCCATGAGTCATCCGACTACAGCTGCTGAAGACAGTTACAATGAGGCCTGTGGTAGGATAAAATGGGTCATTGAGAGGACCTTTGGCCTGCTGAAGGCCATATTCCGGTGTGTGCACATCTCTGGAGGTGCCCTACTCTACACACCACTGAAAGTGTGGCAGATCATTGTTGCTTCCTGCATGATTCACAATCTGGCACTAAGAAGTCACATCCCATTGCTGAATGCAGAGGAGGTGGCAGTTGTACTAGTGGCAGATGAAGGGGAAATAGGGAGTGATGAGGAGGAAGATGATGAGGATGCAGCTGGCTCCAGAGCAGAGCTGATACGACAATACTGCTATTGAGATACAGGTATGTGTCAAATGTATGGTATGTGACCTGTACAACTGTCTGCCTTATGCCATGCTACCACCTGGTAGTCTGTAATCACTTGAGGTATTGGGTGCTGCTCTGACTCTGGGTGGGTTGGGCATTGGGTTACATGTGGCCATGAGTTGGGTTCTTACTGTGCACAGATCTGTGCTATTCTCAGCCTGCTGTTATGAGGTGTTATGCTGCTGCACTTGTGCCATCTATGACATCTAGGTGCATGACCATTGTTCCCTGGACTACCAGATCCAGTGCAATAAATGTGCTACACTAGGTGGTATCCTCTGAATTGCATTCTATTCTAGGAGTCGACATTGGGAGGCAGTGCAATATTACTGTTCGTGGTAGTGGGAACTGCCTTACGTGTGGCTCTGTCTGCTGTGAAGGAGGGACCATTGGGGAGGTATGTCTTGGGAATGTGGGTTTTGTTATGGCCATATGGTTTAGCACTTGCCTTGCCATCTCAGCCTTGGGTTTCTGTACTTACAGTCCATGTGTGTGTTGAATTGGTATATGTGACTCCTATAGTGATTGATGTCCCTGTCTTGTTCTACTTTCAAGACATTGTTGTGGTGCACTCTCGTCCCTGCCTCACCTGTTGCCTCCCTTGACACATCTCTCCAGCCACTGCCTGCTCCACTGTGATTCTTGCTGCGTATGGCTCCCCCTGTCACTTTCTCCATGCATTTTGAAGGACATTGGGTTGACTAAGGCACATGTAATGGCAGTATATTTCGTACTCATTACAATAAAGACATAGGCAGTAACTGTGCTCAATGGTGTTCATTTGGGAGGTACAAGTGGAAGGGATGATGAGTGGGTCATGGAGGGTGGGATCATTGGAGCACTTAGGCCAGCTGTGGGTACTCGAAGTCCAGTATGGTGGCCATGGGAGAACGGCAAGATGACAGTGGACAGTCAACAGGGTGTCTCAGTGACACACAAGGGAGAATGTTCAGGAGAGGGTCACTTCCTGGCGGTGGTCTTGGTCTTGGCATTAGTTCTGGCAGGATGTCTGCTTGGATGTCCTTACTTGCGTGGGGGCTTTTCAGCTACAGGGGAAGGGGTGCTGGTGTCTTGTGGGTCCTGTAGCAGGGCCTCCATTCCACTAGCTGCTGCTGATGTGGAGGGATCAGATGGAATGTGGCTTTTGGAAGGGGCCTGCTGGTGGGAGGTGGACTTACGCAGGACGGTGGTGAGTTCCTTCAGCACCCCAGCTATGGGGGCCATGGTGGCATTTTGGGTCTGCCACTGCTGCATGGCCTCCTGATGGTGTTCCCTTTGCAGCTTCTGGGTCTCCTGCATGGTGTGCTGGGTTTGGTGGTATGTCCCCAGGACTTGAGTGAGGGCCTCCTGGCCAGTCTGATGTTGTGGCTGTCCCGTTCCTTCGTACACAGATCCCCTCCCACTACCCCTAGCCCCCTGTGCCTGTGCCCCTGGCACGGTGTGCCAACTCCAGGCCCGTCATTGTCTGGGTTGTGTTCCCCCGACTCTAGCCCCTGTACTGTGGGGCACACGTCTGAGTTAAAGGTCCCTGGGACACAGGTTTGGGGAGGAGGGGCTGGCTGAGGTGATATTGCCACACGGGAGGAGGAGTCTGGTGTGTCCAGGGTGGAGCTGCAGGGGGTGGACTGACCAGTTGCCCCAGATGGCCCAGGCAACTCGTCCCCATCACGACATCCATCATCTCCTCCTGGGAGGGCTGTATGACCTTGGAATCCTCTGCTGGGTGGCAGGGTTACCAGGATGGAAGGAGGGAGAGTTTATATGCGAATGTGTAGTTGTCTTTTTCATGGTGTGGTACATGCAATGGCTCAACTTTGTTCCCAGTGATGGCAATGACAGCTTCAGCACTGCAGTCATTGATTTGGGTATGGGGATTGTGCCATGGTTTCTATGTGGCATGGTGGGTTGTGGATGGAGGTTGGCATTGCTGTCATTGCCATGTGTTGGGACGCTGTTGTAGCAACCAGCAGGTTTGGGCTGTGGTGTGGTTGTCCATGCAAGTGTTCCACTGTGAAGTGGGACTGTGATGCTTTTGCTTTATGGGGAGTGATGCATTGTGGGAGTTGTGGTTCCTCACATTGTGATGGCTTCCCGTGCATTAGGGGGGGGTGTGTGGGGATGGTGGGAGAGGGGTGGTGTGGCATGCAGGGGAGGGCATGGGGTGATTGGGAATGTGCAGTAATGTTGAATGGGGTGGATTGTCGAGTGGTGGGTGGTGGAGAGGCATGCTGGTCAGGAGTGGTTGGTGCCAGGGGAGGTATTGTTGATTTACCAGAATCAGGACCTCTGTTAATCACGGTAAGGCCATCTGGATGCATGGTGTCCAAGAGCTTCTCCTGCAAGGAGGTTAACTAAAGGGAAGGAGGTGGGGTCCCACCTCCAGTCTTGTTCAGGGTGATCTGGTGCCTGGACAACATGGAACAAACCTTCCCCCTGACGTCGTCCCACCTCTTTCTGATATCTTCCCTTGTGCGTGGGTAGGTGCCGACTGAATTGACTGTGTTGATGATCCTCTGCCATAACTCCGTTTTCCTGGACAACAATGTTTGCTGGATCTGGGCCCCCATCAGTTGTGGCTCTACTTTGACGATCTCATCCACCATGACCCACAACTCATTGTCTGTGAACTATGGGTGTTTCTGGTGTGACGTGTTGGGGGAGGTGTGCTGTACGGGTAGGGTGCAGTGCAGGGTGATTGGTGGTGAGGGGGTGTTTGGATGTAGGTGCTGGTGGGTTGTGGTGATGGTGGGTGCAAAGTGTGCAATGTGAAGGTGTTTCTAGTGCATTGGGTGTGCTTCATGGCTCGTGTCTATGTGGCTGGTCGTGGAAGTCACAACGGATTGTGGGTGTGTGTGGGAGGGTGTTATGTATTACCGTGTGTGGTGTGCGCATCTGTTTAAGGTGTGAGGTATTCGAACTGTCCAATGTGGTGTTGGCTACTATTGGCGATGCCTTTTAGTACCACCGCAGTGCGAACCGTCAATGGTTTACTGACATGCATGTACCGCTGTGATGAAAACTGACTCGTAATAGGACGGTCGGAATGAACTCGGCGCAGCGGGGCCAGAGGTAGGAGTGTCACTATTTTGCTGTCGGTCAGCCTGGCTATGTTGGTTTTGTGGCAGGATTTGCCCGGTTTGTTCTTTGTTGCTCATAATTCGGCGGTCACTGTACCCCCACCACTGGCGGTATGGTGGTGGCCTTTTGCATGCTGGTCTTGCCCATAGACCATCATAATTGTAATGAGGGCCTAAATGAGGGCCATAGCCTTGCTCTTCTCATTTAAGTTTTGATTTTTAGTTATAACTTCCTAAGTTGCTGCTCTTCTAGGTATTCCATTGAGTTTTTAATTGAGATAAAGCATTAAAAATAATAAATCACTCTGATTTCACTAAGCCATGATGATGGCAATGAAGCAATGAGTCATATAGGGTATGTAGTTAGCAGGACATCAAAATCCTCTTTACATTATGCATTCTCAATTATTTGATAATCTCATTGAGACCATCAATGACATTGACGAAGCAGGTGGATTACATGCAATGACAATTCTTCGAGGCAATGATGGAATAAACACCACTTGTTGTGTGCTAAACACTTAATTAATTCTTGAATTCTTGAATTCAGCACATCTTTTGTTAATGGATGCATGTAAAGAAAAAAAAAATTGTTTTCTTGCACTTACTAATGAAAATAATTCTACAAATTCCGTGGTATGAAAATGCCTGGTTGGATTTTGAAACCCACTGTGACATTATTCAATAGATGGCCACTTTTACTTTGAAACTGACCGGTTGCATTGGCTTCCTTGTGCCCACACTATTCCTCCCCGAACACACATAAAACTGTAGTTATAGATAGCTTAATGTAACACAACCATGGAAGTCCTAATTTGTAAAGCGTCTAATCATTTATAATAATTATCGCCAGCGATTGCATTTCCCGGAAGCTCAGCTACTTTTATATTCTAATAACATTGCCTTTTTATTGATACTCAATTTGATTCATTTTGATCAGTCTCATCTTGTGTTTCTAGCTGCACTGGCGAAAGGAAAGAGTTTTTCGGTGTTGTAAACAAGACTGGGGCAGGCAGCTACTTTCAATAACATTTGCAGATGTAAATTCGACAGGAAGATTAGTGGAACTCCATTTTGCAGAGCCATCAAAATCTCACAGTAGGAAATATGAACGTCACATTAATTTAATTTAATAGGAAAATATTGTATCTATGGAAGCATATTTTGTGCTGTGTGTAGTGCTCGAAGTGCATTAAAAGAAACTTTGGGATCTGTGATGCTGCTCACAGGGAGGGCGGGGTGAGTGTTCGTGGGGGTGTAGTCAACGCATGGCTACGAAAACAAAATATTCTTCAACTTTTTTCGGTGTTTCACCTTATAAAATAATGCACAGCTTAAAATCCAATTAGTGTAAGTTATTTTGATCAGTGGGAAATTCACTGTTGTACATTATGAAACTTAGGGGGTCATTCCGACCCTGGCGGTCATAGACCGCCAGGGCAGGGGGCCGCGGATGCACCGCCAACAGGCTGGCGGTGCATCCAGGCCAATTCTGACCGCGGCGGTAAAGCCGTGGTCAGAAAAGGGAAACTGGCGGTTTCCCGCCGGTTTTCCCCTGGCCTGAGGAATCCTCCATGGCGGCGCTGCAGGCAGCGCCGCCATGGGGATTCCGACCCCCTTCCCGCCAGCCTGAACCTTGCTGGCGGGAACGGGTGTCGTGGGGACCCTGGGGGCCCCTGCAGTGCCCATGCCAATGGCATGGGCACTGCAGGGGCCCCCTAACAGGGCCCCACAAAGATTTTCAGTGTCTGCATAGCAGACACTGAAAATCGCGACGGGTGCAACTGCACCCGTCGCACCCTTTCCACTCCGCCGGCTCCATTCGGAGCCGGCATCCTCGTGGAAGGGGGTTTCCCGCTGGGCGGGCGGGCGGCCTTCTGGCGGTCGCCCGCCAACCCAGCGGGAAACTCAGAATGACCGCCGCGGTCATTTGACCGCGGTGCGGTCATTCGGCGGCTCCCGCCAGGCGTGCGGTTACCGCCGCCGGCGGGAGTCAGAATGACCCACTTAGTAGTTAATGTGATGTGTGAGAAAGTAGCCTTTTTCTACCACGGTTACCCCCACTTTTGGCCTGTTTGTGAGTGTGTGTCAGTGTGTTTTGACTGTGTCACTGGGATCCTGCTAGTCAGGACTCCAGTGCTCATAGTTTGTGGCCTAATGTGTTTGTTGTCAGTAGTGCTTGACTGTGTCACTGAGGCTCTGCTAACCAGAACCTCAGTGCTTATGATCTCTCTGCTTTTAAATTTGTTACTGTAGGCTAGTGACTTCATTTACCAATTTCAATTGGCACACTGGACTCCCCTTATAAGTCCCTAGTATATGGTACCTAGGTAACCAGGGCATTGGGGTTACAGGACATCTATGTGGGCTGCAGCATTTCTTCTGCCACCCATAGGGAGCTCAGACAAACCCTTGCACAGGCCTGTTATTGCAGCCTGCGTGAAAAAATGCACGTTATTTCACAGCCATTTTCACTGCACTTAAGTAACTTACAAGTCACCTATATGTCTAACCTTCACTTGCTGAAGGTTAGGTGCAAAGTTACTAAGTGGGAGGGCACCCTTGCACTAGCAAAGGTGCCCCCACATAGTTCAGGGCCATTTCCCTGGACTTTGTGAGTGTGGGGACATCATTACACATGTGCACTACACATAGGCCAATACCTATATGCAGCTTCACAATGGTAACTCCGAATATGGCCATGTAGCATGTCTAAGATAATGGAATTGTCCCCCATTCCAAATATGCTATTGGGGGGCCAATTCCATGCATCCTGCGGGCTCCACCATGGACCCCTAGTACTGCCAAACCAGCTCTCTGAGGCTTACACTGCAGCTGCTACCACCTCACAGACAGGGTTCTGCCCTCCTGGGGTCTGGGCAGCCCTATCCCAGGAAGGCAGAATAAAGCATTACCTCTGAGAGCAGGGTGTTACACCCTCTCCCTTTGGAAATAGGTGTTACAGGCTGGGGAGGGGTAGCCTCCCCCAGCCTCTGGAAATGATTTGAAGGGCACAGATGGTGCCTTCCTTGCATAAGCCAGTCTACACCGATTCAGGGACCCCTTGTCCCCTGCTCTGGTAGGAAACTGGACAAAGGAAAGAGGAGTGACCAATCCTGTGTCCATCACCACCGCCCAGAGCTCCTCCAGTGTACCCAGACTTCATCCATCTTGCTTTGCAAGGTGTGGGGGCACTCTGGAGGGCTCTGAGTGGCCAGTGCCAGCAGGTGACATCAGAGACCCCTCCTGATAGGTCCATACCTGATAAGGTAGCCAATCCCCCTCTCAGGGCTATTTAGGGTCTCTCCTGTGGGTTCTTTTCAGATTCTGCTTGCAAGTTTCCTTCAGGAATCCTCTGCAATTACTTCATCATCCTCTGACCTCATATCAACTACAGCCTGCTCCAGGAACCGCTGTAACAGCAACAAAGTATCCACGAGGGATACTTTTCCTCTGCAACTTCAGCTCCAACCAGCAACTGCAACAGTTTCCACAGTGTGCACGCTCTGAGGACTCCCTGTCTTCACCCTGCACCAGAAGGACTGAAGAAATCTCCTGTGGGGTGACAGAGTCACTACCCTGCTCCAGCAGGCACCTTCCAAGATGACGCCCAGTACCCTTGGACTCCTCTCACAGCGACGAGTGTGCTCCTAAGGACACAGAGGTTGGACCCTATCTACATAGATTGTCCTGAGGTCCTGCTGACAAAATATGGAGGAGGTAAGACATGGCCTTCCCTGAGAGCGATGGTACCCCTGTGTACTGCGTCTTCTTCACCTCATGAGGCCTCTGCGCACTGTTTGCAAAATTCCTTCATGCACATCCTAGACCAGGTCCCCAGCACTCCATCCTGTGATGCTCAACTCACTGAGTTGTTCTCCGGTGGCATGGGACCGTCCTTTGTTGTGTTGCACCAACCCTGTTTTGCACTTCCTTTGTCCTCGTGTCCTGGGACTCCTGTGGTATGCCCTGGCATCCTGAGGGCTCATTAAAGTGCTGAGAGCCTCCTCTTCCTCCTCACACAGAGTTGAGCCCCCCAGGTCCTTCCTCTGTCCAGCCAGTGCCAATTTGACCCAAAACGCACTTTTGTCATAACCAAGGCTTGTTGGTGACTTCCAACACGAAATCACATCTGCATCCATCTTGCATCATGCAGGAACCCGTTGGCATCTTCCTAGGGGGCATTCCTGCAGTCTTCGACTAACCGGGGACTCTTCTTTTGCACCTTCTTCTGGGTTGGCAGGGGCTCCTGTCCTTCCTGGAACTTCTTTCAACATCTGGACTTGGTCCACTTCTTTTGCAGGTCTTCAGGCCCAGGAATCCAGCAGTTGTTGTTTGCAGACTTGGTTGGTTACTGCAATATCCCAATCATGAGGTGTAGTGTGTCCTAAGGAAACTTGCAGTACTTTACTCCTGCTTTTCTGGGCTCTGGGGTGGGGTACTTTACTTACCTTTACTGTATTCTTACTCTCCCAGTGATTCTGCACACACTACACTTGTCTAGAGGGGAATTCGTGATTCGCATTCCACTTTCTTAGTATATGGTTTGTGTTGCCCCTACACCTATTTGCTCCCATTGCATTCTAAAGCATTTCCTATTGTTTGCATTGTTCTATGACTATTTACTTGTCTAATTTTGGTGTCTAGTGTATTTATTGTGCATAATACTTACCTCCAGAAGGAGTATTGTCTCCAAGATATTTTTGGTACTGTGTCACCCAAATAAATACCTTTATTTTTGGTAACACTGGGTATTGTCTTTACTTGTGTATAAGTACTGTGTAACTATAAGTGGTATTGCATGAGCTTTGCATGTCTCCTAGCTACCTCTATCCGGCTAAGCTGCTAGAACACTACTACATTTCACTAATAAGGGATAACTGGACCTGGTATAAGGTGTAAGTATCCAAGGTACACACTACAAACCAGGACAGCCTCCTACATTGGTGGTGCAGCAGTGGGATAACTACTTGTAACTGCTTTACCACTTTGTCAGCCTCCTACATGCTGCACGAGACAGACACAGAATTGAATCCTGGATTGCGCAGTTGGTTGGAAATAAGGACTTGTGTATGTTTAGTGCTAAGAAGACTCAGACCCTCATTACAACTCTGGCTGTTGGTGTTAAAGTGGCGGTAATACCGCCAACAAGCTGGCGGTAACTACCGCCAAATTATGACCATGGCGGAAAGATCTCCGATAGACAGCCAATGTACCACACCGACTGCCAGGGTGGAAACAACAGCCACCACAGCAGTAGCCGTCTACAGCTAGGCAGAAGTCAATGTTCTGCACACCATCTTAAGACACTGCAATCCGCCCCCTTTTCCGGGGCCAACGACATCAAAAGCCTGGCGGAAACTGAGATCAGAAGGGAAAGGACTCACCATTGGAGACACAGGGAACAACCACGCCGCCATGGAGCCCGAACTGCATGTCTTCCCCATCATCTTCTACGTGCTGCTCCACCACGAACACCAACGTCGGCGAAGATGACGACGGTGAGTACAGACACCTAGCACACAAGGGAGGGTGGGAGGAAAAAGAATGTGACACACACACACCACACACACCCTCCCCCCAACTCCATGCAGACAAGCAGCTGCATTGCTAAAACATTTTTACCCCGTAACTCGGATGAATAATGCATGGACAAAACAATTGCAAAAAAGTGAATGTAATGAGCTCAACACAGCATGAAAAATAAGATAGGCAAGATAATAGATATATACATATGTACACAAAAAGGGACACAGCCCACAGGCCAAAGTCCAAGGCCACACATGTCACCTGCATCAACATGGGGAGAACATTGCAGGGGCATCAGTTGGTAAATAGGCAGGCACTTCATGGGGACGGGGGATGGGGGGGCACCTTAGCCGGGATATGGAACAAGACCACTGGTTCCTGGAGGGGGCAACATGCCCTGTGCTTGGTTCTGGGGAGTGCAAGGACACAGTCTCTGGAGTGGGTGCCTTTACCACTGGTTCGAGATGGGGCCTCATGCCCTATGCTTTTGATCCTGGGGAGTCTTGGGTATGTGGGTGTCTTATCCACTGGTTCTAGAGGGGGCATCGTGCCCTGTGCTATTGATCCTGCGGAGTCTTGGGTATGTAGGTGTCTTACCCACTGGTTCTGGAGGGGGCATCGTGCCCTGTGCTCTTGATCCTGGGAAGTGCAAGGTCACAGTCTCTCAGGTGGGTGTCATACCCACTGGATTTGAAGGGGGCACGCCGCACAGCAGCCCATGGAGGCAGGAAGACATACCGTCCGCCGGCAGTGAGGGCTGCTCACTGGAGGTGGTGGTGCTGCTGGTGGGGGGAGGCTCCTGCCCCTCCCTGGCAACCTCGGCCGGCTGCTCGCTGGAGGTGGTGGTGCTGCTGGTGGGGGGAGGCTCCTGCCCATCCCCTGCAACCTCGGACAACTGCTCACTGGAGGTGGTGGTGCTGCTGGTGGGGGGGCTCCTGCCCATCAACTGCAACCTCGGATGGCTGCACAACTATGGTTGGTGGTGTGGGCTCCATCACTTTTCCTGCCCCAGGCTCCTTGCTCTTCCTGCCTGCTGGTGCAGGCTCCTTGCTCTTCCTGGCAGCTGGGGCAGGCTCCTTTCCCTTCTTAGCAGCTGCTGCAGGCTCCTTTGTCTACCTGGCATCTGGGGCAGGCTCATTTCCCTTCTTGCCTGCTGGGGAAGGCTCCTTTCTCTTTCTGGCAGCTGAGGCAGGCTCCTTTCCCTTGAGGCTGCCTGCTGCATGCTCCTTCAGGACATGTGGCCTGGATCCTTTTCTATCACGAGTGGGTGTGGTGACGACTGGGCCCGTGGTCTTGGTGGCTGAGGTGCTTGGCTGGGTTTTTCCTACCCTGCCCATACATGCAGGACAGGTGGAAGGGTAGGGAACAGGCCAATGGTGGATAGGAACAGTTTTATAGGGACATAGGGGCAGGAAGAGGGAGAAGGAATAGGAATGGTGGAAGAGGGAGTGGCTGTTGGAGGTGTTTGTCTGCTGATTTTGGGTGCAGGTGCATAGGCTGGATGCTGTTTTGAGGTGGATTGCTGTTGGGTGTGTGAGTGCTTGTGTTTCTGTACCTTAGGAGCAGGGAGGACAGACACAGTGGCAGAGGACACAGGGGACATGTGCATGGCTGTTGTGGAGGTGTCTGTCAGTGAGCTGTGTGTTCTGCTTGGTGTGGTGATGATGCTGGTAGTGGATGATGATGTAGTGCATGCAGGTCTGAGTGTAGACGGAACTGGGAGGGAGGTGGAGGAGGAGGAGGAGGGGGAAACTGTGGAAATAGTGGATGTTGGTGTGTCTACATCTGGATGGTCTTTGTGTGAGTGTCTGTGGAATGAAGTGTAGTGTTTGATTTTGCCTGTGCCACTCTTGTGTGTTGTCTTGTGTGCATGCTCGTCTGCCTATGTGCTTGGGAGGTTGGGGGTTGAGGAGAATGGGACTGGGAAGAGGAAGTTGGAGGGTGGAAACAGGGACAATGGCTGCCATCAGAGAGGAGGTCAGAGCCTGGATCAGTCTCTGTTGGGCTGCCAGTGTGAATGCCCTCCAGGAATGCATTAGTCTGTTGCATCTGGTCTGCCAGCCCCTGGATGGCATTCACATTGGTTGACTGCCCTACAGAGATGGATCTCAGGAGGTCAATGCCTCCTCACTCAGGGCAGCAGGGCTAACTAGGACAGGGCCTGAGGTTCCTGGGGTGAAGGAGATGCCCACCCTCCTGGGTGAGCGGGCACAGGCAACTCGATGAGGGGCTGCTAGGAGGGTGGTGCTGGTACAGGGTTGCCGGCTGCACCTGTAGCTGGGTTGGTCACAGAGGTGTCATCCACCACCAGGGAGATTCCATCGGAGGAGGGAATTGTGTCAAAACTGTCCCTTCCAGTCTCCGCTAATATGCTCCCCTCGCCCTCCCTCCCACTGGTCCCCTCACTGTCGGTGGACTCTGCCTCCTGGGTACTGTGGGTCCTGTAGGATGCAGCTCCCTTTGTCGCCGGTGCCTCTGCTCCTCCGCCGGATGATGCTAATGAACATAAGGACAGGGTGACAAAACAAAAAGGGGGGGAGAGACAAAGGATACACTTGGTCAATGGCTGGACCAACTCCACCGTTGGCGTACACAGCACCTGCACACACAGGGCACAGCCCTACGCAATATGCCATATCACTACCAGAGAAATAGTTAGCAGCCAAGGCATGGGGAGGGGCACACACCACCAAATGCAGCACACCTGGGACCCACACAGCCCTGACCAGTAGTGGATGCCTGCGAGCTAGGTTGCAAGATTTTTCCTTCTGAACCCTAGCCAGCAGGGGACCTAGGCTGCAATGACACACATCCCCCACCCGGAAACCACCTTACCATACGTAAGTTGTAATGATGGGCACTGTACTCACCCCCTTGTGGCTGCTGTGATGCCCTCAAGTGCCCATCAAGCTCAAGATAGGCCACCACCAGTATGCAGGCCATTGTGGGGTCAGGGTGTGACAGGCACCCCTTCCTCATTGGGTGGCCATACCCATCTGGGCCTCTGCCGTCTTCCTTGCCCAGCATCTCAGGTCCTCCCACCATTTCCATTTCCCCAGGGTCCACACGTCCTTGGCGATGGCACGCCATATGCCCTTCTTTTGATGAGCGCTGACCTGCAGAGGCAATACACATAAGAAAATTGAATTAGTCAAACAGTCCTGCCTGTTACACTCATGGCCCACCACAACCCTCCACATCACGATTTACACACACATGGCCCTGCACACAACCAATACACCGCCCAGAGGACATCCCCACACCCCCTTTCACGAGGCCTTCACACACATCACTCCATGCATTCATGCCACATGCATTGTGCCCATAGTGTACTCACCTGTTGGTCTGGAGGCCCATACAGCAGTCCATACTGGGGAAGGACCCCAGCCACTAGTCTCCCAACTCCGCCAAAGTGAAGGCTGGGGCCCTTTTCCCCAGTCACACGGGCCATGGTAGGTTCCAGCTCAGGTCACAGCAGCACATGCAGTGTAGGTCCTCTCCTGTTGAAGATCAGGTAGAAAGTGAGGGACGAGATAGAAAATGGCGGTCACGTCCGCGGCGGTGCATACTGTCTTCGCCGGCGTAGATCACCATTGGCCACTGTAATCCATAGGGCCCAATGTTAACCAATTAGGAGTTGCACAGCGGTTCCCGACCACTTCCTGCAACGGCGCAAGTCAGCAGAATTACCTCACTTCTACCTGTCTCTCCACACAGAACAGGCAGACGGCAACTGGTTCTTTCTAAGTGACAGTGGGCTTGGCAACAGGAATGTCACAGCCAATGTTCTCAATAGTGCTAACTAGAGTGTTGTCTGCCTTGATTAAACACATGTGCAGCTACTTTTCCTCAGGTTGAAGATTTGGCCACAGTGAAGGCCGACTTCTATACAATGGGACATGTACCCAACATTGATTGATGGAACACATATTGCATTTGTTCCCCCTGTCACAATGAACAGGTGTTCAGAAATCGTAAGAGCTTCCACTCTATGACTCTACAGATGGTGTGCTTGGCAGACCAGTACACCTCCCACGTCAATGCTAAGTATCCTGGGTCAGTGATTTATGCCTCTGTCCTAAGGAATAGCAGCATCCCAAATATGATGGCCCAACTACAGAGGCACAGGGTGTGGCTAATAGGTGAGCCCTGGTTCCCACCCAGTATATGTTGGTGTATGGGTATGGTGTGGGCCATATGGGATAGTGTGTCGCTAAATGGTGTCCCTCAAAATTTGCAGATGACTCTGGTTACCCCAACCTATCATGGCTGCTGACCCCTGTGAGGAATGCCAGGACAAGGGCAGAAGAATGTTATAAGAAGGTCCATGGGTGAAACAGAAGGATAATAGAAAGGACCTTTGGCCTCCTGAAGGCCAGGTTCTGGTGCCTCCATCTAACAGGTGGATCCCTGTGCTACTCATCCAAGAAGGTCTGCCAGATAGTAGTGGCATGCTGCATGTTGCACAACCTTGCCCTGAGACAACGCCATGTGCCTTTTCTCCAGGAGGAGAAGGCTGGAGATGCCTGTGTGCAGCAGTGGACCCTGTGGACAGTGAGGATGAGGAGGCAGAGGATAAGGACAACAGGACATCGGTGATCAGACAATACTTCCAATGACACACAGGAAACACAGTGTAACTTCACATTTCATTTACATTTGTTTGAATTTCTGTGGCAATGGCATGCTGTTATTTCCCACTTCTATGCCCACTTACTGTACCCTTTGGCAATTCATTTTGCAGATGTTGGTGACATGACATACACTCCTGGTGTGATCACTGCAGTCAGCTACTGGTCATTAATCTATGCTCATTTTCTGTACAGTTGAAATTCAATGTTAGTACCTGTTTAAACAAATACATAATTGAAAATATGAAATACTCCAGACTTCTTTTTAATCCAATGGTGTTTATTGAAGTGCCAAAATATAGAAGGCAAGTGCAATGAGCTGGGTGATGATAGAGGAAAGTCCAGGGTATTGTTCCAGTCTGTTTGTAGCACAGGTGCATTGTCCAAGGGGACATAGGAAGAGGAGCAGTGGCAGTTCAAGGAGGATATGGTGACAGAGTAGGACAAAAGGGTGGCAATCAGGAGAGTCTCATTTCCTGGCAGTGGTCTTGGCAAGTGTCTCTGACTTCTGTCTGGATCGCAGGGAACGTTTGCAGGGTGGTTCTGCTTCTGCAGGGGGAGGGATGCTGGTGCCCTGTGAGTCCTGTGGCGGGGCCTCCCTGCTACTAGTGGCAGCAGAGGTGGAAGGCTGTTCAGATGTCTGGCTAGTGGCAGGGGCCCACTGTTGTGTGACTGCCTCCCTCATTATATTGTCCAAGTCTGCAAGCACCCTTGCTATGGGGATCAGGGTGTTCCTCCTGTAGCCGCCTGTTCTCTTGCACGTTGTCCAGGATCTGGCCCACCGTGTCCTGGGTATGTTGATATGCTCACAGGATCTCTGCAAGTGCCTCCTGGAGAACCGGTTCCCTGGGCCTTTCCTCCCCCTGGTGCACAGCAGTCCTCCCAGTGTCCCTGTTGGCCTGTGCCTCTGACTCCTGAACTGTGTGCCCACTGCTACTTACCCAAGGTCCCTGATTGTCTTGGGGATGAGGGGTGGACTGGGGTCCCTGTAGAGTTGGACGCACTGCTGATTGATGTGTCCTGGTGTAGGAGGCTGGCCTGGCTTGTAGTGGGTACCAGAGGTACTCACACCTTGTGTCAGGTCCAGTTATCCCTTATTAGTGTAGAAGAGGTGTTTCTAGCAGCTTAGGCTGATAGAAGGTAGCTATGGCAAAGCAGCTTAGGCTGAACTAGGAGACTTGTAAAGCTCCTACTAAACCACTTGTGTCATATGCACAATATCATAAGAAAACACAATACAGAGAGTTACTAAAAATAAAGGTACTTTGCCAAAAGTATCTCAGTGAGTATCCTCAGTATGAGGATGAGAAATATACACCAGATATATGTACACAAACCAAAATTAAGCAGATAATAGCAAAAGGAAGTAATGCAAGCAATGTAAAGTTACAGTAGATTGCAATAGGAGCACATAGGTATAGGAACAACACAAACCATATACTCCAAAAGTGGAATGCGAACCACGAATGGACCCCAAACCTATGTGAGCTTGTAGAGGGTCACTGGGACTGTAAGAAAACAGTGAGGTTTAGAAAAATAGCCCACCCCAAGACCCTGGAAGGTAGGTGTAAAGTGCACCTACTACCCCCAGAGAGCACAGAAGTCATGATAGGGGGATTCTGAAGGAAGAACAAACACCAGCAATGCAACAGCAGTGGATTTCCGGACCTGAGTACCTGTAAGACAAGGGGACCAAGTCCAATAGTCGCGACAGTGTCGAGAGTGGGCAGGAGCACAAGAAATGCCAGCTGAGGGTGCACGGAAGCTGCCACTTGTTGGAAGAAGCATGGTGTTCTGCAAGAACGAAGAGGACTAGGAACTTCCCCTTTGGAGGATGGATGTCCCACGTCATGAAGAAGCTTGCAGAGGTGTTCACACGCAGAAAGACCGCAAACAAGCCTTGCTAGCTGCAAGGGTCGTGGTTAGGGTTTTTGGATGCTGCTGTGGCCCAGGAGGGACCAGGATGTCGCCACTTGAATGAGGAGACAGAGGGGGCGCCCAGCAAGTCAGGGAGCCTTCACAGAAGCAAGCAGCACCCGCAGAAGTACCTGAACAGGCACTTAGAAGAAAAGCGAACCGGAGTCCACCCGAAGTTACAAAAGGGAGTCCTACGATGCCGGAGGACAACTCAGAAGGTTGTGCACTGCAGGTTAGAGTGTCGGGGACCCAGGCTTAACACAGTACCCGGGTACTGCCAAACTGCCTTTCCAGGGTCTCCACTGCAGCTGCTGCTGCTGCCAACCCCTCAGACAGGTTTCTGCCCTCCTGGGGTCCAGGCAGCCATGGCCCAGGAAGGCAGAACAAAGGATTTCCTATGAGAGAGGGTGTAACACCCTCTCCCTTTGGAAATAGGTGTGAAGGCTGGGGAGGAGTAGCCTCCCCCAGCCTCTGGAAATGCTTTGATGGGCACAGATGGTGCCCATCTCTGCATAAGCCAGTCTACACCGGTTCAGGTATCCCCCAGCCCTGCTCTGGCGCGAAACTGGACAAAGGAAAGGGGAGTGAACACTCCCCTGACCAATACCTCCCAGGGGAGGTGCCCAGAGCTCCTCCAGTGTGTCCCAGACCTCTGCCATCTTGGAAACAGAGGTGTTGGGGGCACACTGGACGGCTCTGAGTGGCCAGTGCCAGCAGGTGACGTCAGAGGCTCCTTCTGATAGACTCCTACCTGTCTTGGTAGCCAATCCTCCTTCCTTGGTAGCGAAACCTCCTTTTCTGGCTATTTAGGGTCTCTGCTTTGGGGATCTCACCAGATAACGAATGCAAGAGCTCATCAGAGTTCCTCTGTATCTCCCTCTTCACCTTCTACCAAACGATCGACCGCTGACTGCTCAGGACGCCTGCAAAACCACAACAAAGTAGCGAGACGACTACCAGCAACATTGTAGCACCTAATCCTGCTGGCTTTCTCAACTTTTTCCAGGTGGTGCATGCTCTGGGGGTAGCCTGCCTTCTTCCTGCACCAGAAGCTCTGAAGAAATCTCCGAAGGGTAGACGGAATCTTCCCCCTGCTAACGCAGGCACCAAAAGACTGCATAACTGGTCCTCTGGGTCTCCTCTCATCCTGACGAGCATGGTCCCTGGAACAAAGCAACTCTGTCCAAGTGACTCCCACAGTCCAGTGACTCTTCTGTCCAAGTTTGGTGGAGGTAAGTCCTTGCCTCCCTACTCTAGACTGCAGAGCTATGTACCACATGATTTGCAGCTGTTCTGGCTCCTGTGCACTCTTCCAGGATTTCCTTCGTGCACAGCCAAGCCTGCGCCCCCGACACTCCTTCCTGCAGTACACAACCTTCTGAGTTGTCCTCCGGCGTCGTGGGACTCCCTTTTGTGCTTTGCATGGACTCCGGTTCACTCTTATTCTAAGTGCCTGTTAGGGTACTTCTGCAGGTGCTGCCTTCTTTTGTAAGGACTCCCTGAGTTTGTGGTCAGCCCCTCTGTCTCCTCTTCCAAGTGGCGACATCCTGGTCCCTCCTGGGCCACAGCAGCACCCAAAAACCTCTACAGCAACCCTTGCAGCTATCAAGGCTTGTTTGTGGTCTTTCTGCGTGGGAACACATCTGCAAGCTTCTTCACGAAGTGGGACATCCATCCGCCAAAGGGGAAGTTCCTAGTCCTCTTCGTTCTTGCAGAACACCAAGCTTCTTCCAACAGGTGGCAGCTTCCGTGCACCCTCAGCTGGCATTTCTTGGGCTCCTGCCCACTCTCGACACTGTCGCAACTATTGGACTTGGTCCCCTTGTCTTACAGGCACTCAGGTCTGGAAATCCACTGTTGTTGCATTGCTGGTGTTTGTTGTTCCTGCAGAATCCCCCTATCACGACTTCTGTGCTCTCTGGGGGTAGTAGGTGCACTTTACACCTACCTTTCAGGGTCTTCGGGTGGGCTATTTTTCTAACCCTCACTGTTTTCTTACAGTCCCAGCGACCCTCTACAAGCTCACATAGGTTTGGGGTCCATTCGTGGTTCGCATTCCACTTTTGGAGTATATGGTTTGTGTTGCCCCTATACCTATGTGCTCCTATTGCAATCTACTGTAACTTTACACTGCTTTCATTACTTTTCTTGCTATTACCTGCATAATTTTGGTTTGTGTACATATATCTTGTGTATATTTCTCATCCTCATACTGAGGGTACTCACTGAAATACTTTTGGCATATTGTCATAAAAATAAAGTACTTTTATTTTTAGTATATCTGTGTATTGTGTTTTCTTATGATATTGTGCATATGACACCAGTGGTATAGTAGGAGCTTTACATGTCTCTTAGTTCAGCCTAAGCTGCTTTGCCATAGCTACCTTCTATCAGCCTAAGCTGCTAGAAATGTCTCTTCTACACTTATAAGGGATAACTGGACCTGGCACAAGGTGTAAGTACCTCTGGTACCCACTACAAGCCAGGCCAGCCTCCTACACAACCCCCCCAAACGAAGGACAATAAGACTAGCCATGACCTGATGAGTCTTCATTGTCTAAGGGGAAATATATGGAGAGTCCATCTGCATTGGAGTGGGTACTCCCAGGTCTATGTTCCACTCTATAGTCCATTCCCTGTAGAGAAATGGACCACCTCAACAATTTACGATTTTCACCTTTCATTTGTTTTAGCCAAAGTAGAGGTTTGTGGTCTGTCTGAACAATAAAGTGAGCGCCAAACAGGTATGGCCTCAACTTTTTCAGTGCCCAGACCACAGCAAAGGCCTCCCTCTCTAGGGCAGACCAACGCTTTTCTCTAGGGGTCACCCTTCTGCTGATAAAAGCAACTAGTTGATCCTGGCCCTCAGAATTCAGTTGTGATAAGACTGCCCCTACCCCTAATTCAAATGCATCAGTTTCAACAATGAATTTCTTGGAGTAACATGGGCTTTTTAGGACAGGTGCAGAGCACATGGCCTGTTTGAGCTCCTCAAAAGCTTTCTAACAGCTAGCTGTCCATAATACCTTTTTAGGCATTTTCTAACTAGTGAGATCATCAGGAGGGGCTGCTATGGAGCCATAGTTTTTAATGAATCTCCTGTAATACTCTGTGAGGCCTAAGAAGGCTCTCACCTGGATCTGAGTTGTAGGGGGAACCCAATCCATGATTGTCTGGATTTTCCCCTGAAGTGTTGCAATCTGTTCTCCACCTACCGGGTGTCCCAGATAAACCACCTTTCCCTACCCTATCTGGCACTTTGAGGCCTTGATAGTGAGGCCTGCCTTTAGCAGGGTCTCCAAAACCTTCCAAAGGTGGACCAGGTGCTCATCCCAGGTGGAGCTAAAGACAGCAATATCATCTAGATATGCTGCACTAAAAGCCTCCAACCCTTGCAGGACTTCACCAACCTCTGAAAAGTGGCAGGTGCATTTTTCAAACCAAAGGGCATAACTGTAAACTGGTAGTGCCCTCCTATAGTTTAAAATGCAGTTTTGGGTTTAGCATCCTCAGCCAATTTGATCTGCCAATACCCTGCAGTCAAATCAAAGGTGCTAAGATACTTGGCAGATGCCAGTGTATCAATTAGTTCATATGCCCTGGGTATAGGGTGAGCATCAGTTTTTGTTACCTGATTGAGACCTCTGTAGTCTACACAAAACCTCATCTCCCTTTTTCTATCTTTTGAGTGAGGGTTTGGTACAAGCACCACAGGACTCGCCCATGGGCTTTCAGAAGGTTCAACCACTCCTAGGTAAAGCATTTTCTGCACTTCTTGTTTTATGCAGTCCCTGACATGGTCAGGCTGCCTATAGATATTACTTTTGACAGGCAAGCTGTCTCCAGTATCAATTGTGTGCTCACACCAGGATGTTGTACCTGGCACAATTGAAAAGAGCTGAGAAAATTGTCCAAGGAGATTTATGCAGTTGTCTTTCTGTTCTGCAGTCAGACAATCTGCCAAAACTACTTCCTCCACTAAAGCATCCGCTCCTGGCTGGCCTGAAGGTTTTTACTGGCCTTTTTCATGTACTCAGCCATTCTGGATCTTAGGCCAAGTACATAGTCCACTATGTCCTGTTTGGGAGCTTTTAAAGGTTGTTCCCAACCCTCCTTCACAAGAGTGGACCTCTTACAGGGTGTCCAAAGAGGAGTTCAAAGGGGCTGAAGCCCACTCTTTTCTGGGGTACCTCCCTGTAAGAAAAAAGGAGGCAAGGTAACAGGACATCCTATCTCTTCCTGAGTTTTTCAGGTAGTCCCATTATCATACCCTTGAGAGTTTTATTAAACCTCTCTACCAGTCCATTAGTTTGTGGGTGATAAGGAGTGATGAACTTGTAGGTAACACCACACTCCTTCCACATTGCTTTCAAGTATGCAGACATGAAGTTGCTACCCCTGTCTGATACAACCTCTTTAGGGAAACCCACCCGGGAAAAGATTCCCAGGAGGGCCTTTGCCACTGCAGGAGCTGTAGTGGTCCTTAGAGGAATTGCTTCAGGATATCTTGTGGCATGGTCCACAACCACCAAGATAAACCTATTGCCTGAAGCAGTAGGAGGGTCAAGGGGGCCAACTATGTCAACCCCTACCCTTTCAAAGGGCACCCCAACCACAGGTAGTGGAATAAGGGGAGCCTTTGGAGTGCCACCCATCTTGCCACTGGCTTGGCAGGTCACACAAGACTTGCAAAAATGTTTAGTCTCGTCTGACATCCTAGGCCAGTGAAACAGGGGGACAAGTCTCTCCCATGTTTTGATCTGGCCCAAATGCCCAGCCAAAGGAATGTCATGTGCAAGAGTTAGGAAGAACTCTCTGTACTGCAGGGGAATGACCAATCTGGCTGCTCCAGGGTTTGGGTAACTTGCCTCGGTGTACAAGAGGTTGTCCTCCCAGTAAACTCTATGTGAATCACTGACATCCCCATTTTGCTGCTTGACAGCTTGCTGTCTGAGACCCTCTAATGTGGGACAGGTTTGCTGTGCCACACTCAGCTCTTCGCTGGCAGGCCCCCCTCCACCCAAAAGCTCAGCAGTGTCTGCTGCCAGCTCATCTGGTGAAGGTTCTGCACAGGGAGGAAATTCTTCTTCCTCAGAAGGAGAATCATCTGTAAAGGGAGGGATAGTGGGTAAGGATTTACCCTTGCTACCCCTAGCTTTAGGGAGCACTTGATCCATTCTTCCAGGATCCAAGTTACCCTGTCCTTTTTGCTTTTTGGCCTGAGCCCTTGTCAAAGCAAAAATATGCCCAGGAATGCCCAGCATTGCTGCATGAGCCTCCAACTCCACTTCTGCCCAAGCTGATGTCTATAAATCATTTCCTAGTAGACAGTCTACAGGTAAATCTGAGGCAACCACAACTTTCTTTGGACCAGTAAACCCCCCCCCCCCCCCCAGTTGAGATTCACAACAGCCGTGGAGTGGCTAAGAGTGTTGTTATGAGCGTGTGTCACTTGGTACTGCTGACCAAGTAGGTGTTGTTCAGGGTGGACCAGTTTCTCTATTACCATGGTAACACTTCTTCTTGCCATCCTTGTCACCCCCTGTATGAACTTTTCTGTTCACTCTTGTTCTGACCCACTTGTCTGCCTTCTTTCCCAATTCTTGGGGACAGGTCAGATCCGAGTCCACTAGATATTGGTGTAACAAGTCAGACATGCAGTTATTCAGAATGTGCTCTCTCAGAATAAGATTATACAGGCTTTCATAGTCAGATACTTTACTGCCATGGAACCACCCCTCCAAGGCCTTCACTGAACAGTCTAGAAAGTCTGTCCAGTCTTGTGAGGACTCTTTTCCGTTGTCTCTGAGCTTAATCCTGTATTGTTCAGTGGTTAAGCCAAATCCATCCAAGAGTGCATCCTTCAAAACTGTAAAATTGTTAGCTTCACTTTCTCTAACAGTAAGGAGCCTATCCCTACCCTTTCCAGTGAAAGATAGCCACAAAATAGCAGCCCACTGCCTTTGAGGGAGCCACTGTACCATACAGGCCCTCTCAAGTGCAGCAAACCACTTGTTGATGTCATCCCCCTCCTTGTAAGGGGGGACTATCTTGTGCAGATTCCTGGAATCATGCTCTCTAACAGGATTACTATCAGGAATACTGCTGTTGCCACCATGGAGTCCTAACCCCAACCTCTGCCTCTCCTTCTCAATGTCTAGGGATTCCCTATCTAAGGCCAGCTGTTGCTGTTTAAGCTTCAGTCTGGTCTCTTCAACCCTCAACGTTTTGAGTTCCCTTTCTAACAAGTTATCCTCAGGGTGGGTGGGTTGGGAATACTTGGACACAGAAGACAAGTTGGAAACTACAGAGGGGGATCTGTCCCTAACTGTCTGGACCCTAGAAACTTGGCCTCTAGGAATAAAGACTTCCCTACTGTGATGGGAACCTCTATTACTACCAACATTACTAGGTGTCCTGCTAGGGGGCAGATCCTGTTCAGAAAACTCCCAACCTCCCTCAAGGTGTTCTCCTGAGTCAGAATGGGAACCTTCTATTAACCTCTCATCTGATGGGCTTGCTTGGGACTCATCATTTACAATAAGCATGTTAAATAGAAACTCTTTTGTAGGGTTCTTTCCTATCACTAAATCTCTATCTAAGCAGAGACTCCTTAGGCTCTTGTCATTCAAATTGTCATAAGTTGTATTGACCATTTTAAGAGCTGAATCTACCACAGACATGATAGCAGGAAAGGTTTAGAGATAGTGAGAAGGAAGAAAAAGTTTCAGAACTTTTTAAAGAACAGAGAAAACACTTTTTCTAACTTTTAGAAACTTGAAGAAGTTTAGAGAAACTTTTCAGAACTTTGTAAAAGGTTTTAGAGAAGAAAAGTAAAACTTTTTGGTTAGGTGTACATACACTGAACTGTTTTGTATATTATTCGCTTATGAAAAGTACACAATGACAAAGTGGTAAGTAGTTACAAGAACATATCCCACCGCTGCACAACCAATGTAGGAAGCTGGCCTGGCTTGTAGTGGGTACCAGAGGTACTTACACCTTGTACAAGGTCCAGTTATCCCTTATTAGTGTAGAAGAGGTGTTTCTAGCAGCGTAGGCTGATAGAAGGTAGCTATGGCAAAGCAGCTTAGGCTGAACTAGGAGACATGTAAAGCTCCTACGACACCACTTGTACCATATGCACAATATCATAAGAAAACACAATACACAGAGTTACTAAAAATAAAGGTACTTTATTTTTATGACAATATGCCAAAAGTATCTCAGTGAGTACCCACAGTATGAGGATAAGATATATACACAAGTTATATGTACAAACCAAAATTAGGTAAGTAATAGCAAGAATAGTAATGCAAACAGTGTAGAATCACAATAGGTTGCAATAGGAACACATAGGTATAGGGGCAACACAAACCATATACTCCAAAAGTGGAATGCGAACCACAAATGGACCCCAGACCTATGTGAGCTTGTAGAGGGTCGCTGGGACTGTAAGGAAACAGTGAGGGTTAGAAAAATACCCCACCCCAAGACCCTGAAAAGTAGGAGTAAAGTGCACCTTCTACCACCAGAGAGCACAGAAGTCATGATAGGGGGATTCTGCAGGAAGAACAAACACCAGCAATGCAACAGCAGTGGATTTCAGGACCTGAGTACCTGTAAAACAAGGGGACCAAGTCCAATAGTCGCGACAGTGTCGAGAGTGGGCAGGAGCGCAGGAAATGCCAGCTGAAGGTGCAAGGAAGCTGCCACCGGTTGGAAGAAGCTTGGAGTTCTGCAAGAAGGAAACTGGCTAGGAACTTCTCCTTTGGAAGACGGAAGTCCCACGTCGTGATAAAGCTTGCAGATGTGCTCCCACGCAGAAAGATCACAAACAAGCCTTGCTAGCTGCAAGGGCTGCGGTAGAGGTTTTTGGGTGCTGGTGTGACCCAGAAGGGACCAGGATGTCGCCACTTGGAGGACGAGACAGAGGGAGATCCAAGCAACTCAGGGAGCCCTCACAGAGGCAGGCAGCACCCACAGAAGTACCCTAACAGGCACTTAGAAGAAGAGTGAACCGGAGTCCACGCGAAGTCACAAAAGGGAGTCCCACAACGCCGGAGGACAACTCAGAAGGTTGTGCACTGCAGGAAGGAGTGTCGGGGATGCAGGCTTGGCTGTGCATGAAGGAAATCCTGGAAGAGTGCACAGGAGCCAGAGCAGCTGCAAATCACACTGTACACAGCTTTGCAGTCTAGCATGGGGAGGCAAGGATTTACCTCCACCAAACTTGGACTGAAGAGTCACTGGACTGTGGGAGTCACTTGGACAGAGATGCTGTGTTCCAGGGACCACGCTCGTCTGGATAAGAGGGGACCCAGAGGACCAGTGTTGCAGTCTTTTGGTGCCTGCGTTAGCAGGCGGAAGATTCAGTCGAACCACGGGAGATTTTTTCGGAGCTTCTGGTGCAGGGTGAAGGCAGGCTACCCCCAGAGCATGCACCACCAGGAAAAAGTCGAGAAAGCCGGCAGGATTAGGCGATACAATGTTGCTGGTAGTCGTCTTGCTACTTTGTTGCGGTTTTGCAGGCATCCTGAGCAGTCAGCAGTCGATCCTTTGGTAGAAAGTGAAGAGGGAGATGCGAGGAACTCTGATGAGCTCTTGTATTCGTTATCTAAAGAATTCCCCAAAGCAGAGACCCTAAATAGCCAGAAAGGGAGGTTTGGCCACCAAGGAAGGAGGATTGGCCACCAAGAGCGGTAAGAGCATATCAGAAGGAGCCTCTGACGTCACCTGCTGGCACTGGCCACTCAGAGCAGTCCAGTGTGCCCCCAACACCTCAGTTTCCAAGATGGCAGAGGTCTGGGACACACTGGAGGAGCTCTGGCACCTCCCCTGGGAGGTACTGGTCAGGGGAGTGGTCATTCCCCTTTCCTTTGTCCAGTTTCGCGCCAGAGCAGGGCTGGGGGATCCCTGAACCGGTGTAGACTGGCTTATGCAGAGATGGGCACCATCTGTGCCCTTCAAAGCATTTCCAGAGGCTGGGGGAGGCTACTCCTCCCCAGCCTTCACGCCTATTTCCAAAGGGAGAGGGTGTAACACCCTCTCTCAGAGGAAATCATTTGTTCTGCCTTCCTGGGCCAGGGCTGCCTGGACCCCAGGAGGGCAGAAACCTGTCTGAGTGGTTGGCAGCAGCAGCAGCTGCAGTGGAGACCCTGGAAAGGCACTTTGGCAGTGCCCGGGTACTGTGCTAGAGACCCGGGGGATCATGGAATTGTCCCCCCAATACCAGAATGGTATTGGGATGTCAATTCCATTATTTTAGACATATTACATGGCCATGTTCGGAGTTACCATTGTGACGCTATACATAGGTAGTGACCTAGGTATAGTGCACGCGTGTAATGGTGTCCACGCACTCACAAAGGTCGGGGAATTTGCTGTGAACGATGTGGGGACACCTTGGCTAGTGCCAGGGTGCCCACACACTAAGTAACTTTGCACCCAACCTTCACCAGTAGAAGGTTAGACATATAGGTGACTTAAAAGTTACTTAAGTGCAGTGGTAAATGGCTGTGAAATAACGTGAACGTTATTTCATGCAGGCTGCACTGGCAGGCCTGTGTAAGAATTGTTAGAGCTCCCTATGGGTGGCAGAAGAAATGCTGCAGCCCATAGGGATCTCCTGGAACCCCAATACCCTGGGTACCTCAGTACCATATACAAGGGAATTATATGGGTGTACCAGTATGCCAATGTGAATTGGTAAATTTAGTCACTAGCCTGTTAGTGAAAAATGTGGAAAGCAGAGAGAGCATAACCACTGAGGTTCTGGTTAGCAGAGCCTCAGTGAGACAGTTAGGCATCACACAGGGAACACATACAGGGCACATACTTATGAGCACTTAGGCCCTGCCTGGCATGGTCCCAGTGACACATAGACTAAAACAACATATATACAGTGAAATAGGGGGGTAACATCCCAGGCAAGATGGTACTTTCCTACACCTAGGGACAGAGGTAGGGGTACGCTGGGAGGGTGCTGTGGTGGTGTTTCCTGATGGGGGAGTCTGTGTGGTGGTGTGTGACTGGGCCTGAGTAACCAGCTGTAAAGAGGTCCCTGATGGGCCAGGTTGGTCATCCTGATCCTGAAGACCAGAGTTGCTGTCATCACTGTGGGCATCTTCAGTTGGGGGACTGGATATTGCTGGCACCTCCTCTCTGTTGACATTGGCTGGGGTAACTGTGGGGATGTATATATGTGTTATAGTTTCTGTGCCTGACATATTGTGCATCCGTGGCTTGCCCTCTTTGGTTGTATTTGTCCTGCCAGCTTTTACTTGTGTATGTTGGTGTATGGTGGGATTGTTAGTTTCCCTATCCTGTGCATGCTTTAGTAATGAGTGTCCATGCAGGGCTGTGAGAGGTGTCCATGCATTGGTACAGCATACAGGGCTTGGCATTGGGATGAGTGAGATGTGATGGTGGAGTGTGCGGGATGTAGTGGAGTGATGGGAGTGAGGGTGAGGGTATACGATGGCATGCAGGTAGGGGGGTGATAGTAATTGAGAGTTGACTTACCAGAGTCCAGTTCTCCTCCGACTCCGGCCAGGCCCTCAGGATGCAGTATTGCCAAGACTTGCTCCTCCCATGCGCTGAGTTGTGGGGAGGAGGTGGGGGTCCACTGCCAGTACTCTGAATTGCGAGCTGGTGTCTTGCTGCTATGGAACGTACCTTCAGCGTAGGTCATTCCACCTCTTCCTGATGCCATCCCTAGTTCTGGGGTGCTGTCCCACAGCATTGAACCTGTCCACGATTCTCCGCCAAAGCTCCATCTTCCTGGCTATTGATATCTGCTGCACCTGTGCTCCAAATAGCTGTGGCTCTAACCTAACAATTTCCTCCAACATGACCCTTAGCTCCTCCTCTGTAAAACGGGGGTGTCTTTGTGGTGCCACGGGTGTTATGTGTGGTGTGTTGGTGGGGGTGTATAGGGTAATGTGTTGGGGTGTGTGATGTGGAGTGCTTGAGTGGTGTATAGGTGTGAGTAGTGTGTGGCTTTAAATGTGTCTGTGGTCTTGGTGTCTCTCTGTTGGCAATGCTTTGTAATCATAAAGGGTTGTGGGTAATGTGGGTGTGGTTTTATAGTGGTGTAGGTGTGTGGGTGTGGTGTGTGTATGGGTGTCAGGTATGTGTTTTTTGAATTGTCCAATGTGGTGTTGTTTTGTGTGTGGGTGTCCATTGTGAGCTCCACAGTATGTTCCCTCCAATGGTTTACCGCCAATGAATGTCTGCCGTGGTGATTCGTGGGTCATAATGTGATGCGCGTTGTTCTGTTTGGCGTAACGGTGCAGGTTTTGATACCGCCACTTTATCACTGACCTTTGGACTGGCGGATTTGTGTCTGTGGCTGTATTCTGTCCGATTGGTGTGTGTGTGTCATAATATGGTGAACGGATATGCGCCACCGTGGTGGTAAGTTGGCGGTCGTCAGCGTGGCGGTAAGTGGGATTTACTGCCATTGTCATAATCAGGGGCAAAATTTGAAAACAGTGCTTACAAGTCTACTGCAGCCAAAAGGTTACATGAGGTCAGGCGGAGCTGGTGCAAATAGAAAATCCAGACCGACTGTGATAGAGGGTAGGACGGCTATAGAACCCATGAAAGGTCCACTGACCAGTACATTTGTTGAAGCAATGCGTTGACAGCGAGGACACAATGCATCAATATTTCTACTGCACTTGGGGCGATGCATAGCTTTTTGAAGTTTGTACTTGAAGAACCCACTTCTGAGGCCCAGGACTGGAGGGGGGCACCTCAGGCAAGAGTAGGACTCACAGATAGCAGAGTCCTGCAGCACCAGGAGAGTTGCAAGCAGTCTTTGATGACTCTGAGACTGCAGAGAAACAGGGGGCAAACCAGCAAGACCTTGGAGACTCTTGGATTCAAGGGTGCAGAGAGCAAGTCAAGCCCCTGTCGCTGAATGATAGCAGCAGCAGGCAACAGACTGTAGGAAGGTAGCCTCTTTCTAGCCTTGTTACCCCCACTTTTGGCCTGTTTGTGAGTATGTGGCAGGGTGTTTTTACTGTCTCACTGGGATCCTGCTAGCCAGGACCCAGTGCTCATAGTGAAAACCCTATGTTGTCAGTATGTTTGATATGTGTCACTGGAATCCTGCTAGCCAGGACCCCAGTGCTCATATGTTTGTGGCCTATATGTGTTCCCTGTGTGGTGCCTAACTGTATCACTGAGGCTCTGCTCAGAACCTCAGTGTTTATGCTCTCTCTGCTTTAAAATTGTCATTGCAGACTAGTGACTAATTTTACCAATTCTCATTGGCACACTGGAACACCCTTATAATTCCCTTGTATATGGTACCTAGGTACCCAGGGTATTGGGGTTCCAGGAGATCCCTATGGCTGCAACATTTCTTTTGCCACCCATAAGGAGCTCAGACAATTCTTACACAGGACTGCCACTGCAGCCTGAGTGAAATAATGTCCACGTTATTTCACAGCCATTTTCACTGCACATAGGTAACTTATAAGTCACCTATATGTCTAACCCTCACTTGGTGAAGGTTAGGTGCCAAGTTACTTAGTGTGTGGGCACCCTGGCACTAGCCAAGGTGCCCCCACATTGTTCAGGGAAAATTCCACGGACTTTGTGAGTACGGGGACACCATTACACGTGTGCACTACATCTACGTCAATAGCTATCTGTAGCGTCACAATGGTAACTCCAAACATGGCCACGTAACATGTCTAGGATCATGAACCTGGGTACTGCCAAACTGCCTTTCCGGGTTCTCCACTGCAGCTGCTGCTGCTGCCAACCCCTCAGACAGGTTTCTGCCCCCCTGGGGCCAGGGCAGCCCAGTCCCAGGAAGGCAGAACAAAGGATTTCCTCTGAGAGAGGGTGTTACACCCTCTCCCTTTGGAAATAGGTGTGAAGGGCTGGGGAGGGGTAGCCTCCCCTAGCCTCTGGAAATGCTTTGATGGGCACAGATGGTGCCCATCTCTGCATAAGCCAGTCTACACCAGTTCATTGATCCCCCAGCCCTGCTCTGGCGTGAAACTGGACAAAGGAAAGGGGAGTGACCACTCCCCTGACCAGTAACTCCCAGGGGAGGTACCCAGAGCTCCTCCAATATGTCCCAGACCTCTGCCATCTTGGAATCAGAGGTTTTGGGGCCCAATGGACCGCTCTGAGTGGCCAGTGCCAGCAGGTGACGTCAGAGACCCCTCCTGATAGGTGCTTACCTCTTTCAGTAGCCAAGCCTCCTTTCTCAGTAGCCAAACCTCCTTTCTTGGCTATTTAGGTTCTCTCTGTAGGAGGCTGGCCTGGCTTGTAGTGGGTACCAGAGGTACTTACACCTTGTGCCAGGTCCAGTTATCCCTTATTAGTGAAGAAGAGGTGTTTCTAGCACCTTAGGCTGATAGAAGGTAGCTATGGCAAAGCAGCTTAGGCTGAACTAGGAGACATGTAAAGCTCCTACTATACCACTGGTGTCATATGCACAATATCATAATCAAACACAATACACAGAGTTCTTAAAACTAAAGGTACTTTATTTTTATGACAATATGCCAAAAGTATCTCAGTGGGTACCCTCAGTATAAGGATAAGTTATATACACAAGATATATGTACACAAACCAAACTTAGGTAAGCAATAGCACGAAAAGTAATGCAAACAGTGTAGAATCACAATAGGTTGCAATAGGAACACATAGGTATAGGGGCAACACAAACCATATACTCCAAAAGTGGATTGCGAACCACGAATGGACCCCAAACCTATGTGAGCTTGTAGAGGGTCGCTGGGACTGTAAGAAAACAGTGAGGGTTAGAAAAATAGCCCACCCCAAGACCCTGAAAGGTAGGTGTAAAGTGCACCTATTACTCCCAGAGAGCACAGAAGTCGTGATAGGGGGATTCTGCAGGAAGAACAGACACCAGCAATGCGATAACAGTGGATTTCCAGCCCTGAGTACCTGTAAGACAAGGGGACCAAGTCCAATAGTCACGACAGTGTCGAGAGTGGGCAGGAGCCCAGGAAATGCCAGCTGAGGGTGCAAGGAAGCTGCCACCGGATGGAAGAAGCTTGGAGTTCTGCAAAAAAGAAGAGAGCTAGGGACTTCTCCTTTGGAAGACGGATGTCGCACGTCGCGATGAAGCTTGCAGAGGGATTCCCACGCAGAAAGACTACGAACAAACCTTGCTAGCTGCAAGGGTCGCGGTAGAGGTTTTTGGGTGCTGCTGTGGTCCAGGAGGGACCAGGATGTCGCAACTTGGAGGAGGAGACAGAGGGGGCGCCCAGCAACTCAGGGAGCCCTCACAGAAGCAGGCAGCACCCACAGAAGTACCTGAACAGGCACTTAGAAGGAAAGTGAACCGGAGTCCACGCTAAGTCACAAAAGGGAGTCCCACGACGCCGGAGGACAACTCAGAAGGTTGTGCACTGCAGGTTAGAGTTTTGGGAACCCAGGCTTGGCTGTGCACAAAGGAAATCCTGGAAGAGTGCACAGGAGCCGGAGCAGCTGCAAATCATGCGGTACCCAGCAATGCAGTCTAGCGTGTGGAGGCAAGGACTTACCTCCACCAAACTTGGACTGAAGAGTCACTGGACTTTGGGAGTCACTTGGACAGAGATGCTGAGTTCCAGGGACCACGCTCGTCAGGCTGAGAGGGGACCCAGAGGACCAGTGATGCAGTCTTTTGGTGCCTGCGTTAGCAGGGGGAAGATTCCGTCGACCCACTGGAGATTTCTTCAGAGCTCCTGGTGCAGGGTGAAGGCAGGCTACCCCCAGAGCATGCACCACCTGGAAACAGTCGAGAAAGCCGTCAGGATGAGGCAATACAAGGTTGCTAGTAGTCATCTTGCTACTTTGTTGTGGTTTTGCAGGCGTCCTGAGCAGTCAGCGGTTGATCCTTTGGTAGAAAGTGAAGAGGGAGATGCAGAGGAACTCTGGTGAGCTCTTGCATTCGTTATCTGAAGAATTCCCCAAAGCAGAGACCCTAAATAGCCAGAAAAGGAGGTTTGGCTACGAACAAAGGAGGATTGGCTACCAAGACAGGTAAGAGCCTATCAGAAGGAGTCTCTGATGTCACCTGCTGGCACTGGCAACTCAGAGCAGTCCAGTGTGCCCCCAGCACCTCTGTTTCCAAGATGGCAGAGGTCTGGGATACACTGGAGGAGCTCTGGGCACCTCCCCTGGGAGGTGCAGGTCAGGGGAGTGGTCACTCCCCTTTCCTTTGTCCAGTTTCGCGCCAGAGCAAGGCTGGGGGATCCCTGAACCGGTGTAGACTGGCTTATGCAGAGATGGGCACCATCTGTGCCCATCACAGCATTTCCAGAGGCTGGGGGAGGCTACTCCTCCCCAGCCCTCACACCTATTTCCAAAGGGAGAGGATGTTACACCGTCTTTCAGAGGAAATCCTTTGTTCCTCCTTCCGGGGCCAGGGCTGCCTGGACCCCAGGAGGGCAGAAACCTATCTGAGGGGTTGGCAGCAGCTGCAGTAGAGACCCTGGAAAGGCAGTTTGGCAGTACCCGGGTACTATGCTAGAGACCCGGGGAACATGGAATTGTCCACCCAATGCCATAATGGCATTGGGGGGACAATTTCATAATCTTAGACATGTTACATGGCCATGTTCGGAGTTACCAATAAGACGCTATACATAGGCAGTGACCTATGTATAGTGCACGCGTGTATTGGTGTCCCCGCACTCACAAAGTCGGGGGAATTTGCCCTGAACGATGTGGGGGCACCTTGGCTAGTGCCAGGGTGCCCACACACTAAGTAACTTTGCATCCAACCTTCACCAGGTGAAGGTTAGACATATAGGTGACGTATAAGTTACTTAAGTGCAGTGGTAAATGGCTGTGAAATAACGTGGACGTTATTTCACTCAGGCTGCACTGGCAGGCCTGTGTAAGAATTGTCAGAGCTCCCTATGGGTGGCAAAAGAAATGCTGCAGCCTATAGGGATCTCCTGGGACCCCAATACCCTGGGTACCTCACTACCATATACTGGGGAATTTTATGGGTGTACCAGTATGCCAATGTGAATTGGTAAATTTAGTCACTAGCCTGTTAGTGAAAAATTTGGAAAGCAGAGAGAGCATAACCTCTGAGGTTCTGGTTAGTAGAGCCTCAGTGAGACAGTTAGGCAGCACACAGGGAACACAGACAGGGCACATACTTATGAGCACTGGGGCCCTGCCTGGCAGGGTCCCAGTGACACATAGACTAAAACAACATATATACAGTGAAATATGGGGGTAACATGCCAGGCAATATGGTACTTTCCTACACAACCCCCCTCCAAACGAAGGACAATAAGACTAGCCATGACCTGATGAGTCTTCATTGTCTAAGTGGAAATATCTGGAGAGTCCATATGCATTGGAGTGGGTACTCCCAGGTCTATGTTCCACTGTATAGTCCATTCCCTGTAGAGATATGGACCACCTCAACAATTTAGGATTTTCACCTTTCATTTGTTTTAGCCAAAGTAGAGGTTTGTGGTCTGTCTGAACAATAAAGTGAGTGCCAAACAGGTATGGCCTCAACTTTTTCAGTGCCCAGACCACAGCAAAGGCCTCCCTCTCAATGGCAGACTAACGCTTTTCTCTAGGGGTCAACCTTCTGTTCATAAAAGCAACTGGTTGATCCTGGCCCTCAGAATTCAGTTGTGATAAGACTGCCCCTACCCCTAATTCAGATGCATCAGTTTGAACAATGAATTTCTTGGAGTAACATGGGCTTTTTAGGACAGGTGCAGAGCACATGGCCTGTTTGAGCTCCTCAAAAGCTTTCTGACAGCTAGCTGTCCACAATACCTTTTTAGGCATCTTCTTACTAGTGAGATCATTAAGTGGGGCTGCTATGGAGCCATAGTTTTTAATGAATCTCCTGTAATACCCAGTGAGGCCTAGGAAGGCTCTCACCTAGGTCTGAGTTGTAGGGGGAACACAATCCATGATTGTCTGGATTTTCCCCTGAAGTGGTGCAATCTGTTCTCCACCTACCAGGCGTCCCAGATAAGCCACCTTTCACTGCCCTATCTGGCACTTTGAGGCCTTGATAGTGAGGCCTGCCTTTTGCAGGGCCTCCAAAACTTTCCAAAGGTGGACCAGGTGCTCATCCCAGGTGGAGCTAAAGACAGCTGTATCATCTAGATATGCTGCACTAAAAGCCTCCAAACCTTGCAGGACTTTGTTCACCACCCTCTGAAAAGTGGCAGGTGCATTTTTCAAACCAAAGGGCATCACTGTAAATTGGTGGTGCCCTCCTATAGTTAAAAATAGAGTTTTAGGTTTAGCATCCTCAGCCAATTTGATCTGCCAATACCCTGCAGTCAAATCAAAGGTGCTTAGATACTTGGCAGATGCCAGTGTATCAATGAGCTCATCTGCCCTGGGTATAGGGTGAGCATCAGTTTTTGTTACCTGATTGAGATCTCTGTAGCCTACACAAAGCCTCATCTCCCTTTTTCCATCTTTTGAGTGAGGCTTTGGTTCAAGCGCCACAGGACTTGCCCATGGGCTTTCAGAATGTTCAACCACTCCTAGATCAAGCATTTTCTGCACCTCTTGTTTTATGCAGTCCCTGACATGGTCAGGCTGCCTCTAGATTTTACTTTTGACAGGCAAGCTGTCTCCATAATCAATTGTGTGTTCACACCGGGAAGTTGTTCCTGGTACAATTGAAAAGAGGTCAGAAAACTGTCCCAGGAGATTTATGCAGTTGTCTTTCTGTTCTGCAGTAAGACAGTCTGCCAAAACTACTCCCTCCACTAAAGCATCAGGTTCAGTGGTGGAAAAGAGATCAGGGAGAGGGTCACTCTCTTCTTCCTGTCCCTCATCTGTTGCCATGAGCAGGGTGAGATCAGCCCTGTCATAGTAGGGTTTTAGGCGGATGACATGAATCACCCTAAGGGGACTCCTGGCAGTGCCCAGGTCTACCAGATAGGTAACCTCACCCTTCTTTTCAACAATGAGATGGGGTCCACTCCATTTGTCTTGGAGTGCTCTTGGGGCCACAGGCTCCAATACCCACACCTTCTCTCCTGGTTGGTACTGAATCAGAACAGCCTTCTGGTCATGCCATTGCCTCTGGAGCTCCTGGCTGGCCTGAAGGTTTTTACTGGCCTTTTTCATGTACTCGGCCATTCTGGATCTTAGGCCAAGTACATAGTCCACTATGTCCTGTTTGGGAGCTTTTAAAGGTTGTTCCCAACCCTCCTTCACAAGTGTTAGTGGACCTCTTACAGGGTGTCCAAAGAGGAGTTCAAAGGGGCTGAAGCCCACTCCTTTCTGGGGTACCTCCCTGTAAGCAAAAAGGAGGCAAGGTAACAGGACATCCCATCTCCTCCTGAGTTTTTCAGGGAGTCCCTTTATCATACCTTTGAGAGTTTTATTAAACCTCTCTACCAGTCCATTAGTCTGTGGATGAAAAGGAGTGGTGAATTTGTATGTTACACCACATTCCTTCCACATTGCTTTCAAGTATGCAGACATGAAGTTGCTACCCCTGTCTGATACAACCTCTTTAGGGAAACCCACCCGGGAAAAGATTCCCAGGAGGGCCTTTGCCACTGCAGGAGCTGTAGTGGTCCTTAGAGGAATTGCTTCAGGATATCTTGTGGCATGGTCCACAACCACCAAGATAAACCTATTGCCTGAAGCAGTAGGAGGGTCAAGGGGGCCAACTATGTCAACCCCTACCCTTTCAAAGGGCGCCCCAACCGCAGGTAGTGGAATAAGGGGAGCCTTTGGAGTGCCACCCATCTTGCCACTGGCTTGGCAGGTCACACAAGACTTGCAAAAATCTTTAGTCTCGTATGACATCCTAGGCCAGTGAAACAGGGGGACAAGTCTCTCCCATGTTTTGATCTGGCCCAAATGCCCAGCCAAAGGAATGTCATGTGCAAGAGTTAGGAGGAACTCTCTGTACTGCAGGGGAATGACCAATCTGGCTGCTCCAGGGTTTGGGTAACTTGCCTCGGTGTACAAGAGGTTGTCCTCCCAGTAAACTCTATGTGAATAACTGACATCCCCATTTTGCTGCTTGACAGCTTGCTGTCTGAGACCCTCTAATGTGGGACAGGTTTGCTGTGCCACACTCAGTTCTTCCCTGGCAGGCCCCCCTCCACCCAAAAGCTCAGCAGATTCTGCTGCCAGCTCATCTGGTGAAGGTTCTGCAAAGGGAGGAAATTCTTCTTCCTCAGAAGGAGAATCATCTATAGAGGGAGGGATAGTGGGTAGGGATTTACCCTTGATACCCCTAGCTTTAGGGAGCACTTGGTCCATTGTTCCAGGATCCAAGTTACTCTGTCCTGTTTGCTTTTTTGCCTGGACCCTTGTCAAAGCAAAAATATGCCCAGGAATGCCCAGCATTGCTGCATGAGCCTCCAACTCCACTTCTGCCAAAGCAGATGTCTCTAAATCATTCCCTATTTGACAGTCTACAGGTAAATCTGAAGCAACCACAACTTTCTTTGGACCAGTAACCCACCCCAGTTGAGATTCACAACAGCCATTGGGTGGCAAGAGTGTTGTTATGAGCGTCTGTCACTTGGTACTGCTGACCAAGTAGGTGTTGTTCAGGGTGCACCAGTTTCTCTATCACCATAGTAACACTGGCACCTGTGTCCCTGTAGGCCTGAACCTCAACACCATTTATTAGGGGAAGTTGCTTGTACTTATCCATATTAAGGGGACAAGCAACCAAGGTGGCCAAATCAATGGCACCTTCAGAGACTAACACAGCCTCTGTGGTCTCCCTAACAAGACCAACCCCAACTACATTACCAATAGTGAGCCCAGCTACTCCCTTGGATTGGCTATTTGTAGGTTTGCTCCCACCACCACTGCTATTACTGGGGCATTAGAATTTGCAGTAGGGGTTGTGGTAGTGGGAGGTTTGGTGTTTTTCTTTGGACAACTGGCATCAGTTGTCCAATGGCCTTTGACTTTACACAAATAACATCAAGGCTTTTTAGGTTGATTTTTGGAAGAGGATTTGGACCCACCACCCCGCCAGAGGATTTTTGTGGGCCTGATGAAGACTAAGTTTTACTTTTGTCTCCACCCTTGGCAGAAGACTTACCATCCTTCTTCTTCCCATCCTTGTCACCCCCTGTATGAACATTTCTGTTCACTCTTGTTCTGACCCATTTGTCTGCCTTCTTTCCCAATTCTTGGGGAGAGGTCAGATCTGAGTCCACTAGATATTGGTGTAACAAGTCAGACACACAGTTATTCAGAACATGCTCACTCAGAATAAGATTATACAGGCTTTCATAGTCAGAAACTCTACTGCCATGTAACCACCCCTCCAAGGCCTTCACTGAACAGTCTAGAAAGTCTGTCCAGTCTTGTGAGGACTCTTTTCTGGTGTCTCTGAACTTAATCCTGTATTGTTCAGTGGTTAAGCCAAATCCATCCAAGAGTGCATCCTTCAAAACCGCAAAATTGTTAGCATCACTTTCTCTAACAGTAAGGAGCCTATCCCTACCCTTTCCAGTGAAAGATAGCCACAATATAGCAGCCCACTGCCTTTGAGGGACCCCCTGTACCATACAGGCCCTCTCAAGTGCAGCAAACCACTTGTTGATGTCATCCCCCTCCTTGTAAGGGGATACTATCTTGTGCAGATTCCTGGAATCATGCTCTCTAACAGGATTACTATCAGGAATACTGCTGCTGCCACCATGGGGTCCTAACCCCAACCTCTGTCTTTCCCTCTCAATGTCTAGGGATTCCCTATCTAAGGCCAGCTGTTGCTGTTTAAGCTTCAGTCTGGTCTCTTCAACCCTCAACTTCTTGAGTTCCCTTTCTAACAAGTTATCCTCAGGGTGGGTGGGTTGGGAATGCTTGGACACAGAAAACAAATTGGAAACAACAGAGGGGGATCTGTCCCTAACTGACTGGACCCTAGCAACTTGGCCTCTAGCAATAAAATATTCCACACTGTGATGGGAACCTCCATTACTACCAACATTACTGGGTGTCCTGCTAGGGGGCAGATCCTGATCAGAACCCTCCCTACCTCCCTCAAGGAGATCCCCTGAGTCAGATAGGGAACCTTCTATTAACCTCTCATTTGATGTGCCTGCTTGGGACTCATCATTTACAATAAGCATGTTAAAGAGAAATTATTTGGTAGGGTTCTTTCCTATCACTAAACCTCTTTCTAAGCAGAGACTCCTTAGGCTCTTGTAATTCAAATTGTCATAAGTAGTATTGACCATTTTAAGAGTAGAGTCTTCTACAGACATGATAGCAAAAGGTTTAGAAATAGTGACAAGGAAGAAAAAGTTTCAGAACTTTTAAAAGAACAGAGAAAAAAACTTGTTCTAACTTTTAGAAAACTTTTAGAACTTTTAGAAAACGTTTCAGAACTTTGTAAAAAGTTTAAGAGAAGAAATGCAAAACTTTTTGGTTAGGTGTACATACACTGAACTGTTTTGTATATTATTCTCTTATGAAAAGTACACAATGACAAAGTGGTAAGTAGTTACAAGTACTTATCCCACCGCTGCACAACCAATGTAGGAGGCTGGCCTGGCTTGTAGTGGGTACCAGAGGTACTTACACCTTGTGCCAGGTCCAGTTATCCCTTATTAGTGTAGAAGAGGTGTTTCTAGCAGCTTAGGCTGATAGAAGGTATCAACTTAGGCTGAACTAGGAGACATGTAAAGCTCCTACTATACCACTGGTGTCATATGCACAATATCATAAGAAAACACAATACACAGAGTTACTAAAAATAAAGGTACTTTATTTTTATGACAATATGCCAAAAGTATCTCAGTGGGTACCCTCAGTATGAGGATAAGTTATATACACAAGATATATGTACACAAACCAAACTTAAGTAAGTAATAGCAAGAAAAGTAATGCAAACAGTGTAGAATCACAATAGGTTGCAATAGGAACACATAGGTATAGGGGCAACACAAACCATATACTCCAAAAGTGGAATGCGAACCACGAATGGACCCCAAACCTATGTGAGTTTTTAGAGGGTCACTGGGACTGTAAGAAAACAGTGAGGGTTAGAAAAATAGCCCACCACAAGACCCTGAAAGGTAGGTGTAAAGTGCACCTACTACCCCAAGAGAGCACAGAAGTCGTGATAGGGGGATTCTGCAGGAAGAACAGACACCAGCAATGCAACAACAGTGGATTTCCGGACCTGAGTACCTGTGAGAGAAGAGGACCAAGTCCAATAGTCGCGACAGTGCCGAGAGTGGGCAGGAGCCCAGGAAATGCCAGCTGAGGCTGCAAGGAAGCTGCCACCGGATGAAAGAAGCTTGTTGTTCTGCAAGAAAGAAGAGAGCTAGGGACTTCTCCTTTGGAAGACGGATGTCCCACGTCGCGATGAAGCTTGCAGAGGGATTCCCACGCAGAAAGACCGCAAACAAGCCTTGCTAGCTGCAAGGGTCACAGTAGAGGTTTTTGGGTGCTGCTGTGGCCCAGGAGGGACTAGGATGTCGCCACTTGGAGGAGGATACAGAGGGGGCGGCCAGCAACTCAGGGAGCCCTCACAGAAGCAGGCAGCACCTGAACAGGCACGTGGAGGGAAAGTGAACCGGAGTCCAGGCGAAGTCACAAAAGGGAGTCCCACGATGCCGGAGGACAACTCAGAAGGTTGTGCACTGCAGGATAGAGTGTTGGGGACCCAGGCTTGTCTGTGCATGAAGGAAGTCCAGGAAGAGTGCACAGGAGCCAGAGCAGCTGCAAATCATGCGGTACCCAGCAATGCAGTCTAGCGTGGGGAGGCAAGGACTTACCTCCACCAAACTTGGACTGAAGAGTCACTGGACTGTGGGAGTCACTTGGACAGAGTTGCTGAGTTCCAGGGACCATGCTCGTCAGGCTGAGAGGGGACCCAGAGGGCCAGTGATGCAGTCTTTTGGTGCCTGCCTTAGCAGGGGGATCCACGGGAGATTTCTTCAGAGCTCCTGGTGCAGGGTGAAGGCAGGCTACCCCCAGAGCATGCACCACCTGGAAACAGTCGAGAAAGCCGGCAGGATGAGGTGATACAAGGTTGCTAGTAGTCATCTTGCTACTTTGTTGCGGTTTTGCAGGCGTCCTGAGCAGTCAGCGGTCGATCCTTTGGTAGAAGGTGAAGAGAGAGATGCAGAGGAACTCTGGTGAGCTCTTGCATTCGTTATCTGAAGAATTCCCCAAAGCAGAGACCCTATATAGCCAGAAATGAGGTTTGGCTACCAACAAAGGAGGATTGGCAAGCAAGACAGGTAAGAGCCTATCAGAAGGAGTCTCTGACGTCACCTGCTGGCACTGGCCACTCAGAGCAGTCCAGTGTGCCCCCAGCACCTCTAAATCCAAGATGGCAGAGGTCTGGGACACACTGGAGGAGCTCTGGGCACCTACCCTGGGAGGTGTAGGTCACTCCCCTTTCCTTTGTCCAGTTTCGTGCCATAGCAGGGCTGGGGGATCCCTGAACCGGTGTAGACTGGCTTATCCATCTGTGCCCATCAAAGCATTTCCAGAGGCTGGGGGAGGCTACTACTCCCCAGCCCTCACACCTATTTCCAAAGGGAGAGGGTGTTACACCCTCTCTCAGAGGAAATCCTTTGTTCTGCCTTCCTGGGCCAGGGCTGCCTGGACCCCAGGAGGGCAGAAACCTGTCTGAGCGGTTGGCAGCAGCAGCAGCTGCAGTGGAGACCCCTGAAAGGCAGTTTGGCAGTACCCGGGTGCTATGCTAGAGACCCGGGGGATCATGGAATTGTCCCCCCGTTGCCAGAATGGCACTGGGGTGACAATTCCATGATCTTAGACATGTTACATGGCCATGTTCGGAGTTTCCATTGTGACACTATACATAGGTAGTGACCTATGCATAGGGCACGCGTGTAATGGTGTTCCCGCACTCACAAAGTCCAGGGAATTTGCCCTGAATGATGTGGGGGCACCTTGGCTAGTGCCACGGTGCCCACACACTAAGTAACTTTGCACCCAACCTTCACCAGGTGAAGGTTAGACATATAGGTGACTTATAAGTTACTTAAGTGCAGTGGTAAATGGCTGTGAAATAACGTGGGCGTTATTTCACTCAGGCTGCACTGGCAGGCCTGTGTAAGAATTGTCAGAGCTCCCTATGGGTGGCAAAAGAAATGCTGCAGCCCATAGGGATCTCCTGGAACCCCAATACCCTGGGTACCTCAGTACCATATACTAGGGAATTATATGAGTTTACCAGGATGCCAATGTGAATTGGTAAATTTAGTCACTAGCCTGTTAGTGACAAAGTTGGAAAGCAGAGAGAGCATAACCACTGAGGTTCTTGTTAGCAGAGCCTCAGTGAGACAGTTAGGCATCACACAGGAAACACATACAGGGCACATACTTATGAGCACTGGGGCCCTGCCAGGCAGGGTCCCAGTGACACATAGACTAAAACAACATATATACAGTGAAATATGGGGGTAACATGCCAGGCAAGATGGTACTTTCCTACACTCTCCTCTGGGCTATTCCTGAGATAACGAATGCAAGAGCTCACCAGAGTTCCTCTCCACTTCCCTCTTCGACTTCTGCCATGGATCGACGCTGACTGCTCCAGGACGCCTGCAAAACTGCAACAAAGTAGCAAGACAACTACCAGCAACATTGTAGCACCTCATCCTGCCGGCTTTCTCGACTGTTTCCTGGTGGTGCATGCTGTGAGGGCTGTCTGCCTTCACCCTCCACTGGAAGCCAAGAAGAAATCTCCCGTGGGTTGATGGAATCTTCCCCCTGCCAACGAAGGCACCAAACTTCTGCCTCACCGATCCTCTGGGTCCCCTCTCATCCTGACGAGCCTGGTCCCTGGAACACAGGAGCTGGGTCCAAGTGTCTCCGACAGTCCAGTGGCCCTTCTGTCCAAATTTGGTGGAGGTAAGTCCTTGCCTTCCCACGCCAGACAGTAATCCTGTGTACTGGGTGATCTGTAGCTGCTCCAGCTTCTGTACACTTTTCCAAGGATTCCTTTGTGCACAGCCTAGCCGGGGTCCCCAGCACTCTATCCTGCATTGCCCAACTCGCTGAGTTGGACTCCGACGTCGTGGGACCCTCCTTTGTGACTCTGAGTTGACCGCTGTCCTCAGATCTTCTAAGTGCCTGTTCTGGTACTTCTGCGGGTGCTGCCTGCTTCCGCAGGGGCTCTCTGAGTTGCTCAGCGCCCCCTCTGTCTCCTCCTCTAAGGGGCAACATCCTGGTCCTTCCTGGTCCCCAACAGCACCCAAAATCCTCAAACGCAACTCTTGCAGCTACCAAGGCTTGCTTGCAGTATTTCTGCGTGAAAACACTCCTGCATCCTCCAGCACGCTGTGGGACATCTTCTGACCAAAGGAGAAGTTCCTGGCACCTTCCGTTGTTGCAGAATGTTTGGCTTTTTCCACCTGGAGGCAGCCCTTTTGCATCTTCATCTGGGGTTTACTGGGCTCCTGCTCCCCCTGGAAACTTGCGTGACTCTTGGACTTGGTCCCCTTCCTTTACAGGTCCTCAGGTCCAGGAATATGTCTTCAGTGCTTTGGTAGCTGTTGTGGTTCTTGCTGAATCCCCAATCTCGACTATACTGTCTTTCTGGGGTAGTAGGGTAACTTTACTCCTACTTTTCAGGGTCTTGGGGTGGGGTATTTTGGACACCCTTTCTGTTTTCATACAGTCCCAGCGATCCTCTACAACCTACCATAGGCCTGGGGTCCATTCGTGATTCGCATTCCACTTTTGGAGTATATGGTTTGTGTTGCCCCTAGGCGTATTTCTCCCTATTGCATCCTATTGTGATTCTACATTGTTTGCACTACTTTTCTTACTGTTACTTACCTGTTTTGGGTTTGTGTACATATATTTTGTGTATATTACTTACATCCTAAGTGAGGGTATCCTCTGAGATACTTTTGGCATATTGTCACTAAAATAAAGTACCTTTATTTTTGATAACTCTGAGTATTGTGTTTTCTTATGATATTGTGCTATATGATATCAGTGGTATAGTAGGAGCTTTGCATGTCTCCTAGTTCAGCCTAAGCTGCTTTGCCATGTTACCTCTATCAGCCTAATCTGCTAGAAACAACTCTATTCTACTAATAACAGATAACTGGACCTGGCACAAGGTGTAAGTACCACAAGGTACCCACTATAGGCCAGGCCAGCCTCCTACAAAGACCAACACAGCAGAGCAAAGAGAAAAGTGTCAGTCCCTCCTACAGCACAGCACACAGCAGCAGGAGGCCAACACAGCAATGAAGTTGAGGAGTGGCAGTCCCTCTGGCAGCACAGCAGTCCTTCTTCCTGGCGGGGTGTCCTTGGTTCTAGTAGAGATCTGATTTGGTGGGGGTTAGGGTCCAGTATTTATACTTTGGTGCCCTGGTTCTAGGAGATAGGAGAAACTTCCAAGCCTTCCTTTGAAGTCTCCGAGGTCCCTGTCATGCTCTGTCTGGCTCCGGACACTCTTCGGGGGTTATGCAGCACTTTGTGTGAGGGGAGGCACAGCCCTATTCAGGAGTAAGAGAGGCAGCGCTAACTCTGCTCCCCTAATCAAATTAAGCCAGTTAATGGCACATCAGCCTGGTGATGGGCCATTTGGATGCAAGTGTCACACCCAAGCTCCCTTTGTGTGTGACTTTCTAGAAGTAATGCACAAAGCCCAGCTGACAACATCCCCAGAAGTGTATTCAGAAACAGGCAGAGGCACTGAACGGTTAGAGTAAGAAAATGCCAGCTTTCTAAAAGTGCCATTGTCAGACTTACAATTCAAACTCTGACTTCACTATAAGTTGTGATATTAAATTGTGAGTCCAGGGATAATCAACTTCATATTTCTATATTTTCCCATTTGAAAGTTACACTTAAAAGATGGTTTAAGGAAGCCTCAATGCTTTCCTATGGGAGAGATAGGCTCTGCAATAATGAGAAAACAAATGTAAGAGTTTTACACTATATGGGCATGTTAAACCTAAACGTACATGTCCAACATTTTAAATACACTGCACCTTGCCCTTGAGGCTAACTAGGGTCCGGCTTAGGGGTGACTTACATGTAATAAAAAAGAAGGTTTGGGCCTGAAATGTGGGTACACTTGCAAGATTGAAATGGCAGTTTACAACTGCACACATAGACTCTGCAGTGGCAGGCCTGAGACATGTTTGAAAGGCTACTGTAGTGAGTGGTACAATCAGTGCCACAGGCCCACTATTAGCATTTAATTTACAGGCCCTGGACTCATACTGTGTACTTTACTAGGGACTTAAAAAACAATTAAATACGCCAGCTGGGGATAAGCCAATGTTACCATGTTTTAGAGAACAGAGCACCTGCACTTTAGCACTTGTCAGCAGTGGTAAAGTGCCTAGAATCCTAAAAACCAGCATAAATGAGTCAGAAAAACAGGAGAAGGAAGGAAAAGAGTCTGGGAATGACCCTGCAGAAAGGGCAGTTTCCGACACAGATACATTAGGCTACAGCGCAGTCTAGAAACTTTCAGCTTTTAAATTCCATGTTTTCTTTTCTTAACAAGGGGTTAATTGTAAGAGACAAGGGATAGCCCGCATTTTCCAAATAAAATTGAGAAAGTTGCATTTGCTAATAGGTTTTCATCACACATATAGTTACATGGTGGTAAACTGTACAAAGTCAGTGATTCTTTCAAAATATTGGAACATTTTATACATATGAAAACGTAGCATCATGTCTTCATGTACTTCCCCGTGGAGAAACCATTTCCAATACCCATCGACCCAAAATTCAGTTTTGCAGTGCTGTCCCCTTCTATTGTCACCTGAAACACAATTTACTTCTGTCCTCGAAAGGGTTAATCGCCAAACAATTCAAGTGTGGAAAGCAATTGAAACTGTTTTGTGAATATCCACATGTAGGTTTATGGGTGGTCATGGCAGAAATGTCTGCCATGGAACGCCCAATCACTACCCCAAGAGGTGATTTGCTCTCTCATAATCCTTAATACAAGCATTTTACAGTAGCATAACTGAGTTTTGTCAATTAAGAAGTGATTTTCCACTCATAAAAGAAGCTAGCTGTACGTGTAAGTTTGACAGACATATTACCACAATAGCTTTGCGAATTAGGCCATATGTGTTGCGCTCGAGCCTCCTTCAGGACCCTTCAGACCTTGAGTGGTAAAGCTGTGAACCAGATCGCGGAAAATGTTCAGGTAAAGTCGGAAAGGGGTGAATGGATTCTAGTCAAAAAGTGTAGGTATAGTAGTACCTTTTAAAGTCAATTTCAGAAAGTGAAGTAGAAAAGATGTGTTTTCAAATTTTTTACACACTTCTGGCAGTTCCAATTTACGCTGACATTTCACAAAGGTGACTTTTCAGATTTTACAGTCCATTGGGAAGTTTCTTTCTGGTTGCAATTTACAAGGGCACACCGTTAGACTTGCAAACTTTGGTGCGTAAATTGGTTTCTTTGAAAAGTGTCCAAGGCGTATTGTGGGTGAGTACATGTATCAAATTCATGTTCAGGGTAATTTGCTATGTTTTATAATCCTATAATTATGTAATGTTTGTAATGTAGCCATTAAAGTGGGACAAAGATGATAAGTTTCTAATTGTGGCTTGTTAGCTATATGTTTCGTGCGTTAAATAAATTATTTTAATAATTCAATTCAAAGAAACTTTATTGCGGCTACAAGAGCCATAAAAGCGCAGGCAGTAATAAATACAAATAAATACACAAAATAATAAATATAACAATACATATAATGATAAAAATGGGATAAAACAAAATAAGATAAAATAAAATACGCTCGCAGTACGATGGGACAGTTTTGTTAAAATCATTACACAGATAAGAATTTCCCTCTAACAAGCCAGCTGACTCCGATGAATTTGGCAACGGCGATCACTAGCGTTGGTCTAGTGTCTGATCTGAGGATTCGCAGGGCAATTTCAGAGCTGCAGACTCCCAGTAGTCTGCATGCCGGGGCCAGCCATTTCCTACATGAGGCGGTGTACGCGGGGCAGGCAAAAAGGACGTGAGGGAGATTCTCGACGGGGGCTTTGCAGGCTGGGCAGGCAGTTGATTCATTGTGTGACCAGCTGCTGGTGAAAAGTCTTAATGGGAGCGTTCCAATGCAGAGCTGAAAATACAATTTCCTTTCCCTTGGGACCGTGATTATGTCCCAAAAAGCCTCATACTTGCATGACTATTTTAAGTTAGCAAAGTCACAATATAATGTAGTGTGAAGTGCGGCCCTTATATCTTCGTGATCTGCCATTTGCCAATATAGTTTCTTTAGTCTGCTTTTTGAGGGAAAGACGGACGTGGTTGGTGAGTTCCAGAGTTCACTGAGCCCGCATGAGTAAAGTGACCCCTTGATGTATCGTAGCCAGGGGATTCTGTGAAGATGGTCGGCTTTTAAAATAACCTGCAGGGCTTCAGTAAAGGTATCGAGCTCTGGAGTAGTCCAGAGATGCCGCCAATACAGCAGAGGGCGTAGGCGGGCTTTATGACCAATGCGTTTAATGCCAAGATCCTTAAAAAGGGGGAACAGTGGGGTGCAGTCACTAGTTGCCTGATGGAGAGTGCAAGGTCACCGACATGACTGTTCAGGCTTTGGAAGTCTGTGTGCACCTGTGACAGCCCTGTTGTGACATTTCTCTCCATACGCTGGATGGCCCCTGAAATGACTCTCATCTTCCTTGTTTACAGGCGCTGACCTCTGATGAGAGCTGCCTCAGCGGCGGACATGGAGGAGTCCCCTACATCTCCCTGGGACACTGCAGGGACATGGACACGTTGTCTGCGACGCGGTGGAGCATCAGGGTCCTGTTGGCTGGCACTGTGGCTGGGACCGGGTGCTGGGTCAATCTCCACAATGTCCAATGGTGCATCTGGAGGGGACTGTGGTCGGGTGGTGCTGGGCCCTGTGGTGGCTGCTCCTGAGTCTTGTGCTGCCTGTTGGCTGACCTCTGCACCCTGGACGGACTGGCTGGTGGGGATGTCTTGTGGGAGACCTGTGGGACATAGGAAACACACTGTTAGTATCTAACATCTGTTGTATGCTTCCTAATAAACTGTTGCCTATCAGCTGCCTACTGGACTACATTGCCCATAATGCACCATTCTGGTGGTTGCTACTCTGTAATGGAGCTCATTTGGTTGTGCATGCTGCTGTGTACTGGGTGGGGGTATGGCAGATATGGGTGTACATGCATGTTTCATGGTACTCACTTGTTGATGTTCCTGGCGCTGACGTGTCCAGCTCTCCTATTCAAGCCACTGCCTCTGGCTCCAGGGTCTGTTGCACACGTTCCTCCATGGGTGTGGGTGGTGGGACGGTAGATGGGCCTCCTCCTGTGCCCCTCATCTCCTGGAGGCGCTCTGCCACCCTCTCCTTGGTCCTGGAGCGCAGGTCGTACCATCTCTTTTTCAGCTCTTCAATGCTCCTGTGGCTCACCCCGATTGCATTTACCTTCTCCTGGATGTCAGTCCAAATCCTCTTTTTGTCTGTCTCTGGCACACTGAGGGCAGCCCTACCAAATAGCTGGTCATGGTGCTGGCAGCATTCATCTGTCAGCACCTCCAGTTCCTTCTCTGAAAATGTAAGTTTCCTCTTCCTGCCAGAGTCCTCCATTCTTGCTGCTGTTCCTCCTGGTGGTCGTTCAGCAGTTGGAAATGGGTGTGGTCCTCCCTCCTCCCAGGTGTATTTGTAAACTTCCAGACTGTGATGTCATCAGCAAGAGCCAGGAAGTGTTTTCCAGACTGTTCTGCTGCACCTGCATGCAATTTGCGGCACAGTCGCAATTTGCGACACCCACTCGCAAATTGCGTGTTCGTTTTTAGCGAGGTCGCAAACAGCGACCTCGCACACAGTGGACTCGCTATCTGCGGTGCGACTTCATTTGCGAGTCGCAAAATGAAGTCGCTTTTTCTTGTTGGATACCTGTTTGCGAGTCGGAAATTGCGAGTCGCAACGACTCGCAATTTCCGACTCACAAATTTTTAGCTACCTACATCTGGCCCTAAATATCATAAATCTTACTAAATTCTGTGTGGTTATTCATGACTGAAAGGTCATGGTGTGTTTCAATTTTATTGATGTTATTGATTAAATTTAATTGATTTGCTATTGTGAATATTGATGAGGTTATTGATCTATTGATTGACATGTTGATTAGTTATCTCGTCTTAAGGAAACTTCAATCAGGGTCAAAAGATTCATCGGCCTAAAACGAGTCCTAGAGTGAATAAATTATCTAGATTGGGACACGTTATCAGTTCTGGTAGCAGAGGACGGTTTAGGCCCTTTGGGGCCCTAGGACGAGGGACCATTGTTTTGGAATTGTTTTTTGAGATAATGCAGATTGGAGGTATGATGTGCCCCTAAGTCCGAAATGACTTTCCCGGAATCTCGGAGCTTGCCGAAGTGAGTTGGGTATGTTCTCGGCGTTCTAGTGATAGTATGAGTGAAGTAGAACTTGCGCTTGTCCAGCTTATGCATATCGCAGGTGAATTGTGAGGTTTGTGAGAATTTAGGCCAGGTAGTGTTTTAGTAGGAGTGGGCGTACTCCGCAGTATGAGAGTAGGGAAGTCGGCGAACTTCATGTGAATGTGGCGCTTTGTGCTCAAAAATTATCCACGTGGTTGTTGGTGATGTACGGACCCTGCGTGGTCTAAAACTCAGGAGTATATTGATAAGTGTATGAGACACTTGGTTTATGTTGTAATTTGCGCGGTTTAATAGGTCAATCAGGCGTGGTTGACGAGTCGAGTTTGAGTAAAATTGTGTGAGTGAAACCTTCGATGGAGATTTGGCAAGTTCTAAAGTGCACTAGAACGAATCATTGACAAGTCGAGAGTGAAATTTGCGGGTCAAATTTTGCTTGCGGGTGTGGGATCTCAGAAGGAGAGAGTAGCGGCCGAGGCTTCAAGTGAAATCTCTGTAAAGTTCTGAATCGATTGTGTTATCTTTCCTGTAGTAAACCAGCAAATTGGGGTTTTGTTGTTAAAGTGCTCGCAATGTATTGCATTAGTTTTGTGTGAATAGAGAGTGAGGAAGACAAGCTGCAAGAAGTTTTTCAATGCTTTAAAGAGTGCTTTGAGGGGAGATGCGTACATTACAGTGAGTGTGGGGGAGCCTACACCGCCAGAGGAAACTCCGGCTTATGCCGTAAGGGAGGACAAGGGAGTCGCGCCATGTCTTTGGCTAAAGCATTGGTGCAAATTAACAGAGAAAGATGGGTGTTTGGCATTTCCAGAGAATGGAACCTTTAATATAGCGGTCCTAGAAAATTTGCGGAAAGCGTTAAATGAGCAGAAACCGCCTCCGAGACCAGCTCAGTTTGAGGCGTTAGCAAATTTGGGAATTAGTGGCCATACGACAGAGGCAACAGAAATTCGAGCGGAGAATGAGGAAAGCAGAAAAGACCTTAGCAGAAGCTAGATGGGATAGTGAGACCAGGATGTGGAGAAGGGAAATAATAGACGGAGATAGGATGTTTCCGACAATAACTCAAGAAGGCGAAACACAGGGAATAAAGGCCACTTGTAAAACAGACAAGGGCTCTAGCAAGCAGAGGGAGACTCAGAAGTCTTGGGTAGATGCAGACGATTCTGATGATGATGAGTTTTTAAATCAGTTGTTACGTGATCGACCACCACCATATGCCATGAATGACAATAGACCGAGTAGTAGTGCAGGTCCTGTAAATCCATCACAGAATCAGGGGATCGCAAATACAGTACAGGCAAATAATGTTATCAGATCAGCTCCGATACCAAATGGTGCTACTGTATCCACTGCACCCGAGACGCAGATACAGTTGCAACCACCACCAGTTCAGAGGCTCTATCCTGAAGTCCCAGTATTAGAGACAACTACGAGTTTGATGGTGCCGCCTGATCCAGTATACACGAGATCGAAGTTAGTGCAGATTGAGCCAACTCCACAATTGCTGCCCCAGCCGCAGCAACAGGTGGTCCCGAATTACACTTCGGTCGCAGGACCGCAGTCAGTTACAGCACCTATGATGAATCAAGCTATGGGAGTCAATGCTTCACCGGGATTGGGAAACGGACAGACACTAGCCGCTATATCATTGCCGATTACCGTTGGTCCGCCAGTACCGATATATGCACAGGCGAAGCCTAGTGTATGTGGCCAAGGAGTAATGACTCAAGAGGTGATAAGTGGAGGGTTCACGGGAAGTTCCCAAGGGGTGACACCGGGAGAACAGACAGTCGAGGGATCTAGATCTTTCTTGGACTTCAGTCCGATTGGGGTTCCTTTAGAAACAATGAGACACGCGGGTTTGGGTCTACTGACACCACAGGTATTGGGAGCAAATACGTCACAGACACCAACGATGCAGGCTGGAAATATCTCATTGCAGGGCTTGACAGCACAACAGTTGACTGAGTGGTTAGACAAGCTTAACACTCCACAGACTACTCCTTCGACAGCGGAGCGATCAGAGAGAGAGGAATACCTGAATTTTGTGAGGTTGGGTGTGGAAGCAGCGGAGCTAGTTGAAGGGACTATGGGAGTGAACAGGTTAGAATCATATACTGAGGCAGAATTAAGGTACTTGTGCCTGAAAATAACCAAAGAAGTGAGTAAGGTGCACCAGAGGTTAGCAAACGTAACAGACACATTTGGTATAGACTTAGACAATACTAAGCATCTGAAGAGGAGTTAAAGGTTAGCCTTCGAACCTAAAGACTTTGATCACATGAGATCCACTGGAATGAAGGCACACCTCAAAGAGATACTACAGAGTGCTCAAGTTTGGGGAGCATTAGAGAAGTGGGAAGGCAGATGGGCAAAGAAGAGAGATAAGAGGAAAAGTGACTGCCTGGAACCGCAGCAGACAAAAGCTGTGCCAGACACAGAAACAATAAAGATGTTACCAATGAGAGAAACAGCTGGAACGTTGTCATTCACTAACGATTATCCCAGGTTGAGGGAAAAGCCAATAGAGTGGTATCAGCAGACGGACAGGTTTGTGAAGCTTGCAAAATGTCTTTGGGAAGACTTGAATACCCTGTTTGAGAGTATAGTCCCAGCCGATTTGTGGCTTGAATGCAAGAGGGGTGTGGATTGGCTGACAGAAGAACCGGCAAGGGATAAGATTACTGGAGCACCGTCTCCTGAAGTGATGAGGTACTACTATAAGGTTATTGAGTTTGTAAAACAAAAGATGTTGCCGAAAGTCACTGATTGGCAGAAAATTGATCGAATGGCACAAGAAGGCAAATAATCGATACATGCCTAGTAGGAGAGGTTGTTAAAGGCATTCAAACACTACAGTGGCACGGAGGTCATAGAACCGAAAGATATGAATCACCTTGTGTTCAGGTTCATTGAGGGATTGAGACCAGAGATTAGCTAGATGATTACGAATCATTTGATCTGTTGGCAAGGGAAGCCGATTGATGAAGTGTTGCAGTATGTAAAATACTGTAGCGATGAGATTGAATTGAAACAGAAAAAGCTGAAAGAGAAGGTGATGGTGATGCAAATTAAGGCAGCTCAAGCAGGGATGCAGGGAAATGGGGTGCAACAGATGGTACAGCAACTTCAAGGGAACGGAATGTTCCAACCGCAAACAAGAGGTAGAGGTCGGGGAGGTTTTGTGAACCATGGTCCAGACTTGAATACTGTTGTGGTTCAAAATGATGTGCAAGGGATGAAAAAGATGTCACCATGCCATGCTTGCGGGGGAATGGGACACTGGAAGCGGGAGTGCCCAATGATGGTGCAGGACGGTGTTGTTCAACAAAGCAATGATGTCGGTACATTTCAAAATGTGAGGGGTCCAAGAATGAGGGGTTCAAATACGAACTTCCAGAATAATATGGTTCAGGTGCAGGGTCTCCAGCCTATGCAACAAATGCAAATGCCACGTGTTCAACCAGCACAGTTGCAGCAAATACAACAGCAGATTCCCATGGTACCTAGACAGCAAATGCAGTTGCCTCTAGCTCCGATGGGACAGCAACAGGTGATGCTTCCTCAACAGGTCACAGGCCAAACAATGAGTCAAAATAATACAGTACAACAGTTCCCATTGCGTGGTGAGGATAGAATAAACGATGAATGGTCGGATGATTGTTCAGATAGTGAGGAGTGCAGGCTTGCAGCGTTCCTAGAAGAAGATCAGAGGGGACCTTACGTGCAAGGGAAGGTGATGGGTAACAAGGTTTCGTTCCTGGTTGATACAGAAGCCACACGCTCTACAGTCAGAAGTGCAGAGGTTCCAAAATTGCTGCTTTTGGGGAGTACTATAAAGGTGGTAGGAGTAGCACATCAGCTTCTGACGAATCCGATTACAGATCCGGTCCAAGTTGAGATTGGTACCTTTCAGGGATTGCACAGGTTTGTAGTCTGTGATTCAAGTCCCCTATCCCTACTGGGAAGAGACTTGCTGTGTAAGACGAGGTGTTCGATCACCTGTTCCAATGAAGGGATTGAGGTGCAGACAAACATTGATGATGAAGGGGATGATGGTCAGATCTCAGAGCCGGAGAGGGTGACCACAGATGAGGAGTACCCTTTGATAAGCTTCTTCCCGATGTTCACAGTGACCGATTTGCCAGCAGAATTACAGGGAACAGTGACAGAGAAGGTATGGGACTTGACAGGAAAGGAAGTGGGACTGATCAAAGGAGTAGAACCAGTCAAGGTAGATGTGAAGCTAAATGCTGTGTTTCCCCAGGTACCACAGTACCACTTGGCACAAGGTGTTTTCATACAAGTGACGCAGATAATTGCAGACTTTGTGAAGCAAGGGGTCTTAAAAGAAGTGATGAGCAGCACATGTAATTCACCAATAATGGGACTGAGAAAGACTTGTGCGAAAGTTCGAATTGTCCAAGACCTGAGAAAAATTAATGAAATAGTGGTAAAATGTTTCCCCATAGTGCCAAATCCAGCCGTGATCATGTTTCAGGTCCCATGTGATGCAGAGTGGTTCACAGTTGTGGACTTGTCTCAAGCATTCTTTTCGGTGCCTCTTCATGAGGATAGCCAATTTCTCTTCAGTTTCAAATTTTTGGACAAGGTTTACAGTTGGTGTCGAATTCCTCAAGGGTTTTCAGAATCGCCTTCCATCTTCAATCAGATATTGAAGAAGGATTTGGAATCATTGGAACTGCCTTTTAATTCGACTATAGTACAGTATATTGATGATTTGCTGATTGCATCCAAAACAAAAGATGACTGCAAGTATGATACAATTGCCCTACTGAATCATTTGGGAAAGAACAGACATAAAGGGGGTCATTCTGACCGCGGCGGGCGGCTGTCGCCGCCCGCCATGCGGTTACCGCTGAATGACCGCACCGCGGTCAAAAGACCGCGGCGGTCATTCCAACTTTCCCGCTGGGCCGGCCGGCGACCGCCAAAAGGCCGTCCGCCGGCCCAGCGGGAAAGCCCCTGCAACGAGGAAACCGGCTCCGAATGGAGCCGGCGGAGTTGCAGGTGTGCGACGTGTGCAGTGGCACCCGTCGTGATTTTCACTGTCTGCAAAGCAGACAGTGAAAATCTTTGTGGGGCCCTGTTAGGGGGCCCCTGCACTGCCCATGCCAGTGGAATGGGCAGTGCAGGGGCCCCCAGGGGCCCCAAGACACCCGTTCCCGCCATCCAGAAACAGGCTGGCGGGAAGGGGGTCGGAATCCCCATGGCGGTGCTGCAAGCAGCGCCGCCATGGAGGATTCCCTGGGCCAGGGGAAAACCGGCGGGAAACCGCCGGTTCCCCTTTTCTGACTGCGGCTTTACTGCCGCGGTCAGAATAGCCCAGGAAGCACCGCGAGCCTGTTGGCGGTGCTTCCGCCGCCCTCCGCCATGGCGGTCATGGACCGCCAGGGTCGGAATGACCCCCAAAGTGTTCCCAAAGAAGCTACAGTACTGTCAGAAAGAGGTGAAGTACTTAGGCCACCTGATTGAAAAGGGGTCAAGGAAAATATCCAAAGAAAGAGTGACAGCCATATTACAAATGAATTCCCCGACATCCAAAAGAGACATGAGGATGTTTTTGGGAATGGTGGGCTACTGTCGCCAGTGGATTCCCAATTTCTCGATTATCACTAAGCCTTTGGTAAGGTTGACTGTCAAGGAAGTTAAGGATGGCCCGTATACCCTAACTATGTCTGAGAAAGAAATTAGGGCCTTCATTGAACTGAGAGAGTGCATATACAGGGCTCCAGCTTTAGGTATGCCTGACTACACAAGGCCTTTTGTACTGTTTTGTCATGAACGTGATGCTTGTTCTCTGTCTGTCTTGACACAGGTCCATGGAGGTGCAAACCGCCCAGTAGCATATATTTCAGCCACTTTGGACCCAGTCGCAGCAGCCTTACCAGGTTGTTTGCATGCAGTTGCAGCAGTTGGTCAAAGCCTTACTCAATGTGAAGGTATAGTGATGGGACATCCTTTAACAGTCATGGTCCCACACTCAGTCGAGATCTTGTTGACTCGTACTAAGACCCAGCATATGACAAATGCGAGACTCACCAAATATGAAACCATTATACTGGGGTCACCGAATGTGACTTTGAAAAGATGTACTGTGTTGAACCCGGCAAACTTTACTTCCTAATGAGAATACAGATGTTGATGATGCTGAGGAAGTAGAACATGATTGGCTTGAGGTAACCGAACTGTGCACCAAACCAAGACCTGATATTAAAGATACCCAATTGTAAGAAAATGATTACATTGTCTTTGTTGATGGTTCATGCCTGAGGGACTCAGTGGGAGTACTAAGAGCCGGATACGCTGTATGTACAATCACCGGTATCCTGGAAGCATCTTGGCTCGAGAGAGTGTACTCTGCTCAAGTGGCTGAATTGGTTGCTCTTAATAGGGCATGCCATGCTGCTGACAAACTAAAAGTGACTATCTATACTGACAGCAGGTACGGGTTTGGAATTGTCCATGATTTTGGCCAATTATGGCCCCTAGAGAGGATTCCTGACCTCTTTTGGTTCTCCGGTAAAAAATGGCGAAAAAATGAAGGAGTTCTTGCACGCGATTCAGTTACCTCTGGAAATTGCCGTGGTGAAATGCAATGCTCATGTGAAGTCGCAAGACTTTGTGTCAATGGGAAACGGATATGCAGAGCAAGGTTTTGCGCATTGAACTGTATATCGTTTAAAGATCAGTGGGAATTGTTATCGGAAACTGAAAATGAGACATGCACAGGTTACGCATTGAGGGTGGTTGACACAATGGAAGAGTTGAAATTGTTGTAGCGACGTGCCAGCAAAGATGAGAAACGTTCTTGGCTAAAAATGCAATGTGTACAAAGACCTGATGACTTGTGGGTTTCAGATGAGGGGAAAATGGTTTTGCCAAACAGTCTTTTGTCACAGTTTGCAAGGTTTTACCACGGACAAGCACATATTGGGAGAGATGCCATGATTAGGTTGTTCAAAATTGACTGGATTAACCCGAAGTTCAGACAAGCAGCAGAAGTGATTTGTCACAGGTGTATCATCTGTCAGCAGATGAATGCATGGAAAGGGACAGTGGTGAATTTGAGCCACATTGGGAGAGCAGGAGGTCCATTTAGCAGGATGCAGATGGATTTTATTGAGATGTCTGTGTGTGGAAGTCTGAGGTACGTGTTGGTGGTTGTGTGCATCTTTAGTCACTGGATTGAAGCTTACCATACACGCAGGAATGACAGTCTCACAGTAGCAAAGTTGCTGCTCAGGGAGTTGATACCACGTTTCGGGTTTCCGATCTCTTTAGAATCAGATAGATGAAGTCACTTCAACAATGAGGTGGTTAAGCTCTTGTGTGCCGCACTGAACATTGAACAGAAGTTGCATTGTAGTTACCGCCCAGAAGCCTTAGTACTAGTGGAGCAGATGAATGGTACCTTGAAGTCGAGAATGGCAAAAATGTGTGCAGCCACCAATTTGAAATGGCCTAATGCGTTGCCCTTAGTGCTGATGTCAATGAGAAATACACCCAACAAAAAAACAGGACTGTCTCCTCATGAAATTCTCATGGGCCGAGCTATGAGATTGCCCGCAGTGCCTGCAAATGCTCTTGTGAATATCATGGATGATATGGGGTTGGACTACTGCAAGGGTCTGGCTGACGTGGTCCGCTCTTTCTCTCACCAGGTGGAAGCCACCACACTGCCACCGATAAATGATCCAGGTCACAATCTGAAAGCCGGTGACTGGGTTGTTGTCAAGAAACACGTGAGGAAGTCGTGTTTGGAGCCACGTTGGAAGGGGCCGTATCAAGTAATTCTGACAACTACAACTGCTCTGAAATGTGCAGGAATTCCAAACTGGGTCCATGCCAGTCACACAAAGAAGGTGACGTGTCCAACTGATGAGGAACCTGACTTGTCGAAAATAACAGCTACAGAAAAGGAAGTCTAAGGGCCGGAGAGTAATCAAAGGGGAACTGAGACAGAAGGAGAGCCCGTTGCGGACGGCTTGGTCACTCCAGCAAGAGCTGAGACCCGGAAGGGTGACAGTGAGCCTATCTCAACTGAGGCACGAGGGGAACCGACACAAAGAGAGGGTCTCCCAGAAGCAGACGGATACGGGTTTGAAGTAGAGCCCGTGACAGACCCAGAAGGCGAAGGAAGGGTAAGAGTCAGGAGAGAAGCAAAGAGGGCAGACTCCTCCTGAGCACATTGCAGGTCCATCAAGAGAAGACACCATAGCACAAGAGGAGGGCGGAGAACAGCCACAAGAAAGACGAAAAGTCGAAAAGGTACTGAAAGGAGATAAGTGGCCAGAATCGCAAACTGAAAAAGGGAAAGTAGTCATCAACAAAATAATAGAGGAAGAGGTCGATACCACAAGGAAGGAAGATATGAGCAAAGGAGAATTGCAGGGTGACCGCAAATTGAAAAGAAAGAGAATAGCAAACAGAAGATACGCAGGTCCTGAATGGGCTTATGCAACACCAGCCGAGTGGCAACAAGAATTCTTGGCATTCTGTTTTGATCAAGAGGTTCCAGGTCAATACTACGGCACCTGAACTTGACCACAGAGAAGAGAGATTGTGTTAAATTTGAAGTAAAGCTGAAAAGCTGAGAGAAAAAGAGACTGATAAATTACCGGATGTGACACTGTTAACATGAATTGACTTGAAAAAACGATTTTGACATGCTGCTAACCTGATTTGACAAGGGTCCTGGGAGTGAATAAAATGCTGTAAATACTTGCTAAAGAAAGACTTTGCTTGAGAGAAAAAAATTAAAAAAGAGCTTTAGATCTTCCTCAGTTGATTGTTTGCCTTTACATTGTTCTGCTTTCTGATTCTTTACAGATCATGATTAACGCTAGAGATAATAATAAGGGGAGTAGGATTTGTAGATGGTTGGGTATTATTTTGGGTGTTGTGTGTGCAATAGTAATCATAGCTGTGATTGTGGGAATGCCATTGGTGAATAAGAGTAGGACTAACAATGCTACAATTTCTGAGACTGCTACACTAACACCATGGGAGAGGTTTGAGCAGGATACGAAATATTTGCATGAGGGAACTAACACAAAAGAGGAACTATCTACTAATGTTTTCTATCGCTTGTTGAATGAGTATGTTGAAACAATGGATGCGAAGAACTGTTATGTGTGCACAAAAATTCCTTCGTCAGTACAAGAAGGGGTTACCTATCATAGTTTGCCGTTAACATGGGATAAGTTGTAGTTTGTTACTAACAAGGTTTTATGATCAAGAATATATTCAGTACTTCTATTCTAATCTAGATGTAGTGTTTTCTTTTGTGCCTATAAATGAATATTTGAGTCAGGTAGCTAGAGATCATAGTATAAAAATAGATAGGGGTTTCTTTGAGCCCACACTGACATTTGGTACAGCTTATGCGCATCGCAGAAATTTAACTTGCTTACTAACATCTGTAGAGAAGAGCTTTTTAGATCACATTGATGATAGAAGAAAAGCGTTAAAAGAAAAGCTAGAAAAGGGATTAGAGAAACTAACTTTTGCAAATGATTATGCTTATAGTGCAATAAAGACACAAGGCAAATTAGCTTTAGATGCATTACACGTAGGAAAGCTTTGTATATTTAGGCCAAAATCTGACCATGACACTTTATTTGTGGGAACGAGTGAGTGCAGACATGTGTTTTTGTTTCAGAGTAAGTGGACGTTCATGTTAAATGGACAGGATCCAGCGATCCCTGGGATCTATAACATATGTGGACTTAATGCTTATTACCGTCTTCCAAAGGGATGGTATGGGACATGTTATTTGGGAATAGTTTTTCAAAAGATTTACCAATTTGATGACTTAAGGAAGTTTCCTAAAGTGTCTGAATTACATCATACTAGACAGAAAAGAGAGACAGCGGCTGCTGTCGTGGGTGATATATTTGGAGCAATAATTCCTCCAGTGGGAGTTATCTTAAACTACATAAAGATTTGAAAGTTGTCAACTATTGTGGATAATATGCTGACAAACTTCACAGGGGCTATACTCCTGATGGATACTGAACTTGCTGCGGAGAGGGCTATGACTCTTCAAAATAGGCTTGCTTTAGACATTCTTTTAGCGAAAAGTGGCAGAGTCTGTAAGATGCTTAATGAGTGCCACAGTTGTGCATATATACCCGACAATAGTAATAAGATTAGAAGTATGCTTACTAACCTAACAAGAGATAGTACAGATTTGAAGGAGCTGAAAGAACCTGGAGTTTGGGAAAAGGTTGGAAAGGAACTTGCTAAAGTGAGAAGTTGGTTTAGTAATATTTGGCATGGGATATTTGCAAAAATAATAGAGGGAATATTGATTGTTTTAGCTTGTTTATTCGGACTATGGTTATCATGTAAAATTAGTAAAACAATTAGAGAAAAATTGGCAAAACGCAATATGAGGAGAGAAGAAAAGAAAAGGGAGAAAATATTCAAAGCAAAATACGAAAAGTCAAAAATGGGGGAACAAATTGAAATGAAGGAACTAAGAAAGTGAAATGTTGTGAAAGGAAAAGATTTGTGTGATGGCAAGAGTCATCAGAGGAGGGAATGATGGAGCGTGATTAAAATCTAATAATTCACATGAGAAGCTTGCAACATAATGCTTAGTGAAATCGCATAGAAAATGTAAACGTTGATGCATGTGTATGAAATGTGCCGACAGGGAGTGGCCACCATTATACTCGATGGTTAATGAAATTGACTAATGATGGATTACTAATGTATTAATGTATGATTTTTCTGTATTAATGTTAGGTATTATGTATTAGAATTGCTAATTAATCACTAGGCCTTAGTTAGCATGAGTCGGGGCCTAGCTGTCCGGTCTCATATTAAATGCGTTTTTCTAACGTGCAATGTGCTGACTTGCTGAAGGACATGAAGCTGTACTTTTCCAGAAGACTAGAAGATGTGTGTAACCGTAGTAAATTATTTCTCATGAGAACCCGACTTGCTTAAGGAGACATTCTTGTGGAGCGCAACAGTGTAATTCGCAACAGGTACAAGGTCATTTACACTAGGGAAGACAATGGGACTACTGACTTGAGTAACAAATGTCACTTATTCCTCCACGGACATTCTACCCTTTGGAGGCGTCAAACCCAGAAACCAATGAGCTGTGTGAGAACTGTCAAAAGTGGAAAGCTCTAATGAGGCGACAAGTAAACTATTGGATGGAGATAATGAAGCACCAAAACTTGCCCAATTGGAAATTAGGGGACTGTACAACTAGTTTAATATAATCTTTTGACTCAAGGAGAAATCAGCAATTACGAGCCCGTGCGTGCCTTTTTGCTATCACCCAGCCACTTTGTGACTCTGCTTAGAGACTTTGCTGTTTGACTCTTCAAACCATCCTCATCCTTGCCTAGCCCGTTCTATACCTTTCCTCCTTATGAGGGAGGTATTCCTTGTTGCCGTCTTACGGAACTTTGTTGTGTTTCTTGGCTGATGGTGAATCAACTGATGTCCTGAGGACGAAGACTGACTCTGTATGGTGACCCATTACGGAGGTTAACTATATGATGATGAAATTTTAATTGTCTGTTTGCCTTTCCTTTCTAGGTACCAACTGCTTCTTTTGACAGAGACCATAGTTAGATGTTTTCTAAATTTGTGTTGCTAAATTGTTTTGCATGAAGCCCAACATGCTAATGCTAATTCGAGGTTAGTTAAGGAATTCACTAAACAGATGCAAATAGACAAATGACGGAATCTATGCTTTGTTGAATAATGCGCTAATGATATTCTGTTAAGTTTAACCCATGTTGACGTCGTGCTATGTTCTAATGTTTATGATTTTTGCTTTGATGAAATCTTATTCAAGTTGCCATATTATGACATTGTTGATGTGTTTTCTGGTTTTGAGAATAATAAACTTGCTAGTAGAGTGTAAACAATAGGGAATAAATATAATAAGTCTTACTAAATTCTGTGTGGTTATTCATGACTGAAAGGTCATGGTGTGTTTCAATTTTATTGATGTTATTGATTAAATTTGATTGATTTGCTATTGTGAATATTGATGAGGTTATTGATCTATTCAATGACATGTTGAATAGTTATCTCGTCTTAAGGAGACTTCAATAAGGGTCAAAATATTAATCTGCCTAAAACGAGTCCCAGAGTGAATAAATTATCTAGATTGTGACGCGTTATCAGGTGCATTGGGGCATCAGCTGATTTACAAGGCCAAACCTATGGAGCAGCTTGAGAATTTTCAAGTAAACCAGAAGGCTCATATCATCTAACAATTTTTGGGGCATGTCTGCCTGTTTGTAAGAGAACTTGTTGGCTCAAGTGCCACAATCAAGAACCCTGTATCTGGGACACAGTATGTCACAGTTGGTTTCTGGTTGCACACGTGCTTCACGTGCTCATGATTTACTTGAAGACTTTCAACTATTTCAAGAACTCTGGTAGGATTAAATTCCAATCACTTGTCACTAGGCATTAGCTGTGGCGGCTGGCAGCTATGGGTCGGTGGTTGGGTCCATGCATGTAATCTGCCTTTGATCGGCTTCACTTTCTCTTTCTTTCCCATATTAGCATCTGTTTTCAACACCATGTTCTCTCTCCAGTGGTGCTTATTTTTCTACGTTATTCTCCCCAGGTTATAAGTATTTTCACATTAAAGCATGATCTCTATTTTCCACAACATTCTAGTCCCACACATGCACTGGCGGCTGCTGTGAGAATCCAGACATGCCATGCTCTTTGGGCAGCCGGGGCTTCAAGGAGCTGCAGAGATAGAGCTCCTTATGTTCTGCAGGCAGGCAGTCCGCGCTTCAAAGTGCTGTTGTGGCCTTCATTCACATGTTGCAGGATGTGTGAGAAAGCTGCAGCGGCCTGTCTTCCTTGAGAGGCAGCAGCCTGAGGCTTTAATGGTATGTGGCGACCTGTTGGTCTCTAGCCCCAGGGGTTCAAGGAGCTATGGGCCTTGGCTCAGTAGACAAGAACAGGCCTCAAAGAGCATCCCGTTCCTTAAGGTGCTGCAGCTGCCTGCGCTCACTGGGCCTTTAGGACTCCAAAGACCACATATGGTCTGTGCACTCTAAGCTAGACATGGTTCTAAAGCATTATGTTCTCTAAGCATACTGGCTTCAAGAAGCTGCAGCATCTTGTGCTCTGTGCTGCAGCCTTTGCTTCCTTGGCAATGTGGTTTCTTAGTGCCACAGATGCTTTCTGCAGTATGCGCTTGAAGGGACTTCAGACCAATGCTCTTTAGGCAGGAGAGCTTCATTGAGCTGTATCGGCCTGTGCTGACTTGCCACAGCAGGCAAGTTCTAGGCAGCAATAGTCCCAATGAGTTGCAGAGGCCTGGGTTCTCTGTCTACAGTTGGTTTCAAGGAGTTGTGTGGCCTGAGCCCTCAAGAGGCTTTGCTACCTGTGCACTCTAGGCAGCACGACTTCAAAGACCTGGGGAAACACTCTCCTGCCCAGCACCCTGAGACTACGAGAGACGTGGCCAAGGGAGAGACCCGGTGGAAACGCTCTCAATGCTACTGCTAGAATAAATATAAAAAGCAGTCACTTACTTACCTTGCTTCTTCACTCTGGTGTTCTTCTATTCTTTTCGAGGCTCCATCGCGGTTCTCAGCCATCTCAAGCTAACCATCCTGATGCAGCTCTCATGCTGATAACTTGCATGAGAGAAGTTCCAGGATTGGAGAGAGCAGCCTCTCTCAGCACTCCCAAGGCCACTGGAGGCCTGTGCTTGCTTTCAACGCAGCTCTCTAAAATGGTTGGGTTGAGAGGTTTAATGTGCACATGTCTGGCTGACACCAGGAGACATTCACACTTTAAACTTAAGTGGACATTCCACCATTCTGTTGCTGCTGCCACTCAGCTGCCATGGCCCCAACCCATCCAGAAACTCGGTTCTGGATGGGTGGATAAAAATTAAAGTGGTGATAAATGAACTTTTTTACCATTTTATTTTTCATCTCTGGGGCTTTTCCTGCGGCATTTTAGTCAGTGGGGCAACGCTGCCCTGCTCTAATGGAGGAGCTGCTCCTGTGCATTAGGGACATCTGATAGAGTGGCCACAAACGTATTCAAAGGAAATTGTAACAGCTTCATGCAACACTTCATTGTAGATGAATAGTGGTATTGCAATGGCACCGAGACAGTAACCACCACAGGTAGCCTTGGAGCAGGGACAATTCACTCATGGTGAAGCAAGCTATGCAGTCAATACTTTTTAATCAGCCTTTTACTGTCATACAGTTTATTGATATTGCATTATGACACAAGTAGTAAATACATTGCAATTCTTTCTGTGCCTGTGACCACTGTACAGGCTCTCCTCTAGAGCTCTCCACAAATACCAAAAGATACCTTGTCTGTAGTCTAATTTTACCCCGATGCAGCTACAGCCCACAGATACTAAAAATACTTAACATGCAATTGAATTACAACACACGATATGCTTCAGATAAAATGATCATTCACATGTAGCAAAACTTGATACATAAGGAGCTGCTTTTACTCTAATTCTTACTCTCAACTACACTGCAATTGTCAAAATAATTGATCAGCCCTCCATACCAACCATGCTGCCTTCATCCACTCGCTCAGACTAGGATGCAGGTGGGGTGATGTCAGGTTACTTATCAACATATCTCGTACTCCTTTTGCCCACGCCTTGAATCTCTCCAACATATATTTGAGCATATCACCCCTTCAGATTGTATATAATATTACTGTCTCACCTACTGGACACTACACATACGCTCTGAGATAGAGGAAGAGGTAAACTCTACTCTCGACTATGGCGCTACTGAAAGCTCCTGCATATTTTCTGGCATTTTCAACTTCCACAAGAAGAACATGTGAAGACTATTCTGTACGATCTTTTTCTATCTTATCACTTCGTTTGAAGCAAAGATAAGCAGCTCGCACATTTTCATGGTAGATTACTCAACCTAAACTTACTTTCCACTACCTTAACCGTCTCCTCTATCATATATCCATCTCTCTTGAATACTCCATGATTCACGTACTCCTTAAGATCTCATATAGCAGTCTGCCAAATAAAACTCACATTGATTTCCGAATGAAAAAGAAATTCACAATGATCTGACTCCGCATCCAAACAGTAGCAATGTCAACAGCCTGATTCAGTCAACCTTTAACTACCAATTTACAGTGCATACCTTCAGTCAAGTGCTCCCCATCCAGTATCCTGGATCTCGACATCTATCCAAGCCATTAGGTCCCAAAAGCATAATGACCGCGAAGAAAGAAGTAGTCTTCCAGAACTTCAGAATTTATCGATTGGGCCTCAGTTTGGCAACAACCACCTTCACCAACTCCCAAGTAAAACACTAATATGACTGAAGGCCTGATTTAGATTTAGGCAGGTGGGTTACTCTGTCACAATGGTGACAGATATTTCGTCCACCAAAATATAAATCCCATAGTAAATATCGGGACTTATAATTCTGCGGACAGGAATCCGTCCCCATTGTGAGGGAGTAACCCATCCGCCAAAATCTAAATCAGGCCCTTAATCTCTTTACCAGGACCTCTTACTCAGAAGCTATCCCATAACATGAACTCACGTCTCTGTTTTCCTTGAAGCAGCATAGACTTCTCTATATTCATGCTGTGACTTTGTATCCTAATATAAACTCCCAATTCGGCAAAATAATAAACATATTCCATACTTATCCACCTGCTCACCAAATCCCATCTGTATTCAGTTATCACTGCTGCCAGCTGCATTTATTTCTCTCATCACCCATTAAGTTAACTCCTAGTCCAGTCATGAGCGCACTGTACTGGCGTGCTGCAAACTCTGCAGCTATAATTACCTATGTCCTTAAGTAAAACCCGTTCAGTACAGTGTAATTATGACCTTTCAAAAAAGAAGGAAATAACTGTGTGGGCACAGAATTACTGTATTGAACTCTTCACAGTGTTCGGTAGCTCATTACTACATGCTCTGACCAAGTGGTGAATGGGGACAGGACCTTCAGTGCGGGACTGCGGTAGAGGCAGGAGGTTGGAAGGGTAGCGGAAAAAAGGGAAAACATTTCCCAGGCACTGAAATCAGGTCCACCAATCCTGCACCCGAGAAAACTGACCAGTTGAGATCAAATAGAGCAGAATTCCACAACAGAATTCTGCTTCATGCGCCTAGTAATCAGGGCCATAATGCACATTTGTCCAATTAGAAGCCCAATCTTTATCATCCAGTGTTAGGAAAGTACCATCTTGCCTGGCATGTTACCCCCATTTTCACTGTATGTATGTATGTTTTTGCCCTTGTGTCACCGGGATCCTGCCAGGCAGGGCCCCAGTGCTCATAAGTATGTGACCTGTATGTGTTCCCTGTGTGATGCCTAACTGTATCACTGAGGCTCTGCTAACCAGAACCTCAGTGTTTATGCTCTCTCTGCTTTCTAAATTTTTCACTGCAGGCTAGTGACTACATTTACCAATTCTCATTGGCACCCTGGTACACCCATATAATTCCCTTGTATATGGTACTGAGGTACCCAGGGTATTGGGGTTCCAGGAGATCCCTATGGGATGCAGCATTTCTTTTGCCACCCATAGGGATCTCTGACAATTCTTACACAGGCCTGTCACTGCAGCCTGAGTGAAATAACGTCCAAGTTATTTCACAGCCATTTTTTACTGCACACAAGTAACTTTTAAGTCACCTATATGTCTAACCTTCAACTGGTGAAGGTTGGGTGCCAAGTTACTTAGTGTGTGGGCACCCTGGCACTAGCCAAGGTGCCCCCTCATTGTTCAGGGCAAATTCCCCAGACTTTGTGAGTGCGGGGACACCATTACACGCGTGCACTACATAGGTCACTACCTATGTATAGCGTCACAATGGTAACTCCGAACATGGCCATGTAACATGTCTAAGATCATGGAATTCCATGATCCCCCGGGTCTCTAGCACAGAACGCGGGTACTGCCAAACTGCCTTTCCGGGGTTTTCACTGCAGCTGCTGCTGCTGCCAACTGCTCAGACAGGATTATGCCCTCCTGGGGTCCAGGCAGCCCTGGCCCAGGAAGGCAGAACAAAGGATTTCCTCTGAGAGAGAGTGTTACACCCTCTCCCTTTGGAAATAGGTGTGAAGGGCTGGGGAGGAGTAGCCTCCCCCAACCTCTGGAAATGCTTTGATGGGCACAGATGGTGCCCATCTCTGCATCAGCCAGTCTACACCGGTTCAGGGATCCCTCAGCCCTTCTCTGGCGCGAAACTGGACAAAGGAAAGGGGAATGACCACTCCCATGACCAGTACCTCCCAGTGGAGGTGCCCAGAGCTCCTCCAGTGTGTCCCAGACCTCTGCCATCTTGGAAACAGAGGTGTTGGGGCACACTGGACTGCTCTGAGTGGCCAGTGCCAGCAGGTGACGTCAGAGACCCCCTCTGATAGGCTCCTACCTCTCTTGGTAGCCAATCTTCCTTTCTTGGTAGCTAAACCTCCTTTTCTGGCTATTTAGAGTCTCTCCTCTGGGGAATTCTTCAGATAACGAATGCAAGAGCTCACCAGAGTTCCTATGCACTTCCCTCTTTGACTTCTGCCAAGGATCGACCGCTGACTGCTCCAGGACGCCTGCAAAACCACAACAAAGTAGCAAGACGACTAGCAGCAACATTGTAGAGCCTCATCCTGCCGGCTTTCTCGGCTGTTTCCTGGTGGTGCATGCTCTGGGGGTCTTGTGCCTTCAACCCGCACTGGAAGCCAAGAAGAAATCTCCTGTGGGTCGACGGAATCTTCCCCCTGCTAACGCAGGCACCAAAAGACTGCATCAATGGTCCTCTGGGTCCCTTCTCATCCTGAAGAGCGTGGTCCCTGGAACACAGGGACTTTATCCAAGTGTCTCCCATAGTCCAGTGATCCTTCAGTGTAAGTTTGGTGGAGGTAAGTCCTTGCCTTCCCACGCTAGACTGCAAACCTGTGAACTGCGTTATTTGCAGCAGCTCCGGCTCCTGTGCACTCTTCCAGGATTTCCTTTGTGCACAGCCTAGCCTGGGTCCCCAGCACTCCGTCCTGCAGTGCTCAACCCTCTGAATTGGCCTCTGGCATCGTGGGACCCTCCTTTGTGACTCTGAGCCAGCTCCGGTTCACAAATCTTCTAAGTGCCTGTTTGGGCACTTCTGCGGGTGCTGCCTGCTTCTGTGGGGGCTCTCTGAGTTGCTGAGCACCTCTTCTGTCTCCTCCTCCAAGGGGCGACATCCTGGTCCTTCCTGGTTCCCAGCAGCACCCAAAAACCTCTACCATGACCCTTGCAGCTAGCAAGGCTTGTTTGCGGTATTTCTGCATGGGAATACTTCTGCAACCTTCATCCCAATATGGGACATCTTCCCTTCAAAGGATAAGATCCTAGTCCTCTTCGTTGTTGCAGAAATCCAAGCTTCTTCCATCCAGAGGCAGCTTCCTTGCACCTTCATCTGGGGTTTTCTGGGCTCCTGCCCCCCCTGGACACTATCGCAACTCTTGGACTTGGTCCCCTTGACTTGCAGGTCCTCAGGTCCAGGAATTTGTCTTCAGTGCTTTGCTGGTGTTTATGGTTCTTGAAGAATCCCCCTATCACGACTATGTTGCTCTTCTGGGGTTGTAGGTGTATTTTACTCCTACTTTTCAGGGTCTTGGGGTGGGGTATCTTGGACACCCTGAATGTTTTCTTACAGTTCCAGCAACCCTCTACAAGCTCCCATAGGTCTGGGGTCCATTCCACTTTTGGAGTATATGGTTTGTGTTGCCCCTAGACATATGTTTGCCTATTGCAACCTATTGTATTTATACACTGTTTGCATTACTTTTCTGACTCTTACTTACCTGTTTTGGGTTTGTGTACATATAACTTGTGTATATTACTTACCTTCTTACTGAGGGTACTCACTGAGATACTTGTGGCATATTGTCATAAAAATAAAGTACCTTTATTTTGAGTAACTCTGAGTATTGTGTTTTCTTATGATATTGTGCATATCATATAAGTGGTATAGTAGGAGCTTTGCATGTCTCCTTGTTCAGCCTAAGCTGCTTTGCCATAGCTACCTCTATCAGCCTAAGCTGCTAGAAACACCTCTATTCTACTAATAAGGGATAACTGGACCTGGCACATGGTGTAAGTACCACAAGGTACCCACTATAAGCCAGGCCAGCCTCCTACACCAGTCATTTAAATCTGACCCGATAATGCATCTAGCTATTTTGTTCAGGGTTTTTGCCTTGCCTTCCCTCCTGCTTCAAACACTATTTTATCGCCATCTTTTCTCCCAAGTATTTCAACGTTGCTGTTGTTCTTCAACTACTGATGCAGCCAAAAACTCTCACTGCCTTCCATCCATCTAAGTCGGAACAGGTGTCACGTTTGATAAAAATAATTAATAACTATTCAAGAAATAAGCTCCCATCCCTTATAAAGACAAAATTCTGCTGTAAACACCCTGTCACAGTTCAAATGATCTGCCCCGTGTACTGGTACATAGAAATACAGAAGATGTATTTGTGATAGGCCCTATTGTTTGACAATATAACATTAGAATAATTTGCATATTTTATTTTTTATTTAAATCCTGTCCACTGATCTGCAGCTATAATTACCTATGTCCTTAAGTAAAACCCGTTCAGTACAGTGTAATTATGACCTTTCAAAAAAGAAGGAAATAACTGTGTGGGCACAGAATTACTGTATTGAACTCTTCACAGTGTTCGGTAGCTCATTACTACATGCTCTGACCAAGTGGTGAATGGGGACAGGACCTTCAGTGCGGGACTGCGGTAGAGGCAGGAGGTTGGAAGGGTAGCGGAAAAAAGGGAAAACATTTCCCAGGCACTGAAATCAGGTCCACCAATCCTGCACCCGAGAAAACTGACCAGTTGAGATCAAATAGAGCAGAATTCCACAACAGAATTCTGCTTCATGCGCCTAGTAATCAGGGCCATAATGCACATTTGTCCAATTAGAAGCCCAATCTTTATCATCCAGTGTTAGGAAAGTACCATCTTGCATGGCATGTTACCCCCATTTTCACTGTATGTATGTATGTTTTTGCCCTTGTGTCACCGGGATCCTGCCAGGCAGGGCCCCAGTGCTCATAAGTATGTGACCTGTATGTGTTCCCTGTGTGGTGCCTAACTGTATCACTGAGGCTCTGCTAACCAGAACCTCAGTGTTTATGCTCTCTCTGCTTTCTAAATTTTTCACTGCAGGCTAGTGACTACATTTACCAATTCTCATTGGCACCCTGGTACACCCATATAATTCCCTTGTATATGGTACTGAGGTACCCAGGGTATTGGGGTTCCAGGAGATCCCTATGGGATGCAGCATTTCTTTTGCCACCCATAGGGATCTCTGACAATTCTTACACAGGCCTGTCACTGCAGCCTGAGTGAAATAACGTCCAAGTTATTTCACAGCCATTTTTTACTGCACACAAGTAACTTTTAAGTCACCTATATGTCTAACCTTCAACTGGTGAAGGTTGGGTGCCAAGTTACTTAGTGTGTGGGCACCCTGGCACTAGCCAAGGTGCCCCCTCATTGTTCAGGGCAAATTCCCCAGACTTTGTGAGTGCGGGGACACCATTACACGCGTGCACTACATAGGTCACTACCTATGTATAGCGTCACAATGGTAACTCCGAACATGGCCATGTAACATGTCTAAGATCATGGAATTCCATGATCCCCCGGGTCTCTAGCACAGAACGCGGGTACTGCCAAACTGCCTTTCCGGGGTTTTCACTGCAGCTGCTGCTGCTGCCAACTGCTCAGACAGGATTATGCCCTCCTGGGGTCCAGGCAGCCCTGGCCCAGGAAGGCAGAACAAAGGATTTCCTCTGAGAGAGAGTGTTACACCCTCTCCCTTTGGAAATAGGTGTGAAGGGCTGGGGAGGAGTAGCCTCCCCCAACCTCTGGAAATGCTTTGATGGGCACAGATGGTGCCCATCTCTGCATCAGCCAGTCTACACCGGTTCAGGGATCCCTCAGCCCTTCTCTGGCGCGAAACTGGACAAAGGAAAGGGGAATGACCACTCCCATGACCAGTACCTCCCAGTGGAGGTGCCCAGAGCTCCTCCAGTGTGTCCCAGACCTCTGCCATCTTGGAAACAGAGGTGTTGGGGCACACTGGACTGCTCTGAGTGGCCAGTGCCAGCAGGTGACGTCAGAGACCCCCTCTGATAGGCTCTTACCTCTCTTGGTAGCCAATCTTCCTTTCTTGGTAGCTAAACCTCCTTTTCTGGCTATTTAGAGTCTCTCCTCTGGGGAATTCTTCAGATAACGAATGCAAGAGCTCACCAGAGTTCCTATGCACTTCCCTCTTTGACTTCTGCCAAGGATCGACCGCTGACTGCTCCAGGACGCCTGCAAAACCACAACAAAGTAGCAAGACGACTAGCAGCAACATTGTAGAGCCTCATCCTGCCGGCTTTCTCGGCTGTTTCCTGGTGGTGCATGCTCTGGGGGTCTTGTGCCTTCAACCCGCACTGGAAGCCAAGAAGAAATCTCCTGTGGGTCGACGGAATCTTCCCCCTGCTAACGCAGGCACCAAAAGACTGCATCAATGGTCCTCTGGGTCCCTTCTCATCCTGAAGAGCGTGGTCCCTGGAACACAGGGACTTTATCCAAGTGTCTCCCATAGTCCAGTGATCCTTCAGTGTAAGTTTGGTGGAGGTAAGTCCTTGCCTTCCCACGCTAGACTGCAAACCTGTGAACTGCGTTATTTGCAGCAGCTCCGGCTCCTGTGCACTCTTCCAGGATTTCCTTTGTGCACAGCCTAGCCTGGGTCCCCAGCACTCCGTCCTGCAGTGCTCAACCCTCTGAATTGGCCTCTGGCATCGTGGGACCCTCCTTTGTGACTCTGAGCCAGCTCCGGTTCACAAATCTTCTAAGTGCCTGTTTGGGCACTTCTGCGGGTGCTGCCTGCTTCTGTGGGGGCTCTCTGAGTTGCTGAGCACCTCTTCTGTCTCCTCCTCCAAGGGGCGACATCCTGGTCCTTCCTGGTTCCCAGCAGCACCCAAAAACCTCTACCATGACCCTTGCAGCTAGCAAGGCTTGTTTGCGGTATTTCTGCATGGGAATACTTCTGCAACCTTCATCCCAATATGGGACATCTTCCCTTCAAAGGATAAGATCCTAGTCCTCTTCGTTGTTGCAGAAATCCAAGCTTCTTCCATCCAGAGGCAGCTTCCTTGCACCTTCATCTGGGGTTTTCTGGGCTCCTGCCCCCCCTGGACACTATCGCAACTCTTGGACTTGGTCCCCTTGACTTGCAGGTCCTCAGGTCCAGGAATTTGTCTTCAGTGCTTTGCTGGTGTTTATGGTTCTTGAAGAATCCCCCTATCACGACTATGTTGCTCTTCTGGGGTTGAAGGTGTATTTTACTCCTACTTTTCAGGGTCTTGGGGTGGGGTATCTTGGACACCCTGAATGTTTTCTTACAGTTCCAGCAACCCTCTACAAGCTCCCATAGGTCTGGGGTCCATTCCACTTTTGGAGTATATGGTTTGTGTTGCCCCTAGACATATGTTTGCCTATTGCAACCTATTGTATTTATACACTGTTTGCATTACTTTTCTGACTCTTACTTACCTGTTTTGGGTTTGTGTACATATAACTTGTGTATATTACTTACCTTCTTACTGAGGGTACTCACTGAGATACTTGTGGCATATTGTCATAAAAATAAAGTACCTTTATTTTGAGTAACTCTGAGTATTGTGTTTTCTTATGATATTGTGCATATCATATAAGTGGTATAGTAGGAGCTTTGCATGTCTCCTTGTTCAGCCTAAGCTGCTTTGCCATAGCTACCTCTATCAGCCTAAGCTGCTAGAAACACCTCTATTCTACTAATAAGGGATAACTGGACCTGGCACATGGTGTAAGTACCACAAGGTACCCACTATAAGCCAGGCCAGCCTCCTACACCAGTCATTTAAATCTGACCCGATAATGCATCTAGCTATTTTGTTCAGGGTTTTTGCCTTGCCTTCCCTCCTGCTTCAAACACTATTTTATCGCCATCTTTTCTCCCAAGTATTTCAACGTTGCTGTTGTTCTTCAACTACTGATGCAGCCAAAAACTCTCACTGCCTTCCATCCATCTAAGTCGGAACAGGTGTCACGTTTGATAAAAATAATTAATAACTATTCAAGAAATAAGCTCCCATCCCTTATAAAGACAAAATTCTGCTGTAAACACCCTGTCACAGTTCAAATGATCTGCCCCGTGTACTGGTACATAGAAATACAGAAGATGTATTTGTGATAGGCCCTATTGTTTGACAATATAACATTAGAATAATTTGCATATTTTATTTTTTATTTAAATCCTGTCCACTGATTTGGTTTTACTTTGTGTTGAGATTAGAGGGATCTCTAAGCACTCCTTTCAATTAAGAAAAATCCCTGCAGAAGGCGTAGTACATTCCTTATGTATTCTACAAGTTTCTCCCAGAGAGGTACTTTAGGGTTCCAGACTTCAGACCTGAAAAAGTATATGCACCATGTTTGAGATTCTCTCAATGAGTCATAAAATAACCTCTCCCTGAATCCCAGTTCCGCTGCTCTGTAGGAAGTAATGCAGGAAGAGCACACTCTATTAAGAATGTAGTATTAAATGAACATATGTATTGCTATTACAGTGTCAAAACAATAAAAATTCAGCAATTATTGTTATAGTTTTTCCAAGTAATTATAACTTGCAACCTAAGGTAACGCCCCCGCCATGCATATAGCTTTTTCTTTGATAATTTGACTTCTAATGTTTCAAGTTGTCATGAGAGCTGTAATATCTGGGATTATTAGCAGTGCAGGGCGAGGGCGCTTTTTTGTTTTGCCAGTAATTTTAGCACCATTGGACAAATCTTCACGAAATTTTTAAAACCAATGAAACAGTCAGTTCAGCTGCTATTTTAAAAGTTTCAGGGTGAGCCGTCATGCGGGGGCTGAGAAAAGGGGGGTCCTAAAATGCATTTTCCCCATGTATTTAGCCATTTGGATTTTGAACATGACTACAGCCCGAAATGCTGGACAGAATTACACTAAATTTGGCACAAAGCTAGCTCTTCGTTTAGAAAGTGTGCTTTTTGTGATCTGGTGTAAATGTGTTCAATAGTTTTTCAGATATTAGGGAAAAACAAATTGGTATCTCTGGGCAGAGTTAAAGTACAGGTTTCATGTAGAGATGTGATTGGCTATCAGCACTTCAACCAGAAAGTGTTGGCAGCCATCTTGGGAGCAATATATATGATAGCACCCCATTTAAATGCATTGTACTGAATGGCAGGTTTTGAGGGTCACACAAAGGAGAATGTATAATTAGTGATTAAAGATTATAGTTACAGTATAAATCATTTGCTGGTAAGGTGATTTTACCTAGTGAAAAAGCCTTCTGCTGAAATTTCATGAATCATGCTTCAGAGAAAACTGTTTTCTCATGTTTTCCCATAGAGCTTACAGAAGGTGCTCCAGAAGCTAAAATAAGAATATATTTTTAGTAAATTCAAACTATCTTTCTCAGCCATCTAAGAATGAATGTAAAACATGTACTTCCAACAGGAGAAGCCTGTCAATTGATTCCCTTGTGTTCTACTGCAGCTTCCCAGAGTGTTCTAAAGAACAACTAAAGCATAAACAGTCTTACTTATTACAAATGTATGGCATACCTGAAGCCATCTTGATTGAATCAAACTTGTAAAACTTAAAACATCTAATTTAGAAAGGAACAAAAAGAGGGTTTAATTTTTTTCATAGAAATTAGGGTTGGTGCTATAGAAAGAAAAATTAGGACATGTTTTAAGTGAGCTCTCAAATATTGTCTTCAAATTCATTAAAACATTCTGACATGTAGACTGAAACATGCACTTTTAACATCAGTAGCATACTGCCAGTTAACTCCCTGGTGATCAGTAGTTAGCTACAGTGTTATAATGAGCAAATACAGTGTTAACATTCAGAATTTTTGCCAAAAGAGAGTTCAGGAGAAGTCTATGATGGCCTTGAGACTTTAACAACAGGCGGCAAGCTCAGTTCAAGCCCTTGGAGATTCTTCTCAAGCAGGAATGCATACAAAAGTCCAGTCTTTGTCCCCTTTCACAGGCAGAAGCAACAACTGCAGGATAGACCAACAAAGCATAGCCACAGGCAAGGGCAGCACTTCTCCTCAGCTCTTCAGCTCTTCTCCTTGGCAGAGGTTCTTCTTGATTGCAGAAGTGATCTAATTTTCTAGGGTTTTGGGTCCACTACTTATAACCCTTTCTGCCTTTGAAGTAGGCAAACTTCAAATGAAAAGTCTCTCTTGTTTGTAAGATCCTGCCTTGCCCATGCCAGGCCCCAGAAACACCCCACGGGGTTGGAGACTGCATTGTGTGAGGGCAGACACAGTCCTTTTAGGTGTTAGTGACCACTCTCCCCATCCCTCCCAGCACAGATGGCTCATCAGGATATGCAGGCTACATCCCAGCTCCCTTTGTGTCACTGTCTAGAGGAGAGGTGCAAACAGCCCAACTGTCAAACTGACACAGACAGAGAATCCACAAACAGGCAGAGTCAAAGAATGGTTTAAGCAAGAAAATGCCTACTTTCTAAAATTGGCATTTTCTAACACACAGTCTAAAAACAACTTTTACCAAAAGATGTATGTTTAAAGTGTGAGTTCAGAGACCCTAAACTCCAAATTTCTATCTGCTCCCAAAGGGAATCTGCACTTTAATAATATTTAAAGGCAGCCTCCATGTTAACCTATGAGAGAGATAGGCCTTGCAACAGTGAAAACAGAATGTGGCAGTATTTAATTGTTAGGACATGGGAAACCCAGTAGTAGATGTCCTGCATCTAACATGCACTGCACCCTGCCCATGGGGCTGACTAGGGTCTACCTTAGGGGTGCCTTACATGTATGAAAAGGGAATGATTAGGCCTGGAAAGTGGGTACACTTCCAACTTGAATTGGCAGTTTGAAACTGCACACACAGACACTGCAGTGGCAGTCTGAGACATTTTTACAGGGCTACGCATGTGGGTGGCACAACCAGTGCTGCAGGCCTACTAGTAGCATTTGATTTACAGGCCCTGGGCACCTCTAGTGCACTGAACTAGGGACTTACTAGTAAATCAAATATGCCAATCATGGAAAGCCAATTACACATACATTTTACATTGGAACACTTGTACATTAGCACTGGATAGCAATGGTAAAGTGCCCAGAGTTTCAAAAACAGTAAAGCACACATCAACAACCTGGGAATCAGAGGCAAAAGGTTAGGGGAGACCACGCCGAGGATGCCATGTCTAACACATGTCCCCCCCAGCTGAAAGTGGGGAGCAACTATCCAACCACATGTGAGATCTCATCACTAAGACAGAAGAATCTGGAGAGACCATCAACATTGGCGTGTTCTATTTCAGGGCGGTGTTCTGCTGTAAACTCCATCCCCTGTAGGGAAATAGACCACTTCAACAGTGTTGGATTCTCCCCATCATCTGCATTAACCATCTAAGGGGCCTGTGGTCGCTCTAAACCCGGAAGTGAGTCCCAAGCAAATAGGGTCTTAGCTTCTTCAGCACCTAGACCACAGAAAAACATTCACATTCTATTGTACTCCACCAACGTTCCCATGGAAGTAACCTCCTGCTAATGAAGGCTACAGGTTGATCTAGGCCCTCTTTCTTAAACTGTGAGAATACTGCTCCTATACCATGCTCTGAGGGGTCTGTTTGCACAACAAACTCCTTGGAGCAGTCAGGTGCCTTCAGCACAGGTGCTGTGCACATGGCAGCCTTCTGGGCATCAAAAACGGTCTGGCAAACCTCTATTTAGATCACCTTCTTTGCTTGTTTCTTGGAAGCCTACTCATTCAAGGGGGCAACAATGGTGCCATATCCCTTGTCAAACCTCCTGTAATAACCGGTGAGGCCTAAAAAGGCACTCACCTCAGTATGGGTTTTGGGAGGCTCCCAAGCCAGAATGGTATCATTTTTTGGCTGTAGGGGTGCCACCTGGCCAGTCCCTACCTGTTGTCCCAAATACACCACTGATAACGCGTCCCGTCCTAGATAATTTACTTAGTCTGGGACTCGTTTTAGGCCGATGAATCTTTTGACCCTGATTGGAGACACCTTAAGACGAGATACTAATCAGCATGTCAATCAATGGATCAATAACCTCATCAATATTCACAATAGCAAAACAATAAAACTTGTTAATGACATCAATAAGGATCGGAACACACCCTGACCTTTCAGCCATGAACAACCACACAAAATTTTGTAAGATTTATGATATTTATTCCCTATCGATTACACTTCTACTAGTAAGTTTATTAGTCTCATCTCAAAACCAGGAAACACATTAGCACTGTCACAATGTGGCAACTCGAATAAGATTTCAGCAAAGCAAAGATCATAAACATTAGGACAAAGCACGACGTCAACATGGATTAACTTTAGCAGAGTATCATTAGTGCATTATTCAGCAAAGCATAGATTCAGTCATTTGTCTATTTGCGTCCGGTTAGTAAACCCCTTTACTAGCTCGAATTAGCATTGGCATGTTGGGCTTCAAGCAAAACCATTTAGCAACACAAATTTAGAAAACATCTATCTATGGTCTTTATCAAAAAGAAGCAGTTGGTACCTAGAAAGAAAAGGCAAACAAACAATTACAATTTCATTATCCTATATAGTTACCCTCCTTAATGGGTCAGCATATAGAGTCAGTCTTCGTCCTCAGGACATCAGTTGATTCGCCATCAGCCAGGAAACACAGCCAAGTTCAGCAAGTCAGATAATAAGGGCTTCCCTCATAAGGAGGAAAAGTATGAAACGGGCACGGCAAGAGTAATAATGGCTTGAATAGTCAAACAGCAAAGTCTTTAGGCAGAGTGCCAAAGTGGCTAGATAATACAAAGAATGGCACGTAATGGCTAAGGCAAAAAGGTGGCTCGGAATGGCATATAATGGCTGATTTCACCTTGTGACACACGATTATATCAATCTTGCTGTACAGTCCCCTAATTTCCAATCGGGTAACTTTTGGTGCATCATTATCTCCATCCAATAATCAGGTAGTCACCTCATTAGGATTGTCACTTTAGAACAGTTCTCATGTAGTTTATTGGCTCCTGTAATGGACGTCTCCAACGGGTAGAATGTCAGGTACAAGTTTTTATTCTCTCAGGCTCAGTCAGTAGTTCCATTGTCTTTACCAGTTCAGGCGACCTTGTACCTGTTGCAAGTTTACACTGTTGCATTCGGCAAGAATGTCTCCTTGAGCAAGTCGGGTCTCATGAGAAAGAATTTACTACGGTTACACACATCTCCTAGCTTCTGGAAAAGTACGGCTACATGTCCTTCAGCAAGTCAGCACGTTGCACATTAGAAAAACACATTTAATACGAAACCGGCTACACCCCAACTCATGCTAACTAAGCCCTAATGGTTAATTCAGCAAAACCTTAACATATAACTCTTAATGCTAATACAGAATCATACATTAGTACATTAATAATTCATTGTTAGTCACTTTTATTAATCATCGTATTCATTGGTGGCCACTCTCCGTGGGCACATTTCAAACATGCGTTTAGTAAAAGCACAGCAATACATTTTCTATGCGGCATCATTATGCATTAGTTCGCAAATATTTCATGTTAACTTTGATTATAATAACTACACTCCAACACCACTGAACCCTGCCCTATTTGGCACTTGCTTGCCTTTAGTGAGGCCTGCCTTTTGCAGGGCCTCCAACACTCTGCAGAAGTGCTGAACGTGTTCCTCCCAGGTTTGACTGAACACAGCAATGTCATCCAGGTATGCTGCGCTCAAGTCATCCAGCCCAGTCAACACCTGGTTGAACAACCTCTGGAATGTGGCAGTGGGATTTTTCATCCTAAATGGCATCACTTTGAACTGGAAGTGTCCATCTGGGGTAGAAAATGCTGACCTCTTCTTGGCCCCCTCAGTTAGGGCAATCTGCCAATATTCAGAAATCTAATAAAAGGTGCTGAGGTATTTGGCAGCTCCCAACCGATCGATGAGCTTATCAGCTCGGGGGATGGGGTGCGCGTCAGTTTTAGTCACCGCATTAAGACCCCGGTAGTCCACACAGAACGGGAGTTCTGGGGTGGTACCCGGAGCAGCAGTCTTTGGGGCCAGGACCACAGGGCTGGCCCAAGGACTACTAGAAAACTCAATTACCCCTAGTAATAACATCTTAGACACCTCATCTTTGATGCTAGCCCTGACCTTATCAGTCACCGTGTAAACCTTCTGTTTAGTGGGTGGACTGTCCCCGGTGTCCAAGTCATGTGCACACAAGTGTGTGATCCCTGGGATCAAGGAGAACAGGAAGGCAAACTGATCGAATACCTGGTGACAGTCCCTCTGTTGTTCTGAGTTCAGGGAGGGGGAGGTTCACTCCCTCACAGACCCATCCTTTTCTCCAGCAGACCGTAGCTCAACAAAGAGGCTCACTCTCTTTCTCCACTCCATCATCTGTCACTAGGAGCATGGACAATTCAGTCCGCTCAAAGTGTGGCTTGAGACGGTTCACATGCAGTACAATTAAAGGGTTCCTGAGAGTTCGCAAGTCCACCAGGTAGGTGACTTCACTGTTGCGCTCCACCACCTCAAATGGTCCAGTCCGCTTGTCCTGGAGTGCCCTAGGCTTCACTGACTCCATTACCCACACATTCTGGCCAGGCTGAAACTCGACAAGAGTGGCATTTTGGTCATACCAGCACTTCATGTCCTCCTGGCTTGCGTCTAGGTCCTCTTGTGCGAGACCCTGGAAGCGGGCAGTCTGGTTTCTTAGAGCCAGCATGTAACTGAATACATCCTGGTGGGGTTTACTGGGGGCTTTCTCCAAAGCCTCCTTTACCAGGCTAAAAGGTCCCCTGACAGGGTGGCCATACAATAGCTCAAAAGGACTAAATCCAAGCCCTTTTTGAGGCATCTCCCATTAGGCAAACAGAAGGCATGGCAAGAGGACGTCCCACTTACGCCTCAAGGGCTCTGACAGGCCCATGATCATGCCTTTTAAGGTGTGGTTGTATCCTTCAGACCATTGATTTGGGGGTGGTAAGGAGTGGTGAACTTATACGTTACCCCACACTCCTTCCACAGAGGCTTCATATAGGTAGATATGAAGTTGGTACCCCTATCAGATACCACTTCCTTTGGGAACCCCATTCGGGTAAAAAAAAACATCAAGGCACAACCCACCACAGGTGTAAGTGATTGATCTCAGAGGAATGGCTTCTGGGTACAGGGTGGCATGGTCCACCAAGACCAGGTTAAACCTGTTGCCCATGGCGGTCTTGGGATCCAGAGGCCCCACAATGTCAATACAGACCCTTTCAAAGCTGGTACTAACCCCTCAAAAAGGTTGGAGGGGAGCCTTACATTTCCCCCCACTCTTGCCACTTGCCTGACAAGTCTGGCAAGACCTGCAATTAGCATCTGAGTGCCTGTGCATTAGGGGCCAGTAAAAGTGGTTGACAAGCCATTCAAAGGTCTTGTCCTGTCCCAAATGTCCAGCTAAAGGCACATCATGAGCTAGACCCAGTAGAAAGGCTCTGAAGCACTGGGGTACCACCAGCACATGGGCTGACTCAAGTTCACTATACAGGAGGCCGTCCTCCCAATAAATCTGGTGAGATCCTGGCGCCTTACCAGCTGCCTGGTCTGCAGCCTGCTGCCGCAAACCCACCAGAGTATGGCATGTCCTCTGTGCCTCTCAGAATTCCTCCATGGGGGTTTCCCCTTTATGCTGCCACTGTGACAGCTCAGGGACCTCCCTCAGCTCAGCCACCTCTTCCCCTGTAGGCTCCAGGGCGTCATTTTCAGGCTCAGCCTCCTCCTGGTCCAGAGGAACTTCTGGGGACTGTTTCCCATGCCCCTTCTTATTTTTGTCAGTCTCCTGGGCCACTGTTTCAGGCTAAGGGGGCTCCTGACCACCCTGATAGGCTGTCATTAACCTAGTGGATACGCATACCCACCCAGGCAGACCCAACATCTCCAAGTGTGACCTGTGTTCCACCTCCTTCCAATGGGAATCCTCCAGGTCATTGCTAAGCGAACAATCCACAGGCATGGTTGGACTCATAGCTACCTTTAAGGAATCTGAGTCCCCCCACCATTCAAAGGGAACCTGCACCACTCTGCACAGGCACCCTGAGTTATCCACTGCAACTACTTGGTGACATACATGGGGATCTATCTGCTCTTCAAATACCAGTTGACACCTCACTGCAGTTACATTGGCTCCTGTGTCTCTCAGATCCTCCACCCTCTGTCTATTAATGGTCACCCAATGCCTGTACTTTTTAGTGTTCTCAGGCACTAGAGTTCTCTGGACCATCTCACTGTCCCCTAGTGAGACAATGGTCATCTCAGCTGGCTCCCACCCACCTGGAACTAACTCCTTCCCTAGCGCTACACTGGCCAAAACCGGTAACTGAGCACCATTGGGTGCAGGTGTACCCTTGGTACATTTTGGGTCCCCTCTCACATGACCCACTTGATCACATGCATAACTCTTATGGGGGTGATCCCCTTTCACAGGTTTCCCTTTGGAGAACCATGATTTCTTTTCACTGGGGGTTGGGAATCCTTACCCTGGGAACTAGGTTGGGGCCCTTTAGAGAACACCTCCTGTTTACCCATACCCTTCCTTCTTCTGAGAGGGACTCTGCCCACCCTTGGCGTGGTCTTCTCATTCCTCTTCTGGACCCTGGTGCTCTCCGAATGGTCTGCTTCCTGAGCAGCTTCCTGGGGTCAGTCAGCCTGCTGTCAATCAGGTGTTGGAGCAGCTCTGCAAAACATAAACTGTACAAGTGCTCCCAAGTAATTAAATTGTAAAGCTCCTGATACGTTGTCACCTTACTGCCCTTCACCCAACCATCCAGTGACCTGCCAAAAGAATCAACACATTTCAACCATGTTTGCGATTTCTTCTTCTTGTAGCACCTAAACTTGTTCTTATACGGCTCAGGGGCCAGACCATACCTTGTGAGTAGGGTGTCCTTCATGAAAGGTTAGGTGAGCCCCTGAGAATCCCTTAAGGATGTCAGAGTATCCCTTCTGTCTACCTCAAAGTGCTTCCACAGACCCGTCCCCCAATGAGCTTCAGGGACCAGATTCATTTGGAGAGCCCAGACTCATACCCCTTGAACCACAAGAATATGTCATCCTCCCTTTTGTAAACCTTCACATGTTCCTTAGGAATGTGCACCCTCCTCTCAGGCTGCACTGTGATATTGCTGCCACCATCTTCAGGGGGCTGGTTCCTCTGATCCAGCTCCCTTAAGCTGAGCTCATGAGCCGCAGTATTGTCTTCACCTCTATGTCCATTCTCCTTTCTTCCATCTCCCTTTGCACCATACACTTCTCCAACTCCAGCTGGTGAGCCCTCTCTGCCTGTCTGTCCTGTAACTCTTCAAGAGTCAGACCCTTGGATGACACACTGCTACCTGCCCTAGAGACTCTCTTCCTGGACATAAACGTCCCACCCACAATAACATTGTATATGGATTGCACCTCCTCATCCTCCTCCTCCTCCGTGTGCCCCTCACCTTCCTTGGCTGTTATCCAGGCCCTCAGTGCTTTCTGCAGCTCCTCCTTCCTGGTAGAGCCCTTAATGGGACAGGCAAGATTTTTGCATAACTGCCTCAACTGAGCAACTGTATAGCTCTCCACTTTCTCTAAGTCAAAAGCAGCTCCAGCTGATGCATCTCCAGATTGAGACATGATGAAGAATCATCAAAAGTGCAAAGATCCAAAGCAGAAAAAGAGCTCCCAATGAAGTTCAAAAGTCAATCAAACATCAGCAAAAGTATGGAAGTAGGGAAAAATCTAAAAAGAAAAAAAGCAAAAAACAAGCTGTATGTGGTCACATAATGGTCTGCACTGAAAACATTAGTGTACACTTAATCACTGTATCAAAGTACAAATACAAGTCCAATCCTCACTGCTGATCACCAATGTTAGAAATGGGGTCTTTGGCTGGTAGTCAGGTTCCCCCTGTCCAAGCAAGGACCCTCACTCTAGTCAGGTTAAAGGAGAATCACCCTCACTTAACCCGCACTAACCCTCTTGGTAGCTTGCCACGAGCAGGCAGGCTTAACTTCAGAAGCAATACAGTATGTAAAGTATTTGTACCAACACACACAGTAATACAGTGAACCACTACAAAATGACACAACAGCTTTAGAAAAATAGGTAATATTTATCGAAACAAAACAAGACCATAACAACAAAAATCCAACATACAGAAGTCAAGATTAGAATTGTAAAAAGATTAAGGGCCAGATGTATGAAAATATTTTGCACTCTCAAACGGTAAAATCGGCCGTTTGCAAGTGCAAAATAGTGGTCTGCAATGCATGAAAGGCATTCGCAGACCACAAAGTAGAAATCGCTAAAATCGCGCTTTTTAGCATTGTGACCTGGATTTTGCAAGGCAATGCTGCAAAAAATCGCAAATTGCGATTTTTCATAGAATGGCATTTTGCACATGCAACCAAGTGGTAACCTGGTGCAAAATTTAAAAATGCAGTAAAACTGCATTTTTAAATTGAACATGTAAAGCACACATGGCCTTTTGGCATGTGTGTACCTTACATGTTTAAAAAAAAAAAATTGGGGGGCAGGAGAGGGGGCCTTAGGCCCCCAGCACCCTGGCCTTTTGCATTTCCAAAATTGCGATTTCTGGTTCAGAAATCGCAATTTTGGAAATGCAAAAAAATTGCAGCTATGGGCCAACAGGCCCATAGCTGCAAATGGGGCCGGTATCTCAATTTGCGATTCAGTAATAGCATTTGCGATTTTTAAGAAATCGCTATTACCGATTCGCAAATGTGATACATGGCCCTTTGCGAGTCGGTACTGTCGATTTCTTAAAAATCGCTATTACCGAATCGCAATGGGCCGTGATGATACATCTGGCCCTAAGAGTCTTAGGGGGTCATTCTGACCTCGGCGGTAAAAGGCGCTTACCGCCGGTCAGAAGACCGCCATAACACCACCGCGGCCACGGGAAACCGCCACGGTCATTCTGACCCGCAACAGGCAAACCGCCAAAAATCCGACATCCACAAAAGTCCGCCACACCAACGGCCAGCAAAAAACTGGCGATGACCAAACCTCCACCGTCACGCTAACAGAAATACGCCCATTCCATTCCGACCCACGAATCCACGCGGAGGTCTTTCAACCGCGGTATTCCATTGGCGGTACACACCGCCGCGGTCAAAATACACACACAGCTCCAAAACACTGCCACATTGGACATTTTGAAATACACACACCTGATACACATACAAACACCACTCCCACACACCCAACACAATATAAAACACACACCCACATCACCCACAAACCCCTACGACCACCATTTATTGACTAAGGCCAGAGAGAGACACCACCAGCTAGTACAGAGCATTCACAGGCACATTACACCCTCACTCACACAACATCCACGCACAAAACACCAAACACCACCACACTCACCACACTCATCACCACAAACACCACCCCAAACCTCATCCACACCACCCCATGGCACCCCAAAGACACCCCAGGTTTTCAGACGCTGAACTCAGGGTCATGGTGGAGGAAATAGTTCGGGTAGAGCCCCAGCTCTTCGGGACACAGGTGCAGCACACCACCATTGCCAGGAAGATGGAGCTATGGCAAAGAATAGTGGACAGGGTCTACGCTGTTGGTCAGCATCCACGAAATCGGGACGACATCAGGAAGCGGTGGAACGACCTACGGGGGAAAGTGCGTTCCATGGTATCCAGACACAACATCGCGGTGCAGAAGACTGGCGGCGGACCCCCACCTCAACCCCCAGAATTTACAACATGGGAGGAACAGGTCTTGGCGATCCTGCATCCTGAGGGCCTCGCAGGAGTAGGCAGAGGAATGGACTCTGGTAAGTCTAATCTCAACTACTTCATCCCCCCCACCCACCGGCATGCCAAATCATACCCCCACCCTCCCCCCCCACCCCCATCACACATCCTCCTTGCTAATGTCTCACCATCACAACCCACCCATCCCAACACCAAGCCCTGCATGCGACCACAAACCATGGACACCCATCACCTAAGCATGCCCACTGCACATACCCATCCCCCCCCAAACCACCGTCACAACAGCCCCCACAAGGGAATGCCAGCACTGGGGTAGACGGGCACCCACCCATTGCACGCTATGGCACACACAGAAGCAATAACCATACTCTTATACCCCTGCAGGACCCGAATGCCACGACACCGCCCAGGAGGGTCCAGAAATGTCCATTCCACCCCCAGAAGAGGCCCACAGTGATGACAGCAGCTCTGTCTCCCTGGACCCAGATGACCAGCCCGGCCCATCGGGGACCTCGGGACAGTCGGTTCCCCTCAGACAGCCACAGGCCACAGCAGACCTACCCCCCTCTGGGAACACCAGCACAGCACCCACCCAGCGGGCCCATGCCTCTGTCTCTAGGACACGTCAATCAGCGGTGTGTCCACCACTACAGGGCACCCAGGATAACCCACCACCCCAACAACAACAGGGACCTGGGGGTGTGGTAGTGGGCACACGGTCCAGGGGACAGAGGCCCAGGGAAACAGGGGAACTGGGAGGGCTACTGTACGACAGGGGGGGCACAGGCCCAGGGAACCCACTCTCCACGAGGCCCTATCCTCCATCATGGGAGCATACCACCACTCCCAGGAGACGATGGCAACGGTCCTGGCCAGGTTCCAGGAGATCCCGGTACTGCAGGAGGAACAGTTTATGGGGTTCAGGGAAGAACCCAGAAACATCAGTTCCGCAATGGGCACCATTGTTGTGGCTCTCAATCAGATTGTCAGCACATTGCGGGACCATGTGGCACCACAAAGGGCCCCTGTCACTAGCATGGACCAAGAACAGGCTACCACCTCCGCCGGCGCTAGTGGACAGGAGGCCCCGACACAAGAACAATAGGCCACCAGAACCCCACCCCCTGCAGAAGGAGAACCACCCCGCAAGCGGGGCCTGAGATCTAGGAAGAAGACAGAGTAGGATGCCAAGTCCCCCGCCAGGAAAGGATACCCCCTGATTGTCATCCCACTGTCCCACATTGTCACCCTGTCCAACCTTAAACTGCCCCTGCTCCACCTTCCACAGGCATATGGACAATGCACCTGTGAGACTGAAAATCTGGACTCTGCCATGGACATTCCTCCACCATCACCCATCACCGAATTGCAACCATTTCCCAAAATTGAGCACTTTAATAAACACACTTTTTGCACAAAAATAATCTGGAGTCTGCCTGTATTTTTGAACAAATGTATTACACAGAACCGTGCCAAAATGTCCAGTTACATTGTGATGACAACATACCACTGTCACACAGCTGTAGTCCATGGGGAAACAAAGCAGAGGTCACGGAGTGGGGCCCACATCTCTGAAATTGGAAGGGAAAGTCACAACTCAGTTAACATACACTGGGGGGAAACTCAGACAGTAGAGAGGCAGGAGACTTTAAGTAAATGTAAAATGCCGGTGTTGATTCTTACCTGTATGTCATTGAAAATACTGCTGTATTACTGTGTCCCTGTTGTCTGTGTCGTCCTCTTCGTCTTCCTCCTCTTCACTCTCCGCAGGCTCCACAGCTGCCACAACACCACCATCTGGACCATCCTCCTGCAGGAAAGGCACCTGGCGGCAAAGCCAGGTTGTGAAGCATACAGCAGGCCACGATGATATGGCACACCTTCTTTGGTAAGTACATTAGGGATCCACCTGTCATATGGAGGCGCCTAAACCTGGCCTTCAGGAGGCCGAAGGTCCGCTCGATCACCCTCCTAGTACGCCCATGTGCCTCATTGTACCGTTCCTCTGCCCTTGTCCTGGGATTCCTCACTGGGGTCAGTAGCCATGACAGGTTGGGGTAACCAGAGTCACCAATTAGCCACACACGGTGTCTCTGAAGTAGTTCCATCAAGTAAGGGATGCTGCTATTTCGCATGATGTACGCGTCATGCACTGACCCAGGGAACTTGGCATTTACATGGGAGATGTACTGGTCAGCCAAACAGACCACCTGGACATTCATGGAATGATAACTTTTTCTGTTCCTGTACACCTGTTCACTCGTGCTGGGGGGGACCAAAGCAACATGTGTCCCATCAATTGCACCAATGATGTTGGGAAGATGTCCAAGCGCATAGAAATCACCCTTCACTGTAGCCAAATCGCCCACCTCAGGGAAAACAATGTAGCTCCGCATGTATTTCAGCAGGGCAGACAATACTCTGGACAACACCTTGGAAAACATAGGCTGAGACATCCCTGATGAAATGGCCACTGTTGTTTGAAATTACCCACTTGCCAAAAAATGGAGTACTGACAGAACCTGCACTAGAGGGGGGATCCCTGTGGGTTGGCGGATGGGTGACATCAGGTCTGGCTCCAGCTGGGCACACAGTTCCTGTATAGTGGCTCTGTCAAGCCTGTATGTCAGTATGACATGTCTTTCTTCCATTGTCGACAGGTCCACCAGCGGTCTGTACACGGGAAGATTCCTCCATCTCCTCGCAAGTCCCAGCGGACGGTGCCTAGGAAGGACAACATGGAGCACAGAGTCAATCAACCCACAGGAACGTTCCCACAGCTTGCACAGTACACGATTCTCAATGCATTGACTGGCTTGTATGAGTGTTGATGCAAGGCCTAGGCATGTGTGACGAGTAGAAATTAAGATATGGGGGCCCTTGAAATGGCGGTTGCCTGACCTGTGAAGTGCGACAGTGGGATGTGAGGTCAACGCGCTGGCGCGGCACACCGTGGCGGTAGGCGGTCGAAGACCGCGGCGCAAAGCCGCATTGGTTAACATTGAACCCTATGGGTTTCAAGAGCCAATGACGATGTGCGCCGGCGGTCGCGGTACGCCCCGCCGCGGTGCGCACCGCCGCGGGCGTGACCGCCATTTTCTATCTGCTTAATCACTCGATACCTGATCATCCACAGGAGAGGACCTATACTGCAAGTGTTGCTGTGACCTCGGTCTGGAAGAGACAATGGCTGCTGCGACTGGGGAAAGGGCCCCTGCCTTCACATCTGACGAATTGGAGAAACTCGTGGATGGGGTCCTCCCCCAGTATGCGCTACTCTACGGTCCTCCAGACCAACAGGTAAGTACACTGGGACCATGCTTTGTGGCCACTGCCTGGGTTGAGTGGGGTGAATGAAAGATGGTGGGGAGGGGAGCGAATGAGGCATGCATCAAACGACAGATGAGAGCATGTGCCACATGGCAAGTGTGGGGATGGGGGGCCACTCACATCGAGCATGCAGAAGGTGATGATTTTTTATTTTCTCCCCCTGTACATGTCACATAGGTCAGCGCCCATCAGAAAATCGACATTTGGCGTGCCATCGCCAAGGACGTCCGGACCCTGGGGGTCCACAACAGACGGGGCACCCACTGCCGGAAGAGGTGGGAGGACATCCGCCGCGGGAGCAGGAAGACCGCGGAGGCTCTGCTGGGGATGGCCTCCCAACGTAGGAGGGGTGCCAGTCATACCTTGACCCCCCTGATGTCCCGGATCCTGGCGGTGGCCTACCCCAATTTGGATGGGCGCGTGAGGACATCACAGCAGACACAAGGGGGTGAGTACAAGCACATTCTGCTGATTTTGCGCACATTGGAGGTGTCTGGGTGGGGGAGGAGGGCTGTGGGTATCCCTAGGCCAGGGCGATTTCTGTAGGCTAGGCCCCTCGGTTAGGCATGGCCCTGTGCCCCCGCCCCCCACCTCTGTAGGTTGCCTAGTACAGCTATTCATGGCCCTGTGTCACCTATGTGTGGAGTTGTCGTCCATAGGCTTGTAGGCCATGTCCCACGGATTGAGTAGTGTACCCCAAGTGCGCGGCGTAGTGCAGGGGGCTTCTGTGTCTGTCCTCTCCGCCAACGGTGTCGCCAATGCATGCACTCAACATGTCTTTGTTTCCCCCCCCCCCTTTTTTGGTGGTCTTCCTGTTCATGTGTGCATTAGCATCATCAGGCGGAGGAGAAGTGGCAGCGGAGCACGAGGGAGATGCATCTCACATGGCCATGGAGGGCCATGCAACTGACTCGGATTTCACCAGTGAGACGGAGGGCGAGGGGAGCTCCACAGCGGGGACACGTGGTGACACCAGCGACACAGACACGTCCTCGGAAGGGAGCTCCCTTGTGGTGGCAAGAACATCCGTGCCCACCGCAACAACAGGTACAGCCGCCACCCAGCGCACCAGCTCTGCCCTCCCAGCAGCCCCTCAGCCTTCGCCCCGTGCCCGCTCACCCAGGAAGGTGGGCATCTCCTTCGCCCCAGGCACCTCAGGCCCTGCCCCAGTTACCCCTGCTGCCCTCAGTGAGGAGGTCATTGACCTCCTGAGGACGCTCATTGTTGGGCAGTCTACCCTTTTGAATGCCATCCAGGGTGTAGAAAGGGAGGTGCACCGGCGTAATGCATACCTGGAGGGCATTCATTCGGGTCAGGCTGCCCATCAGCGATCGTTCAACGCTCTGGCCTCAGCACTGAAGGCAGCCATTGTCCATGTCTCCTGCCTCCCTCCTCCAACTTCCTCAACCCAGTCCCACTCCCCTGTACCTCTGCCTATCCCAGACACACCTACAGACCTGCCTGCACACACCTCAACACCCAAGGGAAGCTCATCCAGACATAAGCACCACACATCACACAAGCATTCACCCAAGCAACATCCACATGCAGACATGCCAACAGCCACTGCCTCCTCTGTGTCCCCCTCCTCCTCGTCTCCCTCCTCCCTCCCTGTGACGTCTCCACTCACACTTGCATGCACCACATCTTCAGCCACTACGTTCATCACCAGCACACCCACCAGAACACTCCGCACACGTGCAGTCACCACCCCCACTACCATTTACACGTCCCCTGTGTCCTCTCCCAGTGTGTCTGTCACCCCCTCTTCCAAACCACACAAACGCAGTCAGCCACCCACCCAACAGCCATCCACCTCACGACAGCCTCCAGCACAAGCACCTGCACCCAAAGACACCAGACTTCACTCTCCTACAACCACATCCTCTTCCTCCACTCCCATACCCACTACAACTACCCGTCCCTGTCTTTCTAAATTGATTTTCCTTTCTAACCTTGACCTCTTTCCAACAACTGACCCACCCCCCCCATCTCTTAAGACTCCAATCAGCACCTCAGCCACCACAAAACCTGGACCTACAAAGACAATAGTCCAAGGATTTTGGAGTCCACCACCTTCAAGGCCAGCTACTTCTGCCAGGAGTAAAGAGACGGCCAGCCCACCCCCTGAAAAAAAAGCCAAGTAAGCCAGTGCCCGGCGCGACAGGCCAAAGACAACAGGCTCCAAAAGCACTACCCTGACACCGTCAGGGAGTGGGGTGCCTCCTGGCACACCGCCAAAGGGAGGAAAGGGCCACAGACGAGCAGGGAAGGGTGGCAAGGGCAGCACGCCCGACAAGTCCGGCAGCAGGCGAGCTGCCCAGGAGGGCCCCACCAGCACCATTCCAGGTGTGCAGGAGGACACCCACGGCCCCGGGACGGCAGCACAGGAGGGCCCCGCAAGCGAGAAGACAGATGTGCACGAAGGGCCCGGCAGCCACATGTCAGGTGGCGAGTGAAATCCATGTAATGGCCGGATCTGGTGACCTGGACACACATGTCAAGCACCGCTGAACATGGCCCTTCAAGTCAAGCACCGCTGAACAGGGCACCGCCGTCTCAAGAACCGCTGAACAGGGCCCTTCAAGTCAAGCACCGCTGAACAGGGCACCGCCGTCTCAAGAACCGCTGAACAGGGCACTTCAAGTCAAGTACCGCTGAACAGGGCCCTTCAAGTCAAGAACTGCTGAACAGGGCCCTTCAAGTCAAGCACCGCTGAACAGGACCCTTCAAGTCAAGAACCGCTGAACAGGGCACCGCCGTGTCAAGGACCGCTGAACAGGGCCCTTCAAGTCAAGCACCGCTGAACAGGGCCCTTCAAGTCAAGAACTGCTGAACAGGGCACCGCCGTCTCAAGAACCGCTGAACAGGGCCCTTCAAGTCAAGCACCGCTGAACAGGGCCCTTCAAGTCAAGAACCTATGAACAGGGCACCGCCGTCTCATGAACCGCTGAACAGGGCCTTTCAAGTCAAGCACCGCTGAACAGGGCCCTTCAAGTCAAGAACCGCTGAACAGGGCACCGCCATCTCAAGCACCGCTGAACAGGGCCCTTCAAGTCAAGAACCGCTGAACAGGGCCCTTCAAGTCAAGCATCGCTGAACAGGGCCCTTCAAGTCAAGAACCGCTGAACAGGGCCCTTCAAGTCAAGAACCGCTGAACAGGGCCCTTCAAGTCAAGAACCGCTGAACAGGGCCCTTCAAGTCAAGCACCGCTGAACAGGGCACCGCCGTCTCAAGAACCGCTGAACAGGGCCCTTCAAGTCAAGAACCTCTATGCTGGGCCCTTCAAATCAAGCACCGCTCCGCTGGGCACCGCCGTCTCTGCACCGCTCCGCTGGGCCCTTCATCTCAAGCACCGCTCCGCTGGGCCCTTCAACTCAGGCACCGCTCCGCTGGGCACCGCCGTCTCTGCACCACTCCGCTGGGCACCACCGGCTCTGCACCGCTCCGCTGGGCACTGCCGTCTCTGCACCGCTCCGTTGGGCCCTTCATCTCAAGCACCGCTCCGCTGGCCACCACCGTCTCTGCACTGCTCCGCTGGGCCTTTCAAATCAAGCACCGCTTCAATGGGCACTGCCGTCTCTGCACCGCTCCGCTGGGCCCTTCAAATCAAGCATCGCTCCGCTGGGCCCTTCATCTCAGGCACCGCTCCGCTGGGCCCTTCAACTAAAGCACCGCTCCACTGGGCCCTTCAACTCAAGCACCGCTCCGCTGGGCCCTTCATCTCAAGCACCGCTCAGCTGGGCCCTTCAACTCAGGCACCGCTCAGCTGGGCCCTTCAACTCAGGCACCGCTCCGCTGGGCACCGCCGTCTCTGCACCGCTCCGCTGGGCACCACCGTCTCTGCACCGCTACGCTGGGCCCTTCATCTCAAGCACCGCTCCGCTTGCCACCGCCGTCTCTGCACCGCTCCGCTGGGCCCTTCAAATCAAGCACCGCTCCGCTGGGCACCGCCGTCTCTGCACCGCTCCGCTGGGCCCTTCAAATCAAGCACCGCTCCGCTGGGCCCTTCATCTCAGGCACCGCTCCGCTGGGCCCTTCAACTCAAGCACCGCTCCGCTGGGCCCTTCATCTCAAGCACCGCTCCGCTGGGCCCTTCAACTCAAGCACCGCTCCACTGGGCCCTTCATCTCAAGCACCGCTCCGCTGGGCCCTTCAACTCAAGCACCGCTCCGCTGGGCCCTTCATGTCAAGCACCGCTCCGCTGGGCACCGCCGTCTCTGCACCGCTGGGCCCTTCATCTCAAGCACCGCTCCGCTGGGCCCTTCAACTCAAGCACCGCTCCGCTGGGCCCTTCAACTCAAGCACTGCTCCGCTGGGCACCGCCGTCTCTGAACCGCTCCGCTGGGCACCGCCGTCTCTGCACCGCTCCGCTGGGCACCGCCGTCTCAAGCACCGCTGGCCCATTGGCAGAAGGGGCAGGGCCGCATCTGTGTCGGGCAGGGCTGTACGAAGCACTCTGGGCAGCATGCCTCCTCCAGAACCAGTGGAGTCTGTAATCCACTTGTGAGACTGTGGCTTTGCACTCCCCAGGATGGCACAGTGGGCAATCCACCCACTGTAGAGACTTGTGAGACTGTGGCTTTGCACTCCCCAGGATGGCACAGTGGGCAATCCACCCACTGTAGAGACTTGTGAGACTGTGGCTTTGCACTCCCCAGGATGGCACAGTGGGCAATCCACCCACTGTAGAGACTTGTGAGACTGTGGCTTTGCACTCCCCAGGATTGAACAGTGGCCATGGAGGCCCCTCGTGGATCTGGAGTCGTGGACTCATCTGGCTGAGGTGCCCCCCTTCCCTTCCCCCTGAGGTGCCTGTAGTTTTGCTATCTGATGCCCCTGCAGTGTTCTCTCCATTGGAGTCGGGGATCCTGTGTGGGCTTTGCCCATGTGTTTAGGCCCATTGGCCCACGAACAATGGCTGATACCCAATTTGGACAGGACAATTTACATATGTATATATAGTTATAGATGTTTGATATATTTTTTTACTTAGCTGTACAATATACTTCAAATTTCATGATCATTTTATTTTGTCTTTGCATTCTTCCGGGGGGTTTGGGGGTGTCACTCTCAGTTGTTGCTCTGCATTGATGTGTATGTAGTTGTGGGTGAGGGTGAGGGTGGGTGTGTCACGTATGTGTGTCCCCGTAATTTTTTGCCTCCCCTGTGTCGTAGGTGCAGTACTCACAGTTGTCTTCTGCGCCGGCGTTCGTGCTCCTGGTAGAGGAGCAGGAAAACAATAGCTGGTAGGATGTGTAGTTCGGGTTCCATGCTGTCCAGATTCCTCGTGGAGTGTGTAGAGGTGAGCGTTTTCCGTTCGTAATGGCTGTTTCCGCCGTGTTTTTATCGGCGGGGCTACCGACCCGGAAAAGGTGGCGGATTGGTGGGTTGTGATAGGGTGGGCGGTACATTGTCTCCCGCCTGTATGTTGGCGGTGACCGCCGTGCTGTTTGTTTGTCCCGCCATGGCGGTCGGAGTGTTAAAGTGGCGGTCTCTGTTAGAGGTTTCCCCCAGGGTCAGAATTCCATTTTTTTTTACCGCCTGCCTGTTGGCAGGTTGGCCGCCGCTTTAACACCGACCGCCAGGGTTGGAATGACCCCCTTATTCCTTAGAAAACAGTGAGAATGCTGTTGTTACAAAAAGTATCCAGTTAGCATAAAAAATAAATCAGCATGGGCGAGCATGCGTTGGAAAAGTCAGCGATGCGTTGATTCGTTACTCGCAAGTGAGGCCGTGTGTTGTTTCCTTCTCTGTATGGGTCGTTTTTCTCCCTCGCTAGAGAGCGAAGTGTCACATTCCGGATGGGGCACCTCAGATCCACGCAGTCGGGTTGACTTGGATGCCCAGGGACTATGCGCAGAAAATCAGGTTGCACGATGTTAGAAAACTGCGCTGTGTGGGATTTACGTCATCATCCTCCATAAGCGGGTGTTGCGTGTTATTTCTTCAGCCGCGATGCGTCGATCTCCCAACTGCGATGAGGGTGGAGCATTGATTTCATCCTCGAAGCTGACAGCGCGTTGTTTATCAGCTACATTGCGGAAGATGCACCGTACATTTCCCCACACGGCGATCTGTGCATGTGTTTTCTCAGTTCTTGTCTTCCAGCTTCACCTTTCAAGGGCCCAGGGACTGGATAGGGTGCCACTTGGCAGGGCAGGAGTCTCAGCACAGTGTCCAGGTCCTGGCAGGGGAATTCTTTGATGGACCTGAGACTTCAACAACAGGTAGCAAGCTCTGTTCAAGACCTTGGAGTTTCTTCTCAAGCAGGAATGCACAACAAAGTCCATTCTTCGTCCCCTTTCACAGGCAGAAGCAGCGACTGCAGGACAGCCCAACAAAGCACAGGCAGGGGCAGCACTTCTCCTTGGCTCTTAAGCTCTTCTCCTTAGCAGAGGTTCCTCTTGATTCCAGAAGTGATCTAATTTTTAGGGGTTTTAGGTCCAATACTTATACCCCTTTCTGCGTTTGAAGTAGGCAAACTTCAAAGGAAAAGTCTCTCTTGTTTGTAAGATCCTGCCGTGCCCAGGCCAGGCCCCAGACACATTCCACGTGGTTGGAGACTGCATTGTGTGAGGGTAGGCACAGCCCTTTCAGGTGTGAGTGACCACTCCTCTCTCCCTCCCATCAGGAGATGCAGGCTGCACCCCAGCTCCCTTTGTGTCACTGTCTAGAGGAGAGGTGCAAAAAGCCCAACTGTCAAACTGACCCAGTCAGGGAATCCACAAACAGGCAGAGTCACAGAATCGTTTACGCCAGAAAATGCCTACCTTCTAAAAGTGGCATTTTCAAGCACACAGTCTGAAAACACCCTCCTTCTCCCCCTCCCCTCCTCAGCACCTTGAGACCCTCATGGGTGAGTAGTGCGCTTTACAAATCCCCTGATTGATTGATTGAACCTTTACCAAAAGATGTATTTTTAAACTGAGACCCTAATCTCTTTATTTCTATCCGCTCCCAAAGGGAATATACAATTTAATAATATTAAAAGGCAGCCTCTATGTGTAGGAGGCTGGCCTGGGTTGTAGTGGGTACCTTGGGTACTTACACCTTATACCAGGTCCAGTTATCCCTTATTAGTGAAATTTAGTAGTGTTCTAGCATGTTAGGCTAACAAAGGTAGGAGTAGCAGAGCAGCTTAGGCTGAACTAGGAGACATGCAAAGCTCCTGCAATACCACTTATAGTTACACAGTACTTATACCCAAGTAAAGACAATACTCAGTGCTACCAAAAATAAAGGTAGTTTATTTTAGTGACACAAGGCAAAATATATTTTAGAGGCAATACTCCTTCTGGAGGTATATATATACACAATATATACACTAGATACCAAAATAAGGTAAGTAATTAGACATAGGATAGTGCAAACAATAGAAAATACCACAGAATGCAACAGGAAAAAATAGGTCTAGGGGCAACACAAACCATATACTAAGGGGCATATTTATACTCCGTTTGCGCCAAATTTGCGTCGTTTTTTTCGACGCAAATTCGACGCAAAACTAACTCCATATTTATACTTTGGCGTTAGACGCGTCTAGCGCCAAAGTCCATGGAGTTAGCGTCATTTTTTTGCGTGAACACCTTTCTTGCGTTAGTGATATGCAAGGTAGGCGTTCCCGTCTTAAAAAATTACTCTGATGCATATGCGTCGTATTTATACTCCCGGGCAAAAATGACGCCCGGGAGTGGGCGGGTCTAAAAAACCTGCATTAGCGCCGGATTTTAGCGCCTGGGTCAGGGCAGGCGTTAAGGGACCTGTGGGCTCAGAATGAGCCCAGGGGTGCCCTCCCCTGCCCCCAGAGACATCCCCTGCCACCCTTGCCCACCCCAGGAGGACACACAAGGATGGAGGGACCCACCCCAGGGACATTAAGGTAAGTTCAGGTAAGTAATTTTTTTTTTTTTTTTGTGGCATAGGGGGGCCTGATTTGTGCCCCCCTACATGCCACTATGCCCAATGACCATGCCCAGGGGACAGAAGTCCCCTGGGCATGGCCATTGGGCAAGGTGGCATGACTCCTGTCTTTGCTAAGACAGGAGTCATTTCAATGGGGGTTGGGCGTCGTAAAAAAATGGCGCAAATCGGGTTGAGGCGATTTTTTTGCCTCAGCCTGACTTGCACCATTTGTGGACGCCCATACGCCATTTTCCCCCTACGCCGGCGCTGCCTGGTGTACATCGTTTTTTTTAACGCACACCAGACAGCGCCGGCGGCTAACGCCGGCTAACGTCGGCTAACGTCATTCAATAAATACGGCGCCCGTATGGTGCTTCAGAATGGCGTTAGCCGGCGCTAATTTTTTTGGCGCAAAATAGCGTTGGCGCAGTTTTGCGTCAAAAAGTATAAATATGGCCCTAAGAAACTAAGAAAATGGAATGTGAATCACGAATTCCCTCCTAGACAAGTGTAGTGTGTAGAGAATCACTAGGAGAATAAGAATACCACAAATTGAGTAAAATACCCCACCCCAGAGCCCAGGAAAGTAGGAGTAAAGTACTGCAAGTTTCCTTAGGACACACTACAAATTGTGATTAGCGTTATTGCAAGAACCAAGCAAGACTGAAAACAACAAATGGTGGATTCCTGGACCTGAAGACCTGTAAAGAGAGGACACCAAGTCCAGAAGTCGCAGAAGTTTCCAGAAACGACAGGTGCCCCTGCTAACCTAGAAGATGGTGCAAAAGAGGAGTCTCTGGTTGGAAAAAGACTGCAGAGGAGCACCAAGGAAGATGGCTGCGGGTTACTGCATGATGCAATGGATGTCCCACGTGGAGATGTTGGATGAAGGTGAGTTTTGGCACTGAATTCGTTCAACAAACCTTGGTTCAAGCAATGTCGCGGATTGAGTCAAAGTGGCCCTGAACTTCGTGGGGGCACCTTTGCTAGTGCAAGGGTGCCCTCACACTTTGTAACTTTGCACCTAGCCTTCAGTAAATGAAGGTTAGACATATAGGTGACTTATAAGTTACTTAAGTGCAGTGAAAATGGCTGTGAAATAGTGTGTGCACTATTTCACGCAGGCTGCAGTGGCAGTCCTGTGAAAGGGCTTGTCTGAGCTCCTTATAGGTGGCAAAAGAAATGCTGCAGCCCATAATGATCTCCTTGAACCCCAATGACCTGGGTACCTAGGTACCATATACTAGGGACTTATAAGGAGGGTCCAGTGTGCCGATTGAATTTGGTAAATGAAGTCACTAGCCCATAGTGACAAATTTAAAAGCAGAGAGAGCGTAAGCACTGAGGTTCTGGTTAGCAGAGCCTCAGTGACACAGTTAAGCACTACTGACAACACACACATTAGGCCACAAACTATGAGCACTGGGGTCCTGGCTAGCAGGGTCCCAGTGATTCTGGCAAAACACATTGACATATAGGGTTTTAACTATGAGCACTGGGGTCCTGACTAGCAGGATCCCAGTGACACAGTAAAAACACACTGACACACTCACAAACAGGTCAAAAGTGGGGGTAACCATGCTAGAAAGAGGCTACTTTCTCACACCATGTTAACCTATGAGAGAGATAGGCCTTGCACAGCGAAAACCGAATTTGGCAATATTTCACTGTTAGAACATAGGAAACACATTAGCGTATGTCATACCTAAACATACACTGCACCCTGCCCATGGGGCTATCTAGGGCCTACCATAGGGGTGCCTTATATGTACGAAAAGGGAAGGTTTAGGCCTGGCAAGTGGGTACACTTGCCAAGTGGAATTGGCAATTTAAAACTGCACACACAGACACTGCAGTGGCAGGTCTGATCCATGTATCAGGGCTACTCATGTAGGTGGCACAGCCAGTGCTGCAGGCCCACTAGTAGCATTTTATGTAGAGGACCTGGGTACCACTAGTACAATGTTCTAGGGACTTACTAGTAACTCAAATGTGCCAATCATAAAAAAGCCAATTAGACATGCATTTACATAGGAGCACTTGCACTTTAGCACTGGATAGCAGTGATAAAGTGCCCAGAGTAACAAAAAAAGCAAAAACAGAGTCCAGCACATGTCATCAACCTGGGAAACAGAGGCAAAACATTAGGGGAGACCATGCCAAGTCTAACAAATATATATATATATATATATATATATATATATATATATATATATATATATATATATATATATATGTAGATACATAGATATATAGATATAGCTATAGACATATATAACTTTAATGTCCCTGTAACCTTTGTTTTTTTAAGTGAAGTTCTATGGTTGTTTAATACTCTATTTCCTAACTATAACATCCCTGTAACCTTTAGATTTTTCAGTGAATTGCTATGCTTTTTTAACTTATAGACATTTTCATCACTATCCGTTAATCCAACCACTGCCGTGCATAGCCTTTGGCTTTGCGTGAGAGCAGTTGGCTCTGGCCCTTAGACTAACTCCCTATAATCACCCAACTTTGTTCTGTGCATGGCCTTTGAGAGTGAAAGTGGTTGTGAGAGTGTCTGTCTGGGAATGAGAGTGTGTGCATCAGTGTCTTAGTTGGTGCGTCAGTGTCTGTGTGGGTCAGGGAGTGGGTACGTGAGGGTTTCAATGTGTCTGTGAGTGGGTGTGTGAGAGTCTGAGTGGGTCTGTGAGTGTGTGCATGAGTGTCTGAGTGGGTCTGTGAGTGGATGCTTGAGGGTCTGAGTGGGTCTGTGAGTGGGTGCGTGAGTGTCTGAGTGGGTTGTGAGTGGGTACGATAGGGTCTGAGTGGGTCTGTGAGAGGGAGAAAGAGATTTAAAAAGAGGAATTAAGAGAGAGAGAGAGAGAGAGAGAGAGAGAGAGAGAGAGAGAGAGAGAGAGAGAGAGAGAGAGTGAGGAGAGAGATGGAGATGTTTTAGGCTTTGATGAATGATATACTTAGAATGAGATATGTCTGGACAAATTGAAAAGAAAAATGTGTTTGTCAATTAAAAAGAGTTGGATCACCTTTCAGCATGAACCTTTTAAACTTTTTAAGTTTAAAAAAAACTTAAAAGACCTGGAGTAGAACCCTCAACTTTCAGTATGAGGGGTTGTGATGTTAACTTTTAGGCCATAGGTGGACCCTTACCTTGATTCTTCCAGACATACCTATGACAGTCAACCTACGCATGTGATTGGAAAGAAAAGTGAAGGTTCCATCTCTAGGAACTTTTAACAGTCAAAACACTATTAAATAAATAAACACACTGCCAAATGATAGTAGGATTTGAACCTTCAGCCTACTGAGTGACAGTAGAAGACCTTAAGCATTAGGCCAGAAGTAACTCTGGTCTGCTCTGCATCCAAACATAACTATAACATTGATCCTAAACATATTTCTAGTTTGACGCTTTGAAGTAATTGCATGGAAAGACCATTGCAACGACAATCTTTCTCTCTTTCTCTCTCTTCCATCCATCTATGAGATGGAAGAGAAAGAAAGAGAGTGACAGGAGCGCAGGGGGGGACCTGAAGGTCTCTGTGAACCTATTCGGATACCCATGTCCGGCTGGAGCTGGCATGGCTCCGCCAAGCAGGGAGCTGCTTTTAATAGCAGCTCACTGATTGCAGAGTAATGTTTTCATCTGTCTTCCCGGCACGCATATTTTCATGCAGGGGAGACAGATGAAAACTCTTCCTTCTGCACGTGAGAGCTGTTTGACAGCTCTCACTTGCAGAAAGCAGACTTCGTTTCCTTTTGCTTGGTGGGAGCTGTCACCTCTCACCAAACAAAAGAAAACAGTAAGGTCCCAGGGGTGGGCACCCCTAGACAAAGCAAGAGACTGCCCTGGGTGGTGGAAGTCCCTGGGCCATCATCGGCTTCAAGAGAAGGGCCACGTGGCCCCCCACAAACTGTGAATTTACCCCTGGGGAAGTGGCAGTCTCGAGTGCTGCGGGGGGGAATCACAGCAGCTGCATAATTTTAGAATACAGCCTTTACAGTGTGGCAGCCCCTCGGTCTGCAGTGAGCTGTGCAGCCCCCGCATCTTTTTAGGGTAAAGCCCCAGGGAGGAGGTGGTCCCTAGGGCTGCAGGGGGCATGTGGCCCTCCGCACTGTATTTTACTAGAGCCCAGGGGTGGTGCTGGTCCCCGGGGCGGCGGGAGGGCTGCACAGTTCCTGCATTATATTTCAGTTCTGGCACCTTTTCTTTATTTTTTTTAACTTTTGTTTTGTGGGACTAAGCTGAAGCCCAAGATGGCTGCCAACACTTCCTGGTTGAATTGTCGGCAGCGAATCAGAGCTGTGATTTTCCCTGGACCAACTTGTCATTATTCGCAAAGTCTTCGCGGCCAGAGATATTCAAAATTGGATTTCCTTAAATTTCTCAAAAACTACTAACAGATTTACACCAAATAAGTGAAAGTATAATCTGCATACTTAAAGCTAGCTTTCTGCTAAATGTGGTGTAATTCTATTCTAGTGGTTCAGGTTGTAGTCATTTCGTAAGGTCCTCTGGGAATTAGCATGGAAAACACAACTGTTTGTAAATTCATTCAACAGTTTTCGAAATATTAAAGGGAAAGGAAATTTAGATAATTAGAGCCTCAGATCTCGGTGATATCCTGCTGAGATCTGATTGGCTGCCAACACTTCAACAAGGAACTGTTGGCAGCCATTTTGGGAGTTGGTTCTAGCCTAGTCACAAAAAGACCACAAAATAAGAACAGGGAGCAGTGTAGGTATACCCTAACCCCTTACATTGGTCCTGGGGTCACCCTCAATCCCCACCAGGGCTCAAAATTATAAAAAAAAATAATTCTCAGAAAACTTTGTGGGTGGATTTGTGGATTTTGCTGAAAATGTAAAAAACAAAATGTGGTTTCCCATGCTTCAAAGTCATTTTGTCCCCGGGTGGGCCAGGTACTGGGGGCATGCATAATGTAAATACAAAGGAGAGGTGTTCATGGAGCCTCCCTCCCAGGTCTTTTAGAAGCCCCTGGACCACCACCTCCCCAGGGCTATTGTAAAAAAGTACAGGTGGCGTGCAGACTCCCTCATGTGACCACCTCCTCCAAAGGCCTTCAAAATTTTAGAAAGATAGCGGGGGCTGCGTGGCCCCCTCCTATGCCCCAGGGCTATATAATATATATTGCTGGGGGGACTCATGGTTCCCTCCAGTCCTAGAGACCGCCACCTGCCTTGGGCCATAGAAATTTTAGAAACATAGAGGGGGGCATAAAAAAGGAGGGGGCCAGTGTGGCCACCCCTCCTGGAGCCATATAAGGCCCCGGGGACCACCACCCCCCAGGGCTAGCTCCTGCTACCTCCCGAGGTACCCACTCTCAGGAGGTAGATGTTTGTTTCAGCTTGGTGGGAGCTCTGACAGCTCACGCCAATCAAAAGCAAGCAAAACTTTGCTTCTCAGCAAGGAGGAGTATTAAGATTACTTCCACTTGCTGGGAGTGGAGTTTTTATCTCTTTCCCTGCCCGCTGTCATGTGAGCTGGGGAAGAGATGAAAAGATTGCTCACGCACACAGGGAGCAGTAGTTTCAGCAGCTTCCTGTGTGTGGGAGCAATACTGGCTCCCGCAAGAGTTGGAGAGCGAGCTGGGACTGTCTGGGCCTTGAGGCTCCCCCACAGCACCCAGAAGGATGTGGGTGGGCCCGGGGGGGTAGGGTCCCCGGGGAAGAAATCAGCCTAGTGAGGGGTGCGAGGTCATCCCTTCTCATTTAAAGCCTGTAAAATGGTCCCAAGGAAATGGTGGTCCTCAGGGCCTGTGAGGTCTCTGCTATCTCCCCAATTTAATTTATTGCCCCAGGGAGGTGGTGGTCCAAGGAACTGGGGGGGCAACAACTTTTTATTGGTTGCCCGGGGAGGTGGTGATCCCCAGGGCCCGGGGGATCCATGTGGCCCCCAGCAATTTTTCAAGGTAGCTAGATGGAGGTGGTGGTCTCCAGGGCCCAGGGAGTCCACACGACCCAGGTATATTTATTAAATGTAGCCCCAGAGAAATGGGGGTCCATGCATCTTCCCTTAAAAAAAATATCTATCTCCTTGGAGGTGGTTGTTTCTGGGTTCCTCATGTGGCCCCATATAACTATTTTTAATTTGTTGCACCAGGGAGGTGGTGGTCCCTGGGGCTCTGGGGTCTGCAATGCCCCTCAACAATTTTTGTAGGTAGCCCCAGGAAGGTGATGGTCCCTGGGGCTTTTGAAAGCCATTGGAGGGGGGCCCAGTGCACCCCCCTACTTTGGCCATGCATGACGTTTGTAGGGCAAAGGAGGTTGGCCAACTCCCGCCATGAATAGCCGAAGGCCATGCATGGCATGGGAATTTGGTTCTTTTAGGGTGCTGGCAGCAACCTCAGTCGTGCATGGGCAAAGGCCATGCGTGGTGGTGGTTGGAATAACATAAAGTCATTAAAATTATTTACCATTAAAATAAATGTACAAATTGACCGACAAAAAACAAAAGTACAAGGATCCTATAGTTAAGAAAGAGAATTAAAAACATTATAGAAATTGACTTAAAAATCAAAGGTTGTAGGGATATTATAGTTAGGTTCTGAATATAAGTGTAACTATAACTCATGCCTTAAGGAAATTATAATTTGTGCCCTCACCATTGTAGGAAAGTACCATCTTGCCTGGCATGTTACCCCCATATTTCACTGTATGTATATGTTGTTTTAGTTGTATGTGTCACTGGGACCCTGCCAGGCAGGGCCCCAGTGCTCATAAGTGTGCCCTGTATGTGTTACCTGTGTTATGACTAACTGTCTCACTGAGGCTCTGCTAATCAGAACCTCAGTGGTTACGCTCTCTCATTTCTTTCAAATTGTCACTAACAGGCTAGTGACCAATTTTATCCAATTTACATTGGCATACTGGAACACCCTTATAATTCCCTAGTATATGGTACTGAGGTACCCAGGGTATTGGGGTTCCAGGAGATCCCTATGGGCTGCAGCATTTCTTTTGCCACCCATAGGGAGCTCTGACAATTCTTACACAGGCCTGCCACTGCAGCCTGAGTGAAATAATGTCCACGTTATTTCACAGCCATTTTACACTGCACTTAAGTAACTTATAAGTCACCTATATGTCTAACCTTTACCTGGTAAAGGTTGGGTGCTAAGTTACTTAGTGTGTGGGCACCCTGGCACTAGCCAAGGTGCCCCCACATTGTTCAGGGCCAATTCCCCGGACTTTGTGAGTGCGGGGACACCATTACACACGTGTACTACATATAGGTCACTACCTATGTGTAGCTTCACAATGGTAACTCCGAATATGGCCATGTAACATGTCTAAGATCATGGAATTGCCCCCTCTATGCCATCCTGGCATTGTTGGTACAATCCCATGATCCCACGGGTCTGTAGCACAGACCCGGGTACTGCCAAACTGCCTTTTCAGGGGTTTCACTGCAGCTGCTGCTGCTGCCAACCCCTCAGACAGGTTTCTGCCCTCCTGGGGTCCAGCCAGGCTTGGCCCAGGAAGGCAGAACAAAGAACTTCCTCAGAGAGAGGGTGTTACACCCTCTCCCTTTGGAAAATGGTGTGAAGGCAGGGGAGGAGTAGCCTCCCCCAGCCTCTGGAAATGCTTTCATGGGCACACATGGTGCCCATTTCTGCATAAGCCAGTCTACACCAGTTCAGGGACCCTTCAGCCCTGCTCTGGCACGAAACTGGACAAAGGAAAGGGGAGTGACCACTCCCCTGACCTGCACCTCCCCTGGGAGGTGCCCAGAGCTCCTCCAGTGTGCTCCAGACCTCTGCCATCTTGGAGCTGCTGGCACACTGGACTGCTCTGAGTGGCCAGTGCTAGCAGGTGACGTCAGAGAGTGATTCTGATAGGCTCCTTCAGGTGTTCCTAGCCTATCCTCTCTCCTAGGTAGCCAAACCCTCTTTTCTGGCTATTTAGGGTCTCTGCTTTGGGGAATACCTTAGATAACGAATGCAAGAGCTTATCAGAGTTCCTCTGCATCTCTCTCTTCACCTTCTGCCAAGGAATCGACTGCTGACCGCGCTGGAAGCCTGCAAAACTGCAACAAAGTAGCAAAGACGACTACTGCAACTCTGTAACGCTGATCCTGCCGCCTTCTCCACTGTTTTCCTGGTGGTGCATGCTGTGGGGGTAGTCTGCCTCCTCTCTGCACTAGAAGCTCCGAAGAAATCTCCCGTGGGTCGACGGAATCTTCCCCCTGCAACCGCAGGCACCAAAGAACTGCATCACTGGTCCCCTGGGTCTCCTCTCAGCACAACGAGCAAGGTCCCTTGAATCCAGCAACTCTGTCCAAGTGACTCCCACAGTCCAGTGACTCTTCAGTCCAAGTTTGGTGGAGGTAAGTCCTTGCCTCCCCACGCCAGACTGCATTGCTGGGAACCACGACTTTTGCAGCTACTCCGGCCTCTGTGCACTTCCGGTGGAAATCCTTTGTGCACAGCCAAGCCTGGGTCCACGGCACTCTAACCTGCATTGCACCTGCATTGCACGACCTCCTGAGTTGTCCTCCGGCGACGTGGGACTCCTTTGTGTAACTTTGGGTGAGCACTGTTTCACTCCTCTTCGTAGTGCCTGTTCCGGCACTTCTGCGGGTGCTGCCTGCTTCTGAGAGGGCTCCTCTTCCTGTTGGGTGCCCCCTCTGTCCCCTGACGCAATTGGCGACATCCTGGTCCCTCCTGGGCCACAGTAGCATCCAAAAACCCTAACCACACGACTTGCAGCTAGCAAGGCTTGTTTGCGGTCTTTCTTCAGGAAAATACTTCTCCACGACTCTCCACGGCATGGGGCATCCATCCTCCAAAGGGGAAGTCTCTAGCCCTTGTCGTTCCCACAGAATCCTGAGCTTCTACTGTCCAGTAGCAGCTTCTTTGCACCCACAGCTGGCATTTCCTGGGCATCTGCCCATCTCCGACTTGCTTGTGACTTTTCCACAGGTACCCTTGTTTGGAAATCCATCGTTGTTGCATTGCTGATTTGTGTCTTTCCTGCAGAATTCCCCTATCACGACTTCTGTGCTCTTTGGGGAACTTTAGTGCACTCACTTTTCAGGGTCTTGGGGTGGGCTATTTTTCTAACCCTCACTGTTTTCTTACAGTCCCAGCGACCCTCTACAAGGTCACATAGGTTTGGGGTCCATTCGTGGTTCGCATTCCACTTTTGGAGTATATGGTTTGTGTTGCCCCTACCCCTATGTGTCCTCATTGCATCCTATTGTAATTATACATTGTTTGCACTGTTTTCTAATACTATACTGCATATTTTTGGTATTGTGTACATATATCTTGTGTATATTTGCTATCCTCATACTGAGGGTACTCACTGAGATACTTTTGGCATATTGTCATAAAAATAAAGTACCTTTATTTTTAGTATATCTGTGTATTGTGTTTTCTTATGATATTGTGCATATGACACTAGTGGTACTGTAGGAGCTTCACTCGCCTCCTAGTTCAGCCTAAGCTGCTCTGCTAAGCTACCATTATCTATCAGCCTAAGCTGCTAGACACCCTATACACTAATAAGGGATACCTGGGCCTGGTGCAAGGTGTAAGTACCCCTTGGTACTCACTACAAGCCAGTCCAGCCTCCTACAACCATCCACTGCTAATTACCCTACATATTACAACACTTATAGCATATTTGATAACATCATTGATAATATCAATGTAATATTTGCAGTAAAATTATTAAGGAGAAAATTGTGCATGACGGGGGCACGAGTTGTAGGTACCTTAGGTTAAGAGCTATAGTGATGCCAGCTAACCATAACTATTACTGCTGAATTTCTATTGTTTTGTGTGAGTAAATTCAGAACCTAACTATGAACTGCAGTCTTTCAGGGTTTGATCATTTTTTACCAAATTCGGTTCCATAATGTATAACGGCCAGTATAGGATAATAATCTTAGCTACTACTCTTCAGCCTTTTACCTATAACATCATCCCTACAAAGTCAAGTTTCCAAGCTGCTTACCACAATTTCTATCAAGTAGCTCAGCAATCTTCTCAATAAAGCACACTGTGCAGCAAAAGTTGCTCACAAACATAGTGTTGCAACACACAGAAAAATATATAGGGAACAGTGGATGCAAGGCTCCTTAAGTTCAATAGAAAACAATGGAAATGTGAATCATGACGGGCAAAGCTCCGATAGAAGCATCAAAAAGATTCCATGTGGTTCCTAATTATACACCTATTAAATATTCCTAAAAATGGTTTCAGGAATGCGAGTCAAAAGATTCCGGGGTAACCATCCGGTTCTATGCTCCAGTTGTAATAACAGGGATCTATTGCCACTAATGTTTAGTGGCACTTGTACTGCAGAGTGTCTAACTGGGAACCAAAGACCCTTATGTTAACACTTGACTTTCATAGTAGTGAGGTAGAACAGCACAAAGCTTACTCAAATGAGGTGTTGTGGGCTACATACTGAGCATCGTAACAAACAATTGCCATCTAGTAAGTGGTTTTCTTAGTTAAAAAAGGAAAATTATGTTATTGCACACACTAGTGAATACTATGCATACATTTACTAATTTAAACAAGAATGACATGTAGAAAAGCCAAGGGTGACACCATCTAAATAGCCCCTCAACCAACAGGGAGTGAACACAAAAGAAAGGTCCCTCCGTTTAGGCACCCCCCTAAATGCACTTTGTCTCCCACCCCTGGAAGTTACTATAATTGTCTGCGCACCAGCAAACCCTCCTTCCCACTCAACTTGTATTCACTGGGGCAGCTAACAAGTGAGCTGGCTCAAAGCCTTCTCTCACCCATTGCTCTGATGATCAACTCCTTCTGATCCTCAGTTTTCCTACCCACTGGCTATCAAACACTGCGGCTGTATCTGTGGAATGCTGCCTGCTCCCCTCAGACATGGGAAAGCATACTACAATGCTCTGAGGGCTCTGGGCTTTCCTAGGGGCCATAGAAAATGATTTCAATAGTGCTTAATGGTTAAGTGTAACATGGGGCCTGGCCCTCCTCGGCTTGAAGAACGATGAAAGAGGGGAGCTCCCCTCTAGCGGACAATTTCCCCTGGGGCACCGGTCCTCCCTGGGGGAGAGTTAGGGCCTTACTTAGACTTTGGAGGGTGGGTTACTCTGCTACAAATGTGGCAGCTATCCTGTCCACCTGATTACAAGTGCACTACATCCTGTGGCCATTAATTTTGCCAACCGCTCTATGCGGTATAATGCTTTTCAGCCAGGCAGCCCTCGTGACCCACTGTGCAGGTTTCACACGTGGGGAGAAGAGAGGCCTGCTGCTGGGTTTACAAATGACAAAATTACCAGGGATTTTGCCATTGTGCTGCAGGTGACATGCATGCTCCCACCACTAGGAGTGGAATTTCAGGGAATCTTGACCTCTAAATATGCAGGTATTTTCTTGAGCTGGTTTCAGAAGGCTCTCCTACTACCCTATCAGCTCTATAGCAGGTTCCTTGGACCAAGTTCTCCCAGGACCAGCACCCTACAGTTCTTATGGCAGACATGACTGCCTACCTATACTCCACTTGTCCCACAGCCTCCTGGATGCTTGCAGGGCACTTGTGTGTATTGCAGAAATCTGGGGTACATGTCCTAGCGTGACTTGAGCTAGAACCCAATAATGATTCTGTGGGGGTCCACTCTTCTCCCAGGGTTCCCAACAAGTCCATCATCTACTGTCCCCAGGGGTTTTTGGAGACATGTGCCAGTGGCACTATAGACACAGAGTCCAAGTCAGTACCAGTTCTAAGTGTCCCCCACTCCAGACAGGGTTTCATCAAAGAGGGGTCATTCCTTCCTTGTCTTCTGCAGGTCCAGTACTTCTTAAAGTCTTTTACTTATGCAGGTGCCTTTAAGCAGGATTGGAAATTTTCAGAAAGTGGTAGCCTCTGCCCAGCCCAAAAATGACATATCATCACACCACTCCTGCCTCATCCCTCTTAAACAGCTTCTTGTAACATTTTAAGATGCCCACTGCTGCTGGAGCATGTTCACAGTTCTCTGAGAGCCTTAAGTCTGCCCTCAGCTGAGACTTCCAAACTTGTTCTTTAATACCAAAACTGGAGGGAAAGGAGACAGAAATCAGACTGCTCCTTTATTGTTTCTCGGAGAAAGGCACGTGCAGGCTTGTCCTTGTGAAGCTGGTAACTACCAATGCATGTACTGTTCCTCACCCTTTCTCTGAAACAGGCTTAATACACTTCAAATGTGTCTACCGTGTCGGGGAAAGTGTGATCTACTTGCTCACCAGCACACTAATTAACATGACCCAAAAAGGTGACCCAACAAGGTGGTTCAAAGAACAAGTCTAAATAAGAAGTGACTCTGAGAAATATGACCAAAATCCAAGGTCCAGGAGAACTGCAGAGGTGGCTAGATTAATATTATATTTGGGCTTTTGTGAACCTACAGAGTCACATGCTAAACTTTTCTCCAGGTCAAGTCAATGCAGAATTGTTGTTTTGGTGGAGCTTTCACTTATAGTGTGAATACAGTGAAGCACCACAGACTTGCATTGAAGCGCTACAGATTCACGCTATAGTAAAAAAGAAATGGTATTATTTTGAAATCTCACTTAAATTATAAGTACACTTTTCATGTGGGTTAAGCCTCTTGACATGAATTGCTCTGTTGTTGGAAGAATCTTTTTTTTTCCTCCTGAAGACTTTTGCTCTTTCTGGTTTTTATGTCCTTCAATTTTGATGTTAAGATTCTCCCTATCAAAGGATTTTGCTACAGACATCTTGAGAAGGGTTATAAATTGCTCTGGCTGGCCTGAAATTTCGTCAGAAGGGTTTGGTGAAGAGCAAGCTAAATGCTCCTTATAGGCAGCCTTACATCCTTTGATTGTTTCTTCTGAGTCTGTAATTCCACGTACTCTTGGCAACCAGTCACACGTGAAACATTAAACTTATACCAGCTATAAACCCCAGTTTCCAGCCAAAACGAGATTGGGTTTTACTGCATTTTACCACGACCGAGATTAAGAATACCCAGCATGATAAAACCTGAGAACAGTTCCATCTGCCAGAAATAAGTCAAATTAATTCCCTGTAACTGTCTGGTTAATGTGTAAAACATGCATAGACACAAAAGGTCATTTTGCATCCCTCAAAGTTCTATTGGCTGTGCCAAAATGCCTAAATGTACCAATATGGTGGGCGATACTACACAGAAATGATAACTTCAACCCTGACACTAGTATACAACTTCATGATCAATTGAGCCTTCTTCTAGTGCCTGTGGCAGGTGCTTATCCTTGATAGTGCTCTCAGGGGAGATGCCGGGCTGCTACAGTGACTCCACTGTGTCAAAGCACACTTATGTTCCTGCTTGAAGGTGCCCTTATTTGAAAATGTATATTTTGCATGTCCAATGGACAAATTTTAGCAACTTTGATTAGAGCAGGATTTGCTGAATGTTTCTTCAATTGATTTTAGCAGGTGGGACGTGGTGCTGCTCTCATATTCATTTAGGTGCCTACCACAAAAAAACTATGGGGCATATTTAAGAGCCCCTAGCACTTTCTTGGCCACATTTGCATAATTTGTTTTCAGCATATTTGGCTCGAGGCCAAAATCGCTGCGGCATATTAACAAAGTGGCGCAATGCATGCATTGTGCCACTTTGTTAGCACTTACGCCACGATATGCCTGTGTCAGGCATAATGTATGCAAGGAGGGCATTCCACTGTTAGGGGGGGCTGAAAAAATGGTGCAAAGAAATCTAAGATCTATATTTGCGTCATTTTAATCCGCATTTTCAATGCCTGCTCAGCGCAGGCATTGAAAGCAGGCTCCCATTGCTTTCAATGGGCGTCTAGGTGCTTTCCAGGATTAGTGTCAACATTTTTTATGCTAATCCTGCAAAGCACGGAACTAGTATCAAAAATGTTGATGCTAGTTCCCTAACTACTGCCATTGTGCGCCGTATGTTCAATACGGCGCACACATGGTGGCGTTAGGAGGGCGCTAAGGAGAGAAAGAAAAGTGGCGCAGCACTAGGTGCAGCACGACTTTTCATAAATTTGCCCCTATATTCCTTGTTTCTTAATTACGTTTATTAAGATCATACTGTCCGTATAAATAGATTCCATGAGAACATCACAATTAAGAACGATTTACAAAAGCAAATTATTATATTTGCTAAACCAATAACTTCTTATTTAAATACTTTTAGATTAAAAAATGCTTTTTTCTTACGGTATTCCCTTTCAAGGCGTGTTTTAAAAACAGACCAACTGCTACTTTAAACGTACTCATACCAAAAAAATCATTAAATGCTAATTGATCAAATTTCAGGGTTTCTGTGAGGCATGTGATGTCGCATTTCCGCAGCTTGGCATTTCCGAGTCACAGGCTTCGGTGAGTTGGGACGCATACCTAAACTCTATTGCAGACGTCGCGGGTAAGATGGAGAAGTCTCGCGTGGTGAGCGCCCAAATGTCAGTCGGTTAAAGTATGGCTATGCACTCTGTCTAAGGTTTCATTGTTATACTGAAACATGAACCCTGAGGCCGAAAAGTTCGTTTATTGGCATATAAACCTGGACACATGACACTCCATTCAACAGTGTTAAACACAGCAGCATTGTCAGAGTAGCTGGCAGCAGTTTTAAAGATAGCAGCTCATTTGATGGCCCGTTCAAATAAAAGTCAACACCGGATTTATGTACCACACCGTCTACTGAGAAATAGTGAGACTGCGCATTCACATGCTTTTAAATTACATGCTCATAATCCTCGCCACTGCATCGCAATTCACAAGCTGGTACCCTGCAGATATTGAGGACATCTAAGATGTTATATTATTGTTTTCCATGCCATCCTCAAACTACTAAGAGAACAAGCTTTGGCAAAAACCAATAGGTCTGGATTATAATTGAAATTAACTCAATGCTTCAGTCCATACAACCATGCACTCATCTATCCATTGACCCAGTCATTCATTATTCACACACACACCATTCCTTGCACTCATGCACCTATTTATCCACCAATTGACCCACTGTAGCACGCATCCCCTTGCCCATGCTCAGTACCACACACAGAAACCCATTTATCAGCCAGATCTATTGCATTTTCTGCTAATTAGTGAGGAGTGCATGACTGCTAACCTGTGAAGGGTGTGAGAGTGCTGTTAGTAGCATGTAACTTTTAGTCAAGGAGGAGTGTGAGAGTGCTTCCAGAACTGAGTGTTTGGTAATCTCCGAGATACAATGAAGTACTTGCTGTGGTAGAAGATTGCTACTCTGTGAGGGGTGGAGGAGTGCTGCTAGTAAAGTTGCAATGCTACTCTGTAATGAGTGTGAGAGTGCCACTGTTAGAGTGGCTGCTACTCAGATGGATGTGGAAGTGGTGCCAGAAGTACAAAAGGACTAGTATATGAGGAGAGTATTGATGCTTCAATTACTGTGTGGTTGGTACTCCTAGAGTCCTTTGTGTGTGTGAGAGCTTTTCTATGATAGGAGTGAGAGTGTTGTTGCTATTTAGAGTGTTTTGCTTTTTTATCTGAAGTTCTTTAAAATATTCACTCATATGTTGTCATGACTGAAGACACATTGGCCCTCATTACGACCTTGGCGGGCGGCTGAAGCTGCCCGTCAAGATCTGACCGCCGGGTGGCCGCCAATGCAGCCGTACTCCCGCTGCGGTCATTTTGAGATCCCAGCTGGGCCGGTGGGCGGAAACCTGGTTTCCGCCCACCGGCCCAGCGGGGATCACGACCGCAACACAGGAGCCGGCTCCTAATGGAGCCGGCGGTGTTGCGGCTGTGCGATGGGTGCAGTTGCACCCGTCGCTCTTTTCACTGTCTGCATAGCAGACAATGAAAAGCTGCACGGGGGCCGTGTCAGGGGGCCCCTGACACACATACTCACACCAGTCACGCCCACTCACAGCACTATAAAACACACCCACACACAACCGACAAGCCTTTGCAACAAAATCTACTGAAAGAGAAAACACACCCACACACAACCAACAATCCTTTGCAAAAAAATCCACTGAATGAGAAATGAGAGCAGCCACAATCGCTAAGCTAGCACCTACACACTAGAGGCACATATACACTTCACACTCACCACACAACTGCACCACCAACACAATACACACATCACAACTACACACAAACACCACAACCTACCAGCTTTCACAAACACCCCACACCATAAACCACCCTACACTGCAACCTACTCACACAACACCCACCTCCACCCACAACATAACTACCTTGTCATATCAAAAGCACCCACACTTCACTGACAACAAGTTGAGGGTCATGGTCGATGAAATCATTAGGGTAGAACTACAACTATAAGGAGCACAGACACCTTAAACCTCCATAGCCAAGAAAATTTAGTTATGGCATAGACTAATTGATAGGATCAACTAGGGGGCAACCACCCATGCTCAAGGGAGGACATCAGGAAGAGGTGGAATGACCTTAGGGGGAAGGTGCTTCACATGCTGTCAAGGCACCAGCTGGTGGTACTGAAGACAAGCGGTGGGCCCTGACCTCCTCCCCCAGAGTTCTTAGTGAAGTCTTGGAAATCCTGCATCCTTAGGGCCTGACTGGAATACCTGGAGGGCTGGACTCTGGTGAGTAACTGTGCATGCCTCGCCACCACCCATCCCCAAATACCATACACTTCCTGTCAAGCGCACGGATAGCACTGCAAGGTTCAATCACTATGACACCCACAATGCACTATCCCATCCACAACAAAACCTGCTATGTGCACGTCACATCACACCTCCTGCATGTATGACTATTGTATTAGCTACAACAACTGGATGCCCCGACTAAGGACCATTCCATGGCAATGACTGCAATGCAATGGCACTACACAATGCCAAACTAGCCCAAACACAGACACAGCACTGTCACCAATCCTGGGCCACTTATCCAGGCCTACTACCCTCAAATGGACTAATCCTGGCCTTAAATGAAAGTAAGAAGGTATACTCCACGCACAACAGGCACAGGCAGGAGAAACAACCTTGCACACACACCTCACCCATTTGGACACCATGCTGCAATTTACAGTTATTCCCACTCACATATACCAAGCCAGAATGCCCACCAGCTAACAGGACAAACCTGTCATGTGAACTATCACACAGGAACTGAACCCCACCCGCCCAGTTAAAGTGACCAAGCCTGAATCACAACAACCCCAAGGAGCATGGTACACATGTCACTACCCACCATCCCCAGTGTTAGCTGTGCTGCAACTGTCAATGCCATTGCTGGAAACCGAGTCAAGCCACCATGGCCTCCATTGCAGGGGTGCTCAGGGACCTGACCACCATCATGAGTGCTTCCTCCACTCACCAGCAGGCCCACTTCCACTAGCCACATCACACCTGAGCCATCTATATCTGTGGCTGCTAGCGGAATGGAGGTCCTGCCCTGGGAAACACAGGCCTCAGGCACCCCTCCATCTGTAGCTGAGGAAACGTGGATGTCCATCCAGACATCTGGCTGCAGCAGATGCCAAGACAAAACCCACTGCCAGGAAGTGACCCTCTCCTGATTACTCTCCCTTGTGTGCCATTCAGGCACCCTGTTGACTGTTCTGAGACAGAACTCATTTGTCCTGTGGCCCATGGACATTGGACCTGTGATACCTACAGCTGTGCCTCCTACCCTGTGGATTCCCTCTATCATGACCTCACTCATCACCTGTTTGCCACTCTATTCATAATAAACACTATAGCTCACAGCTACTGCTTTGGTATATTTATTAGTATACGTACAAATGTTTGGACTGCAAAGTGTCATCTGGGCTTGGTGCCATAATCCAACAAGTAGTGTAATGTACTGCAGAGGCAGACATCCTCTGCAGAAGACACAGTACAACAGATATCTCCCAGGGTAGATGTAAGGGAGTCACTAGTACAGTCAGACACCAGAGTACATCCAAATATACAACCTGCAAAAAGAAAATGACAGAGACTACCATCAGGATTGAAGGCATGGCAGCACACTGCCACATATGGAGTTCATAGTTGTTGTGTCCAGTGTAGATGGCCATCTAAACTGGTTGCAACAGATGTGACATAAAACAGGAGAATGCAGGACACATATCACAAAACAGGCCTGTCCATTGGAGATGTGAATCTTGCTACCTGCAGAAAGTACACATGGTAGAGAAGATACATTTACAGATAGCATCTTACATGCATTCAGTCACCCTCCAAAACACACACACACATAGGGATAGGTACACAGTATACCACCACTGATAAACCAAATCAGGAGGACCATTGACAGCAAACTATGGTGAAATAGTGCACATGCAAATACACACACAACATACCTGTATGTTACTGGAAGTACTGATTGATGAGCTCTGCCCTGGAGTCAGCTGCACCTTCCTTATCTGCCTCCTCATCACTTTCCACTTCTGCATCACCAGCCACTGGTCCAGCTGCCTCCTCATCATCACCTAGTAAGGGTATCTGACGTCTCAGGGCTAGATTGTGGAGCATGCAGCAGGCAACTATGATCTGGCATGCCTTTTGGGGACTGTTTAGGAGGGCTCCTAGAAAGACATGCAGGCACCTTAATCTGACATTTAGGAGGCCAAATGTCCTTTCTATTACATGACTCATCCTGCCATGTGCCTCATTGAAACAGAGTTCCCTTCAGTGGCAGGTACCTCACTGGTGTCAATAGCAGGGAAGGTTAGGATAGCCAGAGTTACTGTGTGCACAGAGGTCAGACCTGTTACAATACAGGTACAGACACAGGGAAGAATGTGATGACACATGCCATAACAGATACACAAATCCCAAAGCATACATACAAATGAGCCAAGCCCTCTCACTCTGTACTGTCAGGACTTGCACTGTGAGAGCGATGACATAGGGATTATGAATGACAGGCAATAGATCTGGTTCTAACTGGGTACATAGATCAATGATGGTCTGAAGATTCAGACGAAAGGTCTGAATTATATGTCTCTCGTCCCAGGTTGCAAGGTCCACTAGCGGATGTCACACTGCTGCATGTCTCAATATCCTCATGACAGGGTATCCAGGATAGAGAGGAAAGAATGTACAATGTAATTTGGACACCACACATGTAAGCAGAACACATCAAAATAGCACACACCTAACACTGTAGACATGCTGCACACTGCTGACACATACTATACTGGGCATGCTAAAGCGGCATGGACTCCACCCTTGATGCACATAGCTGCTCCTGATCCATAGTTTCTTACATACATCACATGTGTCATGTTCCATATGTGGTACACAGATCTGTCCTGCACTGAGCATGTATGCATGCCTGCCATTTACCAATACCGTGACAGGGACAATCAGCCGACTTGTAACTGGACCTGCTGGTCATTAGACAGACAGCCACATGAGGCCACTGTGTCATGCATGTCACATATATGTGCCAAACCATGATGGCACAACTGAGGCCTACTTCGCATACCACTGAAATTGGTGTATGGTACACTTATTTTGCTGCATCAAGGCATGCTATGAGTCTAAACTAGCAGCTGCCTGTCCTGCTGCACAGGATGAGTGGAAGTTACCTAAGACCGATGGCGTATGTCGTCATGGAGGTAGGCGATTTGCCCATGGAGGGCAGAAATGGTCTAAATACAATTTGCCCCCTAGGGGAGCAACCCTTACCTAATGGGTCGCTCCCCATCTCTAAAAAAACAAACAAACTAAAAAAAAAATCATTTTTTTTTTGCCCTGACGCCTAGAGGTTTCTGCTCCCCTGGGGGCAGATCGGCCTACTAACAATAGGCCGATCTGCCCCCGGGGGTGCAGAAATGACCTAAAATAAATTTGCCCCGCCCTCCAACCCCCCCCAGGGAGCGACCCTTGCCTACGGGGTCGCTCCCCCTGCGTGACATTGGCGCAAAATAAAAAGATCCCCGGTACCTAGTTATTTCTGCCCCCCTTGGGGGCAGATTGACCTAAAATGGTCTAAATGGTCTAAATACAATTTGCCCCCAAGGGGAGCGACCCTTGCCTAATGGGTCGCTCCCCATCTCTAAAAAATAAACAAACAAAAAAACCACAAAAAGAAATTAGCCCTGGTGCCTAGAGGTTTCTGCCCCCCGGGGGCAGATCGGCCTAATGACAATAGGCCGATCTGCCTCCGGGGGGGCAGAAATGGCCTAAAATAAATTCCCCCCCCCCCGGAGCGACCCTTGCTACGGGGTCGCTCCCTTGCGTGACATTGGCGCAAAAAGAAAATCCCTGGTGCCTAAAATCGTCCAAGGAGGGGGCAGAAAAGGCCTTAAAAAAATGCCCCTCCTTGGAGCAACCCTTGCCCAAGGGGTCGCTCCCTTATGCCAATTTCCTTCACAAATTTAAATCCCTGGTGTCTAGTGGGCGTGTTAGCAGCCGGATTGCTTTACAATCCGGCTGCTAAAATGCTGAGAGAGACTTAAAAGGGAAGGAAATTAATTTCCTTCCCTTTGAAGCTTCTCCGGCCTCCTCCACGTGATCGGAAGAGAAATGCAAAGCATTTCTCTTCCGATCGCGCTGGAAGCTGAGCTTCCAGCACGATGGGAGGAGGCCTTGTGACAATCAGCGCGTGATAGCGTGCTGACGTCACGGGGGGCGGGGGGTCGGGGGTGGAAGGGGAAGGGCTTCCCCTTCCATCCCTGCCTTGGGGGGGAACCCCACAGAGGGGGCTCTGTGCCCAGGACGTAATGGTTATGTCCTGGGCACACGAGCACTGTGCCTCAGGACGTAACCATTACGTCCTGGGCACAGAAGGGGCTATTGAGCATGTCCTTTCATGAGCACTGATGAGCACTAAACGTGGTTCTAAATAAACCAGCATAATCCGGCCAAGACCCCACGAACTGCTGTCAGCTTTGGGGATGCATAGTAGTGGCCAAAACAATACATAATGTGGTGTCAGATGTACCATGCTTTTTCCTGGTCGCAAATGGCCAGATTTCCTGAACATTTCTTTGCTTGTGGCTAAACGTACAGGTCTCGTACCAGACCTGCTTGCAGCCATCACATACCATGGTATGTTTTTGCTGTTCTTTTCAACGGTACCGGTGTTGCAGCTGCATAGCTTCCATGTTTTGAGAATTTGTAAAAGTAAGAACTAATTTGCTCATTTGCACATTTAATGACATTATAGGAAGTGATCTCACACAACCTTTAATAACAATAAATATAACTGTAACATTTATAAAATGACTTCAAAACTTCACATGGCTTCCAAAGTTAGTAATTTTGCGAATTTCACATTACACTTTTTATGCAATGTTCCTCAAACTAACCCACATCACATAATTACAAGCCATTTACTGTATAAATGTAATGTTGAACACATATGAAAAACAAAACACAAACAGCTTTTGGGTTTTGCAAAATGCATCTTCAAATAAATAATTGATACAAATATGCATTGCATGCTAAAATATAGCACTGGGGGCCAGATGAACACATCTTTTTTCTTGTAGCAAACGGCCCAATTTGCAGAATCGGACCGTTTGTGACAAGAAAAAAGCATTGTGGTATTTACAGACCCTATTAGGGTCTATTTACTGAATCGCAAAATAGGTTTGCGAGTCGCCATTAGGAAGGGGTATTCCCTTCCTAATTGCGAGTCACAGTGTGATGTAGGTTTGTTTTGTGACCGTGAATGCGGTTGCAAAACAATCACAGTTAGCACCAATTTCAAACTGGTGCTAACCCATGCGCAAACGGGAAGGGGTCTCCATGGGCCACTGCCTGCACTGAAAAAATTAAAAGAAAACTTTTCATTTTTGTTTTTGAAATGCATCCAGTTTTCCTTTAAGGATTTTTTTTAAAAACCTGCTTTATTTAAGAGCAGTCACAGACATGGTGGTATGCTGTCCCCAGCAGGCCACCATCCCTGTGAGGGCGGCCATTCCCAATGGGGTCGCACATTGCAACCTACCTCATGAGTATTTATGAGGTAGGTCATTTGCAACCCCATGGGGAATCGTAAACAGTGTCATTGACACTGTGGTACACGAGGTGATGCGACTCGCAAATTGCAAGCTGCTAAGACTCACAATTTGTGAGTCGCAAAACCTACTATTTGTACATGTGGCCCTGAAAGACGCATGTGCATTTTGAATGATTACAGCGAATTTTGCCCAGACTTTGGGGAATTATACAAAAATAAATTACTCGAAAGTTGCACACCCCATACTTTTCACATTAAATGTAACAGTCTGTGGAACACTTTTCATTGTGGTGGAATTGTCTCCTGAATACTTTTAAGCTTTCAGAAACTTTTCTGAACAATGCAAAACTTTTAAGTAGCGTTTTTTTACCTGGTGTTAAATTTAGCTTGTTACTATTGAGAGTTCACACCAACTTCCAAATGTGTAATTCTCATTCATAATAAGTGAGACTTGGGGCCATATTTATACTCCGTTTGCGCCGGATTTGCGGCGTTTTTTTTTACGCAAATTCGACGCAAAACGAACTCCATATTTATACTCTGGCGTTAGACGCATCTAGCGCCAAAGTCCATGGAGTTTGCGTCATTTTTTAGCGTGGACACCTACTTTGCGTTAATGATATGCAAGGTAGGCGTTCCCGTCGAAAAAATTGACTCCGAGGCATGTGCGCCGTATTTACACTCCCGGGCAAAAATGACGCCCGGGAGTGGGCGGGTAAAAAAAAATGACATCCAGCCGCTTTTGCGTCGTTTTTTAGCGCCTGGTCAGGGCAGGCGTTAAGGGACCTGTGGGCTCGGAAGGAGCCCAGAGGTGCCCTCCCATGCCCCCAGGGACCCCCCCCTGTCACCCTTGCCCACCCCAGGAGGACGCCTAAGGATGGAGGGACCCATCACAGGGAACATAAGGTAAGTTCAGGTAAGTAATTTTTTTTTTTTTTTGTGGCATAGGGGGGCCTGATTTGTGCTCCCCTACATGCCACTATGCCCAATGACCATGCCCAGGGGACAGAAGTCCCCTGGGCATGGCCATTGGGCAAGGGGGCATGACTCCTGGGGGTTGGGAGTAAAAAAAAATGGCGCAAATCGGGTTGAGGCGAAAATTTTGCCTCAGCCTGAATTGCCCCATTTTTATGCGCCCAAGCTCCATATTCCCCTACGCCGGCGCTGCCTGGTGTACGTCATTTTTTTGGACGCACACCAGGCAGCTCCGCCGGCTAACGCCGGCTAACGTCATTGAATAAATACGGCGCACGCATGGCGCTTCAGAATGGCGTTAGCCGGCGTTAGATTTTTTGACGCACAACTGCGTTGGCACAGTTGTGCGTCGAAAAGTATAAATATGGCCCTTGAAGTCTTTGAAGCTGTTCATGCTTGCAGTAGCGGCCACTGGGTGAGATGGCCGTAGTAGAGATGGTTTCCTCTGATATAGTGGTCAAAATCAATGCAGCCGTATTGCAGTTAATGTGGCCTGTGTGAATGTGTAAATGGGTTCGGGAAGGTCCCAAAACAGTCAGGGGTCTTTTACCTCTGATGTCCTGAGGACACAAGTGGTAAACCATGTAAATTCATTTCCCATGGTGTTTGTTAAAGAGTTCACAATGTAAAACACCTTCTTACTGGCTTTGTCACAGAGCGCAGTTGTAAAACTGCTTCCTGTCTCATTTGCCAGAATTTACAATGTAAAACACCATCTTATTGCTTTTTTCGGATGGTTCACAATGTTAAAACTCTTCCTATTGTATTAACTTGTGTTTGTTCAGATGCAAACATAGTCTGCACTAACACTATCTATATAAGTTTTGAGTTGTGGAACTAATACCACACTTCTTATTTTGTGATTACATAAGCTCTGGCACATTAAAAAGCTGTCTCTAGCCACACCTAAAAAATCCAAATACTACTCAAAGATGACAAAATGGGTTCTAAAACAGGCGTGTTTGAAATTCCATCAAAATTCCTCACAATTACGCAAAATGCAAATCTGTCATTTTGTGCTATATTTTAGCGCAAAATTCGTCCTCGCGTCAATTTTTGACAGGAGAATACATTTCAGCAAAGCAACTCAAACAACAGCTGCTTGTATTGTTCGCAGTAAAATGTTCCCGCAAATGGTATGCTTCCCAATAGATTTTTATTGAGAATGTCCAAAAATTACGTCAAGTGGCATAATGGTGTAATTTCGGTAAATTAAGCATAATAAGCAAAAACTAAGCTGACATTATTTAAATTTCACCCAAGCCTGGTCTACATCCCATCCTATATGCTCTGGTACTATTTCTTTTTGCACCTCTCATCTTTTCTGGTTTTTAGTGTTCTCTGATAATGATGTAATGTTATGTTGTACACTCTATTCCATTAACAGGGATTTGGATAGTACTGTCTTACCATTAGTGAGGCGTAACAGTCATGTCAGTTTGATATTTTTTTGCTTAGAAGAATCACAGGATATCATTACATTATTTTTTGCAGTCACTGGGAGGTCACCTTTTGTCACCAAATAATGACATTAATCTGTGCATTTCATTTTGTGGAATCCTGGCAAAACCGATGTGTGCTTGCCCAAAAAACATGAGCTTTTCATGTTATAACAATATTACAATGATATTCTTCAGTTGTTTCACCCCGACCACTGGGGACCCAAGGTATGTAGTCTGGTGCGAGAATGTAAAATATCAGTAACTGACTCACAGGACATGGGCATTGCCTTTGTGACATTATATTCACATTGATGTTCAGTTGTTTAAATATTTCATGACACTAAGATAACAGTGAACTTTGGTAGTAAACTGAAGAACTATCTTCTGGCTACACAGAATTGACAGGATCAGGCTTCAGATAAAAGAGTTGATCCTTTGGTGGCGCATAATTTAAAAAGTCCTCGATGCAGGTAGCGAGCTGACAGGTTCGTGGTTCAGTCAGCAGAGCTACTATGATATATAGAACATAAAGGCTCTAGCAATGCGCTGTAAAGACACTCCCGAAGTCAGACAAAACTCAAATTAGACAGAACAGCAACCTCTCATTTAACACTAATATCACAGGTGTTTGCTTTAGACAGCAGAAATATAATTCGGGATATGAGAACATATAGGTTCAGGCCTCGGATGTATGTATCCATTTACACCTATTTTACATCTTCAGCCCCCACAGAGTACAACTATCTCCCAGGCACACAGGTCCACCAGTGTGGGGCTTTAGACACCCAAGGTTACACTCCTCTAATTACATGACTAAATAAATAGAATATAGTCCTACGGTGTAAGTTTCTAAGGAAATGACCTCATTACGAGTCAGTCGGAGTTTGCTGTGCAGAAACTGACGGCCTGCTAGTATCTTCGTTGCAGACTCTGGTCATTAAGATTAAGTTCTTCAAAATGGGGAATCCTTTCTCATTCCAGAAGTTACCGGATGCTTTTCTAAGCAGTTTTTCACAATTTTGACAAAATATTGACAATTTCTGCCTGCTCTAAGCCATCAGAAACAGTGATATTTTAAGGCATGGGCGAAGTGGCCCCTGGCCTCTGCATTTCAGGGTGCCCCTTGATAGAACCAGCTCTGTTCTGCAGAGGTTCTTGGTCTGATAACTTTGAATAACTCTTAAACCGATTGTTTTAGTCAACCTTTTTCTTTATTTTAATGTGGGTGATATGTGGGAGTCCATAAGATACATTTTGCAGAGAAATGATTATGTTTTTCAGCATCATTCAACATCCATAAGCAGTTTCTCTTAGATCAAAACGGTACCTCACATATGAAAAGTGGGTGGGGTTACAAAAAATATTTGCATTAATTTCAGAGAGCTGCTGGGGTATTATAACATCGAAAACACATGTCAATGTCCTTGAATAATAGATGGAAACACATTACGAATTTTGACCAGTTGGTATGTGCAGTGGCAGTGACCTGGCCTAAGAGTGCATGAAAGAGCTGAAACTGTATCATAAATTCAAAATTGTTCTGAAGAGGGGCTTCCAAGTTACTTTTGGCCCACGGTCCCTGAAATCCTTAAGATGTCCCTGCGTAGAAATTGTTAGTGGTACTATAGGGGAGGCTGTAGGTGTTGATTAAAGAGGGGGGCTCCCGTGATGGGCACGCTTGTGCTTCTCAGGAAGAGCATTGGTTCATCCCCCTGGACTGAGGCAGGCAGTAGGCAGGGCTGTGAAATGCTGTTTGCCACAGCCCCAGCTCCTCTAGCCTTTCTTAGAGACCCTGGCCCATATTTATACTCAACAATTCCAGGCCCTGCAGCACTCATAATTCTGAATTGCTTTATTTCAACCGAATTTAGCACTTGAGATGAAACAATTAGCAGCTACCTTAGCATCGCTTAAAGCTCAGCCACGTGCCTATCTGTTCTCTACCTTGCAGAGCCAACCCTCAGGGAGGAAGGCAATCACAATCTCTGACCTCATATAGCAAAGTTATTTCACAAGAACGCGATAAAGGCAACCTATCTATACTACAGGTTACATTATTATATTACTGGTTTTACAGCAAATTTGTATATCAGGTTTCAAACCTAACAAGGTGAGATCTCACACAGTAAAGCTCTCAATCAAATAGCATAGAACATGCCTGTTTTGACTTCGGATTAGAGATATCGCTGCAGGGTATCTTAAATGTGGTTGAATTAGAAAGCAGAATGGTCAGTTTCATGCCACGGACAGAATAGCTATTTTTTAGGCTTTATGTGCCATACACAAGAAGCTTCGGATAGCATAGCTAACCCTCGTGGCCCAGATGATATAGGATCACAGAGCATAACTCTCAGTTCACAAATATGTGACAATTAAAATCCTAAAACAGCACAGCCATCTCACAAGTTACTTTACTCCTATTTCGGTCTGATTAAATATAACAGAAACCAAACGTGATTTGCTCAAGACCACATTGACAACAAGGAGCTGAAACCTCGTCACCTGGAGCCCAGGCTTTATGTTGATTGTTTATTACATCTTGGACACTGGTTTGCAGGCGCACTTACCACCAAGGGAAACCTGATAGTAATTGCTCATGTTACAAATGAAGTGAGCATGACCAGAGTCCAGTTCCAGGTGGGAGTAAGTTGTAATATGGACACAATTGGCATTTGAGCCCAGTTTCACCATCCTATGTCTGAGTCTCCATGATCGTGTCCTTTCTGTACCCCTCCCGCTCTCTCCTTATCCCTCCTCCTTTTCTCACTTGATCCTTTACCTCTCTGTTTTCGCCACTCTTAAGCATCTTTCACATTCTGATTGATCTCTAAAAGGTGGATTTTGCTAACACTAGGACCACCACCCCAGAGTACACCTTTGACCTCTCTAGAAATTCCTTAGGCTTTCCCAACAATCTCTCTGAGAAATTTGAAGGAGACCCTTCAAAAGTCGAAGTCACCTGTCAAATTGCTCAAATCTCACAAAGAGTTTCAGCTTGTCCTGTTAAGTCAATAAGCAAATAATATATGGCCCAAGGTTTACTGAACATTCTGCAAAATGCAAACAGTCTCACCCCTCTATGACTCTGAATTGAGTTGTCAAGACTCCCATTGATAGCGTCTCTTAGAAGGGTGGGATCCTAATCTGTCACTGCATTTAATGTACTTGGAACGCTCATCACCTGGACGAAAATGTTCTGATCCCAGGACCAACAAAAAAAATCTGCTATAAATGATAGATACTACCATGTTAATTACGTACAGTGCAGAAGACGCAGTGTTCACCCTTGCAACAAACAATGTATGCAATCTTTCTCTAGCCATCTGAACAAAGCTAGGATGGGACACAGTGAATAATGGGTGATTTGCTGGTAGGCTGCTGCAGTTTGAGATGAAGTAATGATTATCCATCATACTGCCGCAGACTATTAAATCAAATAGATTATTTGTGGTTGTTTATACAAAATGTTCTTTTGGAAGGAATCTTTCTTCCAATATTTCTATAGAAGGTCACACCTGCTCAATGATGCTGGATCTAAGAGTGTAGCAGGTGATGCAACCCACCCTACCTGATGACTTTGAGGACGTTCAGAATTATACAACGTGTTTTATGTATTAAATCACAGTGCAGCCAAGTTCAATCAGTATTAAGCTGAGGTTACAAAATTACTTCTTACAAGCCACTGCCTTTGCTTTCATCAGGTGGTTGCATTTTGTACGTTTGAATTCATAGGGATTGCATTTTGCAGTTTGAACTTTAGAGACACTGGGGTGCTGCATAAGTTAAATTAGAACATTGGAAGTTGGCAGTTCCATTGAAAACAATGGAGTGCTGTGGGCTTTTACTGGCCGGTAAAAGCCCGCAGCGCCAACATTCCAATGTTCGCTTTGTTCACAGCAGCAGCTGTGAACAAAGCCTCACGTAGCCCGTCGGAGATTTTAATCCCCTCGGGCTCTGTGAGCAATATGTTTTTTTAAATAGAACATTCTGCCCTGAGTGGCAAAATGTTCTAATAGCCTTAGAACCCGCCGTAGCGGGCTCTACCGGCTATTAAAGGCGGGAGCGGGCCTTTAATAGCTGGTAGAGCCAGCTACGGCGGGTTCTAAGGCTATAGCAGAACACTTATTGAAGGGTTCCTAACAGACAGAGATGCGAAAATTATTTCTAACTTCTCTTCCTGAAGTGCGCAAATATGACAATGTGGCCTGTTGCATCTCTTAAAGATGAAATGTGATTCAAGTAAAGGTGTAGGTAGTTAGAAATAGCAATAAACACATTAACTTAACCATTGTTTTAAATATCACATCGTAGGAGGCTGGTCTGGTTTGTAGTGGGTACCCAAGGTACTTCTTCCTTATACCAGGGCCAGTTATCCCTTATTAGAACATTGGAATGCTGGGGGCTCCATTGAAAAATATGGAGTGCTGCGGGCTTTTACTGGCCGGTAAAAGCCCGCAGCGCCAACATTCCAATGTTCACTTTGTTCACAGCAACAGCTGTGAACAAAGCCTCACGGAGCCCGAGGGGATCTTAATCCCCTCGGGCTCCGTGAACATTTTTTTTTTTTAATAGAACATTCTGCCCTGTGTGGCAGAATGCTCTAATAGCCTTAGAACCCGCCGTAGCGGGCTCTACCGGCTATTAAAGTCCCTCTCCCTTGTTAAATGCCCTCGCCTTCGGCTCGGGCATTTAACGCGGGGAGCGGGCCTTTAATAGCCGGTAGAGCCCGCTACAGCAGGTTCTAAGGCTATATTAGTAAAATGTAGGCAGTGTTCCAGCAGCTTAGGCTGTCTAGAGGTAGCTGCAGCAAAGCAGCTTAGGCTGCACTAGGAGAGACGCAAAGCTCCTGCAATACCACTATAGTTACACAGTACTTATACACAATAAAAGACAATACTCAGTGTTACCAAAAATAAAGGTACTTTATTTTAGTGACATAAGGCCAAAAATATCTTAGAGGCACAACACTCCTTCTGGAGGTAAGTATTATACACAATATATACACTAGTAACCAAAATCAGGTAAGTAAACAGTCATAGAATAGTGCAAACCGTAGGAAATACAATAGATTGCAATGTGCCTAGGGGCAACACAAACCATATACTAAAATAGTAGAATGCGAATAACAAATTCCCACCTAGGCAAGTCTAGTGTGTAGAGGGGAACTAGGAGTGTAGGAAAACACCAAAGGTAAGTAATGTACCCCACCCCAGAGACCAGGAAAGCAGGAGTAAAGTACTGCAAGTTTCCTCAGGACACACTACAAGTCGTGATAAGAGATTTTGCAAGAACCAAGCAAGACTACAAGCAACAAACAGTCGATTCCTGGACCTGAAGACCTGTGGAAAGAGGAGACCAAGTCCAGAAGTCGAAGAAGAGTCCAGGAAGGACAGGTGCCCCTGCCAACCTAGAAGAAGATGCAAAAGTGGATTCTCCAGTCAGAAGAAAAGTACAGAAGAGCACCAAAGAAGATGGCTGTGGGTTCCTGCTTGGTGCAGGAGATGTCCCACATCGAGTCATTGGATGCAGGCTGTTTGCGTCACTGGATTCCGCCAACAAGCCTTAGTTCAAGCAAGTAAGTGGTTTGCGTCAAAAAGGAGCTGCCTGTGTCCAGGAGGGACCTGGGGGTCTCAACTCAGACTGAGGAGACAGAGGAGCTCTCAGCACTTCAGAGAGCCCTCAGAAGACCAGGCAGCACCCACGGGAGTCCAAGAACACTGGGACAAAGAAGATGCAAGGTGCGGCTGCCGCAGCACTACACAGGAAGGTCTCATGTCGCCGGAGAACAACTCAGAGGGCTATGTGTCGCAGGATGGAGTGCTGGGGACCCGGGCTACGCTGTGCATGTAGGATTCTTGGAAGAAGTGCACAGAAGCCCAAGGAGCTGCAGAAGAGACGATGCACAGGGGTACTGTTGCAGTACAGGGAGGCAAGCTTTTACCTCCACCAAATTTAGACAGCTTGACCTTTGGACAGTCTGAGTCACTTCGGTCCATGACCTGTGTTCCAGGGAGCACACTCATCATCAGGAGAGGAGTCCCAGAGTACCAGTCGTCATCGCAGAAGGGTGCCTGCAGAAGCAGGGAAGTGACTCCATCACTCCATGGGAGATTTCTTTGGTTCTTCTGGTGCAGGATGAAGACAGACAGTCCTCAGTGTATGCACACCTTGGAAACGATTGCAAATGCAGGCTGGAGCTGAAGTTGCAGGTCACAGGAGTCATCCTGGATACTTTTTTGAAGGTACAGCGGTTCTTGGAGCAGTCTGCGGTTGAGATGACAGTTAGAAGCTGAAGTGGAGGATGCAGAGGAGTCCTGGAGGAATCTTGCAAACCAAATCTAGCGGAAACACCCAGAGGAGAGGCCCTAAATAGCCCTGAGAGGGGGATTGGCTACCTACCCAGGTATGCACCTATCAAGAGGGGTCTCTGACATCGCCTGCTGGCACTGGCCACTCAGAGATCTCCAGAGGGTCCCCACACTTTGGAATCCAAGATGACTAACGCCGGGGACACTCTGGAGGAGCTCTGGACACCACCCCTGAGGTGGTGTTGGACAGGGGAGTAGTCACTCCCCTTTCCTTTGTCCAGTTTCAAGTCAGATCAGGGACTGGGGGTCCCTGGAGCGGTGTAGACTTGATTATGCAAGGAGGGCACCATTTGTGCCCTTCAAAGCATTTCCAGAGGCTCTGGGAGGCTACCCCTCCCTACCCTGTAACTCCTCTTTCCAAAGGGAGAGGGTGTAACCCTCCTCCCAAAGGAAATGCATTGTTCTGCCTTCCTGGGATTGAGCTGTTCAGTCCACAGGAGGGCAGAAACCTGTCTGTGAGGTGGCAGCAGCTGGGGCTGCAGTGGAAACCTCAGAGAGGTGGTTTGGCAGTACTGGGGGTCCATGGTGGAGCCCCCAGGGTCCATGGGATTAGCCCCGCAATACCAAATTTGGAATGAGGACAATTCCATGATCTTAGACACATCAAATGGCCATATTCAGAGTTACCATTGTGAAGCTACATATATGTATTGGCATATATGTAGTGTATGCGTATAATGGTATCCCCACACTCACGAAGTCTGAGAAATTGGCCCTGGACAATGTGGGGAGCACGTTTGCAAGTGCAAGGATGCCCTCACACACAATAACTTTGCACCTAGCCTTCAGTAAATGAAGTTTAGACACTAGGTGACTTATAAGTTACCTTAGTGCAGTGAAAATGGTTGTGAAATAATGTGTGCACTATTTCACGCAGGCTGCAGTGGCAGTCCTGATGAAAGGTTTGTATGAGCTCCTTAAGGGTGGCAAAAGAACTGCTGCAGCCCATAAGGATCTCCTGGAACCCCAATGCCCTTGGTACCTAGGTACCATATACTCAGGACTTGAAAGGGGGGTTCAGTGTGCCAATCAGAATTGGAATATGAAGTCACTCAAGTATAGTGACCAATTTGGTAAGTAGAGAGAGCATAAGCACTGGAGTTCTGGTTAGCAGAACTTCAGTGACACAGTTAAGCATACTGACTACACACACTTAGGCCACAAACTATGAGCACTGGGGTCCTGGCTAGTAGGATCCCAGTGAGACAGGCAAAACACACTGACAAACAGGCAGAAATTGGGGGTAACATGCCAGGAAAGATGGTACTTTCCTACACACATTTTTGAGTTCCACCCTTTATTGTGTGAAAAATAGAGATTGGTCCATTGGTCAGACCTATCAAGCGAAGAAGTGGAAGCAATCCTTTCTCTTCCATCTGACTTCCACCGCTCCCTGCCTCCCACCAATTTATGGTAAGATTTGCTGCTCTGGGCTCAATTTTATTACGTTTAACATTACCAAACTGTCCTTGTTTAATGTAATGACACACAGTGAGAATAGCATGTTTTATCTTATACCTGCATATATCTGGTCAGTGACGGTAGATTCTGAACACGAGAAGAACAGAGAATGCATTACAAGTGAGTACAGACAGTTTGACCCTCCAATATAGCACCAAGAGGCATTTCTGGACACCCTGTGTGTGTGACGGTAGCCAGCAGTTACCACACTGCCTTATTCTCATAGTACTATACAAACAGAGCAATGCTTCAGAAAACATAAAGACGCATAGCTCAGTTAGCCGCCATGACAGAAAGAAGAGAAAGGCTAAGAGTGCATTCCACAGTTTAATACAGATGCAAAGCTATGAGCAATAGAAAGTGTAGAAAGGGGAAGGAACATTATAAATACTAAATGGGAATCGTCAGTGATAAGCGACATGATTCAAGAATGTTTTTAAAAAGCTTTCATTTTTAGTTTGGAGAAGATTATAGCATTTACTCTGATTTGTGAATAAAACGGGTTTTGAGCCTGGTATCAAACTCCTCGGCTTCTTTTTGTATTAGGATAACTGTATTGCGAATAAAATTGTTTATAAACAGTAGTGAGCTTCAAACACCAAAGTTTTTGTGAAAAAATAAGGTAAGCAAACCAATTTGGGTGAAGCATGCAAATGGTCTACTTTGTGGCCAAGTAAAGTCTACTACATTCGTTATGCCCAGACAAGGTAATATGTAATGTCTGCCACAGATATTGTACAAGGAAGCACAAGGCTCAGTCCATACAAGATATTTAGTCCAAATGGAGTCTCAAATTTTGTGCTAAATTTGTATTCCAAAGGGCACAGAAAAACTAACATTTTTGTGTAGACAGTCCATTAGTCAGCTGTAGCTACAGACTTTTGGTAAGGCTCAATTTTGATACTCTTATTGAAGAAAGTGACAAGGACTTAGGGCCATATTTATAAGGCAGTTGCATCACTCTTGCACAATGCAACGTGGTGCATGCATGACACAACTCCAAAATGTGATTTATCAAGCCACGCAAGGCCACCTTGCATGGCCCGAGTGGCTTGAAAAATCCAGAGTAATGCAATGCAGCTCATATTGCTGTGTTGAGTTACTTTGCCCCAGGGAGGCATTTCATGGGTGCTGTGTTGGTGCTCTAATGCAACACCCATGGATTTTGATGCATTTCCAGAATAACCAAAAGTCGTGGGCCTGGGAATGCCCCAAAAAAGCTATGCCTCCTCAGGTGAGGCATATGGAGCAGAAATATCTTTGTTTCTCCTTGCTATTTCCTCTTTCTAAGTGTGCAGCATTCTGCAGGACGCATAGTAAGAGGCAATGTCTCTGGTGATTGTTTTTTGTACAGGAAGGTCTCCCTTCCTGCACAAAAAAACAATCCTCCTACAACGCAGACACCCTTGCATCATGGTGCTAGGCAGCAAAAACAACACCAGTGCAGAGAAAATGCTGGAATGAACTGTACTCTTTTAAATACAGTGCATTCCTGCCCTTTCCCTGTCACGCAGCACAGCAAGGTGGCTTGCTGCATGACTTTCTTATAAATATACCCCATCAGTGACCAACTATAGGCTCTTAGCCATAGATGATTATTTTGGGAATATCTTTGCCCAACATATCTCATCTCAACTGAGTTATGTTAGTTTACTTTGTGTTAAGTGTTTTTGTAAGTATACATGAGCATTCTCCTCTTAACACTAAAGAGTAAAACTTTGGGCTTGATTACGACTTCGGCGGAGGGGATTACTCTGACCCAAATGTGACGGATATCCCTCCCGCCGAATTACGAGTCCATTATATCCTACGGAACTCGTAATACCGCGGGCAGGTTATCCGTCACATTTGTGACGTAGTAATCCCCTCCGCCAAAGTCGTAATCAGGCTCTTTATGACCTAAATTCACTTGGAGCTGTATGTGAGCAATTGTTGAGTGAAAAACAATGTTATCAACAATTTTCTAAAAAGGGTATTTGAGATTCAGAGCGTAAATGCAGGACAGTGGAGTTGTAGAGTTTAGGTGTTTCAGTGAACATAAGGAGCCAGTGTGAATTTGGGTCGTAATAAGAGGAACTAGTCATTAAATTATAAACTAGTGGATCTGAATCAAGAAATTGTAGGGATCAGCATGTCAGGTGCATTCTAATTCTCATTAGATTTAAACATGACTCAGCTGTGGGCAGTTAGCCAATGAGAGTTACCAGGCTAATATGTTCACTTCTGGGGCTGCAGTATTTTGTACTAGTTGGAATCCCTGAAAGTAGATGAGTTTAGACAATAAGAATTTATAAAACACAGTTTGGATTTGCTTAAATCATTGACAATTGGCAAAAGCATATGAGAATCCAGAAACGGAAGAATTATTTTCAGGATCCTAAGATGGAAAAAAGGCTCTTGCGACCATTGTGGCTTTGCGGCAGGGGAGGTGAATCCACGAGGTGGCCTAAGTTTCTCACACTTTTGGCAGGCACAGGAGATAGACGCATAATTCAAGGCCAGCGGACGTTGTTCTACAGCTTCAATTTCAAGGTTGTGATTAAGGCCTCATTTTCAAGGAGTTAAGTTAAAAACAAATGGTGGACATCCACCATCGAGTTTGTGCTAGGCAGTTGCAAGGAGTAGCTTGTCTGTCGTAGAAAGAAATTTTCGAGACCAAGAGATGGTAAAAAAAGATTATGTTGATACACTAGCTGTGCCTATAATGGCATTAAGCAATAAAATTAAAGTTTTTTTTTTACATTCGTAGCCAAAACATTTAAACTATTGTCCATAATAAAAGAAATACCCATTCATTTTACAAACGTATTACATGTCATTGTTTCTTTTTTTAATAAATTGGGGAATAGCATTGATGCTCCTTTTTGTAAAACCCCTTTGGTAAAAACCTCTGCTTTTTAAAATCAATCCACTCTTCTTTCCAGCTGGGTTCAATTAATCTGGCTCTGCATCCTGAAAATTCTGAACAGCGCGGTAGTACGTGCTCCCCTGTTTCCAGACATGAAAAACAAGAATTATGAACACATTGTTCCTTCCTCCTTCCTTATCCCCTGCCAGTACAAAGCACTCACCTTACTGGATACGCAGACAAGCTGAGTGCAGAGATTCGAAAGCCCTGTTTAAACTAACTCGAATTCTACTAAATGCAGCATAATTTAGACACCAGTTACTAAAGATTTAATTCTGCAGACAGTTTGACGGTAAAACTTTCGAAGCAGACATTATTTAATATGAAAGTGTTTTATTAATAGCACTAAAAATTATACATATGCTGTTTCTATGCCCTGCAAATAACAAGTGCTACCATTACCCAGTTTATAAAGCCCAATTTACACACCTCACAAAGATGAAAAGCTGAGTCAGCCTTGCTGAGCCAATACAAAAAGAGTTCCTCTTTCATTACAAAAGTGAGCTAGACAGCCTCTCCTTTGCTAGTGCATAAATAAGAATGGATTCTGGGATACATTCATGATACCCCAGCCCAGACTGTTTTTCGATGCATTTCCAATTGGATTAATATCACAGAATAAGGACTCAATAGATATCATAGTATATTTTGAGCTATACATTAATTTACCATATTTTACCTGTGAGCACAGTTAGATCTTTGACTAGTTTTCAAGCTCTTGTAAACGTTCCATCATACAATGGTGGCAAGATCTGAAGCTGGTACCATTCAATGGCAGAATCAGCAAAGAGTGACTTTAAAGCCAATACAACTGGCTTGACCTCAGTCGTCTTTTAGTTGACAGTGGGCTTTCAAGGATGGGTGCCACTCAATTGTAATGGATAAATAGTAAAATTACTTTTCCTTTTTAACACAATAATTACTCAACATCTAATAATAAATGCATCCCCTAATACAAATACTTTGGTATTCTCAAGATTTGTTACATCTGGGCAATAGGCTATAATGGCCACAATTGTGGGTTTGGGCCTATGGTTAAGAAGTATTTTGTTGCTGTATAACAAATAAAGTGGCAATGACTATGATCCATTTTTGGCACAACTAGAACAGTCTCTAGATAATATCATGGACACATCACTAATACACTGACTAAACACAAGCAGGACAGGCATGCAAGCTTGTTTACTCCATGCCTCGTATATGCTTGAGAGGCGCCATCTATGCCAACGAGCAATTCTCAGACCAGTTTTAAATCTATGTCTTGGTTTAATTATAAAGCCATATAGGCACTCCATAGATAGTTAGCTTGCTCGATATTGCAGCACAATAAACCTAGATAAAAACTAAAGAGCAATTGATGAAGCCTTCATACAGCAGCGCCCCAGATTTCTCCAAAAATTCACTGAATAAGAACTCCTAAGCTTTAACCCCATCCAAAGTAAAGCAGACCTTACCCGAACCGATTTTCATGGTCAACAGTATGTTACAGCTCAACATTCACATGCCAGCATTTCAACTCATTGCAGAATCATTAAGAGTAGGAGTTAGCAAAATGACGCCTCTGCAGCATTTGTCATGCTTAGTGGTGTGTGAAACCTGGCCCTGCGGCAACCATCAATGATTTTTGTAACTGCAATGCCACTGGCGATGTTTCGTATAAGAAAAAAAAAATACATAATTCGTCGGAGAACTCAGAGTTCAGTATTAAAAGCTACTCTGGAAGCCCTAATAAGTGTTCATTTGGAATTTTCTCACTATGAAGTCACCAGGAAGTCACATATCTTTGCTCAGACTCACCCCACAGCCGCTGTGGACACCCATATTACAGGAAACCCTAGTCACCTTCCACAGATTAATTATTGTTGGGGAAGTTGGATGGTTGCAACAACCAGATCCTTTTCTCAATCAAGAGGCTGTGACAAGGCTGACTTTAGACATCGTGGGGATTGCCAAGCTCATTCCCAGGCCACTTGCATCCTTTTTTCCCATGGTGAGAACAGCAGGCCAGTTGATTTATCTCACAGTGAGGAAGAAGACATCTTTTTCTCTCACTACCAAGTAATCCAGAGTACATTTATGGAGACCCAGGAGGCTTCTCCTCTTCTGGTCAGGATGGCAACTTCTATTAGGTCCCAGGTCAGAGTTTGGGCAGGTGTGTGGTGCATGATTCGCGACTGGGCTACATACCCTAGGCTGTGGTGTCCCAAAGTACTCAGGACTGGTTTCCACAGGCTTAGTGATGATTCCTCTGGTGCACCAGGGTTGAAGGTTCTGACAAGGCCCAGTCAGAACTGCAGCAGGCTTGGGATATTGCCCCAGGACCATTGGTTCCATGCACTGACCACTGGTGTTCCAAGCTTCCAAGAATACACTTTTGCGGGCAAGGGTAGACTTCCCCTCTTCAGGGCAGGTTAGAAAGCTCAGAATCTCAGTTAGACCTCAACCAGGCCTATTGTTCAGGCCCCTAGATTCCATTCACCAGCCAGAGGTGTCACAAAGTGCCAGGCTGGGGTTTCATAGGCCCCAGATGGCTGTTTTTGCTCAAACAGGGATTACAGCTATGAGAGGTAGCAGTGAGGGCAGCAGCAGGCCTGGCATATGGGCTTTGGACCATGGATTCCAGGCACCCACTGTTAGAGTCTTAAGCTATCAAGGAAAAAAATTACAGAGGCCCAGGAATTTTCTTTTCCTCAGGGCAAAGTGGAAAGCTACTGACAGGTCCCTGGTCATAGACCCAGCAGCTCCATGGTGGTGGGCAATGGGCTTCGATTCTTTTCCGAAGCCATGGTGTCACAAAAGTGCCCAGAATGGGGGATCCTCAGGTATGTGGAGGCTCCATGGCTGGAAGGGCTGAAACCTCTGACCCGGTCCGTGGTCATAGTTCACGTCTGACAAAGATGCAGCGCCCTGGTCTTGTTCTGCATTTGCCAGTCCACAGTGTCAGAAAGTGCCTAACATGGACTTTTGCAGGACTGTAGAGGGAAAATTCTGACTGGTTTAAGTAAGAGTTCCAGGAAGTCTGGAGTGCATTCCCCTGAGCCTGTGCTTCATTCACCAACCTCTGATGTCATAAACTGCCTTAAATTGGGTTCTGAAGACCAGGGGAAGGTTACATAGCTTTAGCAGGATTGAAAATGTTTAAGCACGCCCCAGTCATGGCTTTCTGGGGCTCTGCTTGCTGGCCTGAGAGAGGGGCTGGGCTTGGCCTCTATCATCCTGCTGTCAGTGGCACCTGCACCCCTGTAGAAACCTGACAGAGACTCCTGGGTACCCCTGGGCAAAAAGCTCTTATCAGAACCCAGACAGAGATTTACCTATGCCTCCTTCCTCCCAGTCCCAGGCTCCAATGACCAGCCTGGAGTTCCCCTTTGTGTCCTAACCTGCCTCTTCAGTACAAGCAGAAAGATCCATCCATCAACCTCTGGAATGCATGGTTCAATTGGATGTCCAGAATTTCGGATCAGCCATTTGGTCATTGATAGAAATGGGGTCTTTGGTTGGCAGTCAAGTCACCCCCTGTCCAAGCAAGTACCCTCACTCTAGTCAGGGCAAAGGAGAAACACACCTGGTTAACTCCCACTCACCCCCTTCATAGCTTAGCACAAGCAGAAAGGCTTATCCCAGAGCAATGTGTAAAGTATTTGTACCAACACACATAGTAATACAGTGAAAACACTACAAAATGGACACCAAGCTCGTTTTGAATAATAGACAATATTTAGCTAAATCAAACAAGACCAAAATGACAAAAATCCAACATACACAAGTCAAGATATACATTTTCAAAAGAATAAGAATCTTACTCCATATAAAACAACGGATACGTTGATTTTACACGAAGTGCCTGGTTTGTGTCAAAAATAGAGCTGCACGGGCGAGTGTGCACCGGAAAAGTCAACAATACGTGAACTGTGGCTGTGCGTCGTTTCTCATTCACTCAGGTTGGCGATGCGTCATTTTTCTCCCTCACAAGAGAGCAATGCATCAATTTCCAGACAGGGCACCTCGGATCCGCACTTATTCACAATGACTTTGACGCCCAGGGATGATGCATGAGAAATCCGGTCGCACAGTGTTAGAAAACCACGCTGTTTGGCGTTTTGTGTCATTATCAGCAGCCACCGGCGGGTGCTGCGTCGTTTCTCTGACTGCAATGCGTCGATCTCCTCCGTGATACAGGCGGAGCATAGACGTTTGTCGCAAAGCGGGTGGTGCATCATTTTTCAGTCGTGTTGCAGGTGGTACATCGAAAATGTCCCTGCATGGTGGTCTGTGCATGGATTTCAGTCCCTGCTCTGCCAACTTTACCTCTCAAGGACCCAGGGACTGGATAGGACACCACTTGGCAGGGCAGGAGTCTCAGCAGAGAGTCCAGGTGCTGGCAGAGGAAGTATTTGATGGCCCTGTGACTTCAAAACAGGAGGCAAGCTCAGTTCAAGCCATTGGAAATTCTTCTCAAGCAGGAGTGCACAACAAAGTCCAGTCTTTGTCCTCTTTCACAGACAGAAGCAGCAACTGCAGGATAGCCCAGCACAACACAGTCACAGGCCGAGACAGCACTTCCACTCAGCTCTTCAGCTGTTCTCCTTGGCAGAGATTCCTCTTGAAGAAATCTAAAAATCTGGGGGTCTGGGTCCACTACGTATACCCCTTTCTGCCTTTGAAGTTGGCAAACTTCAAAGGAAAGTCTCTGTTGTTCACAGGATCCTGCCTTGCCCAGGCCTGGCCCCAGACACATACCAGGGGGTTGGAGACTGAATTGTGTTAGGGCAGACACAGCCCATTCAGATACAAGTGACTTCCTCCCCCATCTCTAGCTCAGATGGCCCATCAGGATATGCAGGCTACACCCTGGCTCCCTTTGTCTCACTATCTAGAGGGGATTCACAAACAGCCCAACTGTCAGTCTGACCCAGACAGGGAATCCACAAACAGGCAGAGTCATTGAATGGCTTAAGCAGGAAAATGCCCACTTTCTAAAAGTGGCATTCTTAAACTAACAATCCAAAAAAACAACTTCACTAAAATATGTATTTTTAATTTGTGAGTTCAGAGACACCAAACTCTAAATTTATATATGCTCCCAAAAGGAATCCTCACTTTAAAGTTATTTAAAGGCAGCCCCCATATTAACCTATGAGAGGGATAGGCCTTGCAACCGTGAAAACCAAATGTGGCAGTATTTCACGGTTAGGACATGTAAAACACATCAGTACATGTCCCACCTTTAACATACACTGCACACTGCCCATGGGGCTAACTAGGGCCTAATTTATAGGTGCCTTACATGTATAAAAGGAAAGGTTTGGGCTTGGCAAATGGGTACACTTGCCAGGTGGAATTGGCAGTTTAAAACTGCACACACAGACACTGCAGTGACAGGTCAGAGCCATGTTTACAAGGCTACTCATGCGGGTGGCAGAAGGCCCACTAGTAGCATTTGATTTACAGGCCCTGGGCACCTCTAGTACAATTAATTAGGGACTTACTAGTAAATTAAATATGCCAATCATTGATAAACCAATCACCAATACAATTTACACAGAAAGCGTGTGCACTTTAGCACTGGTTAGCAGTGGTAAAGTCCCCAAAGTCCTGAAGCCAACAAAAACTGGTAGGGAAAATTAGGAGGAAATAGGCAAAAAGTTTGGAGATGACCCTGCAAAAAGGGCCAGGTCCAACAGTCATATAAAAGAAATGCAGAGTACAACAAAATGGCTGAACTGCTCTAGAAGTCCCAATGATTGCTCATTTGAAGTCAGGGATCCAGGAGGGTGAATACATGTGCTTTCACATCACCCTGTGTCACCCAGAGTACAGTGATAACAAGAAAAGCTAGTTACCTTTCTCTCGGTTTGTCAGGAGATGGTGGTTAGGACATGGATTGCATTTGGTTGTTCTCCCCAGACATTGGAAGGGCCTCATCCACCTTTTATGCCTTCAGGGGCCAAGCTCTTTTGTCACCCTACAGTGAAACATTGAATGGCCCATTAAATCTGCTAGAGTTCCAAGGACTGCTCATCTGTTGCTTGGTTAAACTTGTTAATTTTATATCTAATCCATGCTGACAAGTATTGATTACCTGAGATGTGTACATCTAGCAGGCCAAGACTAATCCAGACACCCCTGGACTCTTTGAATCCTCTAGAACACTGATTTAGTGGCCTGGTTTTTTTTTCTGTTCCTACCATGGTGACAATGGGTAATAGGGAATCAGGGAGGAATTGCAGAAAAGGATGAATGAGAAACAACTACCAAATCCAAATTGAACAGCTTGCTTGATAATTATTTACTCCCAACTAGGGGAGGTAATGACAAAAATAACCGTACATTACTTGTTAGAAATGGGGTCTTTAGTTGGCAGAGGAATACACCCTTGTCCAAGTAGGGACCACAATCCTAGGCAGGGTAAGTCTCACACAATCCAAACTATCCTGTGCCTACCATCTGATAGCCTGGCACTGAGCAGTCAAGCTTAACTTAGAAGGCAATGTGTAAGTATTTGTGCAATAAATCATACAGTAACACAGTGAAAACACCCTAAAAATACAACACACAGGTTTAGAAAAATAGATGATATTTATCTGAATAACATAAGGTCTAAATTAAATAAGCACCAGTTGAATTATCACTTTTGCAAGTTTAAAAAGAGTCTTAAATCTTAGAAATCAACAGTTGTCTGTTGATTACACAAAGTACCTGATTTGTGTAAAAAAAAAACATGCATAGACATTGCAGAGTATTTTCCGACGTGGCACAGACGTTGTGTCATTACTTTCCACGCTGCAAGGGGCTTCTTTCATTTGTCGGCGCGCAGCCTTGGTTTCTCACTGCGATGCAGGAATCTTTTTGATGCCTGGGTGCGTTGAAAGAAGTCACAGGCGTTGCGTCCATCTGGGAGGGTGATGCGTAGAATTTCCACTCGGGGAATCAGCTGCGTCATTCCGGTTTGGCTGTGCGTCGATCCAGTAGAACGGTGCGTCAAATTTTCTGTCACAAGGCAGGCCCTGTGTTGAATTTTCACTTGGGAAGTCAGTCTGCGTCATTCCATTTCAGCTGTGCGGTGATTTTTTGGTCTCAAGGAAGGCTATGCAACGTTTAAGGCCGGCTGTGAGTTGTATTTCGGTGCACAAGGAATTTCCTGAAGACATGATGCTTTTTTGACCCTGAGACTTCAGAAAACAGGAGGCAAGCTGAATCCAAGCCCTTGGAGAGCACTTCTCAGCTAAGTCAGACGTTAGCATGGAAGCAGGGCAGCAACAGGGCAGCAGTCATTCTCAGCAAAGCAGTCCAACAACGAGGCACTTTCTTTTGACAGGATGAAGGTTCAGGTCCAGAAGTGTCTGAGTTGGTAGGGTCAGTTTAGATACCCAAAAATGCCTTTGAAGTGGGTGAGACTTTAAAAAGTGGTTTTGAAGTGCACAAGTCCCCCTTTCAGTAAAGGTCTGTCTGCCAGGGTCCCAGTAGGGGGTTTGACAGTCCATTGTGTGAGGGCAGGTCACTAGCCTTTGAAATGCAAGTGCCAGGTCTCCACCCTTCCAGCCCAGGAAGACCCATTAGGTATGCAGATGAGTGCAGGTGTGACTGAGTGCCCTGTGTGTGTGGTTGTCTGAGTGAAATGCACAAGGAAGTTGTCAACCAGCTCAGCCCAGACATCAATTGGGGACAGGCTGTAAGGCACAGATGGGTTTTAAGTACAGAGAAATGCTCACTTTCTAAAAGTTGCATTTCTAAAATAGTAATATAAAATCCAACCTCACCAATAAGCAGGATTTTCTATCACCATATGACCTTGTTACCCCTTTCTGATCAGATCAGAATCTACCACTCAAACAGTATATGAGAGTAGTCCTAATGTTATTCTATGAAAGGAGCAGGCCCACAATAGTGGAAAACTAACTTAGAGGTTTTCCACTACCAGGACATATAAATCACACATGTACCAGTCCTGCCTTTTATCTGCATAGCACCCTGACCTATGCGTTACCTAGGGCCTACCTTAGGGGTGACTTATATATAGAAATAAGGGAGTTTATGGCTTGGCAAGTACTTTCAAATGCCAAGTCGAAGTGGTAGTGAAGCTGCACACACAGGCCTTGCAATGGCAGGCCTGATGCACGGTTATGGGGCTACTTATGTGGGTGGCACAACCAGTGCTGCAGGCCCACTAGTAGCATTCAATTTACAGGCCATGGGCACATGTAGTGCACTTTACTAGGGACTTACAGGTAAATCAAATGTGCCAATTGGGAACGAACCAATGTTACCATGTTTAAGGGAGAAAGCATATGCACTTTAGCACTGGTTAGCAGTGGTAAAGTGTGCAGAGTCCTAAAACCAGAAAAAACAGTATCAGAAAAGAAGTAGAGGGAAGCAGGCAAAAGTTGGGGATGACCACCCTATGGCTGTCAGGTCTAATAGTACTCTTTGGAGACTCTGGTGGACATTACAACCCTGGCGGTCGGTGTTAAAGCGGCGGTAAAACCAGCAACAGGCCGGCGGGAAAAAAAATGGAATTACGACCATGGCGGAAACCGCCAACATAGACAGCCACTTTAACACTCCAACCGCCAAGGCGGTACAAACAAACACTGTGGCGGTAATTGCCAACAGACAGTCGGAGGACAATGTACCCCCCACAGAATTACAACAGTCCAATCCGCCACCTTTTCCGGGGCGGATTCACCGTGAATGAAAATACGGCAGAAAAAGGACTTGGAAGGGGAAACGCTCACCTCTACACACCCCACGAGGAACCAGGACGCCATGGAACCCGAGCTCCAGATTCTTCCAGCCTTTATCTTCCTGCTCCTCTACCAGGAGCACGAACGCCGGCGGCGAAGACCACAGTGAGTACTGCACCTACGACACAGGGGAGGGGGAGAGAAAAAACAGTGACACACACACGCAACACGCAACACTCCCACCACCCTCACCCACCACAACACACACACTAATTCATCATGATACATTACAGTTACACCCCCTAAGCCCCCCTGGAAGAATGCCAGGACAAAAGGAAATGAGTCGAATGATTGTAATATATTCAAATACAGTAATCAAAAATATATATACATATATAAAGATATGTACACTATAAACAAATATATACACCAAGAATACAAGTCCAAGGTATTCCACTATCGTAGTCCGTGGACCACTAGGCCCAAAAGGCATGGGCGAGGCACACACTCAATACCCGAACAAGACGGAGAGACCACTGCTGGGGCATCAGACAGAAAAAAAACAGGCACCTCAGGGGGACGGGAAGGGGGGCACCTCAGCCGGATGAGTGCACGACGCCAGATGCATGAGGGGGCTCCATGCCCACTGTTCAATCCTGGGGAGTGCAAAGCCACAGTCTCTAAAGTCTCTACAGTGGGTGGTTTGCCCACTGTTCAATCCTGGGGAGTGCAAAGCCACAGTCTCTCAAGTCTCTACAGTGGGTGGTTTGCCCACTGTTCAATCCTGGGGAGTGCAAAGCCACAGTCCCTCAAGTCTCTACAGTGGATGGGCTGCCCACTGTTCAATCCTGGGGAGTGCAAAGCCACAGTCTCTCAAGCCTCTACAGTGGGTGGTTTGCCCACTGTTCAATCCTCTGGAGTGCAAAGCCACAGTCTCTCAAGTCTCTATGGTGGGTGGTTTGCCCACTGTTCAATCCTGGGGAGTGCAAAGCCACAGTCTCTCAAGTGGATAACATTCTCCACTGGTTCTGGAGGGGGCTTGGTGCCCAGAGTGCTTCATCCTGCCAAGGACGGAGGTAGTGGATGGGATACTCCACTGGTTCTGGAGGGGGCTTTGTGCCCAGAGTGCTTCATCCTGCCAAGGACAGACGTAGTGGATGCCTTTCTCCACTGGTTGTGGAGGGGGCTTTGTGCCCAGAGTGCTTCATCCTGCCAAGGACAGAGGTAGTGGATGGCTTTCTCCACTGGTTCTGGAGGGGGCTTTGTGCCCAGAGTGCTTCATCCTGCCAAGGACTGAGGTAGTGGATGGGATACTCCACTGGTTCTGGAGGGGGCATGGTGCCCAGAGTGCTTCATCCTGCCAAGGACAGAGGTAGTGGATGCCTTTCCCCACTGGTTCTGGGTTCTGCCCAGAGTGCTTCATCCTGCCAAGGACTGAGGTAGTGGATGGGATACTCCACTGGTTCTGGAGGGGGCTTTGTGCCCAGAGTGCTTCATCCTGCTCGTGGCGGCCTCAGTAGCGTCGGAATGTTTGGCGCTCACTGGCCTGCGGTGCTTGTTGCGGCGGTGTCCTGGGCAGCGGTGCTGGTGGCGGCAGTGTCCTGGGCAGCGGTGCTTGTTGCAGCGGTGTCCTGGGCAGCGGTGCTGGTGGCGGCGGTGTCCTGGGCAGCGGTGCTGATGGCGGCGGTGTCCTGGGCAGCGGTGCTGGTGGCGGTGGTGTCCTGGGCAGCAGTGCTGGTGGCGGCGGTGTCCTGGGCAGCGGGGCTGGTGGCGATCTTGTCCGCCGGCAGATTTTCCCAGACTTGCGGGTTTTACTGTGCCCCTTCCCCACCTTGGATGGTTGCGCAGCTGTCTCCACACTCCCAACTATACCCCTGGGAGCGGCTTTGGTGGCTGATTTCTTTCCTCTCTCCCGCCGGGCACTTGCCAACTTTTTGTGCTTTACAGGTGGGGGACTGTCCGTGCTCTGGCTCCTTGTCACACTGGCTGCCCTGCTGCCTGGTGCACTCCAGAAGCCGGTTACTACTGGGACCACTGGTCCCGCAGATGTTGTGGCTAAGTTCCTGGGTTGGGACCTGGAGAGGCGGGCCCTAGGAGACTGAAGGGGTGGGGGAGGTGAAGGGAAGAGGTCAAGGTTGAAAAGGAAAAGTTTTTGGGGAACACTGGGACGGGTAGATGGAGGGGGTTTGGGAGTGGAGGAAGAGGTAGTGGTTGTAGGAGGTGTACGTTTGGTGACTTTGGGTAAAGGTGCATGGGCTGGAGGCTGTTGTGAGGTGGATGGCTGTTGGGTGGGTGTGTGGCTGCGTTTGTGTACCTTGGGAGGTGGGCTCACAGACACACTGGTAGAGGACACAGGGGATGTGTGAATAGTAGTGGGGGTGGTGACTGCACGTGAGTGGGGTGTGGTGGTGGGTGTGCTGGTGATGGACGTAGTGGCTGAGGATGTAGTGCATGCAGATGTGAGAAGAGATGAGACGGGGAGGGAGACGAGGAGGAGGGGGACACAGTGGAGGCAGTGGATGTTGGTGTGTCTGCATGTGTATGATGCTTGCATGAGTGCCTGTGGGATGTGTGGTGCATATGTTTGCCAGAGCTTCCCTTGTGTGTTGACATGTGTGCATGCTGGTCTGATGGTGTGCTTGGGATAGGCTGTGGTGCAGGGGTTTGGGTCTGGGTGGAGGAAGTTGGAGGGGGGAGGCTAGAGACAGGGACAATGGCTGCCATCAGTGCTGAGGCCAGAGTCTGAAAAGCTGGCTGATGGGCTGCCTGACCAGAATGAATGCCCTCCAGGTATGCATTGGTTTGTTGCAACTGCATCTCTACACCCTGGATGGCATTCAAAATGGTAGACTGCCCAATAGTGAGGGACCTGAGGAGGTTAATGGCCTCCTCACTGAGGGCAGCAGGGGTGACAGGGGCAGGGGCTGAGGTGCCTGGGGCGAAGGAGATGCCCACCCTCCTGGGTGAGTGGACACGGGACACATGCTGAGGGGCTGCTGGGAGGGCGGTGCTGGTAGGGGCGGTGGCGGCTCTACCTGTAGATGCAGGGGGCACAGATGGGCCCACCACTGCAAGGGAGCTCCCATCAGAGGAGGAGTCCGTATCGCTGGTATCAGCTCCTGTCCCCGCCGTGGAGCTCCCCTCACCCTTCGTCCCACTGGTGAATTCAGACTCTGTTGTGTCGCCCTCCAGGGCCATGTTCGATGCAGCTCCCTCCTGCTCAGGTGCCACTGCTCCTCCGCTTGATGATGCTAATGCACACAACAACAGGGAGACCACAAAAAGGGGTGGGAAGACAGAAGAAAGACATGTTGAGTGCATGCAATACCGCTACTGTTGGTGGACACTACAGACACAGAAGCCCCCTGCACTACGCCGTGCACTTGGAGTTCCCTAATCAATCCCAGGGACATGGGTTACAAGGCTATGCCCGATTGCTGCACACATGGATGTCACAGGAGCCTGACTAGGTGTAGTTGGCACTGTACACAGGTGGGGTGGGGTGCCACAGGGCCTGCCTTAAGAAGGGACCTTGCCTACTAAACTCGCCCTGGCCTAGGGGAACCCACAGCCCACCTCCCCCACCCAGACACCTACGATGCACGCTGAATCAGTAGGATGAGAGTGTACTCACCCCCTTGTGGCTGCTGTGATGCCCTCAAGAGCCCATCCAACTCCGGGTACGCCACCACCAGGATCCTGAACATCAGGGGGGTCATGGTGCGACGGGCACCCCTCCCACGTTGGGAGGCTATCCCCAGCTGGGCCTCCGCCGTCTTCTTGCTCCAGCGGCGAATGTCCTCCCATCTTTTACAGCAGTGGGTGCTCCGTCTGTGGTAGACCCCCAGGGTCCGGACTTCCTTGGCGATTGCACGCCAAATGTCCTTCTTCTGGTGGGCGCTGACCTACAGGAATAGTACAGGGGAAAAGCAGAAGATATTACCGTCCGCACCGTCACAGTCATTGGCCCGCATCCCTAACCTTGCCATGACGTACATGCACTCACTGTCGTTTCATACACGCCTATCTTTCATCCACACCACTCCACACAGGCATTGCCCATACAGCATGCTCACATTGTACTTACCTGTTTGTCTGGAGGACCGTAGAGTTGCGTGTACTGGGGGAGGACCCCATCCACTAGTTTCTCCAACTCCTCCGTGCTGAAGGCAGGGGCCCTTTCCCCAGACACGAGCCATTGTCTCTTCCAGACTGAGGTCACAGCAGCACTTGCGGTGTAGGTCCTCTCCTGTCGAAGATCAGGTATCAAGTGATTGAACAGAGAGAAAATGGTGGTCAGGCCTGCGGCGGTGCGTACCGTCACCGCCGACGTACATCGTAATTGGGTCCAATGTTAACCAATGCAGGATAGCGCAGCGGTCTTTGACCGCCTACCGCAACGGTGTACAACGCCAGCGCAGTTACCTCATATCCCCTTGTCCCACTTTACAGGTCAGGCAGCCGCCATTTCATGGGCCCACATGGCATTATTTTGGACTGCGTCACACATATCTAGGCCTTGCTTAAACATTAATACAGGCATATGTCAATTTGCTAATATTTTCCGATTAAGCTGTGTTTACGTACCTCAGAGTTGGTTGACTCTCTGATCGCTGTTCTTCTCCATAGGCACCGTCCACTGGGGCATGTGAGGAGATGGCGGCATCCTCTGGTGTACAGACTGCTGGTGGACCTGTCGACAATGGAGGAGCGACATGTGATCATCACCTACAGACTTGATCATACCACAATCCTGGAACTGTGTGCCCAGTTGGAGCCAGACCTGATGTCAGCTATCCACCATCCCACAGGAATCCCCCTCAAGTGCAGGTGCTGTCAGTACTCCATTTCCTAGCAAGTGGGTCTTTTCAAACTACAGTGGCCATAGCATCAGGGTTGTCCAAGCCTATGTTTTCCAACGTGTTGTCCAGAGTGTTATCTGCCTTGCTGAAACACATGCGGAGCTACATAGTTTTCCCTCAGGTGGAGGATTTGCCTACAGTGAAAGGTGATTTCTATGCCCTGGGACATATCCCCAACATCATAGGTGCCATTGATCGGACACATGTGGCCTTGGTCCCCCCCGCAGGAGTGAACAGGTGTACAGAAACCGGATGAGCACATGGTGTGTTTGGCAGACCAGTACATCTTCCATGTGAATGCCAAATTTCCTGGCTCAGTGCATGACGCTTATATTCTACGGAATAGCAGCATCCCTTATGTGATGGGGCAACTCCAGAGGCACTGTATATTAGGTGAGGACATGGACCCAATACAGTGTGACTAGGTGTCTGGGTCTGGGGATGTCCCTATGAGTTAGTGTGTGTCTAACAGTTGTCCCTCAACATTTGCAGGTGACTCTGGTTACCCCAACCTGTCATGGCTACTGACCCCAGTGAGGAATCCCAGGACAAGGGCAGAGGAACGCTACAATGAGGCCCATGGGCGAACTAGGAGGGTTATAGAGCGGACCTTCGGCCTCCTGAAGGCCAGGTTCCGGTGCCTCCATATGACAGGTGGTTCCCTATTCTACTCACCAAAGAAGGTGTGCCAGATCATCGTGGCCTGCTGTATGCATCACAACTTGGCTTTGCGACGGCAGGTGCCTTTTCTGCAGGAGGATGGTCCAGATGGAGGTGTTGTGGCAGCTGTGGAGCCTGTGGACAGTGAAGATGAGGAAGCAGAAGAAGAGGACATAGACAACAGGAACACGGTGATCCTGCAATACTTCCAGTGAGACACAAGTAAGAAGACAACACTGCCTGCTACATCTGATTTAATTCTACTACCTCTCATCTGTCTGTCATGTTCACCCAGAGTATGGTTACTGAGTTGTCACTTTCCCGTACGATTTCACAGATGTGGGTCCCACTGTGTGACATCTGCTTTGTTTCCGCATGGACAAGAGCTGTGTGACATCGGTATGTTGACATTACGTTTGATATAGCATTTTGCCACTGTTATTGCTAATACACATTTTCAAAAGCACAGACTGACTCCAGATTGTTTTGTGATTTAAGGGTGTTTATTTAAGTGCTCAATAGTGGAGGGGGTTGTAAAATGGTCAGGGGTGATGGTGGAGGAATGTCCATGGCAGAGTCCAGTCTATTAGTCTCACAGGTGCATTGTCCAAAGGGGCATAGGAAGTGGAGCCAGGGCAGTTTAAGTATGGACAGGGTGACAAAGTGGGACAGAAGGATGACAATCAGGGTGATCTCATTTCTTGGCATTGTTCTCTATCTTTGTCCTGGATCTCAGGGAACACTTGCGAGGTGGTTCTCCATCTGCAGGGGGTGGGGTGCTGGTGTGGTGGTCCTGTGGCGGTGCCTCCTGTCCACTAGCGCCGGCGGAGGTGGTGGGCAGTTCATCATCCAGGCTAGTGTCAGGGACCCCTTGTTGTGCCACAGTGTTCTTCCTGGTTTTGATGAGTTTCTTCAGCACCCCTACAATGGTGCCCAGGGTGGAATTGATGGATTTGAGTTCCTCCCTGAACCCCAAATACTGTTCCTCCTCCAGCCGCTGGGTCTCCTGAAACTTGGCCAGTACCGTTGCCATCGTCTCCTGGGAATGGTGGTAGGCTCCCATGATGTTGGAGAGGGCCTCATGGAGAGTGGGTTCCCTGGGCCTGTCCCCCCCCTGTCGCACAGCAGCCCTCCCAGTTCCCCTGTGTTCCTGGGCCTCTGTCCCCTGAACCGTGTGCCCACTACCACTGCCCCCAGGTCCCTGGTGTTGTTGGGGTGGTGGGTTAGCCTGGGTTCCCTGTAGTGGTGGACACACTGCTGGTTGACGTGTCCTGGGGACAGAGGTATGGGCCCACTGGGTGGGTGCTGTGCTGGTGTTTCTAGAGGGGGGAAGCTCTGTAGTGGCCTGTGCCAGTGTGAGGGGAACCGACTGTCCCGATGTCCCAGATGGGCCGGGCTGGTCATCTTGATCCAGTTGGACAGAGCTGCTGTCATTACAGTGGGCCTCTTCTGTGGGTAGAGTGGACATATCTGGACCCTCCTGTCCGGTGACGTTGGGTAGGGGTCCTGCAGGGGTGTAAAGGCATGATTATTGCATCTGTGTGTGCCATGGTGTGCAATGGGTGGGTGACCGTGTACCCCAGTGCTTGCATTCCTGTGTAGGACCTTGTGTGATAATGGTTTAGGGGGGTGAATGGGTATGTGCAGTGGCCATGCTTTGGTGATGGGTGTCCATGCTTTGGTGTTACATGCAGGGTTTGGGTTTGGGATATGTGGTTTGTGATATTGAGACATACGTGAGGAGTTGGAGTGATGGGGGTGAGGGCGAGGGTGGGGGTATGTGATAGCATGCAGGTAGGGTGGGGGATGAAGTAGTTAAAGATTTGACTTACCAGAGTCCATTCCTCCAGCTACTCCTGCGAGGCCCTCAGGATGCAGTATAGCCAAGATCTGCTCATCCCATGTTGTTAGTTGTGGGGGAGTAGGAGGGAGTCTGCCGCCAGTCCTCTGAACCTCAAGGTGGTGTCTTGAGACCACGGAACACACCTTCCCCCGTAGGTCGTTCCACCTCTTCCTGATGTCATCCCTAGTTCTTGGGTGCTGTCCCACTGTGTTGACCCTGTGCACGATTCTTCGCCTTAGCTCCATCTTCCTAGCTATGGTGGTGTGCTGCACCTGTGATTCGAATAGCTATGGCTCTACCCGGATGATTTCCTCCACCATGACCCTAAGCTCCTCCTCAGAGAACCTGGGGTGTCTTTGCGGGGCCATGGGGTGCTGTGGGTGATGTGTGGGGTGGTGTGTGTTGTGATGTGTGGGGTGATATTTAGAGGTGTGTTGTGTGAGGTACTTGGATGTTGTGTGAGTTATGGTGTTGAGTGCCTGTGGATGCTAGTTTGTAGATGGTGGGGTCTCTCTCTGGCCTTCAGTCGCAATTGTTGACGTAAGGGTTTGTGGGTGATGTGGGTGTGTGTTTTATATTGTATTGGGTGTGTGGGAGTGGTGTGTGTATGTGTATCAGGTGTGTGTATTTGTAATTGTCCAATGTGGTAGTGTTTTGTAAGTGTGTGTGTATTTTGAGCACGGCGGTGTGTTCCGCCAATGGAATACCGCGGTTGAATGACTGCCGCGTGAATTCGTGGATCACGATAGTGTGGGCGTAATCCTGTTGGCGTGACGGTGTCGATTTTGTTATCGCCAGTTTATCACTGACCTTTGGTGTGGCGGACTTGTGTTGTTGTCTGGATTTTGGCGGATTCCGAGCTGTGGGTCATAATGACCGTGGCGGAATTCCGCTGCCGCGGCGGTGTGTTGGCGGTCTTCTGCACGGCGGTAAGCGGCTTTTACCGCCAATGTTGTAATGACCCCCTCTGTAATTTGAGTGAGTAAACTTCAAATCCATTATCAGGGGTCAATTGAGGAGCATATCTATTTCCAGAAGCTGCACTAATTCCTTCTCCAATTACTTATATTAAAATTCTTTGACTAGTGCAACACGAGCCAGAGTGGGAGCTTTTGCTAAGTATGTTATCATTAATCAAGAATGACATTTGGAGATGTGAAGACAATTAGATATTGTAATTCCGACCATAAATTATGCTGACTAGCGATCTGACAGCATTATTTCCATGACCCGCCCAAGCAGCAAATAAAGTCTTTCGGTTCAAGTAGGAGTAAAGTTGGTTTTGGGTAGCCACTAAATACCATTAGTGATAGGTATTAAGGATTGCAATTATTTCCCCAGAACAAGGAAACCAGACTTAGGCCCTCATTACAACCCTGGCGGTCGGTGCAGAAGTGGCAGTAATACCGCAAACAGGCCGGTGGTAAAAGAAAAAATGAAATTACAAGCATGACGGTTACTGCATGCCAAACCGCCACTTCTCCACTCCGACCGCCAGGGTGGTAACGACCGCTGGGCTGGAGACTTCGGTCTCCAGCTCGGCTGCCATCACTAAACCGCCAGCGGTATCACGACCCCGCATACCGCCATAGATTTTGTGGGGTTCTGTACCGCCACGAAATCCATGGTGGTAGGCTCTCTCAGTGCCAGGGAATTAATTCCCTGACACTGTTAGGGGTATCCCCAACCCCCCCCCTCTCCCCAGAGTCCTCCCCCCAAACCCACGACCCCCCCTACTGCCCCCCAAAAGTGGCAGGACCCCCTCCCCACACCCCCAAAACATTGACACACACACACACACACACCCCACATGCACACTCAAACAACTACTACACATACACGCACACATGCAGATAGACATAAACGCACACATTTTCCATACACACAACACACTCCCTGCATGCATACACGCACACATACACCCCCTCTACACACGCCCATGCACACCCCCATGCATGCACACAACACACAACACCCCCCACCCCTCTCCCCTAACGGACGATCACCTTACCTGGTCCGGTGATCCTCCGGGAGAGAACGGGATCCATGGGGGCTGCTCCGCCACCAGCTTCCCATCACCAGAACACCGCCACACCGAATCCTGGGACGTGATTCGGTGGGCAGGGTTCTGAAGACATGGCGGTGGAGGTGGAGCAGCCTCCACTTCACCACCGACCGCCAGTCCGGCTGTTGGCGGCTCTCCGTCAGCAGTCATGATACGCTGTGCAGAAAACCGCCTGCACTGGCGGTCTTCAGCACGGCGGTACCTCGGCAGTCTTTGGAAAAGACCGCCGAGGTCCAAATGAGGGCCTTAGTGTGGGTGTTAAGCTTGCATTGACTAAGCCCTTTCTCCTTAATCACCCCATTTATTGTTACTACCAATGAGATGGTTTAAAGAAGTCCTCAAATTGGCCCCACCAGGATCGCATTTGGGCCAGGAGAAGCACTGAGAATATGATCAAACTTGACTACCTAAACAAAGTAAAGGTCATAACAAGGTTTCCACAGGTAAAACTCTGGAAGTTTTATTATCAGCATAGCAGCCCAAGGGATGGCATATGATCTGATCTCAGAATACTACCAAATGAAACACAAGCAGAACATACTACCTTTCCCTTATATGCTGGTTAGATATGGTGATATATGGTTGTCAGGTGCTCTGGCAAGGACTGGGAATAGTCCAGACTCCCCCGACGGAGGACCAGACCAATACCCTTAGGCTGTTGTTAGGTTATTTTAGAATTTATTTCGAATTTATGTAGGCACATTTAGTTTACCTTGGGTCTGAGCCCTGTGCTCTCTCACTTAGTCACTTGCCATTTTATTCCTCTTATTATTTTAGCAAGGCTTCAGTTTTAGTGGTGAGTTTTTATTATTTTTATCTGCTGCCCTTCTATGCAGAGATTTGTTATTCATTTCTCTGCATGACATTTCACCCTCCGCTCACTTCAAGCCTACACAGGATAGTTTACTGGGGTCCATAGAGTGCAACGCCTATCTTAAGCAGAAAAAATGCATTATCACATGTGGCCAGTTGCCAGAACAGCACGTCTTATTATCAAACAACATGCTGCCCAAACTAAGTCGCAGGGGACATTCCAGCCAGCCTGCCATCTCATGCTGCACGCCATCGCAGTTTCTGCTGAAACCTCACGCCTCCTCTTCATCTATGTGGAAGGACTGGCAGCAGACTAGCAGACCTCTTCTTTACCTCTAACACAGGTATGGGGATTTGGCTTCCTTCCTGGGACTAGATGGGCAGATTAGAGCTACAACTGCTAAATGCCCTCATGTAGAAACATAGTAGTGTACGTATGGATATTAGGTACACTATTGTGAAAATATGGTGGGACTCTTCCTGTGTTTCTCATTCCTGGTCTCTGCGATAATAATGTTGTGGTTTATTATCCTCATAATCGCAATTCATGCCTTTTTACATAAAACACAGTTACTTCAATAAAACCTATTGTTGGAAATGGCCCTTCTGCAGGGTTATCCCCAAACTTTTTGCCTTCCTCCTTCTCTTTTTCTGACCTCATTTTTGCTGGTTTTTAGACTCTGTGCACTTTACCACTGCTAACCAGTGCTAAAGTGCATATGCTCTCTCCCTTTAAACATGGTAACCTTGGATCACTCCAAATTGGACTATTTGATTTACTTATAAGTCCCTAATAGAGTGCACTATATGTGCCCAGGGCCTGTAGATTAAATGCTACTAGTGGGCCTGCAGCACTGGTTGTGCCACCCACTTTAGTAGCCCCTTTACCTTGTCTCAGGCCTGCCATTGCAAGACCTGTGTGTGCTGTTTCACTGTCACTTTGGCTTTGTATTTAGAAGTACTTGCCAAGCCTAAAACTCCCCTTTTTCTACACATAAGTCACCCCTAATGTGTGGCCTAGGTAACCCCTAGAGCAGGCGCTGTGTGGGTAAAAGGCAGAACATGTACCTGTGTAGTTTACATGTCCTGGTAGTGTAAAACTCCTAAATTCGTTTTTACACTACTGTGAGACCTGCTCCCTTCATAGGCTAACATTGGGGCTGCCCTCATACATTGTTGAAGTGGTAGCTGCTGATCTGAAAGGAGTAGGAAGGTCATATTTAGTATGGCCAGAATGGTAATACAAAATCCTGCTGACTAATGAAGTTGGATTTAATATTACTATTTTAGAAATTCCACTTTTAGAAAGTGAGCATTTCTCTGCACTTAAATGTTTCTGTGCCTTACAATCCACGTCTGGCTGGGTTTCGTTGACAGCTCCTTGTGCATTCACTCAGACACACCCCAAACACAGGGTACTCAGCCTCACTTGCATACATCTGCATTTTGAATGGGTCTTCCTGGGCTGGGAGGGTGGAGGGCCTGCTCTCACATAAAGGATTTCCACACCCCCTGCTGGGACCCTGGCAGACAGTATTGAACTGAAAGGGGACCTGGTGCACTTCTAAGCCACTCTTTGAAGTCTCCCCCACTTCAACAGCACATTTGGGTATAAAACAGGGCCTCTGCCCTACCACCTCAGACACTTCCTGGAGAAGAAACCTGAACCAGAACCTGCACCCTGACAAGAACTGCCTGGCTGCCTAAAGGACTCACCTGACTGCTTTCTACAGAGGATTGCTGCCTTGCTGTTTCCCTGCTGTCTTGCTGCTCTCTTGCTTTGCTGCAGAAGTGCTATCCAAGGGCTTGGATAGAGCTTTCCTCCTGTTCCCTGAAGTCTCAGGACCAAAAAGACTTCTCTCTTGCAACTGGACTCCTTGTGCGGCGAAAAATTCAACGCACAGCTGGTTCCACAGTGAAAAATTCACTGCTCACCGAACCCGGAACGACGCTGCTCGACTTCACGAGGAAAAGATTGATGCAGTGCCTGCCAGGTGACCGGAACTTCAACGCATGGCCCGTCTGGACAACGCCGCCCGACTTCCAGAGGGGAAATCGATGCAGCGCCTGCCGTGAGGGAGAAATTTCCACGCATCACCCACCGGAACGACGCACAGCTGGTCAACAAGCCCAGGATTCCACCCACAGACCCCGGGGTGTCTGAAAACCCCGCAACCCGAAGAGGAGACCCATCCACACGGCGGAAATCGACGCAACGTCTTCCCCGCGTGAAAAATAACAACGCAAGTCCATGTGTGATGGGGCGAAACCGACGCACACACCATTTTCCACGCATCTCCTCCTCTGCAGCCCCTTTGCGGAGATTTTTCACTCCAACCAGGTACTTTGTGCTTGAAAGAGACTTTGCTTTTTAAAGACTTAAGACACTTTATATCACTTTCCAGTGATATCTTTACAATTTCTTATTGCACCTTTTATCGTTTTGACCTGCAAATATCCAGATAAATATTATATATTTTTCTAAACACTGTGTGGTGTATTTTTGTGGTGCTATATTGTGTTATTGTATGATTTATTGCACAAATACTTTAGGCATTGCCTTCTAAGTTCAGCCTGACTGCTCAGTGCCAAGCTACCAGAGGGTGGGCACAAGATAATTTGGATTGTGTGTGACTTACCCTGACTAGAGTGAGGGTCCTTGCTTGGACAGGGGGTAACCTGACTGCCAATCAAAGACCCCATTTCTAACACCTATTGAACCAAGATCCTGCTTCTGTTTTGTCATTGTATGTATGAGACTTGTGTAACTGAGAGAAAGGGGTTGTATCTGTTTACCATGACTACCCTGAGGAGTCTGAGTGTCATGCAATAGGCTGCCACAAATCACTTCTTCCTTTGCTATTGGTGAGGTGCTGCTAGCTAGCCGGAAGTGTTAGGCTGACAGCTGTAGCATGATGTGGGATCAGTCTCAGTCTACTCGATGGTGCTGCCACCCAAAATCAAGCAGTCTCACTACTACAACGGGAGGCTTACAACAGGGGACAGATGCTGCATGGCTGTTGAGTGTACTCCGTGTGCTGGAGGGTTGAGCTTGACAGAGCTGTATGTTAGCAAAGATGAGGAGCACAGACCACTGGTTTTAGGCCTCAAATGGGCAAATGCAACAGAAAGTCATCCTGAGACAGAGTCCACACCCACCCAGCACAAGCCTGAGAACTAAATCATAGTCTATAGCCAGGGTGGGCTCTGGCAACACCCTGCTGCCTGGGCCCTTGGTGCTTGATCGCAGCATGTCTGGGTTTCGAGCGACTGAGGAGCAGCCCATCCCAAGTGGTAGGGCAGCATTGGGGGGAAGGACCCTAGGCAAGATGGAACCCTGGCTACTTTCATTGTAGATGCAGTGCCCCTGGAAGTCCTCAGGTGTGAACCCCAGATGTTACATGTGATTGCCTCTTCAAAGGAAGGGAGGGAGCTGCCTCCAGCAGCTGAATCATCTGCACATGCACCCCAGAGATCATCCCGAGTCGCTTCAATGGCAGGAAAACACTTGCTCTTTTCCACTGGTGCCATCTCTGTACTGGAGTGTGGGAGGCACCCCACTGCATTACGCTGCATCATAACGTTGGCAGCTGATTCTTGATGTCCAGGGGTCAAGCCCATGGGTGTAGTTGATGGCTGATGTACAGGTGTGGCAACCCTCCTGTTGCTTAGTTACTTTGTTGCTAGGTCTCATGTCACTAGCCAGGGATTAGGAAACTTATATGGGCTTGCCCTGGCAACTGTGCATCTAGCAGCATGAATCAGTGGCACAGTTGTTGGTTCTGCTGCTTTGGGAGCCATTTGCCTACCTGGTGCCATTGGATGAGGCTTCAGGTCTGAGAACGTAGAAACCTTTTTTAAGCTGTTGAGTGTGACTCCAAATGAGAAAGATTGACGGGGTGCTGGGCTTTCTCGCAGAGGGGTAGCATTGCTTTCACCCCCAACTCTCCTGTACCTTTAAATGGGAGAGCATTGCAAACATTGCCTGTGACTTTTGGTAGTGAATCATATGGTTCACACATCGATCAAAAATACACCTATCTGTGAGAAAAAGTATGAATGGTGGGACACATCAATCATTTGCATTTCAAATGCACCTTAGGGCCCCGGTTCCTCTTCGGGCTGTGCCTACTTGAGGGTCACTTTAATATCAATTGCTCTGGGGGCCTCACTGGATGGGGATAGACTGTTGTTCTCCTAGGTAAGACCTCCATCACCTGTCTCATGAGGACCTGTCATGAAATTGCCAGGCCTCTTTTTCAAGGGGAGATCCTGCACCCATCCATGGGGTGAAACCTCATAGCAATTGGCTGTGTGCCACATGTCAATCAGTCAGTCAATCAGTGCTTGTAAAGCGCAACTACTCACCCGTTAGGGTCTCAAGACGCTGTGGGGGAGGGGGGTTTGTGAAGTCCCATGGCTGCCTGCGGCCACCATCTTAATTGCCCCTTCAATGACTAGGGTTAGGTGGAGGTGGTACGCTCATGAGGTGTTAGTTCTGAGTCCTAGCCCACCCTGTTTCCCATTCAGGAAATGATGCCAAACTTGTGTGCTAGAGGCCTCTTCTGGGCTTCCCTTTTGCCCAGGGATTTGTCTGACTCCATAGGCTTCAGCTTCCAAATGCAACCTAGGGGGATGGAGCACAGAGAGATTGAAGCAGCCTCCATTGCTCTTGTGCACTGCGTGTTTGTGGGATATCTGGTGTTAATTACACAACCAGGTTCTGGTACAGGGTTTCCTAAAATGTACAGCATCTATTTTGTTGCGATTTACTGAAAGTCATCCTCTGTCCTTGGCGTTTGACTTCATGCACACCCATGTTAGCATCCATCTGCTGCCAGTGAAAGGTAAGAGCCGTTGCCTTTAGGTAGGCCATCTTCACATACTGCATGGTACCTGGTTAACGATGTGCAGGCCTTCCCTCGACCCTGTGTTACTGGATGCATGGTGGGGGGAGCACTTCCTGCTCAGACCACGGTGATGACCAGATGGCGCTGGTGGAGGCTGTAGGAATTTGTGTCTTCTGGATAGCAACTCTAGCGGTCTTGGGTGATCTGGTTAGCTGCTGAAGTGGCCTGGCCCTTTTGGTCTGCAGGTCTTGTGAACCTTCAGTATTTGGTCAGCAGCTAGCCTGAGCTATGTTATTGGCAGTTAGCCCTGACCTTCGGGTCAGTGGCTGGTCATGGGCATCTTGTCAGTAGTGTGCAACAGCAATCAGGTCAGCAGGTGACAAATCAGATAACAGAAGAATCGGACAGTGCAGTTATTTCCATCTTGTAGCATCCTTCTGGGTTTTATAAACCCCCAGTTCGAATTCCATTATTTCCCTCCTCAGCCCAAAGGATACAGACATATATCTAGGTGCCTCGCACAAACTTACTTAAAAAATGTGGGTGATTTTTTAATATACGTGAGTGTGAAATGTTGATGATGGTGCAAATATGATAAACATGTTAGTGAGTGAGAGTTAATTGAAAGTAGTGCATGTATGAACAGGGATTGGGCTGCTAGGAAGTAGTGCTAGTCTGGCATGTGCTCTTAATAACTCATTCCTTCGAGGTGGACATCCTAGGCATGGTACTTCCTCGATGTTGCTTCGTTCTTGGTGGTTTCTAAGGGACGAAGCTGACTTAGGGTTGACTTTTTATAGCCTTTCCAGTGAGTAGGAGTTTCTCTGGTTTAGACTTACTGTTACTGCCTCTTTGTTTTTCTTTTTCTTTTTACAGATAATTAAGTTCTTATTCTAACACATGAGATTCCAAGGCCAAATTATGTCACCAAGCAATATGTGGGCATTGCGTTATGTTGAGAGGAGTATTGTTCCAAGATATAGTATAATGAGAGCCATAACATCTAGTAGGTGTAAAGTATTCCTGATAAGATTGAAGGTACACTGTCCTTAATGGTGTTTAACCATTTTTAAACCATGACACAATATTTATAATGAGCATTGGGTCTCCTGTTATCGTGGTCCTGCTAGGAGCTACTTGTGACGCAGCTCAATGTTTCCAAATGAAAAAGTGTGTTTATCACAAAAACAATTGACCAAATCTAATGTTCCTGTTATGAACAAACGTGGACCCTAGTTTTACAAAAAAAGTTTTTAAATACAGTTTTACTAGCATGCACTGTCATAATCCATGTTAAATGTGGCTGATCATTTTCTACTCTTGCTCATCGCGTAGCACTGGTATTAAAAGTGGCAAAACTGCAGCATTAAGCATATCTACAAGACGAATCAATGTTATTTATAAGGTCTATTAATCTGACACCTGCTACACAGAGTTGTTATAAAAGAGCACCGAGTGCTGAAGTAAACACTTCTTAAATGTCAGTTTTATTGTTTTCACCACAATCTATAAATGTGTTCTTACCGACCTCTAAACTAAACATACGACGTCCTCATGTCATGAGGTAGCATTACTGGCGGTAGAAATTCCATGTGGTTTGTTTCCTTTAAATATGATTTTACAAGAAACACCCAAGACCCAAGATCCACCAACAATTGAGCTGAAATTATTGTGTGATGCTTTAACATCACTCTTTTTGCTACATAGCATGCCATCCACTTAGACTGTCACTTTGATGCTTTAAGCTCTCAGAAAGACTGTCAAAGGCTTCTATTAGCAAAGAAAAAACAGCTTCTATCAACAAAACCGGGGGTAGGCACCTAAACTCCATTTCTATGTGTAGAAATGAATAACTCATACATTGGGTTGAAGAACATTAAAGTTGTTGAAGGTGATCAGCACTTTGTCTCGCTGCTGCCTCAGTTTCTGTTAGTCATGTCAGACTTAGGGTAGTCTGCCTCAAACAAAAGGTTTGTCTTGACCCTTCCTGTTGTGCTGAATTCTTTCTTGTTGACCTTAGGGCTCTGCACTTTACCACTCCTAATCAGTTCTAAAGTACTTGGGCTCACTCCCTAAAGCAAGGTAAAATTAACCAACCTCAGGTTGGCATATTTAATTTACTTATAAGACCCTAGTACAAAGGGCCAGTAAATTAAAAGCTAACAATGGGCCTGCAGCACTTAATGTGCCACCCATTAAGTAGCCTCTTAAAAAATGCCCAAGGGTATTGCATCTTTCTGTGACTTGAGTAGATTTTCAACTTGCGTAGCAACTTTCTCAATGCAAATAGTTGCGACCTCCCACGACTACCATTGTTGAGAAATCTCACTGGAAAACATTCTAGTGCCCGCAAATTGTGCTTGGCAACTTAACATTGGCCATCCGTGCATGAGAAAAAATTCCACCACATATCGGTTGGTTGAGTTTTGCCAGAACTTCACACTCCAAGCTGGGTGAGTGGAATTTTTCACCCACCTCTATTTGGGAGTAGATAGATATGTCATGATGGCATCTAAGGAATTGTCATTTAAAATCCTCTTTAATGATGAAGTTGGATTTTAAGTCAGAATTCTGAAAATGACACTTTTAGAAAGTTTGCATTGTCTTGTCCCAACCATTCTGTGCCTACATCTTGTTACCTGTGGCACATGATTTGGTGTAGTTGGCAGTTGGCCTTCATGCATTCCTCCTAGGCAGGCACACAATAAAGGGACTGGTTGTTGATGGAGCATCCAAAACAGAATGGAGGGGCAGAACTGTGTTCAGTCCTACTTGCCCTTCAAAGACACTTTCTCAGCTCACACAAAAATAACTTCACACTAGCCTATTGTGAGATGTGAAGCACAATGAATGAAACACATGGGCCCATATTTAAGAAAGATTATGCACAACTTCTCTAGCGCAGCACAGTTGTGCATCAAAAAAATTACAGCAAGCTAACGCCATTCCCTAGCGCCACCTGTGAGCCATATTTATAAAATAGTGCACAATGATGCTAAGGAATGGTTAGTGTAAAAAAATGACACTAACCACTACGACATGCCATAAGTAACAATGACACTAATGCTGCAAAAGTGGCATTAGAATGTTTTGCAGCATGTTTTTTAAAGCAAAATGGCTTAGCGTCATATTTAACAGCATTAGTGGAAAAAAAATGGTCAAGCAAGAAAAAGAATTGGATAAACACGATGGAGATTGCAGGCCAGTAGAGACTCCAGGGAGATCCCAATCAGCCAAGTACAAGCCAGGAGGCTCCAGCAAAGTCCCAGGAGAAGGAAAAGAGGAAGCAGAAGTGTTGCTTTAGTGAGGGGAAGAATGACATCTTAGTCAGAGAGTTGAGGAAGCATCAACACTTCCAAATTGCCAATAGATAGAAGAGAGGATATATGGCAGGCAATAGTAGATAAAGTCAAAAGCGTGGCAGAGGTGAACAGGAATGTCACTGATTACAAGAAGCGCTGGCACGACTGCAAGCGCAGAACTAAAGAGAAGATGCCAGGAACCGAAAGGCAGCACTGCAGATTAGAGGTGGAAGTCCTGCACCCCAGGAGGATCTGGATGAGCTGGAGGAGATGTTGGCAGCGGTCATCCCAGAGGAGCTGGTCACTGGAATTGCAGGACAGCACAGACTACCAAGAACTACCACAAATGTAGGGTAAGCTGCAGGAGGGACTATCTGGAATATCACAAATGGTAGACGGGGGAGGCACATAGGACATACTGAACTCATGCAAAAGGGTCACATTGGGACATATAGTGCCAGAATCAAAATGCCCCATCACCATCCAAGTCTCACTTTTAGTGATGCTCTGGTGGCGCTATGCACTCCAGCATATACACAATGTGATATTCAGCCACTTACTGTGGCTTAACACCACTTTATAAATATGGCGCCTACACATGTAGCACTTTACCTGGAAGGGGCGTTCAATCAGTGTGGCTGTGGCTGTGCCACAACAACACCCATTACATATTGTTATTGCCCCAGATCCAAGACAACATGTTCACCAGAGACTGTGACTAAAGTCAACAACACCCCAAGGGTTGTGTCAGGTTGGAGCAATAAGGCAAAATGCTTCCCCCGTGTCATTGCCCTACGCATGTGTGCTACATTCTGCAGCAAGCATAGAAATGTCACCCTGCCATAATAGATTGTTTATGTGCAGGAAGGGACACCTTTCTGCATATAAATATCCCCTCAATGCAGGCACCAAACAAGGGTGCCTGCACTGGTGCAGGGAGAACAAATCTGCGCAGGTGCTGGGGGAAATGCAGGGGTGCTATGTATTACAGAAAACACATTGCATCCCTGCATTTTAAAAGTGGCACAGCGTGGTACAACTATTACTGCAGCTGAGCCACTGAAGAACAAATCAGGCCTCAGTGTGCAACATGTGGAATGCAACCTGCACAGAGTTGCCCAACAACAACTCTTCCATGTGCCATTTAAGAATGGGCCCAAAAATGAACTCATACAACAAATGGAGTATGTCTGTGATCATCATTTGTGCAAATGTACGAGTAGCTTAAATTTCACTATAAACCAAGGTTGTCTGTGTTGTGTGAATGGATTGTGGGGTGCATTAAGGGACACTTTAATGCGTAAGAACTGGCACAAATGGTATCAATGCTGCACTACAGGCACAATGTCACTAGGCCAAAATGCAATTGTACCATCATACTAATAGTTGCCCATGTAGACCCAAGCATTGTAAGCAATGGACCTCTCTGTGCTTTGCTGCACTAGTGCCATCATTCATGGTGCCAGTGCAGTAAAGCACGAAAAGAGTGACAACACTCATTACAATACTATGGGAATGTCCACCATGGTGAATAGGTAGGTAAATGACGTGCTACCATGGTGTCAGTGGCTGGGGCAAGGGGCCTGCAAGGAATATGGTGGTTTGTGATCAATGCATAAAATACCTTGAAAAGTTGCCCAATGTTTGATGCACAATACAACACATAATTAACAACTGTAACCTGCGGTCTATAACATGTCATTAAACCTCCAGCAGCAAATAAATGATGAGCCATGTCAACAGCCACTACAGTAAAAAATTGACATTTCAGTATCTCATTGCAGAGGATGATGCCTTACCTCCTGCCGACCTGCCTGTCCTAGATTTTACGGATGACATGGATGACCAGCTGCTGACCATCAATGAAGAGAATCTACTGCATATCCTAAGTTCCCTCCATCACCTCCAGTCGCAGGAAGGACACACAGTGTTGAGGGGTCTCCATATGAACCACCAATCTACCAGCACACAGGACCAACCAGTCCTACCACAGCCATGGACTCTGAGGACTCATATATCACCTTTCAGAAGACAGTGGTGGGAGTCCAGCGGGAGCTGGGCAAGTAGGTGCGAGTGGGGATGGAGACCATGGCGGGCAGCCTATAGGGAGTTCAGAGGTACCTCAGTCCAAATAAGGACAACTCAGCCTCCATTATAGGCACCCATTCCCCACTATGTGGACTCCAGCAGTCTCTGGATGACATAGCTGCTGTCATGAGGCAGAGGTTTGAACCATTGTCCTCCCAAATTGGCAGCAGCATGATGGACAACAGGGGGGGGGGGGCTCTACAAAATACCCTGGAGTCCATACAGGGAGAAGGGGCCTCCCTGAGGGAAACATGCCTGCCTACCACTGTGATGTTGCTGCAGTGTTGAGAAATCACCAGTTCCTCATTGTTTCAGCGATGCCTTAAGTGTTCCCACAAATGGCAGCTGCTGGGACCTTTGATTGAACATCTCTATCCCTTGATGTGCGTGTGGCCACCTCAACGTCAACAACAGCACCACCCATGGCACAGGAGGCACCACAAGCATGGGAGGATGAAGATGTGGAAAGAACAACATTCACATGGAAAACCACATGGTAGCACCAGTCTGAGCTACATTTACAGTATCTCCTTATTTATGTGCTGAAGATCATGTCAGTGAGTGTTGTGACAGCTGGCAATGTGCCCTCTTCGCTCAGCCACTGTGACTTATCTGCTATATACTTTCATTATCTCAATTTCTACCTATTGTCAATTTGGACACCTCCTCACTAACAGTCAATTCTCCTGCCCATGTCTCACGACATGTCCCTCACTCTTGGACTTGGAATGTACATAAAGTGGCTCAGGATCTCTCATGGGGTCAGTGAACTGGACATTGTATTGCATTGAAAAATACCCTTGCACATGTAAATAAATCTCCATATTCACATGTACCATGTCAAATTTTACTGCTATCCGTCAACTCATTTAAATATATGCATTGTGTGAAGCCATGTCAATGAGAACAGAACTTAATTACATGTGTGACTTCTGTCAGACACAAAGCCACACACTAGGCCTCTAACATGAAAAAGGTGACTGATGGTGCTGTGGGCTACAACCAACTTAGAGAGCCTTAAAAGTATGTATTGAAAAGATATCCTTGCAAGTTGACAGATGACATGTTTGGGTCAGAACCAGGGGCCAGATGTAGCAATAGTGCAAATTGCAACTTGCAATTTGCGAGTCCATCCGACTCGCAAATTGCAAGCCGCAATTTGCAATGCAGTACGGTGTCTCAGACACCGACTGCGACTCGCTATGGGGTCGCAATGACCCACCTCATCAATATTCATGAGGTGGGTCGCAAATTGCGGCCCCATAGCGAGTATAGGCACTCGCAAACATGGAGGCCTGCTGTCGTCAGCAGACCTCCATGTTCGTGACTGCTTTTAAATAAAGCAGTTTTTTTTTTTTAAGTGTAGCCCGTTTTCCTTAAAGGAAAACGAGCTGCACTTAAAAAAAAAAACGAAACCTTTAGTTTAGGTATTTTTTCAGGGCAGGGAGTGGTCCGTTGGACCACTCCCTGCCCTGAAAAAATATTTTTGGGTCCAGTCACAAAGTGGAAGGGGTCCCATGGGGACCCCTTCCAATTTGCGAGTGGGTTACCATCCACTTGAAGTGGATGGTAACTGCGATACCATTTGCGACCACATACGCGGTCGCAAATGGTATTGCATACAACTAAGACTCGCAAATAGGAAGGGAACACCCCTTCCTATTTGTGAGTCGGAAATGCATTTTGCGAGTCAGTCCCGACTCGCAAAATGCATTTCTGCATAGGAAACTCACATTTGCGACTCGCAAACGGCAAATTTTGCCGTTTGCGAGTCGCAAATCGTTTCCTACATCTGGCACCAAGTGTCTGGAATTTTCCCTTTTGAGAGCACCAATAAAACTAATATGTGGGGAACAGAAGGGACAAATTTGATCAGTGACATACAGCTGTCAGGGTGCCAGGATACCGACCCCAAATAAGTTTAAGTAATAATTGCCATACTTTGCAAGATTATTTCTGACAGACCTCAGCGATGACAGTTGAAATTCCATACTTACCTGTCAAAGGTTCCATATACATACACAATGTGATTGTCAGGAACTTGGGATGACAAATGTTTTGAGTAGTTGATGTCATATTGCAGCCAATCTGACAGCTCCTTGGTCATAGGGGATACACATAGTCATACATGTAAATCAATACAGAAACCATACCCTAGGGCATTCCTCTAACTTGGCTACTGCACACATGAGAACACCCAAACACTCAATAAACATGGATATCTAATTGTCTAATTGTAACAGGATTTATTGAACCATTAAAACAACACCATATTAAAAACTAACCTAGACACTATCCTACACTAAACTAACCTATGCAACTTATCTAAACGTACCTGTAAGGCTATCTCTCATAATCTAAACTTATCTTAAACATTTAGGGGGTCATTCTGACCCTGGCGGCACCGACCACGGGAGCACCGCCAACAGGCTGGCGGTGCTCCCACGAGCATTCTGACCGCGGCGGTTCAGCCGCGGTCAGAAGCGGCAAGTCGGCGGGCTCCCGCCGACTTACCGCTGCTCGGGGGAATCCTTCATGGCGGTGGAGCGCGCTCCGCCGCCATGAGGATTCTGACCCCCCCTACCGCCATCCTGTTCATGGCGGGAAAGCCCGCGGTAGGGGGGGTCGCGGGGCCCCTGGGGGCCCCTGCCGTGCCCATGCCAATGGCATGGGCACGGCAGGGGCCCCCGTAAGAGGGCCCCGCAAAGTATTTCAGTGTCTGCCTTGCAGACACTGAAATACGCGACGGGTGCCACTGCACCCGTCGCACCTTCCCACTCCGCCGGCTCGATTACGAGCCGGCATCCTCGTGGGAAGGGAGTTTTTCCCTGGGCTGGCGGGCGGTCTTTTGGAGACCGCCCGCCAGCCCAGGGAAAAACTCATAATACCCTCTGCGGTCTTCTGACCGCGGAGCGGTATAATGGGGGCGGAATTCTGGCGGGCGGCCTCTGCCGCCCGCCAGAATCAGAATCACCCCCTTAATGCCGCACACTAAACAATATCCCCTCACACCTCTAAAGAAACAAGATACAAGTAGGACAACATAAACAAAGGTTACACCTATACTGAGCAATATTCTAAACAAATATATATTTTTTGTAAAAATAAATAGTGGATTTTGTTTTTAATAAACATAGGACCCCATACATAATCCTTCACCCAACCCTCCAAAATAAAAAACAATATAAAAATCCACCACCAAACTATACTTATGCTATCCTTCAACTAACCTAACACATTTAACTAACCTATCACTACTCACCTAAAACCCACTAAAACTGATAGCAATATACAACGGGAGCAGGGAAGGAACTGGAAGGCTGTGTATCAACATGTTTAGATCTTCTTCAGCTTTTTGTTTTTTACAAAACTTCTGCAGCCTGTAATTTCTAGCATTGTCCTTCTCAAGTTGGTCTAACCTTGCCATTATGGCTTCCATGTCCTTCCTAATGTCTGCCTCAAAGTTTGAGGATGTGGCTGCTACAGGTGACTATTGTGTGGCCGAGTAGGCACAAGTGCTGATGATGTGGAGTAGGTTGGACCAGCTGAGGCTCCCCTAACCCCAGATGTGCCCGGTGTGCCCTGCAAAGTTGTGGCCTGTTTTGGAGGTCCCCAGTGTTGAAAGGCAAGCCAGCCCCCTGAAGATTTCTCATGCCGATACCTCCTGGCCTTCTTCTGGTACCCTGCCTGTACCTCCATGATGTGGCGGAAACACTCTGGGGGTCATTCCAACTTCGGCGGGCGGCAGAGGCCGCCCGCCAAAGTTCCCCTGCCAGAAGACCGCACCGCGGTCAAATGACCGCGGCGGTCATTCTGACTTTCCCGCTGGGCGGGCGGGCGACCGCCAAAAGGCCGCCCGCCCGCCCAGCGGGAAAGACCCAGCAATGATGAAGCCGGCTCCGAATGGAGCCGGCGGAGTTGCTGGGGTGCGACGGGTGCAGTGGCACCCGTCGCGATTTTCAGTGTCTGCTAAGCAGACACTGAAAATCATTATGGGGCCCTGTTAGGGGGCCCCTGCACTGCCCATGCCAGTGGCATGGGCAGTGCAGGGGCCCCAGGGGCCCCACGACACCCGTTCCCGCCATCCTGTTCTTGTCGGTAAGAACCGCCAGGAACAGGATGGCGGGAAGGGGGTCGGAATCCCCATGGTGGCGCTGCTTGCAGCGCCGCCATGGAGGATTCCTATGGCCAGGGGAAAACTGGCGGGAAACCGCCGGTTTCCCCTTTCTGACTGCAGCTTTACCGCCGCGGTCAGAATTGGCCAGGAAGCACCGCCAGCCTGTTGGCGGTGCTTCCGCGGTCGTTGGCCCTGGCGGTCCATGACCGCCAGGGTCAGAATGACCCCCTCTGTCTTCTTTCAAAAGCAAGCTTCTGTGCTGTGGTCATAGTAGGAGCGAAAACATAACGAGAACATGGCATCAAAACTCCATTGGGCAGAGGGAGGACAAACATGCAATGTATACAGCATCCTCAGATGACACATGCTGTCCACCAGAATTTCAACAACAATGTCAATTTCCAGTTCAAGACCAAACTTCCTACCAGCCATCTATGGTATCATGTACTGGGGTTAATGCTATCCATTGTTGACCATTAGGGCCCAGAGGTAAGTGGACTAGTGCCCCCTTGCGCAACATTTGTGTCATCATACTAGTGAGGATCAAGTAGACCAACAAGTCCCAAATCCCTGTGCCATAGTCACATAGTGGCGCAATGCATGCATTCCACCACTTTGACACTCCTTGCGCTACATCAAGCCTTGGCCAGGCATCATGAATGCAATGTGGGATTCACCCGGTAGGAGGACAGGAAAAATGGCACTGGGAATTCTAAGGAATGCCAGTGCACCACTCATGTGTCCTTGGGTTAACACCTGCTCAGAGTACTCGTTTAGAAGGGGATCACCATTTCTTACAATGGGCCCCAATTTACAGTTCAGGGTTAGTGCCTATTAGACTTGGCATCCTTGTCGTGGTCTCTCCCAACTTTTTGCTTCTGTTTCCCAGGTTGTTGATGTGTGCTGGACTTTGTTTTTGCTGTTTTTGTTACTCTGAGCACTTTACAACTGCTATCCAATGCTAAAGTGCAAGTGTTCCTATGGAAAATGTAAGTATAATTGGATTTCCATGATTGGCATATCTGATTTTCTGGTAAGTCCATAGTACAGTGCACTAGAGGGGCCCAGGGCCTTTAAATCAAATGCTACTAGTGGGCCTGCAGCACTGGTTGTGCCACCCACAATAATAGCTCTGTAAACATGGCTCAGACCTGCCACTGCAGTGTCTGTGTGTGCAGTTTTAAACTGCCAATTCAACTTGGCAAATGTACCCACATGCCAGGCCTAATCCTTCCCTTTTCTTACATGTAAGACACCCCTAAGACAGGCCCTAGGTAGCCCCATGGGCAGGGTGCAGTGTTTGTTTAAGGTAGGACATATACTAATGTGTTTTATCTGTCCTGACAGTGAAATACTGCTAAATTCGGATTTCACTGTTGCAGGGCCTATCTCTCTCACAGGTTAACATGGGGGCTGCCTCTAAATATTATTAAAGCGTAGATTCCCTTTGGGAGCAAATAGACATGGGAAGATTGGGGTCTCTGAACTTATAATTTAAAAATACATCTTTTAGTAAGTTGGTTTTGAGATTGTGTGTTTGAAAATGCCACTTTTGGAAAGTAGGCATTTTCTTGCTTAAACCATTCTGTGACTCTGCCTGTTCATGGATTCCCTGTCTGGGTTAGTTTGACAGTTGGGCTGTTTCCACCTCTTTCTAAACAGTGATACAAAGGGAGCTGGGGTGTAGCCTGCATACCCTGATGACCCATTTGTGCTAGGAGGGAAGGGAGGAGTAGTCATTCACACCTGAAAGGGCTGTGCCTGCCCTCACACATTGCAGTCTCCATCCCCCTGGTGTGTGTCTGGGTCCTGGCCTGGGCAAAACAGGATCTCACAAACAAGAGAGATGTTCCTTTGAAGTAGGCCTACTTAAATGGCAGAAGGGAGTATAAGAACAGCACCCAAACCCATGATGATCAGATCACTTCTGGAATCAAGGGGAACCTCTGCCAAGGAGAAGAGCTGATGAGAAGTGCTGCCCTGCCTGTGACTATGCTTTGTAGAGCTATCCTGCAATTGCTGCTTCTGCCTGTGAAAGGGGACAAAGACTGGACTTTGTTGTGCTTTCCTGCTTGTGAAGAATCTCCAAGGGCTTGAACTGAGCTTGCCTCCCGTTGTTGAAGTCTCAGGGCCACCAAAGACTTCCCTTGCCAGCATCTGGACTCTGCTGATACTACTGCCCTGCCAAGTGGTGCCCTATCCAGTTCCAGGGCCCTTGAAAGGTGAAGCTGGCAGACAAAGACTGAAAATCCATGCACAGACCGCTCTGCGAGGAAATTTTCGACGCACCTTCCGTGACTCAGCTGATAAACGATGAGCCGCTGGCTTTGTGGCTGAAATCAATGCTCAACCTGCATTGCAGTTGGAAGAACGACGTAACGCAGCTGGAGAAACGATGTGTAACACCCTCTAATGGAGGCTGATAATGACGCAAACCTCACACAGTGCGGTTTTTTGATACTGGCCGACCGGATTTTCAACGCCACATCGCTGGTGCGGAAAAACGATGCAAAGCCTGCCCATACCCGAGGTGACTGTCCGGATAAACGCAGCACTCTCTTGCAGGAGAGGAGAAACACGCACACGACCCAACTGGAGGAGGTACGACAAATGATCTTGCTTGCGAGTGAGAAATCAATGCATCGCTGGCCTTTTCTGACACACACTCGCTCGTGCAGTATTATTTTGACGCTACCCTGGTACTTTTGTACGCTAACAATGTTCTCACTGTTTTATAAAGGATTTAAGACTTTTATTCTTTGAAAATCCATAACTTGACTTGTGTATGTCAGAATAATGTCATTTTGGTCTTGTTTTGCTTAGATAAATATTCTCTATTTTTCTAAACCTGTGTTTTGTCATTTTGTAGTATTATCACTGAGTTACTGTGTGCTGGTACAAATATTTTACACATTGCTTCGAAGTTTAGACTGCCAGCTTGTGCCAAGCTACCAAGGGGGTGAGCGGGGGTTAACTGAGGGTGATTCTCTTTTACCCTGACTAGAGTGAGGGTCAGGGGTTAACCTGACTGCCAACCAAAGACCTAATTTTTAACAGTCCCCATAAAGTTTGCCCTAAGCATGAACAATACATCTATATTGTCTACAGATGTTGTACCTATTGTCCTCTACCCTGTGCGATAGTGTGCAAAATCGCTTATGTGGAGCACACATGGTGGCTCTATGGGTGCCCAGAGGGGCACAGGAAGAGTGGCAATGGACTGGGTGCAGCTGCAGGTTTCCTTCTTATTGAACAACCTGTGCACATGCATGTTTAACATCTCCTAAGTACCAGGTATACACTCAACATCCACATTCTATACATGTGATGTGACCAAGCTCACTCACACTTATCATGATGGGTATATCACATTGGTAAATCTGCACCCATCTAGTTTGCTACAATCTGTAGACACGTCCCACATCCATCTGGAGCAGAGTTGTACTGTCACTGTGTACTCAACTGACTGTTTCCTCGCACAATAAGGCTCCATGCACCGCCGCTGCCTCAGTTAATTTCTGAACAGTAGTGAGGTACCAGTGGTGCAAGTGTCTCCTTCATAAGCCCCCTAAAGACCTCAAAACATGAACATCATCCGTACCATTTCCTGGGTAACTTAAAGCAATGTGTAAAAGTGCTGTGACAAATATGTGGGCATCAGACATGCTAATCTGATAAACAGCACCTCTGACACATATCTTGACTGATATCACTGTGTGTGTGGCAGGCTTTCCTTTTCCTAACACCCACAGTTCCATAACAGCACAGGTTGGCAGTCGTGCAACAATCAACTTCATCTCCATCTCCAACATTGCATCAGGCATGATGTCAATATCCTAACTCAGACAATGTCATGTCATCGGTCACACATGACATTTCAACATTGCATTGTACACATCATACCCTCTCATATAAAACCCTGGATTGACACATGTGACGCATAAGGTGTAACTTACTGGCTGCATCAGGGTCTTCAAACTGGGACATTTCTCCAAATGTGTAGGGTGGAGGCCCATCTGCAAGACATGACAGGAGCTCATAGCTTAGTGATTTATGAACATTTATGTGCATGGATAAATGTTACACATTCAACTTGTTAAGCTGAGTAAGTAAGTCAACTTTGTGTTAGGACTGAACAAGTGGCAAACATTATAATTCTGTCTGTAAGACAAAGGGCCAGATTTCAGTGGCCTTGGCACCACCAGGGCACCACTTTCCCTTACGATGTTTTGCACTGCACCATATGTACAAGGATGTGTTATGCAGGTTTTTGTAGCGTAACGCCTCCATGTACATATAGAGCCTCATGACACAGTATTCAGCATCAAAAGGGATATGCAATGATTGTTTCTGTGGCCGTCCCATTGTAACACCTATGGCTTTTGATGGCTCCCCAGATGTTAAAGATATCTTACTTGTTTCCAGTGCCAAAAGACTAACAACAGCCCAGAGGTGGTGTATGCCTAGGAAAGGATTGAGTAATGCATTGATACCTCCTTGTTTCTTGCTTCTCATATGTGTGCACCATTTGAAGGCACAATCATTACAGTTAAAATGCCATGGATGTTAGCGTATGTGCACGTAGGTGTTCCTTCCTGTACATTAGCAAAATAACATAACAGATGTCTTGGCACTACAATGTGGGCTGCATTTTGCAGCACACACACAAGTGGCATATCACCATTGTAGACTGTTTATGGCCAAGAAGGGACACCTAACTGTACATAGACACCCCCCCGGAACACAGACACACTTGCACTGTGGTCCAAGTATGCCTGTGTTGGATCAGGCTGCTGAATTATGTATTGATGCAGGCATACATGCAGGCCTTCCCCCTACTCATGGTAATATGGGGCAGGCCTGTGTTATAAATTCAACACAGTGCTGCTGATCTTGGCACAAAAGTGTGCTGCACCTGTTTCACACATATGTGGCTCATAGTAATCACACAAGAACATGCACAGACTTGTGTGGCAGTCACATGTACGTTTCATATATAAATATGTATAACAATATAGGGGGACAGGATACTGGCCATTGGCTAAAACATTGACTCTTGTAGTTGACCTTTCTGAAGAAGCAGCTAACCACTCAGATGCTTGCCTGTTTTCATACACATAGCACCAACACAGACCTCCATAACATATGGCACCCCATGATGTATGTCAGGACATTGATGTTGGGAACCTTGTCAGTATGGTTGGACTTGGCATGTTTGGCACCATACATGAATATGCTACATGTGCAATGTGGAAAATGACTTCTTGTTCACAAGGGAACAGTCACGTAATCAACTAGCCTAAGGCAGATATATACGTTGATCACAATGAAGGAATAGTGTAACCAAGTTGATGTTGAGGCTATATTTTTAGGGTGCCACCTACAGCAGGAATGCACAGGCCTTTTACACTGGCACAATGCTTGCATTTTGTCAAATATTTTACATATGTTTAGGTAGTAGTTGCCTCCATTGACAACATTACCTATAAAAAAACTTAGACATAGATGTAGCATCATAAGGTAATCACTCCTGCTTATACATGTGTGAATGTCATGTCACTCTGCACATACATGACTCTCAGAACACACACACCCGTGACTGACAATACTCCTGCGTCATGTTTCCCATCATTTCAACTTTACTTACCCCATTTAGATATATTAATGATCGCGATGGACATGTACTTTTGTGCTTATGAAACATGTACCCATGCACCATTGTACATGTGTGTCTGATATTCGACAGTTAATGGGGTAAATGTGATACACAATATACACAAGAGGAATGTACAAGTAGTCTGCACCAGGTTCAAAGCTAAGCTCTCTTAAAGGCCACTTGCTTAAGACACTATGGGGGTGATTCTAACCCTGGCGGTCGGTGATAAAGCGGCGGCCAACCCGCCAACAGGCCGGCGGTCGAAAAAATGGAATTCTGACCCTGGCGGCAACCGCCAACACAGCCCGCCACATTAACACTCCGACCGCCACGGCGATACAGACAAACAGCGCGGCGGTCACCGCCAACAGGCAGGCGGCAGACAATGTACCGCCCACAGTATTACAACTCACCAATCCGCCACCTTTTCCGGGGCGGGAGCCCCGCCGATAAAAACACGGCGGAAACAGACTACGGATGGGAAAACGCTCACCAAAACACACTCCACGAGTACGGAGGACAGCATGGAACCCGAATTAAACATCCTACCTGCTCTCGTCTACCTTCTCATCTACCACGAGTACGAACGCCAGCGCAGACGACAACGGTGAGTCCTGCACCTACGACACACGGGAGGGGGGAGGAGGGAAGCTTACGGCACACACATATGCGACCCCCACCCCCCCAAACTATGTACACACCAATGCAGAGCAACAATGCACAGTGACACCACCCAAACCCCCCTGAAAAATGCAAAGACATAATTAAATTGTGAAGAAAAATTTATATAAAATATAGACTCTGATATGTATCGGTCAACTATGCAAAATATCCATAACAAAATGATACTATATACACTGCCATGGAGAACCGAGGCAATTAGTCCTCTACATCAAAGTTAAATAGAACAGTCCGTGGGCTACAGTGTAGCGACACAAGGGCAAAGCCCACACAGGAGACCTGAGTCCTTTGGAGAGAACACTGCAGGGGCATCTGATGAAAAAGCTACAGGCACCTCAGGGGGAAGGGAAGGGGGGGGCACCACAGCCACATGAGTCCACGACACCAGATCCACGAAGGGGCCACCATGCCCATTGATGTATCCTGGGGAGTGCAAAGCCACAGTCTCTCAAGTCTCTACAGTGGGTGGGTTGCCCACTTTACCATCCTGGGGAGTGCAAAGCCACAGTCTCTCAAGTCTCTACAGTGGGTGGGTTGCCCACTTTACCATCCTGGGGAGTGCAATGCCACAGTCTCTCAAGTCTATACAGTGGGTGGGTTGCCCACTGTGCCATCCTGGGGAGTGCAAAGCCACAGTCTCTCAAGTCTCTACAGTGGGTGGGTTGCCCACTTTACCATCCTGGGGAGTGCAAAGCCACAGTCTCTCAAGTCTATACAGTGGGTGGGTTGCCCACTGTGCCATCCTGGGGAGTGCAAAGCCACAGTCTCTCAAGTCTCTACAGTGGGTGGGTTGCCCACTGTGCCATCCTGGGGAGTGCAAAGCCACAGTCCATCAGGTGGATGACAGTCTCCACTGGTCAAGGAGGAGGCATGGTGGACACAGTGAACCATAAACAGTGCTTGACAGGAAGGGCCCAGCGGAGCGGTGCTTGACAGGAAGGGCCCAGCGGAGCGGTGCTTGAGACGGCGGTGCCCAGCGGAGCGGTGCTTGAGACGGCGGTGCCCAGCGGAGCGGTGCTTGACAGGAAGGGCCCAGCGGAGCGGTGCTTGAGATGAAGGGCCCAGCGGAGCGGTGCTTGACAGGAAGGGCCCAGCGGAGCGGTGCTTGAGACGGCGGGGCCCAGCGGAGCGGTGCTTGACAGGAAGGGCCCAGCGGAGCGGTGCTTGAGACGGCGGTGCCCAGCGGAGCGGTGCTTGACAGGAAGGGCCCAGCGGAGCGGTGCTTGAGACGGCGGGGCCTAGCGGAGCAGTGCTTGACAGGAAGGGCCCAGCGGAGCGGTGCTTGAGACAGCGGTGCCCAGCGGAGCGGTGCTTGACAGGAAGGGCCCAGCGGAGCGGTGCTTGAGACGGCGGTGCCCAGCGGAGCAGTGCTTGAGACGGCGGTGCCCAGCGGAGCGGTGCTTGACAGGAAGGGCCCAGCGGAGCGGTGCTTGAGACGGCGGTGCCCAGCGGAGCGGTGCTTGACAGGAAGGGCCCAGCGGAGCGGTGCTTGAGACGGTGGTGCCCAGCGGAGCGGTGCTTGACAGGAAGGGCCCAGCAGAGTGGTGCTTGAGACGGCGGGGCCCAGCGGAGCGGTGCTTGACAGGAAGGGCCCAGCGGAGCGGTGCTTGAGACGGCGGTGCCCAGCGGAGCGGTGCTTGACAGGAAGGGCCCAGCGGAGCGGTGCTTGAGACGGCGGGGCCCAGCGGAGCGGTGCCTGAGACGGTGGGGCCCAGCGGAGCGGTGGTTGAGACGGCGGTGCCCAGCGGAGCGGTGCTTGACAGGAAGGGCCCAGCGGAGCGGTGCTTGAGACGGCGGGGCCCAGCGGAGCGGTGCTTGAGACGGCAGTGCCCAGCAGAGCGGTGCTTGACAGGAAGGGCCCAGCGGAGCGGTGCTTGAGACGGCGGGGCCCTGTTCAGCGGTGCTCTTCTGCACGGAGGGCCCTGTTCAGCGGTGCCTATCTTCACGGCGGGGCCCTGTTCAGCGGTGCTCTTCTGCACGGTGGGCCCTGTTCAGCGGTGCCTATCTTCACGGCGGGCCCTGTTCAGCGGTGCTCTTCTGCACGGCGGGCCCTGTTCAGCGGTGCCTATCTTCACGGCGGGGCCCTGTTCAGCGGTGCTCTTCTGCACGGCGGGCCCTGTTCAGCGGTGCCTATCTTCACGGCGGGGCCCTGTTCAGCGGTGCTCTTCTGCACGGCGGGGCCCTGTTCAGCGGTGCCTATCTTCACGGCGGGCCCTGTTCAGCGGTGCTCTTCTGCACGGCGGGCCCTGTTCAGCGGTGGGGGTGGTGACTGCACGCGTGCGGACTGTACAGGAGAGTGTGGTGGTGATGGAAGCACTGGCTGATGTTGGTGTGCATGCAGGTGTGAGTGTAGACGTCACAGGGAGGGAGGAGGGAGACGAGGAGGAGGGGGACACAGGGGTGGTAGTGACTGTTGGAATGTCTGCATCTGGGTGTTGCTTGGGTGAGTGTTTGTGGGATCTGTGGTGCTTGTGTCTGGATGAGCTGCCCTTGGGTGTTGAGGTGTGTGCAGGCTGGTCAGATGGTGTGGATCGGGTAGGCTGAGGAACAGGAGACAGAGACAGGGTGGAGGCAGTCAGAAGAGGGAGGCTGGAAACAGGGATAATGGCTGCCGTCAGTGCTGAGGCCAGAGCAGTGAACGATCGTTGATGGGCAGCCTGACCCGAATGAATGCCCTCCAGGTAGGCATTGCTCCGATGCACCTCCCTTTCTACCCCCTGGATGGCATTCAAAAGGGTAGTCTGCCCAACAATGAGCGTCCTCACAAGGTCAATGAGCTCCGCACTGAGGGCAGCAGGGGTGACAGGGGCAGGGGCTGAGGTGCCTGGGGCGAAGGAGACACCCGCCTTCCTGGGCGAGCGGGCACGGAGCGTAGGCTGAGGGGCTGCAGGGAGGGCGGGGCTGGTGCGCTGGGTGGCACCCATCCGAGGACGTGTCTGTGTCGCTGCTCTCACCACCGGTCCCCGTTGTGGTGCTCCCCTCGCCCTCCGGATCACTGGTGCCCTCGGTGTCTGTTCCTGGGCCCACCGGGGCCTTGTGACTTGCAGCTCCCTCGTGCTCCGATGCCAAATCTCCTCCGCCTGATGATGCTAATGCACACATGCACAAGAAGATGAAGAAGAAGGGTGGGGGGAGAAAAAAGAAGACCAGGTTGAGTGCATGCAATGTCAACACCGTTGGCGGAGAGGACAGACACAGGAGCCTCATGCACTAAGCCGAGCATTCGGGGTACACTACTCAGTACTTTTGACTAGGACAACAGGTCAAGAGACGACAAACGCGCACATGTGTGAGGCTGGACCATCAATAGCTGTACTTGTCACCCTACAGAGGTGGGGGCCGGGAGCACAGGGCCATGCCTAAGGGAGAGGACTACACTACAGAAAGCGCCCTGGCCTAATGTCACCCACAACCCTCCTCCCCCACCCAGACGCCTCCACTGCGCAGAAAGATAGCAGAATGTGCTGATACTCACCCCCTTGTGTCTGCTGTGATGCTCTCAAGTGCCCATCCAAATCAGGGTAGGCCACCGCCAGGATCCGGGACATCAGGGGGGTCAGGGTACGACTGGCACCCCTCCTAGGTTTGGAGGCCATCCCCAGCAGTGACTCGGCGGTCTTCCTGGTTCCACGGCGGATGTCCTCCCACCTCTTGCGGCAGTGGGTGCCCGTCTGACGTGGACCCCCAGGGCCCGGACTTCCTTGGCGATGGCACGCCAAATCTCGACTTTCTGATGGACGCTGACCTATGTGACATGTACAGGGTGGGAAGGAAACATTCATCAACTTACTGCATGTTAGATGTGATTGGCCCCCCCTCCCCAACCTTGCCATATGGCACATGCTCTCATCTGTCGTGCGTTGCACTCCTCATTCGCCCCTCACCCCACCAACTTACATCCACCCCACTCCACACAGGCATCGCCCATTCCATGTGCACCCGGTGTACTTACCTGTTGGTCTGGAGGACCGTAGAGTAACGCATACTGGGGGAGGACCCCCTCCACGAGCTTCTCCAACTCTTCAGACGTGAAGGCAGGGGCCCTTTCCCCAGTCGCAGCAGCCATTGTCTCTTCCAGACCGAGGTCACAGCAGCACTTGCAGTATAGGTCCTCTCCTGTGGATGATCAGGTCTCGAGTGATTAAGCAGATAGAAAATGGCGGTCACGCCCGCGGCGGTGCGTACCGCGGCGGTGCGTACCGCTACCGCCGGCGCACATCGTCATTGGCTCCTGAAACCCATAGGCTTCAATGTTAACCAATGCGGCTTCGTATAGCGGTCTTCGACCGCCTACCGCCACGGTGTGCTCCGCCAGCGCATTGACCTCACATCCCATTGTCCCACTTCACAGGTCAGGCAGCCGCCATTTCAAGGGCCCACATGGCATAATTTCTACTGCGACACACAGGCCTAGGCCTTGCATTGCCACACATACACGCCTTTCAATACATAGATAACCGTGTGCTATGCAAGCTGTGGTGAACGTACCAGTGATTAGCTTGACTCTGTGCTCCATGTTGTCATTCCTAGGCACCGTCCGCTGGGACTTGCGAGGAGAAGGATGAATCCTCGCGTGTACCGACCGCTGGTGGACCTGTCGACAATGGAAGAACGCCACATCATACTACGATACCGACTTGACCGTGCCACTATCCATGAACTGTGTGCCCAGCTGGAGCCAGCCCTGATGTCCCCCATTCGCCAACCCACAGGAATTCCCCCTCTGGTGCAGGTGCTGTCAGTCCTCCATTTTCTTGCAAGTGGCTCATTCCAGACAACAGTGGCCATGTCATCTGGAATGTCTCAGCCAATGTTTTCAAAAGTTTTGTCTAGAGTGTTGTCTGCCCTGACGAAACACATGCGGAGTTACATTATATTCCCTGAGGAGGTTGATTTGGCCACTGTGAAGGGTTATTTTTATGCCCTTGGACATATTCCCAACATAATTGGTGCCATTGATGGGACCCATGTAGCCTTAGTCCCCCCAAAAGACGATGAGCAGGTGTGCAGAAACAGGAAAAGTTACCATTCTATGAACGTCCAGGTGGTCTGTTTGGCTGACCAGTACATCTCCCATGTGAATGCCATGTTCCCTGGTTCAGTGCATTACGCGTATGTGATGCGTAATAGCAGCATCCCTTATGTGATGGAACAGCTACAGAGACAACGTGTGTGGCTAATAGGTGACTCTGGTTACCCCAACCTGCCTTGGCTATTGACCCCAGTGAGGAATCCCCGGACCAGGGCTGAGGAACGGTACAATGAGGCCCATGGGCGAACTAGGAGGATCATAGAAAGGACCTTTGGCCTCCTGAAGGCCAGGTTTAGGTGCCTGCATATGACAGGGGGATCCCTGATGTACTCACCAAAGAAGGTGTGCCAGATCATCGTGGCCTGCTGTATGCTTCACAATCTGGCATTGCGACGTCAGGTGCCTTTCCTGCAGGAGGATGGTCCAGATGGTGGTGTTGAAGCAGCTGTGGAGCCTGCGGAGAGTGAAGAGGAGGAAGACTCAGAGGACGACACAGACAACAGGGACAGAGTTATCCAACAGTATTTTCAGTAGCACACAGGTAAGAATCACCCACGCCATTTTACTTTTCCTGAAAGCCTCCTGCTTCTCAACTTTGTCTATGACCCCCCAGTTCTTTTAAACTGATGTTTGATTTTCCCTTCCCTTTTCAGTGCTGTATGACCCACTGCGTGACTTCTGCTTGGTTAGCCCATGGACTAATGCTTATTGATCTCGGTATGTGTTCAGCACAAAGTTAACAGAACATAATTGATTGGTAATGTGTTATACATTTGTAAATAATACAGCCTGACTCCTGATTGATTTCAGTGCATTGAGTGATTTATTTTTTGTGCTAGATAATGGTACATGATATTAACACGGTGATGGGTGGGGGTGGAGTAATGTCCATGGCAGAGTCCAGTTCTCAGTCTCACAGGTGCATTGTCCATATGCCTGTGGAAGGATGGAGCAGGGGCAGTTCAAGGTTGGACAGGGTGGCAATGTGGGACAGTGGGATGACTTCAGGGGGTATCTCATGCTGGCGGGGGTCTTGACATCCTACTCTGTCTATTTTTTGGATCTCAGGCTCCTCTTGCGGGGTGGTTGTTCTTCAGCAGGAGGTGGGGTTCTGGTGGCCTGTCGTTGTGGTGGGGCCTCCTGTCCACTAGCGCCGGCGGAGGTGGTAGGCTGTTCCTGGTCCGGGCTAGTGACAGGGGCCCTGTGTGGTGCCACATGGTCCCGCAACGTGTCTTCTATTCTGTTGAGGGCCTGGACTATGCTCCCCATAGCGGTAGAGATGTTGGTGAGTTGATTGGTGAACCCCATGTAGCGTTCCTCCTGCTGTGCCTGGATCTCCTGGAACCTGGCCAGTACCGTCGCCATCGTCTCTTGGGAGTGGTGGTAGGCTGCCATGATGGTGGTGAGGGCCTCTTGGAGAGTGGGTTCCCTGGGCCTCTCCTCCCCCCCCTGTCGCACAGCAGCCCTCCGAGTTGCCCTGTTTCCCCCGGCCTCTGTCCCCTGGACGGTGTGCCCACTACCACTGCCCCCAGGTCCCTGTTGTTGTTGGGGTGGTGGGTTAGCCTGGGTGCCCTGTAGTGGCAGACACACCGCTGATTGACCTGTCCTAGAGACAGAGGCATGGGCCCGCTGGGTGGTAGCTGTGCTGTTGTTCCCAGAGGGGGTTGGGTCTGCTGTGGCCTGTGTGTGGGGAACCGACTGTCCAGAGGTCCCCGATGGTCCGGGCTGGTCATCAGGTTCCACGTCGACAGAGCTGCTGTCATCACTGGGGGCCTCTTCCGGGGGGGGATGGACATTTCTGGACCCTCCTGGCCGGTGTGTTGGCGTTCGGGTCCTGCATGGGGTAAGAGAGTATGGTTATTGTTTCTGTGTGCTATTGCGTGCGATTTATGGGTGCCCTTGTCCCCCAGTGCTGTCATTCCCTTGGGGGAGGTGTTGTGGGGGTGTTTGGGGGGGGGGGGGTATGTGCAGTGGTCATGCTTAGGTGATGGGTGTCCATAGTTTGTGGTGGCATGCAGGGGTTGGTGTTGGGTGGGTTGTGCTGGAGAGACATTCTCAGGGAGGATGTGTGATGGGGGGTTGGGGGTGAGGGTGGTGGTGGGGTTTAGCATGCTGGGGGGGGTGAAGTAGTTGAGATTGTACTTACCAGAGTCCATTCCTCCATGTACTCCAGCAAGGCCATCAGGATGCAGGATGTTTAGTACCTCTTGCTCCCATGCTGTGAATTCGGGTGGAGTGGGTGGGGGTCCCCCGCCAGTCTTCTGCACTGCGATGTTGTGTCGCGAGACCATCGAGCGCACCTTTCCCCGTAAGTCGTTCCAGCGTTTGCAGATGTCGTCTCGATTTCTGGGATTCTGTCCCACCGCGTTGACCCTGTCCACGATCCGCTGCCATAGCTCCGCCTTCCTGGCTATAGTGGTGTGCTGCACCTGTGAGCCGAAGAGCTGGGGTTCAACTCTTATGATTTCCTCCACCATGACCCGGAGTTCTTGGTCCGAAAAGCGTGGGTGCCTTTGGGGTGCCAAGGGGTGGTGTGGATGAGGTGTGGGGTGGTGTATATGGTGATGAGTGTGTTGGTGTGTGGTGCTTTGTGCTTCTATGTGGTGTGTGTGATGGTGTAGTGTGCCTCTGTGTGATGTAGCTCTCTATTCTGTGATGTGTCTCTCTCTCCTTCGTCTCTGATCTTCGGTCGTAGGGGTTTGTGGGTGATGTGGGTGTGTGTTTTATAGTTGATTGGATGTGTGGGAGTGTTGTTTGTATGTGTGTCAGGTGTGTGCATTTCAAATTGTCCAATGTGGCTGTGTTTTGGAGCTGTGTGTGTATTTTGAGCGCGGCGGTGTGTACCGCCAATGGAATACCGCGGTTGAAAGACCGCCGCGTGGATTCGTGGGTCAGAATGGCATGAGCGTGTTTGTGTTGGCGTGGCGGTGGAGGTTTGGTCATCTCCAGTTTTCCGCAGCCCGCTGATGAGGCGGCCTTCCTTGGATGTCGGGTTTTTGGCGGATTCACAGTTGGTGGTCAGAATGACCGTGGCGGTTTACCGCGGCCGCGGCGGTAGTATGGCAGAGTTCTGACCGGCGGTATAGGCCTTTTACCGCTGAGGTCAGAATGACCCCCTATACTTCCTATCCTGAGCCTTGATAAAACATGCTGCAGTCAACCTTATGTCCCCCTGTCAAACACATGCAAATGAGGATGTTGCAATGAAAAAAGGGTACTTGCCAACTGGTTCACCAATCAGAATCACCAGCTGATCCAGTAGATCTCGCTCTTGTGCAATGATTGGTTAATTTGGTGGTCGGTGCGCACAACTCCAAAGATCCGCAGTAGGTGGTGGAGCACCTTGCCCCACCTCAGCTTCCTTGCCTCTGTTGGGTAGCCCTGGATGACCCAGCCATCCATACTCAACATCATGGGGAGGTAGTGTTTGAGCAGCCAGATGAACCTTCCCAGTTCAACTCCACTCATCCTTTGTGCTCTCCCCTTCCCCGACATATTGCAGTTTCCCTCCATTGCAATTAAAATAGGCCCAAAAATAATAAAAACACTACCCATCTAACCCCAAATACCCCAACAGACTAAGCTACCCCAAGACAAACACCCAACAATACAATTACTATGACATGACCGAAACACTATAAAAGACTCTGCAAAAATTACAAAATGGACAGGACAGCAACAGGGCACAGCACAAAACTCTCAAAAACCACCACTCCTCAACCAGCACCAGCTCCACACCCCCTCTCACAATCACAGACAAAAATACTCTAAAATAAAAGTGAATGTGAAATCACTGTACCATGTATGCATCAAGGAAGCCCTGTTTCATCACTTCCAGGGTGTATGCGTCATGTTTTCTGATATGCATCCTTTTTTTTGATGCATGGCTATCATGCATTTTTTTTTTCCCATTAAGGCTGACAAGGCTTGCCAACTGGTGATTGATGCGTAGGGGCCAGGCTTCATTTTGTTGATCAGCGAAGTAAGAAGTATTGGCATTTGCGTTAAATATTTTGATGCATGATGGTCATGCGTGGTATTCCTTGTCATGAAGGCTGAGAAGGACTGCATTGGACTACAGCTGGGTTCATTTCACGTAACCCATGGCAATGTAAGCGCTTGTGAGTCCATACTGTGGTGTATCACATGGTTCAGGGTTCATGATGCCATGCTACACGTGTAAGATATGGCTCCCATGCATCTAAGAGGCAGGAGATGGTGTACTCTCATATGTCAATGTAGGTTTATGTGTGACATGTGTGGAAAGACATGTGTAGTGTAATATGTGTAATGAATGCCAAAGCAGGGTGTTAATGGGATATGAAATCTCACAAATCTATTTTCCAGCTTGCAGATATGTTGGCCATAGTTTCATAGCTGTGTAACATATCACATAGCTGTGCCATCTATGTTTCCCTATTTGGGAACATTTCTGAAGGTCATTTAAGTCTATGTATATTCATGTGATACATATACATTTTCATTAGTGGAAAGTAGACTTTTGTGCATACTCCAATACCCCATACCAGGCCTGTACCATTGGTACATGTGTGCTGAGAATTCAGACAAGGCACAACCTTGGTACATACAATCAACCAAACATGTTTGCTTTGACTGTTACATGCAATGGCATAAAACTGTGTAGCAGGGTTGCAGTCAGGCAATGATGGCACCCTAATCATCATTGCTCCAGTGGGACTTTGTGAGCCCACACAGACCAATGGTTGCATGTTTTGATGCAGGTTGACGGTGCTCCACTTAGCTCAGTCCAGTGTGCACTTGCATCAGGCCCCTGAGTATGTCAAGAGTCAATGTAGCCTCAGCAGGTGAGTTAGGGGGTGTTGGACGGGGATCTACCCTCATTACAATAGCTCTTCAGGAGTTCAATGAGCAGTTCCCTGCAGGCAGACACCTGCACAAATGTAATCCCTTGGGCTGGCATTTTTTTCCCTTTGGGTTACTTGACGTCAGGCTTGCCCTATCATGTACAGGGGATTGGCTGAATGTTCGTAAAGGACATGTCTCATCATTTTGCATAGTCTGACACAAATGGTTATACATTGTTTGTATTTTCCATATGAAGCTTGGTCAGGGGATATATCTTTTGTGTAACTTGTTTATGTTTTCCGACCCAGGGGACAGATGATGCCATTTGTCACTGCCTTATGTCAAAATAGTATGCAATGGGGAACTACATTGTTGTTGTTGTTACAAACACAAATGGGTTGTGTACTGACTTAGACATCCTCTGTGAATATATGTCTGGTCATCACATGGTAACTTTGTTGTGTTGTACAGGGAGTATTGGTCTATGTGTGAACCTATTCCAAAATTTCCGGCATATCTTGGTTGGAATTGATTTGGGTCTCCATTGCTAGCATTCTTTAAGCTGCTTACCCTTTGTGCACATCTTCTTCTGCAACATTCTCCTGTAGACAGGATGCTACGTGTGACTTGTGTAATTTGAAGATGTGCACATCTTCTTCTACTGGCTACATAATAACATCCCTCCTATTTCCAGTCTTTGCTAGATTACATGACTTCCACACACACATGACAGTACACCAGCTACAGCACTTGTGTAGTGTCCATGTGACCTCCCCATGTTGTATCTCCAAGTGTATGAGGAAGACTCTCAGCTGTTCTTCCACATCCTTTGGTGTGCATGGGCATGCACTCACAACTGCATTCCACAACGTATGTCACTTTCACCATGAGTGTATCTTGTTAGTGTATGAAGTCATCTCAGCTATGATTATTTGATTTGCTACATGCAACATTTCTGTCTCCTTTCTCACCCTTACAAATTAGGGTGGGTCTGTGACAAGTTTGAACAATTATAGACTTACATGCACATCCCAAACCAGATTGGCAATGGGGGAAGACCTAGACATTTTAGGGTATTGGTCCCAGTAGGTCACTTTCCCTTGGTCAAGCATGTGAGTGTCAATGTGAGGTGTGTTTTCATATGTGGTGTGTGATGGTATTGTAAGACTACACTGGGTTACCTTGCAGACACATATCAACTATTGTAGGCTATTGCTAAGCCTTTCCTACCAAGGCCATACACCGGTACATCAGTCCTTACATGTATTTCCAGATTAGCTATAGGAATATGTCAAGACAACACATTTGTGTGACATGTGTGTAAGTATGTACATTGGAAGTGCTATACACTCTGCCTACATTCCACCCACACATTCATGTGGTGGTTCATTTTCCCTTTTATTGACCATTCCTGGTTATGGGGAATATGTGTGGAGAGTGGATCAGCACCCATTGCTGCTCCATTTGTGTTGTGACCCTTGACAAACTCCACAACCAACATTTCTGTGCTATATTTGTGAGACAGCACAGCATGCAGCAGGGTTGGGGCCCAATAGTGCTCATCGTACATAACACCATTGATATATGGTGCACGGTTAGAGTAAAACTTTTGTTCCTTACCCTGATCAGTCCATGATGGTCCATTCATAACAATGGTGTTCCCCCTTGTCACACCTGCTCAGTGCAGCCGCTACAGCTACCCGCCTGAGATGTGACACAGTTTAGTTCCTTATTTTCAAGTACACTACTTTGATACAGTCCCTACTATATGTACGGCCCCTTGCATACATCTTGCCTGGCCTAGCCATGATGTGGTGCAAGGGGTCGGAATTGGTGCTATGCCTACATTATACAACTTTGTATTTCTGATGCGTGGATTTAGGCCTTCAAGGGCCACATGAGCGTGAGTTAGGTGACTCTGATGTGTGGCATGGAGGCACTAGACCCTCTTACATCACAACCTATGTTCTAACATTCTTTGTAACTGTTGGGGTTTTTGCTGCTTTCTAAGGTATGAGCAACTTTCCCATGGTATACATAGCAGAGAATGAGTACACCATGGACAATCTGGTGCAAAGTGATTTATTGGTGATATTTACAGGATGATTTTTGTTGTAGTGTCTAGGTGTAGAAGGTCAGCATAATTTGTTGTCTCCTGTGAACTCCTGCAGCAGTGTTTTGTTGTTCCCCCTCACCTCTGCTGCACCATTGTCATCCTCCTCCTCATCTAGTAGATCTATCAGTTCATCCCTGGGGACATTAGTCCAAAATTGAAGATTGCACATACAAGGATCATCTTGCATACTAGGGGTGGTGCATACAACAGGCTTTCTCCTGTCAGGGCCAGGCACCTCTACCTTGACTTCAGGAACCCAAATGTCTTCTCCACCACATTTTGGTGGTCATTTTGATATTGGCAGTAAAATCTGCATACCACCGCTGTGACGCCTGCCAAAATACCGCCACCTTGGCTACCATCCATCCGCCACATTATGAGCACTGCCGGACGTCCGCTGCCACAAGAAGGGCGGAAATCCGACAGTGTTCATGGTGGTGGACGGTAGTAAGGTGGCGCTGCTACCACCAGCACCACCACGCCAGGAAGAACACCACCAGCCGTATTATGACCAGTAATATGGTCTGGCGGTGTTCTGCTGGCGGGGCGCTACTGGTGGTAGCAGCACCCCTTCCGATTCTCTGCCACAAGACCTCCTCGACCAAGGTAAGTCTGGCTTCTGACAGGGGGGGTGAGAGGTTGGTGGGTGTTGTGTGTGTCTGTGTCTGAGTGTGTGCATGAATGTCTGTGTGAATGTGTGAATGCATCTGTGTGTGTTGTGTTGCTTGCGTGGTTGTATGCTTGTGAGTGAATGCATGTAAAAATGGTGAAGTGAGTGCGTGTCTGCATTTTAATGTGATTGTGTGTAAGAATGTGTGAAAGCATGTCTGGAAGTATGCGTGTATGAATGCGTGTCTGCCAGTGTGAGTGATTGGGTGTATGCGTGGTACGTGTCTGAAAGTGTGTGCATGTATGGGGGATTGGGGAGGTGAATGAGAGGATGGGAGGGGGTGAGGGGGTTAGTGTGTGTATGGGGGGTGAAAAAGAGGGCTGTGGAAGCAGGATATGGGGGCATCTGGTGTGTGTTGGGGGTGAGGGAGCCGCCTACCGGTGACAGGGAAGGAATTCACTATCATTTGTAGGGCCTAGTGCCATGGTTTTAGTGGCATTGCAAACGACATGAAAAGCATGGTGGTAGGCAGGCTCATAATGCCGCTGGCGGTACTGTGCTGGCCGCCAGGCTGGAGATTGACAGCCAACCCGCCATTCTCATAATGTGGCGGTATGTACCGCCAGCCTGTTTGTGGTACTACCACCACATTAACACTCACCCCTGGGGTCATAATGACCCTCTTTGTGTCCTTCTGTGCCCTTCATTGTATGCCTGCTCTCCCTCCATTGTCGGGTTGCCAAAAGGAGTCATCACCCATGGCTAGATGTCATAACCTTGGTCAGCTGCAAAGAAATGTGAGAACGTGTGCCTGTCATGCATATTTGTGGTGCAATATGTGCAATGGCAGATGCTAGTTTTGGGTAGAGAGGTGAGTCAGACCTGCATCTGGTATTGTGTGTGTTCCTGTTTTGTTGAATGGTTGTATTGGTTTGTGGTGGTGGCCATTACTATCATGGGTTGTGGCTCCGAAACCTGGTGATTGCCAAATTAAATCTGGACTGACAGTTGGACCATGCAAATTATGTGTTGTGTTGTCAATATTTGAGGCTGTGTCTTAATGTTAGGGGGGCCTGCCACCTCCTTGCACTGCAAAAGAGCCATTTTTATTGACACTATGGTAGCCCTACAAGGCCAAACTCATGCCACCATCCTACCATGTGGCACTACACATGCAGTGTGACACTTAGGGCCTACTTACGACCTTGGCGGAGGGGATTACCTCATCCCAAATGTGACAGATATTGAGCTTGCTGTCTTACAAGTTCCATTATATCCTATTGAACTTATATTGAGCAGGCGGGATATTCGTCACAGCTGGGTCGGAGTAATCCGATTCCTCCAAGGTCGTAATCAGACCCTCCGTGACTCTGTGTGGCAGATTATGCCTGTGCCAGTCATCATGTGTAGAAGTGTGGGATTCACACAATAGGAGTGTGAGAAAGTAGCCTCTTTCTAGCCCTTGTTACCCCCACTTTTTGTTTGTGAGTATATGTCAGGGTGTTTTCACTGTCTCACTGGGATCCTGCTAGCCAGGGACCAGTGCTCATAGTGAAAACCCTATGTTGTCAGTATGTTTGTTATGTGTCACTGGGACCCTGCTAGCCAGGACCACAGTGCTCATAAGTTTGTGGCCTATATGTGTTCCCTGTGTGATGCCTAACTGTCTCACTGAGGCTCTGCTAACCAGAACCTCAGTGGTTATGCCCTCTCTGCTTTCCAAATTTGTCACTAACAGGCTAGTGACTAAATTTACCAATTCACATTGGCATACTGGTACACCCATATAATTCCCTTGTATATGGTACTGGGGTACCCAGGCTATTGGGGTTCCAGGAGATCCCTATGGGCGGCAGCATTTCTTTTGCCAGCCATAGGGAGCTCTGACAATTCTTACACAGGCCTGCCAGTGCAGCCTGAGTGAAATAACGTCCACGTTATTTCACAGCCATTTACCGCTGCACGTAAGTAACTTTTAAGTCACCTATATGTCTAACCTTCACCAGATGAAGGTTGGGTGCAAAGTTACTTAGTGTGTTGGCACCCTGGCACTAGCCAAGGTGCCCCCACATCATTCAGGGCAATGGTGTCCCCGGACTTTGTGAGTGCGGGGACACCATTACACGTGTGCACTATACTACCTATGTATAGCGTCACAATGGTAACTCCGAACATGGCCATGTAACATGTCTAAGATCATGGAATTGTCCCCCCAATGCCATTCTGACATTGGGGGGACAATTCTATGATCCCCCGGATCTCTAGCATAGTACCCGGGTACTGCCAAACTGCCTTTCCGGGGTCTCTACTGCAGCTGCTGCTGCTGCCAACCCCTCAGACAGGTTTCTGCCCTCCTGGGGTCCAGGCAGCCCTGGCCCAGGAAGGCAGAACAAAGGACTTCCTCTGAGAGAGGGTGTAACACCCGCTCTCTTTGGAAATAGGTGTGAGGGCTGGGGAGGAGTAGCCTCCCCCGGCCTCTGGAAATGCTTTGATGGGCACAGATGGCGCCCATCTCTGCATAAGCCAGTCTACACCAGTTCAGGGATCCCCCAGCCCTGCTCTGGCACAAAACTGGACAAAGGAAAGGGGAGTGACCCCTCCCCGGACCTGCACCTCTCACTGCTCAGGATGCCTGCAAAACCGCAACAAAGTAGGAAGATGACTACTAGCAACCTTGTATCGCCTCATCCTGCCGGCTTTCTCGACTGTTTCCAGGTGGTGCATGCTCTGGGGGTAGCCTGCCTCCTTTCTGCACCAGGAGCTCTGACGAAATCTACTGTGGGTCGACGGAATCTTCCCCCTGCTAACGCAGGCACCAAAAGGCTGCAACACTGGTCCTCTGGGTCCCCTCTCATCGTGACGAGCGTGGTCCCTGGAACTCAGCAACACTGTCCAAGTGGCTCCCACAGTCCAGTGACTCTTCAGTCCAAGTTTGGTGGAGGTAAGTCCTTGCCTCCCCACGCTAGACTGCATTGCTGTGTAACGCGTGATTTGCAGCTGCTCCGGCTCCTGTGCACTCCTCCAGGATTTCCTTTGTGCATAGCCAAGCCTGGGTCCCGGCACTCTACCCTGCAGTGCACAACCTTCTGAGTTGTCATCCGGCGTCGTGGGACTCCCTTTTGTGACTTCGTGTGGACTCTGGTTCACTTTCCTTCCAAGTGCCAGTTCAGGTACTTTTTCGTGTGCTGCCTACTTCTGTGAGGACTCCCTGAGTTGCTGGTCACCCCTTCTGTCTCCTCCTCCAAGTGGCGACATTCTGGTCCCTCCTGGGCCACAGCAGCACCCAAAAACCTCTACCGTGACCCTTGCAGCTAGCAAGGCTTGTTTGTGGTCTTTCTGCGTCGGAACACTTCTGCAAGTTTCATCACAATGTGGGACATCTGTTTTCCAAAGGAGAAGTCCCTAGCTCTCTTCTTTCTTGCAGAACTCCAAGCTTCTTCCATCCGGTGGCAGCTTCCTTGTACCCTCAGCTGGCATTTTCTGGGCTCCTGCCCACTCTCAACACTGTTGCGACTATTGGACTTGGTCCCGTTGTCTTACAGGTACTCAGGTCCAGAAATCCACTGTTGTTGCCTTGCTGGTGTTTGTTCTTCCTGCAGAATCCCCCTACCACGACTTCTGTGCTCTCTGGGGGTAGTAGTTGCACTTTACACCTACCTTTCAGGGTCTTGGGGTGGGCTACTTTTCTAACCCTCACTGTTTTCTTACAGTCCCAGCGACCCTCTACAAGCTCACATAGGATTGGGGTCCATTTGTGGTTCGTATTCCACTTTTGGAGTATATGGTTTCTGTTGCCCCTATACCTATGTGCTCCTATTGCAATCTATTGTAATTCGACACTGTTTGCATTACTTTCCTTGTATTACTTACCTAATTTTGGTTTGTGTACATATATCTTGTGTATATAACTTATCCTCATACTGAGGGTACTCACTGATATACTTTTGGCATATTGTCATAAAAATAAAGTACCTTTATTTTTTAGTAACTCTGTGTATTGTGTTTTCTTATGATATTGTGCATATGACACCAGTGGTATAGTAGGAGCTTTACATGTCTCCTAGTTCAGCCTAAGCTGCTTTGCCATAGCTACCTTCTATCAGCCAAAGCTGCTAGAAACAACTCTTCTACACTAATAAGGGATAACTGGACCTTGCACAAGGTGTAAGTACCTCTGGTACCCACTACAAGCCAGGCCAGCCTCCTACAAGGAAGACTAGCAAAGTTGGTGCAGAGATTTTTCACAGACACTTTCAACACCTGCACACAGCAGGCATTAGGAGGAGGCACACCATAGTTTTGAACGGGTCCCTATGTACTGTGACTGAAATGGTCAGGTATGATTTCAATACTCCTACAGAGTCCAACAATGGCCTCCATTACCTTGACACTATTGCACCTGATCTGCACCAAGGTGGGCCATTTTGTATATCTGGGTCCCAAATGGTGGCAGTAGGGTGCGGCAAAGGGACACAATTACAGTGGAGCCTCTGTTGATGCTGTGCCATTTTTCTGACATGCGTCCCTCAATCCCTTCACTTCAGATGAGTGATTTTCTGGGACTTTAAAACTATTTTGTGTGTTGTGTGCCATAACACAGGTGTTGTGCCCTGTGTGTAGCATGTGATTCCCACCCCTTTGCCCTTGGAAAAGCTCCCTTGCACAAGGTTTTGTTGTTGGAAATTGCTGGCTGCCATATGTATCTGCATGTGGATCACAAGCACAGTGTGGCACTGTTGTACAGTTTGTTTAGTGATGTATGCATCAGTTTTCAGACACCTGTGTGACAGGAAAGGTAATGATGTGTTTTTCTGCAATGCCCTGCATCGCATGACCAGTCCTGCTAAGTCCCATGTCTCCTCCTTCACATGCATCTCTGGCCTCTCCCAGTACACTGTCAGTAGTCCAACTGCCACCGTCCCCTATTGGTACCTTGGTATCATGTTAGGGAGTTGTCGAATTACTGGGTACGATTGCAGGTGTTCTGTGAGGTGTCCATCCCTACCCATGGTCTTTCATGGCTGGTGATGCTGTATTTCTATGTGTGCGGCACAATGCACCAGACAGGTGAAGATCAACACAATGGGTATGTCTGGTATGTTTTGGTGATATGTAGATGGTGATGGTAACACTTGGATGGCATTTGATATTAGTGCCGCCAGAGGCTCCTACACCATGACAAATGTGTGGCTGTGCCTATATGTGACTTTCTTTACGTTGACATGACCAATGCCATTTACATCGCTGAGCTATTCCTTGTTAGGTGTAATGTTTGTGGGATCTATATCTAGTTGTCAGCCACTGGATACTTGTAGTGGTTTGGGCCCAACTTCCCTATGCAAAGGGGACATAGCTCCTCCTCTCCTTGTCGTGGTGTGCCAGTCAGGTTTTGGCTCTATTATGTACATATGGGTTTATGTGTGTGTGATGTGCCTTGAATGTGGTGTAGTGTGGCATGTGGCATATGTATTGTTGTCTGTACATCTGTTTCCCTTGTCCATGTGTGTTTAGTGTGGTGTGTGTATTGTTTGTCCTACAAGGTTTCCATGTTGTCTGTGTAATGATTGGTATGGTGGCTTACCTACAAGTAGTCCAATGCCATAGTGTCTCTCCTGTTCCCATTCATTGATGGTGAAGTGGCGGAATATATAGGCATCATAGATGCTGCCAGGATATTTGGCTAGCATGTTTGTGAAGAGCCCATGGTGCTCCACAATGGTCCGCACATTTATATAATGGGTGAGTTTGTAGTTCTTGTAGAGGTGTGAAGTTGCAGCAGGTGGCACAAGTTGGACATTAGTGCAGTCCATTGCACCCAGCACATGCAGGATACCAGCAATTTAGTAGAAGCCTTGCTTGATCTTCTGTTGCAGTTACTGGGTGTTGGGGAAGCGGATCTGGTGGGGTGTGAGGCACATAATTGTGTCCAGAACCTTTGGAAGGAAGGCTGAGAAGGATGGCTGGGAGATAACAGCAACTTGTGCCCCAGTTGTCTGGAATTATCCTGACGCCAGCATATGGAGGACAGCCAGGAGTTTGGTCATGGGTGGATTAGTTGTTGGAGTTTCCACCCTTGCAGTGATGTCTGGCACTATATGGTGCAGCGGGCGTACAATGGTCTCCCGCTTCAGATGGCAGGTCCTGATAACATCTTGTTCCCTGAGCACAAGGATGTGTGTGTGAACTTTCAAAATATCCTCTCCCGCCTTCTGAGCTGTCTTTGTGGCTGCTTTGGTGGTGTTTGAGGTTGCTGCAGTGGTGCTGGTAGGACCTGTTATCATCACTGTGGTCAGCAGTGTGTGACATGCTGGAGCATTTACAGTTCCATGTTGTCCAGGGGGTTTCCAATGCTCCTTCTGTGTGTTTTCCTTATGTAGTAGTGTATGGGACTCATTTTAAAGACTGTTCTGACTAGGCATTACATTTTGACGGTAATCAGACTGCGTCATTTTTTGGGACCGGTTCCTTAATGTGCATTTTTTTTTGACAGGCAATAAATATGGCGTTGGATGGCTAGCGTCATTTTTTGGGAGTAATGCCTACCTTGCATACCATTCTCGCTAAGCAATTCAAGGTGGGGTGGCACTCCCAAAAGATTAGGCAAACTGTAATAGTTTGTCGCTAGAGGAGTCTAGCGACAAAATATAAATATGGTGCTACGTTAGCACTACTTCTGCGTCAAAATAAATGGTGCAAAGGGGGAGCTAAGTTTCCTTAAATATGGGCCATGGTGCATGATAGAATGGGGTGGCTCACATGAGCTTGACACCAAATGTACACAAAGATGCATGGTGTGGCACTATATAGCTGATGGCATTGAATACCTTTAAACACTTGCCCTTGGAAGCAGACAAGGATTACTTCAGTTTACACTCTGTATAGTGTTTCCCACACAATGTGAACATTGATTTATAATGTTAATTATGCATTGCTCTTTTTTTCAGAAACAATGATCCTACAATAAGGCAATCACAATTGCTCCCCTTGCATGCAGTTTAGCAGTAGATGGCCTATATCCATTTAACAAAGTTGTTAGTGTATAAAACGCCAGGTAAATTAACACCAAAATGCCCCGACGAAAGTCCTGGACCAGAGACGCCGTAGAATGTGGGCTGAAACATGTTGAGTGTCATGTTAGGGTCATAGGACTATTATATCCTAAACCTCATTAAGATACATTTTTAATCTATACCAACCGAGACAACTAATAAAGGGATACCTAGGTCTGTCAAAGGTATGTGTATTCTTCCTAGAAAATCAAAAGAGCTATCTGGGATACGGTTGAGCCCATCCTGGCTTTTAGGAGCCAGGGTGGACAAGAAAATGAACCATGCCACTAATAGAGCCATATTAAAAAATATATATATATTCTGTTGTCTTAATTGAATATTGATTGGCTATCCACGTTGGATATGAGTTACCACAGATAGGCAAGGGATACCCCAAGTTTTTTGGGATCTGGCTAAAAACCTGAGCTGCAGCAATCTGCGGAGGAAGAGGACTACTTGGTCACCTATATATAGCACCCTTCCAAACCAGGGGGACTTGTGTCCTCCCACAGTCTGACCCCTGAGGAAGTGGTGGACAGATAGGCTGAGAGAGCATTCAAGATGACAATGGCCACGCTTAAAATAGACAAAAAGAGGTTGTTTCTGGAGGAAAATACGCTGGCCCATGACAGGTGCTTGAAGGAGCGGGGGTTGAAAGCTAAGTATGAAATATGATCTAGGAGCAGTGGTGGCAGCAGTCCAGCGAACTATGGAGAAGTGAGGGTTCACATACTCTAAGACATGGTGGTCAGGTATTTGGTGGGTGATGATATAGATAAATCGTTTCCTGCCTGTGAGGTAGCTCTGAGGATACATAGGGTCCCAGAGGAGGATTGGGCAGCTAGCCTGTGGAAGCATATGTCCCAGTGGAGGGAGAAACCCTTCTTATATTAAGATGGGTGACCATATGAGGTGCACTCCCATGAACGCCATTCTACTCTCAAAGTTTGAGCTGTCCCATAACAAGTATCACATCAGGTTCTGGGACAGCCAGATACTTCAAAACAAACACTAGGTGGATCTCCTGGACTATTTCAGCAAGGTACCAAGTGGTTGGGTGAGGAGCGGCAAGGTGAATGATTTTACAGGGTTGAAGAAACTAAGTCTGGGGAAGCACGTGCTAAGTACCTGTTTTTTAGAGCTACACCAACACCTGGTTAATTGTAAGCTCTAGTAAGTTCACTCACTGACTCCAGGGAGCTTGCTAAGGAGATGAACCTTTGGGTCAGCACCAAGGTGTCCAAGAAAGACTCTGGGGGGACTTGCAAAAGCATGGTCAGGGTTCCAACCAGAAGAAAGATGATGGAGGTAAAAACCAATGGAAGTTTTATTAAGGCCCCCAGAATAGTTCACATGGGAAAGGGACTCAGCCCCAATCAAGGAAAATTGAGTTTGTGGAAAAGGATACTGGAAAGTTTGCTCCCACGTGCTATGAGTGTCACACATAGGGGCACACAAAGGAGGTCACAAAGGCCGTTATTACAACCCTGGCGGTGGGTGATAAAGTGGCGGTGATACCACCAACATGCTGGAGGTAAATTATGATGATGGCGGTGATAACTCCCTGTAGGAGGCTGGCCTGGCTTATAGTGGGTACGGATGGTACTTACACCTTGTGCCAGGTCCAGTTATCCCTTATTAGTCGATTAGTAGTGTTCTAGCAGCTTAGGCTGATAGAGGTAGCTGTAGCAGATCAGCTTAGGCTGAACTAGGAGACATGCAAAGCTCCTACTAAACCACTTATATCATATAGCACTATATCAAAAGAATCACAATACTCAGAGTTACTAAAAATAAAGGTACTTTATTTTAGTGACAATGGCCCTCATTCTGACCCTGGCGGTCGGTGATAATGCGGCGGCCAAGCCGCCAACAGGCCGGCGGTCCAAAATATGCAATTCTGACCCTGGCGGGAACCGGCAACACAGCCCGCCGCATTAACACTCCGCCCGCCACGGCGGAACAAACAAACAGCGCGGCGGTCCCCGCCAACAGCCAGGCGGCAGACAATGTACCGCCCACCCTATCACGACCCACCAATCCGCCACCTTTTCCGGGGCGGGAGCACCGCCGATAAAAACACGGCGGAAACAGACTACGAACGGGAAAACGCTCACCTCTACGCACTCCACGCGAGATTCCGGCAGTATGGAACCCGAGTTGCAGGTCATCCCCGCACTCCTATACCTGCTCCTGTACCAGGAGCACGCCCGGCGGCGCGGAAGACATCGGTGAGTACTGCACCTACGACACAGGGGAGGGAAAAGATTACCGGCACACACCCACCCACCCATACCCACTACAACACACACATCAATGCATTCCCACAGATCACTGTCACAACCCACAACCCCCCCCCTCCGAAATAATGCAAAGACCAAAAGAAGAGATCATAAACGGGCAGATATATTGAAATATGGACACCAGTAATCCCAATAAATAAATAAACTATGTACAAAATATATACAGCTACTAAATGTAGTCCAACCACTGTCCGTGGACCACAGGGGTCCTGTGCAAAGGGGCAAGGCCCAGTCCCACGACAAGAACTCCACGGAGAGAACACTGCAGGGGCATCAGAAAGAAAATAGGACAGGCACCTCAGGGGGAAGGGAAGGGGGGGCACCTCAGCCACTTGAGTACACGACGCCAGATCCACGAGGGGACTCCATGACCACTGGCCCATCCTGGGGAGAGCAAAGCCACAGTCCATACAGTCCATACAGTCCATACAGTGGGTGGCCTGCCCACTGGGCCATCCTGGGGAGTGCAAAGCCACAGTCCATACAGTCCATACAGTGGGTGGCCTGCCCACTGGGCCATCCTGGGGAGTGCAAAGCCACAGTCCATACAGTCCATACAGTGGGTGGCCTGCCCACTGGGCCATCCTGGGGAGTGCAAAGCCACAGTCCATACAGTCCATACAGTGGGTGGCCTGCCCACTGGGCCATCCTGGGGAGTGCAAAGCCACAGTCCATACAGTCCATACAGTGGGTGGCCTGCCCACTGGGCCATCCTGGGGAGAGCAAAGCCACAGTCCAAACAGTCCATAACAGACTCCACTGCCACTGGAGGAGGCATGTTGGCCAGAGGACATCCTGCAGCCCTGCCCGAGACAGATCCTGCCCTGCCACGTCTGCCAAAGGGCCAGCGGTTCTTGCCTGGAAGGGCCCATTTCAGCGCTTCTTGCCTTGAAGGGCCCAGTTCAGCGCTTCTTGCCTTGAAGGGCCCAGTTCAGCGGGTCTTGCCTTGAAGGGCCCAGTTCAGCGGTGCTTGAGACGGCGGTCCCCAGCGGAGCGGTGCTGGAGACGGCGGGGCCCAGTTCAGCGGTGCTTAAGACGGCGGGGCCCAGTTCAGCGGTGCTTGAGACGGCGGGGCCCAGTTCAGCGGTGCTTGAGACGGCGGGCCCAGTTCAGCGGTGCTTGAGACGGCGGGGCCCAGTTCAGCGGTTCTTGAGACGGCGGTCCCCAGCGGAGCTGTGCTGGAGACGGCGGGGCCCAGTTCAGCGGTGCTTGAGACGGCGGGGCCCAGTTCAGCGGTGCTTGAGACGGCGGGGCCCAGTTCAGCGGTGCTTGAGACGGCGGGGCCCAGTTCAGCGGTTCTTGAGACGGCGGTCCCCAGCGGAGCGGTGCTGGAGACGGCGGGGCCCAGTTCAGCGGTGCTGGAGATGGCGGGGCCCAGTTCAGCGGTGCTTGAGACGGCGGGGCCCAGTTCAGCGGTTCTTGAGACGGCGGGGCCCAGTTCAGCGGTTCTTGAGACGGCGGTCCCCAGCGGAGCGGTGCTGGAGACGGCGGGGCCCAGTTCAGCGGTGCTTGAGACGGCGGCCGGTCTATGGCCAACTGCTCATTGCCTGGTGGTGCCCTCCTGGGCAGCGGGGATGGTGCTCCTTCAATGCCCACCTGGGCTGTGGGTGGTGGGGCCCTCCTGGCCAGCTGGGCTGGGTCCTCCCTGGGCAGCGGCTATGGGGGTGGTGGGCTCCTCCTGGGCAGCAGGCCTGCAGCCTGACCTCTCCGACTTGCTGCCCTTGCCCTCCTTAGTCGGGAGTCTGTGGCCCTTTCCTCCCTTTGGAGCTGTGGCTGGTGACTGTGTCTGGGTGGTGTCCGGGGGGGATGTAGAAGCCGGGCTCCTGCGGCGCCCCTTCCGCCTTCTGCTCCTCTTCCCAGGGGGTGGGCTGGCTGTCCCCTTGCTGCTGGGCGAAGATCCAGACATGCGGGCTGGTGGGCTCCAATACCCCTGCACCCTTGTCAAGGGGGCTGCAGGGCTGGTGGTGGCTGAGGTGCTCTTCTTACCCCGACGAGAAGGAGGGGGGGGCTCAGGGTCAGGAAAGAAGTTAGCAGTGGCGAGGAAGAGTTTCTTGGGACAATGGAGAGTGGTAGGTACAGTGGGAATGGGAGTGGAGGGAGAGGATGTGGTTGTAGGTGAGTCACGTTTGCTGTCTTTGGGTGCAGGTGCAGGAGGGATAGGCTGTCGTGAGGTGGATGGCTGTTGGGTGGGTGGGTGGCTGCGTTTGTGTGGTGTGGAAGAGGGGGTGACAGACACAGTGGGAGAGGACACAGGGGACGTGGAAATGGCAGTGGGGGTGGTGACTGCACGTGTGCGGACTGGAGTGGAGGGTGTGCTGGTGATGGAAACACTGGCTGATGGTGAGGTGAATGGAGGTGTGAGTGTAGACATCACAGGGAGGGAGGAGGGAGATGAGGAGGTGGGGGTCACAGAGGTGGTAGTGACTGTTGGCATGTCTGCATCGGAATGTTGCGTGTGTGAATGTCTGCGTGATCTGTGGTGCTTATGTTTGGATGAGCTTCTCTTGGGTGTTGAGGTGTGTGCAGGCTGGTCTGATGGTGTGGGTGGGACAGGCAGAGGAACAGGAGACTGGAAGGAGGGAGTTAGTAGAGGGAGGCAGGAGACAGGGACAATGGCTGCCGTCAGTGCTGAGGCCAGAGCCTGGAACGATCGCTGATGGGCAGCCTGACCCGAATGAATGCCCTCCAGGTACGCATTGCTGCGATGAACCTCCCTCTCCACCCCCTGGATGGCATTCAAAAGGGTAGTCTGCCCAACAATGAGCGTTCGGAGGAGGTCAATGACCTCCTCACTGAGGGCAGCGGGGGTAACAGGGGCAGGGCCTGAGGTGCCTGGGGCGAAGGAGATGCCCGGCTTCCTGGCAGAGCGGGCACGGGGCGAACGCTGAGGGGCTGCTGGGAGGGCGGAGATGGTGCGCTGGGTGGCGGCTGTACCTGTAATGGCGGGGGGCACGGATGGTGCCACCCCCGCAAGGGAGCTCCCTTCCGAGGACGTGTCCGTGTCGCTGCAGGGTCCAGTCATCCCCGTTGTGGAGCTCCCCTCGCCCTCCGTCTCACTGGTCCAGTCAGACTCTGTGGCATGGCCCTCCTGGGCCATGTGAGATGCAGCTCCCTCCTGCCCCGATGCCACTTCTCCTCCGCCTGATGATGCTGATGCACACAAGCACAGAAAGACAAACAAAAAGGGGGGGGGGAGAGAGAAATAAAGAGATTTTGAGTACATGGATCACCGGTACAGTTAGCGGACATGACAGACACAGATGCCCCCTGCACTAAGTTGCGCACTTGGGGTCCCCTACGCATTCCGTGGAACATGCCCTACACGCCTAGAGTTGACAACTGCACCCATGGATGACACGGCCCAGGGATGGCTGTACTGACAAACTACTGAGGGTGGTGGCTGGGGACACAGGGGCTTACGGGGGTGCCCAGCCTACAGATATCGCCCTGGCCTAGGGGGACCCACAGCCCTCCTCCCCCACCCAGACACCTCCACTGCGCGACAACAGAGTAGATAATGCTTGTACTCACCCCCTTGTGTCTGCTGTGCTGCCCTCACGCGCCCATCCAAATCAGGGTAGGCCACCGCCAGGATCCGGAACATCAGGGGGGTCAGATGACGGCAGGCACCCCGCCTACGTTGGGAGGCCATCCCCAGCAGAGACTCGGCGGTCTTCTTGGTCCCGCGGCGGATGTCCTCCCACCTCTTGCGGCAGTGGGTGCCCCGTCGATGGTGGACCCCCAGGGTCCGGACTTCCTTGGCGATGGCACGCCAAATCCCGATCTTCTCATGGGCGCGGACCTATGTGACACGTACAGGGAGGGAGAAATACCACGTTCAAGTTTGTCTGCATTTTTGTTGCCAGTGGCCCAACGCCCCCCATCCCCGCCAGGCCCCCCGCCATGCCCCCCGCCAGCCCCAACATGCCCCCCATCCCCGCCGGGCCCCCCGCCAGCCCCAACATGCCCCCCATCCCCGCCAGGCCCCCCGCCAGCCCCAACATGCCCCCCATCCCCGCCAGGCCCCCCGCCAGGCCCCCGCCAGCCCCAACATGCCCCCCATCCCCGCCAGGCCCCCCGCCATGCCCCCGCCAGCCCCAACATGCCCCCCATCCCCGCCAGGCCCCCCGCCAGCCCCAACATGCCCCCCATCCCCGCCAGGCCCCCCGCCAGGCCCCCCGCCAGCCCCAACATGCCCCCCGCCAGGCCCCCCGCCATGCCCCCCGCCAGCCCCAACATGCCCCCCCATCCCCGCCAGGCCCCCCGCCATGCCCCCCACCAGGCCCAACATGCCCCCCATCCCCGCCAGGCCCCCCGCCAGCCCCAACATGCCCCCCCATCCCCGCCAGGCCCCCCGCCAGGCCCCCAAGCCAGCCAGTGGCCCCAAATCCAGATTGAATTAAACTCACTTGTTGGTCTGGAGGACCGTAGAGTAGCGCATACTGGGGGAGGACCCCATCCACAAGTTTCTCCAACTCCTCTCCAGTGAAGGCAGGGGTCCTTTCCCCAGGCGCAGCAGCCATTGTCCCTTCCAGACCGAGGTCACAGCAACACTTGCAGTATAGGTCCTCTCCTGTGAAAGTTCAAGTCGCAAGTGGATAAGTAGATAGAAAATGGCGGTCACGTCCGCGGCAGTGCGTACCGCGGCGGTGCGTACCGCCACCGCCGGCGCCCTTCGCCATTGGCTCCTGAAACCCATAGGCTTCAATGTTAACCAATGCGGCTTCGCGCCGCGGTCTTCGCCCGCCGCCCGCCGCGGTGTGCCACGCCAGCGCATTGACCTCACATCCCATTGTCACACTTCACAGGTCAGGCAGCCGCCATTTCCAGGGCCCACATGGCTCAATTTCAACTGCGTCACACAGGCCTAGGCCTTGCATAGCCACTCAGACACGCCATTCACTGCATAGAGAATCGTTTACTGTGCTAGCTGTGAGTACGTACCTGTGGGTTGCTTGACTGTGTGCTCCATGTTGTCCTTCCTAGGCACCGTCCGCTGGGTTTGGCGAGGAGACGGATGAATCCTCCCGTGTACCGACCGCTGGTGGACCTGTCGACAATGGAAGAACGCCACATTATCCTGACCTACCGTCTTAACCGTGCCACTATACATGAACTGTGTGCCCAGCTGGAGCCCGACCTGATGTCCCCCATCCGCCAACCCACAGGGATTCCCCCTCTGGTGCAGGTCCTGTCAGTACTCCATTTCTTGGCAAGTGGGTCATTTCAGACAACAGTGGGAATTGCTTCTGGGATGTCTCAGCCCATGTTTTCGAAGGTGTTATCCAGAGTGTTGTCTGCCCTGATGAAATACGTGAGGAGCTACATCCTTTTCCCTGAGGTGGGCGAATTGGCTGCAGTGAAAGGTGATTTCTATGCCCTTGGACATATTCCCAACGTCATTGGTGCCATTGATGGGACCCATGTGGCTTTGGTTCCCCCAAGAGACAGGGAGCAGGTGTACAGGAACAGAAAAAGTTACCATTCAATGAACATCCAGGTGGTGTGTTTGGCTGACCAGTACATCTCGCATGTAAATGCCAAATTCCCAGGGTCAGTGCATGACGCCTACATTCTGAGGAATAGCAGCATCCCTTACGTGATGGAACAGCTAGAGAGACACTGTGTATGGCTATTGGGGGACTCTGGGTACCCCAACCTGTCGTGGCTACTGACCCCAGTAAGGAATCCCCGGACCAGGGCAGAGGAACGGTACAATGAGGCCCATGGGCGTACTAGGAGGGTGATCGAACGCACCTTTGGCCTCCTAAAGGCCAGGTTTCGGTGCCTGCATATGACAGGTGGATCCCTAATGTACTCACCTAAGAAGGTGTGTCACATCATCGTGGCCTGCTGCATGCTTCACAACCTGGCTTTGCGCCACCAGGTGCCTTTCCTGCAGGAGGATGGTCGAGACGGTGGTGTTGTGGCAGCGGTGGAACCTGAGGAGAGTGACGAGGAGGAAGACGACGGGGCTGAAACAGACAACAGGGACAGAATCATTGAACAGTACTTCCAATAGGACACAGGTAACAATTCAAAGATAATTTAGTAAATGTGAACTACTCTCCTGCATCTCTGCTGCCTGTCTATTTGCCCCAGTGTACTGAGTTGTGGCTTTTCCCTCCCTATTTCAGATCTGGGGTCCCCACTACGAGTCCTGTGCTTCGTTTCCCCATGGACTACAGCTTTGTGGCAGCTGTTTGTTGACTTCACTATGTACAAGGACATATTTGCACTGTCATGTCAATTACAATATTTTGAAATCACAGCCAGACTCCAGATAGTTTTGTGCAAAATAGGTGTTTATTTAAGTGCTCAAAATGGGATGGGTGGTTTCAAGTGGGTGGGGGCTATGGTGAAGGAATGTCCATGGCAGAGTCCAGAGTAACAGTCACACAGGTGCATTGTCCAGAGGCCTGTGGAGAGATGGAGCATGGGCAGTTCAAGGATGGACAGGGTGACAATGTGGGACAGTGGGATGACATCAGGTGGTATCCTTTGCTGGCGGGGGTCTTGACATCCTACTCTGTCTTCTTGCGAGATCTCAGGGCCCTCTTGCGGGGTGGTTCTTCTCCTGCAGGAGGTGGGGGTCTGGTGGGCTGCTGCTGTGCGGGGGCCTCCTGTCCACTAGCGCCGGCGGAGGTGGTTGGCTGTTCTTGGTCCAGGCTAGTGGCAGGGGCCCTTTGGTGTTGTTGAGTGTCCGTCCTGGTGTTGATGAGGTCCTGCAGCAGCCCTACCATGGTAACCAGGGTGGAGGTGAGGGCTCTGATGTCCTCCCTGTACCCCCGATAGTGTTCCTCCTGCAGTACCTGGATCTCCTGGAACCGGGCCAGTACCGTCGCCATCGTCTCCTGGGAGCGGTTGTATGCTCCCATGATGGTGGTGAGGGCCTCGTGGAGAGTGGGTTCCCTGGGCCCGTCCCCCCCCTGTCGCACAGCTGCCCTCCGAGTTGCCCTGTTTCCCTGGGCCTCTGCCCCCTGGCCGGTGTGCCCACTACCACTGCCCCCAGGTCCCTGTTGTTGTTGGGGTGGTGGGTTATCCTGGGTGCCCTGTAGTGGTAGACACACCGCAGATTGACGCGCCATGGAGACAGAGGCATGGGCCCGCTGGGTGGGAGCTGTGCTGGTGTTCCCAGAGGGGTTTGGGTCTGTAGTGGCCTGGGCCTGTGTGAGGGGAACCGACTGTCCAGAGGTCCCCGATGGTCCGGGCTGGTCATCGGTGTCCAGGTCGACAGAGCTGCTGTCATCGCTGACGGCCTCTTGGGTGGGGGGTGTGGAGAATTCTGGGCCCTCCACGGCGGTGTGTTGACGGTCGGGTCCTGCAGGGGTATAGAGGTATGGTTATAGTTTCAATGTGTGGCATATGGGTGTATCTGTGGGTTCCCGTGTCCCCAAGTGCTGGCATTCGTGTGTGGGGGCTTTGGTGAGGGTGGCTTGTGGGGGGGATGTGTATATGCATTGGGCATGCTTTGGTGATGGGTGTCCATGCTTAGTGGACGCATGCAGGCCTAGGTTTTTGGATGTGTGGGTTGTGATGGTGAGACATTGGCTGGGAATAGGTGTGCTGGGGGTGGGGTTGAGGATGGTGGTGGGGGTGAGGATGGTGGTGGGGGTGAGGGTGGGGGTGAGGATGGGGGTGGGGGTGAGGGTGGGGTTCGAGGATGGTGGTGAGGGTTGGGGTATGATTTGGCATGCAGGTGGGGGGGAAGCAGTATTGAAGCTTCAACTTACCAGTATCCATTCCTCCGCCGACTCCTGCGAGGCCGTCAGGATGCAGGATGTTCAAGACTTCCTCCTCCCATGTTGTAAATTGTGGGGGTTGAGGTGGGGGTCCTCCGCCAGTCTTCTGCACGGCGATGTTGTGCCTGGATACCATGGAACGCACCTTCCCCCGTAGGTCGTTCCATCGCTTCCTGATGTCTTCCCGATTTCTGGGGTGCTGTCCCACAGCGTTGACCCTGTCGACAATCCTCTGCCATAGCTCCGTCCTCCGGGCAATGCTGGTGTATTGGATCTGTGTGCCGAACAGCTGGGGCTCTACCCGAACGATTTCCTCCACCATGACCCTGAGTTCTTCGTCTGAGAAGCGGGGGTGTCTTTGGGGTGCCATGGGGTGGTGTGTATGATGTGTGGGGTGGAGTATGTGTAGTTAAGTGTGTTGAGTGTGGTGGTGTGTGTTGTTTTGTGTGTGGATAGTGTGTGGGTGATGGTGTTGAGTGGCTGTGGCTGCTAGTTTGTGGATGGTGGTGTCTCGCTCTGGCCTTCTTTCAGAATTTTTGGTCGTAGGGGTTTGTGGGTGATGTGGGTGTGTGTTTTATATTGTATTTTGTGTGTGGGAGTGGTGTGTGTATGTGTATCAGGTGTGTGGAATTCAAATCGGCCAATGTGGCTGAGTTTTGTTCGTTTGTGTGTATTCTGACCGCGGCGGTGTGTCCCGCCAATGGAATACCGCGTTTGAAAGACCGCCGCGTGGATTCGTGGGTCGTAATGGCATGGGCGTATTTCTGTTGGCGTGACGGTGGAGGTTTTGTCACCTCCACTTTTCCGCCGACCGCTGGTCTGGCGGTCTGTTGTGGCTGTCGGATTTTCGGAGGTTTGCCTTCTGCGGGTCAGAATGACCGTGGCGGGTTTCCGCGACCGCGGCGGGATTATGGAGGATTTCTGACCGGCGGTAGGCACCTTTTACCGCCGAGGTCAGAATGACCACCAATATGCCAAAAATATCTCAGAGGATATACTCCCTTAGGAGGTAAGTAAAATACACAAATTATACACACAAACCAAAATCAGGTTAGTAAACAGTTAGAAAAGTAGTGCAAACACTGTAGAATACAATAGGATGCAATAGGCCTAGGGGCAACACAAACCATAGACTCTAAAAGTGGAATGCGAACCACAAATGGACCCCAGGCCTAGTGTAGTGTGTAGAGGGTCGCCAGGAGTGTAAGAAAACACTAAGGGTGTCCAAGATACCCCACCCCAAGACCCTGAAAAGTAGATTTACCCTACTTCTCCAGAAACACACTAAAGTCTTGATAGGAGATTTTGCAAAGGCAACAACTGACTGCAAAGCACTGAAGATGGATTCCTGGACCTGAGGACCTGTAAAGGAAGGGGACCAAGTCCAAGAGTCATGCAAGTGTCCAGGGGGGCAGGTGCCCACTAAACCCTGGATGAAGGTGCAAAAGGGCTGCCTCTGGGTGTAAGAAGCTGAAGATTCTGCAACAATGGAAGATGCACGGAACATTTCCTTTGCACAGAAGATGTCCCACGACGTGCTGGAGGATGTAGAGTTGTTTCCATGCAGAAAGACTGCAAACAAGCCTTGCTAGGTGCAAAGGTCGTGGTTGAAGAAAATGGATGCTGCCCAGTCCCAGGAAGGAACAGGAGGTCGCCCCTTGGAAGAGGAGCCAGAGGGGGCACACAGCAGCACAGCAAACCCACACAGAAGCAGGCAGCACCCACAGAAGTACTTGACAGACATTCAAGAAATCTGAGCACGGCGGTCATCTCAACACTACAAAGGAGGGTCCCACAAAGTCGGTGGTCAACTCAGCGAGTTGAGCAATGCAGGATGGAGTGCTGGGGACCTGGGCTGTGCTGTGCAAGAAGGATTCCTTGCAAAAGTGCACAGAAGCCCTAGCAGCTGTAGTTCATGCAGTACACAAGATTACTGTCTGTCGTGGGGAGGCAAGGACTTACCTCCACCAAATTTGGACAGAGAGACCACTGAACTGTCGGGGTCACTTGGATCCCGCTCCTGTGTTACAGGAACCATGCTCATCAAGATGAGAGGGGACCCAGAGGACCAGTGAAGCAGAAGTTTGGTGCCTGCGTTAGCAGGAGGAAGATTCCGTCAGCCCACGGGAGATTTCTTCTTGGTTTCCAGTGCAGGGTAAAGGCAGACAGCCCCCAGAGCATGCACCACCAGGAAACAGTCGAGAAAGCCAGCAGGATTAGGCGCTGCAATGTTGCTGGTAGTCTTCTTGCTACTTTGTTGCAGTTTTGCAGGCGTCCTGGAGCAGTCAGCAGTCGATCCTTGGTAGAAGTAGAAGAGGGAGATGCAGAGGAACTCTGGTGAGCTCTTGCATTTGTTATCTGACGAGAAACCCACAGGAGAGACCCTAAATAGCCCTCAGAGGAGGATTGGACACCTAACCAGGTAAGCACCTATCAGGAGGGGTCTCTGACATTACCTGCTGGCACTGGCCACCCAGGGGCCTCCATTGTGCCTTTACACCTTTGCATTCAAGATAGCAGAGGTCTGGGACACACTGGAGGAGCTCTGGGCACCACCCCTGGTGTGGTGATGGACAGGGGAGTGGTCACTCCCCTTTCCTTGGTCCAGTTTCATGCCAGAGCAGGGGCTGGGGGATCCCTGAACCGGTGTAGACTGGCTTATGCAAGGAGGGCACCATCTGTGCCCTTCAAAGCATTTCCAGAGGCTGGGGGAGGAAACTCCTCCCCAGCCCTTAACACCTATTTCCAAAGGGAGAGGGTGTAACACCCTCTCTCAGAGTAAATCCTTTGTTCTGCCTTCCTGGGACTGGGCTGCCCAGACCCCAGGAGGGCAGAAGCCTGTCTGTGGGTTGGCAGCAGCGGTAGCTGCAGTGCAAACCCCAGAGAGCTAGTTTGGCAGTACCTGGGGTCCATGCTGGAGCCCCGGGGATGCATGGGATTGGCACCCCAATACCAGATTTGGCTTGGGGGGACAATTCCATAAACTTAGACATGTTACATGGCCATGTTCAGAGTTACCATTGTGGAGCTATACATAGGTATTGACATAAATGTAGTGCACACGTGTAATGGTGTCCCCGTACTCACAAAGTCTGGGGACATTGCCCTGAACAATGTGGGGGTACCTTGGCTAGTGCCAGGGTGCCCTCACACTTAGTAACTTTGCACCTAACCTTCACTAAGTGAGGGTTAGACATATAGCTGACTTATAAGTTACTTAAGTGCAGTGTAAAATGACTGTGAAATAACGTGGACGTTATTTCACTCAGGCTGCAGTGGCAGTCCTATGTAATATTGGTCTGCCCTCACTATGGGTGGCAAAAAGAAATGCTGCAGCCCATAGGGATCTCCTGGAACCCCAATACCCTGCGTACCTAGGTACCACATACTAGGGGATTATAAGGGTGTTCCAGTGTGCCAATAAGAATTGATGAAAATGGCCACTAGCCTGCAGTGACAATTTTAAAAGCAGGGAGAGCATAAGCACTGAGGTTCTAGTTAGCAGAGCCTCAGTGACACAGTTAGGCACCACACAGCGAACACATATAGGCCACAAACTATGAGCACTGGGGTCCTGGCTAGCAGGATCGCAGTGACACAGGCAAAAACAAACTGACACACAAGAAAAAATGTGGGTAACATGCCAGGCAAGATAGTACTTTCCTACACTCCCATAGACAGCCAATGTACCACACCAACCGCCAGGGCGGAAACAACAGCCACCTAGGAGGTAGCCAACAACAGCCAGACGGAAGACAAAGTACCGCCCACCACATTAAAATACATGAAACCTCCACCTTTTCCGGGGCGGTACCAGCACCAACAAAAGCCTGGTGGAAACAGAGCTCACAAGTGAAAGGACTCACCATTGGAGACACAGGGAAGAACCACCCCACCATGGAACACGAACTGCATGTTTTCCCGATGATCTTCTATGTAATGCTCCACTTGGACCACTAACGCTGACGAAGATGACGAAAGTGAGTACAGCTGCCTAGCACATAAGAGAGGGTGGGAGAAAAACAAGAGTGACACACACACACGCACCACACACACCTGGCACACACACACCGTACATACAACCAGCTGCACACGAAAATCAATTTGTCCACGAAAAACGGCAGAATAATGCAAGGACAACAGAAATTGACGAAAGTGATTGTAATCAGATCAACTTCAAAATTAATAATTTGATTTCTCAATGAGACAGAAATGAACACATGCACACAAAAGGGACATTGCCCAGTCCAATGTTCAAAGGGCCCACATGGCCACAGGATACAGTCTAAGGCCCACCTCGAGTCCTGACCACATCCGAATAGTACACTGCAGGGACATCAGTTTGTGAATGGGCAGGCACCTCAGGGTGTGGTGTGGGGGGCACCTCAGCCGGATGCGGGAACAAGCCCACTGGTTCTGGAGGAGGGAACATGACCATTGCTTTGTCCTGGGAAGTGCAAGGCCACAGTCTCTCAAGTGGGAGACTTGCCCATTGGTTCCGGAGGGGGCAACATGCCCATTGATTTGTCCTGGGGAGTGCAAGGCCACAGTCTCTCATGTGGGTGACTTGCCCACTGGTTCTGGAGGGGGCAACATGCCCATTGCTTTGTCCTGGGGAGTGCAGGGCCACAGTCTTTTGAGTGGGTGACTTGCCCACTGGTTCTGGAGGGGGCAGCCCGCACAGTAGCCCCTGAAGGGTGGACTACACAGCGTCGACCGGCGGTGAAGGCTGCACTGTGGTGGTAGTTGGAGGAGGCTCCTGGGCAGTCCCTGCACTCCCTGATTCCTGCATGGTGGTGGTTTTTGGAGGAGGCTCATGGGTAGCCCCTGCACTCACTGACGGCTGCACTTCCACGGCTGGCGGTGGGGGCCCTGCAACAGCTGGTGGCGGTGTTTGTCTGACAGCTTCCGTTGGCATAGAGTGCCTCGTATCCTCCTGTTCATGGGTCGGGAATCCCCTACCCTTCCTGCCAGGGGTGGATGGGTTCTTACCCTCTCTGCCTGGTGGTGCTGGCTCCTTCCCCTTTCTCACAGCTGGTGCATGCCCCTTCCCCTTCCTCACAGCTGGTGCAGGACTTTTCCCTTTCATCCTTGGTGGTGCTTGCTCCTTCCCCTTCAGTGTTGTAGGTCTGGTATCCTTACCAGCATGAGTAGGTGGTCCAACCACTGTCCCCGTGAACTGTTTGGCTGTGATGCTGGGCTGTGTCCTTGGAACCCTGCCCATACATGCAGGACAGGGGGAGGGGTAGGGAAGAGGTCGAGTGGGCAAGGAAAAGCTTTTTAGTGGCGTTGGGACAGGAGGAGGGAGGAGTAATGGGAATGCAGGATGAGGGAGTGGTTGTTGGAGGTGTATGTCTGGTGAATTTGGGTGCAGGTGCATGGGCTGTATGCTGATGTGAGATGGATGGCTGATGGGTGTCTGAGTGCTTGCGTTTGTGTCCTTTAGGAGGGGGGACAGACACAGTGGGAGAGGACACAGGGGACGCATGCATGACTCCTGTGGAGGTGTCTGCCAGTGTGGTGTGTGTTCTGCTTGGTGTGGTGATGCTGGTAGTGGATGTTATAGTGCATGCAGGTGTGAGTGTGGACATGACTGGGAGGGAGGCGGAGGAGGAGGAGGGGGAGACAGTGGAGACTGTGGATGTTGCTTGTGTTTACCTGTGCCACACTTGTGTGTTGCCTTGTGTGCATGCTCGTCTGTCTGTGTGCTTGGGATGGGTTTGGGTGGAGGAGAATGGGACTGGGAAGTGGGAAGTGGAAGTTGGAGGCAGGACGGTAGAAAAAGGGACAATGGCTGCCATCAGAGAGGAGGCCAGAGCCTCAATCAATCATTGTTGGGCTGCCAAACCACCATGAATGCCCTCCAGGAATACATTGCATTGCTGCATCTGGGATGCCGGCCCCTGGATGGCATTCACAATGGTTGACTGCCCTACACCGATGGATCTCAGGAGGTCAATAGGCTCCCCATTCAGGGCAGCAGGGCCTGAGGTGCCTGGGGTGAAGGAGATGCCCACCCTCCTGGGTAAGTGGGCATGGGCAACTCGCTGAGGTGCTACTGGGAGGGCAGTGCTGTATGGGGGTGGTGTCTGTATCTGCAGCTGGGGTGGTCACAGAGGTGTCTGCCACCACCAGGGAGCTCCCATCAGAGAAGGTATCAGGGTCTATGTTCACCCCTCCAGTCTCTGCTGTGGTGCTCCTCTCACCCTCCGTCCCACTTGTTCCATAGGTGTCTGTGGACTCTGCCTCCAGGGTCCTGTGGGATGCAGCTCCCTCTGTCACCGGTGCCTCTACTCCTCCGCCAGATGATGCTAATGCACACAAGTACAAGATGACAAAACAAGAAAGGGGGGAGAGAGTCAAAGGATACACTGGGTCAATGACTACACCAACACCACTGTTGGCGTACACAGCACACTCACACACAGGGAACAGGCCTACTCACTATGCATTGCACTACCAGTGAAATGGCTGACACCAAGGCATGAGGAGGAGCACACACCGCCAACTGCAGCACACCTGGGACCAATGATGCCCTGCCTAGAAGTGAATACTAACAAGCTAGGTTACCTGTATTTGCCATGCAACCATTACCCTTCTGAGTACCTATGCTGCTATGTCTGGCCTGGCCTTAGAGGGAACCACTAAGACACAACCACCACCTGGATAACACCCCACCAGCCATACATTGTAATGATACCCACTGTACTCACCCCCTTGTGGCTGCTGTGATTGCCTCAAGTGCCCATCCAGCTCAGGGTAGGCCACCGCCAGTATGCGGGCCATCAGAGGGGTCAGGGTCTGACGGGCACCTCTTCCTCATTGGGAGGCCATTCCCATTTGGGCTTCCACAGTCTTCCTTGCCCAGCTTCTCAGGTCCTCCCACCGTTTCGGACAGTGAGTGCTCTGCCTTCCATAGACCCCCAGAGCCTGCATGTATTTGGCGATGGCACGCCATAATCCCTTCTTTTGATTGGCGCTGACCTGCAGAGGTAATACATACAGGAGAACTCCATTAAACAAACAGTCCAGCCTGTCACACACATGGCCCACCATACCCAATCCCATCACCATTGCAAAACACACATAGGCCAGCCCACAACATGTTCACCACCAACAGACAATCCCCCACCCACCCTTGCACGATGCCTTCACATACATCTCCATGCATTCATGCCATATGCATCGTGCCCACAGTGTACTCACCTGTTGGTCTGGAGGCCCATACAATAGTCCGTACTGGGGTAGGACCCCATCCATAGTCGCTCCAACTCTTCCAAAGTGAAGGCTGGGGCCCTTTCCCTAGTCACACGGACCAAGGTAGGTTCCAGACACAGGTCATAGCAGCACTTGCAGTGTAGGTCTTCTCCTGTGGAAGGTCAGGAAACAAGTGAGGATTGAGATAGAAAATGGCGGTCACGTGCATGGCGGTGTACACCGTCACTGCCGGTGTAGATCTCCATTGGCCACTGTACCCCATATGGCCAAATATAATCCAACGAGGAATTGCGCGGCGGTTAACGACTGCCAGGGCGCACAACGTCGGCGGAATTACCTTACTTCCACCTGTCTCTCCACACAGGACAGCCGGTTGCCATTTCGGGGGGGGGTGAACAGGCCTATCGATAATTTCTGCGTCACATGATAAATAGGCACATACTTTTAAATTACACTGTTCCAAAACATGATTGCACAATGTGTACTGCTGTTGTGGTATAGTTGTTCAAATTGTGACAGCCTACTCACTCTTGTGTCCCTTAGATTCCTACCACTGCGGATGAATAGGAGATGGAGACATACCCCCGTGTACAGATCCCTGGTGAACTTAACTACATTGAAAGACAGTCACATAATGCTCACCTAAAGACTCAACAGGGCCACAATCACAGAGCTGTGTGCCCAGTTGGAGCCTGACCTGATCTCAGCTATCCGTCATCCCATTGGGATCCCCCCTCTTGTGCAGGTTCTATCAGTGCTCCATTTCCTGGCAACAGGTTATTTCCAAGTGACAGTGGGCTTGGCAGAAGGAATGTCACAGCCAATGTTCTCAATTGTGACTGCAAGAGTCTTGTCCGCCGTGGTAAAACACATGTGTAGCTACCTTGCTTTCCCCCAGGTGAAAGATTTGGACACTGTGAAGGCTGGCTTTTATACAATGGGACATATTTACAGTACACATATTGTGTTTGTCCCCCCCAGGCAGAATGAACAGGTGTTCAGGAATCGTATGAGTTTCCACTCCATGAATTTGCAGATGGTGTGCCTGGCGGACCAGTACATCTCCCACATCAATGCTAAATATCCAGGGTCGGTGCATGATGCCTTTGTCCTGAGGAATAGCAGCATCCCAAATTTGATGGCCCAACTACAGAGGCATAGGGTATAGCTTATAGGTGAGCCTTGGTCCCCACCCAGTTTATGTTGGTGTATGCCTCTGCTGTTAGCCAAATAGGATATTGTGTGGCTTAATATTGTCCCTCAATTCTTGCAGGTGACTCTGGCTACCCAACCCTATTATGGCTGCTGACCCCTGTGAGGAATACCAGGACAAGGGCTGAAGAACATTATAATGAGGCACATGAGCAAACCAGAAGGATAATTGAGAGGACCTTCGGCCTCCTGAAGGCCAAGTTCAGGTGCCTCCATCTGACAGGTAGATCCCTGTGCTACTCACCCAAGAAGGTCTGCCAGATAGTAGTGGCATGCTGCATGTTGCACAACCTGGTCCTCAAACGCCATGTACCTTTTCTGCAGGAGGGGGAGACTGCACATGCCCCAGTGGCAGCAGTGGACCCTGAGGACAGTGAGGATGATGAGGCAGAGGATGAGGATGTGGACAACAGGACATTAGTGATCCATCAGTACTTCCATTGACACACAGGTGAGAAAGTGCAACTTCACATTTCTATGACTATTCTTGTATTCTGTGTGGCATCGGCATGCTGGCATTACCCATTTGTTTCCCCTACTTACTGTCACCTATGGATTATCATTTTACAGATGTTGGTGATATGACAACAATGTTGTGATTTGATCACAACAGCCAGAAGCAGGTCATTCATTCTATGCTCTCACTATGTGCAGTTCATTTGCAATGGATGTTGCTGTTTCAATAATTCAAATTTACAATACATGAAGTACTAGTAGTCAAGTTTTATCCAAGGGTCTTTATTGTAGTGCTAATAAATTGAGGGGAAAGCGCAATGGAATGGGGTGATGATGGAGGAAAGTACAGGGTATTGTTCCAGTCTGTTTGCAGCACAGGTGCAGTTTGCAAGGGGGCATAGGAAGGGAAGCAATGGCAGTTCAAGTTGGACAAGGTGACAGTGTGGGACACAAGGGGGAAAAGCATAAGAGTCTCATTTCCTGGCAGTGTTCTTGGCAAGTGTCTCTGGCTTCTGTCTGGGTCTCTGGGAACATTTGCGGGGCAGTTCACCTTCTGCAGGGGGAGCCGGTGGCCTCTGGGTCCTGTGACGGGGCCTCCTGGCCACTAGCGGAAATGGAGGGATGTTCAGTTGACTGGTTAGTGGTAGGGGCCCGCTGGTGTGCTGATGCCTCCCTTGTGATGTTGGCCATGTCTGCCAGCACCCCTGCAATGGGGCCGGGGTGTTGTTTATGGCTTGCAAGCCCTCCCTGATCCCCTGATACTGTCCCTCCTGCAGCCGCTGGTTCTCCTGCACGTTGTCAAGGATCTGGTCCATTGTGTCCTGGGAATGTTGGTAGGCTCCCAGGATCTTGGAGAGTGACTCCAAGAGAGTCGGTTCCCTGCTCCTGTCCTTCCCCTGGTGCCCAGAAGTCCTCCCAGTGTCCCTGTTGGCCTGTGCTCCTGTCCCCTGATTGGTGTGTCCACTGCTACTGACCCCAGGTCCCTGATTGTCTTGTGGGTGAGGTGTGGCCTGGGGTCCCTGTACAGGTGGGCACACTGCTGATTGACGTGTCCTGGGGACAGAGGTATGGGTTCGCTGGGTGGGTGCAGTGGTGTTGGTTCCTGATGGGGGAGGCTCTGTGGTGGTCTGTGAGTGGGATTGGGTGTCCGGCTGTCCAGTGGTCCATGATGGGCCAGGTAGGTCCTCCAGATCCAGAAGTCCAGAGTTACTGTCATCACTGGGGGCCTCTTCTGTTGGAGGACTGGATAGTGGTGGCAGCTCCTCTCCACTGACATTGGCTGGGGTACCTGTGGAGATGTAAATGATGTATTATGCTTCAAGTATTGATGGGTGTCCATGCAGGGCTAGGAGGGCTGTCCATTCATTGGTATGGCATGCAGGGCTGGGTATTGTGGTTAGTCATATGTGTAGGTGCAGTGTGTGGGATGGTGAGGAGTGATGGTGTGATTGCATGCAGGTAAGTGGGGTAATAAGTGTTAATGATGACTTACCAGTGTCCAGTCCTCCGGCTACTCCAGTGAATCCCTCAGGATGCAGCATTGCCAGAACCTACTTCTTCCATACTGTCAGCAGTGGAGGAGGAGGTAGGGGTCCACTGCCAGTCCTCTGTATGGTGAGCTGATGTCTTGCTGCTATGCAACGTACCTTCCCCTGTAGGTCGTTCCACCTCTTCCTGATGTTGTCCCTTGTTCTTGGGTGCTGTCTCATGGCGTTGACCCTGTCCACGATTCTCCGCCATAGCTCCATCTTCCTTGCAATAGATATCTGCTGTACCTGTGCTCCAAATAGCTGTGGTTCTACCCTGACAATTTCCTCCACCACGACCCTTAACTCCTCCTCAGTAAACAGAGGTGCCTTTGTGGTGCCATGGGTGTTGTGTGAAGAGTGTTTGGTGAGGGTGTGTTGAGTAATGTGGTGGTGTGTGTGATATGGAGTGAGCGAGGGGTGTATGGGTGTATGTAGTGTGTGTGTCTAGTTGTCTTTGTGCTCTTCTTCTCAGTCTCCTGGTAGCATTTGGTGTTCATAAGGGCTTGTGGGTATTGTGGGTGGGTGTTTTATAGTGGTGTGGGGGTGTGAGTGTGATGTGTGTATGGGTGTCAGCTGTGTGTTTTTGGTCTTGGCCAATGTAGTGTTGTTTTGTATGTGGGTGTTCATTCCGAGTGTAGCGGTATGTGCCACCAATGGTTTACCGCTGTTGAATGTCCGCCGTGGTGATTTGTGGGTCATAATGTGATCGGCGTTGTATTGTTGGCGTAACTGTATGGGTTTTGGGACCACCACTCTGTCACTGACCTTTGGTCTGGCGGACTTGTGTATGTGGCTGAATTCTGTCGGATTGGTGTGTGTGTGTCATTATATGGTAAACGGAAATCCACCAACGTGGCTGTAATTTGGTGCCCATCAACGTAGCAGTAAGCAGAATTTACCAGCAGTGTCATAATGAGGGCCAAAGTGCCTCATGTGGGTCCAGTCCCCCCTTGTGGGCAAACCTGAGGGTAGACCAATGCAGCACTTTTGAAGGAGATGGCCCCTTTTAGTATGGCGCACACTGTCTGGAAAGTGGAGCTCACATCACACCTGGAGTTGTTAGGGTTGCCTGGGTGGGCCTGTGTGACAACACATACCATGGCTGCCCAAGAGGGTAGTTAAGGAAGCCTGGAGACTAAAAAAGGTCCTAGGCAGCTGCCAAGAAAAGGAAAGACGGGGATCATGGGAAACAAACTCCTGAAACTTCTGTGGTCCAGGTTGGTGGGGCACCTGAAGACGGCACCCAAAAGCCTACCAGAGAGGACATTGCTACCCAGGGATACCTGCTTGAGTTTGCGGGATGGCAAATTGATGGTGGTCCCACCAGGAAGGAGTCCTATAAGGCACAAAAAGAGTGCCCAACCCAGAGGGCTTAAGCTGTCAAGTTGAAGCCCAAGCAGCTGGTGACATCTTTGGAGATCGCCTCATGTATTGCGAGAATGACCTCCTGTATAGTGAGTCCCTCAGTGCTACCAGGGCTTTCCACTGGACTGGCTCATTTTATACTAACACTATCAAGAGCATAGTGGGAGTATCTGCTCCAAGATCCATTGGGATAGCCTAAACCTCCATACCTGGGTAAGATATACCAGGAAGCCAGTCTGAAGTAGAGCAGGCATTCGTCCTTTGCAAGCCGGAGGTCAGAGTCAGCAGGGTTGCATCGCAGTCACAGTGCACCATGTTCCAGGATAATCCCAGCGGAAGTGCTTCAGTACCAAATGTTGCACAGAAGCAGTCTATCTAATGAAAGCAAGGTTCATATTGTGCTGTGTTAGAGGTAAGGAGCTGATGCGATGATTTGTTTGTAGCTTCAAAGCTGCCCCCAAAGGACAATCATGAAAGAAGGGCATTGCGTTCTGTGTGCCTAGCCTTGGGTGGGGTGTATAGACTGCATGACGACAAAGCTTATGAGGACTAAGCTGGAGTTATAGTGTTTTCTCAGTACATTATTACATATGTGTAAACCAATGTGATAAGTCACTATCAGAAAAAAATGCCTGGCTAAAATGAGCAATCTAAAATGGAGACTCAGTGGTTGCTCTAGCATGCTATACCACATGAGAGGTCAGCATTCTTGATCCCAGATAGCCACTTCCAATTCTGTGTGAGGCCCTTTGGGTTAAAAAGAAACCCTCCCCACCTAACTTAGTTTGGTGAAGAAGGTCGTGGCTGGGATGAAGGTTTTTATTGCTGCTTGCTTCGAAGACATAGGTCATCATTATGATATTGGCAGTCAAAAAAAACTACTGCCGCGGTGACTGGAGTCAACATACCATCACTGCGGCTACCATCCGAATGCCATATTATGAGCATTGCCTAACTTCCGCCACAATAAGGGTGGAAATCTGGCATTGATCATACTGGCGGACGGTGGTAAGCTAGCGCTGCTAGCACCAGCACCACCACAACAGTAGAACACCACCAGAGATATTACGTCTAGTACTTCGGCCTGGTGATGTTCTGCTGGCAAGGCACTGCTGGCGGTACCAATGCCCCTTCCTGTTCCCTGCTGGAAGACTTGCTCGACCAAGGTAAGTCAGGCTTCTGACAGAGGAGGGGACAACAGTGTGTGTGTGTGTCTGAGTGTGTGCATGAATGTGTGAGTGGGTGTATGCGTCTGTGTCTGTTGTGTTTTTTACGTTTTATGTGTGTGAGTGAAGGCGTGTAAGAATGATGAAGTGAGAGTGTGTCTGCATGTCAGTGTGATCGTTGTAAGAATGTGTGTGAGCATGTCTGGAAGTATGCGTGTATGAATGCCTGTATGCCAGTGTGTGTATGAATGCATGTATGCCAGTGTGAGTGATTGGGGTATGCGTGGTGAGTGTCTGCAGTTGTGAGCGTGTATGGGAGATTGGGGGTGTGTGTGTGTGTGTGAGGATCGGATGGGGTTGGTGGTGTGTTTGAGGATCGGAGGGGCAGGAGGGAGTCTGGATGGGAGGAAGTGGGGGTGTCAGGTGAGTGTTGGGGGCTGGGGGAGCTGCCTACCGGTGACAGGGAAGGAATTCCCTCTTACCAGTAGGGTCTGCCTCTATGTCTTTCGTGGCGTTGCTAACACCAAAAAAAATGTGGTGGTAGGCAGGCTCATAATGCTGCTGCCGGTACAATGCTGGCCGCCGGGCTGGAGACAGACATCTCTGGCCCGGCGGCTCATACCTCCATGGCGGTATAAGTGGAGAAGTGGTGGGTTGGCTGCAGCCAACCAGCCAATCTCATAATGTGGTGGTATGTACCGCCAGCCTGTTCACAGTATCGCCGCCGCATTACCACTCACCACCAGGATCATAATGACCCCCATAGTTCTCTGCAGTAGCCGTTGGGAGGATCACCTGTTTCACCTCTAGGAGGGATGTCAGGTTCTGTAACAGGCAGGTCTGACTATCAAGGACAGCAAGTGTCACATAGGACAGGGTGCTGTGGAGTACTTTAGACACCTCTTGGGTGGGGGCAAGGTGAAACCCCACCAGGCTGAAAAAAGATATAGGCCCTCATTCTGACCCTGGCGGTGTCTCACCGCCAGGGCAGAGGGCAGAGGAAGCACCGCCAACAGGCTGGCGGTGCTTCCGGGGCATTCTGACCGCGGCGGTAAAGCCGCAGTCAGAAAAGGGGAACCAGCGGTTTCCCGCCGGTTTTCCCCTGCCCCAGGGAATCCTCCATGGTGGCACTGCATGCAGAGCCGCCATGGGGATTCCGACCCCCTTCCCGCCAGCCTGGTTCTGGCGGTTTTCACCGCCAGAACCAGGCTGGCGGGAACGGGTGTCGTGGGGCCCCCTAACAGGGCCCCAACAAGATTTTCAGTGTCTGCATAGCATACACTGAAAGTCGCGACGGGTGCAACAGCACCCGTAGCACCCCAGCAAATCCGCCGCCTCCATTCGGAGCCGGCTTCATCTTTGCTGGGGCTTTCCCGCTGGGCCGGCGGGCGATCTTTTGAAGATCGCCCGCCGGCCCAGCGGGAATGTCAAAATGCTCCCCGTGGTCATTTGACCGCGGGGCGGTGTTTGGGCGGTTTCCGCCCGCCGGGGTCGGAATGACCCCCATAATCCTGACCTGAGAACCCACAAACGCCCAAACTAAAGTGAGGGCCTTTGTGGGCTTTACAGGATATTACAGATTTGTTAAGAGCAATGACACCATTGTTGCCCTCTTAACTGAGATGACTTCTAAGACACAGCCCAGAAGATGATCCAGACCGGGGACTGCCAGAAATCCTTTGATACCCTCAAGGTGCTTACAGCACATATACTCAAGGACCCTGAGTCCTCCCAAGAATTTAAAGTGTAGACTGATGCTTCAGAGCTTGGAATAAGGGCTGTACTGTCAAAGTTAAATGAGGATGGCCTTCATCAGGATGAGGTTACTTCTCAGGGAACAGAGCTGGAGTACTATTGAGAGAGAAGCTTTTGCTGTGGTCTGGGCACTGAGGAAGTTGAGACCATACCTGTTTGGGACTCACTTTCTAGTCTAGACAGACGACAGACCAGTTAGTTGAGCCATACAAATGAGAGGGGTAAGAATCCCAAACTGTTGAGGTAGTCCATCTCCCAGCAGGAAATGAGCTTCATGATGGAGGACTGCCCCCATCTCAGACCACTCCAATGCTGATGGTCTGTCCAGGTTCTTCCACCTCAGTGATAAAAACTCCCAGGAGGTTGAGTAGTTCTCCCCACGTTCAGCTGAGGGGGACACGTGAGACCTTTCAGCCTTAGGGTGGTCCTCCTCCAAACCTTTTGCCCGCTCTCCTCCAGTTTTTCTGAATTCATTTTTGTGGGTCTTGGGTCTTTGTGGGCTTAGCCATTGCTAACCAGTGCTGAAGTGCTTGTGCTCACTCCCTAAAACATGGTAACACTTGCTAACAGCTGGTACACATATTTATTCACTAATAATTCCCTAGTAAAGTGGTGTACTATATACACCCAGGGTGTTGCAAAATAAATGCTACTAGTGAGCTTTCTGTAATTAGTATAACACTCACTTAAGTAGCCCCTTAAAACATGTCTCAGGCCTTCCATTTCAGCCCCTGTGCAGTTTTAAACTGTTAATTCAGCCTAGCAAAATAAACCCCCTGGAAGACCCAAAACTCCCTTTTTAAGATATATGACACACTCCTAGGGTAGGCCCTAAACAAAGCCAAAGGCAGGGTGAGATACATTTAAAAAGGTGCACATGTACTTTTAAATTTCACATGTCCTGCTATTGATAAACTCTTAAATTCATTTTTCACTACTGAAAGGCCTATGTCTCCCTCTGGATAAAATTGGGTTACCATCATGGTGAAGTCGGATTATAAGCCACAATCATGAAAATGACACTTTTAGTCTCATGACTAGGTGTAGTTGGAAGTTGCCTTTGTGCATTCCTCCCTGATGGTGATAGCAAGGTGTACTAGGCAGGGTGGCCAGATGGCCCAGATTAGACAGAAAAGTCCTGTTTTTCCCCCAGCTTTCTTGGCAGATCTCTGGAAATTTAACTTATGTAATGGTTTTTAGAGGGGTTGACTGAAAACGGTGGGAAGAGTCTTTTTATGTTTTCCAAAGCAGAGATAGTTATCAGCTGTTATAAGAAGTCAATTTAAATAATAGACAAGATACTGGCTTAAAAAATAGCATTTTATTTATGTCTGTAATGCCTCTTCTGTAATTCTGTGTTGATGAGTGTTATCATTCTGTGCACTCAGTTAAGGTAAAATTGTAGTCCTTTTTCTATTTTTGTGAAATGTCACAGTTTTGGGCTTTAAAATTCTGGTCACCCTAGTACTAGGTGCTGTCAGGATAGGCCATCTTGTCAGGATAGCAGGGACGAAGCTGTCACCTACCACACTTGCACTTCAAAGGGGCTGACTCACCATACTCAAAGGACTTAATTCTAGTCAATTGTCACCTGAGATCATTAGGGGTCAGCCAGGGGAAGGAAGGAATTTCTCGAACCAAATGCAGTGAAAGTCAAGACGTTTCTCCCACTTCACAGCTAGCACTAAGTATAAATATTGGACCCTCAGACCAACTCTTAAAAACACTCTTTGGCCGGTGGACTCTATGGAAGAAGGACTTACCATTTGCTTGAGAACTTCCCTGCTACGTGAGGGCTGCCCAGCTCCTTGTGGCCTGCCCTGCTGCTTGAAGCCAGTACTCACAAGTGTCTCCGTGGGTCAGTTGGCTGACCTCCTGTTTTGAGTTACAGGGACACGACAGGCTCTTGACCAGTGGCTTCATTGTAACAGACTCAATGTGATGCATCCTGACGCAAATCCATGTATTGCCATTCCCAGCCCAGTGTCTTTCTTTAGAGCCAATCCAGCATGCCCCATCTCGACGCAAGTCTCAGCAGTGCAGCCCCGGAGCCTTCATCGACCCAACAAATCATGACTAATCTCAACACCCTCCTTCCGCTCTGATCAGTAGCTTCGAAAGCACCGACCCAGCATGAAGCATCTCGACACAGGACCACATGTTGCAGCTCCTGTTTGACGCCTCCTCGCAGCAGTATGGCACAGGCCGATGTAGATTTTGCATGTGCATTCCCAGGACTCAAGGTCCTGTCTGAGTAAACTATTGTTGGTTGTGTACTCAGCCTATGCTCCAATGAGGTCAGCTCACCCAGAGAACCATTGTTCTGGCTAATTGCTTCTAAGTGCTATTTCTTCATAAATCTTCGAAATTCAATATCCCTAGTTCTACTTAGTGGATTTTTTGTACTTTTGGTGTCTTTACAGTTATTAAATCTTGCTCTATTTTTCTAAATTGGTGAGGAATGTTTCTTATGTGATGTTTTTATTTGATTACTCTTTGTTGACTGCATTAATACTTGACACAGTGTCAGTAAGAAAAGTCTGACTGCTTTTGTACCAAGCTACCAGAGGGTTAAGCACAGGGTAATTTAGTGACATGTTGTGTTAGTTGATTAAGACCAATTACCAAATTTTTTACATCATCAAGTTCTGAAACGAAACCAGGTGAAAAGCTAAAACATATTTGCAATTTCAGGCTTTTGGGTCACACAGTACCTAATCATGTCAGTGGTAGTCTATGACTTAACTACAGTAACCAAGTAATAAAGCTAAAATATGTATAATGACCTATGCTATGTAACAAAAAACAAAGGTACTTAACTGTGCACTGAGCAACAAAACAAGTTAAACAAGTTAATGACAGTGTTTTCAAATGTTATAGGCCAGGTAATACCACATTTTAATGGTTCTCCCCTTTCATCATCACATCATCATCGTCAACTTTATTCAGCCAATACAAAATAGCCATAAAAGTACATAAAAATATACATATTCAACATAATCATATCCTAATTCATAATACAGATACTAGCTGACCATAATTAATAAAAACATAAATTTATAATATATAATTTTCCTGACTTGTATGGCATTTAAAATATATAGGCGGTCATCTTTGTGGGGCCCTGTTTAGGGGGCCCCTGCACTGCCCATGCCAGTGGCATGGGCGGTGCAGGGCCCCCAGGGGCCCCACGGCACCCGTTCCCGCCATCCTGAAACAGGCTGGCGGGAAGGCGGTCGGAATCCCCATGGCGGTGCTGCAAGCAGCGCCGCCATGGCGGATACCCTGGGCCAGCGGGAAACCGGCGGGAAACCGCCGGCTCCCCTTTTGTCCAGAATCGCCCAGGAAGCACCGCTAGCCTGTTGGCGGTGCTTCCGCCGCCCTCCGCCATGGCGGTCATGGACCGCCAGGGTCAGAATGACCCCCTAAGTCTTGCCAAAATTACCCTACAAAAGATTTTCATGGATGAATCCAACAATGATATTGGGCGATAGTTTTTGGGATCAGCTTTATCATCTATCTTGTACATAGATATGATAATGGACGTGGTCCAGGACATCTGGATATCCCCAATCATGGCTATAATAAACAGCCTTATCAGAATAGGTACCCAAAAATCATTTTTATATTTAAAAACATCCACTAGCACCCCATCTGGGACTGGGGCCTGACCCCCGGCACTACCTGAGATAGCTGATAAAACCTCATTCATGGTGATGTGTGAGTGGTTGGGATACCCCAACTCCAGTAGCCTAGTTATGTCTACACTAGAACCCAGTTCATGAGATGCCCATTTGGTCAAAAAGGGGACATTTACTATTTCTCAGAACAATTTAGTATTATTTGTATCCGTCGCCAACACCAGATTTGTCCATGCCTCTTCCCTCAACTCTTTCTTTCTTCACTCCAGGGCTTCCCTGTATTTTACCTGCAGTGCCCTAATTGCCACTGGGTCTCTGGGTGATGTATGAAGGGCTAGTTTAAGATCCCCCTTGGCTTTGTTACATGCATGGTCAAACAGCCCTTTATTATTCTTTGTCTGCCTAAATTGGGGGTAATATGTCAGAAGACACTTAGGGGGTCATTCCGACTCCCGCCGGCGGCGGTAACCGCACGCCCGGTGGGAGCCGCCGAATGACCGCACCGTGTTCAAATGACCGCAGCGGCCATTCTGACTTTCCCCCTGGGCTGGCGGGCGACCGCCAGACGGCCGCCCGCCGGCCCAGCGGGAAAGCGCCTTCAACGAGGAAGCCGGCCCCGAATGGAGCTGGCGGAGTTGAAGGCGTGCGACGGGTGCAGTGGCACCTGTCGCGATTTTTAGTGTCTGCTTGGCAGACACTGAAAATCAATGTGGGGCCCTGTTAAGGGGGCCCCTGCAGTGCCCACACCGCCGGTTTCCCGTTTCTGACCGCGGCTGTACCGCCGCGGTCAGAATGCCCATGGAAGCACCGCCAGCCTGTTGGCGGTGCTTCCGCGGTCGTTGGCCCTGGCGGTCGGTGACCGCCAGGGTCAGAATGACCCCCTTAGTATGTACAATAACTTTTTCTAATACTACTAACCAACCATGAGGGTTCAATTTCCTCTTGTAGGTAGTAATTAATTTCGGGCAAACACCCTCATACAATATTCTGTAAAAGATCAGCTGGACCTACATCTTTCCATTTAAATCTCACCCCATTTGTTCTATCTGCGTCTACCTGGTTCGCAGTAATTTGGAACACATCCTTGGGGCCCCAAAATACAGTTGATAGAATAATTTGTAGTGACTGGGCAATGTCAGGGGTACCACATACATTATTGGCAAATGATGACACTACAATATGATTACAAAAAACAACACCCCTAGGCAAAGAACTAAAAAACACTTACAACATACATACATACCATTACCCTCCAATTTATCTCAAAAATAATTTATTACAAAGTATCACATAAATATCTTCATTTATTCATTTATTTATTCTATCATAGAAAAAGGAGAGAAAAACCAGTGTAAAAGATAAAGTTCTCGTGTGCTGATAGTAAAGGAAAAATAATCCCTCAAGCCATTCCAGAAATTGTTTTTAAAAATATATACACTTAAAAGACAAAGGCCCTCAATACGACCCTGGCGGTTGGCGGAGAAGTGGCGGTCTTACCGCCAACAGGCTGGCGGTAAAAAAAATGGTATTATGACCATGTCGGTTACCACCATGGTCATCCGCCACTTCTCCGTTCCGACCGCCAGGGCGAAGACGACTGCCGGGCTGGAGACTTGGGTCTCCAGCCCGGCAGCCGTCACAAGACCGCCGGCGGTATCACGACCCGGCTGACAACCATGGATTTCATGGGGTTGGGAAACGCCATGAAATCCATCCCTGGCACTGAAAGGGGTCTCTCCCACCGCTGAGCCCTCCCCCCACACCCAACCCCCCTGCCACTCCCCACCCCTACCCCCAACATCGCAACCCAGACACACACCATATACACATGCAGACACCACCAACACACACACCCGCACACATATCAACAAACATGCCAACATCCACCCACACAGACATACTTGCACACTTCCATTCAGACATACAGACAGACAGACATGCACACATTTCCAAACACAACACAGCCCCGCATGCATACACGCACTCACACACCCCCTCTACATACTCACACGCACACCTCCATGCACGCACACAACACACAAAACCCCCCGCCCCCTCCCCTAACGGATGATCAACTTACCTGGTCCGTTGATCCTCCGGGAGGGGACGGGATCCATAGGGGCTGCTCCGCCGCCAGCACCCCATTAACAGAACACCGCCATAGGTGTTCTGTTGACGGGCGGTGGAGGTGGAGCAACCACCACTTCACCGCCGCCCGCCAGTATGGCTGCTGTTGGCTCTCCGTCCAGAAAAGGACGGAAGGCTGCCAGCAGTCATAATTTGCCGAAAGGAAAACCGCCTGCACTGGTGGTCTTCAGCACGGCGGTCTATCGGCAGTCTTGCAAAAAGACCGCCGAGGTTGTAATGACCACCAAAATGCCTGTTGGTTAAACCTTTCACCATATTTAAATCATCATATTATTTATTCAAAGAAAATATAGAATCCTATTCCCTGTTCTAAATTCTTTCCAAAAGCAATCCAACCAATCCAGGCAAGAGCAATATCGTCGATGTTTCGACCCCGTGACGCTCCTGGGCCAAGTAAACGCTCCATCGGGGTCTTCATCAGGACTGATAGATAGGGGAGCCAATAAATAATCCAATAGTATAAATCAATCTGCATATAATATAAATCATTATCCAGGTAACGCCTCACACTCAACATACTCACTCAAAAAAAACACGTAAAATATAATCTCCTTCTTCATCAAAACATCCTCACGGAGTCCATCAATCTAAAAAACATGAAAACTCCAGATGAATTCATGCAACCAACATCAGTGACCAACATATAAGAAACTCTAAACTCAACTCTTACCTCCATTCATCTAAGCAATTGAAAGTTTGGGGTCTCCCAGGAGGTCTTTTTGACCACTACAGGGAGTTTATCTGAAATAAGCACCTGGAACCCTCCCTTAGCGCCCCATATTGGGAGTAGCTGGCAATATATATGAGGTGGTTCCTTGCATATGAACTGGGGAAACACACCATGTTTCTTGGATACAAACCAGGTCAAGTTTATTAATGATGTTGCCCCACTCCTCTGTCCCAGTCTTACTATGAAGACCTTGGACATTCCATGTAGCGAAGTTATGGCACTCTTTATTATTTATAATATACTCTTTATCGCCATTCTTTTCCTCTTTTTGGCTATTGGTGCCAGTTCCAGTTAGTTCCCTCTTAGAATTATTAATACAGGCCTCAGGTCCAACCCTTCTGTCCCCTGAGTCTCTGTGGTGGCATTGCCAAAACCAATGAATGTTATCTTTTCAGTAAACCCCATCATACTGCACCCCCTCACTAAACTAGCCATGTGTCCCCCATAATTTTGTCAATCATTATCTGAAAGTGTACTCAAGGCCTGATATCTATTGCTTAGTGATACTAAGGGGATGTGGTGTATATGTTTAACTGGCTCAGAATAGTGGTGTGCCGGAGGTTGCCCTGGTTGTACAGGTTGCAAGTGTTGATAGAATGCACCCAATGGGAGCAATGATGGAGTATTGGCATGATGTGGGTGAAAAGTGGCCCCAAATAAAATATCCCTCACACGTCTAGGGCTCCTAAAGTTAATAATTATACAATCTCCCCCATGCTCCTTCTCTAACGGTCCCACCCAACTTACTCTTTGAGTAAGGATAATCTGCTGGGCATTATCTATTGTGAATAAGTTGTTTTGGGCAAAGTAATGTAATGCTTTGTTCTTCAGAGTCCCTTGGGTTTCACCCTGACCAGGCCGTAAAGGAGGAACATTAGCCATGATAATAACATAAGGGTAACACTCTGTTGGTAAATTAATAGTTGGGGGATCCTCCCTCAATTGTGATGGGGTTGACACAGTAGTAGTTGAATTCAAGATGTTGCCTGACTGGCACATACTAGGTGCTCTAGAATTTGTGGTAGATCTTACGCCGTCCGGTGGCAAGCTGTACGGCTTCTTACCAACAATTGTATACTGCTCACTAGGTTGGCCTACACCACAGGCTGCCCTTCGCTTCTCTATAGAATTATACCTCCATCTAGGTCTCGGGGCTAAACCAGCTTTGTCTATAGGCTCCATGCCCTGTGATGTAGCAAAGGGGCCTAACTCATTTCGTGCAACGTTCTGTACAACAGTCGTTTGGGAAATAGGAGCCACAAGGGGCATAGAACGTTTGTGACACATTGTCATTATTTTCCCCACCTCCCCTTCATGTTTATCCAGTTTGTCTCTAAGTGGTTTAAGCAAATCATTAAAGGCACATATAAGATTATTCCAATATATGGGCTCAGGATAGCTGGCATTATAGGGCCCAGATCATATTAGCCAATTTTCTGCACCGTTTCCTCCTTTTTACGGTGTCTGATTGATTGGCTGATATGAGGGGAGCAGTAACTGTAGCCATACATCCTGGGTGGTTATCACCATTCCTTATGTCCTCCAGTTTCAAAGTGTGATAATATCAGTTACCAGGTCTATTCATCTGGGAGGTCCCTCTATACCTTCACTCTGTCCTGCTGCCCTCAGAGATAAACGCCTTTCGGCAAGATCAATTTCCTTGGAGATGACTCCCACCACCCGTACTAAAAAGAAATCAATTGTTGAACTGCGAGGTTCAATATCTGCCTTCTGAGCTACAGTTTTCTGATTGCCCATAATGTTATAATATGTATTAACACCCACTCCAATGAGTCTATTTGCAACTGCAAAATAGCGGGCATACAATAAAGCAACACAACAATAGCACACTGAAACATCTGGGAATAATCGCTCAGCAAACTGTATGGTCACACATCACTTTAGAAACAGCCTAATCAAACAAAATTGATCCCTAAGTCAAGAGAATAGATGCAGCCCAGCCTCATTCGATCACTGACGGATGCAGACAGGCCCACCTTTGGCCCGGTGTAGGAGGCTGGACTGGCTTGTAGTGAGTACCAAGGGGTACTTACACCTTGCACCAGGCCCAGGTATCCCTTATTAGTGTAGAGGGGTGTCTAGCAGCTTAGGCTGATAGAAAAGGTAGCTTAGCAGAGCAGCTTTGGCTGAACTAGGAGACGAGTGAAGCTCCTACAGTACCACTAGTGTCATATGCACAATATCATAAGAAAACACAATGCACAGATATACTAAAAATAAAGGTACTTTATTTTTATGACAATATGCCAAAAGTATCTCAGTGAGTACCCTCAGAATGAGGATAGCAAATATACACAAGATATATGTACACAATACCAAAATATGCAGTAATAGCAATAGAAAACAGTCCAAACAATGTATAGTCACAATAGAATGCAATGGGGGCACATAGGGATAGGGGCAAAACAAACCATATACTCTAGAAGTGGAATGCGAATCACGAATGGACCCCAAACCTATGTGACCTTGTAGAGGGTCGCTGGGACTGTAAGAAAACAGTGAGGGTTAGAAAAATAGCCCAACCCAAGACCCTGAAAAGTGGGTGCAAAGTGCACCTAAGTTCCCCAAAGAGCACAGAAGTTGTGATAGGGGAATTCTGCAGGAAAGACCAACACCAGCAATGCAACAACGATGGATTTCCAGACGAGAGTACCTGTGGAACAAGGGGACCAAGTCCAAAAGTCACGATCAAGTCGGGAGTGGACAGATGCCCAGGTAATGCCAGCTGTGGATGCAAAGAAGCTAATACCGGATGGTAGAAGCTGAGGATTCTGCATGAACGACAAGAGCTAGAAACTTCCTCTTTGGAGGATGGATGTCCCACGTCGTGAAGAGTCGTACAGAAGTGTTTTCCCGCAGAAAGACCGCAAACAAGTCTTGATAGCTGCAAGGGTCGTGGTTTGGGTTTTTGGATGCTGCTGTGACCCAGGAGGGCCCAGGATGTCGCAAATTGTGTGAGGAGACAGAGGGGGTGCCCAGCAAAAAAAGGAGCCCACTCAGAAGCAAGCAGCACCCGCAGAAGTGCCAGAACAGGCACTACGAAGTGGAGTGAATCGGTGCTCACCCGAAGTTGCACAAGAGAGTCCCATGCCGTCGGAGGACAACTCAGGAGGTCGTGCAATGCAGGTTAGAGTGCCGGGGACCCAGGCTTGGCTGTGCATGAAGGAAATCCTCGGTGAGTGCACAGGAGCCGGAGTAGCTGCAAAACATGTGGTTCCCAGCAATGCAGTCTAGCGTGGGGAGGCAAGGACTTACCTCCACCAAACTTGGACTGAAGAGTCACTGGACTGTGGGAGTCACTTGGACAGAGTTGCTGAGTTCAAGGGACCTCGCTCGTCGTGCTGAGAGAAGACCCAAAGGACTGGTGATGCAGTTCTTTGGTGCCTGCGGTTGCAGGGGGAAGATTCCGTCGACCCACTGGAGATTTCTTCGGAGCTTCTAGTGCAGAGAGGAGGCAGACTATCCCCACAGCATGCACCACCAGGAAAACAGTCGAGAAGGCGGCAGGATCAGCGTTACAATGTCGCAGTAGTCGTCTTTGCTACTTTGTTGCAGTTTTGCAGTTTTGCAGGCTTCCAGCGCGGTCAGCAGTCGATTCCTTGGCAGAAGGTGAAGAGAGAGATGCAGAGGAACTCTGATGAGCTCTTGCATTCGTTTTCTAAGGAATTCCCCAAAGCAGAGACCCTAAATAGCCAGAAAAGGAGGTTTGGCTACCTAGGAGAGAGGAAAGGCTAGCAACACCTGAAGGAGCCTATCAGAAGGAGTCTCTGACGTCACCTGCTGGCCCTGGCCACTCAGAGCAGTCCAGTGTGCCAGCAGCACCTCTGTTTCCAAGATGGCAGAGGTCTGGAGCACACAGGAGGAGCTCTGGGCACCTCCCAGGGGAGGTGCAGGTCAGGGGAGTGGTCACTCCCCTTTCCTTTGTCCAGTTTCACGCCAGAGCAGGGCTGAGGGATCCCTCAACCGGTGTAGACTGGCTTATGCAGAGATGGGCACCATCCGTGCCCATCAAAGCATTTCCAGAGGCTGGGGGAGGCTACTCCTCCCCAGCCCTGACACCTTATTCCAAAGGGAGAGGGTGTAACACCCTCTCTCTGAGGAAGTCCTTTGTTCTGCCTTCCTGGGCCAAGCCTCGCTGGACCCCAGGAGGGCAGAAACCTGTCTGAGGGGTTGGCAGAAGCAGCAGCTGCAGTGAAACCCCAGGAAAGGCAGTTTGGCAGTACCCGGGTCTATGCTAGAGACCCGGGGAATCATGGGATTGTCTCCCCAATACCATGATGGCATTGGTGGGGCAATTCCATGATCTTAGACATGTTACATGGCCATATTCGGAGTTACCATTGTGAAGCTATACATAGGTAGTGACCTATGTCTAGTGCACGCGTGTAATGGTGTCCCCGCACTCACAAAGTCCGGGGAATTGGCCCTGAACAATGTGGGGGCACCTTGGCTAGTGCCAGGGTGCCCACACACTAAGTATCTTAGCACCCAACCTTTACCAGGTAAAGGTTAGACATATAGGTGACTTATAAGTTACTTAAGTGTAGTGTAAAATGGCTGTGAAATAACGTGGACGTTATTTCACTCAGGCTGCAGTGGCAGGCCTGTGTAAGAATTGTCAGAGCTCCCTATGGGTGGCAAAAGAAATGCTGCAGCCCATAGGGATCTCCTGGAACCCCAATACCCTGGGTACCTCAGTACCATATACTAGGGAATTATAAGGGTGTTCCAGTATGCCAATGTAAATTGGTAAAATTGGTCACTAGCCTGTTAGTGACGATTTGGAAAGAAATGAGAGAGCATAACCACTGAGGTTCTGATTAGCAGAGCCTCAATGAGACAGTTAGTCATATCAAAGGTAACACATACAGGGCACACTTATGAGCACTGGGGCCCTGACTGGCAGGGTCCCAGTGACACATACAACTAAAACAACATATATACAGTGAAATATGGGGGTAACATGCCAGGCAAGATGGTACTTCCTACACAACCCCCCCCCCAAACGAAGGACAATAAGACTAGCCATGACCTGATGAGTCTTCATTGTCTAAGTGGAAATATCTGGAGAGTCCATCTGCATTGGAGTGGGTACTCCCAGGTCTATGTTCCACTGTATAATCCATTCCCTGTAGGGATATGGACCACCTCAATAATTTAGGGTTTTCACCTTTCATTTGTTTTAGCCAAAGTAGAGGTTTGTGGTCTGTCTGAACAATGAAGTGAGTGCCAAACAGGTATGACCTCAACTTCTTCAGTGCCCAGACCTCAGCAAAGGCCTCCCTCTCTATGGCAGACCAACGCTTTTCTCTAGGGGTCAACCTCCTGCTTATAAAGGCAACAGGTTGATCCTGGCCCTCAGAATTAAGTTGTGATAAGACTGCCCTTACCCCTAATTCAGATGCGTCAGTTTGGACAATTAATCTTTTGGCGTAACAGGGGCTTTTCAGGACAGGTGCAGAGCACATGGCCTGCTTTAGCTCCTCAAAAGCTTTCTGACAGCTAGCTGTCCGCAATACCTTTTTAGGCATTTTCTTAGATGTGAGGTCATTAATAGGGGCTGCAATGGAGCCATAGTTCTTTATGAACCTCCTGTAATACCCAGTGAGGCCTAAGAAGGCTCTCACCTGGGTCTGAGTTGTAGGGGGAACCCAATCTATAATAGTCTGGATTTTCCCCTGAAGTGGTGCAATCTGTTCTCCACCTACCAGGTGTTACAGATAAACCACTTTCCCCTGCCCTATCTGGCACTTTGAAGCCTTGATAGTGAGGCCTGCCTCCTGCAGGGCCTCCAAAACTTTCCATAGGTGGACCAGGTGATCATCCCAGCTGGAGCTAAAGACAGCTCTATCATCTAGATATGCTGCACTAAAAGCTTCCAGCCCTTGCAGGACTGTGTTCACCAACCTTTGAAAAGTTGCAGGTGCATTTTTCAATCCAAAAGGCATTACTGTGAATTGGTAATGGCCTCCAATGGTTGAAAATGCAGTTTTTGCTTTTGCATCCTCTGATAACTTGATCTGCCAATACCCTGCAGTCAAATCAAAGGTGCTTAGATACTTGGCAGATGCCAGTGTATCTATTAGCTCATCTGCCCTGGGTATAGGGTGAGCATCAGTTTTGGTTACCTGGTTGAGACCTCTATAGTCTACACAAAACCGCATTTCCTTCTTTCCATCCTTGGAATGAGGTTTTGGTACAAGTACCACAGGAGAGGCCCATGGACTTTCAGAGCGCTCAACCACTCCCAGTTCAAGCCTTTTCTGTACTTCTTGCTTTATGCAGTCTCTGACATGGTCAGGCTGCCTATAGATCTTACTTTTGACAGGCAAGCTGTCTCCAGTATCTATATAGTGTGCTCACGCCAAGAAGTGGTGCCTGGCACAGTAGAGAAGAGTTCAGAAAACTGACCCAGGAGATTTATGCAGTGGTCTTTCTGCTCAGCAGTAAGACAATCTGCCAAAGCTACACCTTCCACTAGAGCATCTTGTTCTGTGGAAGAGAAGAGATCAGGGAGAGGGTCACTCTCTTCTTCCTGTCCCTCATCTGTTGCCATGAGCAGGGTGAGATCAGCCCTGTCATAGTAGGGTTTCAGGCGATTGACATGGAGCACCCTAAGGGGACTCCTGGCAGTGCCTCAGTCAACTAAGTAGGTGACTTCACCCTTCTTTTCAACAATTATGTGGGGTCCACTCCATTTGTCTTGGAGTGCTCTTGGGGCCACAGGCTCCAAGACCCACACTTTCTGCCCTGGTTGGTACTGAACCAAAACAGCCTTCTGGTCATGCCATTGCTTTTGGAGCTCTTGGCTGGCCTGAAGGTTTTTACTGGCCTTTTTCATATACTCAGCCATCCTAGATCTGAGGCCAAGTACATAGTCCACTATGTCTTGCTTTGGAGCTTTTAAAGGTTGTTCCCAACCCTCCTTAACAAGTGTTAGAGGACCTCTCACAGGGTGTCCAAATAGGGGTTCAAAGGGGCTGAAGCCCACTCCTTTTTGGGGTACCTCCCTGTAGGCAAAAAGGAGGCAAGGTAACAGGATATCCCATCTCCTGCGGAGTTTTTCAGGGAGTCCCATAATCATGCCTTTGAGAGTTTTGTTAAATCTCTCCACCAGTCCATTTGTTTGTGGATGATGGGGTGTGGTGAACATGTATGTCACACCACATTCCTTCCACATGGCCTTTAAGTAGGCAGACGTGAAATTGCTTCCCCTGTCTGATACCACCTCTTTTGGGAAGCCCACCCTGGAAAAGATTCCCAGGAGGGCCTTTGCCACTGCAGGAGCTGTAGTGGTCCTTAGAGGAATAGCTTCAGGATATCTGGTGGCATGGTCCACTACCACCAAGATAAACCTATTGCCTGAAGCAGTAGGAGGGTCAAGGGGGCCAACTATGTCAACCCCTACCCTTTCAAAGGGAACCCCAACCACAGGCAGTGGGATAAGGGGTGCCTTTGGGGTGCCACCTGTCTTGCCACTGGCTTGACAGGTTTCACAGGACTTACAAAATTCCTTTGTGTCCTCTGACATTCTAGGCCAATGAAACAAGGGAACAAGCCTGTCCCAAGTTTTCATTTGCCCCAGATGTCCAGCTAAGGGAATGTCGTGGGCTAGAGTTAGGAGGAACTTTCTGTACTCCTGAGGAATCACCAATCTCCTGGCAGCTCCAGGTTTTGGATCCCTTGCTTCAGTGTACAAGAGGTTGTCCTCCCAGTAAACTCTGTGAGAGTCACTGACATCCCCATTTGCTTGTTTGACAGCTTGGTGCCTTAGACCCTCTAGTGTGGGACAGGTATGCTGTGCCACACTCAGCTCCTCCCTGGCAGGCCCCCCTTCACCCAAAAGCTCAGCAGTGTCTGCTTCCAGCTCCTCTGGTGTAGGTTCTGCACAGGGTGGAAATTCTTCTTCCTCAGAAGTTGAATTCACTGTAGAGGGAGGGATAGTAGGTAGTGATTTACCCTTACTAACCCTAGCTTTAGGGAGCACTTGGTCCATTCTTCCAGGATCCAAGTCACCCTTTCCTTTTTGCTTTTTGGCCTGAGCCCTGGTTAAAGCATAAATATGCCCTGGAATGCCCAGCATTGCTGCATGGGCCTCCAACTCCACATCTGACCAAGCTGATGTCTCTAAATCATTTCCTAGTAGACAGTCTACAGGTAAATCTGAGGCAACCACAACTTCCTTTGGACCAGTAACCCCCCCCCCCCAGTTGAGATTTACAACAGCCATGGGGTGGCTAAGTGTGTTGTTATGAGCATCGGTTACTTGGTACTGGTGACCAAGTAGGTGTTGTTCAGGGTGGACCAGTTTCTCTATTACCATGGTAACACTGGCACCTGTGTCCCTGTAGGCCTGAACCTCAACACCATTTATTAGCGGAAGTTGCTTGTACTTATCCATATTAAGGGGACAAGCAACCAAGGTGGCTAAATCAATAGCCCCCTCAGAGACTAACACAGCCTCTGTGGTCTCCCTAACAAGACCAACCCCAACTAAGTTACCAAAAGTGAGCCCAGCTACTCCCTTGGATTGGCTATTAGTAGGTTTGCTCCCACCACCACTGCTATTACTAGGGGCACTAGGTGTAGCCAATTACCAGGAGAGTGAAATCGAAGTAATGTTCGACCACTCTCTAACTGTATCACACATAACAGGGTGGTCAGGAAACTACAAGACCCACCTCAAGATCGGGTCGACATGTTTCGCATCTATGCTGCCCAAAAAGGATCCAATGACGCTTCTTCAGGACCTAATGAAAAATTTTTAATAACGCTTCTCCAACAACAAACTCAATTGGCTCTTGCCTATAACAACTGACAGTCAAAAAAAGGGTTCAGTGTCGTCAGTCACTTACACAAGTCCATTATGACCCAGTATGTCGTTCCTATTCGTCGCCCCTCCCACTTTGAGACAGGGCTTCATGGGATCACGTGGACCATAGGCCAAGTCCACATAACACACTATTCGTGAGGATTGGCAGATGGTACTTCCACCTACCCAGGGTCGCGCTCCCGAAATAGATTTCTTCAGAGCTTCTAGTGCAGAGAGGAGGCAGACTACCCCCACAGCATGCACCGCCAGGAAAACAGTCGAGAAGGCGGCAGGATCAGCTTTACAATGTTGCAGTAGTCGTCTTTGCTACTTTGTTGCAGTTTTGCAGGCTTCCAGCGCGGTCAGCAGTCGATTCCTTGGCAGAAGGTGAAGAGAGAGATGCAGAGGAACTCTGATGAGCTCTTGCATTCGTTATCTAAGGAATTCCCCAAAGCAGAGACCCTAAATAGCCAGAAAAGGAGGTTTGGCTACCTAGGAGAGAGGATAGGCTAGCAACCCTGAAGGAGCCTATCAGAAGGAGTCTCTGACGTCACCTGCTGGCCCTGGCCACTCAAGCAGTCCAGTGTGCCAGCAGCACCTCTGTTTCCAAGATGGCAGAGGTCTGGAGCACACAGGAGGAGCTCTGGGCACCTCCCAGGGGAGGTGCAGGTCAGGGGAGTGGTCACTCCCCTTTCCTTTGTCCAGTTTCGCGCCAGAGCAGGGCTGAGGGATCCCTGAACCGGTGTAGACTGGCTTATGCAGAGATGGGCACCATCTGTGCCCACCAAAGCATTTCCAGAGGCTGGGGGAGGCTACTCCTCCCCAGCCCTGACACCTTATTCCAAAGGGAGAGGGTGTAACACCCTCTCTCTGAGGAAGTCCTTTGTTCTGACTTCCTGGGCCAAGCCTGGCTGGACCCCAGGAGGGCAGAAACATGTCTGAGGGGTTGGCAGCAGCAGCAGCTGCAGTGAAACTCTGGGAAAGGCAGTTTGGCAGTACCCGGTCTGTGCTAGAGACCTGGGGAATCATGGGATTGTCTCCCCAATACCAGGATGGCATTGGTGGGGCAATTCCATGATCTTAGACATGTTACATGGCCATGTTCGGAGTTACCATTGTGAAGCTATACATAGGTAGTGACCTATGTATAGTGCACGTGTGTAATGGTGTCCCCGCAATCACAAAGTCCGGGGAATTGGCCCTGAACAATGTGGGGGCACCTTGGCTAGTGCCAGGGTGCCCACACACTAAGGGGGTGATTCTCATTGAGGCGGGCGGCGGTAGCCGGCAGCCTCGCGGGAACCGCCATATGGCCGCTCCGCGGTCGAAAGACCGCGGAGGCCATTCAGGCTTTCCCGCTGGGCTGGCGGGCGACCGCCAGGAGGCCGCCCGCCAGCCCAGCGGGAAACCCCAACCCACGAGGAAGCCGGCTCCGAATGGAGCCGGCGGAGTGGGTATGTGCGACGGGTGCAGTTTGCACCCGTCGCGTATTTCAGTGTCTGCATTGCAGACACTGAAATACACAGTGGGGCCCTCTTATGGGGGCCCCTGCAGTGCCCATGCCATTGGCATGGGCACTGCAGGGGCCCCCAGGGGCCCCGCGGCACCCCCTACCGCCATCCTGTTCCTGGCGGGAGACAATGTTAGTGACAATTTGGAAAGAAATGAGAGAGCATAACCACTGAGGTTCTGATTAGCAGAGACTCAGTGAGACAGTTAGTCATAACACAGGTAACACATACAGGGCACACTTATGAGCACTGGGACCCTGGCTGGCAGGGTCACAGTGACACATACAACTAAAACAACATATATACAGTGAAATATGGGGGTAACATGCCAGGCAAGATGGTACTTTCCTACACACGGTCTTTGCCAGGACCTTGCACCCGGGCGCGTCCCTCGCAGCGGAAGCGTGAGTCTTAATTTATGCACCCTCGGGCACTCCAGAGCATCGTTGGTGGCCTCTTCCCACCGGTATGCCTGTTAGGTGTGGTCCGGTTGAGCCCTTCACTCCCTGTGGCCAGAGCAGAGTGTTGTGTGCAGAGAAAGAGCAAGTCTTAATTTATGCACCCTCGGGCACTGCAGAGCCTCGTAGGTAGCCTCATCCCGCCAGGTATGCCTGGGAGGTGTGGTCCGGTTGAGCCCTTCGCCCCCTGTGGCCAAGAACTGAGTGTTGTTCTCCCCTTTCAATTTTATTGCTTATTGCAAAAAAACAATATGTCATTTGATTAACTCAGCATATATAATCAACATTTCTTCCATAAAATCAGTGCATGTCTGACTCTGTCATTAACATTTTCCTAGATGGCCAAAACCACAAAGTTCCTTTACAAGATCTGCCTATTTATATAAACTTCAATAGAGGCAGTGAAGGGCAGACGCATATTGGGAAATCAGCCCAGGAGTCAAAGGGCCTTTTGAGGGAAATGACCTTGGTACAGCATATCAAAGGTTTGGCCACTCATCACTTTGCACAAGTCCTTACACATAATTGGATGTCCACTCCTGCAGAGAACCAAAAGCTAGACATCCTCTATCACCCACACTGGAAACAAACTGTATCCTTAAGAGGGGAACTAAACATCCTAAACTTTCAAAATGGCCACTATAAGAAATTGAGGTGTTAATTAAGGGGTATGATTATCCTTTATAAGCAAAAACACAGTCTATGTCAAGGTGATCTATAAAAGTAATTAAATTAATCTGAGCTGATCCCCAGGTAGTGACGGCACAAAGAAGGCAGTCTTATTTTAGAGGTGATGTGCAAAGTATTTATGTAGTCCTAAAACTGTGATAAAGTCAAGACACAAACCCAATAAAGATCCCAATCCAAATTAGAAAAATAGAGTACATTTGAATAAATTAAATGACACCAAAATAGCAAAACTCTAAGAACAAGAACTGAAGATTAAAGTTTTAAATAAAAAATCTTGCCAAAAATAGTTAAGCACCAACATTGGTCATCTGGTTATGATAGACCAGGACCGAGGCGTGATTTCAGACCAAATGCAATGGGGCATGGGTTGGATACAGAGGCTAAATTCAACCCTGTTGGAAGTTTTATTGTGGGACATAGGTGGTCATTACAACAACCTTGGCGGTCTTTTAACAAGACGGCCGAGGGACCTCCGTGCAGAAGACCGCCAGTAGTGGCGGTTTGCCGCTCGGCGTATTATGACCGTTGGCTGCCCTCCGTTGTTTTTCTGACGGAGAGCTGCCACCAGCCATACTTGCGGGCGGCGGGGAAGTTGAGGTTGCTCCACCTCCACCGCCACGCCAACAGAACACCACCCAGCTAATCACGTCCTGTCATTCTGCGCGGCGGTGTTCTGTTGGCGGTGTGGTGTCGGCAGAGCTGTCCCCATGGCTCCCGTCCCCTCCCGGCGGATCGACGGAACAGGTAAGTCGATCGTCCGTTACGGGGGGGGTGGGGGGGTGTTGTGTGTTGTATGGGTGCTTGGGGGTGTGCCTCTGTGTATGTAGGAAGGTGTGAGTGCGTGTATGCTTGCGGGGGTGTAGCGTGTTTTGGGAATGAGTGCGTGTATGTCTGTAGGTAGGTCTGTGTGGATGTGTGCGTGAATGTGTGAATGTGGGTGTACATGTCTGACTGTGTGTGTGGATGTTGGCATGTGTGTTGGTGTATGTGCGTGTATGTGTGTTGGTGGTGCCTGCGTGCGTGTCGGGTGTGTGTGTGTAAGGTAATGTTGGGGGTCGGGGTGGGGAGGGGGGTCCTGCCACCTTTGGGGGCTGGCAGGGGTGGTGGGGTATATAGGGGAGGGAGTCGGGGTGGGGGTGGGGGGTGGAGGAGACCCCTATCAGTGCCAGGGAAGGAATTCATGGCGGTTCCTACCGCTGGAAATCCACGGCGGTAAGGCGGGTCAAAATACCGGCGGCGTTATTGCCACGGCCACTGGGCTGGAGACCCAGGTCTCCAGCCCAGCGGTCGTCTCCGCCCTGGCGGGAGGAACGGAGAAGCGGCGGATGACCATGGTCTTACCGCCACTTTAACACCGTCCGCCAGGGTTGTAATGACCCCCATAGTCTCAAAAATGAAAGTCCAAAGTGCAAAGCAGCAGTCTGTAGCTGAGATGGGCTGCATGATATAGAATAGATGTTGGATGAGGCTGTTGATTTTTTGCCAGAAAGCTCAGAGTGGGAGAAATTTGAATTTCGTGCCCAACAAAGGTTCCCCACTGAGCAAATACTTTTGATGTCTTTTTCCAGTCAAGATTTTTTCATTCGTACTAGGCTGCATGTTGTAGCCAAAGAGGGCTCCACAATGCCAGATACCGTCTCTGTGAGATCCAACTGAATCTGATTTGCTGGTGGGGAACAACTCCAACCAGGACAAAACTGAATCACCAGCTCAAAATCAAAGTCCTATGGTTAGATCGACTTGTCAGTTTTGTCCCAGTTGTGTGGAGGTTTTCAGAGTCAAATTATTTATGTGGCTCAGGTATTTCAAAATATTAGAAGGAGTACAGTTTGGCGCAATCAAGGGTTCCAGGACATCAGGAACAGTACTTGGTGGTCAAGACTTACTCCTACTGAAGGCACCAGCAATGTAAGGGCAGGTCCAGTTGGAACTAGTCAGCTGGGAATCATCAGGAAAGCCCTCTTGTAGCTTGGTTTGTCCCTGTTACTTGAACAGGAGGTCAGCCGTATGACGCTTGGATTCCACTTTTTTGTCCTGAGTACAAGAAAGAGAAAGCCCAGTCCTTTGGGGCTCTTCTCAGGCATCAGGCAGAAGGTTCAGTCTTCTGATCTTCCTCAGGTCCAGTAGCATTCTAAGGAGGGTCCTGGGATTCCACATTTATGCCTGACACCAGCCTGTGGATGTGGTGACACCTGGCTTCTTCCTGGGGTAAACGTTCCCAGGGGTAATACTGTCCACTATTTTTAGCCCTTAAAAAGTACCGTTCTGAAAACAATCCCACAGTGCTTATTTATGCCTAAATCCAAGATAGTGAAACCTGTCTCCCTTGTGCAAAGCCTAAGTGCCTACATCAGGAGTATGGCCAGGGAAATAAGCAACCCCTCTTCTGTGGTCACTTCAAATTAGTTCTGGGACAGTTCCTTTCTCACTGTGAATGAAGCCTGACTAACTGGGAGAACAAAGAAGGGGCCTGTGGAGGTGTAATCTGAGATCTGCATGTGACATAAGAGGCCCATTTAGATTTAATTTAGTTTCCTGAGCCCTCCCAAACAGTCATCCTGCCAGAGGAACAGATCCCACCCCCACACACACACGCTCAGGCCTTTTTCTATTCTCTGAGGGTAGTTTTAACACATCATGTAGGCCTTGAGGACTCAGATGACCTCATCTGGAAGCTTATGCCAATTATTCTTCAAGATTTAAGGAGGAAAATGTTTACTTTCTAAAAATAACCTTTTCCTTAATGTTGATTAATATTCCCTGTGGATTGGACTTTTATTAAAAATTAGAAAGCATAAAGAATTGAATTTCTAGGTGTTTCCTGGCCAAATATAGCATTATTGCATCACAGTGTTTCTCTATGGAACAGCCTGGCTTGCTACATTGGAAATAAATTTTAGGTGCTAGGCGCTGTAAGGACATGTGTGACAGTGAATTTCAAAATACAATACTTTAAAATAGCATGCACCCTGCCTTATGAGCCATGAGGCCTATTTAGGGTGACATGAATATTTTAAAAGAATGTTTAGACCTATCAAAAGGGTTCGAATTGTAGTTTAGAAATTAGTTTAGTCGGGCTACAATGGTAGGCCGGAAGCCATGTTTACACTGCCACTACAATGGTTGGCACTATAGACGCTGCAGTCCACTGGTGACATTTAACTTAGAGGCCATTGGTATACCTTGTGCCATATACTAGAGTCTTAAAGGCCAGTTAAATAGGCCAATTAAAGGTATAACAATACACCCATATTAAAAAGAGGAGACTGGGGGCACTTTTCCACTGGTTAATAGGGGTTAAGTGCACACTGCTCTACATCCGGCAAAAAACAGATTGGGCAAAAATCTGGGTTTACAACAAAGAAAAGATGGCCATTACCAACAGTCACAAACACAACATGTATTGCACTTCATAATCATTTGAGCTTTGGTGCCTAAAAACATATAAGAAGCCTTATTTTATGTGGTTGAAAACGTGCTTGCAATTTGTGCACTGACTTTTTGGGAACACTAAATTATTTTGCTAACCAATCTATGTACAAATAAGTTTATTCACAATATAAGGAATCAAAGTGGATAGCAATCTGACCTATCTCATGACAATTAATGAGGTAGGTCATAAATTATAACTCACTCCAATTGGAGGCTATAATAGCATGCTGGGGTCCGCAGACCACCATGCCTGGGATTATTTTTCATTAAAGCTTTTCTTTTTTAATGCAGACTATTTTCCTTAAAGGAAATTTCCTTAAAGGAAATTGGGCTGCAATTAAAAATAAAAATTCTCTTTTTTGATTTTGAGAGTTGACACCGTTCCAATGAACCAATATCTACTTCCCAATATTTTTTTTAATATTCACAAGGAGACAGGGCCCTAACAAGACCCCCCACCCCTTCACTTTTGCCAATAGATTACCACCTCCTTTGAGCTTTTGGTAACTTTTTAATGTGACTGGATTTTGGACACAAAACATTGATACATAGCATACTGATTTGTTATTTGAAAGGGACAGCTATGTTATGCACTTCAAAAATACCAAAGCAGTATCCATTTTAAACACAATTTATGATTCAGAAACAGTATTCCAAATTGCTAAATGTGATTAGTACAAAGGAAAAAAGGGTTTAGACATTGCAAACACTTTGATTTCCTAATTGTGTGCATCTGAGCATGCTAAAATCCTATGTACACGAGGACAAACTTTCAGTACAGGGTTCAAAAATCAAAGCAGTGAATTTAATTTATAGCATTAAGGGTTAAATGTACACGGATGTGACCTCCAAATACTGGCCTCAATTTGAGACTAATTTTTTTGTGACTAATAAAATATTGTTCGAAGCGCGAATCATCGAAGCAATCCGGAGGGGGCAGGAGCCCAAAACCCAGCGTCCAATTAGAAGGGCAGGAGCCCTTTAAATTCTCATCGCGCTCCCGCCGTCGCGGGAAAGCGCGAATCATCGAAGCAATCCGGAGGGGGCAGGAGCCCAAAACCCAGCGTCCAATTAGAAGGGCAGGAGCCCTTTAAATTCTCATCGCGCTCCCGCCGTCGCGGGAAAGCGCGAATCATCGAAGCAATCCGGAGGGGGCAGGAGCCCAAAACCCAGCGTCCAATTAGAAGGGCAGGAGCCCTTTAAATTCTCTTCGCGCTCCCGCCGTCGCGGGAAAGCGCGAATCATCGAAGCAATCCGGAGGGGGCAGGAGCCCAAAACCCAGCGTCCAATTAGAAGGGCAGGAGCCCTTTAAATTCTCATCGCGCTCCCGCCGTCGCGGGAAAGCGCGAATCATCGAAGCAATCCGGAGGGGGCAGGAGCCCAAAACCCAGCGTCCAATTAGAAGGGCAGGAGCCCTTTAAATTCTCATCGCGCTCCCGCCGTCGCGGGAAAGCGCGAATCATCGAAGCAATCCGGAGGGGGCAGGAGCCCAAAACCCAGCGTCCAATTAGAAGGGCAGGAGCCCTTTAAATTCTCATCGCGCTCCCGCCGTCGCGGGAAAGCGCGAATCATCGAAGCAATCTGGAGGGGGCAGGAGCCCAAAACCCAGCGTCCAATTAGAAGGGCAGGAGCCCTTTAAATTCTCATCGCGCTCCCGCCGCGCGGGACGCGCGCGGGCGGCGCCCGGGCGAAGGCCGGGCCAAGGGCGGGCCCGTCCTTGCCCGTCATTGCCAGGAAGAGCCAGGGCAGGGCCACCCCCCGGACATTTTGTAACAGGTAAAGGCTGCCTGAGGGAAGCACCATATGGTGCTGTGGGTGGAGTGAGGCACCCTGAAAGATCTTCATCAGTTCGGAACTCCAACGCCCTAAACAGGTTCCACAGATACAGGACTTGGGCAGTGGCTGACAACTATCTACCCACCCGGACACTTCCTCAAACAGAGGTGATCAGCCCTTCATGCCCCTTAGATATCTCAGCACTCCCTAACACAAACCTCAGCAGAGCTAAACAGGGTGAGGAAAAGAGAGGGAGAGTGCTCACAGGAAAAAGATTGCAAAACTTTTGAACAGGATCTGAGTGTCCTACCAAAACAAGATGGGTAGACGAAAGGGAGGGATACCTTTGGAAGAGGCAGGCAATAATAAGACCTTAGACGGCTTCCTCCAAAAAGCGGTAGGGGCACTAGAAAAAGAAATTGAACTGGTCGAGCGCCGTCTAACTGCTCCCCCATCCTTCTTTTCACCAGCTTCACAGCCCCCCTCTGCAGAACCACCAGCACCAACCACCCTCACAATCCAAACACTCAACGCAGAACCCTTGGACAGAACCATACATTCTTCGGGATCTACCCAGCCTATGTCAATCAGGCCTACACCCTCCCCAAATCATGGCACAAAGGGCAAAAGGAAACGGGGGGAGACGAATCTAAAGAACAAACGGGCCCGTGTCCTGGACCCCTCTGTCCATACTGTTTCTACCAGACCTAAGGATCATATACCTGCCCAAACCACCAACTATGGCAATCTGGATATTACTTCTATCACAGACTTTATTAAAGATGAGCTTCTAAAACAACTACATCCTATAACAATCCGTCTATTAGCCATCGAGGAGAAACTCGATGCCCTCATTAAACCCAGCCAGCCAATCCCCCCTTCCCCATCGGGCTTGCACTGCTTGCGACAACTCCCTATCCTTGGCCCCCCTGTCAATGATGCCAGTAGCCCCCTTCTCAAACCACCTACGGTTCACAAGCCAAAACCACCTTGCTCTGACACACTACATCAACTAGCGAAGCTTTCTACACCTAGTCTGGCTAATCTCCCTAAAACGTGGTACACAAAGAGCGATTCCTCTTACCTAAGGCGGACTGGTGAAATTGCCCCTTCCACAAACACGGGCGCCATACCCCATAGAACCCACCCAAATATCCCAGTAGATCGGATGCGCAGGGACTCAGGAATCAACATGGGAACTTTACATCTACCTCCAGAAGCCTGCCCCTACGTGCTTGTTATTACGAATGTCCCTAAGCTCAAGTCCATCATCCCCGAATCATTCACAGAACTAAAAAACAAGGTTATTCATTGGTTGCATAAACATGCTAGATTCGCATTCCATATGATACCCTCAATATTAATGGTGAGGAGGGTGGGTTGGGTGGGTCCACTAAAAAACCCTGGTACTGGGGACTGTATTGTTATTAACTTTAATGCGCCCTCCCTCGTCGATCAGCTTTCCCTAAATGCATGCCATCTCAACCCCCTAGGGGGGGCCACTTCACTTTGCAGGCTTCAGGCCTTTTACCCCCATAAACCTGCACCAGGTTTCAAGGGGGTGACAATGACATCCAGAGATTTTCCTAGGGCTCAGATGCCAACTGATTTCCAGCCAAGTTGCAATCCTGCCTCGCCCACACTCTCCGAAAACGATTGACTATCACACATGACTTTTCTTAATTCCCGAGGTTCAAGCAACTGGAACAAAACCTATCCTATAGCTGGGAAAAATGAAACTCATAAAACAGGGCAAATCAACTGTGGGGCCGAATATACTCCCATTAGCAACACTAGTGAGTCTACTCTAACCCCCGCTCTCGCCCAGTCAGACTATCTTAAATCTTCCGAAATTCATATCGAGGGAACAGATAAGGAGCGCGGGGTGATTGAGATTAATTTAGCAACAGACCCACTAGATCACAGCAAACCCGCAAACCCACCCCTACTCCAGGTTTCTGATTGGCTTAGACCACCCCCTGTCCCAGATGGGGCTGGAAGCACCCTAGACACGACCGAGAAGGGCATATTGCTTCCCCACGGTACCCTAGCCCCGAGAGAGAATCCCGTGGCTGAAGCTCCCCATAACAAACCAGATGGCTTAGATACCATCCTCAGTTGGAACATTGCCGGATTGGAGAGTAAAATGAACAACCCTGAATGGGGAAAATTCATAGACAAACATAAAATATGTCTCTTCCAAGAAACATGGGCGCTGGAGCCTAAATATAGAATCGGTTACAAAAGTTACTGGGTTCCAGCAAATAAGGTGAATTCAGGGAGACCCTCAGGTGGCCTGCTAATATGGCTCAGCTGTTCTCTCAAATGCCAAATTGAACCAATTGACTTGGGCTGCCCTGATCTGATCTAATGGGTTTATCAATACCATCCCTTAGAGAGAAACCACTTTTAATAATTAACATCTATAATAGGAGCCTGGGCAATAAATATGAGTCCAACGCACTGACTATTTTAGACAATTTTCTCACCGATAAATCACCCACTCATTTTATTCTTATTGCCGGAGATTTTAACACCACTTTTGAACCCTACTCACTGGCCCAGGAACTATATAAAGATGAAGATGCTCATTGGGGCATCCCCCAGCTGGTGTCAAGCAAAAGACCTAAAATCAACAGACTATCGTACCAGCTCATGGACATTACATTGGCACACGGTCTCCGGGCTTGCAATGGCCGCTCCCGTTCGGATCTTAACCTTCACCCCACATTTAAACGTGGGTTGCAGAAGAGCCAGATTGATTACATCTTGCTCGACATCCGCCTTTGGGGTCACATGGTCGATATGAACATCACAGAACATGAGGAAAGCGACCATGAACCATTGATTTTATCACTCAGGAACCTACTACCCCTACTTGAAGCCTCCTGCCCCAAGTCCTATAGTCAGCAGCTCGCACTGACCAACAACAGGCGAAATGTTAGATGGAAATCCCTGAACACTGACATAACCACTTTGGCAAAAGTGTACTGGCAGCTGGCGGATCATATGGAATATATACTTCAACCCACGAAAGATAGTGGTGGGCTTATAGCAGCCCACACACTGTTTTTTAACTCTTTAAAAACTCTACTTACTAAAGAGTCGGCAACAGAGCCTAAACAGAACTCTAACGCAAGATGGTTCAACACTGCATGCAGAGAAGCACAGCATAAGTTACTGAGAGCCCTAAGAGGTGGCCAGATGGATTATATAAGGGAAGCTAGAAAAGACTACAAAAAGGAACAAGGTAGAGCCCGTAGGGAATGGGATGAATCAAGATGGGTCCTCCTCCTGGAATCTGCTAAAACAAACGACACCACGAAATTTTGGAAATTGGTAGCTGATGCCAGCAATGAACCACACCGTTCGCCTGGTGCCTCAATACTCCCTGCAGAATGGTCCGACCATTTTTCCCAATTATACCTGGGGACCACCGATGCTGCTTCCCGGGATCTGATCCATATCATGACCTCCGAGACCCCCAAAATTGAATTCACTTTGGCAGATACCAAGGCTGCGATTATCTCAATGAAATGGGGAAAGGCCCCCGGCCTTGATAAAATACCAGGAGACCTTTACAAGTCAAATCCAGATGTATGGGCCCCATACCTAAACCTCATCTCAAACGAGATAGCTGCTGGAGCACCTGTTCCGAGCTCCTGGTTGGGAGCAGAGATAGTCCCCATTTTTAAGAAAGGCGACCCCTCTAACCCTGCCAACTATCGCCCAATCTCCTTACTCGACAACTTCCAAAAAATCTATGCAAAGCAAATTTTGTCCTGTCTAGAAGACTGGATTTTAGAAACAAACGCCATCTCTGACCTACAAGCAGGGTTCAGACCAGCAGTCAGTACTATAGATCAGGTACTAAGATTTTTAACAATAAAATGGAAAACTGTAGAAATAGGAAGGGGTAACCTTTACGTAGTTTTTATTGATCTCAGAGCCGCGTTCGACCTGGTCCCCAGAAACCAGTTATGGCTGACGCTAGCCAATATGGGTGTCCCGCACGGCCTTCTGAAACTTATTACCCGCCTACATGAAAATACCTACGCCCAAATCAGGAACGGCAAGAAGGGTGATCTCACAGAACCAGTGGCTATTGATAGGGGAGTTAGACAGGGGTGCGTCCTGGCCCCAACTCTCTTCCTATTATACATAAACAACTGCATCAAGTACTTAGCAAACTGCACAAATGATTCTCCCAAGCAGGCTGGAACCAAAGTCCCCTGCCTACTCTACGCAGATGACACTATTCTTTTGTCTAAATCACCCATGGGAATTCAAAACTTGGTAAATCAGTTTGGTGTTTACTGCAGAAATTATGGATTAGACATAAACCATAAGAAAACCAAACTTATGATATACAGCGCCCCGAACAAGAAGCTCAGCGCAAACATAAAGATGGATCTGACTCCCCTGGAGAGAGTAATGGAATATGACTACTTGGGCATTAGACTATCCGACAAGGGCAGCTGGGAGCCAGCCATAAGGAAAGGGGCACTAACAATTAGCCAAAGATGTGGAGTAATAGGACGCAAAGCTAGCACTGCCACAAGCCCCCCTCTGATCCTTATCTCTGAAATATATAAAGCACAAATCCGTGCTGCGGCCCTATATGGAGCAGAACTTTGGGGATCACATAGACAGATGGATACTCTCCAAACCAAAGAAAACAACTTCCTCAGACACATATCTAGACTGGGGAGGGGCACGCCAATGCTCCCCCTCAGACTGGACCTGGGCTTAAATAGTATCAAAGACATAGCATATCTAAGACCACTCCTGTATTGGGTTAGACTATGGAAAACAGACGAACTTGAACCCTACAGGGCAGCAGTTAAAGAACTATTACCACCTCATCACGGATGGGAAAAGGTACGGTGGCTCAGGGAGATGAAAGCGGCATGGACCAAACTGAGTCTATCCCAGTACTGGGAGAACCCCGAGATGATTCCTGGCAGTGCTAAACGCCTGATCAAAGAACATTATTGGGCAAAAATCAACGAAGAATCTCTCTGTTCACATGTGTCAGGTCGGCTGACAGCTGAATTCCTGCTGGTCAAACACGTTCCCTTCCCTGAAAGCTCCCTGGATCTACCCATACCAGCCCGTGCTCGCTCTCTACTACTCCAGCTCAGGTACGGGACATTGGCGGTTAATAGCTACACGGCTGGTTGGTCGACTAACAGTTCCCCATCGGACAAATGCATAAATTGTCATTTATGCAAGGAAACAGCTGAACACATCCTATTTTTCTGCCCTCTGTACAAAGGCCCCCGAGGGAAGTGGATTATTCCCTTGTGCAGAACACTCCAACCACTATCCCGCAACAGTCTATTCAGAATATGTAAATACGACACTTCCATACTGATAATCAGCGCTGTTTCTAAATATCTGGCAGCAGCATGGAAAATTCGTAATAGGACTATTCTAGATTTTAACTCACTGTTTGAAGAGTTGTCTTGAAAACAGTAAATCAGCATCCTGTTATATCAGCCTTGGGCTCTAATTGTAAACCGCGACTTATTGAGCACAAAAAAAAAAAAAAAAAAAAAAACGTATCTCTGAATAAGTGCTATATTGAGTTATTTTAACCAAAGTGTTTTATAAATTTAAAATTATACTTAATTTTATAATTGTCAAGATGCAATTTATTGGATTAATTAACCCAAAATAACTAATTAACCTAGAGCATCATCTACCACTGTCTGACTTCTTAAATTTTTTAATCAGTTTTACTGCCTGGAGTTTCAATGTCTGATTTTATATAGAGATGTGCCACACAACAGCCTTTACGTTATCATTATTCTACTGTTCAGGGTTATGTACAGGGTAAGATCCAGAGACTATTCCGAGCACCTCTTTCACCCCTCCTATTTATGTAATCTTTCTCAGGCAGCTACCGGACCCCTACTTTTTTTTTACTATTGTTCCTTTTATTGTGTACTGGTCTATGGTTTTTATCTTTCTGTACGTATGTATATATTTTTTAAATCTTTTAAATGGCCCAAATTTGGACCGAATAAACTATTGATTGATTGATTGTTCGAACTGACCTATTTTTTAATAGGTCAGCTTGCAACAGATTAGGACGGCAAACCACCATATCTGATGGTATTTATACTAAAACAACATTTTCCTTATATGGAGTTGCTTTAAAAAAAGGCTCTTTTAATGTTTTAAGAGTTGTAGTGTTCCCCTGGACCACTGTCTACTTCCAAACAATTTCAACATTCACAAAAGGAAAGGGAACGCTGCTAATGGATTACCACATCCTTTGAGGACTCAGTTTGCTAAATATAACTTTTGTCCTAATGTAACTATCACTTGAGACCTTGCCATGCATTGTTATCTCCTCAGTAATTTTACTGGGCATGTTACAGTGACATTATCAATGGTGTTAGCAACCCAAGCAACCACCACCTCCACAAAGCAACAATAAATAAATATATGGGAGGGCTGCATGAGCCTCACAGGCACCGGGACCACCACCTCCCTAGTGCTACATAACAAAAAAAATAAGAAGTTCGCACAGACCCCCGGGGACCACCGCCTCCCCAGGACAACAGTAACAAAATATAAGAGGGGGCTGCACGGACTCCCCAGGTACCACCACCTCCCAGGCCTACATAATAAAAATACTAAGGGGGGTCGTGCAGACCCTCCAGGTCACTGGGACAACCACCTCCACGGGACAATATTTAAAAAATATATCCGGGGCGTAAGGAGCCTCTTTGCCCTGGGTACCTGCAACTCCCCACAGCTACATTTTAAAACAATATGGGGTGAGCTGCATCGACCCCCCAGGCCCTGGGAACCACCACCTTCCAAGGGCTGTTTTTAAATTATTATTTTATAGTGGGGGGTTCACAATAACCTCCTCAGGCCCCAGGGTCCACCACCACCCAAGGGCCAAATATATTTGCCACGTGGCACCCTTCCCTTGGCTGATTCCAGCTCCCGGGATCCCATCCACCAGGGCCAAGTCAAATGTTCGTAGGTGCCCAGGGCACCCAATACAAAGTTATGGGGACTGCAAGGGGGGCCTGAAACATCCCCGCGGTCCCGGCCAGCTCCCTCTCCTGTGGTTGGTGGCTTTGATCATGCCGGCAGGGAGCTGCTGCAAATAGCACCTCCACTCATGGAACAACTACACTTCAGAATACAAATCAATGCCAGAACATCCATCAGAGGAACTATTACAAATAGACCACCGAGACCAAGACCCACACTCTGCTGAGCCATTGCTGACCTCATGGCACCCCTAGCCATCGACTCAACAAACTACATACTCCTAGGAGAACTGAACTTCCATATGGATGACCCCAACATCTACAACACCTCTAATATTCTCGACAACTTAACAGCATTGGACTCAAACAACTAGTCACCAGACCTACCCACACCATGGGACACACCCTTGACCACATCTTCATGACCAAAGAGATAGTCAAGTTTACCAACACAATGGAGCTTACATGGACCGACCACACCTAATGCATTTCATGGTAGCCAACAGACCAGAACTGTCCACCCTACCTCCCCCTCCGCGCAAATGGGGTAAAGTCACAGAGGCACAATGGACCACCATCCTCAGCCCCCCAAACCCTTCACAAGCGGCATTCTTAAATGAAACATGTAGTAACCTTGAATGAGTCACCAGCAACTTTTCTGACTAGATCAGCAATGCCACCAACAAAGCTGCAAGGAACTCTGCCTCCAGAAGATCCAGCAAGCCTGCCAGATTGGTCAACCCTGAACTATGCACACACAAGAGATAATGCAAAAAGCTCAGAGGACTATGAGTTCGCACGTGGGACCACCCTGGACTACATCCCCTTCAAAGATGTTCTATCTAAATACCATTGCTGTCTTAGAGAAGCAAAGAAGGAGGCCTTACTGCATCGAGGAAAGCACAAAATGCCCAGAGGAAACCTTCAAAATCATCAAAGAGTTTGCCCACCCAACAGCCACAAAGAACATGATCCAACCTTCCCAAACCCTCTGCAATGCTCTTGCCGACTACTTCCACAACAAAAGCACCTCCATTCATACCAATTTTTATGCCGCAAACTACCAACATAGATCACCTTCTAACTCTGCCCATGGACTCCACCATTCACCTTATCACAGACTAGATGCCACTTCGCACACATGAAACCTCCTGACCTCAATCCAGTCCAGCTCAACTAATGACTCTTGCCCACACTACATCTTCAACCTGGGTCAGAAAGAGATATGTAGTGTTCTCACACACATCTGCAACACCTCCATCAAGACTGCCCCCATTCTAGAAGAATAGAAACAAGTAGAGGTCACACTGCTCCTGAAGGAACCCTCAGATAACCTCAGCGAGCTCAAAAATGACCATCCCATCTCTCTGCTCCCCTTCCCAGCCAAGATCCTGGAAAAAACCATCAACAAACACCTCTCCAAAAACCTTGAAAGACACAACAAGCTTGACCCCTCCCAATGTGGTTTCCACTCCAACCAGAATACTTAGACCTACCTTGTTGCCGCAAAAGATGACATCAGGACACATCCTGGACAACGGAGAGAAAGCAGCCCCACTTCACCCTCATGTCCAGACTCCACCACGTGGGGATCTGAAGCATTCCCCTCAAGTGGATCCACTCCTTCATCACAGGCCACAGCCAGAGGGTCTGACTCACACCATTCTCATCAGAACGGAGGAACAACATAAGAGACATCATTTAGGGATCCTCCCTCAGCCCCACCCTCTTCAATGATGCAACACTGTTAGACGAACTGCTCTGCTCCAATTGACTCAACATCATCGCATATGTCAACAAAACACAGCTGGTGCTCTCCCTCTCGGAAGACCCCAGCACCCCAAGAAACAACTTCAGCAAAGCTATGACACACGTAGGTGAATGAAAGAGAACCAACTGTCTGAAACTGAACACCGTCAAAACGGAGGAGATCACCTTCAGAAGTAACCCCTCCCCCTGGGATGACTCCTATTGGCCATCCTCTCTCGGACATCCTCCAACCCCTTCAGACCACGTGTGCAACTTAGGTGTCATCATAGACAGCAAAATACCTTCAAACAGCAGATAATCACCATGACCTCCTCCAGCTTCTATAACCTCAATGGGGGGCTCCCCTCCCAGCTCCTCCACCGTCATCAGACCATTCAGAACACGGCCACAAGACTCATTCTAGACCTCCCTGTAGGAAAGTACCATCTTGCCTGGCATGTTACCCCCATTTTTCACTGTATATATGTTGTTTTAGTTGTATGTGTCACTGGGACCCTGGTAACCCAGGGCCCCAGTGCTCATAAGTGTGCCTGAATGTGTTACCTGTGTAGTGACTAACTGTCTCACTGAGGCTCTGCTAATCAGAACCTCAGTGGTTATGCTCTCTCATTTCTTTCCAAATTGTCACTAACAGGCTAGTGACCATTTTTACCAATTTACATTGGCTTACTGGAACACCCTTATAATTCCCTAGTATATGGTACTGAGGTACCCAGGGTATTGGGGTTCCAGGAGATCCCTATGGGCTGCAGCATTTCTTTTGCCACCCATAGGGAGCTCTGACAATTCTTACACAGGCCTGCCACTGCAGCCTGAGTGAAATAACGTCCACGTTATTTCACAGCCATTTTACACTACACTTAAGTAACTTATAAGTCACCTATATGTCTAACCTTTACCTGGTAAAGGTTAGGTGCAAAGTTACTTAGTGTGAGGGCACCCTGGCACTAGCCAAGGTGCCCCCACATTGTTCAGAGCCAATTCACTGAACTTTGTGAGTGCGGGGACACCATTACACGCGTGCACTACATATAGGTCACTACCTATATGTAGCTTCACCATGGTAACTCCGAATATGGCCATGTAACATGTCTATGATCATGGAATTGCCCCCTCTATGCCATCCTGGCATTGTTGGTACAATTCCATGATCCCAGTGGTCTGTAGCACAGACCCTGGTACTGCCAGACTGCCCTTCCTGGGGTTTCTCTGCAGCTGCTGCTGCTGCCAACCCCTCAGACAGGCAGCTGCCCTCCTGGGGTCCAGCCAGGCCTGGCCCAGGATGGCAGAACAAAGAACTTCCTCTGAGAGAGGGTGTGACACCCTCTCCCTTTGGAAAATGGTGTGAAGGCAGGGGAGGAGTAGCCTCCCCCAGCCTCTGGAAATGCTTTGTTGGGCACAGATGTGCCCAATTCTGCATAAGCCAGTCTACACCGGTTCAGGGACCCCTTAGCCCCTGCTCTGGCGCGAAACTGGACAAAGGAAAGGGGAGTGACCACTCCCCTGACCTGCACCTCCCCTGGGAGGTGTCCAGAGCTCCTCCAGTGTGCTCCAGACCTCTGCCATCTTGGAAACAGAGGTGCTGCTGGCACACTGGACTGCTCTGAGTGGCCAGTGCCACCAGGTGACGTCAGAGACTCCTTGTGATAGGCTCCTTCAGGTGTTAGTAGCCTTTCCTCTCTCCTAGGTAGCCAAACCCTCTTTTCTGGCTATTTAGGGTCTCTGTCTCTGGGGAAATTTTAGATAACGAATGCACGAGCTCAGCCGAGTTCCTCTGCATCTCCCTCTTCACCTTCTGATAAGGAAACGACCGCCGACCGCGCTGGAAGCCTGCAAACCTGCAACATAGTAGCAAAGACGACTACTGCAACTCTGTAACGCTGATCCTGCCGCCTTCTCGACTGTTTTCCTGCTTGTGCATGCTGTGGGGGTAGCCTGCCTCCTCTCTGCACCAGAAGCTCCAAAGAAATCTCCCGTGGGTCGACGGAATCTTCCCCCTGCAACCGCAGGCACCAAAAAGCTGCATTACCGGTCCCTTGGGTCTCCTCTCAGCACGACGAGCGAGGTCCCTCGAATCCAGCGACGCTACCCAAGTGACCCCCACAGTCCAGTGACTCTTCAGCCCAAGTTTGGTGGAGGTAAGTCCTTGCCTCACCTCGCTGGGCTGCATTGCTGGGAACCGCGACTTTGCAGCTACTCCGGCCCCTGTGCACTTCCGGCGGAAATCCTTCGTGCACAGCCAAGCCTGGGTCCACGGCACTCTAACCTGCATTGCACGACTTTCTAAGTTGGTCTCCGGCGACGTGGGACTCCTTTGTGCAACTTCGGCAAGCACCGTTTCACGCATCTTTGTAGTGCCTGTTTCTGGCACTTCTCCGGGTGCTACCTGCTTCAGTGAGGGCTCTTTCTCTTGCTCGACGTCCCCTCTCTCTGCAGGTCTAATTTGCGACCTCCTGGTCCCTCCTGGGCCCCAGCAGCGTCCAAAAACGCCAAACGCACGATTTGCGTGTAGCAAGGCTTGTTGGCGTCCTTCCGGCGGGAAAACACTTCTGCACGACTCTCCAAGGCGAGATAGATCCGTCCACCAAAGGGAAAGTCTCTAGCCCTTTTCGTTCCTGCAGAAACCTCAGCTTCTTCTGTCCAGTCGAAGCTTCTTTGCACCCGCAGCTGGCATTTCCTGGGCATCTGCCCATCTCCGACTTGCTTGTGACTTTTGGACTTGGTCCCCTTGTTCCACAGGTACCCTAGATTGGAAATCCACAGTTGTTGCATTGCTGGTTTGTGTCTTTCCTGCATTATTCCTCTAACACGACTCTTTTGTCCTTAGGGGAACTTTAGTGCACTTTGCACTCACTTTTCAGGGTCTTGGGGAGGGTTATTTTTCTAACTCTCACTATTTTCTAATAGTCCCAGCGACCCTCTACAAGGTCACATAGGTTTGGGGTCCATTCGTGGTTCGCATTCCACTTTTGGAGTATATGGTTTGTGTTGCCCCTATCCCTATGTTTCCCCATTGCATTCTATTGTAACTATACATTGTTTGGACTGTTTTCTAAGACTATACTGCATATTTTTGCTATTGTGTATATATATCTTGTGTATATTTCCTATCCTCTCACTGAGGGTACACTCTAAGATACTTTGGCATATTGTCATAAAAATAAAGTACCTTTATTTTTAGTATAACTGTGTATTGTGTTTTCTTATGATATTGTGCATATGACACTAGGTGGTACTGTAGTAGCTTCACACGTCTCCTAGTTCAGCCTAAGCTGCTCTGCTAAGCTACCATTATCTATCAGCCTAAGCTGCTAGACACCCTATACACTAATAAGGGATACCTGGGCCTGGTGCAAGGTGCAAGTACCCCCTTGGTACTCACTACAAGCCAGTCCAGCCTCCTACATTGGTTGTGCAGCGGTGGGATAAGTGCTTGAGACTACTTACCACTCTTGTCATTGTACTTTTCATAAGAGAAAAATATACAAAACAAGGTCAGTGTATATACACTTAGCCAAAAAGTTTTGCATTTCCTCTTTTCACTCTTTTCTAAGTGCTGAAAAGTACTTCTAAAACTTTCAAAAAGTTCTTAAAAGTTTAAAAAGTTTTTTTTCTGTCTTTCCAAAAAGCTCTGAAAACTTTTTCCTCTTTTTCTATCACTTTAACTCTCTCTAAAAAATGTCTGGCACAGGAAAAAATGTTGAACTGTCCAAACTTGCATATGATCACCTTAGCTGGAAAGGAGCAAGGAGTCTCTGCATAGAGAGAGGTTTGAGTGTAGGGAAGAATCCTTCCTTAGAACTGTTAATTAATATGCTTAGAGTACAGGATAAGGCCATAAGTGCCCAATCTGTAGAAAAAGTAGCTAATGGTTCTCAATCTGATCCAGGGACTCCCCCAGGAAAAGGTTCAGGAAAGAAACTTCTCAGCCTGCCCATTACTAGACAGTCTAGCATAGTTGGTACAGAGGTTGAATCACACCATACTGATGATGTGATCTCACATTATGCTGGTAGCCAAGCTGTTAGGGTGCCCTCTGTAAGGGACAGGTCTCCTTCTGTTCATTCCCATCATACCTCTGTATCTAGAAATGTCCCTCCCACCCACCCTGATGACAGATTGTTAGAAAGGGAGCTCAATAGATTGAGAGTGGAACAAACCAGACTGAAGCTCAAGAAGCAACAGCTGGATTTGGATAGACAGTCTTTAGAAATTGAGAGGGAAAGACAGAAGTTGGGTTTAGAAACCCATGGTGGCAGCAGCAGTATTCCCCATAGTCATCCTGCAAAAGAGCATGATTCCAGGAATCTGCACAAGATAGTTCCCCCTTATAAGGAGGGGGATGACATTAACAAGTGGTTTGCTGCACTTGAGAGGGCCTGTGCTGTACAGGATGTCCCTCAAAAGCAGTGGGCTGCTATCCTATGGCTATCATTTAGTGGAAAAGGTAGGGATAGGCTCCTTACAGTGAAAGAAAATGATGCCAATAATTTCCAAGTTCTTAAGAATGCACTCCTGGATGGTTATGGCTTAACCACTGAACAGTACAGGATAAAGTTCAGAGAGACCAAAAAGGAGTCTTCACAAGACTGGGTTGATTTCATTGACCAGGCAGTGAAGGCCTTGGAGGGGTGGTTACATGGCAGTAAAGTTACTGATTATGACAGCCTGTATAACTTAATCCTGAGAGAGCATATTCTTAATAATTGTGTGTCTGATTTGTTGCACCAGTACTTGGTGGACTCTGATCTGACCTCTCCCCAAGAATTGGGAAAGAAGGCACACAAATGGGTCAGAACAAGAGTGAACAGAAAAGTTCATACAGGGGGTGACAAAGATGGCAACAAAAAGAAGGATGGTAAGTCTTCTGACAAGGGTGGGGACAAATCTAAAAATGAGTCTTCATCAGGCCCACAAAAACACTCTGGTGGGGGTGGTGGGCCCAAATCCTCCTTTAATCAGAACAAGGAAAAGAAACCATGGTGCTATTTATGTAAAATAAAAGGGCATTGGACAACAGATCCCAGTTGTCCAAAGAAAGGCACCACAGCTCCTACCACTACAACCCCTACTGCTACACCTAGTGTCCCTACTAATAGCAGTGGTGGTGGGAGCAAACCTACTAATAGCCAATCCAAGGGAGTAGCTGGGCTCACTTTTGGTAATTTAGTTGGGGTTGGTCTGATTAGGGAGACCACAGAGGCTACTTTAGTCTCTGAAGGGGCTATTGATTTAGCCACTTTGGTTGCTTGCCCCCATAACTTGGAGAAGTACAAGCAACTAACCCTAATAAATGGTGTTGAGGTCCAGGCCTACAGGGACACAGGTGCCAGTGTCACAATGGTGATTGAGAAACTGGTGCACCCTGAACAACACATACTTGGACACCAGTACCAAGTAACCGATGCTCACAACATAACACTAAGCCACCCCATGGCTGTTGTAAATCTCAACTGGGGGGGGGTATCTGGTCCAAAGAAAGTTGTGGTAGCTTCAGATTTACCTGTAGACTGTCTATTAGGGAATGATTTGGAGACATCAGCTTGGTCAGATGTGGAGTTGGAGGCCCATGCAGCAATGCTGGGCATCCCAGGGCATATTTTTGCTTTGACAAGGGCTCAGGCCAAAAAGCAAAAAGGACAGGGAAGCTTGGATCCTGGAACAATGGACCAAGTGCTCCCTAAAGCTAGGGCTAGTAGAAGCAAACCACTTCCTACTATCCCTCCCTCTACAGTGGATTCTACTTCTGAGGAAGAAGAATTCCCTCCCTGTGCAGAACCTACACCAGAGGAGCTGGAAGCAGACACTGCTGAGCTTTTGGGTGAAGGGGGGCCTGCCAGAGAGGAGCTGAGTGTGGCACAGCAAACCTGTCCCACATTAGAGGGTCTCAGACAGCAAGCTGTCAAACAGGCTAATGGGGATGTCAGTGACTCTCACAGAGTTTACTGGGAGGACAACCTCTTGTACACTGAGCATAGGGATCCTAAACCTGGAGCTGCCAGGAGATTAGTGATTCCTCAGGAGTACAGAAAGTTCCTCCTAACACTGGCACATGACATTCCCTTAGCTGGGCACCTGGGTCAAATGAAAACTTGGGACAGATTGGTACCATTGTTTCATTGGCCTAGGATGTCTGAGGACACAAAAGAATTTTGTAAGTCCTGTGAAACCTGTCAAGCCAGTGGCAAGACAGGTGGCACTCCAAAGGCACCCCTTATCCCACTGCCTGTGGTTGGGGTTCTCTTTGAAAGGGTAGGGGTTGACATAGTTGGCCCCCTTGACCCTCCTACTGCTTCAGGCAATAGGTTTATCTTGGTGGTAGTGGACCATGCCACAAGATATCCTGAAGCTATTCCTTTAAGGACCACTACAGCTCCTGCAGTGGCAAAGGCCCTCCTGGGAATATTTTCCAGGGTGGGCTTCCCAAAGGAAGTAGTATCAGACAGAGGAAGCAATTTCATGTCTGCATACTTAAAGGCCATGTGGAAGGAGTGTGGTGTAACTTACAAGTTCACAACACCCTATCATCCACAAACAAATGGACTGGTGGAGAGATTTAATAAAACTCTCAAAGGCATGATTATGGGTCTCCCTGAAAAACTCCGCAGGAGATGGGATATCCTTCTACCATGCCTCCTTTTTGCCTACAGGGAGGTACCCCAGAAAGGAGTGGGCTTCAGCCCCTTTGAACTTCTTTTTGGACACCCTGTTAGGGGTCCACTCACACTTGTAAAGGAGGGTTGGGAACAACCTTTAAAAGCTCCTAAGCAGGATATTGTGGATTATGTACTTGGCCTCAGATCAAGGATGGCTGAGTACATGAAAAAGGCCAGTAAAAACCTTCAGGCCAGCCAAGAGCTCCAGAAGCAATGGCATGATCAGAAGGCTGTTTTGGTTCAGTACCAACCAGGGCAGAAAGTGTGGGTCTTGGAGCCTGTGGCCCCAAGAGCACTCCAAGATAAATGGAGTGGACCCCACACAATTGTTGAAAAGAAGGGTGAAGTCACCTACTTGGTTGACTTAGGCACTGCCAGGAGTCCCCTTAGGGTGCTCCATGTCAACCGCCTGAAACCCTACTATGACAGGGCTGATCTCACCCTGCTCATGGCAACAGATGAGGGACAGGAAGAAGACAGTGATCCTCTACCTGATCTCTTCTCTTCCACAGAACAAGATGCTCTTGTGGAAGGTGTAGTTTTGGCTGATTGTCTTACTGCTGAGCAGAAAGATAATTGCATAAATCTCCTAGGACAATTTTCAGAACTCTTCTCCATTGTGCCAGGCACCACTTCTTGGTGTGAGCACACTATAGATACTGGAGACAGTTTACCTGTCAAAAGTAAGATCTATAGGCAGCCTGACCATGTCAGGGACTGCATAAAGCAAGAAGTTCAGAAAATGTTGGAACTAGGAGTGGTTGAGCACTCTGACAGTCCATGGGCTTCTCCTGTGGTACTGGTACCAAAACCCAATTCTAAAGATGGAAAGAAAGAAATGCGGTTTTGTGTAGACTACAGAGGTCTCAACTTGGTAACCAAAACTGATGCTCACCCTATACCCAGGGCAGATGAGCTCATAGATACACTGGCAGCTGCCAAGTATCTAAGCACTTTTGATTTGACTGCAGGGTATTGGCAGATCAAATTGTCAGAAGATGCTAAACCTAAGACTGCATTTTCTACCATTGGAGGACATTACCAGTTTACTGTAATGCCTTTTGGTTTGAAAAATGCACCTGCCACTTTTCAGAGGTTGGTGAACACAGTCCTGCAAGGGCTGGAAGCTTTCAGTGCAGCATATTTGGACGATATAGCTGTCTTTAGCTCCAGCTGGGATGATCACCTGGTCCACCTATGGAAAGTTTTGGAGGCTCTGCAAAAGGCAGGCCTCACTATCAAGGCTTCAAAGTGCCAGATAGGGCAGGGTAAGGTGGTTTATCTGGGACACCTTGTTGGTGGGGAACAGATTGCACCACTTCAGGGGAAAATCCAAACAATTATTGATTGGGTTCCCCCTACCACTCAGACTCAGGTGAGAGCCTTCCTAGGCCTCACTGGGTATTACAGGAGGTTCATTAAGAACTATGGCTCCATTGCAGCCCCTCTTAATGACCTCACATCCAAGAAAATGCCTAAAAAGGTATTATGGACAGCAAACTGTCAGAAAGCTTTTGAGGAGCTGAAGCAGGCCATGTGCTCTGCACCTGTCCTGAAAAGCCCTTGTTACTCTAAAAAATTCTATGTCCAGACTGATGCATCTGAATTAGGAGTAGGGGCAGTCCTATCACAACTTAATTCTGAGGGCCAGGATCAACCTGTTGCTTTTATTAGTAGGAGGTTGACCCCTAGAGAAAAGCGTTGGTCTGCCATTGAGAGGGAGGCCTTTGCTGTGGTCTGGGCTCTGAAGAAGTTGAGGCCATACCTGTTTGGCACTCACTTCATTGTTCAGACAGACCACAAACCTCTACTTTGGCTAAAAAAAATGAAAGGTGAAAATCCTAAATTGTTGAGGTGGTCCATATCCCTACAGGGAATGGATTATACAGTGGAACATAGACCTGGGAGTAGCCACTCCAATGCAGATGGACTCTCCAGATATTTCCACTTAGACAATGAAGACTCATCAGGTAATGGCTAGTCTTATTGTCCTTCGTTTGGGGGGGGGTTGTGTAGGAAAGTACCATCTTGCCTGGCATGTTACCCCCATTTTTCACTGTATATATGTTGTTTTAGTTGTATGTGTCACTGGGACCCTGGTAACCCAGGGCCCCAGTGCTCATAAGTGTGCCTGAATGTGTTACCTGTGTAGTGACTAACTGTCTCACTGAGGCTCTGCTAATCAGAACCTCAGTGGTTATGCTCTCTCATTTCTTTCCAAATTGTCACTAACAGGCTAGTGACCATTTTTACCAATTTACATTGGCTTACTGGAACACTCTTATAATTCCCTAGTATATGGTACTGAGGTACCCAGGGTATTGGGGTTCCAGGAGATCCCTATGGGCTGCAGCATTTCTTTTGCCACCCATAGGGAGCTCTGACAATTCTTACACAGGCCTGCCACTGCAGCCTGAGTGAAATAACGTCCACGTTATTTCACAGCCATTTTACACTGCACTTAAGTAACTTATAAGTCACCTATATGTCTAACCTTTACCTGGTAAAGGTTAGGTGCAAAGTTACTTAGTGTGAGGGCACCCTGGCACTAGCCAAGGTGCCCCCACATTGTTCAGAGCCAATTCACTGAACTTTGTGAGTGCGGGGACACCATTACACGCGTGCACTACATATAGGTCACTACCTATATGTAGCTTCACCATGGTAACTCCGAATATGGCCATGTAACATGTCTATGATCATGGAATTGCCCCCTCTATGCCATCCTGGCATTGTTGGTACAATTCCATGATCCCAGTGGTCTGTAGCACAGACCCTGGTACTGCCAGACTGCCCTTCCTGGGGTTTCTCTGCAGCTGCTGCTGCTGCCAACCCCTCAGACAGGCAGCTGCCCTCCTGGGGTCCAGCCAGGCCTGGCCCAGGATGGCAGAACAAAGAACTTCCTCTGAGAGAGGGTGTGACACCCTCTCCCTTTGGAAAATGGTGTGAAGGCAGGGGAGGAGTAGCCTCCCCCAGCCTCTGGAAATGCTTTGTTGGGCACAGATGTGCCCAATTCTGCATAAGCCAGTCTACACCGGTTCAGGGACCCCTTAGCCCCTGCTCTGGCACGAAACTGGACAAAGGAAAGGGGAGTGACCACTCCCCTGACCTGCACCTCCCCTGGGAGGTGTCCAGAGCTCCTCCAGTGTGCTCCAGACCTCTGCCATCTTGGAAACAGAGGTGCTGCTGGCACACTGGACTGCTCTGAGTGGCCAGTGCCACCAGGTGACGTCAGAGACTCCTTGTGATAGGCTCCTTCAGGTGTTAGTAGCCTTTCCTCTCTCCTAGGTAGCCAAACCCTCTTTTCTGGCTATTTAGGGTCTCTGTCTCTGGGGAAATTTTAGATAACGAATGCACGAGCTCAGCCGAGTTCCTCTGCATCTCCCTCTTCACCTTCTGATAAGGAAACGACCGCTGACCGCGCTGGAAGCCTGCAAACCTGCAACATAGTAGCAAAGACGACTACTGCAACTCTGTAACGCTGATCCTGCCGCCTTCTCGACTGTTTTCCTGCTTGTGCATGCTGTGGGGGTAGCCTGCCTCCTCTCTGCACCAGAAGCTCCGAAGAAATCTCCCGTGGGTCGACGGAATCTTCCCCCTGCAACCGCAGGCACCAAAAAGCTGCATTACCGGTCCCTTGGGTCTCCTCTCAGCACGACGAGCGAGGTCCCTCGAATCCATCGATGCTGCCCAAGTGACCCCCACAGTCCAGTGACTCTTCAGCCCAAGTTTGGTGGAGGTAAGTCCTTGCCTCACCTCGCTGGGCTGCATTGCTGGGAACCGCGACTTTGCAGCTACTCCGGCCCCTGTGCACTTCCGGCGGAAATCCTTCGTGCACATCCAAGCCTGGGTCCACAGCACTCTAACCTGCATTGCACGACTTTCTAAGTTGGTCTCCGGCGACGTGGGACTCCTTTGTGCAACTTCGGCGAGCACCGTTTCACGCATCCTCGTAGTGCCTGTTTCTGGCACTTTTCCGGGTGCTACCTGCTTTAGTGAGGGCTCTTTGTCTTGCTCGACGTCCCCTCTCTCTGCAGGTCCAATTTGCGACCTCCTGGGCCCCAGCAGCGTCCAAAAACGCCAAACGCACGATTTGCGTGTAGCAAGGCTTGTTGGCGTCCTTCCGGCGAGAAAACACTTCTGCACGACTCTCCAAGGCAAGAGGGATCCGTCCACCAAAGGGGAAGTTTCTAGCCCTTTTCGTTCTTGCAGAAACCTCAGCTTCTTCTGTCCAGTCAAAGCTTCTTTGCACCCGCAGCTGGCATTTCCTGGGCATCTGCCCATCTCCGACTTGCTTGTGACTTTTGGACTTGGTCCCCTTGTTCCACAGGTACCCTAGATTGGAAATCCACAGTTGTTGCATTGCTGGTTTGTGTCTTTCCTGCATTATTCCTCTAACGCAACTCTTTTGTCCTTAGGGGAACTTTAGTGCACTTTGCACTCACTTTTCAGGGTCTTGGGGAGGGTTATTTTTCTAACTCTCACTATTTTCTAATAGTCCCAGCGACCCTCTACAAGGTCACATAGGTTTGGGGTCCATTCGTGGTTCGCATTCCACTTTTGGAGTATATGGTTTGTGTTGCCCCTATCCCTATGTTTCCCCATTGCATCCTATTGTAACTATACATTGTTTGCACTGTTTTCTAAGACTATACTGCATATTTTTGCTATTGTGTATATATATCTTGTGTATATTTCCTATCCTCTCACTGAGGGTACACTCTAAGATACTTTGGCATATTGTCATAAAAATAAAGTACCTTTATTTTTAGTATAACTGTGTATTGTGTTTTCTTATGATATTGTGCATATGACACTAGGTGGTACTGTAGTAGCTTCACACGTCTCCTAGTTCAGCCTAAGCTGCTCTGCTAAGCTACCATTATCTATCAGCCTAAGCTGCTAGACACCCTATACACTAATAAGGGATACCTGGGCCTGGTGCAAGGTGCAAGTACCCCCTTGGTACTCACTACAAGCCAGTCCAGCCTCCTACACTCCCCAAAAGGAACACATCACCCCGACCTCAGAGAACTACACTGACTACCGGTGCACAGGAGATACAAATTCAAGATCCTCACCATCTCATACTTAGTCCTCCATCACACCTGACCCAAGCTGATAAACCACAGACTCATTATCCACCAGTAAACCAGAGTGTTTCATTCCACAACTCTCTGCCTTTTGCAGGTCCCAGGAATCCTATGCAGCTGTAACGGAGGTCGTGCATTATCCTCCTTCTTCACAAAGGCCTGGAATAACCTCTCCCTTCATATGCGAGCATCGCACTCCCTCCCCAACTTCAGGAAAAATCTCAAGACATGGCTGTTTGAGGAGCAGACACTGATGCACTACCATCCTCCTAGAGCACCTGGATACCCCCGGCATGATAAATCGTGCTTTATAAATCCATAGATTGATGATTGATTTTCATGGTAGGTAATTTAATCAACCCTGATTGATTAAATCTGGGGCTCTTGTCCTGCATAATTCCATTGACCTTAGTAACAGCACTGTGAGTTTCACAAGGAACATGCCTGTGCATAAAGTTGCAGGGGCTACTATGTGTTTGTGTGCTTCTTGAGATTAACAGTGGATCTGGAGTTTGGAGGAATTACTTTTATACTGGTAAATGCCCAGCTGCTCCCCGAACAATAAAGTTTTGTGTAAGTCACATAAACATTATGGTGTGATATTGGGTGTGGCAAGGTGAAGTAATATTGTGTCTTTATAGTCTTTTTTAATGTCTTTGCAGAACCTGCAGGTTCAGAAATGAAGATAAGGTGAGTTCACTTTCCTTTTATTTACTGTTGCACACATCTTACAAATCCACCAATTGTTTTAGAAAAACAGATGTGGTTTCTATCTAGGACATTGTTTTGGAGGGCCATTTTTAGCCAGTCGCAGTGGTGGCACTTGGTGATGACTGCTGCCCAGACCTTAACTTGGGTAATGGAGGACAGCTGTGAGGCAGGATCAGAGATAGAGACACAGATACTGGGACAGCATCTGAGGGATAGGAAAATGGGCCAGAATCTGGAAGTGATTTTGCAGTCATCAGAGTTCCATCCAAAGACTCGTCTTACAGTGATTCTGAAGGACACTGTGATGGCAGTCGTGCTGTCTCTTCACAAGCATAGTCTGTACAGTCGGGCAACCGTAGCAGGTTAGACCAACCCAGGGAACACACATGTGTGGCGGCAAGCACAGACAGAGTGCTTTCTTGGCAGCCTGACAATTTAGTTCTGCCTTTCCATGGTGATGCTGGGTGGAAAGTCGATATGGCCAAATGTTTACCAATTGACTAAATACTTCTCTTTCTGGATGTTGATTTGCTTGAGCGAAATGGGCAGCAAACAAATTGGCCTACTGAGCAATTTCTGTGGGAGCACATATGCACTCTAGGGCCTCATTCTAGGGCATTGATGTACCCTCCCACTTCACTTGAGGAGTTGAAGATAGTTTTGGGCCCTATGCTCAAAATGGTGTTAGTGAAGAAACCAACATTGCAGACCAACTGGTCTACTTGTATGGTTTGAGCAACCCCCATTTTCACACCATACATGATCAGAGATTGTTTTCTGCTATTAAAGCAGATGCTGCATTTCAGTGACAATTCTGCCACATTGCTCCAGGACCATCCAGTCCATGACACGTTGTTCAAAATGAAGCCTGACATGGAACATTTGTCTGCCAGGTTACCATTGATTTATATTCCTATATATAGTGACTAATGAGTCCTTTATCCTTTACAATGGGAAGCTGCTGTTCAGGTAGTACATTGCAAGCAAAGGAGCTTGCTATGGTATCAAGTTGAACATGCTGTGTGAGAGCTCTTCTGGCCATGTGTACAGCTTGAGAGTATATACAGAGAAGCACTTGAAACCTTGTAATTTACCCTCCCATACTGGAGTTACAGAAAAGGTTTTGTGGGAGCTTGGCAATTTCTGTAGGGGAGTAGAGCTGTTCAGTGAGCTGTGCAAAGTTGGCACTGTGATATAGTTAGTTGTCACCATAAAGGATCCCCACAGGAACTTGTTTCTAAGAAGCTCCAGAAATTACAGAGCACTGAGTTTAGTTCCAACAAACTACTGCCAGTCAGGTTCTCAGATCAGCGTGATGTGTACGTGCTCACTACAATTCATGATGAGACCAGTTCCCCGTCACAGATTGGGGTCAGATGGCAGAAGTCCACAAGCCCATCTGTATACTTGATGACAAAAAACACATGAGCGGAGTGGATAAGAACAACCAGGCCATACAATGCAAGTTGTAAACTTGCACTTGGTACAAGAAACAGTTTATCCACCTGATTCAGGTGGCAACATACAATACGTTTGTTGTTTATTGTCAGACAACCACAGGAAGACTCATGTCTTTCCTTGACTTTCAGTTGTTGATCATTGAATGTCTTTCTGCTACAGATGCAGCAGCCTCCACTAAATACGCTCTGGAGGATGTGGCAAGGGAATAGGATCGACTCCTGGCTGATCGTATTCCTGAAACAGCTAAAAAGACTCTTCCATCTTGTTGTTGGAAAGAGACATGAGAGTTGTGTTTACTGTCACCAGTGCCCGTCCCAGCCATCCCTGTGTTTTCCTACTTTCTTTATTTTATACCATACAAAAGTGAAGTATTGGACAAAAAACTGAGTTGGAGCTGTCATTAGGTGCACCTTTCAATGACTGAGCATGAATACCTACATTCCATGGGCCACTACTTCGCTAGGCATACAGCTGTAGAATTTTAGTTCCTCTACTTGAGGAAATCATGGACTTCCGTATGCCCTGCTCAACACCATTATCCACTGTCAGAATGTGGTAGGTAGTCAGTTTGCCTGATTTACAAGTGCAATATAGTCCCCACACTGTACATAATGGTGGACGGAACATATGCCATGTTGCCACGGAGTACCCTGTGTGGCAAAATTTTGAAGGCTTGACTAGATTTTGAAGTGCTTTTTAGGGATACTTATGTATACAACATGTGGACTGCCCTGATTGACCAAGAGAACCAGTATAAATGTAATAAGTCAAACAAATATTTCCTGGGACTTATTCACCAACATCTCTACTTGCTTTGAAAATATGCAAACTTAACTAGTAACTTGTATCACAACTAATGCTATTGAAAAATGATACAGGACACAATATCATGTATGATGATTGTTTTCACATCTTTAGTATAAGGACAATAAACATTTCCTTATATATCCACATTAGTGTAGACAGCACAGCGCTCAGACAGTGAACAAGTATTCATACAACAACATACAACCCTGGCATCTGCTCAGTGTCTTGTTCTATGTTGTTACATAAGGAGTAATCCTTGTCTTTTTTCCATTGTGGGTAGCTGTTGATTTTGGGACCTAGATCATCTGGGACCTAGGCAAACCTTCATGTTTTTTTAAATCTATACAGCAAGGGAAGTCCAGGGGTGCATGTCTAGCATGGATCTCACCAAGTAATATTACCCTGAGGCCCTTGGAAACATCAACATTTGGTTAAAAACACACACACACACACACACACACATACATTTTGATCACATTTTTTAGACCAAAAGACTTGGAATTTGTGAGAAGCCACAAATGTGTTCCCACAGGTCTCCCAATAAGAACAATACCCCATGAGCAAATGACACAAAAGGCCCTAAGTCACTATCTTGAGAGAGCCAAGTAATGGTGGTAGATGCTGTATTCAGGGCCATGATATGGTGCCACCAATGCAAGCCTTCAAACCAACCTATTTGAAAACTAGACAACCAAGTGAGCTCTGGATGGTGTGCCTTGTGTGGGTCCTAAGAGGTTTTCTTACTCACAAGGCTATGCAAATCTTAAACACTGACTTAAATCACATATTTTCCTTCCATTTCTGTGGTGGAAACTACTGGAATCCACAGGAATCCACAAAATTCCTACCATTCTGCATTACCTCACTTGTGCCGATAAAAACACTGACCCACTTGTGTGGCTGAGCCTACTGCCCGCTACCTGAATGGCTCAAACCAAAGTCAACAGGAGCACTCGCCAGGAAACTTCCATTAACCTTGGTTTGATCTGTTTCTGCCACAGGCACACATGAGGTACCATTTTTATTGGAAGACTTGGGGGAATGCCAGATGGAAGGAGGTTTGTGGCTCCCCACAGATTCACAAATTTTTCATCAAAGAAATCTCAGAAAATGTGTTTTTAGTGAAAGTTTGAGGTTTGCGAGTGATTCTGGGTCTAAACACTCGGTGAGAGCCACACAAGTCAGCTGTCCTGGATAGTCCTAGGTGTTGAGCTTCCAAAAATGTACAGGTTTGACAGGTTTTAATAGGTGCCAGCTGGGCTAGGGTCCACAATTTACAGCTACCCACATTGGAAAAAAGGGCCAGTTTTCAGTGGAAAAATATGATGCGTCCATATTATGTTTTTGGGCTGTTCCTGTCATGGACACTAGGCCTACCCACACACGTGAGGTACCATGTTTATTTGGAGACTTGGGGAATGGTAGGCGGTTGGAAGTTTGCGGCTTCCCACAGATTCCTGAACTTTCCATCACAGAAATGTGAGGAAAATGGGTTGTAATTAGACAAAGTTTGAATTTAGCAAGGGATTCTGGGTGCAAAACCCTGATTACAGCTACACAGGTTAGCTAACCCTTGATACCCTTAGGTAACTAGGGGCAGATTTAAGAAAAGTGACCCTGCATCCAATGCAGCACCACTTTTCTTGCACCCCATATCTCCCCCTAACGCCATCATGTGTGTGCCGTTTACAGATACAGTGCACTATGGCGGTAGTTAGGGAACTAGTGTCAAACTTTTTGACACTAGTTTGGCAATTTGCAGGATTAGATTAAAAAATATTGACGCTAATCCTGCAAAGCACATTGAGGCCCATTATAAATAAAGGTGTGCCTCCTTTTAAACCCTGCTCTGTGCAGGCATTAAAAATGCCACAAAGGTTTTGGAAAGAAGTATTTCAGATTTCTTTCCACCATTTTTTCAGCCCCCCCCCCTCTCAATGGGAGAACGCCCCTTTTGTCACAGGCATAATGACGCACAAGGGTTTACAAAGTGGGGCAATGCATGCATTGCCCCACTTTGTAAGTCTGGTGCAGCGATTTTGGCCTTGTGGGGACACATTAGCATAAAAAATGACGCTGGTGTAGCCCAATGAGGCACTAGGCCCTGTTAAATCTGGGCTCTAGTTTCCAAAGATGTACAGGTTTGCTATGTTTCCCTAAGTGCTAGCTGATCTTGGGTCCACAATCTACAGCTGTCCAGATTGGAAAAAAGGGTCAGTTTTCAGTGGAAAAATGAAATGGGACCTTGTTGTTTTGGGTCATTTCCTGTCACAAGTACTAGGCCTAGCCACACAAGCGAAGTACCATTTTTATTGGGATACTTGAGGAAATGCTGGGTGGATGGAAGTTTGTGACTCTCTGCATATTCTTGAACACTCCATCAGAGAACTGTGAGGAAAATGTGTTTTTTATCCAAAGTGTAAGGTTTGCAAGAGATATGGGGTACAGAAAAAAATGGTGAGATTCATGCAAGGATACCCCTAGGTGTTTACTTTTTAAAAATGTACAGGTTTTGCTAGGTTTCCTTAGGTTACTGTTGAGCTACAGTCCAAATTCTACATATGTCAGCTTTAGAAGAAAAGTGTCAGTTTTCGGCAAGGAGATGCAATGTGTCTATATTCTGTTTTGGGTCATTTCTTGTTGCGGGCACTAGGCCTACTCACATAAATGAGGTACTCTTTTTATAGAATAATAGAATACCAGAACATTTGTTATTGTCAATCGGATTTCGCTGCATTTGTCCTTTCAAATGTGTCAGTCTATTAGAAAGAATATAATTTGAAAAATACCCTTAAACCACATGCAAGTATAGGTACCCTTATATTCTAAGATGCACAAATAGCCACTGCTCTTCGCTCCCTACCATTTGTCCATTTAAAAAATACATAGATTTCCTTGATACCCATTTTTCACTCTACCCTTTTTTTACTATGTGAATTGTTCTATACTTGGTACTCAATGAAAAAAACATTACATTGTGCAGCTCAGTTGTTGGCTCTGGGTACCTTGGATTCTTGCAGATCCCACAAACTCACACAATGTCCACACAACCAGGAGTATTTAGTGGACGTAATGGCATATTGCTTCTGTAAATCGGCCATGGTGACAAAAAGTTACAGATTAAAGTGCTGCCACAAGTTGCTAGTTTTTTCCTACTCATTTCCAATATTCATTATTTCAACAGTTATTTTCCTTGGGAAAACCTTGCTAAATCTACACATATGACCCCTTGTTGAATTCAGAATTTTATCTAAAGCTTTCCTGGATCACCCATGGGCTTCATACTGGTTTCCACTGCTAACTGGAAATAGGTTGAGAGCACATAAAATAGAAAAATGTGCTACCTCTTTCAAAAAAATCAAAACTGTGGTACAAAATTTATGTTTTTTTGATTCAGTTCTGCATGTTTTTGAGAGTGACTTGTTAATGCCATTTTTAGGGAAAAAACACACACTTTAATCAGAAGAACATATCCCTATTTTTTTTTAACTCAAATGATTACTATATTTTGCCTATTTTCTCAGTCCCTGAAAGGGGAATCCATAAACCCAGGGTACCTTTCGAATCTCCAAGATGATAGAAAAAAGTATGCAAATTTTCAATGGATATCTTATGTGGAAAACATGGCATGGATCCCTAAGTAGAAACTATCCCAAATGACAAAAAAGACTCAGCACTGGGGAGGAAAAGGACCAGCATGCTGAGGAGTTAAAGGGCACAGAGTCCTAAAACCAACAAAACAAGTTCAGCGTAATAGAGCGAGTGATGGCAAAATGGTCTTTGGAAAACAACATCAATGATGTCAGCTCCCATATGCACCCCCTACCACAGATGAGACCTCAGCAAAGCTTCACAATCAATGGCACTCCACCTCTGTTCCCTGGGAAGAAGCTTTCTGCTAATAAAGGCTACAGTTTGGTCTGGGCCCTCCTCATTTAACTGTGATAGTACAGCCCCTATATAATGCTCTGAAGCATCTATCTGCACTATAAATTCCTAGAAGAAATCAGGGCCTTGAGCACAGGTGATGTGCACAGGGCCTCCTTTAGAGTGTCAACGGCTTTCTGGAATGCCTCTGTCCATATCACCTCACTGGGCTGCTTCTTAGACGTCAGCTCAGTTAAAGGGGCAACAATCATGCCACAGCCCTTAACAAACCTCCTATATTATCCAGTAAGTCTCTGGATGGTCCTCACTTCTGTCTGAGTTTTTCAGGGTTCTCAGGCCAGAATCCTCTCAATCTTGACTAAGAGGGGCTGCATTTTGCCTCCATCAATTATGTGGCCCAGAAAAACAACTGTTCCCTGATAGTCAGGCCTAGTTGTTACAGGGCTTGAAACACTTCCTGGAGGGGAAACTGCTGTTCCTTCCAGCTGAAGAACCTATCAAGTGACCTCTGGAAGGTGGAAGAGGAATTCCTTAATCCAAATGACATCACCTGGATTGGAAGCATCCCTCTAGGGTAGAGAATGATGTCCTCTTTTTTGCCCCCTCAGTCAGGGTAATGTGCAAGTACCCTGATGTAAGATCAAAAACACTCAGGGAATTCCTGGAAGCTCCCAACCTGTGAATGAGCTCATCAGCTAAGGGGATGTGGTGAGCATCAGACTAAATGACTGAGTTGGGTCCCATGTAGCCAACACAGAACTTGTGTTTTATGGAGGTATCCGGTGTGGTGGCCTTGGGTACTAGCACCACTGGGCTGGATTAGGGACTACTGGCTGGCTTGCTCAATCACCAAGAAGGGCTTATCACGCTGTGCTCTAACCTAGCTTAGGTAGGAAATATATAAATTATTCCTGGTGACAGTATGGTGGGACTGGGTTTGTGTTTCTTTGAATGTCAGAGTTACACTGCGTACCACTTTTGCCACCAACCCTATCTAACTGCAGAAAGAACTAGATACAGTAAATAAAACAACACCACAAATGTGGCTAAAACTGACAGATCATTTTTCACCGTCCCCAAGCTCAGAGAAGTGTCAGCGTTGCTGCTTAAAACCTGTAGAGGCACATCTTGGTCTGTAGTAAGAGGGGTTTGGGTACTACCCAGGAGTCCCCCAAGTCTGCTGTGCAGGATCGGCCATATGGTGCAGCTTTACATTCTCAAAGGAGACAAAGGTGGTCATTACGACCCTGGCGGTCAGAGACCGCCAGGGGTAATGTGGCGTCCGTACCGCCAACAGGCTGGCGGTACGGAGACCCTTATTACAACCGCGGCGGTAGAGCCGCAGTCGCACCGCCGGGGCCGGCGGTTTCCCGCCGTTTTAGCCCCGGCGGTAATAATCCGCCAGGGCAGCGCTGCAAGCAGCGCTGCCCTGGGGATTATGACCCCCCTACCGCCAGCCTGTTTCTGGCAGTTTGCACCGCCAGGAAAAGGCTGGTGGTAAGGGGTGTCCTGGGGCCCTGGGCATGGGCAGTGCAGGGGCCCCCTAACAGGGCCCCGGCCAGCTTTTCACTGTCTGCATAGCAGACAGTGAAAAGCGCGACGGGTGCAACTGCACCCGTCGCACGGCCACAACGCCGCCGGCTCCATTAGGAGCCAGCTCCTATGTTGCGGCCTCATTCCCGCTGGGCCGGCGGGCGCAAACTTGGTTTGTGCCCGCAGGCCCAGCGGGAATCTCATAATGGGGGGCGCATGAGTGCGGCCGCATTGGCGGCCGCACAGCGGTTATCGCCGCCCGCCAAGGTCGTAATGACCCCCATAGCAATTTCCTTTAGAACGAGACAGCGGTGGTAGAATGACAGTTCTGGTACCATGTATTCCCAGGACTGGCAATGGTGCACGATAGGAAGGACAGAACTCCTTCTTCACAACAATCTTTTCATGCACTAGATTCCCAACTTTTAGAATCCAGACGTAGAAGTATTGGTACATCCCTTATTCTCAAGGAGGCGGCACTGGCAGATGTGTTGTCATCACAGAACTGTTGTAAGTCCTACAGGACTATGACATGTTAACTTATGTCTAAAAGTGTATCTGCCACCTCCGCGTCAGGACCATCAAGATCTGGAACATACATTTGTTTTCCGAACAGGCATTCATATGAGGTATACCTCGCCAGGGACCTTCTGGGCAAATTATTGAGTGCTCCCTTGACTTCATACAGGTGAGTAAGCCAACTACGACTTGTGCCTAATACTTTGACTGTTAAGGATTGCTTTAAATCCTGATTTCTTCACTCCAAGATACTATTTCCTTCAGGATGAAATGGAGATGGATAATGCAGTTGAACCCTAACAAAGCCTTGACATCCCTGAAAGTCTATGAGGAGAAAGCAGGCCCCTGGTCAGAGTGGAAAATAGCAACAGCGTATGTGGCTATAAAGACTTGCAAATCTTTAATAATAGTTTGAGCGTCAGTTGAGCATTGTGGTCAAACCCATAGAAATCTGGAGCATGAGTCAACAGCAGATAAAATGTATTTGTATGCACTTTCAAGTGTCAGGGGACCATAATTGTCCAAGTATGCACATTATAACGGTTTGTTTAAAATTAAGGGGGGTGTCTGCGGTGGGCATTTTTTTTTGTTGACAGATGTCACAACAAAGGACATACTGCTGGGTCTGTTTGTATAGATCTGGCCACTAGTAACATGCTTGTAGCAATAGTATTGTAGCCACCACACCAGCATAGGAGGAAGCAACTCCCTCCTGTGCTGCTTTGATCAATTCTGGTTTTCGATCTTTGTTGGGAATCACATGATTACCCACCCCTTGCATTACTATTAGGGCAGTATTGAGGTATGATATGCAATAGGAATATTTGTCAGGATATGCCTTTGGCATGTGCGTGCCATCAGCCAAAGCTTTCACAGCAGCCAGTGTTTCATCTTTGAATTTTATTCTAGAACGTGTTACTGGAGCTTTTTGATCATATTTGGAGGTTGTAATTGTACGCACTGTTCTAAAAACTGGGGCGCTAGGCTCTTGCCTTTACCTGATAATTTGTATCCCAAAAATAGGACACTAAGGAAGACTATTTTAGTTTTTTTTAATTTAATTTGTAGACTAGTTCGGCAAATAACACAACAATGCGGGCTACCCGTCTTACATGTTGCATGAGGTCATTGTCCGTAAGATAGATATCATCTACATAGGACAACACCTCAGGGTCAATGTTGTGTAAAATAGATGTGACATGAGCTGAAAACAGTCCTGGACTGTTCTTGTACCCTTGTGGGGGGTCGGTAAAAAAAATTCTAAGAGCCTAAAGCACTGAAACTTGTTAAGTACCTACTTTCAGGCGCTATATTTTGTCAGAAATATCTGTGGGAAATATCCAATGTTGTTTTATAATTTTTGTGCACTACATTATTCATAAGTGCTGTGCTTTGTGCATTTTCTATAGCAAATGTGCATATGTGACGGTTCCTAGGCAAAAGAACAACTAGATAGAGAAAATAACACAACACCGCAAATGTGGCTAATGTTAGAAAAATAAAGCGATGCTGAATATACTGTAACTGGGCTAAAGTGCACAACAGCAGGTTTAGTTTGCTAAAATAACATGCCTAACATGGCTCAAATAGCTATACAACAGTTTGTAGCCTGAAACCCTCTGGAGTTGGGCACTCCTTCTGAACTTTGTAGAATTCCTCCATCCAGGAAGCTCAGACAGGTCTTCCAAGGTGGCAATTTCTTTCCTGGTAGGCTCCTGAGTGGCTTTCTCAGGTACCCCTTCAACCCGCACCATGTGAGTTTTAGAGGCTGGGTTCCCATTCCCTTGCCCTTCCTCTTTGTGGCAGTGCAAGGATAATTTTTCCAGAATCCAGTCCTTCTTGACTCCCCTCTTGGATAGCCATGGCCCATGTGATAATGCAAACTCACTCAGGCAACCCTAACATCTCTAAGTATGATCTAAGCTCCTCTTATTTCCAGACAGTGTACTCAAGATCATTGGGTAACAGACATTCATCAGGCAACGGAAAATGAACAGCTCCTTTTGGAGAACTTGAGACCACCCTCTCTCAAAGTAAACCATAGCCAGGGATTAGTGACTCATAGTGATCTGCAACTATAACCTGGTGGAATGCTTGGGGCATTACCTGCTCAGAGGATACCAGATGACAACTTAAAATACTCATACTCTTTGTTCAATAGAAAAATGTTCATTGGAAAACTTTTCTCTCTTCTTATCCAAGTCCCATTATATTAGAATAAAGGCCCTTATTACAACCCTGGCAGTAGGTGATAAAGTGGCTGTAATACCTCCAACAGGCTGGCTGTAAGCACCGCAAAATTATGACCATGGCGGTGAGAACTCAGATAGACAGCCACTTTATCACACCGACCGCCAGGGCAGATACAAAAATCACCACAGCGGTAGCCGCCTACAGCCAGGCGGAAGTCAATGTTCCATCCACCATATTAAGAGACACAAATCTGCCACCTTTCCTGGGGCAGTACCGACTACATCAAAAGCCTGGTGGAAACAGGCCTCAGAAGGGAAAGGACTCACCTTCGGAGATACAGGGATCAACCACCCTGCCATGGAACTTGAACTTCAGATCTTCCCAATTATTTTCTACGTCCTGCTCCACCACAAACACCAACAATGACAAAGACGACTACAGTGAGTACAGCAGCCTAGCACACAGGGGAGGGGGGGAGAAAAAGAGAGTGACACATACATGCACAACACACACCCCCCAACCCCAACACCATTCACACAATCAGATGCAGTAAAAAAACATATTGACCCCGTACCCCTCACGAATAATGCAAAGACAACAGGAATTGATGAAAGTGAGTGTAATAATATGAATACAGTAGAATAATCACTATAATGGTATATACATATGTACAGTTCAAGGGACACTGCCCAATCCTCAATGTGCGTGGGCCACAGGCCAAAGTCCAAGGCCCCCCTTGTCACCTGCAGCAACACGGAGAGAACACTGCAGGTGCATCAGTTGGAAAATAGACAGGCACCTCGGGGGGACGGGGAATGGGGGGGTGCACATCAGCCGGCTGATGGAACAACACCACTAGTCCTGGAGGGGGCAACATGCTCTGTACTTGGTCCTGGGGAGTGCAAAGCCACAATCTCTCAAGTGGGTGACTTGCCCACTGTTTCTGGAGGGTGCATCGTGCCCTGTGCTTCTGATCCTGGGGAGTGCAAGGTCACAGTCTCTCAGCTGGGTGTCATTCCCACAGGCTTGGCAGGGGGCAGTCCACACAGCAGCCCATGGAAGCAGGACCACAAACCGTCTGCCGGTGGTGACCGCTGCTCAGTGGTGGTGGTGCTGCTGCAGCTGGTGGTTGTGGGGGGAAGCTCCAGCCCATCCCCGGCAGCCTCGGATGGCTGCCAACTGCTGGTAGTGGTAGTGCTGCTGCTGGTGGTTGTGGGGGGTGAAGCTCCTGCTCATTCCCTGCAGCTGCTGACTGCTGGTGGTGGTGGTGCTGCTGCTGCTGCTGGTGGGTGTGGGGGGAAGCTCCTGTCCATCGCCTGCAGCCTCAGACGGCTGCCCACTCTGGTGGTGGAGGTGCTGCTGCTGGTGGTTGTGGGGGGTGGGGCTCCTGCCCATCCCCTGCAGCCTCGGACGGCTGCAAAACAATGGTTGGTGGTGGGGGCTCCGACTGAGTCCCTGGACTAGGCCCCTTGTCATTCCTGCCTGCTGGTGCAGGCCCCTTGCCCTTCCTGGCATCAGCTGGGATGGCTCCTTGACCTTCTGGGCAGCACTTGGGGTAGCCTCCTTGCCCTTCAGGTCAGCACTTTGGGCAGGTTCTTTGCCTTTCCGGGCAGCACTTGGGGTAGGCTCCTTGCCCTTCCGGGAAGCAGCTGAGGATGGCTCTGTGCCCTTGCGGGCAGCATTTGGGGCAGGCACCCTTACCTTGAGGCTGCCTGGTGCCCTGGATCCTTTCCCACCATGAGTGGGTGTGGAGAATACTGGTCCCATGGACTGGGTGGCTGAAGTGCTTGCCTGGGTTTTTGCCACCCTGGCCAGATGTGAAGGACGGGGGGTGAGGGAGGGAAGAGGTCAATGGTGGAGAGGAAAAGCTTCTTATGGACATTGGGGCAGGAAGAGGGAGAAGGTTTGGGAGTGGAGGAAGAGGGAGTGGTTGTGGGAGGTGTCTGTCTGCTGTGTTTGGGTGCAGGTGCATGGGCTGGATGCTGTTGTGAGGAGGATGGCTGTTGGGTGTCTGAGGGCTTGTATTTGTGTACCTTGGGAGGGGGTAACAGACACAGTGGGAGAGGACACAGGGGACGTGTGTATGGCTGTTGTGGTGGTGTCTGCCAGTGAGGTGTGTGTTCTGCTAGGTGTGGTGGTGATGGCGGTAGTGGATGAGGATGTAGTGCATGGAGGTGTGAGTGTAGATGCAACTGGGAGGGAGGAGGAGGAGAAGGAAGGGGACACAGTGGAAGCAGTGGATGTTGGTATGTCTGCATCTGGATGGTGTTTGTGAGGGTGCCTGTGCTATGATGTGTGGTGCTTGTGTTTGCCTGTGCCACTCTTGTGTGTTGCCATGTGTGCATGGTCATCTGCCTGTGTGCTTGGGATAGGTTGGGGTTGAGGGGAATGGGTTTTGGAAGAGGAAGATGGAGGGGGGAAGCTGGAAACAGAGACTATGGCTGCCATCAGAGAGGAGGCCAGAGCCTGGATTGATCTCTGTTGGGCCCCCAAGCCAGTGTGAATGCCCTCCAGAAATGCATTTGTCTTTTGCATTTGGGCAACCAGCCCCTGGGTGGCATTCACAATGGTTGACTGCCCTACAGACATGGATCGCAGGAGGTCAATAGCCTCTGCACTCAGGGCAGCAGGGCTAACTTGGATAGGGCTTGAGGTGCCTGGGACGAAGGAGATACCCATCGTCCTTGGTGAGTGGGCACTGGCAACTTGCTGAGGGGCTGCTGGGAGGGCGGTGGTAGCTGTACATGTAGCTGGGTGGTCACTGAAGTGTCCGCCACCACCAGTGAGCTTCCATCTGAGGAGGTATATGTCTGAACTGTTCCCTCCAGTCTCCGCCATGGGGCTCCCCTCGCCCTCCGTCCGACTGGTGCCCTCACCGTCGGTAGACTCTGCTTCCTCGGTCCTGTGGGATGCAGCTCCCGCCGTCGACAGTGCCTCTGCTCCTCCGCCAGATGATGCTAATGTAAGGACAGCATGACAAAACAAAAAGGCTGGGAAGAGAAAAAGGATACACTGGGTCAATGGCTGCACCAGTACCATTGTTGGCATACATACCACTGTCACACACAGGGAACAGCCCTACGCATTATGAAATGCACTACCAGTAATAATGCTATCCACCAGGGCATTGGAAGGGGCACATACTGCCAACTGCAGCACACCTGGGACCCACACAGCCCTGACCAATAGTGGAGGCCTACAAGCTAGGTAACAGGATTATCACTTCAGAACCCTACCCAACATGGGACCTACTCTGCAATGTGAGGCCTGGCCTAGGGGCACCCACTGACACACATCCCCTACCCGAGTACCCCCCTATCATGCGTAAGTTATAATGATAGGAACTGTACTCACCCCCTTGTAGCTGCTGTGATGCCCTCAAGCGACCATCCATCTCCGGATAGCCTACCGCCAGTATGTGGGCCGTCAAGGGGATCAGGGTTCATCAGGGCTCAACGGGCACCCCTTCCTCGTTGGGAGGCATCCCCAGCTGGGCATCCGCCATCTTCTGTGCTCAGCGTCCCAGGTCCTCCCACCGTTTTTGAAGTGGGTGCTCCAACTGCCATAGACCCCCAGGGTCCGCACATCCTTGGCGATGGCACGCCATATACCTTACTTTTGTTGGTCACTGACCTGCAGAGAGATACACACAGGAAAAGGTATCGGTCAGACCATCCTGCCTGGTACACTTATAGCCCACCATACCCCTTCACATCGCCATTTTCACACACAGGGCCCAGCACACAAGCTGCATGCCTCCCAGGGGACATCCACCAAAAACCCCTACACGAGACCTTCACACACACCACTCCATGCATTCATGACCCATGCATCATGATCACAGTGTACTCACCTGTTGGTGTGGAGGCCCATACAGCAGTCCGTACTGGGGTAGGGCCCATCCACCAGTCGCTCCAACTCTGCTGAGGTGAAGGCAGGGGCCCTTTCCCCAGTCACACGGGCCACAGTAGCTTCCAGACACAGATCACAGCAGCACATGCAGTGTAGGTCCTCTCCTAGCAAGTGAGAGATCAGATAGAAAATGGCGGTTACGTCCGCAGCGGTGCATACCGTCACCGCCGGCGTACATCACCATTGGCCAATGTACCCCTTAGGGCCCAATAATAACCAGAGAGGAGTTTCACGGTGGATCCCGACCGCCTCCCAAAATAGTGCACAACGTCAGCGGAATTACCTCACTTCCACATGTCCCTCCACACTGGACAGGCAGACGCCATTTCGGGGGTTGGGGGGTGGGAGGCCCGGGATAATAACTGCGTCACAGTTTAAAATTGGACATACAGGACAAATGCCACGTATACATTAAAATTAACATCATGCATTGTACTGTTGTGGCCATGATGTACAGTTTGTGACCGGCTCCTCACTCTTTTGCCCCATAGATTGCTACCACTGCGGATGAATAGGAGATGACGACATACCCCCATGTACAGACCCAGGTGGACTTGGCAACAATGGAGGACAGGCACATTATCCTCACATATAGACTTGACAGAGCCACAGTCACGGAGCTGTGTGCCCAATTAGAGCCTGACCTAATGTCTGCAATCCGTCACCCCACTGGGATCCCCCCTCCTATGCAAGTCCTGTCTGTGCTCCATTTCTTGGCAACTGGTTCTTTCCAAGTGACAGTGGGCTTGGCAGCTGGAATGTCACGGCCAATGTTCTCAATAGTGCTGACCAGAGTGTTGTCTGCCCTGATTAAATACATGTGCAGCTACATTTTTCCCCCAGGTGGAGGATTTGGCCACAGTGAAAGCTGACTTCTATGTAATGGGACATATCCCCAACATCATTGGGTCAATTGATGTAAACATATTGCATTTGTCGTCCCCCCAGGAAAATGAACAGGTGTGCTTGGCAGACCAGTACACCTTCCATGCCAATGCTAAGTATCCTGGGTGGGTGCATGATGTCTTTATCCTGAGGAATAGCAGCATCACAAATGTGATGGGCCAACTACAGAGCCACAGGGTGTGGCTAATAGGTGAGCCCTGGTTCCCTCCCAATAGATGTTGGTGTATGAGTACGGTGTGGGCCAAGGGGGATAGTGTGTGGCTAAATGTTGTCCCTCGATATTTGCAGGTGACTCTGGTTACCCAAACCTATCATGGCTACTGACCCCTGTGAGGAATCCCAGGACAAGGGCAGAAGAATGTTACAATAAGGCACATGGGCGAACAAGAAGGAATATCAAGCGTAGCTTTAGCCTCCTGAAGGCCAGGTTTCGGTGCCTTCATCTAACAGGTGGATCCCTGTGCTACTCACCCAAGAAGGTCTGCCAGATAATCGTGGCATGTTGCATGTTGCACAACCTGGCCCTGAGAAGCCACTTGCCTTTTCTACAGGAGGAGGAGGCTGGAGATGTCCGTGTGGCAGCAGTGGACCCTGTGGACAGTGAAGCTGAGGAGGCAGAAGATGATGATGAGGACAACAGAACTGCAGTGATTCGACAATACTTCCAATGACACACAGTTAAGACAGTGTTACTTCACATTTCATTGTCAATTATTTGTATATCTTTGGCACTGGCATGCTGTTATTTCCCACTTCTATGCCCACTTACTTTTTGCAACTCATTTTGCAGATGTTGGTGCCCCACTATTGCTCCTGGTGTGATCACTGCAGCAAGCTAAAAGTCTTTCCTATTTGAACATTACTGTACATTTGAATTGCAATGTTAGAACCTGGTTGAACGAATACATACTTAAATAACTTTGACATACTCCATACTAATATTGAGTCCTGTGGCGGGGCCTCCTGTCCATTAGTGGCAGCGAAGGTGGAAGGCAGTTCAGGTGTCTGGCTAGTGACAGGGGCCCACTGTTGTGAGGCTGCCTCCCTCATAATGTTGGCCATGTCTGCCAGCACCCCTGCTATGGAGATCAGGGTGGTGTTAATGGCCTGCAAGTCTTCCCTGATCCCCCGGTATGGTCCTTCCTGCAGCCACCTGTTCTTCTGCACGTTGGGCAGGATCTGGCCCAGCGTATCCTGGGAATGTTGGTATGCTCCCAGGCTCTTTGTGAGTGCCTCCTGGAGAGTCGGTTCCCTGTGCCTGTCCTCCCCCTGGTACATAGCAGTCCTCACAGTTTCCCTGTTGGCCTGTGCCTCTGTCCCCTGAACTGCGTGCCCACTGCCACTGATCCCAGATCCCTGATTGTCTTGGGTATGAGGTATGCTCTGGGGCCCCTGTAGTGGTGGACACACTGCTGATTGACGTGTCCTGGGGACAGAGGTATGGGTACGCTGGGTGGGTGCTGTAGTGGTGTTTCCTGATGGGGGAGACTCTGCGGTGGTGTGTGACTGTGCCTGGGTAACCAACTGTCCAGAGGTCCCTGATGGGCCTGGTTGGTCATCCAGATTCAGGCGACCAGAGTTGCTGTCATCACTGTGGGACTCTTCTGTTAGGGGACCGGATAGTGCTGGTACCTCTTCGCCACTGAAATTGGTTTGGGTACCTGTGGGGATGTAAATGCACTGTTATTGTTTCTGCGGGTGACATATTGTTCATCGGTGGGTTGCGCTCTTTGGTTGTATTTACCCTGGCAACTTTCACTTGTGTAAGTTTTATGTGGTGGGCTAGCTGATTCTTTTTAGTGTCAATGATTTGGTGATAGGTGTCCATGCATTGGTATGGCATGCAGGGCTTGGCATTGAGATGAGTGATATGTGATGGTGGGGTGTTTGGGAGGTGGTGGAGTGATAAGAGTGAGGGTGAGGGTATGTGATGGCATGCAGGTAGGGGGGTGATAGTGATAGTGAGTTGACTTACCAGAGTCCAGTCCTCCTGCTAGTCTGGCCAGGCCCTCAGGATGCATGCTTGCCAAGACTTGCTCCTCCCATGTTGTTAGTTGTGGGGGAGGAGCTGGGGGTCCACCGCCAGTCCTCTGTACAGAGAATTGGTATCTTGCTACCATGGAACATACCTTCCCCTGTAGGTCAATCCACCTCTTCCTGATGGCATCCCTTGTTCTTGGGTGCTGTCCCACTGCATTGACCCTGTCCATAATCCTCTGCCATAGCTCCATCTTCCTTGCAATGGATATCTGCTGCACCTGTGCTTGAAATAATTGTGGCTCTACCCCGATAATTCCCACCACCATGACCCTTAGCTCCTTCTCTGAGAATCGGGGCTGTCTTTGTGGTGCCATGGGTGTTGTGGGAGTTGTGTGGGTGAGGGTGTGTAGGGTGATGTGTTGGGTGTGTGATATGGGGTGCATGGGTGTGGTATAGGTGATGGTGGTGTGTGGCTCTGATCTTGTCTGTGGTTGCAGTGTCTGCCTCATGCCAATTGTTTGTATTCGTAAAGGGTTGTGGGTAATGTGGGTGTGTTGTTTATAGTGGTGTGGGTGTGTGGGTGTGGTGTGTGTATGGGTGTCAGGTGTGTGTAGTTGGAACTGTCCAATGTGGTGTTGTTTTGTATGTGTGTGTGTATTTTGAGCTTAGCAGTATGTACTGCCAATGGTTTACCACCATTGAATGTCCACCATGGTGATTTGTGGGTCATAATGTGATGAACGTTGTTCTGTTGGCGTAACAGTGTGGATTTGGATACTGCCAGTTTATTACTGACCTTAGATGTGGCAGAATTGTGTCTGTGGCTGAATAGTGACGGATTGGTGTGTGTGTGTGTCATAATATTGTGAACGCATATCCGCCGCCCCGTGCGGTATGTTGGTGGCAGTCAGCATGGTGGTAAGTGGGATTTACTGCCAATGTCAGAATGAGGGCCTAAATACTATTTACAGTGTTCACATTCTAAGGTGTTTTTTACAAACAGGACACATCTATGGTATGGACAGTCCCTATGGCATATTTAAATTTAACCACTTTCAAAAGTGGTTCAAGAAGTGACAGTTGAATGAATAATGGTTGGTATTTCTTTATAATAATTGTGTTTTAATATAACTATTATCACTACATACTGAAATTCAATGTAGTGGTAAGAAAATACTATAAAAAGTGTCCACCGTCTTGAAAGTACTCACAGAGGTAGTCACTAATGGATTGCCTCCCCCTGCTTCTGCAGGCTTTCCTGAAGAGGACCTTGGTTTCTTATCTCCTGGGGGTGGGATTTCTTACCCGGGTTACTAGATATGGGCCTTTGGGAAGACTCCTTTTGTTTACCCTTGTTCCCCCCATTGTTGGTAGGAACCCTTCCCACCCTTGGCAGAATCTCCCCAATATACCTTCTTGTGGACTCCAGTACTCACCCAGCGGTCGGCCTCCATAGCAAGCTTCCTGGGGTCAGTCCACTTACTATCAGGCAAGTCCTGGTGCAGCTCTGCAGACTAGACAAGTGCTCCCACACAATTGGGTTGTACAGCCCCTGAAAATCTGTCACCTTACTTCCCTTAACCCAACCATCCAGTGCTCTATAGAAAGAATCTACACATTCTTTCACCACCAGGTCTGGGACTCAGTATTTTATACTCTGTCTAGACTGATCTCTGTGCTTGTCAGGAGTGAGACCATACCCAGTGAGAAGGGCCTCCTTCATGTCGGCATAGGTGATTTTGTATCTCTTACCAAAAGCTAGCACAGTGTCCCTCCCCTCCTCTGTAAAGTGGTTCCACAATCCTGCTCCCCAATTCTTCTCAGGGACCATTCATGTGGATAGATGCCTTGCTTCCCTGAAACCACCTCTGGATGTCATCTCTCGTCTTGTAGTCTCTTCCTACATTTTTGGGAATGTGTACTATTATATCTGACTGCGCTGGGGTATTGCTGCTACCATCATTGCTGGATCTACTCTTCTGATCCAGCTCCTTTACTCTCAGCTCATGATCCAAGAGCATTTTCTCCTCCTCCATTTGTAACCTCTCAAACTCAATCTGGTGCCTCCTGGCTTCTCTCCTGTCCTCTAGCTCCTCTGGAGTTAGGCTCTTAGAACCACCACTGCTGCCTGGCCCATTAGGTACCTCCTCCCTTGCACCTCCAGTACCCTTAGCACATCTTCTCCTGGATTTGGGTCCATAGACTTCCTCATGGATCCACAGACTGTCCCCTGGTAGTTCTGGCTGCTATCCAGGCCCTCAGTGCTTTGTGTATCTCCTCCTTTTTGGTGAGACCTTTGACTAGAACTTTGAGATTTCTTAAAACTGCCTTCAGTTCCTTCACTGTGTAGGTTTCAAACCTACCCTCCTCAGAAACCAAATCCTGGGATGCCACTGATGATGCTCTTGAATGAGACATGATGTTGTTGGAGTTCAAAGATAAAAAATCAAAATCAAAACCCTGTATGTGGCACGTAGTGGTCTGCGATATGGTAGTAGTGTGCACCAATCACTGTAGGTGAAGTGCAAATGCAAATCCTATCCTCACAGCTGACAACCAATGTTAGAAATGGGTTTCTAGTTGGTAGTCGATTTGCACCCTGTCGAAGTAGGGACCCTCACTCTTGTCAGGATAAGGGATATTTCCGCTCAAATGACCCCTGCTCACCCCCTTGGTAGCTTGGCATGAGCAGTCACGCTTATGTCAGAAGCAATGTGTAAAGCATTTGCACATAACACACAGTAACACAGTGAAAACACTACAAAAGTACACCACATCAGTTTTAGACAAATAGCCAATATTTATCTCTGTAAAACAAGACCAAAACAAGAATAATCCAATATACAGTGCTAAAGATATGAATTTTGTAAGATTTAACTTAGAAATACAGTTCCTTGAACTTGACAGCTCCACCTGGGGCTATCACGGCACTGTGATCAACAAAACCAACAGTTCAGACTGGTCGTGGCATAGCGGGCCATCTCTGCTGTCAGGAAGACCCGCAAACAGTACCTTTGGATTTGCAGGGCATAGTGATCTTCGCTGTGAGCTCTGGAGAGTGGCGTCACATTGTCGGTTCTGGAGTCGGTGAGGGGTTCGTCGAGCCCTTGAAGCCACACGTGTTGGGGATCGCACTCCAGGCTGATGAAGTCAGGAGCGCTGGCGTGGATGGTGTTGGGGCTGCAGTATGAAGCAGGACGATGTGACTTGCAGTGCCCACAGGTCACGATGCAGGCAGCGACTCTGTGATGGCATCCAGCAGCGCCAGTGAGACCAGGGCTGCGGTGTGAAGCGGAGTGGTGTGACGTGCGGTGTCACTAGGTCCCGGTGGAGGCAGTGTCATCATTGTTGCTGAAGTGCTGTCTGTCGTTGGTAGGACCAAGTTGGAGGTAGGGTGTGGGACGGGCTCCGTACAGCATCCACGGGTTGCAGTGCAGACAGGGACGTCTGTTGACGACAAAGGAGTCCATGGTGCTGGCGTTGGTGGACTGGGACTGCCGTGCGGGATGGGTTGGTGCTTTGTGTTCTTCATAAGCAGTGTCCATAGGCCACGGTGCAGGCAGTGGCACCTGTGTTGGCAGGAGCATTGTCGTCTGGGGTGCCCAGGCTGCAGTGTGAGCAAGGCATTGTCTGAGTGTGGGGCCCACAGGTCGCGGTGCCAGGAGCGGCTCGGTGAAGTCATCTGATGATGGAGTCGGTGAGACCAGGCACGGGGTGCAAAGTGGGACAGTGCAGCTCCGTGTAGCGTCGGCAGGTCACGGTGCAGGCCAGCAGCATTGTTGATGGTGTTGCAGTGGTTTTTCTTCTTCAACAGCACAAAACACACAGTTTCCAGTGCTGTAGGTAGATGAAACTAAAGTCTTTTATATCCCTGAGACTTCCAACAGGAGTCAAGCTCTACTCCAAGCCCTTGGAGAGCTTTCTCAAGCAGGATACACAGCAAAGTTAACCCTTTGCACCCTTTTAAGGCAGAAGCAGCAACTGCAGGCCAATCCAGCAAAGCAACACAGCAAAGGGACAGTACTCCTCCTCCAGCTCTTCAGCTCTTCTCCTTGGCAGAGGCTTCTCTTGATTACAGAAATATTCTAAAAGTCTAGGGTTTGGGGTCCAATACGTATACCCCTTTCTGCCTTTGAAGTTGGCAAACTTCAAAGGAAAGTCTAATTTCTTTACAAGATCCTTCCTTGTCCATGCCAGGCCCCAGACACACACCAGGGGATTAGAGACTGCATTGTGTGAGGGCAGTCACAGTCCTTTTGGGTGTAAGTGACCACTCCTCCCTCCACTCTAGCTCAAATGACTTATCGGGATATGCAGGCTACACCCAGCTCCCCTTGTGTCACTGTGTAGAGGAGAGGTGTAAACAGTCAAACTGAACAGACAGAGAATGCACAAACTGGCAGTCACAGGATGGTTTAAGCAAGAAAATACCTACTTTCTAAACGTGGCATTTTCAACCTAAAAATCTAAAAACAAATTTCACTAAAAGATGTATTTTTAAATTGTGAGTTCAGAGACCCCTAACTTAATATTTCTGTCTGCTTTCAAAGGGAATCTGCAATGTAAAGTTATTTAAAGGCAGCCCCCATGTTAACCTATTAGAGAGACAGATCTTGCAACAGTGAAGACTGAACTTAGCAGTATTTCACTATTAGGACATGTAACACACATCAGTATATGTCCCACCTTTAACATACACTGCACCCTGTCCGTGGGAGTACCCAGGGCCTACCATAGGGGTGTCTTACATGTAGTAAAGGGGAAGGTTTAAACCTGGCAAGTGTGTATACTTGCCAGGTCGAATTGGCGGTTTAAAACTGCACATACAGACACTGCAATGGCAGGTCTGAGCCATGTTTACGGGGCTACTCATGTGGGTGGCACAATCAGTGCTGCAGGCCCACTAGTAGCATTTTATTTACAGGCCCTGGACACCCCTAGTGCACTTTACTAGGGACTTACCAGTAAATCAAATATGCCAATCATGGATAAACCAATCAACAGTACAATTTACATAGGGCACACTTGCACTTTAGCACTGATTAGCAGTTGTAAAGTGTGCAGAGTCAATAAGCCAGCAAAAACAGAGTCCAGTACACCATAAAAACAGGAGGTCAGAAAGCAAAAAGACAGGCGAGACACATCAAAAACCTGCTAGGTCTAACAGCATATGTATACACAAAAAGAAACACACACATACAAAAATACAGCCAGCCACAGATACACTGAAACACTCAGGCCCTCATTACAACATTGGTGGTAAATCCCTTTACCGCCGTGCAGAAGACCGCCAACACACCGCTGCGGCGGCGGAATTCCGCTACAGCTATTACGACCCACAGCTCGGAATCCACCATAATGCAGACACCCACACAAGTCCGCCACAGCAAAGGTCAGTGATAAACTGGCGATAGCAAAACCGACACCGTCACGCCAACAGGAATACGCCCACACTATCACGACCCACGAATCCACGTGGTGGTCTTTCAACCGCGGTATTCCATTGGCGGTGCACACCGCTGTGCTCAAAATACACACACATTTACAAAACACAACCACATTGGACAATTTGAAATACACACACCTGATGCACATACACACACCACTCCCGCACACCAATCTAATATAAAACACACACCCACATCACCCACAAACTCGTAGTACCGAAATTTATAAAGAAGGCCAGAGAGAGACACCACCAGAAACAACACTAGCATCCTCAGACACACAACATCATCACTCACACAACATTCACGCACCTCAAAGAACACACAACAACACATCCCCTCACACATCACAACACACACCACCTCACACATCACCCACACCACATCATGGCACCTCAACAACACCCCAGGTTCTCTGAGGAGGAGCTCAGGGTCATGGTTGAGGAAATCGTCAGGGTAGAGCCGCAGCTATTCGGATCACAGGTGCAGCACACCTCCATTGCTAGGAAGATGGAGCTATGGTGCAGAATCGTCGACAGGGTCAACGCAGTGGGACGGCATCCAAGAACTAGGGATGACATCAGGAAGAGGTGGAACGACATACGGGGGAAGGCGCATTCTGTGGTCTTCAGACACCAGGTTGCAGTACAGAGGACTGGCGGTGGACCCCCACCTCCTCCCCCACAACTAAAAACATGGGAGGAGCAAGCCTTAGCAATACAGCATCCTGAGGGCCTCGCAGGAGTAGCAGGAGGAATGGACTCTGGTAAGTCAACTCTTAACTATTATATCCACCACCCTACCTGCATGCCATCACATACCCCCACCCTCACCCCCATCACTCCAACACCTCCCATATGTCCCACTATTACAACCCACCCATCCCAACACCAAGCCCTGCATGCAACACCAAAGTATGGACACCCATCACCAAATCATGTCCACTACAGATAACCACACAGACCCCAAACCAAATATCACACAAGGACCTAGACAAGAATACAAGCACTGGAGTACAGGGTCACTCACCCTTTGCACACAATGGCACACACAGATGCAATAATCATGCCTTTACACCCCTGCAGGACCCCTACCCAATGTCATCGGACAGGAGGTTAAAGACATATCCAGTCCCCCGACAGAAGAGGCCCACAGTGATGACAGCAGCTCTGCACAACTGGATTAAGATGAGCAGCCCTGCCCATCTGGGACCTCGGGACAGTAGGTTCCCCTGACACTGGCACAAGCCACCACAGAGCCTCCCCCTCAGGAAACACCACCACAGCACCCACCCAGCGGGCCCATCCCTCTGTCCCCAGGACACGTCAAGCAGCAGTGTGTCCACCACTACAGGGAAACCAGGCAAACCCACCAACCCAAGAAAATCAGGGACCTGGGGGCAGTGGCAGTGGGCACACGGTCCAGGGGACAGAGGAACTGGAAAACAGGGGAACTGGGAGGACTGCTGTGCGACAGGGGGAGGACAGGCCCAGGGAACCCACTCTCCACAAGGCCCTCTCCAACATCCTGGGAGCATACCATAATTTACAGGAGACGATGGCAACGGTACTGGCCAACTTTCAGGAGACCAAGCGGGTGCAGGAGGAACACTATCTGGGGATCAGGGAGGAACTGAAGTCCATTAACACCACCCTGGTCACCATTGTAGTGTGCTGCCAGACCTTGTCAACACCAGGAGGGACACTGTGCACAACAAGGGGCCCCTGACACTATCCTGGATGATGAACAGCCTTCCAGCTCGGCCGGCGCTAGTGGACAGGAGGCACTGCCACAGGACCACGACACCAGCACCCCACCCCCTGCAGATGAAGAGCCACCCCACAAACGGTCCCTGAGATCCAGGAACAAGACAGAGAACATTGCCAAAACCCCCACCAGGAAATGAGACCCCCCTGAATGTCACCCTTCTGTCCCACTTTGTCACCCTGTCCATCCTTCAACTGCCCTTGCTCCACTTCCTATGCCCCTTTGGACAATGCACCTGTGAAACAAATAGGCTGGACTCTGCCATGTCAATTTTACAACCCCCTCCACTTAATTGCACAGAAATAAACACACATCAATCACAAAACAATCTGGAGTCAGTCTGTGCTTTCACAAATGTGTAATTGCAATAACTATGGAATGTAGCAATGTCAATTTAATTGTCCACATACCGATGAAACACAGGTGTACGGCTGGAGGAAATATAGCAGAGGTCACAAAGTGGGACCCACATCTGTTAAATGGAAAGGCAAAGTGACAAGTCAGGGTCCATATACTGAGTGAAAATGACAGACTTATGATAGTTCAAACAATAGTATATGATGTGTGAGGCAGTGACATCTTCTTACCTGTGCCTCATATGGAGGCACCGGAACCTGGCCTTCAGGAGGCTGAAGGTCCGTTCGATCACCCTCCTAGTTCGCCCATGTGTCTCATTGTAACATTCCTCTGCCCTTGTCCTGGGATTTCTCACTGGGGTCAGTAGCCATGACAGGTTGGAGTACCCAGAGTCACCTGCAAATTTTGAGGGACAACTGTTAGACACACACTAACCCGTAGGGACAACCCCATACCAAGACAACTATTCCCACTGTATAGGGTCCTTGTCCTCACCTATTAGCCACACACAGTGCCTCTACAGTTGCCCCATCACATAAGGAATGCTGCTATTACTCAGAATGTAAGCGTCATGCACTGAGCCAGGAAATTTGGCATTCACATGGGAGATGTACTGGTTCGCCAAACACACCATCTGCACATTCATCGAATGGCAGCTCTTCCGGTTTCTGTACACCTGTTCACTCCTGCGTGGGGGTACCAAGGCCACATGTGTCCCATCAACGGCACCTATGATTTTGGGGATATGTCCCAGGGCATAGAAGTCCCCTTTCACTGTAGGAAAATCCTCAACCTGAGGGAAAACGATGTATCTGCACATGTGTTTCAGCAGGGCAGACAACACTCTGGGCAGCACGTTAGAGAACATTGGCTGGGACATCCCTGATGCAATGGCCACTGTTGTTTGAAAAGACCCACTTGCCAGGAAATGGAGTACTGACAGGACCTGCACTAGAGGGGGTTTCCCTGTGGGTTGGCGGATAGCTGATATCAGGTCTGGCTCCAACTGGGCACACAGTTCATGGATTGTTGCACGATCAAGTCTGTAGGTGACTATTACGTGTCTCTCTTCCATTGTCGACAGGTCCACCAGCGGTCTGTACACCAGAGGATGCCGCCATCTCATCACCTGCCCCAGCGGACGTGACCTATGGAGGAGAACAGCGAGCAGAAAGTCAGCCAACACTGAGGTATCACAAAATGTAATTTGCACACATTTATTAATCTGCAATGTGCCTGTTACTGTGTGTATGCAAGGCCTAGATAGGTGTGACGCAGTTATTATTAATGCTAAGTGGCCCCCTGAAATGGCGACTGCCTGACCTGTAAGGTGGGACAAGGGGATATGAGGTAACTGCACTGGCGTTCTACACCGTCGTGATAGGCGGACGAAGACTGCGGCGCATTCTTGCATTGGTTAACATTGGACCCTATGGGTCCCAGGAGCCAATGACGATGTACGCCGGCAGTGACATTACGCACCGCCGCGGACGTGATCGCCATTTTCTGTCTGTTCACTCACTTGATACCTGACCTTCAACAGGAGAGGACCTACACTACAATTGCTGCTGTGACCTTAGCCTGGAAGCGACGATGGCTCATGTGTCTGGGGAAAGGGCCCCTGCCTTCACTTCGGAGGAGTTGGTGAAACTAGTGGATGGGGTCCTCCCCCAGTACACACAACTGTATGGTCCTCCAGACAAACAGGTGAGTACACTGTGAGCATGCTGCATGGGCAATGCCTGTTTGGAGTGGTATGGATGGAAGATACATGGGGGATTGAGGCCTGCATGAGCAGACGGTGAGTGTATGTGCGTCAGGGCAAGGGTGGGAACGTCGGCCAATGAGTATGGCGGTCCGGGCGGGTAAAGATTTTCCTTTTCCCCTGTACTATTCCTCTAGGTTCAGCGCCCACCAGAAGAAGGATATTTGGTGTGCCATCGCCAAGGACGTCCGGACCCTGAGGGTCCACCACAGACGGAGCACCCACTGCCGGGAAAGATGGGAGGACCTTCGCCGCTGGAGCAAGAAGACGGCGGAGGCCCAGCTGGGGATGGCCTCCCAATGTGGGAGGGTTGCCTATCGCACCATGACCCCCCTGATGTTCCGAATCCTGGTGGTGGTGTATCCGGAGTTGGATGGGTGCTTGAGGGCATCACAGCAGCCACAAGGTGGTGAGTACAGTCACATTCATCTGACTCTGCACGCATTACGAGGTGTCTGGGTGGGGGAGATAAGCAGTGGGTTCCCCTAGGCCAGGGCGAGCTTGGTAGGCAAAGTCCCTGGTGAGGCAGGTTCAGGGGAACCTCAACCCCACTAGTGGTTAGTGCCATCTACACCTAGTCAGGCCCCTGTGACTTCCATGTGTGCAGTAGTCGGGCTTAGGCCTTGTACCCCATGGGCTTGTGAATAATCTAGGAACTATAAGTGCATGGCGTAGTGCAGAGGGCTGCTATGTCTGTAGTGTCCGCAAACGGTAGTGGTGTTGCATGCACTGAACATGTCTTTCTTCTATCTTCCCCCCCTTTTTCTGGTCTCCCTGTTCTTGTGTGCAATAGCATCATCAGACGGAGGAGCAGTGGCACCGGAGCAGGAGGAAGCTGCATCCCACTTGGCCCTGGAGGGTGAAACAACGGAGTCTGAAGCCACCAGTGGGACGGAGGGTGAGGGGAGCTCCACGGCGGGGACAAGAGGTGACAGCAGTGACAGCGACTCCTCCTCTGATGGGAGCTCCCTTTCAGTGGCGGGCTCCTCTGTGCCCCCCGCATCAACAGGTACAGCTACCACCACCCCTACCAGCACTGCCCTCCCAGCAGCCCCTCAACATGTGCCCCGTGCCCGCTCACTCAGGAGGATGGGCATTTCCTTCGCCCCAGGCACCTCAGGCCCTGCCCCAGTCAGCCCTGCTTCCCTCAGTGAGGAGGCTATTGACCTCCTGAGATCCCTCACTGTTGGGCAGTCTACCATTCTGAATGCCATCCAGGGGTTTGAGAGGCACTTGCAACAAACAAATGCATACCTGGAGGGCATTAATTCTGGCCAGGCAGCCCAACAGAGAGCATTCCAGGCTCTGGTCTCAGCACTGATGGCAGCCATTGTCCCTGTGTCCAGCCTCCCCCCTCCAACTTCCTCCGCCCAGACCCAATCCCCTGTACCTCAGCCTATCCCAAGCACACCATCAGACCAACATGCACACACCTCAACACACAAAAGTGGCTCAGGCAAACATAAGCACCACACATCCCACTGGCACTCACACAAGCATCATACCCATGCAGACATACCAACATCCACTGCCTCCACTGTGTCCCCCTCCTCCACATCTCCCTCCTCCCTCCCAGTCTCGTCTCCACTCACACCTGCATGCACTACATCTTCAGCCACTACCTCCATCACCAGCACGCCCATCACCACACACCGCTCACGTGCACTCACCACCCCCACTACCATTCACACATCCCCTGTGTCCTCTCCCAGTGTGTCAGTGAGCCCTCCTCCCAAAGTACACAAACGCAGGCACACACCCACCCAAAAGCTATCCACCTCACAATAGCCTCCAGCCCATGCACCTTCACCCAAATTCAGAAGACGTACACCTCCTGCAACCACTACCTCTTTCTCCATTCCCAAACCCCCTCCATCTACCCGTCCCAGTGTGTCTAAAAAACTTTTCCTGGCTAATATTGACCTCTTCCCTGCACTTCCCCGCCGTCCGTCCTCTAGGGCCAGGCTTTTCATGTCCTTACCCAGCACCTCAGCCATCACATCCCCAGCTACAGTGGTGCCAGCACTGCGGGCTATTGGAGTGCGCCAACAATCAGGGCTGTCAGTGTGCCACGGAGCAAGGGCAAAGACATTCCCCCACCTGCCAAGCTAAAATAGTTGCCCACATCCCGGAGGGAGAAGCAGAAAACACCTGCCACCAAGGGGTCAGGGAAAACGAAAGGGGATAGTGGCAAGACAGCTGCGCCACCATCAAAGGTGGGGAAGGGCCAGAAAGTGAAGGGCAGGTCAGGAGAGGGCATGGTGGCACCGACTGAGGGACCAGTGTCACACCTTCTTTCCACGTCGACGCCAACCTGTACGGCAGAGAAGACCGCCACCTGCACCGCCACCTGCACCGTCATCTGCACTGCCACAGACCCCGCCGCCAGCACCGCTGTCACAGAATCCGCCACCAGCACCGCTGTCACAGACCCCACCACCTGCACTGCCACCACAGACCCCGCCACTAGCACCGCCGCCACAGAGCCCGCCGCCAGCACCGCTGTCACAGAGTCCGCAGCCAGCACCGCTGCCACAGACCCCGCGGCAAGCACCGCTGCCACAGAACCCGCCACAAGTACTGCTGTCACAGACCCCGACACCAGCACCGCTGCCACAGAGCCCGCAACCAGCACTGCCGCCACAGAGCCTGCCGCCAGCACCACCGCCACAGAGCTTGCCGCAAGCACCGCCGTGACTGACACCGCTGCAAGCACCGCCAGCAGCCCCACGACATCCTGAGCCAGTGGCATCAACGCAGACATGGCTGCCATCCCCAGTGGTCAGTCGTCCGAGGCTGGTGATGAGTTCCAGGAGCCTGGTCCGCTTCCATGAAGCATAACTTTCAGTGGAGAAAGGCATCCACTACCTAAGTCCTTGGCAGGATGAAGCACTCTGGGCACCAAGCCCCCTCCAGAACCAGTGGAGAGATACATCCACTACCTCAGTCCTTGGCAGGGTGAAGCACTCTGGGCACCAATCCCCCTCCAGAACCAGTGGAGAGATACATCCACTGCCTCAGTCCTTGGCAGGATGAAGCACTCTGGGCACAAAGCCCCCTCCAGAACCAGTGGAGAAAGGCATCCACTACCTCATTCCTTGGCAGGATGAAGCACTCTGGGCACCAAGCCCCCTTAAGAACCAGTGGAGAGATACATCCACTACATCAGTCCTTGGCAGGATGAAGCACTCTGGGAACAAACCCCCCTCCAGAACCAGTGGAGAAAGGCATCCACTACCTCAGTCCTTGGCAGGATGAAGCACTCTGGGCACCAAGCCCCCTCCAGAACCAGTGGAGAGATACATCCACTACCTCAGTCCTTGGCAGGATGAATCACTCTGGGAACAAACCCCCCTACAGAACCAGTGGAGAAAGGCATCCACTACCTCAGTCCTTGGCAGGATGAAGCACTCTGGGCACAAAGCCCCCTCCAGAACCATTGGAGACTGTTATCCACTTGAGAGACTGTGGCTTTGCACTCTCCAGGATAAAGCAGTGGGCAAACTACCCACTGGAATGACCTGTGAGACTGTAGCTTTGCACTCCCCAGGATAAATCAGTTGGCAAACCACCCACTGTAAAGACTTGAGAGACTGGGGCTTTGCACTCCCCAGGATAAAGCAGTGGGCAAACCACCCACTGGAGGGACTTGAGAGACTGTGGCTTTGCACTCCCCAGGATACATCAATGGGCATGGAACCCCCTCGTGGAGCAGTGGCGTTGTGCGTTCATCAGGCTGAGGTGCCCCCCTCCCCCTCAGGTGCCTGTATATTTTCTATGTGATGCCCCTCCAGTGTTCTCTCCGTTTGGAGTCAGGTATCTACTGTGGGCCTCGCCCATGCATTTTGGACCCAGTGGTCCATGGACAATGATTGGTGCACTATCCGGACTTGTGTAGTTGGTGTACATAATTGTATATACTGGATTTTGAGTTTTGACTGATGGATTTTTTTTATTACAATCGTTCAAATCATTTCCTTTTGTCCTTGCCTTATTCAAGGGGGGGTGGTGGGGCGTATATGTAATGTTGCAGCATGTATTTGTGTGTATGGTGTGTGGGTGAGTGTGGGGGTGTTGCGTGTTGCATGTGTGTGTCACTCTCTTTTCCCTCCCCCTTTCCCTGTGTTGTAGGTGCAGTACTCACCGTGGTCGTCAACGCAGTCGTTGGAGCTCCTGATAGAGGAGCAGGAAGACCATCGCCGGCAGGATCTGCAGTTCTGGCTCCATGGCGTCCTGGTTCCTCGTGGGATGTGGAGAGGTGATTGTTTTCCCTTCTGTGTACTGTTTCCACCGTGTTTTTATTCATGTTTGTTCCGCCCCGGAAAAGGTGGCGGATAGCCGTGTTGTGATAGGGTGGGCGGTACATTGTCTTCCGCATGTCTGTTGGCGATGTCCGCCGCGCTGTTTGTTTGTACCGCCGTGGCGGTCAGAGTGTTAAAGTGCCTTTCTATGTTGGTGGTTTCCGCCACGTTCGTAATCCCATTTTTCCCGCCGGCCTGTTTGCGGTATTACCGCCGCTTTAACACCGACCGCCAGGGTTGTAATGAGGACCTCAGTCATTCACATACATCTCCACACAGTCGGTGACACATATACTCACATACAGACCTAAAGACATCTTTACATACAAAAATACATGCACAAACAGAGCTAGTCACACAAACTCATAGAGACACCCCACACATCCAATAACACACAAGCACACCCCTCTATACACATTCCACTCACAAATGCCACACTCCCAATAACACAAATACCCACATACACCTACACACAATTAGTGACACACATACTCACAGACACAGCTCAACACATATTCACACACACAAGTACACACACACACACAACTTCTTCCCACACACACATACCCCCACACTCAGTCACACACATAGCCACCCAGACATCCCTACATGGTCAGTCATACACACACACTTCCACACACCTCTACATTCCCTTGCATACCCACAATCACATTTGGTGATGTACACAGACATCCACATGATCACATTTAGTATCACGCAAACACACACACCTGCCCACTGATACACCCTCACACATTCAGATGTTTCTCACACTCACTTAGCCTACTGTCACATACACAGATACAAACATCCTCAAGAAAACACAGGTACTAACATAGACACAAAAATAAAACATTAATAGCTGCAAACAGTAACATATTAGCAAACAACATGTTATGTTTCTAACTTTGAACTAAACATTTTGGTTCTGAAAATAACCAATTTTTAGTTTTTAGGAACTTTTCGGATAATTTTTGTTGCCTTGAAATATCTGGGGTAACACAATATAAAAAGGATGATTTTATCTTGAAGTTTGTAGTTCTAAAACCTAAGTTTTTAATATTTGTTATCTTCCACATCTTTGTTGAATGCTGGTAATGAATGATCCCCTATACTGGTCACCTTGTTGGATTCACAGCATAATGTGACAGTCTTGTGCACTTTGGGCATGGGATGGTAGCCCTCAAATGACACTTGATTATACTGTGTTTCTAGGTGCTCACATAATATATATCTTATAAAAACAAACAATGAAAGTATTTTCACAACGTTCTGTAGTTCCTACATTTTTGGTGTAGAGCATTTAATTTATATGGTACATTCTACAAAACCACCAAGACTCTAAACCTGCTCACCTCAAATATATGATTTTTTAGCAGAGTTTTAAACATAGGATTACAGCAGTGCCACCCACACTGAGCTAGAGAAATGACAAAGTCATTTTGTTATTTGTTCCATGATGTCTTTAAGCATAAGATTACCTAGGGCCATCAATGCCAAACTGAAAAATGACAAAAGCTTTTATCAGTCTAGGTACAGTTTTAAAGCTCTGAATTAGTGAAATACCATGCAAGCAAACCTGGAATGAATATTTTCTGTGGGCAATATATGCAAAGAGGTTGGTGTTCTTTTCAGTTGCTAGTCTATGTGAATAAAGTGGTCTCTTGTGAGTATATTGGACCGGAGTGCATGTCATTGACTGGGAAACTGTATGTTATGTTAAATTAGATTGAGTTTTAAGATATGTATGTGTGGGTGTGTATATATATATATATATATATATTATATATATTTTTTAGAAATGGGGTCCTTGGTTGATAGTCAGGTTACCCCCTGTTCAAGCAAAGACCCTCACTCTAGTCAGGGTAAAAGAGAATCACCCTCAGCTAACCCCTGCTTACCCTCTTGGTTGCTTGGCAGAGCATTAGCCTTAACTTCAGAGTGCTAGGTGTAAAGTATGTGTACCAACACACACAGTAACCTAATGAAAACACTAAGAAAATGACAACACCAGTTTGGAAAAATAGGAAATATTTATCTAAATAAAACAAGACCAAAGCGACAAAAATCCAACATACACAAGTCAAGTTATGAATTTTTAAATATTAAACTCAAAAATAGTGCTTAGAAACAAAAAATGCTTTGATAAGGTGTTAACACGGCGTCGTGACGGGGTCGTTCCCAAGCCGACACCAGCAGAAAGTGTTCTAAAGTCTGTGGTTTGGGGTGCCCTTCTTATACCCAATTTCTCCTTTGAAGTAGGCCTACTTCAAAGTAAAGTCTCTTTTGAATGTGAAATCCTGCCTTGCCCAGGCCAGGCCCCAGACACTCACCAGGGGGTCGGAGACTGCATTGTGTGAGGACAGGCACAGCCCTTTCAGGTGTAAGTGACCACTCCTCCCCTCCCTCCTAGCACAGATGGCTCATCAGGAAATGCAGACTAAACCCCAGCTCCCTTTGTGTCACTGTCTAGTGCAGTGGTCTTCAAACTTTTTAATGCCGCGCCCCCCCAGTTGAAAAATAAAAATCACTGGGCCCCCCCTCAGAATTTTTCACAATTATTTTAGAAAGATGGCAATGTTTAAATATGTCTAAACCTATTTAAACATTGCAGTTAAGTACTGTTACCTTTTTTAAACTGCAATAACATGCTTCTGCTTAAAACAAAGGCATGTTATCTGTATAATATTTATTTTGGCCAGAGTTTGGCGCCCCCCCCCCCCCCGGATCACTTGAGGCCCCCCTAGGGGGGCCCGCCCCCCAGTTTGAAGACCTCTGGTCTAGTGTGAGGTGCAACCAGCCCAACTGTCAAACTGACCCAGACAGGGAATCCACAAACAGGCAGAGGTCCAGAAATGGTATAAGCAAGAAAATGCTCACTTTCTAAAAGTGGCATTTTCAAACACACAATCTTAAAATCAACTTTCCTAAAAGATGTAATTTTAAATTGTGAGCTCAGAGACCCCAAACTCCATATGTCCATCCACTCCCAAAGGGAATCTACATTTTAATCAGATTTAAAGGTAGCCCCCATGTTAACCTATGAGAGGGACAGGCCTTGTAACAGTGAAAAATGAATTTAGCAATAGTTCACTGTCAGGACATATAAAACACATTACTATGGCCCTCATTACAACCCTGATGGTAAATGACACTTACCGCTGTGCAGAAGATCGCCAACATACCGCTGCGGCCGCCGAATTCCCCTACAGGTATTACGACCCACAGCTCGGAATCTGCCATAATACAGACACCCACACAAGTCCGCCACACCAAAGGTCAGTGATAAACTGGCGATAACAAAACTGACACCATCACACCAACAGGAATACGCCCACACTATCACGACCCACGAATCAATGCGACGGTCTTTCAAGCGCGGTATTCCATTGGCGGTACAAACAGCTACACTCAAAATACACACACATATACAAAACACAACCGCATTGGACAAATCGAAATACACACACCTGATACACATACACACCCCACACCCACACACCCAATGCAATATAAAGCACACACTTACATCACCCACAAACCCTTACTACTAGAATTCTGAAACCACGCCAGAGAGTGGCACCACCATAAACAACACCAGCATCCACAGACACACAACACCATCACTTACACAACATCCACACACCTCAAACAACACACACCAACACATCCCCTCACACATCACAACACACACCACCTCACACATCACCCACACCACATCATGGCACTTCAACGACACCCCAGATTCTCTGTGGAGGAGCTCAGGGTAATGGTGGAGGAAATCGTTCGGGTAGAGCCACAGCTCTTCGGATCGCAGGTGCAGCACACCTCCATTGCAAGGAAGATGGAAGTATGGCGAAGAATTATCAACAGAGTCAACGCAGTGGTGCAGCATCCAAGAACTAGGGATGACATCAGGGAGAGGTGGAACGACCTGCGGGGAAAGGTGCGTTCAGTGGTCTCCAGACACCAGATTGCTGTAAAGTGGACTGGCGGTGGACCCCCACCTCCTCCCCCACAACTAACAACATGGGGGGAGCAAGTCTTGGCAATACTACATCCTGAGGGCCTTGCAGGAGTAGCAGGAGAACTGGACTCTGGTAAGTCAAATCTTTACTACCTTATTCCCCCCACTGCATGCCATCACATACTCCCACTCTCACCCTCACCCTCACCCCCATCACTCCAACACCTCAGATATGCCCCACTATCACAACCCACCCATCCCAATACCAAGCCCTGCATGCAACACCAAAGCATGGACAACCATCACCAAAGCATGTCCACTACAGATACCCACACATACCCACAAACCAAATATCACACAAGGACAAAGTCAAGAATGCAAGCACTGGAGTACAGGGTCACTCACCCATTGCACACGATGGCACACAGATGCAATAATAATGCCTTTACACTGCTGCAGGACGCCTACCCAATGTCACCGGACAGGAGGTACCAGACATATCCAGTCCCCCCACAGAAGAGACCCACAGTGATGACAGCAGCTCTGCACAATCGGATCAAGATGGCCAGCCCGGCCCATCAGATAACTCAGGAAAGTTGGTTCCCCTGACACTGGCACAAGCCACCAGAGAGCCTCCCCCTCAGGAAACACCAACACAGCACCCACCCAGCGAGCCCATCCCTCTGTCCCCAGGACACGTCAAGCAGCAGTGTGTCTGCCACTACAGGGAACCCAGGCAAACCCACAAACCCAAGACAATCAGGGACCTGGGGGCAGTGGCAGTGGGCACACGGTTCCAGGGCAGAGGCTCAGGAAAGCAGGGAAGCTGGGAGGACTGCTGTGCGACAGGGGGAGGACAGGCCCAGGGAACCCACTCTCCACCATCAATGAGCTTACCATCATTCCCAGGAGACGATGGCAACAGTATTGGCCAAGTTTCAGGAGACCCAGTGGCTGCAGGAGGAACACTATCTGGGGATCAGGGAGGACCTGAAGTCCATTAACAACACCCTGGTCACCATTGCAGGGGTGCTGAAAGACCTTGTCAACACCAGGAGGGACACTGTGGCATAACAAAGGGCCCCTGACTCTAGCCTGGACAATGAACAGCCCTCCACCTCCGCCGGCGCTAGTAGACAGGAGGCACCACAACAGGAACACAACACCAGCACCCCACCCCCTGCAGATGGAAAACCACCCCCCAAACTGTCCCTGAGATCCAGGAACAAGACAGAGAACATTGCCAAGACCCCTGCCAGGAAATGAGACCCCCTGAATGTCACCCTTCTGTACCACTTTGTCACCCTGTCCATCCTTCAACTGCCATTGTTCGACTTCCTATGCCCCTTTGGACAATGCACCTGTGAAACAAATAGACTGGACTCTGCCATATACAAACCTCCACCACCCCCCCTGACCATTTTACAACCAGCACCACTTATTTGCACAGAAATAAACACACTTCAATCACAAAACAATCTGGAGTCAGTCTGTGCTTTCACAAACGTTTAATTGCAATAACCATGGAATATAGCAATGTCAATTTACTTTGCACATACCAATGTAACACAGCTGTAGGCCTGGAGGAAATATAGCAGAGGGCACAAAGTGGGACCCACATCTGTGAAATGGAAAGGCAAAGTGACAAGTCAGGGTCCAAACACTGATTGCAAATGACAGACTTATGCTAGCTCCAATAGGAGTATGAGATATGGGAGGCAGTGACATCTTCTTACCTGTGTCTCACTGGACGTATTGCATGATTATGTTGTTTCTGTTGTCGATATCCTCTTCTTTTGCCTCCTCTTCTTCACTGTCCACAGGCTCCACAGCTGCCACAAGACCACCAGCTGGCCCATCCTCCTGCAGCAAAGGCACCTGGCGTCGCAAAGCCAGGTTGTGCAGCATACAGCAGGCCACGATGATCTGGCACACCTTCTTTGGTGAGTAGTAGAGAGAACCACCTGTCATATGGAGGCACCGGAATCTGGCCTTCAGGAGGCCGAAGGTTTGTTCAATCACCCTCCTAGTTCGCCCATGTGCCTCATTGTAGCGTTCCTCTGCCTTTGTCCTGGGATTCCTCACTGGGGTCAGTAGCCATGACAGGTTGGGGTAACCAGAGTCACCTGCAAATATTGAGGGACAATTGTTAGACACACACTAACCCTTAGGGACAACCCCATACCCAGACACCTATTCACACTGTATGGGGTCCTTGGCCTCACCTATTAGCCACACATGGTGCCTCTACAGTTGCCCCATCACATAAGGGATGCTGCTTTTCCTCAAAATGTAAGCGTCATGCACTGAGCCAGGAAACTTGGCATTCACATGGGAGATGTACTGGTCTGCCAAATACACCATCTGCACATTTATAGAATGGTAGCTCTTCCGGTTTCTGTACACCTGTTCGCTCCTGCAGGGGGGTACCAATGCCACATGTGTCCCATCAATGGCACCAATGATGTTGGGGATATGTCCCATGGCATAGAAGTCACCTTTCACTGTGGTAAATCCTCCACCTGAGAAAACACGGTGTAGCTGCGCATGTGTTTCAGCAGGGCAGACAGCACTCTGGACAACACGTTAGAGAACATTGGCTGGGACATCCCTAATGCAATGGCCACTGTTGTATGAAAGGAACCACTTGCCAGGAAATGGAGTACTGACAGTACCTGCACTAGAGGGGGTATCCCTGTGGGATGGCGGATAGCTGACATTAGTTCTTGCTCCAACTGGGCACACAGTTCCTGGATTGCTGCACAATCAAGTATGTAGGTGACTATGATGTGTCTCTCTTCCATTGTTGACAGGTCCACCAGCGGTCTGTACACTGGAGGATGCCGCCATCTCATCACCTGCCCCAGCGGACGTGCCCTATTGAGGAGAACAGCGCGCAGACAGTCGTCCAACACTGAGGTATCACAAAATGTCATTTGCACACATTTATTAATCTACAATGTGCCTGTAACTGTGTTTATTCAAGGCCTACATTGGTGTGACTCAGTTATTATTAATGCCATGTGGCACCCTGAAATGGCGGTTGCCTGGCCTGTAAGGTGGGACAAGGTGATATGAGGTAACTGCGCTGGCATGCTACACCGTCACGGTGGGCGGTCGAAGACCGCGACGCAATTCCGCATTGGTTAACATTGGGCCCTATGGGTCCGAGGAGCCAATAACAATGTACGCCGGCGGTGACGGTACGCACTGCCGCGGACGTGACCACAATTTTCTGTCTGTACACTCACTTGATACCTGACCTTCAACAGGAGAGGACCTACACTGCAAGTGCTGATGTGACCTGTGTCTGGAAGCGACAATGGCTACAGTGTCTGGGGAAAGGGCCCCTGCCTTCGCTTCGGAGGAGTTGGAGAAACTAGTGAATGGGGTCCGCCCCCCGTACACGCAACTGTAAGGTCCTCCAGACAAACAGGTGAGTACACAGTGAGCATGCTGCATGGGCAATGCCTGTTTTGAGTGGTGTGGATGGAAGATACATGGGGGGGGCTGAGACCTGCATGTGCAGACGCTGAGTGCATGTGCGTCAGGGCAAGGGTGGGAACGGGGGCCAATGAGTATGACGGTCTGGACGGGTAAAGAATTTCCTTTCCCCTGTACTATTCCTCTAGGTCAGCGCCCACCAGAAGAAGGCTATTTGGCGTGCCATCGCCAAGGACATCCCGACCCTGGTGGTCCACCACAGATGGAGCACCCACTGCCGTAAAAGATGGGAGGACCTGCACCACTGGAGCAAGAAGATGGCGAAGGCCCAGCTGGGGATGGCCTCCCAACGTGGGAGGGGTGCCCATCGCACCATGACCCCCTGATGTTCCGGATCCTGGAGGTGGCACATCCGGAGTTGGATTGGCGCTTGAGGGCATCACAGCAGCCACAAGGGGGTGAGTACACTCTCATTCAGCTGACTCTGTGCACAGTCTGAGGTGTCTGGGTGGGGGATGTGGGCAGTGGGTTCCCTTAGGCCAGGGCGATCGTGTTCGGCAAGGTCCCTTGTGAGGCAGGCTATGTGGCACCCCAACCCCACTAGTGGTTAGAGCCATCTACACCTAGTCAGGCTCCTGTGACTTCCAGGTGTGCAGCAATCGGGCTTAGGCCTTGCACCCCATGGGCATGTGATTAATCTAGGAACTATAAGTGCATGGTGTAGTGCAGAGGGCTGCTGTGTCTGTTGTGTCCGCCAAAGGTAGTGGTGTTGCATGCACTGAACATGTCTGTCTCCTGTCTCCACCCCCCTTTTTGTGGTCTCCCTGTTCTTGTCTGCAATAGCATCATCAGGCGGAGGAGCTTTGGCACCGGAGCAGGAGGGAGCTGCATCCCACTTGGCCCTGGAGGGTGAAGCAACGGAGTCTGAAGCCACCAGTGGGACGGAGGGTGAGGGGAGCTCCACGGCAGGGACAGGAGCAGAGACCAGCGACAGCGACTCCTCCTCTGATGGGAGCTCCCTTGCGGTGGCGGGTCCCTCTGTACCCACTGCATCAATAGGTACAGCCGCCACACCTCCTACCAGTACCGCCCTCCCAGCAGCCCCTCAGCGTGTGCCCCGTGCCGGCTCACTCAGGATGGTGGGCATCTCCTTCGCCCCAGGAACCTCAGGCCCTGCCCAGTCAGCCCTGCTGCCCTCAGTGAGGAGGCTATTGACCTCCTGAGATCCCTCACTGTTGGGCAGTGTACCATTCTGAATGTCATCCAGGGTGTTGAGAGGCATTTACAACAAACAAACCTGGAGGGCATTCATTCTGGCTAGGCAGCCCAACAGAGAGCATTTCAGGCTCTGGCCTCAGCACTGATGGCAGCCATTGTCCAGTGTCCAGCCTCCTCCCTTCAACCTCCTCCACCCAGACCCAATCCCCTGTACCTCAGCCTATCCCAAGCACACCATCAGACCAGCATGCACACACATCAACACACAAGAGTGGCTGAGGCAAACATAAGCACCACACATTCCACAGGCACTCACACAAGCATCATACCCATGCACACGTACCAGCATCCACTTCCTCCACTGTGTCCCTCTCCTCCACGTCTCCCTCTTCCCTCCCAGTCTCATCTCCACTCACACCTGCATGCACTACATTCTCAGCCACTACCTCCATCACCAGCACGCCCATCACCACACACCGCTCACGTGCACTCACCGCCCCCACTACCATTCACACATCCCCAGTCTCCTCTCCCAGTGTGTCAGTGAGCCCTCCTCCCAAAGTACACAAACGCAGGCACACACCCACCCAACAGCCATCCACCTCACGACAGCCTCCAGCCCATGCACCCTCACCCAAATTCAGCAGACATACACCTCCTACAACCACTACCTCTTCCTCCACTCCCAAACCCCCTCCATCTACCCGTCCCAGTGTGTCTAAAAAACTTTTCCAGTCAAACCTCGACCTCTTCCCTTCACCTCCCCCGTCCTTCCCCAGGGCCAGGCTTTCCAGGTCCCAGCCCAGCACCTCAGCCACCACATCCCCAGGCACAGTGGTGCCAGCAACTGCGGGGTCATGGAGTGTGCCAACCATCAGGGCTGCCAGTGTGCCACGGAGCGAGGGCAAGGACATTCCACCACCTGCCAAGGTTAAAAAGGTGCCCACATCCCAAAGGGAGAAGCCAAAAACACCTACCACCAAGGGGTCAGCGAAAATGAAAGGGCATAGTGGCAAGACAACTGCGCCACCATCAAAGGTGGGGAAGGGCAGAAAACTGAAGGGCAGGTCAGGAGAGGACATGGTGGCACCTACTGAGGGACCAGTGTCACACCTTCTGTCCACGTCCACGCCAACCTGTATGGCGGCGAACACTTCCACCTGCACCACCACCTGCATTGCCACCTGCACCGCTACCTGCACCGCCTCCAGCCCATCTACCGCCACTGCGACAGTCGCCAGCCTCTTCCCCGGTGGGCAGCCGTCCGAGGCTGCAGGAGACATCCTGCTTTCTCACTCAGTTGGTGCTGACATATGCTCCGCCACCACAGACCCCTCCGCCAGCACCGCCACCACAGACCCCACAGCCAGCACTGCTGCCACTGACCCCGCAGCCAGCACCACCGCCACAGACCCCGCAGCCAGCACTGCCACGACTGACAACACCACAAGCACCGCCATGACTGACACCACCGCAAGCACCGCCAGCTTCCCCGCGATGACCTCAGACAGTGGCAACACAGCAGATATGGCTGCCATCCCCAGTGGTCAGTCGTCCAAGGCTGGTGGTGAGTTCAAGGACCCTGTGCAGCTTCCATGAAGCATCACTGTCATCACAGTTGTCACCTGCATATGGAACGCGAAGCCACAGCAGTGTGGGGTATGTCTCTGCCTCCATGGCGTATAATGCTACCTGTACCTCGGCAATCTCGTGGCACACACACCCAGGCGAGTGTATTGTACCGGTCACACTGCACGTGGAGCACTCTGGGCACAAAGCCCCCTCCAGAACTAGTGGAGAGATACATGCACTACCTCAGTCCTTGGCAGGATGAAGCACTCTGGGCACAGAGCCCCCTCCAGAACCATAGGAGAGATACATTCACTACCTCAGTCCTTGGCAGGATGAAGCACTCTGGGCACAAAGCCCCCTCAAGAACGAGTGGAGAATGACATCCACTTGAGAGACTGTGGCTTTGCACTCCCCAGGATAAAACAGTGGGCTACCCACCCACTGGAAAGACTTGAGAGACTGTGGCTTTGCACTCCCAGGATGCAGCAGTGGGTAAACCACCCACTGTAGAGACTTGAGAGACTGTAGCTTTGCACTCCCCAGGACAAAGCAGTGGGCAAACCACCCACTGGAAAGACTTGAGAGACTGTGGCTTTGCACTCCACAGGATAAAGCAGTGGGCAAACCACCCACTGGAAAGACTTGAGAGACTGTGGCTTTGCACTCCCCAGGATAAAGCAGTGGGCAAACCACCCACTGGAAAGACTTGAGAGACTGTGGCTTTGCACTCTCCAGGATAAAGCAGTGGGCAAACCACCCATTGGAAAGACTTGAGAGGCTGTGGGTTTGCACTCCCCAGGATACAGCAGCAGTGGACATGGAGCCCCTTTGTGGAGCAGTGGCGTTGTGCGTTCATCAGGCTGAGGTGCCCCCTCTCCCCCTCCCCCTGAGGTGCTGGTATATTTTTGATCTGATGCCCCTCCAGTGTTCTCTCCGTTTGGAGTCAGGTATCATGTGTGGGCCTCGCCCATGCATTTTGGGCCCAGTGGTCCACGGAAAATGATTGGTGCACTATCCGGACTTGTGTAGTTGGTGTACATAATTGTATATACTGGATTTTGAATTTTGATAATGATATTTCACATGATTACATTTGTTCAAATCATTTCCTTTTGTCCTTGCGTTCATCCAGGGGGTGGAGGGGCGTATATGTAATGTTGCAGCATGTATGTGTGTATAGTGTTGTGGGTGAGGGTGGGGGTGTTGAGTGTTGCGTGTGTGTGTGTGTGTGTGTGTCACTCTCTTGTGTTGTAGGTGCAGTACTCACGTGTTTGTCGCCGCCGTCGTTGAAGCTCCTGATAGGGGAGAAGGAAGACCATCATCGGCAGTATCTGCAATTTGGGCTCCATGCCGTCCAGGTTTCTCGTGGGGTGTGGAGAGGTGAGTGTTTTCCCTTCTCTGTACTGTTTCTGCCTGTTTTTGTTCGCGTTGGTTCTGCCCCGGAAAAGGTAGTGGATAGGCCTGTTGTGAAAGGGTGGGCAGTACATTGTCTTCTGCCTGTCTGTTGGCGGTGTCCGCCGTGCTGTTTGTTTGTACCGCCGTGGCGGTCGGAGTGTTAAAGTGGCTGTCTATGTTGGCGGTTTCCGCCATGGTCATAATCCCATTTTTTTCTCTGCCGACCTGTTTGCGGTATTACCACTGCTTTAACACCGACCTCCAGGGTTGTAATGAAGGCCTATATGTCCTACCTTAACCATACACTGCACCCTGCCCTTGGGGTTACCTAGGGCCTACCTTTTATTGGTGTCTGACTTGTAAGAAAAGGGAGGGTTTAGGCCTGGCAAGTGGGTACACTTGCCAAGTGGAATTTACAGTTAAAACTGCACATACAGACACTGCAGTGGCAGGTCTGAGACATGATTACAGAGCTACTTATGTGGGTGGCACAACCAGTGCTGCAGGCCCACTAGTAACATTTGATTTACATGCCCTGGCACCTCTAGTGCACTTAACTAGGGACTTACTAGTGAATCAAATATGCCAATCATGGATAAACCAATCAACAATACAATTTACACAGAGAGCATATGCACTTCAGCACTGGTTAGCAGTGGTAAAGTGCTCAGAGTTCAAAAGCCAACAGCAACAGGTCAGAAAAAATAGGAGGCAGGAGGCAAAAAGATTGGGGATGACCCTGCATAAGTAAAATAGTCCAACATACATACATATATATATATATATATATATATACACAGATACACAGACACACAGACATATACATATATAAAATATATATATAAAAAATCCTATTTCACCACTTTTATTTTAATGACTCCAGCCCCTGTGACGTGTTTCGGCACTAAGCCTTAAAATAAAAGAAGCATTTTCAATTCGAGAGATCATATGGCTGTCTCTTTGTGGACTTTGTAGGATAAATATATATATAACTTTACACACACACACATATATATATATATATATATATATATATATATATATATATATATATATATATATATATAAAGAGTTTCCCCTGTCAAGGCATATTATAGCGCACTTTTCTCCTTTCGTTTGGCGGTGCTGGTTTCTCGGCTGGGGACTCCGAATTAAATCAACAAAAGATTCTTTCCTTTTCTTACTTATCCAGTAGAGACATAAACTGCACTCAGAGGTCACTCTGCTGGCATATATTTATTTAGAAAATTGCTTGTTCTGGAAGAGAAAAAGCTTTACGTGTTTCAGTCTCACCGACCTTGTTCACAAACTACAGTTAGGACCTAGGCCCTCATTACGAGGCTGGGGTCACAAGACCGCCAGCCTCGCCGTGGCAGTCCAACCGCCGCAGAGCTGGCGGTAATGACCGCCACAATACGAGTTGTGAGGCTTGGCAGATGCCAAGCCTCCACAACTCCGCCAGGCTCACCGGCGCACTCGCAATGCCGTGGCCGGCGGTGAGCACCTCCAACCCAGCGACAGGCCACAGCCTGCCATCAGGATTGTGAGGCTGCAAACCACCAGGCTTTCCGTGGTGATCACCCTGCCACAAAAACCCTGGTGGTCTTGAACCCGGTGACAGGAATCTTCATTCACTTCATACACACATGTCTGCACACATGCACACACACCTCCACTCATACACACACTCACACACACCCCCACACCCCTTCATGCATGCATAAATTCACATACACACCCATTCAGCAGACCCATACATGTACTCAGACACCCCACTCACTAACATTCATCCATACAGACACCCCCACTCACTCAAAGATATACCCTCATTAACCCGCACATACACACACAATAACATTCACATTCAAATTCATACATGCACTCATTCACCATCCTCCTCCACATTCATGCACTCACAGTACCCCCTCCGCATTCACCCACTCACAGTACCTCCTCCTCATACTCACACCCACACACTCACGTACAGACACCCCACTCATCTGCAATCATTCACACCCCTACTGCTCCACGCACACATACATTGCACACTCCCCACTCTGCGCACACGCAACCACACACACAGGTAGCATCCCCCCCTCCTTTTTGGATGCCCACTTACCTTCTCCGTCGAGTGCTGACGACTTTCCATCAGTAACATGGTGGACGGCTGCGAGCACTTGTGATATGGTGGTCTGCAGACCGCCATCTCTGGCAGTCCGCTGGCGGGTTTGGCTTTGGTGGTTTGACAAAAAGACCGCTGAAGTCCAAATGAGGGCCCTAATTTCCATAGGAGGAGCTTTTTTTGTTTTGCCAAATCTTTTTTGTCATCTGATTAATCTTCACGGAATTTTAAAAACTCATACTTTAATCAGTTCAGCTGCTGCCTTACAAGTTATGGAACGATCGGTCAAGTGTAGGCCGAGAAAAAGGGGGTGGCCTATAAACGTGTTTTCCCTATGCATTTTCCTATAGGGATTTTTAACACAATTACAACTTGCATCGCTAGACAGAATTACACCAAATTTGGCAGAAACTTAGCTCTTTGTCCAGAAAGCACACATTTGGGGATTTGGTGTAAATCCGTTCATTGATTTTAGAGATGTTGAAGGGCAGAATATATAAATATCTGGGCATATGGGTACTCCGCGGATCCAACCGGCACTGTGCTGATATCTCATTGGCTGCAAACACTTTAACAAGGAAGTGCTGGCAGTCATCTAGGGACTCGGCTTCAGCCAAATGCCAGAAAAAAAGAGAAAAAGGGGACAAAGTAGGGTCACCCTGAACCCCTAGCCTTGGTATAGGGGTCCCTTATGAACCTCCACAGCCAGAGCTAAAAAACTTTTTTTCTAATCCAAATCCATGGAATTTTCAGACATTTTTTTTAAAAAGGGCAGTTTCCTGCCCTTTTTTATTTGTCCCTCAGTAGGCCTGATGCAGGAGGCATTGGGGGGGCTTGAAAGGAGGAGTGCTCATGGGGCCCCACTCCTAGGGCTTGTATTTGTCCTGGGGACTGCCACCTCCCTAGGGTGATCAGTAATAAAAATTCAGGGTGTGTGTGGCTCCCCTGCAGTCCTGGGAACCGCCACCTTCCCGGGGCAAATATAGAATTGTGTGCAGGGGTGTGTGACCACTCCACAGCCCTGAAGACCACCACCTGCCCAGGCAAAGATAGATTTGTGTGTAGGGCTGCACAGCCTCCTTGCAGCTCCAGGGACTGCCACCTCTCCAGGGCAATGATGGAGTTGTACGCAGGGTGCCAGATGGCCACCCTGCAGCCCCAGGGACTGTCACCTCCCCCGGGCAAATGCTTAATTATATGTGGGGGGCAGTGCTTCCCCACTCAGTCCCAGGGTCTCCACCTCTCTGGTGCTAAAATGAAAGAATGAAAGGAGTCCGTTGCGTACCTCCTTGCCCCAGGGACCCCCACCTCCTTGGGGTAAATACAACAGTGGAGGGGGCCGCATGGCCCCCCTCGTGGAATCATAGAAGGCTCTGGGGACCGACATCCCTCAGGGCCGGCTCCTGCCATGTTGTGGGTTGCCCACCCCGGGACATAGCTGTTTGCTTTTGCTTGGTAGGAGCTCCCACCAAGCAAAAGCAAACATAACTCTGATTTCTGCAAGTGGAAGCTGTCAAACAGATCCTGCTTGCAGAAAACAGGGTTTTCATCTGTTTCCCTTTACGCATATATGCTGAAGGGCGTGCATGGTTGGGTGGTTATAGGGGCTGTCCGCAAGACCTGCCTTCAGGCCACATCCTGTGGCCAACACCCACTGCAGGGTTGGGTCATTAAACGAGGTTGGCCACTTTGCCTAGCCTTTGGCCAGGCCCTGCGTTCCACTCCCACCATACACAGCCAAAGGCCATGCACGGCAGAGGTTGAATTAATATATAGCAATTCAAATTACTTAACATTAAAAAAAAAACATTGAGATTTACTAAAAAAAAAACAAAGGTTATGATAGTTAGGAAATTGTCAACACCAGGACAGTGCGCGCTCTACGGGCAACATAATGCAAAATGACAAACCATATGAAATATAATAATTAATGCATTATGTGTTGCTATTGCAGATTAACTTTTTGCATTGCAGGTATTTATCTTGCAATGTCATTAATGCTGTCTGTAATGTATTGTTCATTTTCAAGCCTTTCCTGCAGCCTGGCTGGGTGTAGCATGTGGTCGGGGCTTGGGTATATTTAAGGAACCCAGCCCAGCTCCTCGTGCTCACTATTCAGAGGTCCCGATGCAGAGCAGCAGCATTTTCCTGGGCTCCTGTTCTGGAGGCCTACTTGGACATTTCCTGGCACTGTCCTCATTATCTTGCTCATCTTCAAGCAGGGCAGTAAGGCGGAGGTCGGGGTAGGCCCCCCGACTCCGTTTCTAGAAACATTTGAGTTTTTGGCTTTGTGATTTACAGTGTGTGTGATTTATTCTTGGAACTTAACCCTTGCATTTGGGATCGTCAGAGTGCGCGATCATTTCGAGGCATTTGAATCTTGATGGTTGAATCGGCAACAGTGTGCACGATTCATTCTTGGCAATTAAATATGTAGTTCGGATCAGCAGAGTATGTGATTATTCCGAGGCATTTGAATCTTGATGGTTGAATCGGCAACAGTGTGCGCGATTCATTCTTGGCAATTAACCCTTACAGTTCATATAAGCAGAGCGCGCGATCATTCTAGGTACTTGAGCCTTGGTGCGTAGTCTGGCAATAAGGTGCGCAATAATTTCAGGGCAATTGAATCTTGAAAGTTAGATCAGAGTGTGATTTTTCTAGACAAAATAAGTTTAGTCAGTTTGCCTATTCTACAGTATCATTCATGAATCCTATAGAAGTTAATTCCTTGGGAACTAATGTATTTATTGACTCTTGTTGTGACGTAATTGCTATTCTAAGGATTAACTTGAGAGAGTTCAATGTTCATAGTATATGATTATAAAAAGGTCGCGTTATTGAAAAGTTCTTGATCTCTCATGTTATTAGAGCATAAAGAATTAAAACAAAGTTCGTGAAGATTAACGTGAATGATCTTGCTATTTTGTTCTTAACTCTTGTTTCCACAGGTCTCCTTCCCCGTTGTTGCCAACCTAAACCCCATCCCCTGCTTGGCCATTCTTTAACTCTATGCTATGATAGCTAGTAGAGTTTGGAGCTGCCAAGCGGTGGACATATTGGGAACAGGCACAAACCCTGAGGATCCGGCCTCGCTGATAGAAATAGAAATAAAAATAAACATAGCAATTCACTAAAAAAGCAAAGGTTACATTGATATTATAGTTAGGTTCTGAATGTATTCACATAAAAACATAGAAATTCAGCAGCCATACTTAGAGTTATCTATAACTATAGTAACTATAACTTGAGCCCTAAGGTAACTATAACTTGCACCCTCGCCATGCACTGCTAATTACCTCAGATATGACAGCACTCATGACAACTTTTATAACGTCACTAAAAATATCCATGAAACATTAGCAGTCAAATTATTGAAGAAAAAACTGTGCATGGCGGAGGCACAAGTTATAGTTACCTTAGGGCCTGAGTTATAGACCAGCACTTCTTGTTCCACCCACTCAAGAAACCTTTTATAACATCTTGAGACTCCCACTGAGGCCTGTGTGTGGTTTTAAACTGCAATTTCATCCTCGTAAAATACATCTTTTGCCAGGAACCCTAGTGTTGATTTTTGTAATCGTGGGCGAACATGGATCATGCATGTGCACCATGACATAGGTCTGTCTTACTGATTGCGATCTTTTTGTACTGGAAGGGGTGCCCAAAGCAGTACCCTTATAGTGGTGAAAGGTTACTGCCTTTACCAGAAGGTAAACAAGCATGCGTGTGGTAGTGGTAGGACCAAACAAGTCCTTCTCACCTGTGTCACTGTTATGAGGCCTGTAGGTTAACTCATTTAAAGTTCTGCTGCTGCATACTTAACTCATTTTTGGCCTATTTCAGATTTGGTGTGGAGTGCTGCGCAGTGCGTGTATGGTACATATGTGCTGGGTGCATTTTGTGCCTCTGTGTGGTACAATACAGGGATAACGCAGTGCTGTACAGTGTGTGTAAGTTATATGCACGTGCTGAGTGTGTAAGTGACTGTGAAAGGGACAATACATGAAGGATATAGTGATGTATAGTGTACTTAAGATATATGCATGTTTTTGGTGTATGTGTGCCTGTGAAGTGCATAATACATGAAAGACTCTGGGCTCCATTTTGGGAGACCAAGCACTGAAAAGAGGAACATGAGTAGAGGAGGTAGAGGAAGCTCAACCAGAAAGGTGTGTGTGTTGCTGCATTCCTGTAAGTCTGGAGGGACACATTGGAGGAATAAAGAGCTGAGAAAAGAATCATAAAGTGTAGGCCTGAGGACCAGAGGTAATTTTTTGATACACATATCACTGTGGCTGACTTTCAAGTGTGAACTGCTGATCACTTTCGTGGAAAATGTTGTGAGACTATCAGAATTGGAGTTGCTTTTGCTGTGAGAGACTGCTTTCTGGAGGACGGAAGGACAGAGGAGGGGGCACTTTAAATGGGAACAGACCTCTAACACAAACTTCAAAGACTCATACTCTAAATCACATTCGGTGACCGGAAATGGACTTTAAGAAGGGAGCTTGAGTCACGCATAATTGTCAACTGACAAGCAGCCAGTTGGGCTTTAGGAGGAGGAGAAACTCTTCAAGACTTCTGCCTGTAATCTATATATATATTACAAGGAAAACTCCAGAGTGATGTATAGTTCACCTAGACCTACAAAGAAAACCACTGAACTGCAGTGAACTACCTCTAACCACTCAGTGAACTACCTATAACTGGCACCCCTGACCAGCAGTGCTTATGACCTCCATATAACATCACTCATGTTAGATTATATCATTGATGACATCACTGACGACATCCTAAATTACATCTTTCAGGAAATCATTGATGACATCATTCATGATTCTGCTATTCACACTACTCTGTAGACCCTTACATCATTTTAAAAATGAAAGGTTTTAGTGAAGAACTTATAGGCCCTCATTATGAGACTGGTGTTAGAAACTGCCTACCGTCGCGGCGAAGGCTGCCAAAAGACCGTCGCCGTGACTAAAAGTCATCTGCGGTATTATGACCACAGACAGATTTCCGCCAGAGGATGGTGGAAACCCAGCTGTGCCCATGCCGGCAGAGGGCGGTAAGGCGGAGCTGACGCCACCAGCAGAGCCACGCGAGTAGACCACCGCCAACCATATTATGACCCATAATATAGCCTGGCGGTGTCCTGATGGCGGACGCTGCTGGTGGCAGCAGCTCCCCGTCCCGTCTCCTGCCAGAGGACCCCCTGTATCCAGGTAAGCTGGGTCTCCGACAGGGGAAGGGGTGTGAATGTTTCCGTGTGCGTAGATGCTGGTGTATGTTGCATGTTAGGTGCGTGTGTGCATGAATCGAGGTGTGAGTTTGTGTATTTTGTGTTTTGTGACTGCATGTCTGCGTATATGTTTGAAAGTGTGTGCGGGTGTGTGTAAGTAGATGTATGCATGGGTGGATGTTTGTGGGAAAAGGTGTGTGTGTGCGTGTGTGTGTGAAGGGGGCGTGAATGTAGGGGGTGAGGGTGGGGGTGGGGACTTTGGAGAGGTGGGGCAGTGGGAGGGTAAGTGGAGATAGAGGGGAGACCCCTATCAGTGACAGGGAAGGAATTCCCTGTCACTGATAGTGCCTACCACCATGGTTTTAGTGGCAGAAAGGAGGCCACGAAAACCATGTCGGTAGGCGGGGTCATAATCCCGCAGGCGGCACACAGACGGCTGCCGGGCTGGAGATGGATATCTTCAGCCCGGCAGCTGTTTCCACCGTGGCAGTCGGAGTCGTACATTGGTGGGTTGGCTTCAGCCAACTCACCAATGTCATAATATGGTGAAAAGTACCGCCAGCCCGTTGGCAGTACTTACCGCCTTATTACTGCAGACCGCCAGGGTCGTAATGAGGGCCATAGTCATATACAGCATACAATTACTGTGTTTATATGTGTGGGTGCCTAAAATGGAAATAGTGTAGGTCCTGGAGCCACGTCTTGCTGTCCATACTTAAAGTTATATGGTGCACAGTTTACCCAACAGAAAAGTTTCAGGTGAAATCAGTATTCCATGTTAAACAAGGTAAAGGCTGAGTGCACCTGATGTGGCTTGCTGAATCATGTCTGAAAGTAGGCTGTGAATTAAAGCCAAAGCCTGCTGCCAATAATCTGCGAGAAAAGCCAAAGCTTCTGTTCACAATTGATTATTCACCTAAGGATTACTGCCATTTGGCCATTGTAAAAAGTTCCAAAATATAGTGTTATAGTCATAATCTATGTAAAGAGGTTCATAAGGTGTGGAGGTTTATTTGCATAACAGCCCTGATGATGTTGAGGCTTTGCTCATAGTTGACAAACTTACAATGTAGCTGTGATCCACTTAGAGATGGTTGAACTCATGGTGTGGTTGTAAGCATGGCTCTAAAGTTGTGTGTCATTCTTCTTATCTCAAGAATGTGCTGAGTGTTTTTTACCACACTATACAGGTATGCTGATGGGTCTGGCTGAAAATGTCTTAGCAGTGGCTAATACACACCTGTCTACCTATTGACTCAAAATTGCAGGTCACCTGAAGTCTTTAAAAGGGTAACCTCATTAAGATGAACAGAAAAAAAAAAAAAGTGAATGATCCTACTAAGTTCTATGGAGGCATTTTGTTTGTTAAGGGGTGAATAACAGTAAAAAGAAGGTAACATCTCCAAATGTGGATGAATTGATGGGTATGCTATTTGTTCTTCGTGTCGCCAAAAGTTATGTCCACTATCACTTGACTGATGAGGTTATATGTCGGAACCAGGGGTGCCTAAACCACCCGTGGCTCAACAACGAGGTCAGAACAACGACCTAATTCTAAACACTAATGCCTTTACCACAAATGCGTTTACAATTATTTTACCGTTGTAAACGTATTCCTGGTAACGGCATTACCAATCACCATGCACAACCCAGCATGCTTCCACCCCTGCCCCCCACCCCACCCCTTAAACCTAAACCCTGACCCTCCTCCCCCCCAAACCCTAATCACTCCCAGCCCCCCACCCCATCCCAAAAACTAAAAACATCCTGAGTCCCCATCCCGCCCCAAAACCTAAACCTTGCCCCCCAAACCCAGCCCCCCAAAACAGCCCCAGTCCCAGCCCAACTTACCTCCTTCTTCACTGTGTCCTCTCCGACTCCCTTCTGTACCTTAACCATGCATGTACGTTGTTCAGACATGCGTGGTTAAGGTACCAAAACCAGGGAGCCGTGAAAAACAAAAGCGTTGTTTTGCTTTCGTTTTTCACAACCTCGTGGTTTCGGACTCGTTCTTACGGGTGTTTCCTGACTCATGATAACGAATTGGGCACAGATGTATCTTGTTTAATTACTATCAGTCCATAAAGCCGAGAGTACACTGTCACTTTCATGGGATATCAGCGTTATCAGCGATGTCAACAAAGGTGTCATTTGAGGTGTCATAAGTGATGTCATAAATGACATAGTTTAACATGTCATAAGTGAAAAAATATGTGAGGTAATAAGAAGTACAAATAGGGGCACAAGTTATAATTAGTTCACTGCATTAAAACTGGCAAATTTCATTCATTTTTAGGTTTTTAAACATAAGTTCTGGTGTCATAGTAAATATAACTATAAAGTCACTTTAAGCTTTGTTTTTATTCCAGTGAATATCTGTGCATATATTTTGCTGAGAAACATTCTTTTCCCCCAGTACTAGAGATTCAAGCATAAGCACCTCAATTTATTGTTGAGCCATGACTTGGAATAATGTATTAGTTAAGTACATTTTTTCCTTTATAGTAGGCCTGGACGGAGTTCGCAGAGTTGCGCTACATGGAGCTCCCTGATGTTCCCATAAAACTCTGCCACGCTACACTGAGTTTCGCAAGCGGCAGAGTGTGTTATGTCACACTGTTTGGGCTGATTTTTAGTGCCAGGTGTTTTTCTGGTGCTGATAAAATCAGCACAAATGGCTCCCTGCGCAGTGCAAGAGGGCATTGCTTCTTTTCTGCCACTCGAGTTGATTTTCTACTCAAGTGGCCGCTACCTCAACGCAAACGGAAGGTTTCTCAATGCAATACTGTGACATCTTGCGTTGTGAAATCTTGCCGGGAGAGGGTCTTGAGTAAGATTTTCCTCGCTCGTGCTCGCCAACTCACCATTGACGAGTGCGAGCGAGTAAAAACTTTGCTCCGCTCCACCACATGGAGTTTTTTGGAACTCCGCGCTCTATGCAGAGCGCGTAGTGGGAAAAACTCCCCAAAAAATCAGCGAGTGGAGCGGAGTTCACTGCCCACCCCTACTTTATAGGTATTGAATATTTGGGAATTCCTTTAGCGGACGAAGTGGAAACAAAAATAGGAAGTGAGTTTGAAAAAGACTTGGAAGAGTCACAATGACACATCTATACAAAACTGGAGACCAAGCAGGGCAATAAATAATATATGGCAAGTTGGAAGAGCAGAATGGGTGGGTATGGTGTTTTCACCTGCTAAAGTCTATGCCGCTATGTAGCACACATAAAAAATGTAGGAGGTGGAAAGGCAGGCAACTTTCCATGGGTTAGGGACAATGGCTGGGTATTGCACACCCTCAGACATCTGCTGAGGGAAAAACCTCCTGACCTTGGGGGATAAAATCACACCAGGTCACTGGAGCATCACTTTTCCACTGCCTTCTTTTACCTTTCGTTTTAGGTGGTGCATTGGTCGCTAAAATAAATCAAGAATTCAGCTTCCAGAAAGCACTCATTGGGGAACTTAAAGTCCAGAAATGGAAATTCAGGTCTCCTTTAAATAGAGTAGTGTGGTGGGAATAGCCTGACCTTCAGAAAAACACAAAACTCTTTGTTTTAGTTGTGATACCACAGTTTACAGAGCCAGGGGGAGGCTAAATTTACTTAGAGGTGTATGTAAGTTAAATAATTACTTTATCCAATAATCAATTTCATATTAATGTGAGAATTATATTTTAAAGGCCCTTTTCCAATGGCTAGATAACAGAGTGTAAATGTTTTCCATTGCAAGTGGCTCTCACCTTTGGATACTCTGTGGTTACCATTCTGTATCATTAGGCAGGGCTTAATTAGTGCCAATGGTTTCAAGTTGTAGGCACAGGCATTCATTTTTCAGACCGTGACATATTTTTCATCATCAAATTTTAACCCAGAACTAAAGAGAGAAAGAAAAAAAAAGAAGTGGGGAGGAGGCGGGAGAGGAAAACAGTGACAAAGAACCTGCAAGAGTTGACTAAATAGACAATAAGTTAAGAGTCAAAACACGAGGCATGAAGGTATGAAGACATCACACCCTTGGTATTCCGTACCCCTGGTATTCATCAGGGGTAGTGCATGCCTCCAAAGTAAATCTTATGGCCCATGCAATTATTTACTCAGTTTTAAATGTTGTGCCAGGTATAATGGCCATTTTTGAGGTTGCAAACGATCAGAATGTAAGTGCTCCAGAGGGACCCCTTCTCTTTTGCGAATGAGTTACCACCTCCTTTGAGATGCTGAACACTTTTGAATAGTGGTCCTAAACCGCTGCTGCTTTTGTTTCTGAATTGCAGTTCGGAAGGGATTTCCTAAACACACCTTTTCAAATTGTGACTAGTTATCTATTTCAAAAAACCCTTTAGTTTCAGTAAGACGTTACTGAATCTTAAAATTGGTTTAGTCAATACCAGGAAGCCACTTAGTGGTCACAAACCATCTAGTTTTCCGGATCACAAGGTCTGCAACCAGAAAATGGGTGATTCCATTTTGACCCTTACCCTTGTACTGGGTGAATGGAGCAGGTCAGCCTGAGCCAGAGTGTCCACACACTCCCACACAAAAAAAGTAGTTTACATGTGTTTTAGGTTATCAAAGAGGGATGCTTTTCCTGGTATGGATAATTCTCATATCCTCAACTCTTATGGTGATACAACATTTATACTTGCATAACAATTGACACTCCTTTGTTATTCCGACATAGCTACGTTTTCTGAGTGGTCTCTTGAGCCTGGTGGGAGAAAGGGGCATGCCTAGTCATATCCTCCGGCTAATACGTGGCCCATTCATCCATTCGTTCATGATTATCGCAAACAACTACAGTGGAAACAAGAAAATGAATTAGACGCAACTCAAAACAAATGAGGGGCGCTAATTAGCATCCCTAGAGTGGGTAATTGTAACATCGGTTATTACTGGGCTCAGCTACTGAAGGGTTTGAGCACTACATAGAAAACAAAACGTGTTATCGTTCTGATGCACCTACAGCATGAGGCGTCATTCTGTATCCGTCAATGGGGGCACAGCCCGGGGGTCCCGTGCACAGGCCCCCGACCGCCTCCGCAGTAGGTACTCCGTGCCAATATCCGATCCATACGGCTCATCTACAGGGTCGATGCTGCCCCCATCAGGGTTCCGCCCACGGAGACACTTAATGATCCCGGCACCGCTGCTGTTCTCGAGTCACCCCGCTGGCCGCTTCCCTCTTAATTGTATGCTCAGCCTCCCGGCCTCTCTCGCGTGCTTCCGCTGACACAGCCACATATTTACTTGCATTCGCCTCACGTTTGGACGCTAGTGGAGTCACTGGTGCGCTTGTTCTCGTTCCATGAATAAGCCTTGTGAGTCAGGCCTTGTCCAGCAGTGGACGAGAAAAAAAACATTTGATACTGGAATTATAGTATAAAGTTCTTTGCTGGACTTATTGTCGGCACGCTTTTCCCGTGACTATGTGGGGATCAGAAGCGAGGTCGGGCCGCCTGCAAAGTGTGAATTATATGTATTTGTTTCAATAAAGGTTGGTTCTAAAATACTTAGGAATGGATTAAAGTTTATCCGTAGCACGCTCGAGAGCGACTCGCGCACACAAGCAGGCGAAAACAAGGGCAAGCACGCGAGGCCACGCAGTTATGCAGAAGCATACAGGCGCCTCTCCCTGAAGGGGCCGCACTATATCCTGACGTCAATGATTAACTTTAAACCCTCATTTTTTGTGCACTTTTTCAGTATAATGTTCTGCTCTTAGAACCTGTACTTTCCTTTATCCATTTTGCGCTATATGAAGTCTGTACAATGCCCACAAAAATTTTACTCGACCTCAAAAACAGCTCACATTTGCCTAGTCCCTGGATACCAAAATCCTTTTACTGGCCCTGAATGGTGGGAAGTTGAGATAGAGAAGCAGACAAACGTGAGATTGAAAAATTTCACTTTTGATGGGAGAGGTCAAGCGTGGGTGAGGTCCTGAGCAATTGCCCACTTTACCTATGCCTTAGAACGTATTGCTCTCTGGCTGATCGGAAGATCGAGAGGCCTGAAGCAGGGCGTAACAAAGGCCCCCATGGTGTGGGGGGGCCTTGAGCTCAAGGGGACGCCCTCAGCATAGTCCACTGCGCACAGGTACTTTACAAGGGGGAGGCACTTTAAGTGTTGTTGCGTCACTGGCCTGAGGGATGAGTGTGAGTAAAGAGAGGAAGCGTGCGTGAGAGTGCGGACGTAGTTTGTGATTGTGAGTTTATGCCCAGGAGAGTGCGCGTGAACAGTGTGTGCGGTTGAAAAAGAGAAGGGAAGGGGTTCGTCAGAGGAAAAGTGGAAAATCCGGGCAAATGGACAAAAAGAGAGAAGATCATAAAAAGAAAGCGGAAAAGTGAGAGACGTACAAAAAGAGGGGAGCGCAAGAGAGAGGATTCAGAAATGAGCAGACAGAGAGAAAGAGGAGAAGAGACGCAAATAGAAAGAGATGAGGGTGCGGAGAGATGGAGAGAAAGAAACAGAGATAGGAAGAACGAGTGTGAGAGAGTCAAGCAGAAAGATGAAAGAGAGAGAGCGGTTTCACATTTGGATACTTATGGTCCTTCAGCTCCATCTTTTCTGACTAGAGGGGCGAAGGGACAGACTGACATATTTAGGCAAAATGTGAAAGAGGGGAGACATAAGAGGCAGAGAGCAGAGAAGATAAAGACAACTTTTGACAGAAGGAAATGGACTGGAGAGGAACAGTGTGTGCGCCTTAATGTGTGAGCGTTGAGGTGTGCGCGCATGTCGTATGTGGTCTGTGCATGAACTGCGAAGGAGGCGGGCGAGGGACGGCGGGGGGGATTCGATTAAAAAAACAGAATTGGAGGGAAGGAAAAGAGAAAGGAAGGTATTTAGGGAGCAAATGGGAAGACCGGAGGAAAGGTGAAGGAGAGAGTCGGGACAAAGCGAGAGACGAAACAAAGGGATGAGACGTTGTGGAGGAAGGAGACAAATGAGAGATGTGAAATGTGAAATAAGAAGGGTGGAGGCAGTTGAGAGAAAGGGGAGAGTAAAGAAAGGGACTTGGGATAGAGGACGACCTGAGAGAACGAATCACAGAGGAGAGAAGATCAGACACAGATACAAGAGATGGGGGGGGGGAGTCCTGCTGGGAGTCGGGGGGGGGGGGAGTTTGAAGTAATGGGCATGCCCTCAGCCTGCACTCTGAGCCCTCTGGCCGTACTCCGAGCCCTCTACTGAAGTCTCGGTCCAGATGAGTCGGAGGAGAGCGCTGGTCTCAGCTCGCACCCGATCCATCAATAGACAACCACAACCCCTGCCTACGGTCCGGTCCAATCTCTAGGAAAGTAAAGGTGTGCCCTCAACCTTCACTGAGCCTTCTCTTGCAGCCCCGGCTCTGACAGACAAAAGTGGTTCGGTGCCCCAGGCGGCACCTCAGCACTGCCCTGCAGCTCCGGCACCGGTGCGTTGCCCTCCAAGTCCTCCTCTGGCACCCAGCGCCCTCTCCGGCTCTCGACAGAGGGGAGCGGAGCCGCCAACCCACCCGAGCCCCTCCTACGCGCCCCGCCGCTTTTACTGGTAGAGAAGGTGCCTTGTGCCCCATCCCGAGGCCTCTCCTGCAGCCTTGCACGGGTTGGGCGGAGCGGGGTCCTCAGCCCGCACCGAGCCTCGACCTGCAGCCCCGACTCCGTTGGATGGGAGAGGTGCGCCCAGGCGGCAGTCCGAGCCCTCTGCTGCAGTTCCTACTCACGCTGAAGGGGAAAGGCATCACCATCCCCCACCGAGCCCTCAGCAGGCACCGCGAGCCCTGTTCTGTAGCCGCGGCTCTGCTTGGAGGGGAGAAGGGTTCTCAGCTAGCACCAAGAACTCCCTATCCTACAACCCGAACAATCGAGGGGTGGGGGGTGTGAGTGAGTGCCTCAGCCTGCACTGAGTCTTTATCAGCACCCCCAACCCTCCTTGAAGTCCCGGATCTGGTTGGAGGGGAGCGGTGGCCTCACTCAGCCCCCACCGAGCACTCTCCTGCAGCCCGGCGCCGGGAGAGGCAGGGATCTGTGTGCGGCTCAGCTCCTCTCCTCTCTGCGCGCATCTCTCCATCTCCCCCTGCTTCCAGCAGGACTATATTGAGTGGAGAGGCTCTGCAATCACGTGGTCCGGGGGAGGAGGGGGGCCTCCGCAGTTTGCTGTTTGTTGGGTCTCAGACACACACAGTGTTGGAGGGCGCTGGAAGTCTAAGCCTTCTCTGTCTGATGGAACCACGATATATATTTATATCGTCACACACGCCAAAGCGGATTGCTTTCTTTCTTGTTTTCGCCTGGCCGATTCCCTTGGATTGTTAAAATCTCTTTTTGGGGGGAATAGACCCCGTTTTCGTGTTTGTACATTTTTATTCCCACCCCGATACCGCCGACAAATCCGAGCTGATGTGCTGTCTGCAGGGCTGGAAATGGAAGTGTTGATGCTCTGCCTTCTCCCCTGGATGTTTCGGTGCGCGTCGGTGCGGGCGGACTCCATCATACACATAGGTAAGGAGCGAACCCCCCACGCGGACCTTGAACATGGCCAAAGCCGGGCGCGCTGGGGCCGGGGGGCTGCTGCACCCCTAGCACACTCGCTCTGCCGGGGAACAGAGGACAGTGCGGGGGCAAGTAAAACTGGGCTGGGAAAGGTGGGCTTGACAAAGTTAACGTGCAAAAAAGATTAGGGACGACCGCCCCCCCCCCTTCCTCCAACTCTCCCCGGCACATGAAGATACCTCATGGCATCCTGGAAAGTATTGGGGGCTCTGCTACCGTAGATAACAGTGGATCATGCGTGTGCGTGAACCAGCATCTTGCTCCATTCATGGTGCAGAATATATTGTATGGTTTTATGCGAATAAATCAACTTTTACAGCACAGCGGGCTGTATGTAGTGCTGGATGCGAACAAGTTGCATGGGAGGAGGCAATGGCAGACTTGAGGTCCCTGAGTGTGTGCTCGCGAGGGAGAGACCGCCTGTCAGGAGCCCTGTGCACCGCCGAGGGTGTTGTGAGAGCAAAAACCTCCATGCAGGGCGATTAATGGAGGGAGCCGAGAGACCCACCTGCAGCAGAGGCCGAGGCGCGGGGGCAGAGCACCCCCAGCAGGGGCCTAACGCAGGCCCATGCAGCCCCTGCGGCGCAGGGGAGCCCCACCCTAACCCCTCAAGAGCCCACAATCCTTCAGGGACAGGAGAGTTCCGCTTAAGACAAATGGATATCTCTGGGGTATGGGAGACACAGATGCCCCTCTTCCCTTTTAGTGGGGGCCACGTCAGTTTAGGTTACGCCACTGCCTGCAAGAGTGAGAAGGGTGCAGGCACCCATCTCCATCTGGTGTAGAGGAATGGGGGGGAGACCAGAGACATTTCGGGGTGTTGGGAGGAGGGCGGGGGTGTGGGGTGCACCCTGGAGGCAGGGAAAGTGTGTCTCTCTTTGTGGGCTTAAGAAGCAGGATGCAAGAATCAACCTGTGCTGGAAGCCATGAATCAGAGAACCAGAGTCCTACTTCCTGTGCAGGTGGGGATGCAGGGTGTTTAGGAGCAGGATTCAGACTGCTGCTGATTCTGGAGCCAGGCATTTCCTTGCAGCTGTAAATCAATAAACACAGAGGTCCCTGCAGAGGGGAGCAGTATGCGAGTACCTCACTGCATGTGAGTTGTAGGAAGAGGTCTCTATGCAGCTGTGGAGCAAAGGCCTCCCTAAAGCTGAGAGCATCTCTCCATGCAGCTGGAGAGCGGTGTGCACGGTCACCTGAAGCTGGGGATCAGGGAGACTCGGTATTTCTTCAACTGCGAGCAGTGAGCAGAATCTTCATGCAGCTGTGAAAAGAGATCTCCCTGCAGCTGCGGCCAGCAGGAAAGATCTCCCTGCACCTGCGGGCTGAGAGAATAGAAGTCCCTGCAGCTGGGTGTCACTGAACAGAGAACTCCCTGCAACTGGTGGGCAGCGAGCAGAGGTCTCCCTGGAGAAGAGGCCCTGAGGCAGGCATGCTGTTGCACGGGCCGGTTGAGACGCTTGCATGTATTTAACATGTCTCGAGGCGTGTGCTCTAGGAGTGAGGAGAAGATAGAAGCTGAGAGGCCCCTCAGACTCGCTGGCACCTAGAGCTCTCTGATCCCGTCAGCCGGCGGACTTCACCCAGCGGTGGAGAGTACACCAGAGGCAGGGAGCTGTGTCGCTGTCACCCTTTTACTCAGAGGGGTCTGGGATGGTAGGGGGATTGCATTTTGGTTGAATAGGGGTAAGCGCGATTTCCAGAGACAGACTGGAAACGCACGTGTGCTGTGAAGCAAAGGCTTCTAGGGGCAGGCTGGGAAGCCCCGGTAGATACCAGAGAAGGGGCACCTACGCGTATTTCCTTGCGGTGCTTGTGACAGACGAGGGTGCGAGGGCGGCGGCTAGTCAGTCTTCCTTGCTGCGCCCACATGCACTTGACAACCTACCTACAGTCCAGTTGAGAGCCACAGGTGCGCTGTGCACAGACACATACTGCGGACTGAACTCCTCAGGCAGGAGTCAGGCCCAGCCTTCAGTCTGACCCTTAGGAGAAGGTTCTGGACACAGCTCTGATAGACACGTTGACCTGTGGAAATGGGCGCTGTTCAGCGGCTCGTGGGCAGGGAACGCTATATGGCAGTACCGCCACTGCTTCCTCACAGCGAGTTGTCTGTCCTCACATCGGACCCCCTCACGCAACCCCCCCCCCCTTGTGAGTGCGGAACTCTGAGTACAAAAAAAAGTTCACCCGGGCAGGTCCTTGGCGCCCACAATCTTGAATTCACCCATCATTCACAAAGATTAGCTTTGCCATGATATACCTCTCTTATTTACGGCAAAAATTCACCTTTGATGTGGACCTATTTTCTGTCAGAAATGTGTATCAATCGGCAATGTATGGAGACTTTCCCATTGTCGTAGTTAAAACCAAGCTGTAGTCCAGGGGTCTGGGATGCAACAATTGCTCTTCTCTTAAATTGGCCCTGGGCCTTCGTAGCAGGTTGTTGGACTAGTGTCAGCCCTCGGGGCTGCTGCTGCCTTCCCGGGCGAATGATGCGACCGGTAATGGCGTGTGCTTTCACACAAATACATCTTTTGCATGACCCTACGGATAGTTATTCTTTGATTATGTGTTTTTATGAATGTGTGGGGCGTGTGTATTTGTCATTACATTGTGATGCTGTAATATGTGTCCTTGATGGGAATTCTATTAGCTTTGCTACAGGTCTTTACAATTTTGATAGGTCTTCTGCTGATAAGACAGTGACAAGGCTCAGGGGGTTAATGTACGTGCTTTACAGGATATTTGCGAGTAGCATTCGGGTCGTTGGTACTGGGTCTTATAGCCTCACATACTCTTTCATACTCAAGAGGTCGAGACATTGTGACCATGTTACTGCAGCACCTAGAGGCTTAGAAAGAGTTATTTTAGCATCCAGTCATCAATACTACTATTGCCTCACGGGGCAGTTGCTGGAGCCCACCACAGGTGTTTCAAAAGTTCATAAAAGTATATATCCATGGCAAGAGAACTGCTTGGGGTGATTTATTGCTTCCGATTAGGAGAGGTACAGAGACACCTTCATAGCGCCACACAGTCCCCACATTCAGAACTGTCCCCGTTCTAGGCCCCGATCTGGAGCGCAGACTAAAGACACTGTTCCCTGATCCCAACAGGTGCCATTTTCGAAGAAAATGCGGCCAAGGACGATGAAGTGTTCCAGCTGGCCGTGTCCGATCTGAGCCTGAATGACGACATCTTGCAGAGCGAGAAGATCACATATTCTATCAAAGTCATCGAAGCCAACAACCCCTTTCAGGCGGTGCAGGAAGGTAAGGAGGGCAGTGCCCGCCATGGCCTGGGATACCGACCGTCTGTGCCTCGCCGCTCGCAGGGGCCTTCAGCACTGGGACTCTGGACAGTGGCCGTTTGTGAGCCTCCCTCTTCCCCACCATGTCCATTGACAGTGGCCGTCTGTGAGCCTCCCTCTTCCCCTCGGCCCTTCCCCACCATGTCCATTGACAGTGGCCGTCTGTGAGCCCCCCTCGTCCCCTGGGTCCTTCCCCACCATGTCCATTGACAGTGGCCGTCTGTGAGCCTCTCTCGTCCCCTGGGTCCTTTCCCACCATCTCCCTGGACAGTGCCGTCTGTGAGCCTCCCTCGTCCCTAGGTTCCTTCCCCACAAAAACTCTGGACAGTGGCCGTCTGTGAGCCTCTCTCGTCCCCTGGGTCCTTCCCCACCACCTCCCTGTTCAGGGCCGTCTGTGAGCCTCTCTCGTCCCATCGGCCCTTCCCCTCCATGTCCATTGACAGTGGCCGTCTGTGAGCCTCCCTCGTCCCCTGGGTCCTTCCCCACCGCCTCCCTGGACAGTGCCGTCTGTGAGCCTCTCTCGTCCCCTGGGTCCTTCCCCACCACCTCCCTGGACAGTGCCGTCTGTGAGCCACCCTCTTCCCCTCGGCCCTTCCCCTCCATGTCCATTGACAGTGGCCGTCTGTGAGCCTCCCTCGCCCCAGGTCCCTTCCCCACAAAAACTCTGGACAGTGGCCGTCAGTGAGACTCCTTGGTACCCAGGAACCTTCACCAAAAAAAACCTGGACAGTGGCCGTCTGTGATCATCCTTCGTACCCAGGAACCTTCTCCACCAGGACCCTGTGCAGTGGGCGTACGTTGACGTCCCTCGTCCCCAGGGCTCCTCCTCACCAAGAAACTGGACAGTGGCCGTCAGTGAGCCTCCCTCGCCCGAACATCCCTTCGCCACGAAGGCCCTGGGCAGTGACTGACTTAGTAAAAATTCCCCAGGCCACTTCATCACCCGCCCCGGACAGTGCCAACCTGTGCCTCGGGGCTTGCAGGGGCTTTCAGCACCGCGGCACTGGACAGTGGCCTTCCCTACATAGACCCTGGACAGTGACGTGGAAACTTAGCACATGCAACTTCACCACCCGCTGACCACCTATGCCAGCCCCCCTTTTACGCCCCCGCTCATTCCTCAACGGGTTAGTGGACAGTGACCCATGTAAGCCTTACCCAGCGGCTTTCAGCAGATGTCCTCGAGACGGACGGGCTGTGAGTTCGAAACCCTGGGCAGTGCCTACCAGTGCTAGACAGGAAATCCTCCGTCCCCTAGACAGGCACAACCCGCGCCCCTCCCCCAATGTCTTCAGCACTGAGACGATGGACAGTGACCGTGTGTGAGCATACCTCATCCCCAGGGCCCATTACCCCCAGAACTCTGGACAGTGAGTGCGTGCCAGTCTCTATCAACTCACTGAATCCTTCATCTCTCGGTCCCTTGGGCAGTGGGCGTCTGTGGGCCTCCTCCAGATCCCTTCAGCACCGAGACTCTGGACAGTGACCACCTCTTAGCCCACCCTCCACCCCCCAGGTCCCGTAACATGTTCCTTGTCACTAACCACCAGGCAGCCCCTACACCTGGCTTTTCACAGGATCCTTGTTATTAAGCACCTGCGAGCCTGCCCCACGATCTCTTACCGGATCCTTGTCACTAACCACCTGAGAGCTTCATCCAGGGCCTTAGAGAGAATCCTTGGTTCTAACCACCTGAGAACTAACCAGCCACCGTGTCTTTCACAGGATCATTGACACTAATCCCCAGCGGGCCTCCCTCCGGGCCCTGTGCCCACCCCTTGGCACTTACCACACGCTAGCCCTACCTCACCTCAACTCAGATCCCTTCAAAGGAATCTCGACAGTAATCATCTGCGAGCCCCACCAACCCCAAGACCCTTCACCTCCTGGACCTTTGACAATGTCCTGCTGTGCCAAGGTTCCTCTGGTTTAAAGCGCTCTGCTCCTGGCCAGTGACCTCCCACGACTCTCCTTCGTGTTATTCCATCACTCGGCCTCTCCACAGAGACCACCTGTAACCCTTGCCGTGCTTGTCAGCTCCCGGACTCCGGACAGGCTGGACAAGCATGCGCAACAGCATCCCCGGTGTAGGTCACTGTAGGTCGCTACCCCAGCACTTGCTTGCCCTGCTCTTTCATTGTTACACTCTATGGCTTGCATATACATGTGGAAATTCGGAATAAAAAATGTATATTCATGAAAAACAGTTAATCGCTTTGTTTGAGGTGTAGCTCCTTATGTAATTAATGGCGCTTCGTGCTTCAGTCAACTTCGGTGATTAGATGTCTGTTCGCTTCCTTTGGTTCCCATTCATGAATTCCTGAGATGGTTTATTGATTTATTTATTCATGTATGTATCTCTTTCTACACATTCACTTATTGATTTGTGTACCTTTTACTCAACCATATATTTTCTCAGCCATGCATCCAATTAAACGTGTTTATATGCCAGGGTCCATTTATTGTGCCATCGTCTACTTGTATTTTTTATGTATTTATTTGCCTTCATTTCTTTACTCATTTGTCTGTGTAGGCATTCGTGCATTTATTTATTCAAAGCGTAGCGCATAGCGCAGAGAGGCTCCCCTAAGCCGTATGGAGGTCGCGTAGCAAATGGCTAAATAAAGTAAAAAAAGTGTGTCAGAAAGTGTCTGCGGCCCGGCGTCCTCCCACATTTGCACTTGAGTGCTGCTCTGAGAGTGCTACCATGTTTTTGTAATATAATACAATGCAAAGCAAGTCACGACATGTGATTATTTCGGAAAGCGCTATATTGACACCGTATGGGAGCTGCACACAAATCATCTGCATGCTCGGGAAAGAAATGCGAAGGCTTGTGGAGGCGGCAAAAAGAGGATAACAAGAAAGGAGAGGGCTGTGCCCTGGAGCAAGATGATTGACGGAGCAGTCACTGTCTCGGCGGTCATATTTTTGTCTGCTCGACAGAGCTGTTCTTTTTTCAGAAACGTACCATCAGCCGAAGGTTGGCGCTGTTTTCTAAGGAAAGGGAGTCGGGATGAAAAGGCTGAACTTGGCACTTGATGTGTCTTCTGACATTGTGTGTGTGTCTGGAGCGGGGGAGGCGCTGCACACAGCAGCACGGGTTCGCTGTGCATCATGGTATCTCCGAGGGACCGTGGGTCCGAGCACCCCTTACGCTCCACTTCAGGGCCCCGGGTCACAGGGGTCGGGGAGCAGGGCCGCTTGCCCTGTGGCGCTGTGCGGTGCCGGCGGCTTCTCGGAGGGAGGGAGGGTGAGCGGCGCTACACACAGCAGCCGCCGGGTAATGGAACCCGACGCGTCACTTAATGAGCCCCTTCCCTGTTTTATGACAAAGGAGAGGGGGAGGGCGGCCACGGCTGAGAGCCGCTGGCTCGGCGTTTTTTGGTCCAACAGGTGGCACGCTTGGTTCAAGGTTATTGCTGAGAATGCTGCATGGGTTGCAGGCAGCGGTGGCGGAGAGGGATGATCCAGAGCTTTGCAGCCTGGGACATCTTTGTATGGAGAGGGAAGTGCAATGCAGCTTTTCAGGGGCCGTGCCACACATGAATGCAAACCCTGCCTCTGTGTCTGCGTGCTTCTTGTATAGAAACCTGTACAACCAACCAAACTAAGCGCCCTCCTTCCCTTCCCTTCCCTTCCGTTCCAGTCCATCACTTCCTTCCTCCGTCCCATAATATATGGTTACCTATTATGTCTCTAGACCTCTTTATCAGCCAGACAGGCACAGAGGTTGGATACAAAAGCAGGAAGACAAAGAGAGAAGTGGATGTAGAGCTACCAAGGTTATTTCGTGTATGCATATCTCCACCAAGACTTAGCTGTTTATAATAAATGACCCAACACCGAGGACTAAACCCCTCTTGATTGTGGGCTAGATAAGCCAGATACATGTGTGGAGTGTGAAATCCAGCGCCAAGCTGACCTTGATTGCACCTTATGCTTTTCCTTCCTGGCTTGGCTTCATCTGCTCTTCAAAATGGACGCTTCGTCTTTTCAGTGGGCACAGGTTCCACCCGCAAGTTTTGCGTGTTTTTTTGTTGTTGTAAATACACGTTTCCATTGCTTATATATATTATCACATGACCAAAGTGGGAAAGCAGATTGCAGCTTACGTGCCATGTGCCCTGGTTTTCTTCCCCTGCAACCCTGAGCGAATGAGGGGGACACGTTTTGCATCACACGTTTCTATGTTATTTAATGGTGGAACGTCTTCGTGTTAGTCAATGGCCTAAGATGAAGTAAATGTCTTGTTAATGGCAGTCGTGCGTTTACTGCATGTTGTTCTCATTTATTTGCAACGGCTGACGCCTTTGTTTTCTGGACGGTTGTTTGGACAACCACCCTCTGTGGCCTGGCAAATGGCCTAATTTCGAACGCAGCTGCTGTGTCTGTGCTTCAAACAAAGGAAATACCAGAAAAATGGGGTCAATTTAGTCTTCCATTATGAAAGGCCAGGCATAAAACATCACGGAGCGCTGCTAACACCGCCGTTGCTTTTACTACTGGAATGTACGATTTTACATCAGGTCGAGAAGGTGCATTTATGTTGAATAGTTGGAGGGTTAAATGATCGCCATTTTCAAGCCAGTCTTTTGGTGTTCGTTTGTATCGCAAGTCTGACCTTCGAATTATTACCTATTACCGAATACTGTTGATGGAAGGAACTGGATCACACCACAGTTCGAATACCATAGCAGACTCATTTACCCTCCTGCGCCAAAAGGAGACCTTCGGTTGCCCAATTGCCACATTTCTCTTATTTCTTTTAATATAGAGAAATGCGGTAATGCCACATAACATCACAGAATTACATTAGATGGCTTCAGACAGCAAAGGACTCGGGAACAAATGCACATAGATATGAAAAAAAAACAGATGTGACCACGTTGTCATTTGTTATTATCTATTTATTTAATCTCTATTTACTGACGCAAATCTCTGTACCAGGCGCTAATATCGAACTGTAATGGCATTGCTCCTACTGGGTACTACCTCCAGAGTCTGCCTGGCACTGCAAATGAGACCGGCTTCACAACCACCTTTGTGGCACACAGCTGGGCCTAAAGACGAATGGATGAAGAGGAGACTTTTTTGTACATAAAATGCAGTAAAAGGGATCCAGGGAAGCATGTGGCAAAAATATCTGCACTCTGTTAGAAAGTTTATGAACGAGTGAAGTTGTCTGACAATTCAGCCTACAGCTATTGCACCCCCTTCCTGATTTAACATGGTGTAGTGTAAAACCCAAAATACGTTTTGTCGTAACTAGGATGTGTTCATGATACATGTCTCAGATATATTTTACTCAACACTGATGAACAGGTGGAAGTATAGTCCTCACGTTTACCCAAAATGCTAATGGTGCTCAACCTATTGCGAAGTGTTATGCACACTAAGAAGCCAGCAGATGATCGTGTGCTGCAGCAAACAAGCTTTTACCACACAATGTACGTCATTAATAAACTAACCCTTCTAGGTGTAGTAATTATGGTCTATGGACAACAGTCAATGTAATGGTTGTGACTTGGGCCCTGAGTATGACTTGCTTATTATTAGGTGTGTTGGGGGGGGAGGGGGGTGGGGGGAGGGTATAGGGGTTGCGGGGGGGGGGGGGGCGGCAAATGGAAAACACCTGGTATAGGTTACCATTTCTGTTTAGTATTCCCTCTCCAGCACCATGCAAAGCCAAGTTTGAATGACTAGAATCGGGACAAACATTCTCAACTCATAATCCATATTTATTTTTAATTCTGGTTCTGTTGTTGGACACAGATTTCTTCAGTTTACCAGGGTAAGTAGAACACAGGTATATTAGGAGAGCTGCCCATAAAACATTCTAGACCAGTGGTTCCCAACTTGTGGTCCGCGGACCCCCAGGGGTCCGTGACACATTCCCAGGGGGTTCGCAGGCCTGAGCTGGCAGGAAGACACCTCTCCAGCTGGGGGCTGTTTTTCTATCAATTACTTTATTTATGCAGCAGTTTAAAAAGCACTTCAAATTCATCCACCAACTTTCACGCAAAAAATAAAAAGGTCAAGAGAACTCATATGATTAATCTTCCTGCAGGAGAGAGATGGGAGGTTTGACTAGCGATAGTTCTGACTCATCTAAGGTAGCGCAGAGGGTTAACATGCCTGCTGCAAAGAACGTACATTATGCAAAGAACAATATTTTAAGTGCACAGCACAGTGGGTTACTGCTTTTGTGACAGATTATTTTGTCACTGTGCATTTCATAAATTACAATTGTAATGTATAGCACAGAGAGCTATGACAACCGCCTGGCAGAAATTAGCAATTTGTGTTAAAAAATGTTTGCTTGCTTAGGCATACATTCTTATCATTAAAGTCAACGCTAACCGCAGTGTTATGTTCTGAATCCCGAGTTTGCACATCTTCAAACTAAGCACGCTTACAAAATGCCTACCAGTATAGATGACATGTGAATACTACACTTTGTAGTCCACTGTAAAGCGCTCCGACACCCTACAGTGGTATGAGAGGTGCTATTAAACAAATGAATTACATGTGACAGAGAGGTTATGGAGAGAAGAGAGGCCCTTATGGTTTTACTTCCTTTCCCCACCACATATATATGTGAAAAAGCTTCTCAGATCTTATGTGCCTAAAAATAGAAACAAATGGCTTGGGAAATGTAGAATCTGACCAGAGGATTCTGCTTCCCTACATAAAACCAAACATTGAAAAGTTAGTCATCGAGATGCATTATCGACCTTCCCATTAAAATCTTTTGATTTTTGTGCATATTTTCAAAATAAAATAATTATATCTTTAGTAATTTAAGTATTTGTTTGGTGGGTTCTTGTTTGTGTATTATTTGCAAATTACTGTTTTAATTCTTGAAATTTAAATTGTACAAATTGCTTGGGGGTCACCGGCTTTCGACAGTGATTCAGTGGGGATCCTAGGGAGTCAAAAGGTTGGGAACCACTGTTCTAGACAATAAAAACATTTTTATAATATAAAATAAACTTGAAACCCACCCAATCCTTCCATACAACTCCCACCCACTGTAGCCCATCTTTAAAACTCTGTTTGACAGCACGTAAAAAACGAGCAGTTCCTACTGCCACATCTATATAGTCTTCAGTTATCTGCAGGAGAAAGTTTTGTGTGGAAACACACCTGATAACACTGGGTGAAAGTCCACACCCAGTAAACTCATAATCATGTGGAGCAGTATCTCCCATGAAGAAATTGCTTTGTCCGACTCAGAATTGTGTCCTTATTATGATTACTTTTATTATTCATAACAATGCTACAGCTGAGAAGCATACTATATACTTTGAAAAGGCACCTTTGCATGTCCCCATGCAAATTAGGCACTCCTTTCTACTTGCACCATATTACAGACATGGGTGTAGAGGCAAAGATTGCATCAGGGAGCACTGGGACTGTATGCGATACAGAGGTGACTCACAGTCAGTGCACCCCCAAGGGTAACTCATGGAATGAAGGAATAGTGATCCCAGGGACGTTACAGCTATCTGCAGGTAGGTGGCTATAGTCACTCATTTGCATTTACCTGCTGGGGTCTCTGAAGCCCGTTTAAAGCCACATGATTTATCCCTGGCACAGCGAAAGGCAGACCTGTTGCTTTAAACAGCTAATCCATCTTTCACTAATATAAACTTCTTCCTCTGCAAACGTGGGTGAGAACCTGTGCTGGAAATAGTGCATTTATTGTAATATGGTAAACTGCCCCAGTCAGTGCCCGGCACACAGACTTAAGAGTGTGCCGTAAACCATATTTGTAGGACGGCCCCAAATCACAGGCTTACAACTTAGGGCCTGATTTAGATATTGGCGGATGAGTTACTCTGTTACAACGGTGATGGATATCTGCCGAAATCCCATAAACTCTAATGGGATTTAGATTTTGGCAGACAGGATATCTGTCATCGTTGTGATGCAGTAAGTAGACCCTCAAAAGCTAAATCAAGCCCTTAATCTTGATCCATGGCGACTGGTGTGGGAATGACACCCAGCAAGTACAAAAAGTGAAATGTGACAACAAGTTCTTTGTTCTTTAGTGGCTGCTATTCTACAGAAGGAAGAGTTTTTTCTCAATAGCTTCCCAAAAACGTGCAAAGTGTTACCTTTTGGCCAACAGATATTGCAGAAATGGCCATTGGATTTTTGTGTGTAGTAGTCGTTAGAAACAGAATTCACCTGGATGAGGGATTAGACTCCCCACTGACATTGGGACCTTGGTATGCTTGCGTAAGCCTGACTTTCTTCCATGCTCAGGGGTTTCCTCAAGCACAGGTGGTCATGGGTAATAGGCCGTTCTCTCAAAAATCCATCTTCTGGATTACTGCAGAATAATGAGAATGTACTTGTTCCAAATGATTACAGACCTTCTTAAAGCTCATATGCAGTGTTCTTAGCACCTAAGGAACCTGACCCTCCTTCAAATACATTTCTATTTAATATTAACTCGTATTAAAATAGTGGTGATTGGCACGAAAAAACAAACGTTTCAAAGGTAAATTGGATCTAGCCCCAAATACAAGTATTGGAATAACAAATAGAAAATTAACACATATTAAACAGATACAAGAACAATGTTTTGTACTAAGGTGAAAAGCAAAAATCAGGCCAAATTATTACAAATCCAACAATCATTACTCAAACATTGATCTAAATCGAACATTCAGCTTATATTCATCTTTGCATGCAAGTTTGTATTCTATATGAATGTAAACAGCATCATCCAATGGTAGCCAACACATCTTTCGTCTTTGGGATTTTTTCAAGGCTGCCTATATGTATATTCATAAGATGGTTTATTTCCATGGAGTTATAATTGTATAGCAATTACATGGTAAACCAGGAACAAGAGAAAAATGAGAGATTTCACGCAAAGAGTTGTAACCTAATTAACAAAAAAAAATATAGACACCATGAAAAAATATCCTCTTTGAGCAATGTGAATGGAAGAAGTCCACAACAACTAAAACAGTGACACCTCTTCCACTCCCCCACACACATTTCACTTATTTTGCATGTGTATAAACATAATTTAAATGTTTTTAAGGGGAGCATCCACCGAATGTTTAGAACCATCCTGCAAGGCACAAAAACGTTTTATCCTCCTATTTCCAAATGCTCTAAGAGCTAGGTTACAAAATGGAGCCCACAACTTTGAAGAGTTTGGCAGTTTTTAATCCTTAACACCCCGACCAACTGGATAGAGGCCAGGGCTTCTTATACACTTGGTAACGTGATGTATGAACACAAAGCCTGCTCAGTACACACTGAAACTAAGAAAGAGTTAACAACAGCTCTGCAGTGAGACAAACATATATTTTTCAGTATCAACACATTTATTCTGAATTCAATGGTATGGAAGCCAAATATTCTTCCTATCTGAAAATACTGTGAAATTTCGAATAATACCACACGGAAAATTATGGTATTAGAAAAGTATGCTTGTGAGTATGAATGTGGGAAACACGAGACTTTTAGAAGCCATAAAGCTGATGCACTAAATGTGTTACATGGAGGCTCTTTGTTCTGACAGCTGGGATGCTACCGACCGAAAGTCTTAAGGCCCTATTCAGTAAAGGGTTTCTCCCATGATGTGCTTATGGGAAATACCTTTACTGAATAGGGCTCTGAGATGCATAATCCGCAGAAGAGGAGGAGCTGCAGTGCTGCTGTACCCAACACAAGGAAGATTGTTAGAAGGAGGAGGTCGTATGGATATGAGCAGAGAGCTGCTGTCCCTCACCTGGAGTCCACCACACCAACCACTTGTTCTTGATCTTTTGGTGAACATGTATGATGATACCTATGCCTCTGACTGGGTGAATGAAAAATAAGTGCAACCTAATGGAGAAGATAGTAATAGGATAATACTTAACATGGATTTACACAGCTTGAGCTCCATTCAGATGGTCAACATGGAGACTCCAAAGAGAATAATTGCAGTAGAGCTGAAGCAGCACAGTAATGACAGTCTATGTGGGTGACGTGACATTTCAAATGATTATTGTGTAGAGGAAGCCAAGTCATGACTTTACTCCTCACTAGTACAAAAACACTAATGTGCCATTCATGAGAAATGCATTGTTGGGTATGAATATGGTAAAGAGCTAAAATATGGTGAGAATACACACTTTAAAATAAATATTGTGTCCTATACATTTTCTACAAAATATTGCCACATTGGAATTAATAATAGAAAATCTACACGTAATCTGATGATATTTTTTACACCATATTTAGGGCTCACTCTTTGTTAGATGATATTTCTGTGAATGGTATTCTGATACAACCATTCCACTGCCTTGAACTAAGGAAACAATTTAAAGTTCCTTAGGACAAAGTACAAAGCTCTGTATGGAAGTGTTCCCCTCTTCATCAAAGATGCATGACCTGAAACATAGGCACAATGAATACACATTTGACCCACCCTATCACAATTAAATAAATCTTCTCCAAAAAGCATGGCAGGTGTCCCGAGCTGTGCAACACACTTAAATTTCTCTTCAGGCAACTTCAGTTAATTTTCTATTTTGTAAAGAACTGAAATTCTGATTCTCATACAGTGCCCTTTTTCACACTAACCACAACAGCAGTCATCCTACTTTGTTCTTCCAGTTTCCTGTTTTTATATTCACCTCAATATCCCTGGCTATATATTGCAAGAAGGCATTCTTTTGGAATGATAGCAGCATTGTAGAAAATGTCAATTAAAAACATGTAATGTAAAGTCATTTTTTGCAGTGAGGCTTATCGTAAAAGAATTTTACCAAATTCCACACACATACACTGCATCCATTATCAATTTTGCACTCAGTGCTTAACTTGTGCCAATTGTTGTTGGTTGTCAGCACTTGCACCCACTTAGGACCAGACCTTATTTGTATCATCAGAGTGTGAGTCACAGCTAGTCAGAGACAAAAAGTAGAAAAGGGAAGAGGAACATAGTTAAACAGTGTCGAGAGAGAAAGCTGTGATAAAAGAGAACCTGCATGTTTGAGATGAAGATTCAGAAAGTGTTAAATGGTGGTAGAAAGAGGCCTGAGGTGGGATTAAGACCAGGCAGCTTTTGTACCTGGAAGCCCCAATAAGGCAATATGAGTGTGTGGGTGGGTTGGGGTCCTCAGAAAAACTTTGAACTTCCTTCACCATCAATGTCACCCTTGCTGTGGTGTCAAAGCATTATGAACCTTGTTGATGTTCCCACACAGAAGAAGAGGCAGACGTTTGAAGAGACAGCAGCTTCCAATGTACTGTACTGGATAAAGTAAGAATTAAAGAAACATATGCTGTTCTATTTCCAGAGTGCAGCCCTACCTGGGCCTTTTCCCATCATTAAACGATGGCACAAACAAAAAAACAGAAAATGATAGCATTAACTACACCCACAAAATAGCAAGGTAGAGTAAATTATAGTAAGTTCATACGAAGCAGCTTATGGCAGCACTATTAATATACCTTTAACCAGACTATCTTCCATGATTTATATTTTCAGTCATATGGGAATAAGCAGCCATTTTAGCATATTGTGACAATGATACATAACAATTCTTTCAGGAATATCCAGTTTTTGCCCGTGAAAAGGGGGCCCATTTAAGCTATTTAGGATACCCACATGGGATATATTTAGGTTTTATGAATCTAAATGGGAATCGTTTGCGTTGTTGGTGGTTATTTTGAAAATTGGACAAGGATTTAACCCTTCAGGCTCAGTACTGGATGCCACTAGTTTTAGGGATAGAATCTCGGTCTAAGCCTGAGTCTAAAAAAGGACATAGTTGAAAAGACTGTCTTAAAAAACTCTTCGGCATTGACAAATTTTACTTTTCCTCTTATGAATACAGGTCTGTACGTGCAAGAATGTAAAGTGTTCTAAGCGTAAAAGAAGGGACTAAAATAGTTCAAGAGGGAAACTAAGTAATTTAGATTGGGTTGAGAAAAAGCCACATGACCGGGAAAAAAATTTGATTCTTCGTTTTAAGACCCTATTATGGTCACATTGACTGGGACAGAGAGCTCAAGTTCCCGCATGTTATTGTTATTTCATGTGTGAGTGGTAAATCAAGTCACGTTTCTTTCATTTCAATAGTTTTAGCATTACTTTTCTCATTATAAAATGCTTGATCACAAGTACCAGAAGACAAAAATAATCAGATCTTTGCAACTTCTCATCACTGCAAGTACATGTTCATTGGCAAGGGGAATTTAATTGAAATTATTCCGCACATTAGAGCTTTGCCATTTATAGCGCTCCGTTGCTTCCCTCACAAGCAAATCCCGCTGGTAAACCATATCTACAGCTTGTATAAAGAGATGACATGAATGCATATGTAAGGCTGGAATGCACAGCCTAAATCCATAAACATGTTGTTCCCTATTAGAACAAATCCACATGAGGCACGGGGTATGTATAAAAAATCACTACATTGGCTCAGAATGTTGGGTCAGAATACCTCATTCTGATATTTCCCTCAGGTCGGACAACATTTGTCACCAACTAGAAGGGGGCTAGTTTCTTTTCTGTACAAGTTCACAGCAAATAACAGAGGCTTTGGAGTGAGGAGGGATATCCTTCCTCCCTGAACGTCACCAGCGTTGGTGTTCCAAGAGTGCCAATAGAAGTCGCTGTGCCTTTCACTGAAGAGGGGATTTCTGTTCCCCAGGGATGGCCTGTGGAAATTCCTATTTCTTCCACATGGGGCTGTTAGGAGTGCTGGTATCGCAGGACGGAAAATAATTGATCCAGAATGGGCATACAAACTGCCCTGGTGCCCCTAGGGAAAAGTCATTCCCATAGCTAAAGCTCTAACACCTCTTTTCTTCTCCATTTTGAGACTGTTCATTCCTAGAGGGCTGCTGTGAAGTAGCGGGAACTTCTTCATGGCCGCTGCAGGTTCCCTGTGCATTTAAAATTTTAATATAACATATGGAAAATATACATTTCCCACTAGTATACATTTAGTTACTACTGTGAAAGGCACTTTGTAAGCTCATGCCCTAAAGAAACCTTGGAGAGTGGCCTATTGCATAAGTGCTTGAAACCTTGGTAACTGTGGTTTTACATTGGTAATAATTGTAGCATTAACGATCGTAACAGTAAATACTTTTGATGCTTAAGCTTGTCTTAAATTTATTACAGCATAAATGTAAACTTTCTACACTAACTACTGATTTTCAGTTCATTGTAGATTGTCAGAGATATTTGTCAAATATATCCTTCACAACAAAGGATCAAACATTTGTGGAAACAATGTTTATATTTAGTGGGGACTGATTATGCAATTCAAATGAAGAGGGTCTGGCAGAATAATGTAATTTTGCAGCAGAGCTACTCATATGCAGCTCAAAAGTAGCTGAGCTGGATTTACATATACACTTGTAATACACCATTTTGTTTTCCGCATCAGCTCACATAAGGTGCTCAAGAAATATGAAAGAAAATTGGACACATTTGTTGTACTTTTATTTCTTAAGAAGAAAGTACTTTAATGAAGCCCTTGGTTTGCGGTTTGGAAATTGACTAAAGAAATGAGAGAAATGTAATAAAGGATGTTGTTAGAGTATAGGAAGACACATGGGAGAAAACTTCAGAATATTCACCTTTATACTGATTTACAAAACATTATCACCTATTAATGTTATTTAATCATGACACAAAAGGCTATCACAAACGTATGCTTGACAGTATATAGAAAATATTAAAATCCATAATGGATTATTGCCTTTTGCTGTTGTTCAATGGTTATTGAGGGTACGGTTAGGTTTGAGGAAGTGATGGGCCATCAGCAGCTGAATGGTGCAGTATGTACTAAACTAATCAGGTTGCATTGGAATTTGGAACACTATCAAAGATCTTGATTTCTCTCATTGAATGCACAATTATGCCAATGTAAAATTGTCCTATAAACTACCTACTGTATGGTTCTAGACAACATTATGAATACAGAGTTTCACACAAGAGTAGGACTGTTTAGTTCTTAATACCAAATCCTGATACTAGTGAATGAGAAAGAGAACCTTCTGCATTACATGTTACTATGGATAGAGTGTTAATTAGGATCTTATAAATGTCATTTTAATCTGTCCATTATAATGACGTTAGACGGCACTAGATAACACCCGTCTTTTAAGAAGATATGTTAAAGGGATTTTGTGAATCAGATGATTTTATTTGTATCACCTTGACAACCAGGTCTTTTTCAAATGGAATATAAAGAAGACTTGGAAAATCACTGGTGAAACCTGAGCAATTTAAGTAACTTTGTAAACGTTTTGACATGATTGAATCATAATATTTATTTTCATTAGTGGACGTTTTAATGTATGTGTATTATTAACTAATTGATAATAATAACGGCACTCTTATTCCTTGACTTGAATTTGGCAGTTGCACAGCTTATTGCCTAGTTGTGAAAGTGTGGAAATCACAGAAAAAATTGTGATTCGGAATTAAGCAATAAGAAGCCAAGAAGCTGATTAAATGATGTTAATCAAATGTGCGTGGTATAAATGGAATGTGTATAATTAATCAGTTAAGAACATTATATTTAAGCTAAATCTTAAAAAGGTCTGTAAATAGAAAGATATGGATATTCCCATGTTTGTATGATTTATATTGTTAAATACTCATTTATAAATATATATTTTGCACATTAATAAAGGTGCTTTAGATTTATTTTATTTGTATATTATTGCTTAAGTGGTATATACAAAATTATCTGCTTTGGTTTTCGACTTTATGGCATCGGTTGAAAGTAAGTAAGAAGGACAGGGGAAGGGGAACATGTCCACATCACGTGACTGTGTGAAGTAAATTTGGCTGGTACTTCAGAGTCTGGGAGGTGCTCTGTTTATGCCAAGGATCAGACTTGCCCTGTCCACTCTTTGGTTTGGCTTTGTGAGTGTCGCACACAGCATTCATATGCCACACATTATTGGAGATATATTAAGGCGAGTCCCTGGGATGCTACTCGGAACTGCTGTGTTTACAAGCGGTTAAGCAAAGGAGGAAGGGAAGCACCGGGCCCCAAGGACGGAGTTTCACACCTACATGTCCTGTTTTCTTTAGTCTGTCACTAGTAGGAAACCATGTTCTGTCCTGAAACCACTCTTTCTTCAGCGGTGGCACAGTATGGAGATTTATTGCATGTAACCTATTCTTTGCTGTGAATGTAAACGAAGTCACACTAAGGAAAATGCTTGATATACTCAAAAAAATAGATACACAGAACATTATTTGACACATTTTGTCTCTTTTTGTTTAAAACCTCAGAACACATACATTTCTTTAATAGCAGCAAAGTAAATCAATTGAAACCCCAAATACAGTTTTTGAGTGAAAATAAAACTTGATGTACTTACTGCACTGAAATTGCGCTGTGTTTACCGATAGATGTAAAACATCAGGTGGGCCTTTCAAAGCCAGTTCTGATAATAAATGAACGTTTAAGAGAAAAAAAGGCTCCAGTCATGCGCGTCAGATTTCCACAAAACTACTTAGCAGGTGTAAATGCATTTACTATGGCATAAATGTACGCCACTACTGATCACAGTTAAGCAGAAAGAACCCTAGGCAGAGGCGAAGAGTGATTTGATGAAAGCATGATTTGCCTTAACAGCTTATGAATGTCCATAAACCAGGGTTTTTGAGTATTAGCAAACTATTCTCTAACTTTTTTGAGCTCTGAAAATGGTTGGAGATTTCCTCCAATCTCCTTCCACATTGGGAAGTGGAGCAGAAAATTCCTAAACTTCATGGGTGTGTAGAGGAAAGGCTTTCTCGATGAAGAAAATGTTTTATTTGTAAAGTCAAAAAACTAAAAGGAAAAACATTCGCAAACAAATAATGGGGCTGTTCTTCTCTAATGTTTAGTTATAGTCTGGGCATACTCCCACATTGAATAAATGGCACGATTTAAAACAAATGAATGATTTACTTGGTAGGACGATCGAAAATATATGACGGGCACAACTTTCCATACGATGTGCTGAGTTTTTTAATAGGGACAAAGAATACAAGTTCACAGGTGCAGGAATACTTTTACAGGTGCATACTTAAAACTCAATTTGTAAATAAGACCCATAGTTTCCAGCCTCTAGCTTTCCATTTAATAGATTAATGTTTTCGGGAAGCCTTTTTGCATCATTTAACCTGGTTGCTATTCACTCCATAGAAGGGATTTGTAAATGGGATGCCCATTGCTGGACAAAATGTGTTCAGTCCTGAACTCTGCTGGTTTAAGTGAGATACCAGTGCCAAATGACAGAGCTAATAAAACATTATTTCAGAAAAGGAAGTTAAAGGTGGATTAGCAACATTTAGTGGATTGTACTTTAACCCCAAGTGGGGAAAATGGGAAAGTACTGGGTGAGCATCGAGAATGAGGTTCCATAACTAACGAGAGACCAAAGATCGGCATGTTGACGAACGTGATTACCCCCAAAGTAGAGTCAAATATTGAGTGAAGATGAAACCTAACTCACCACAGCTCCAATTAGACATCCATCATCATATCGACTGCCCCTATTTCCTAGTAACACACGTATTTTTGCAAGAACACTAAATACAGAAAGGGCCTGCAGAAGCGAGGTATTTATTGGTCATAGAAAATAGATCGTGACAGCAGTTTAGGACCAATAGTTCCATCTAGTTTGCTCCATTCCTTCCTGTTCTTGAGGCACGTGTCCTGCATGGGTTTAAGCTTTAATTTTGTTTTTTTCAGTACTTTTATTAATGTGTCTTTCATGTGTACTTCTTTTTCAACAACTCATGCCGGGCAGCTTAATATGTATTTTCAACCCATTTTGTGGATGGAATTTATAATGCGTCTCTGGAGCCTCCCCGCTACTGTTGCATTTTGTGCTGCTTGATTCTAAGATTATAGTTCTGGTAAAACAAATAGCCTGCCTTTTTGTACCTATTTCTCGGTAACAAACATCAATACTTGCCCGGCATTTGTACACCATCATCCAGCATTTTATTAGTGATCTGCCTCCAATAACGCATTAATCCTATAGGGATTGCTTGGATTGGTCACTTATCATTTTTTATTTGTTTAGGACTTTTATATTATGCTAACGCAAACTTTTAGAAACCTTTACAGACGTTCGAACATGTGACGTATATGTAATAAAATGTAATAATTGATGGTAGCAAAGTGTTGATGGGCATTGTTTGATGTTGTGCATGATTACTAGTGGTTATTAGTCTGTATGCATAGGTGACTGCGTGTCCATTAGTTTACATAAATAGATGCCTATAGTTATATGCACAGGGGTACCTGTATGTGTGGAGGTTTAAGGGTGTCAGATTATTTTGCATGGGCTGTGCATGTATTTCAGATTTACTTTTGCTTTGTATATTAGCAAGCCGGTGTGATCTATGTCAATGTGTGGACTGGTGTTGTGTGTTTATGTGTGAATACACATACACAAACCAAACCAACTGGCTTTGTCAATGCAAGTTCCTAATTACCCCCAAGAGTTAACAAGCATTTTCAATGCAATAGGTCTTGCATTTACTTGAATTGGAGCTATTGGCATTGCAAATTTATAACTGGACTTCTGTTGCCACATTAATTGATCAACCCTGTCACGCTTTTGGTCCTGTCTGCCACATAATTCCAAGTTAAGTTAATCAGTGGGAAATCCACTATTGTACATCATGAAACAGCTATTGGTTAACACTTCAGAGGCCTATTTTTGTATACAGAGAGCCACAAAATGTAATCTTGCTTGGTGCATTGGAGAATAGTGACTTGTATGTGTTTAGTACTATGAGGTCCCAGTCTTTGACAGAACCCACTGTGAATATTATTTTTGACTTACATTACACACAGTATCAGATAGGCTGCTACAAAATGCACAAACGTTTTAAGATAAAAACGTGCTTCTAAAACATAGATTTTATGAATACCCAGAATGTACGCAGTGCAAATCTTTTTATAACTCTCCTTTAAAAGCACACGCTTGACAGCTCAGCAGGTAACTCTCTTGCAATACCACTTAAAAATAATAAGTCTGTGTTTTCCCAAAGCTTCAAGTGATTACATCAACTAAAGCCAACAACGGCTTCCAAGCATCCTTTCCATTTGCAGATTGACCAGTTGAGCACTGTTAGACCTGACACCCTTAGGGTGGTCATCCCACAACTTTTTGACTGCCTCCCTCAACTTTTCTGACACTGGTTTTAGGACTCTGCACACTTTACCACTGCTAATCAGTGATAAAGTGCATATGCTCTCTCCCTTAAACATGGTGACATTAGTTCATTCCCCACTGGCATAATTGATTTACTTTTAAGTCCCTAGTGAAGTGCACTACATGTACCCAGGTCCTGTAAATTGAATGCTACTAGTGGGCCTGCAGCACTGGTTGTGCCACCCACATAGGTAGCCCCTTAACCATGTCTCAGGCCTGCCATTGCAAGGCCTGTGTGTGCAGTTTCACTGCCACTTCGACTTGGCTTTTAAAAGTACTTGCCAAGCCTTAAACTTCCCTTTTTCTACATATAAGTTGCCCCTCAGGTAGGCCCTAGGTAACCCCTAGGGCAGGGTGCTATCCAGGTAAAAAGGAGGACATGTGAAGATGTGTTTTATATGTCCTGGTAGTGTAAAACTCCTAAATGTGTTTTTCACTACTGTGAGGCATGCTCCTTTCATAGGATAACATTAGGGCTACCCTCATATACTGCTTGAGTGGTAGATTCTGATCAGAAAGGGGTAACTAGGTCATATTTAGTATGGCCATAATGGTAATACAAAATCCTGCTTATTGGTGATGTTGGATTTTATATTAATATTTCAGAAAACCACTTTTAGAAAGTGAGCATTTCTCTGCACTTAAATTCCATTTGAGCCTTACAGCCTGTCTCCAATCCACATCTGGGCTGGTCTGGTTGACAGCTCAGTTGTACAGTTCTCCCAGACAACCACATACACAGGATACTCAGTCACACTTGCACTCTTCTGCGTACTGAATGGGTCTTCCTGGGCTGGGAGTGTGGAGGGCCTGACACTTACATTTCAAAGGCTAGTGGCCTGTCCTCACACAATGGACTGCCAAACCCCCTACTGCGACCCTGGAAGGCAGACCTGTTCTGAAAGGGCACCTTGTACACTTCAAAACCACTCTTTGAAGTCTCCCCCACTTCAAAGGCATTTTTGGGTATATAAACTGGGTCCCTGACCCCACCAAATCAGACACTTCTGGACCTGAACCTGTAACCTGTCTAGAGGAACTGCCTGGCTGCCCAAAGGGCTCATCTATACTGCCTTGCTGTAAATGACTGCTGCCCTTCTGTTCCCATGATGCCATGCGCCCTCTGGACTTTGCTGAGAAGTGCTCTGCAAGGGCTTGGATTGAGCTTGCCTCCTGTTTTCAGAAATCTCAGGGCAAAAAAGACTCCATGTCTTCAGAAAATTCCTTGTGCACCGAAAATCAATGCTCAGCCGGAAACGACGCACAGCCTGCCTTGTGATGAGAAAATCGCAGCCCGACTTCCCAAGTGAAGATTCGATGCAGCGCCTGCCTTGCGACCGGAAATTCAAAGCACAGCCCTACCAGATCAATGCAACAACTGTGACTTTTTCCCACATGCCCAAGATTTACCCTGCATCATCCCTGGGCATCAAACATATCCCTGCATCGCAATGAGGAACCAAGACTGTCCGCCGGAAATCAACACAATGCCCCTTGGAGCATGGAAATAAAAGACGCATCATCTGTGCCGTATCAAAAAATCTAACACACACCTTATTTTTCCTGTGGTCTCCGTGCGTGTTGTTTTTGGTGCAAACCAGGTACTTTGTGCAAACAAGAGACAACTGTTGATTTCTAAGACTTAAGACTCTTTAATCTCAGTTTATGATTACTGAATCTATATCGTTTTGACCTTAACCTTAATTTCACTAGATAAATATAATGTATTTCTCTAAACCTGTTTGATGTATTTTTGTGATGTTTTCACTGTGTTACTGTGTGATTTTTTCACAAATACTTTACACATTGCATTCTAAGTTAAGCCTGACTGCTCAGTGCCAAGCTACCAGAGGGTGGGCACAGGATAATTTGGATTGTGTGTGACGTATCCTAACTAGGATTGCGGTCCCTATTTGGACAAAGATGAATACCTCTGGCAACTAGATACCCCATTTCTAACAAGCACATTTACATTTCTTTCAGGCCAGATTGCCTCAGGGCAAGAAGGCCTGTTTGGCTGTCGAACCCCAAAGCATTTCAACTCTTGGAATTAACCACCCTAGGACGTTTGCCCTTTCACAAACAGCAGGGAAAAGTTTGTCTTTAATTAAAAAAAATTATTGGCACGTTGTGACCCTCAGATCCCACCCAATGGTAAATATAAATATATACATACATATGTCTATGTATAGTGCACATGTTTATTTATAATAAAGTCATGATGTCCTTCCGAATGCAATGGTGATAAATAGCATGTTACACATTGCACATCTGCATGCATGGTTTGTGCAAGAGTATTTTTTTCATGTGTACTTGTTTTCACAAAAGGTATTTCCTTAAAACCAGAATGCAAGGGGTAACACTTGTACAGTATGGTAACATCCCCCAAAGAGTCCTTGGGAGTAATGAGAGAGCTTTCCCTATTTGAAGCAACTGTTGGTGTAGTAAGTTTATGGGTGTTCCCACACAAAAATACTTTTTTCCATCCCTTCTAGTGTCGAGGTCCAGAAACTCACATGAGGTTTGTCAATAATATTATAGAATATTTTAGCAATATTATAAAATATTTTAGCAACTGTGCTTTAAAGTTTTTGCTTTAAAGCATCGAAAAATCTTTGTAACAGCTCAGACAGTTATTAGCCAGAGCTGTTTCCAAAAAGGAAAAAGGCCACCTTCAGCCAAAATGACCTTATAACAGCACACTTTTAGCAGTGACCTATATAACTGATGGTATTTGAAAAGGAAACTTCAAAGAACACTGACATAAAAAGGAGTCTCCGACTGATGGCGGAAATATCAGTATTTCAACATCTTTTGATCAGAGGAGCTCCATGTTTAGAAAGTGACCTTCAATGCCAGTGTCTCAGACTTTCAGTAAAGAATGGCCAGCGCTGGAGCAGAGGGCAGATTTCAGCTGGACTTGGATACTTTAAGGATACTTTAAGGCATCCATTTCTGCTGTCTCCTTGTGCTGGTGCAATGTGTGTTGCCTAATGCCAGTGCAAGCACTCTTGCACCATATGGCAAGTGTGTCTGCATTACAGGCAGGGTTGTTTTTTTACAGGAAGGGATATTTCCTGCACAAAACAATCCTTAATGGCATTTTTCTCCTTCTATGAATACTGCAGAATACAACACACATGTAAGGAGGAAATAACAAAGAGAAATACAAATATTTTTCCTTCTTGTGAGTCTCCATGGAAGGCATAACATTACCAGGTTTACTAGCTTTGGTAAATCTGGGAATGTGTCAAACTCAATGGGTGGGGTATGAGCCCCCAGGCTTGAAACGCAACTCAGTGAAGTACAGGCAGAAGCCTTGAGTTACATTTCTTTACAATGCCACACAGTGCAGGTCAAACCACCCCTTGCATTTCTTTCTATTAGTGAAGCCTATGCATTGTCCTTGTGTCTCCTTGTGTGTCGCAGGAAATGCAAAAGCTTGATAAATCTTGGTCATACTCTGTCAGTGTCTGATTCGCAGAACATTAAGGCCCGGACTTACTATGATTTGCTTCTCAGTTAATTCACTTTCGCGGTGCAGCCACAATGCAAAATCAATTGTGGACTTTTCCAAGCCACACAAAGCCACTTAAGTGAATACAAATTGAGCCTCCTTGCTTTACTTTGCGACAGGTAGGTGTTACATGGGTAAAGCCTGGGTGTAGCCATGCACCCACTCATGTATTTTGAGGAGGCACACCCCGATTTATAAAGACTAGTAAACCTGGTTTTTGTTCCAAAATTGTGCACCTACTGACAGAGCTGTAACAAGGAGAAATATATGTATTTTTCCAGGTTAACTCCTCCTTCTAGTGATGCATTCTGCATCTGCAGAATTCTGTATGAATCTGCATCAAAGGATTGTTTTTGTGCTGGAAGGTTTGTCTTCCTGCACAAAAACTATCCTGCCCGTAACGCAGGTAGAACACTCTGCGCCAGCACAAGAATTGAACAGAAATGCTCCGTATCTTTGTAAATATGAAGCATTTCTCATCTCTCCCTTTCACCCAATGCAGCACTGCACCGCTTTGTGTGAGATAATAGTAAATCCGCCCCTTTAGTGCACCCAAGTAAAACCCATGTATTCAAAAAGTGCAACCTGTTTCAGCTAAAGTAAGCCCTTAAATCATAGGCTCTTCTTTTGAGGACATGTACAGGTGCAAGTGGCAGTCACTACTGTTTACACTGTGACATATTACTTATACGTGGATGCAATAGTGGGAACATGGGAGGTCCCAGAGAATGGTCTGGTGTATGTCACTGGGAGTAATGGAACCACCCAAAAAGTCTTAGGTTTTTAAATATTAATAATCGTTCCAAAATGATTTTCCCAGACTAATAGTACATCTAAATTTGTTTGTGAAAAATATTAAAGTAAGTGTTTAATGGTGATCGGAAAGTAACCCTAACTACCCTATTTTTCTGAATGTGTGAGGGAAGGATTTTCTTTATGTAGAAGAAAAAAAATATTACAATGTACACATTTCCACAAATATTGTACATTAACCTTTGAGGACATTCCACTAGCATAGATGTAAGCAAAGCAGTCATATGCTTGAAACCCCATGGGTTATTGAAGATTCCCAATCAGACCCTTGGGGCAATATTTAATAAGATGTTGCCGCATGTTTGCACCACTTTTTGTGCCTCATTCATGACGCACAATATAGTAGCTATTTACAAAGCCACGCAAGGGGTGATTTGTGCCGTCTTGAGTGGCTTTGTAAATACAATTTAATGTAATGCAGAGGCTTGCGCTGTATTGCTTTACATTTTATTCTGGGAGGCATTCCATAAGTGGAACATAGTCATTTCCATGCATCCACCCATGGATTTCATGCAATCCCAGATTTACAAAGGTTTATAAACCTGGGATTGTAAGAAATCGCTAGGCTTACTAAAGATGGCATAACAAGGCGAAAAATATTTTTTTCTCCTTGTTATTTCCCCTTTCTATTTGTGCTGCAATCTGCATCACACATAGAAAGAGGAGAATGCATTGAGAGATTGTTTTGAGCAGGTGGATTTGCATTCCTGCACAAAAACAATTCTCCTTGCAATACCAGCACCCCTACACCATGGTGCAAGGGTGCCTGCATTGGCGCTAGACTGCCTGAAGTGATGCAGTGCAAGGAGAGAGCAGACATGCTCCCAGTCGCAGCTTGCAGGAGGGAAAAGGGATGGTGTGGCGTGGGGGGGTAGGGCAGGAGCATATATATATATATATATATATATATATATATATATATATATGTGTGTGTGCATGTATATTTATATATATATATATATAAATATATATATATAAATATATATATATATGACTATATAGATATATACACACATATATATATATATATATATATATATATATATATATATATATACAGAAATATCTATCTATCTATCTTTTTCGCAGCGCACCACCACCGCACCACTCCTCTGCTGCAGGCACAGGCTCCCAGCCTACCCTGGGTCCAATCCTAACTCTGCTTTCATGCTGAAGGCAGCATGAAAGAAGCTAGGCTTGCTCTCTCCAACCTGGCACTGCGTTGCCGAGTTCGAGAGCCTAATGAGCATGTGTATTTGGCTAGCCCGAGCTAGCCGGCCAAACATACATGCACACTGACAGGGAGAGCTGTGCACTCCCCCTCTGACCCTGTCACACCCGTGGCCCTGCCCCTTTTACAGTAAAAACATGATAAACATTGTTTATTATGTTAAAAACATAATAAACATAGTTCATTATGTTTTTACTGTAAAAACTTTGCAGCTGCTGCTGCTGGCGGGGGGCGGATGCGCCTCCGCCATAGCAGAGGAGCCGCCATGCATGCTCCATATCTTTGTAACTATGGAGCATTTCTGCTCTCTCCCTTCCACGCAAAGCAGTGCAAAAACTTTGCTTGCTGCCCTGCGTTAACTTTTAGTAAATATGCCCGTTGGAGATCATATTGACCTCCAAAATATGTGTACATGTTTAAAAAAATCTTAGACTAAGGCCTTGTTCTCGTGGAACCTGATTTTTCTGCCAAGTCTTAGCTTATCTCCGTTTTACTTTCATTCAGTAGTGCATTTGATTCACTTTCTATTCTCTATTACCTTTCTGCCCTAACCCCTTGCTTCTCCTCTTGCTCACAAGGGCTGTCTCAAGTGAAGGGCAGGTGAGGCTATTTGTCTCAGGCGATGTGGTGTCGTCACCAATACGGGACCGCACCAGCAGTGGAGTCACAGAGGGGGAAGAAGGATCACCCCTCTTCAGAGGACAGGATGGGCTGGACGGCAAGGGGAGGTGACAAGGGAGGGGGAGAAAGGGCGCGAAGGCAGTACGGAGCAGGATAGCAATAAAGATAGAAGTGCCAAACGTTCCCTCGTGTCCTGTCATAATTCAGGCCCCTGGAGACCTGACAGGCACGAGGATTTTTTGGCCTGCTCGTCTCCGAGAACAATGTTTTTAAATAATAAAACAAGTCGCTTTACTTGTTCCTTCTTGATGCAGCGAACTTCGCAGCGCCGCTTGGTGGCGGCAAATACAGTTTTTATATGTGTTCGTAAGTCTCAGAAGCTCCTTTATCATAAACCAATGGGAGGCTCCGCAAAACTTTTAGCCCTGGCCCCATTAAATCTTGAAATACGCCTTATTGCTTACTCGCCGCCTTTCATTCTCTGCCTTTCTCCTTGTTTCCCTCCTCTTCATGCACTTACAGTCTCATGCGCCTGCTTACTCTCGGCCTCCCCGTCCCTCTCGCTCTCTTTCGGCTTCGTCTCTAATTCTGTTAAGAGCTTGCTATTCCATCGCCACTCACGAAGGCTACACAAACTGCTGAATTATACGGAGCTTATTATCGGAGCATTCCAGTTGACTCAAGAAGATCGTCTGAGTTAATTAACCAATGTCTCTTTGAGTTGTTTTTTTACATTGCACAGCTGAATGATGGTTGCTCAGAAGCACCATGCTAATTAGGTGTCTCAACCAGCACTTATCTACAGTTCACATTTTTCATAACTTTTGATAACAGCTCCCACTCGAGCAGGCTGAGTTCGGCCCCTCGCCCCTGCCGCGCTCGAGACCGGTGAAGCTGCAGATTTACCAACAGGTCAGCTTTGGTTAAAAGCTGGTCCCCAGTGGGGGACTGATGGTGAGCTCCCTGAATTATTGTACTACCCTGTGGCTTCTGAGATGAAATCAAGACTAATGCAGACCTCCCACCGGGAAGACATCTGCATGATTAGGATATTAATACAGCAGTCCAATCTATTATTTGGCTTCTCTGTCATAACCACAAATGCATTATTGACAGTATTTACTGATTTCCTGTTACAACCCCAGAGAAGCAGGCAGGAGTCGTTTCACTTGTTTATGTGATGGACGCATGTTTTTGTGGAATGTTTTGTGTTTTATTTATTTATTTATTTACTTTATTATGCAATTACCGCAATGCAGATAATGTCTCTGAACCAGTCAGAAAGCAGCACTGTAGGTAGATAGATGTGGTAGGGATGTACGAATAACTACAAAGTTTTGTAGGTAGATAGATGTGGTAGGGATGTACGAATAACTACAAAGTTTTGTGAAGTTGTTTCTTTTTGCACTTTGCCAGTTTTTTCTTCTTTTGTCTGCAGTGTTTTTTTCCTCTGTTTTGTGATATAATGTTCGCACTATCAGAACCCTACCAAGCCATACACAGGGGGTGCTGTGCAACTGGCACAATTAGCACTTTTGGATCATAATTCCACACAGAAAGATGCATGCAGTACCTATTGTATTTTTTTTAATTTTTTGGTATCAGAGAAAGAAAAATGCTACATGAACTGTCACAGAAACCTCATTTTACACTGACGCCTCCAACTGAAAAACTTTTCAAGATAAGCAAAGTTCTATAGTTTTGCATAGCTCCTTGCGGCAGGTGTGTTAGCTGTATACATGCTTTATGCATTCTTTTCTAAGAGACCAGGGCATGTTTAGTTTTTCATCCGTTGCCCTTGCTTTGGCTCCAGAACAGCCAAGCTTCTGTCTGCTCTGCGCTCACATCTCGACAAAGGGATGGACCTTAAATAGTTACCTACTCAGAAAAGTGGCATCGGGCAGAAACCTCGGCAAAGGACGCAGTTTTGTCATTCCCCTCTAAAAAGATTCAGGTTGTTCACAGGAGTTGTGCTTTCTCAGTTATTAACTTTGTAGGCATCGAGATGACATTTTGAGACGTTTTGAAAAACAAAAATGTTTTTCAGCTAGTCGAGTTGTAATGACCCTTTCGGATGTTGAATGCTGAGAGGAAGGGAGCTAAACGTTGTGCAGCTACTATTGCTGTACAATGTACAGCTCTTTGGTTAAATCATACCAGAGATTCATGATATTGATATCCTTATGAGAGAGCAACTATATTGGGTATGCCCTGATGATGTCTCTATGCGCTTTTGCAAAAGTAACTGAAACGTTAATCAATGAGACAGGACTCATCCATTGTCTTGCAATTATTGTGATTCACAATACATGTTTGGATGAGCAGTCATTTTTAATAAGATGTTTGTCAAAACATAATATACATACTTTCTGAACTGTCCTCTGTGATTCTCTTGCAACATTGTACAGTGATAAAATGAATATTCCCTATGCATATGTCTCTTACTTTTAAATTAGCTATTGTTTAGTGACAGAATATAAATTATACTGATAAATTATGGGAGGTAGATATTTCTCAGACTTTGGTATATTGGTGTATTTGTTTGAAAATAATAGAAGATAGATTTTGGAATAAATTTCCTTAGGGAATGCTTTGCACCCAGATCCCTACAAGGTTATTCGTTTGTTTAGTCACTGTTTCCTCTTGTTACATCATGTCTGTCTGTCTATAAAAAATCACCGGCAATCATTCATAATGTAATCTTTTTCAAATTTCAGGATGAAGCACCTGATGAATTAAGTAATATTTTCTGGCCCACTCAACTCGGGTTAGGTCCAGGTCAAAATCGATCTCTGTAGCACTTGCCAATAATATTTACATCATCAGCACCATTTATTTCTCACAACACTTGCTAAGTAGAAGCTATTCTCTGGGGATTACTGACTTGCACATTTTATAGATCAGTGTTGATGCATCACAATTATCTCGGCCTTGAGGAAGTGTATTTTAAAATGGGTTCAATATTCAATACATAGTTGAACATGCAAAGCACAATTACACGATCAAGGTAGTGATAGACTACTTGTTCTTATTCCTCAAAATATTGAACAAAATACCAACAACAAGCTTGTTGGCATGGTTTGTAGCCATAGCATTTTGAGAAAAACGAAGCAGCCAAGGTCATCAAAATATAGGGCAGAAAAAATATTTCTAAGTAAAGAACAATTTTAACTATACCAATCAGGAAATATCCGGTGACGTTCTACTGTTGGGGAAACCGATCTGAGTTACTTAAAATTATAAAAGGAAAACAAAATATGCTTGATACAAAGAAAAGAAACAAGACTTAGTAAATTACATTTTTTTACATATGCTGTTAGCCTACTGAGAAACTGTGTTTGCCCAAAAGTGCTAATTCAGATGTTTATGCCAACTTCAGATGAACCTCAATGATACAGGCAGAATCACAAAGGCACTTTACGCAGTAATTTAGCTCTTTGGGACAATCATTGGAAACAAGAGTGTTCAAAGTTCATATTATTCTTGTATGCAGGTGTACTTACTGGTTCATGCAAAGTTCATTTTCTCAGTTGGAATTTACAAAATGTAGGATGATTGGTCGAGGTATTTTTAATCATGTTAGATGCTTTTTAACTCAATTTTAAGCCCGATGTTTTAAAGTTAATTTGAATAATTCTATACCATTAGCTATTTAAAGGCATAGAATTAAAAATACAAAAAATGACAATGAACCTGAAAGCAAGGGAACATGCTAAGAGCAAATCAGGAGCAATCCCACACACAATCTCAAGGATAAGTGAGAATCCTCATGCTAATGAAAAGACATTCGTGCTTTAATACCATGTTTCGTACCATTGCTTATGTAATATCTTAAAATAACACATTTTGCATGGATTACCCTTGGCCTGTTATCATCACTTTGAAATGTGTACTAAGGGTGTTCCTTGATTAGAAATCTTATGTAAGGCAGAACCTGCTTACCCCTGCTTCGTATTGTTTTTTTTAGTTTTTATTTTAACATAAGCATGGCTGATGACTTTTTGTAAATATATAAATATGTTGCCATGCACGTTTTTACTGTTTGTGCAATGCAGAATTTCACAAACTGCTGCGCCAAGTTCAGTAAATCTGGGCCTTGGTGTTTCAGTCAAGGGAGGTATTTTTCTAAACATGTTGTCCATCATTGAAATGACAGTGACTTAGAGTCCTAAGTCTCTTTGACAATACATCTGTTTGCAAGGCACCCTCATTCCAGGGGAAAATTATTTCTTCCAAATGTATACTATAGACATCATTGTGTTTTCTAAAACACTCATTCAATTTATGACTGACTAAATCAACGATCCTTTCAATCTATTCCTCTACTACTCACAATGTTTAGTTTATTCTATCGCGCTCACTTCCTGACTAAATCGCTTAATCTCATACTAAGGCAAACCTTAAATTACTCTTTCATTTATCGATGCATTCTTCCACTTACTGATTCCTCAATTATTTTATATTTAGCATTCATTCTTCACTTATTTTCTTACACATTAGTTTTCTAAAACCCCTCCACTAATTTTATCACTTTGTCACTCTTTCTTTTTGTTGCTCACTTTCAAATGTCTATACCTCAATTACTCAATTACACATTCACCATTTCCTAGTTATTTACTTGCTCACAGGTTAAATTCCGACAGTAAAAATATATCTTGAAAAATAATGAATTTGCTCAATAACAATTTCTCCGTCAGTCACTAGCTCTTACATTTTGTTTCACAATCAGTCTCTATCATTTACTTAGACCTTAGTCATCTTCTAAATCTCTTATGATTTTTCTGTTTACACCCTGCTGTGACATCCCTAAACATACTCAAAAAAATGTCAGGTTGCCGACTCACGTTACCACTCAGTAACTTGCCACATTTTTTGTAATTTCACATACACTCACTCACTCATCTTTTCATATGCTCTACGACATTCTTTCTCTTGGTTACTTTCTCTCCCCCTCACTTGTCAACTCTCACTCTCTCCCTCCTTTGATTTTTTTTATCTCCCTTAGAATTATGACAAGATTATAAGATGTGCAAAATATCTGATTGGCCTGGTAAAGGGAGATACTTGGCCCATTGGGTTTGAACTCATAAACAATGAAGCTCTGAGCATTTTCCCCGAGGTCTCTGCCTCAAAACAGACAAAATCACTGGGGGACAATTCGAGGAATGAATCAGATGAATTAAAGAGACATTTTGGTTAGTGATGTCACACCAGCTTGCAAATCCCAGACAGACATCATCAAACAGTGGAACATTCTGATATGGATGTTGTTGGCGACTGTTGGAAATGCAGGACTAGATAAAGAGAAATGTTTTTTTTTTTTTTTTTTTTTACCTTGCAAAGCTTCTTTAAATCTGATAATCTGATTTCTCTATTCATTATTGATTACAAAACAGAGCTCCTTTCCCGACCTCTGGAGACTCTAGGTTTTTTAGGGACGGGAATAACTGGGCCCAATAATGGGCACTAGTTTTGAGACCTAAATTATGTCTCTCACTTGTTCATTCACTCACTTGATTATTCTGTCACAGACGGCCTCTGTTGCTTACTCAGCACCTCTTCCCATCACTCTGTCACTAACTCACTAACCCTTATTAACTCTCACTCACTCCCGACTCTCAAGAGCCTCATGCATGTCACCTTCTCTCTCTACCCCTGCAGTGCGCACAGGAGTCTTAGTGGATGCTGGTCACGTTTGCTCACATTAATTTCGCAAGTACTAGAACAGTTAAAAAAACAGTATCTCCGCAGTCCCTGCATGTGACGTCTGTGCACTCTTTCAGTCCTCTGCCACACGACGCCTTGGTCGCTCTTGCCATGGCGCGCTAAGACGAATGTGTGGTAAGGACAGACCCTACTGAAGTACTAATGATCTGAAGGAAGGATAGAAGAGAGCCTAGACTCTAATTTGAAGTACTCTTTTGGCGCCTTTAAATCTCTCAGCGGGTAGGCCGCGGCTCATCCGCCCCTTAGCAACCTTTCAAGCAGAGAATGCTGGGGTTCCTGTGATTTCCTTCCATAACCTATGTGGTTGAATAACGTCGGGGAGACATCTTGCATTCTTAAAACCGCCGTAACAAATCCCAGTACTTGTTATGCACGAAATGTCTGCGATCGGAAATCTATTTAGGAATTTTAATTCGCTCCTACCGGTCTTTAATAATCTGTTTAACAATACTGTGAATACAAATGGTCCCTGGTATCTTCCTCCAACATGCCATTGGCCGGGAGACAGTTTGCTTCTGAACGGATAAAAAAAAGATTTTTTTCTTTTGAATTAATTAAACATGCAACATGCCTATTTGGATTGTTCCCACTAATAGGAAAAACGTTCCAAAATGAGAGGCAGTATGTATGTTTTACTTTTCGTGGATAATCTGGATTCCATGCACATGAACTGGCCTACTAGGGATGTACCATTTACACAAAATCTATTTTTCTTGTGCTGCTAATTTAGTAGAGGTTATATAAATTTGTATAGTTAGTTTAGCAGAAAGAGCATGTAGTTCTAACCAAAAATACGAAAACCCAGTAATTTACCAGAAGTTCTCTGTTGGTGAGGGAAGTTTAAGATGAAATTGTGGACTTTTGTGAGCATCCTGTGCATGAGTGAAATGGGTGTCAAGTCACTCGAAAAAAAGATAAGCAAGGTTCACACTTGAGTACAAAATGCTCGAGTTACCAATGCAAGTTGATTTCTGAGACACTCCTTCAGAAATGGTAAGCCAGCTATGTAGCTGAGTACAAAAAGCTGGCAAGTTACTAGGCTGAGACAGATTTAGCGGCACTTGAAAGAAAAAGCGAAGAAACTGATGTACTTGCATACAAACTGCTCAAGGGAGAAAGCTGTGCATGTGAATAGGCAAAGGAAAAGAAGGCAACTACTCTGTAATCACACTTAGGCACATATTTAACAGAAAGTGACGGAGCGCAACACTGTGCCAAAATTGGCAGTGCCACGCTCTGTCATTGTTACAATGCAGGCATGCGCCTTATTTAATTGAATACGGCTCACCCCTGTGTTGTCCCCTGCACTGGTGCTAAAATGAGCTGCCAGTGCCAACGCAGGCACCTGTGCACCATTGTGTAAGGATATCTGCGTTGAGGGGTTTGATTGTTTATATGCTAGAAGGAGTACCGTCCTGCACATAAACAACCACTAATGGCGATTTGGCACTTCTCTGTGTGTTGCAGAATGCAGCACACACAGAAGTGCCAAAGCGTCATTTTGAAATGATTGTTTATGTGCAGGAAGGGACCCCTCCCTGCACATAAATTATCATGTGTGGCATTTTGCTTTTTCTTTCGATGCTTCAAAATGCAGCACACATAAAAAAAGCAAAAAACGAGCAGGAATACAAGTATTCCTCCTCGTTGCGCCTTGCTAACATCACCCCTGGGGTGGCGTTAGACTTTGGCACTGCCTCAGGTTTACAAAAACTCACCAATCTGAGGCAGCATCAAAATGCAATAGGTGTTGCTGTGGCATGCTCACAACGACACCCAATGCATGCCCCTTCACGCAAAGGGCTGCATGTGAAGGGGTTGCATTTACAAGGTAGCATTAAGCCACAAAAAGTGACTTACGACCACATGGTAAATACAGCGCAGGGCATACCTCCACCAGAGCATCTCATAAAGTGATGCTCTGGTGGTGCTGGGGGCTCATATAGATGCCCCTTAGTTCAATAACTGGGAACTATGAGAAACCAAGAATGCAATAAGAACAGAGGGAATAATTCTTAATATGACCGATGTCCGGTAATCACATGTTGGAGCAATGGATGCCGTCTAGTGTTTTAATTCCTAGGTATTATATTACAAATCTTTGGTATTATGTGCACTTGTCCAAATGGTACATTGTCAGCAAAGAAAAAAAGACAACTCCCAGAATGCATTAAGTTGGCAAATAAATTCCCACCTCTCAAAAAAGTATCCCGGAGGCATATTACGAGGTAGCAAGCCATAGATGCTGTCCACCCTTTTAGACCACAACACCCAAACTGCTTTTAACTGCTGCATTCACCACACAGTTCAGTCGAGTCCACCTGTACGTTCCCCGGCACATTGTTATAGGTTCTTGTGACCCTCATGTCGTTGCCCATCACCCCTAGTTATCCTATCAATATTGCTCTGTGGTCCATAGGAAGCGATCCCCAGCCTGCCATCCGCCCACAAACCTTAACGTGAGTAGAGAAGCATATCGTCTGTAAGCCATGCAATTGTTTACAACTTCAAGGGTCAGGAAATGTCAGCAAATTCACCTTTATTTCTGAATACTCAAAGACACTAGTTTTTAGTGTGTAGGTCAGTTGCGGACCATACTCTGCAGGTACTCTTTGGTTACCTTAATGTCCTATTGCTGTCATCATCCTAACCAAGGACTAGCCATAGTATTTATGAAAAGTCACCATCTTGTAAGCTTACTTTACCGCTTTATCAAGTTAGAGGAGGAGACATGGAGCCTATACCTAGATGTATCTGTCACCGGTGGGTTAGTGTAATGTTTTCCCATTTAAACATAGGCACATCCTGCTCACTGTCAATACTCCCCAGATGTCATCAATCTTGACTTTTAACGCTCTTACAGCAAACAAGGGCTCTCATTTAACTTATAAAGTGCTCTCTTAGATAATGCCTTGTGGCTGTCGGTGCTATTTTCCTCCTTTATTCCTGTTGCATCAATAACTGCCTAAACCCAGAAGCATGAGAACACTTATGGACAGATTTACTAAGCACTTATGGTGTCCACGTGTCACTTTTCACCCACAAAGCAACATAACCCAGCACCTTGCACTCCCTTGCATTATCCTGTATCAGGGAGGCATACCATGGGTGGAGCAAGGGCGTTCTCGTGCATCCACCCATGTACTGTGAAACATTGCTTTACTCCAGAATAGCCTGTCTACTAGACCCTGGCACAACAGGGAGAACTATTTATATTTCTTCTTGTTTCTTCACTCTCTGCATGAGCGCTGCATTCTGCAGCACAGATACAAAGAGGAATATGCCTCTAAGGATAGTTTTTGTGCCCGAAGGGATACCTTGTGGAAGGAAATCTTTCCTTAAAAACGTATTTATCTGACCAGCAGCAGGCACCCCTGCAGCATGGTGCAAGGGTGCCTGCATTGGTGCTGTCTGTTACAGTGCACTAACGCAAGGAGAGAGAAGAAGTATGCCATATGTGGCCCCATCTACCTCTCCTTGCACATCTCGTCTCGCGGGGGCGGCCGGGTGCAGTGTAGAAACCAGCGTCGGGTTTGTAATGGAAGTCAATGGGAGATCTAGGGATCTCTTCAGCGCTGCAGGCAGGCAAGGGGGGGGTTCCTCGGGGAAACCTCCACTTGGTCAAGGGAGAGGGACTCCTGGGGGTCACTCCTCCAGTGAAAGTCCGGTCCTTCCGGTCCTGGGGGCTGCGGGTGCAGGGTCTCTCCCAGGTGTCGGGACTTAGGATTCAAAGAGTCGCGGTCAGGGGAAGCCTCGGGATTCCCTCTGCAGGCGGCGCTGTGGGGGCTCAGGGGGGACAGGTTTTTGTACTCACAGTCTTAGAGTAGTCCTGGGGTCCCTCCTGAGGTGTTGGATCGCCACCAGCCGAGTCGGGGTCGCCGGGTGCAGTGTTGCAAGTCTCACGCTTCTTGCGGGGAGCTTGCAGGGTTCTTTAAAGCTGCTGGAAACAAAGTTGCAGCTTTTCTTGGAGCAGGTCCGCTGTCCTCGGGAGTTTCTTGTCTTTTCGAAGCAGGGGCAGTCTTCAGAGGATGTCGAGGTCGCTGGTCCCTTTGGAAGGCGTCGCTGGAGCAGGATCTTTGGAAGGCAGGAGACAGGCCGGTGAGTTTCTGGAGCCAAGGCAGTTGTCGTCTTCTGGTCTTCCTCTGCAGGGGTTTTCAGCTAGGCAGTCCTTCTTCTTGTAGTTGCAGGAATCTAATTTTCTAGGGTTCAGGGTAGCCCTTAAATACTAAATTTAAGGGCGTGTTTAGGTCTGGGGGGTTAGTAGCCAATGGCTACTAGCCCTGAGGGTGGGTACACCCTCTTTGTGCCTCCTCCCAAGGGGAGGGGGTCACATTCCTAACCCTATTGGGGGAATCCTCCATCTGCAAGATGGAGGATTTCTAAAAGTTAGAGTCACTTCAGCTCAGGACACCTTAGGGGCTGTCCTGACTGGCCAGTGACTCCTCCTTGTTGCTTTCTTTGTTCCCTCCAGCCTTGCCGCCAAAAGTGGGGGCCGTGGCCGGAGGGGGCGGGCAACTCCACTAAGCTGGAGTGCCCTGCTGGGCTGTGACAAAGGGGTGAGCCTTTGAGGCTCACCGCCAGGTGTCACAGCTCCTGCCTGGGGGAGGTGTTAGCATCTCCACCCAGTGCAGGCTTTGTACTGGCCTTAGAGTGACAAAGGCACTCTCCCCATGGGGCCAGCAACATGTCTCTGGTGTGGCAGGCTGCTGGAACTAGTCAGCCTACACAGACAGTCGGTTAAGTTTCAGGGGGCACCTCTAAGGTGCCCTCTGGGGTGTATTTTACAATAAAATGTACACTGGCATCAGTGTGCATTTATTGTGCTGAGAAGTTTGATACCAAACTTCCCAGTTTTCAGTGTAGCCATTATGGTGCTGTGGAGTTCGTGTTTGACAGACTCCCAGACCATATACTCTTATGGCTACCCTGCACTTACAATGTCTAAGGTTTTGTTTAGACACTGTAGGGGTACCATGCTCATGCACTGGTACCCTCACCTATGGTATAGTGCACCCTGCCTTAGGGCTGTAAGGCCTGCTAGAGGGGTGTCTTACCTATACTGCATAGGCAGTGAGAGGCTGGCATGGCACCCTGAGGGGAGTGCCATGTCGACTTACTCGTTTTGTCCTCACTAGCACACACAAGCTGGCAAGCAGTGTGTCTGTGCTGAGTGAGAGGCCTCCAGGGTGGCATAAGACATGCTGCAGCCCTTAGAGACCTTCCTTGGCATCAGGGCCCTTGGTACTAGAAGTACCAGTTACAAGGGACTTATCTGGATGCCAGGGTCTGCCAATTGTGGATACAAAAGTACAGGTTAGGGAAAGAACACTGGTGCTGGGGCCTGGTTAGCAGGCCTCAGCACACTTTCAATTGTAAACATAGCATCAGCAAAGGCAAAAAGTCAGGGGGCAACCATGCCAAGGAGGCATTTCCTTACACAACCCCCCCCCCAAACGAAAGAGGATGAGACTAACCTTTCCCAAGAGAGTCTTCATTTTCTAAGTGGAAGAACCTGGAAAGGCCATCTGCATTGGCATGGGCAGTCCCAGGTCTGTGTTCCACTATAAAGTCCATTCCCTGTAGGGAGATGGACCACCTCAACAGTTTAGGATTTTCACCTTTCATTTGCATCAGCCATTTGAGAGGTCTGTGGTCAGTTTGAACTAGGAAGTGAGTCCCAAAGAGGTATGGTCTCAGCTTCTTCAGGGACCAAACCACAGCAAAGGACTCCCTCTCAATGGCACTCCAACGCTGCTCCCTGGGGAGTAACCTCCTGCTAATGAAAGCAATAGGCTGGTCAAGGCCATCATCATTTGTTTGGGACAAAACTGCCCCTATCCCATGTTCAGAGGCATCAGTCTGCACAATGAACTGCTTAGAATAATCTGGAGCTTTTAGAACTGGGGCTGAGCACATTGCTTGTTTCAGGGTGTCAAAGGCCTGTTGGCATTCCACAGTCCAGTTCACTTTCTTGGGCATTTTCTTGGAGGTGAGTTCAGTGAGGGCTGTCACAATGGATCCATATCCCTTCACAAACCTCCTGTAATACCCAGTCAAGCCAAGGAATGCCCTGACTTGAGTCTGGGTTTTTGGAGCTACCCAGTCCAGAATAGTCTGGATCTTGGGTTGGAGTGGCTGAACTTGGCCTCCACCTACAAGGTGGCCCAAGTAAACCACAGTTCCCTGCCCTATCTGGCATTTGGATGCCTTGACAGAGAGGCCTGCAGATTGCAGAGCCTTCAAAACCTTCTTCAGGTGGACCAGGTGATCCTGCCAGGTGGAGCTGAAGACAGCAATATCATCAAGATAAGCTGTGCTAAAGGACTCCAAGCCAGCAAGGACTTGATTCACCAACCTTTGGAAGGTGGCAGGGGCATTCTTTAAACCAAAGGGCATAACAGTAAACTGATAATGCCCATCAGGTGTGGAGAATGCTGTCTTTTCTTTTGCTCCAGGTGCCATTTTTATTTGCCAGTACCCTGCTGTCAAGTCAAAGGTACTTAGGAATTTGGCAGCACCTAATTTATCAATGAGCTCATCAGCTCTTGGAATTGGATGGGCATCTGTCTTGGTGATAGAGTTGAGCCCTCTGTAGTCCACACAAAACCTCATCTCTTTCTTTCCATCTTTGGTGTGAGGTTTGGGGACTAAGACCACTGGGCTAGCCCAGGGGCTGTCAGAGCGCTCAATTACTCCCAATTCCAGCATCTTGTGGACTTCCACCTTGATGCTTTCCTTAACATGGTCAGACTGTCTGAAGATTTTGTTCTTGACAGGCATGCTGTCTCCTGTGTCCACATCATGGGTACACAGGTGTGTCTGACCAGGGGTTAGGGAGAAAAGCTCAGGAAACTGTTGTAGGACTCTCCTACAATCAGCCTGCTGTTGGCCAGAGAGGGTGTCTGAGTAGATCACTCCATCTACTGTGCCATCTTTTGGGTCTGATGACAGAAGATCAGGGAGAGGTTCACTCTCTGCCTCCTGATCCTCACCTGTTACCATCAACAGATTCACATCAGCCCTGTCATGGAAGAGCTTAAGGCGGTTCACATGGATCACCCTCTTGGGGCTCCTGCTTGTGCCCAGGTCCACCAGGTAGGTGACCTGACTCTTCCTTTCTAGTACTGGGTAAGGGCCACTCCATTTGTCCTGGAGTGCCCTGGGAGCCACAGGCTCCAGAACCCAGACTTTCTGCCCTGGTTGGAACTCAACCAGTGCAGCCTTTTGGTCATACCAAAACTTCTGGAGTTGTTGGCTGGCCTCAAGGTTTTTGGTTGCCTTTTCCATGTACTCTGCCATTCTAGAGCGAAGGCCAAGTACATAGTCCACTATGTACTGTTTAGGCTCATGGAGAGGTCTCTCCCAGCCTTCTTTAACAAGGGCAAGTGGTCCCCTTACAGGATGACCAAACAGAAGTTCAAAGGGTGAGAATCCTACTCCCTTCTGTGGCACCTCCCTGTAAGCGAAAAGCAGACATGGCAGGAGGACATCCCATCTCCTTTTGAGTTTTTCTGGGAGCCCCATGATCATGCCCTTTAATGTTTTGTTGAATCTCTCAACTAAGCCATTAGTTTGTGGATGGTAAGGTGTAGTGAATTTATAAGTCACTCCACACTCATTCCACATGTGCTTTAGGTATGCTGACATGAAGTTGGTACCTCTGTCAGACACCACCTCCTTAGGGAAACCCACTCTGGTAAAAATACCAATGAGGGCCTTGGCTACTGCAGGGGCAGTAGTCGACCTAAGGGGAATAGCTTCAGGATACCTGGTAGCATGATCCACTACTACCAGGATATACATATTTCCTGAGGCTGTGGGAGGTTCTAGTGGACCAACTATGTCCACACCCACTCTTTCAAAGGGAACCCCCACCACTGGAAGTGGAATGAGGGGGGCCTTTGGATGCCCACCTGTCTTACCACTGGCTTGACAGGTGGGGCAGGAGAGGCAAAACTCCTTAACCATGTTGGACATATTGGGCCAGTAGAAGTGGTTGACTAACCTCTCCCACGTCTTGGTTTGTCCCAAATGTCCAGCAAGGGGAATGTCATGGGCCAATGTTAGGATGAACTTTCTGAACAGCTGAGGCACTACCACTCTCCTAGTGGCACCAGGTTTGGGGTCTCTGGCCTCAGTGTACAGGAGTCCATCTTCCCAATAGACCCTATGCGTTCCATTTTTCTTGCCTTTGGACTCTTCAGCAGCTTGCTGCCTAAGGCTTTCAAGAGAGGGACAGGTTTCTTGTCCCTTACACAGCTCCTCCCTTGAGGGTCCCCCTGGGCCTAAGAGCTCAACCTGATAAGGTTCAAGCTCCAAAGGCTCAGTTCCCTCAGAGGGCAGAACTTCTTCCTGAGAAGAGAGGTTCCCTTTCTTTTGCTGTGTTGCAGTTGGTTTCCCAACTGACTTTCCTTTCCTCTTGGTAGGCTGGGCCATTCTTCCAGACTCCAGCTCTACTTGTTCACCCTGTGCCTTGCATTGTGCTCTTGTTTTCACACACACCAGTTCAGGGATACCCAGCATTGCTGCATGGGTTTTTAGTTCTACCTCAGCCCATGCTGAGGACTCCAGGTCATTTCCAAGCAGACAGTCCACTGGGATATTTGAGGAGACCACCACCTGTTTCAGGCCATTGACCCCTCCCCATTCTAAAGTAACCATTGCCATGGGATGTACTTTTCTCTGATTGTCAGCGTTGGTGACTGTGTAAGTTTTTCCAGTCAGGTATTGGCCAGGGGAAACCAGTTTCTCTGTCACCATGGTGACACTGGCACCTGTATCCCTCAGGCCCTCTATTCTAGTCCCATTAATTAAGAGTTGCTGTCTGTATTTTTGCATGTTAGGCGGCCAGACAGCTAGTGTGGCTAAATCCACCCCACCCTCAGAAACTAGAGTAGCTTCAGTGTTGACCCTGATTTGCTCTGGGCACACTGTTGATCCCACTTGGAGACTAGCCATACCAGTGTTACCTGGATGGGAGTTTGGAGTGGAACCTTTCTTGGGACAGGCCTTGTCTCCAGTTTGGTGTCCATGCTGTTTACAGCTATGACACCAGGCCTTTTTGGGATCAAAGTTTTTACCCTTGTACCCATTGTTTTGTGAAGAGGCTCTGGGCCCACCCTCCTGTGCAGGTTTTTGGGGGCCTGTAGAAGACTCTTTACTATTTTTAGTTTTGGTTGTCTCATCACCCTTCCCCTGGGGACTCTTTGTGACCCCTTTCTTTTGGTCACCCCCTGTTGAAGTCTTGGACACCCTTGTCTTGACCCAATGGTCCGCCTTCTTTCCCAATTCTTGGGGAGAAATTGGTCCTAGGTCTACCAGATGCTGATGCAGTTTATCATTGAAACAATTACTCAATAGGTGTTCTTTCACAAATAAATTGTACAGCCCATCATAATTACTTACACCACTGCCTTGAATCCAACCATCTAGTGTTTTCACTGAGTAGTCAACAAAGTCAACCCAGGTCTGGCTCGAGGATTTTTGAGCCCCCCTGAACCTAATCCTGTACTCCTCAGTGGAGAATCCAAAGCCCTCAATCAGGGTACCCTTCATGAGGTCATAAGATTCTGCATCTTTTCCAGAGAGTGTGAGGAGTCTATCCCTACACTTTCCAGTGAACATTTCCCAAAGGAGAGCACCCCAGTGAGATCTGTTCACTTTTCTGGTTACACAAGCCCTCTCAAAAGCTGTGAACCACTTGGTGATGTCATCACCATCTTCAAATTTTGTCACAATCCCTTTGGGGATTTTTAACATGTCAGGAGAATCTCTGACCCTATTTATATTGCTGCCACCATTGATGGGTCCTAGGCCCATCTCTTGTCTTTCCCTTTCTATGGCTAGGAGCTGTCTCTCTAAAGCCAATCTTTTGGCCATCCTGGCTAACAGGAGGTCATCTTCACTGAGAGCATCCTCAGTGATTTCAGAAATGTGGGACCCTCCTGTGAGGGACTCACTATTTCTGACTAACACAGTTGGAGACAGGACTTGAGGGGTCCTGTTCTCCCTATTTAGGACTGGAGGAGGGACATTGGCCTCCAAGTCACTAATTTCTTCCTCTGTGATGTCATCATCAGAGGGGTTGGCTTTTTCAAACTCTGCCAACAGCTCCTGGAGCTGAATTTCGGTAGGTCTGGAGTCAATGGTTATTTTTTTGATATTACAGAGAGACCTTAGCTCCCTCATCTTAAGATGGAGGTAAGGTGTGGTGTCGAGTTCCACCACATTCATCTCTGTATCAGACATTATTTTGCTAAAAGTTGGAAGACTTTTTAAAGAATCTAAAACTGTTTCTAGAATCTAATTTCAAACTTTTAACAAACTTTTAAACTCTAGAAGAAATGCTAAACAGGATCTAACACAAGGCCCTAGCAGGTCTTTTAAGAATTTAGAAAACTTTTCAAATTGCAAAAATCAATTTCTAATGACAATTTTGGAATTTGTCGTGTGATCAGGTATTGGCTGAGTAGTCCAGCAAATGCAAAGTCTTGTACCCCACCGCTGATCCACCAATGTAGGAAGTTGGCTCTGTATGTGCTATTTCAAAGTAAGGAATAGCATGCACAGAGTCCAAGGGTTCCCCTTAGAGGTAAAATAGTGGTAAAAATAGATAATACTAATGCTCTATTTTGTGGTAGTGTGGTCGAGCAGTAGGCTTATCCAAGGAGTAGTGTTAAGCATTTGTTGTACATACACATAGACAATAAATGAGGTACACACACTCAGAGACAAATCCAGCCAATAGGTTTTGTTATAGAAAAATATCTTTTCTTAGTTTATTTTAAGAACCACAGGTTCAAATTCTACATGTAATATCTCATTTGAAAGGTATTGCAGGTAAGTACTTTAGGAACTTTAAATCATAAAAATTGCATGTATACTTTACAAGTTATTGACAAATAGCTGTTTTAAAAGTGGACACAGTGCAATTTTCACAGTTCCTGGGGGAGGTAAGTTTTGGTTAGTTTTACCAGGTAAGTAAGACACTTACAGGGTTCAGTTCTTGGTCCAAGGTAGCCCACCGTTGGGGGTTCAGAGCAACCCCAAAGTCACCACACCAGCAGCTCAGGGCCGGTCAGGTGCAGAGTTCAAAGTGGTGCCCAAAACACATAGGCTAGAATGGAGAGAAGGGGGTGCCCCGGTTCCGGTCTGCTTGCAGGTAAGTACCCGCGTCCTCGGAGGGCAGACCAGGGGGGTTTTGTAGGGCACCGGGGGGGACACAAGCCCACACAGAAATTTCACCCTCAGCAGCGCGGGGGCGGCCGGGTGCAGTGTAGAAACCAGCGTCGGGTTTGTAATGGAAGTCAATGGGAGATCTAGGGATCTCTTCAGCGCTGCAGGCAGGCAAGGGGGGGGTTCCTCGGGAAAACCTCCACTTGGTCAAGGGAGAGGGACTCCTGGGGGTCACTCCTCCAGTGAAAGTCCGGTCCTTCCGGTCCTGGGGGCTGCAGGTGCAGGGTCTCTCCCAGGTGTCGGGACTTAGGATTCAAAGAGTCGCGGTCAGGGGAAGCCTCGGGATTCCCTCTGCAGGCGGCGCTGTGTGGGCTCAGGGGGGACAGGTTTTTGTACTCACAGTCTTAGAGTAGTCCTGGGGTCCCTCCTGAGGTGTTGGATCGCCACCAGCCGAGTCGGGGTCGCCGGGTGCAGTGTTGCAAGTCTCACGCTTCTTGCGGGGAGCTTGCAGGGTTCTTTAAAGCTGCTGGAAACAAAGTTGCAGCTTTTCTTGGAGCAGGTCCGCTGTCCTCGGGAGTTTCTTGTCTTTTCGAAGCAGGGGCAGTCCTCAGAGGATGTCGAGGTCGCTGGTCCCTTTGGAAGGCGTCGCTGGAGCAGGATCTTTGGAAGGCAGGAGACAGGCCGGTGAGTTTCTGGAGCCAAGGCAGTTGTCGTCTTCTGGTCTTCCTCTGCAGGGGTTTTCAGCTAGGCAGTCCTTCTTCTTGTAGTTGCAGGAATCTAATTTTCTAGGGTTCAGGGTAGCCCTTAAATACTAAATTTAAGGGCGTGTTTAGGTCTGGGGGGTTAGTAGCCAATGGCTACTAGCCCTGAGGGTGGGTACACCCTCTTTGTGCCTCCTCCCAAGGGGAGGGGGTCACATTCCTAACCCTATTGGGGGAATCCTCCATCTGCAAGATGGAGGATTTCTAAAAGTTAGAGTCACTTCAGCTCAGGACACCTTAGGGGCTGTCCTGACTGGCCAGTGACTCCTCCTTGTTGCTTTCTTTGTTCCCTCCAGCCTTGCCGCCAAAAGTGGGGGCCGTGGCCGGAGGGGGCGGGCAACTCCACTAAGCTGGAGTGCCCTGCTGGGCTGTGACAAAGGGGTGAGCCTTTGAGGCTCACCGCCAGGTGTCACAGCTCCTGCCTGGGGGAGGTGTTAGCATCTCCACCCAGTGCAGGCTTTGTTACTGGCCTCAGAGTGACAAAGGCACTCTCCCCATGGGGCCAGCAACATGTCTCTGGTGTGGCAGGCTGCTGGAACTAGTCAGCCTACACAGACAGTCGGTTAAGTTTCAGGGGGCACCTCTAAGGTACCCTCTGGGGTGTATTTTACAATAAAATGTACACTGGCATCAGTGTGCATTTATTGTGCTGAGAAGTTTGATACCAAACTTCCCAGTTTTCAGTGTAGCCATTATGGTGCTGTGGAGTTCGTGTTTGACAGACTCCCAGACCATATACTCTTATGGCTACCCTGCACTTACAATGGCTAAGGTTTTGTTTAGACACTGTAGGGGTACCATGCTCATGCACTGGTACCCTCACCTATGGTATAGTGCACCCTGCCTTAGGGCTGTAAGGCCTGCTAGAGGGGTGTCTTACCTATACTGCATAGGCAGTGAGAGGCTGGCATGGCACCCTGAGGGGAGTGCCATGTCGACTTACTCGTTTTGTCCTCACTAGCACACACAAGATGGCAAGCAGTGTGTCTGTGCTGAGTGAGAGGCCTCCAGGGTGGCATAAGACATGCTGCAGCCCTTAGAGACCTTCCTTGGCATCAGGGCCCTTGGTACTAGAAGTACCAGTTACAAGGGACTTATCTGGATGCCAGGGTCTGCCAATTGTGGATACAAAAGTACAGGTTAGGGAAAGAACACTGGTGCTGGGGCCTGGTTAGCAGGCCTCAGCACACTTTCAATTGTAAACATAGCATCAGCAAAGGCAAAAAGTCAGGGGGCAACCATGCCAAGGAGGCATTTCCTTACACATGTAAATGTTGCTGCACTCCTCAAACACTGCTGTTATTGTTGTTCACGCATAACTCGTTCTTGCAGCCTCTCTGGGGAGTGCACTGGCTTTGAGAAGCAACAATGTCCGAGCCTGAGTTATGCTAGTACTGCAGGGAAATGTTTGCATCTCTTTTCTATTATGACCTTGGGAGGCCTTCCATAAAGGTGTACTTAGTATTCCGCTCTTTCATGCGATCTTTGCAACCTGCTGAGATAAGTGCTCTATAGATTAATGCTTTAAGTTTAGATTTAGCATTTGATTTATTGCTTAAGTTGAAATATTGCCATGTAAAAGTGTCCTTAGCACATAATTCTTTTGTCAAAACGGCTCCATTTAAACACAAGTATCTTTCCTTCTAAGATAAAAAACACAAGATTTAGAAACTTGCCCTTTTGGCCAGAGCAGCAAGTTCCAGAACATTGGTCAACCCTTTTGAGTACAGGCTAAATAGCGTTTTCTTTACTTGTACTGACTTAGGATGCACATTTATTTGGCAGAAAGAGTTTATTGAGGTAAATTAATTTTACACATCTGCAGATTTAAAGATCTACTGTCGACTTTTTTATTTAAGAAGCTAAATGCATCGACTTAACTCTATCTCACAAACATCCACAAATGTCGCACATTTCTTGTGTAATTGCACTGTTCTATCTGTTTACAACTTTTTCTATATGTATAACCCTTCGGAGATAGGTATGTCGTCTCATTCCCTTTCCTTTTGTATATAGGCCTCTGCTAAAAAAACTTGTTAGGTCTGGCATTAGCAAAACCCGCTTAATTTAAACTAAAATTGTAATATACTTCCAGCCAGCCCTCTTCATCATGGATCTGTAGTTGTGCAATTCACCTTTGTCTTCCCTCCAATACATCATGGGACAATGGGCCTGTTCACTTCAGCCATTGGCTAATTTCACTGAGAATGACAGCATTCTGATTCTTCACAAACAGCACATCCTTTCACAAAGAAGTTCCCTTCAGTGCCTGCGAATTCTGTGACAATCTGTGTTTATTGAGAACAAAACATAATTTTGCTTTTAGAAATGTCTTCTTTCAAATTGGTGAGGGTTAGGCAGGTCCACCATGAATAAAGTTTTATAAAAAAAAAAATGACAAAATGTAGCAAAGCCAAAAGGCTGGCAGCCAATGCAAAGCATACAGTTTGCTTATTATATATTATATACAATAATTATCTTGCTGAAATGCTCTTGATATCCCTCTGAGTGGGCCTGAATCTCACTTTGCTAAATACTTTAAATAAGCACAACTGAACAGGATTTTGTCAGCACTCTATTCCAGCACGATGAGGTCAATGAAAAAAACACCATTGGGTGTAGAAACAACCTAAATGCAGGGGTGAATTGTGAAAATGGGTTCAGGAGTATATTTGAATGGTTTCTCTTGTCTGTTGGTTTGCTTAAAACAAGACTAAGCCAAGGGATGTACAGCACAATTCATCTACAAATTATTTCAAAAAGTGGAAACATTAGAAGAGTTTCGGGGTGTCCTGTAATGAGTTCAAGAGTTTTGTTATTGTTTGGTGCCCTGTCAGGCCGTTAGAGCTGGGCTGTCGCATGTCAGTCACACTATTGGTGACTTCAGTGCTGACTGCAGATCGGGAGAATAAAGATATTGTGAGATGAAGAGAGTATTCAAGTCTGCTAAATTTTCCACATTATCCATCTCATCCCTTCTCATTCACTATATGTAATTGTAGGTGCCCAGAATATATATTTTATTAAAATGATGTGAATACTCTATTAACATGTCCATTCCCTGTTGAGATCTATTGTACTAACTGCTACAGAACCCCTTTCTTAATCGTTCACTGTGAACACTAGCATATTATCAATTTACAGTGCATCACAGACCATGATAGCAATACACATAATTAGGAGCTTACTGCTAATGCTTAGTCAGTATCCACTATCTATCATAGGAATTTGTGTAAAGTGAATAAGTAACTTTGGGCCTGATTTAGAGTTTGGCGGATGGGTTACTCCATCACAAAAGTGACGGAGAGCCCATCAGCCATATTGTGATCCCCATAGGATATAATTGGAACATAATGCGGCGGATGGGACAGCCATCACGTTTGTAACGGAGTAACCCCACCCGCTAAGCCAATCTGGTCCTTTGTCATGACATCCCCAAAATGTCTTCTGCTCCTTTTATATGGCTGCAATTCTCAAAGTAGGGGACCTGCCACACCTCTGATCTGTTTTTGTGGCTCAAATCCACAGGAAGTATGTAGCAGAGGAGGATCAAATTATGTGGCAGGGTTCACTGAATTATGCAGCAAAGAAAGGCAAATGATGTGGACATTATGTGGCACATCTTTCCATAGAGACACAGTTCTGCAGAATATTATAGAATATTTTGTATGGATTATTTACATATTCAACAAGGAATATGTTTCGTTGTGAAAAGACTGCAGCGAAGAACAGCAGACTCTTCCTTTATTGCAACCTCACAGCATTTGACACGTTGAAGAAATCCAACAGGTTTGTGATTCTTCTATTGTCTGAAGGCTCTCTTGAAGTATCCACAGCTTAGAGTACAGTGGCTGTTACGTGAACATAAATTTGTTTTTAATAGTGAAAAATATATTGCGACAAAGGCTTAGGGTGTATCCACCCTGTTCGACTTACATTTTGGTATTTAGGGCCCCCAGACAAAAGCCATTGCCCAAGCCATCAAGTGGGAAAGTTTCCACTATTTGGGTAATATTTTTGCGTCTGCAGAAGAATAATTGCAACAACTGGTGGTCACCAACTCTGCACAAACACTTTCTCAAGTGGACTTACAATTACTAGAATATTTTTGTATATGTATCCGCTGGTGCAAATAAACTTGGAGATTTCACCTGTAGCTGTTTTCGTTGTGAAAAGACTGCAGCGAAGAACAGCAGAGTCTTCCTTTATTGCAACCTCACAGCATATGTCTATGTCTTTCCCCAGTGCTGGTCTGTGGATCGGAGCAGAAGCCAGCGTGCCCATTTAGCATCCTCGTTCTCATCCGTTGGTCTTATCCCTGACCCGAGCAAGGTAGCATCCTTCCAGGCTAAGCGGGAAGAATGTCTCTTCTCTCTCGTCATCTGATGGTGCTAGCTTAAGAGATTAAAAGAAAGAAAAAAAAGATTAGTGCACATAAGAGACAGATACTGGGGCCAGCGGACAGTGCCCCTCCCCCCATCCCAACCTGACAGCAGAAGGAGAACTTGATGCACCCTATAACTAGTAGAAGCAAGAGAAAGGAGGTGTACAACGTGTACCTCTTCTGCTCGCAGGCCTGTATCATCGCTATTCATTATTGTTCTTTAGGCTTACATGTGAAAAATAAGGGTGTGCGAAACCGCAAAATTTTGTTTAAAAAAAATGTCATGACAACTATGTGACACAAATTTTTGTGAAATTCATTTAGCAGTATCTTGCGTGAAAAAGTGAACGCACCTCCTTGCCTCACAACCAGAGAGAGTTGGTTGAGATATCTCAAGGGATTGGTTTGAGGAGAAACATAATCAGTCCCCCGTGAGATATTACACACTCAAATATACTCCCTTGCAAAAAAATCGTTGCATGACATTTCATGCACGTGAAATGCACACAATTATGGAAATTTCACATGCATAATAAACATTGCACACGGGCTTTGTTTCAAAAGGAATGTGGGGCTAGACACATTGGACGTCCATACATACTACATTCCAAGAAGAGAGTTTGAAACCTGTTTTTGCAATTTTTTTTATTACTGAGTGGTCTCAGCTCACTGACAACTCAAACGTTGTTCTCATTGTCCATAGCTTTGCAATGGGTGCTCCCCGGACACAGCGCATTCTGAATGTCAACCAGGCGCCTCTTTCACTCTCCCACCTTACACTTCCTGTCTCTTTGTATCACTCTTGTGGGTTCTTTTCCATCTTTGCTCTCTCCCATTATTACTATGTTCCTGGCTTTCTATTTATTCTTCTTTCTCCCCTTTGTGCCTTTCTATCTCTTTCTCTAAGTTGGCCAAAGCCTGATGTCCACCACATAAAAACAAAAGCACAAATTAAGTACTGGGGCAATCTCTTCAAACGAGAATAATAATTTTCTTACACTGTCAAGCCAGGAAGGCACTTAAACAAACAGCAGCAGGTCTGAAACCTGAACTTTTAATATTGCACAGAAGCTCAAAGAGGAGGCTGCCTATCAAGACGTTTGTCTGGAACAGGTAGCCAGAGGGCTCTAATTAGCTTGGTGATGCCACCCAGCTGGCTGTTATCGACCCACTCTACAACCTTTGCACCGTGCTTTAATTTAAAATATCCACGTTTTGGAGTTCCAACTGAGATTCTCCTGTGCCTCGAGCACATCCACTGAGCTGTTTCCTGCTCACAGATTCAGCTCTGGCTTCGACTATCATCTCTGCCTCCCAATTAATTGTTCCATTCTCCGACCTTCAGGCTCGCAAGACGTTGGTTTCACTCTGGTTAACTGTTTATCTCGGAGAAAGGTGTTCGACCTGTATTAGTAAGACAGCACCACTTTACAATATCATACATAAAAATGTAATAGTCACAAAGAATTTCAAGAAGTTATGCAAAACATGATGGTTATATTGTTTAGTATTCATAACTGACATCTAGGATATTGCATATTTCCACCAGACTTTCCCAAGCTGCTTAGTACCTATCATAATTTCGAAAACTGGGATCCACCCCAAAATTGTAGTCTGAGACCCACATTCCCAGCAATGTATCAATTCTGATTCTGAGCTTTTGAGTTTTGTGGTAATTAGTGCACATAAGCAGTTTCGTCAGGCACATTTTTTAAAATGATTAGAAATTATGAAGCATATGGTTGATGGCGTCTTGGTACTTACATCTCAATCTTTTTGTACATTTGACAAAGATTTTTCCATAAGGTCGTATGGCTCTTTGTTGGTTGATTTGAAGTGTTGTAAGGCAGAAGGCTTCAACAATACATTTCTGACTCGTGAAGCCAACCTGACTCCACAATAAGGACCCGGAATCATCAAATATGATTGAATAGATTTCATTTCGGGATATTTATCATTCCAGTATTTTAACAGAATAAAAATGAGTTCATGAGATACAACAATACAGCTTGGAAGCTGAAATATCTCAGTAGATTAAGCCATAATAACATGAGATACAGAATAGTGACAGCAGCAACAATAATGAAACAACTTGTTGTAAATAGGTGTTCCAAATAAACTTCCATTCTTTCTTTTACACATAGATCTACTAGAGGACTGAGAAGGTGTCAGCATAGCGTACATTTCTGTAGACGTATTGGGAAAGGAAATTGAGTGGATTGCATAAAGCTTTACCCTCTCAGAGTCTAGAAGGAAGCTGCCTAACACCAATTAAAATAACAAAAGCTTCAACAACATCGTAATAGCTTCTTACTTCGCCAGAAACCAACCAAGTTGTTAGCTGAGAGTAGCATCTGCACCCTCCCTTGCGCTTCGCATTTCCTCAAAACTAGGACTGTAGATCACACCTTGAGCGTCCCACTGTCCTGGCATGTGATAAACAGAAGGCACCCTTTGACCATTATGTCTCCAACTTTGCTGCTAGGTTACTCCCTGTAGTCCTCACTATCAACAGTATAATATAAACAATAAGGCCCTGGTTTAAGAAAAATGATGCTGCACCCAGTGCAGCGCCACTTTTCTTGTGCCCCTTAGCATCCCCCTAATGCCACCATGTGTGCGCCTTATCCAAGATATGGTGCATCATGGTGGCAGTTAGGGAACTAGCATCAAAAGTTTGGGTGCTAGTTCAGAGCTTTGCAGGATTAGAGTGAAAAAGTTTGATGCTAATCTTACACAGCTAATTGAGGCCTTTAGCATTCTTTTAAGGCCTGCACTGAACAGGTGTAAAAAAAAGTGCCAAAATAAATGACACAAAGAAATCTCTTTGAATTCTTTGCATTATTGTTTTGTCCCCCTCTAACGGGGGAACGCCTCCTTTGAATACGTTATGCCTGGTGCAGGCATAATGTAGCATGCATTGCAGCACTTTGTAAATTTGGCGCTGCTATTTTGGCCTCGGGCCACATTAGCATAAAAAAATGATGCTAATGTGACAGAAGGAGGCGCTAGGGGCTCTTAGATCTGCCTCTAAGCCTTTCTCTAGCTAATGAGAAGCATGATATTGCACCTGCATGAGAAAAGAAATAAAATACTGGCAAGGCTAATCACATTTCATTCGAGGCCTATAGCCAGGCCAAGTTAACTCAGTAGACAAAATGAACTTCTAGTACATAATTATACATACACACGTATAATTGTAAGAATAAATTCAAAATGTGAGTAAGAGGAAACATGATTACATGATTCAATTAAACATTTGTGCATTTGTATGTGCATCCCTGATCTCTACGATGATTAAACTCCATCAATACATTTAAGTGCATCACACTTGTTAAGGAAATCAAGACACACAGTGAATATAAATGTTGTATCTGAATATATAATTGCATAAGTGGGATGTTTTAAAGGGTGAAACCTAAATTACGCTGCTCCACATTAATGTACACATTATGCTTCATCTGCAGAACTCAGAATGATAAAGTACTACTGCTCCTTATAAATACTGCACACAATTGTATTTCCTGGAGGAGGGGGGTGGTATTCTAAAAGCAAGCTACTTAAACTTGAACATCTTATGTCACCTTCGGTGAGTTACTATGATATCAGCAAGCCATGATGTGAGCTGTCTGATGATGACAGCACAGATGTGGCTAGGCGCCTCATCGCCACACTCATGAGAAACTATTGTGAAGGCACGGCATGCATTTGTTTTGCACATAATGCATCCTCACGTCCATTTTGGATGTGACGACTTATTTTGTGCAAAAACAGTGCAACATTGGACTTGATGGGAACAGTTTCTTGCTTTCACTTCATTCGAGTTCTTCCACAATATGATTCTTATCCCAATGAAGTATGATGGCAAGTCATCATTGGGATTATGTGGCTTAATGGCATGAACGTGAGCATTTTGCATAACAGTCGCAATGTAAAAAGTCAGTAATTAGATGAGGCTACATCTTTTGAATAGAATTTCACCCTGTCCTAATCAGGACGGCCTGCTTTCTATTGAAACTGTTTCTTTTAAAGTAGGGTAGATGGCCATAAGCTGTCCAAGAGGAATCTGACCACGAGGAAAATCTTCCTCTTTATGCCAATCATTTTTCTTTCTGATTGAATTCCCTCTCCCTTTAGAAGGCAGAGGTTGCAATCAAACAGAAACCAGGAATGTTGCTATTCGGACTGCAGAGATGGAGGTCTTCTCTCCCTCTCTGGCCTCTGCTCAGCATTCCCAACCATTTCATTAGGATTCACAAACAGTATCCTGCCTCATTAATATTAATGGGAGGAGATGCTCGAAATCTTACTAAAAATCCATTTGTGCTGTGATAGATCAGAATCTCTGCATTAGTGCCAAATAAGCCATTGGTTGCACGCCAGCCATTGGTCAAACATATCTTCTGCTTTACAATCTAAGTGTTGCTACATCACCCATTTCAAATCAATGTCGGCCAATCATAGAAAACCATTTTATCTTTTTGTGAGTCGAGTTGGAGCCCTTTGAAACAGGCCATAAGCCTATGTTAGGGGTTATTAAAATACAACAAACACCGGATGTTTGATTTAAAGTAAAGTGCTGCCCCTTTAGAAACATGACATCAATAATTCAAGGGATGGTTTTAGGCTGTCAAGTAAAGGCCCCCATTTCTAGTGGGTTGATAATTTCTGATGTGTGTGGTAGCTACTGTTAGGCACATGTTGGAATTATACGTTTTTCTCTTTTTATTTCACCCCGTAAATACTTGGTGCAATAAAAAGCATCACCGTATGTTTAAGCCAATCAAAACTGTGGACAGTGATCAGGTAAACAAATATCCGGAAAATAACAGGACATATAGTAAGCACCAAAATCTGCATTTTATTTCCCACACAAAGAGAAAAACTTATAATAGCCACTATACAGCCTGTAACGGACAGCTGTGTACTAATGGCTGTTAGTTTTTTTCAAACCCCCTCCCCTCCCATTGACATTTGGCTGACATATTCCTATTCTGGGACCCAACATAACTAGGGGCATTTGGACCGGGTCTCATAAAATGCATCTGCTGGAACGCGCTGGCGTCGCTGCATGCTACACACCAGATGCCATGCTCGCGAGTACCTGCACTAAGGGACATCTCTATAAATCATTTGTCTTTTGAACACACACTGCTGGTTTATCTCCCTATGAAAATGGCCATCACTGCTCGAGGCTGTCAAAACTCAAGCAACGTCCTTTGTCTTTGAGGCGCCATCTTCTTGTGTGTACACCGCTCGGAAGATGAATGCAACCAATCTGTTCCTCTCAATAGTCTGGTTAGCAAGACACATGCCAGCACTTGACATGTACGTTCATTACCAGAGAAAAAACTGCTTTTTTTCAAGGTTCCTAGAACTGCGGCAGTCTGTGCGCAGGATGAGCAGGTCATGGCAAAATGACGTTAAATGCAGCAGTTTGCAGATATTAATTAGTGTATTTTTAAAAAAGTATAGGTGGCAGCAGTTTTTTTTTAAAGCCCACCATCTGTGCTGTAGGAAGCTAGGGCATCAAATGCCAAAGAAGTCTGGTTTCACTCAACCTCTTGTCTTATTCCTCTGATATCCTATTGATGAGGTAGCCAGTGAGGTGGGTTTGGGGCTAGGCAGTGCTGAATTTGAGCTGGTGTTTGCCTATAGGGACCAACGGCATTAATGTTTCCTTTTCAGACATTTTCCTGGGAACAACAACGGGAAAAACGTACAAAGGGGAAAGGAGGAAGAGAAAGACAGCAAATCCATCACAAAGGGAGAAAGAAGGAACCCGCACAAATGTAATAATGGGGCAGGGAGTGCCTGGCAGTGAATTAAAGAGGCCTGGGATGGATTCAAGACTCTGCAGCCTTGGTCTATTTTTGCACTCTGTCATATAGCACTGGTCGTGGGCTTCTGAGCAGAGCTTTGGGTGCCAACACTCACTCTTTCACCAATTAACCACATGGGAAGAGGACATCATTTAGAGGTTAGCAGGAGGCAGCAGCAACACCTGGCTTGGCATTTTCTATCTCTAACACTGCCTATGCAACCCCTGGCATCAGAGGTGACTAAAGGTTTGTCAGGAACAGAAGTTAAACAATGCCCTGATGATCACTGTTTACTTTTTGCAGCTTCCCCTTGACTATAGACACTACTGTTTGCTAAAATAAGCACTCAACAAGCAATGCATAACTCTTTAGGCTATATCACAAGATGAAACAGATAAAAAAATACAAGCTTTTTAAAATTGTTGCAGTGAATTAGTAGGTGAATACAAGGAAAAACAATAATTAGCAAAGCCAATAGCTCTGGCCGTTGGGAGGCAGTAAGGTGTTTATTTTTTTCCTTTTTAAAGACATGCCACAAAAATATGGAGAAGTAAAATGCTGCCTGTATGGTTACCCCAAACATTTTTGCCTTCCTCCACTTCTTTTTCTGACCTCATTTTTGCTGGCTTTATGACTCTGCACTCTTTACTACTGCTAACCAGTGCTAAAGTGCGTATGCTCTCTCCCTTAAACATGGTAACATTGGTTCATACCCAATTTGCATATTTGAATTACTTGTAAGTCCCTAGTGAAGTGCACTACATGTGCCCAGGGCCTGCAGATTGAATGCTACTAGTGGGCCTGCAGCACTGGTTGTGCCACCCACATAGGTAGCCCCTTAACCATGTCTCAGGCCTGCTATTGCAAGGCCTGTGTGTGCAGTTTAACTGCCACTCCGACTTGGCATTTAAAAGTTCTCGCCAAGCCTTAACCTCCCCTTTTTCTACATATAAGCCACCCCTAAGGTATGCCCTAGGTAACCCATAGGGCAGGGTGCTATGTAGGTAAAAGACAGAACATGTACATGTGTGTTTTATATGTCCTGGTAGTGTAAAACTCTTAAATTAATTTCCCACTACTGTGAGGCCTGCTCCTTTCATAGGTTAACATTAGGGCTACCTTCATATACTGTTTGAGTGGGAGATTTTTATCAGAAAGGGGAAACCAGGTCATATTTAGTATGGCCAGAATGGTAATACAAAATCCTGCTTATTGGTGAAGTTGGATTTCATATTACTATTTTAGAAATACCACTTTTAAAAAGTGAGCATTTCTCTACACTTAACTTCCATTTGTGCCTTACAGCGTGTCTCCAATCCATGTCTGGCTGGGCTGGCTGACAGCTCCCTTGTGCATTTCACCCAGAGAACCACAAACACAGGATACTCAGTCCCACCTGCACTCATCTGCAAACTGAATGGCTCTTCCTGGGCTGGGAGAGTGGAGGGCCTGACACTTACATTTCAAAGGCTAGTGTCCTGCCCTCACACAATGACTGCCAAACCTCCTACTGTGACCCTGGTAGACAGACCTGAACTGAAAGGGGACCTTGTGAACTTCAAAACCACTCTTTGCAGTCTCCCCCACTTAAAAAGGCATTTTGGAGATTTAAATTGGGTCCATGACCCCACCAAACCAGACACTTCTGGACCTGAAACTGCAGCCTGTCAGGAGGAGCTGTCTGGCTGCCCAAAGGACTCACCTGGACTGCTTTGCTGTGAAGGACTACTGCCTTGCCATTGCTAGAGGCCTTGCTGGCCTCTGACTTTTCGGAGAAGTTCTCTCAAAGGCTTGGATTGAGATTGCTTCCTGTTTCTGAAGTCTCAAGACAAAAAAGACTTCCTCTCTTCAAGGAACCTCCTTGTGTGCCGAAAATCGATGCACAGCCTGCAGTGAATGACGCACAGCCTGCCCTGCAACAAGATAGTCACCGCATCACCAAACCGGAACGACTCAGCCTGACTTCCCGAGTGGAGATTGATGCAGGGCCTTCCTTGTGATCGTAACTTCGAGGCAACGCCATACTGGTTTGACGCAATGCCTGCAATTGTGTTCTACACGCCCAGGATTTCCATGCATTGCCCCTGGACGGCAAAAGAACCCTGCATCACAATGAGCACCCAAGACTGTGCAACAGAAATCGACGCAAAGCCCTTGCAGCGTGGGAAGAAACAACGCATTGTCTGTGCCACATCGGCAGATCTGATGCACACACCTTCCTTTTTCCACACATCTCTTCCTCTGTGGTCTCAGTGTGCATAATTTTGATGCACACCAGGTACTTTGTGCACACAAGGGACAACTGTTGATTTTTAAGACTTAAGACTCTTCTTAATATTGCAAAAGTGATATTTCAACTTGTGCTCATTGAATCTTTATTGTTTTGACCTTAATGTAACTAGATAATTATCTTATATTTTTCTAAACCTGTGTGGTGCATTTATGAGGTGTTTTCACTCTGTTATTGTATGGTTTATTGCACAAATACTTTACACATTGCCTTCTAAGTTAAGCCTGTCTGCTCAGTGCCAAGCTACCAGAAGGTGGGCACAGGATAATTTGGAATGTGTATCACCCTGACTAGGATTGTGGTCCCTAATTGAACAAAGGTGAATACCTCTGCCAACTAGAGACCCTATTTCTTGCACTGCCCAAAACAAATGCCAAATGCTTGTAATAACAACTTTAAATTAGAAATATAATTTGGTACAATTTTAATAGAATAATAAGAATCAATATTAGCTGACAGGAGTACTTAGCACACGCATAGAAACCATTTCAGTGTTAATGCAGGCAGAACGAAAATACATATTTTATTGGTGCGAAGATAATGTACTATTAGCCCTGAATTACTGTAACCCAAAGGCATGGCTTAAACATTCAAGACTGACTAAAAAAGAAAGGATAAACAATGTGAAGGAAAAAATCATTGGAAAAGTAAAGTATTGGCCCACCTTCCCTGTCAATGTAGTGTCCTTCATTTTAGATATATGTGCATATGTGACCAGATAAAATTCTACCACTCAAAGCGCAAATCAGCCAATGAATGAAGAGGGCTGACCTATTTCTCCATGCTGCTCACAGCAGTGGATGGAACCAAAGTGTTAATGGGTGTTGAATAGACCAGTGAATGAAGAGAGTTGACCAAAGCTCTTCTAGTTTCAGATCTAACTCGAGCCTTGACTAAGGAAGACCAAAGAGAAAGACCAATATCCCTCTCTTTGAGGGGTTGTCTTTATTTACGGTAGAAAGGGAACACAAGAATTACAAATATGACCATCAATCAATACCAGTGATAATTTCCATCAGCAATGCACAAATTACATAAATAACTAGAAATGGGAAATATTGTCTCTTTATCTCACGCCTTCACTTTATTTTTTTCTTTCATGATAATTCCCTTTTTCACCATTATCTTATCCTTCTCTCCCTCCTTCTTTTTTACTTCTCTCCCTTTATCACTCCTGCTTTGGGTCCAAATCTGATAATGACAAAATATCTGGTCACCAAAAATTATTGCTTGTCTTCATCTGCAATCATGGGCGTGAATTACTCACTGGTCATTTTAGATGCTGGAGAAGAGAGATTTTGAAGTGGTTTCAATATTAAAGTGATCTAAATAAAAATAGAGTCAATGTAATGTAATGTCACACCCAAAGCCAATATTTATTATAAGTATCCATGCCGCACTCACCCCTGTTGTCCCTTTACAAACAGGTGTCACCACAGAACCAAGGTGGAAGCCCAAACAGTGGGCACAGAATTTCACTATAGCCTTAGAACCCGCCGTAGCGGGCTCTACCGGCTATTAAAGGCCCGCTCCCCGCGTTAAATGCCCGAGCCGAAGGGTTCTAAGGCTATTAGAACATTCTGCCACTCAGGGCAGAATGTTCTATTTAAAAAAACAAATTGCTCACGGAGCACAAGGGGATTAAAATCCCCTCGGGCTCCGTGAGGCTTTGTTCACAGCTGCTGCTGTGAACAAAGCAAACATTGGAATGTTGGCACTGCGGGCTTTTACCGGCCAGTAAAAGCCCGCAGCACTCCATTGTTTTCAATGGAGCTTCCAGCATTCCAATGTTCTAATAAGGACTACTCACTTTTCAGCATTCACAATTTCGGGAAACTACCACAATATCATAGCCCTTTATCAAAAAATTGGCCCATCATGCCTATAAACAGGCTGTTTTGTTTGTTTCAGTCAAGCGAGCCTATAGCTAGAGCTGCAATGGGCATGTGAAACACAGTAAGACCTGACAGCATGCGTGAGAGGAGTCTACTTTTATGGTTCAGTGGCCTCCAGAATACTCTGCACATCCAGTCATCAAATCAGCCCCGAAAGCAAGTGACAGTTAATATCTCCACATGTACATGATATGCTGCTATGGAGAAATAATGCTCTAGGGTGCTGTGCAAATCCCTTAAGTATTTGAATATGTGATCTATTTCTCTTTAGAAATGACAAGTAAATCGATGTCTTTTTAGTAACTTTATTTAACAAATGATGTTTTAAAATTAAAACAATGTGGCCTAAGTTAAAAAATATACTAGTGAGGGAAAGACATCAACCTTCACCCTGAACCCTAATGAGAAGGTCAAACTCGCTCACTCGGTGCAAACCGGGTCTAGAATTGAAATACCTTTTCATGAATGCCCTGTCCGTATCCTTGCACTGAATCAGGGGCCTTTTTTCCGCAGCCTTAAACTTCTAGGTAACAAGGAGCGATGGTTTTCAGAGTTGAAGATACCCCTCTCCCTTGCATCTCTAAGCACACTTCCGCCTGGCAAGGCTTTGCGTTGAGTGCTGAGGGATCTGTACCACTTCTCAGCACCTGTCAAGCTGACATACTCCTGACATTTTCAGTCCTTATGCAGCCCACTTTATTTCTCCAACATGCGCAGAGTAATTCTGATCTATTTATAATTCACGAAAGCTAACAATAAAATTATAATGATGATGCTTTTTATAACTGGTTCTGTAACTGTAGAAGCATCGCCTATGTTAGTGCTCCAGCAGCTGCTTACCCCCAGGGAAAACTGTAGTTAAGTGATCAGAATTAATAGCTCAGTGGGCTCCATGAACTGTGGTTTGGCAGCACTGGAGATCCAGAAATATTTGATGTTGAGTTCTAGATGGTTATGTAGCTCTGTAGGTTAAGTGCCTGCAGCAAACATCTAATTCGGACCTAACGTTTGGTTAAAGTGTAGTTACAGGTTGCAAGTGACTTCTAACAGTACTCCACCTTACCCAACCTGACTTCCCAAAATATTCTGTGAAGAAGAAACATGCCTCTAAAATGATCAGTGATCTGCTTGTTCTGGCACATTCAGCTGTCTGTCCAGCCATATACACAGGGTCAATTGCAGGGTAAATTACTTGCGTGAAATCTATCATTAACTTCACTCTCTCTCTCTGTGCTGTATCCCCATTGTTTGAGTTGGAATTTGCAAGTTGCTTAACAGTGCTCTGTGGAAGGCCATCATCCAAAACCCAGAATGAAGGTGGATGTTTAGGAATATCTAAACCAAATCACCATTGACTTAGAGGCTGTGAGACTAACTCTAAAAAACAGTAGTGCACCTGCACATTTACTCCTTCGCTTGGGCGTAGATTTCTGAATTTTAGGAATTCATAAAGGTTTCTAGAAGTACTCCTGGAATCCGCTGGTAGTCATGTTTGTTTTTGTTTTTAGAAGAACTTGTAGAAATTGTCTGTGAATTCCTACTTTTCTTAATTTGAAGGACTTCCTGCATACGTTCTACATAACTAGAAACCTGCAAGAGCAAATGCCTTCCAATTAATGAAACTGAACTTTTATCAATATGGAAGAAACCCCTTCACGAAACTCCATCAATTTTAGAAGTGCTGATGGCCCATTCCACCTTTGAAGGGCGTTTACTTCCACTTCTGACATGAGCAATATTCAATTGCTTCCAGGATGGGCTGGGATTGAGAAAAAGTTTACGACTACTTGGTAAGCAAGCCAGCAAATTTACAGAGAGGAGGGAAAGCTAATGAATTCATGGGAAGAGCAGAGCTAGGGACTATCTGATGTTCTTGGTCTAATAGCTCAAACACAAGCTGAGATTGCAGAAATGTTAATGCTTTCTATAATGCATTACAATGATTATTGCCACATATTTAATCCTGTATACACACAAACACACAGAGCTCACAGAACACAAAGCTCACAGACAGACATACTGATACACGCTTTCTCACTCACCTCTCTCATTCACTCACTGCTTCACTTTCACTCACTTTCTCTCACTCACTTACTCATCAGCTCTCCCACTCTCTCAACCTTTCCTTTGTACCGTCTATAGCCTTTGACATGGCAATACTGGAAAGAGCACGTCTAACAGAGGCGAAGCAATGTATGCCCCCCCTTTGCTTTTTCTAGTGTTAGACACATAGTTTCAGGTATTAACAAGAAACCTGCTGCACTTGGGGTCTCCCTGGGAGACGCAGGGCTGGGGCTGTCCAGTGTATTTATTTTTGCATTTTGTATTTGTGTTTCTTATAGAACGCATTCAGACTAGTAGTATTGAAGCGCTGATCAGGTAAGAAGAGGTAGGAGTTATTCCAAAATCTAGAGAGAAAATAACCAGGTCTTGAGTTTGCTTTCGAAATGGAAGCAGGGATGAGATACCTCTAATTTTAACTGGGAGAGAGTTCCATAACTTAGCAGCTGCTATTGAGTAAGGCCTATCTCCCCATTTTACTTTTGTTCTCCTCAGAGTCTGCGCCATCTTGAGCTCTGATGAGCTTAATGAGCGAATAGGAGTACACCAATTGATTACAGTTTGTAAATATCCTGAGCCCTGAGAATGAAGAGCCTTATGTGCCAAGCACAACGTCTTAAAGGTAATTTGTTTCTTAATTGGAAGCCAGTGCAGCCCCCTCATGCCCGCCTTAGGGGAAGAAAACCTGGATAACCCGTGCACCAGTCGGGCAGCTGAATTCTGAACAAGTTGAAGCTTGTTCGGGGATAGTTGGTTAATATTAAGGTATAGGGCATTACAGTAGTCCAATCTGGACCCAACAAGGGCCAGGGTTCCCGTCACTTCAAGTTCCTGTGGAATAAATGGAAGCACTTTTTTTAGAATTGTAATTAGCCATAAACATGCGTTAGTAACTTTATTTACCTGGGCATCAAAAGTTAAAGCTGAATCGCAAATAACTCCAAGTTTCCTAACTGCGAGTGTAGGTGTAGGTAAGGTCCTACATGTCTTGGGCCACCAGTTTTTATTCCAAACAGAGGTATTTGCACAAAAAATAATAGTGCAATAGGCTTTGTGCTTTTTAGAACCCCTCAATAAAAATGCAATTTGTGTCTGTGGCGCTGGCAAGCATCTCCTCTGAAGCTGTCTGCGGGCTGGAAGAATAATTTGAAAGTTTTCTATATGGAAGAAAGATAGGGGAGGCAGATGCCACAAGGTGGCTCGACTCATTTTTCAGCCCATAATTCATATTGGACATCGGGACGAGCCGCAGCAAGGCATCTGACTCAAGCCAGGATTGAGAGTTTAGGGCTTGCCCACCTCTAAAGAGCAGAAACAAGGGGCCAGCTTGTCGCAGGGATTCAACTATAGCTCACACAACAAAAGTCATATAAAAGTATGTTACAGATTATTTCCTTTTTTTTAAAGTTACTTCGACATGTGTTTACTTTTTTCATTCCATTTTGTTCCCGTCTTCACTTATTGACAGTAATCATTAAAAAAACAATCTACTAAAGAGTGAATGGGGCAGTGTCTGTCCTGGCTCTGTTTTTTTACTTGTCAGAGCCAGAAGTTTGTCCTGAGTCCGGTTCGAGTTTTCCTTGGTCACTGCTACCATTGACAGACATATATTGTTGCCATTTGGTGAGGATAACCCTAGTAGTATGAATATGCAGAGCCAGCAAAGCCCGTGTTCCACCGAGGACCTGCTTGAAAGGCCTGTCCCTCGGGCAGGAACAGGAGTATAGCCAAGAGGCCAGGCCCGCGAGATGCCGTCAGTGACGTTAGCATTGCACGCTCGCGGCGACCTTAAGAGTTAATGCTACAGAAGCGCACTAATTAGAGATCGCCTGCAGTTCCACGCAGAGAGTTCACGGCGAGTCTTTCAAATCTGGGTTAAGTTGCCTTGCAATGCTGTTGTGAGCTGCATGTAAAACCACTCGCGGTCGGCGCTAATTACAGTGTGTTTTAGATTAATTATGTATTCTCCTGATTCTACACACATCATTGAAATGCCTCTGGGATTGGGTTTTAAAATTGAAAAGCCTGAAGTTTGATTTCACTCTCGGGAAACTGAATAAGGCGAGTTCCACAGGTGGCCCCATTGTGTGTGATCAAAATCCTGCCCACATCCCCCAAAAGAATGCATTCTTCACAGGGCAGCTCTTGACTTTTGTTAGGCCTCTCTCCCTGCTCTACAGAAAAGCAGAGACTGCAGGTTTTCTTATGAAGTATGATATAAATATTGCTTGCGGCATTTTGAAGTTGCTCTCTTGCTATCTGATATGATTGCTCCTCTTCACTTCCGGGGCCAGGTGCCCTTTCCCCTTCACGAAGACAGCGCGTGTGCAATTTGTCTGTTTCCGCTGTGTGTCTGAGAACTGATGCTCCTAAATACCATTATGAATATACCGAGTGAAAGGAGCGCGGAGGCGCGCGGTGTGAAAGTTGCCATCAAAGTCTCCTTTGAAACAGGTGAGAATTGAAAAGGGACACTAAAGAGGAATATGTGACATCGCGAGGGGAGTGAATCCCTGCGCCATTTGCCAGTCTCTAATATGTTGCTCAGATTGATGACAAAGTATCATTAGACACTAGAAATTCAATAGGTCTGGTATTGGTTGCCCGCCCTTTTTGGCCTTGTCAGTGCTTGTTTTATTTTCTCATGCTTTTTTGTCAAATGTAATTGCTGAGAGAGTTGGTCACATTACTTGTCAATACATAAAAAAGTCTGACAGCAAAGATACTTTTGGTAACAAAAAGCACACATTGCTATTGCAGCTGCTGGCACTGAAGGGAACGACTCCGTGGAAGTTCTTTTTGTGGAAGAGTAGAATGCTTTCACTCACATTCAAGTTAGCCAATAAAAGTGGGTGACCCCATGCCCCCATACTGTATGGTGTACCGTGTAAAAGAAAATGTTTAAATGACACAGCAACAGACCAATGAATGAAAACACTTATGAGCATGTATATGAAACACATATTTTTAGTAAAAACAAAAAGTCTTGCCTAATACCAGACCTAAAAATAAAAACTGGGACAAGCAAGGAAAAGCAGTACCTTTTCGGGTCGTGTTCGTGATATTTGAAACTGAGAGTGAGCAGAGCGGCTTCTACAAGCTTGGTGGTTCTCTCTGGCTACCATTGCGTGTTGACATTCAGTCTGCACTCGAAGGCCTGTATTCAATTCCTTTACATGTCAGTCTTCGGGTGACTTCTCTTCTATTGTTGATTTATCACTATTGCATGTCTGCTGAAGGAGAAATGACGGCTCCTTTGGCGCTAAAACTTAATGCGTTTCACCAATGGCCCAATGCAGTGCACAACCCACTTGTGCATCTGAGGGTAAGGGAGGAGGGGAGTCATGATACACAATCTGCAGTCAGTGTACAAGATAATAATACATAAGACCACAAGCCAATGAAAAACGTATGGAACATAATTGACTGTTTTTCTTTATCCTCTGAAGTTATCAGATTTGCATTTGGATCTTTTTTTGTGTGTAGTAAAATATGCACACACATGTTATTTATACATACATTTATGTTATATTACCTAATCACACAAACAGGATTTGAGACACAAAGAGACACCTGCAGGTGTGTGTGCGCGCACACACACACCCACCCCAATGCACACAAACTCTCTCACTCACACACACACAAAATCTCTCTCTCTCCAGTTTGGATACAAGGTTGCATTTAGTTTGGTAAATTGTGGAGCACCCATGAGAGGAAAGAAGGAACGAAAGGAGTGCCAGTCTAACCCTGTGCTCTTCCTTATATAAAAATCTGCAATATCACATGTATTTACAGCCGGCGGCAAAGACAACCCTCCCCCCCCACCCCCCGTTAGTCTCATCTTCTTCATATTCCTCTTGATTCCAGCACCTCCTTCTTGGAATTGTTCCGAAATTCTTTAACCTCTCTCATTGTGTTCACTGTGATGCTGAAGCAAAACAACACTGCTTCACCCACCCTGGTGCAGAGCCACAAAAATAATATATGTTCAATGAAAAGGGAGCTAAGGTGCCTATGAGCTTTGCCACAAGCAATTTAAAAGTACTGGCAGTGAACAGCTGCAGAACACCAGTCCTGTGATCTCTTTGTTAAACTGTTGCTGCGATGAGGGATAGGACTATTTGTGCTTGATCTACACTTACCTAAATAAGATTTCAGGGAGATATTTTTTTAGAATGCATAAGATTTAAGTTACATACATTTAATTTCGGACTCGTGATAGAGTTTTATACTGACTCATAGTGGTTCCCAGAATCACTGCAGCTGTCAGTGACCAACGAAATGTATTCAGCTGGATAGTCTAAAATAGATTGGATTGTTTAGTCCACGTGAAGACTAGAGTTCTAAACTAGTCTCAGCACGAAAGTTTTGTTTTAATGCTTGAGATTCCCACCCCCTCAAGTGTACGATGTGCTCGATAAATGACTTTGGTGCCAGTGTGAGGCGTGGAGGCTGATTCATGCCTCGCCCCTCACCTCCTCAGGGAGAACGCTACCTAGCAGACACAGGATATTATTCTGTCTTCCAGCCCACTTCTATAACTTGCCTTTCCTTGAATTCCTTTCTCTGCACTCTGCATAATCCATGAACATTTCTCTTTTTTTCCTATTTGCCTCATTTGTTTGTTCGTTAACCTCTCGTCCCTAGCTTCCGAACCTTCGTGCCATCTTTCTTTGCCACCACCTGCTCTACAGGGCTTCTGTAATCCTCCTCCTCCACCCTACCCCGCGTTCACTCTCTTCAGCCGTCTTCTTTTGGGCTTCCTTCTCGCAATATCTCACTCAAAGCATCTCTGAGGGATTTGTCAGCAGAGCAAAGTTATCTCCACAGTGAGCACAGCGAAGCGTTAGTAACACTTGCCAGCACAGAGGTGCAAGCATAGTTCAGTAAGTAACGGGTCAAAGTGCAAGGGTTTATTCTCAGATGAAATGGCCCACATAAATCTGTGTTAAGCGGTATTAGCACAGCGCTCTGCACTTGTGTATCGCTTGTACCATCCAGCTCCCGAGCGGCCTCAGCAGCAGTCTGGCGAAAATAAACCGGATGGGGAAGGTCAGAACAGTGGGCGTGGGGTGTTGTTGGAAGGAGCGGTCTATGAAGTGCTGTTGTGAACCCTGTCCTTCTGCCTCAAAGGCCAGCAGCTGAAAATGTAGGGCAAGAGCATGCTCCTGATATTCTGGCCTGCTTACCAACAGTTTCACATGCTGAGGCACCGTGCTTCTTCAAGCAGGGTTCACAACTGGCACCACTGGTGGCCTGAAGATGATGGGCCTGAAGATAACGGGTTCGAATAACACACGGAGAGTCTCGGCCGTCCATTCTTCTGAAGGCCGTGGATTGGCTCCCATTGCATTGGGTGGCACTTACATCTCTTGTTCACAATGCTACGAGGCAGAACAGAGGTAGAGGCAGAACTTCTATGATAGTTAAGCTCTTGCAAAACTGACAGATCTGGCTGTGAATAGCTAATATATTTAAAGACAGGTAAAGTACTCTTGTGAATGACAGTGTTTGCATGCATTAGAGCATGTAAGTCAAACATAGAAGCTGTGCATTGCTTTTTAGATCTGTCTTATAGCAGTTGCTACTTTCACATCCTCTGTGCCTACTAACTGGGACCAGTATTATGTCAACACAAAAGAATGATGGAGGAGGTGCTGAAACTTTTCAAACACACCCCCAGTCACAGATCTGGGTTTAATCCATCCTTCTTTTGCTCACCATGTCTCCCCAGTTTATACCCAGCAAATTAGCCTTGACCCTGTTCCCCATGGGAACAGTCCAGCCCGAACTGCCAGGCCAGGTCCTCCCCAGACCGCAAACAAGCTTCCTGGGACCAGTTTCAGGGTATCACCCTTCCCCAACCAGGCTAGCTTGAATCCAGTTGCACAGTGAGCACGGGTCCAAAGTCTGGGCATACCCTCAGTCACACTCCTTTCACATCCTCTTGGTCTACTTACTGGGACCAGTATTATTTCACCTTATACAAACATGCTTACATTCAATAAACGTGAATTGAATTTTAGAGCTCAAATACCCCAAAAGGGGACCGAAGTGGGTGAATAGCTGGAATCTTCTCTGTACAAATGTTCTGTTTTTAAATGATGCAGGTGGTTATTCAGATGGCAAAACCAGTATTTACTTCTTGGTGTCAAAGAAAATACATAGTTGAATACACTTCCTTTGGGTTCACCTTGAGACAATTTATGCCAGTGCTCATCACATTTTCCTATTTATGGGAAAAGCTTTTGATTTGCCATCCACCACGAACTGAAGGGCAGAATTACTACGACCTTATGCCCAGGGCCAGATTTATAAAAAAGCGACAAAACACAGGAAGTCAGTTTGCTGTGGTGTGGCACTTTGAAAAGGCAGGAATGCCCAATATTTAAGGAATATGGCACTACTCTCCTTTCCTCCTGTGGTGGTGCAATGGGCTGCCTAGCGCCACGCAGGCACCCTTGCACCATTGTACAAGGGTGTCTGCATTGCATGCAGGATTGTTTTTTGTGCAGGAAGGGGCACCTTCCAGCACAAAAAAAACAATCATGGGAGGCTTTTTCCTCTTCCTCTGTGTGCTGCAGAATGTAGAACACAGATGAAGAGGGAAAAAACAAGGAAACATAAAGATATTTCTCCCTTTCATGCCTCAGCTGGGGAGGCGTAAGGTTTTAGTTCACCCTCAGGTTTACCAGGGTTAGTAAATCTGGCGATGTGTAAAAATCCATGGGTGTTGCGAGGGAACACCCACCGCAATGCCTATGGAACACCTCCCTTGTGCAGAATGAGGCAATACAGTGATTTGCTCTGCCTTGCCTTACTCCTTATCTATGAGGCCCTTCAAATCCACACAAAGTGGCTTTGCGTGGCCTAGATACGGTTACAACAAAATTGCCACCGTTGCTTCACAAAAGTGATGCAGCGATGGCGCAAGGGAGACATAAATATGCCCTCCAATGTCTGAATCACAAAATGGTGCAAATCATTGCAAAGTGTAGAAATGGGATTTATTTTCCAGTTCAAAACTTGTCTTGCACAGGAAAGTAGTCCTAAAGTAGGACAAAGGTATGATATGAGCTACTTTTTGGTACTTTACATCAAGAGAATGTACCATTAGTGATATACTGGCGTTCCAATGCAACCACCCTTGGACATTGATGTAAGGAACTGTTCTGCTCTCCCCCTTTGATGAAACTTTGGTTGCCGTGGAGCGTTAAGCCAAATGTTATCGCCAAATGTTATGACATTTTCCCCGAATTACCTCGATCATTTGCAGAGAACGTCTCTGATTGGCCATTGCGTTAAGTTTAGGAATCTGCTTCGAGGGAGAGTATGGATAAGAGAAACCTCCCATCCCTTTCAATTCTCCAGTGTTTTCTGTTTTTTGACAAACAATAACTATGAGGTATTTTTGCAACCTGAGAACGATAAAAGATGTGTTAGGCCAAATGTGGCCCAAATATGTGATTGCAGACCACAGATCGCAAAACTGGCATCTAATCAAATGATATGTCTTACTCGTGCACCAATCAGTGTAGCAAATTAAATAGCGCTATTAATTACTCAGAATAGCACCCCACTTAAATTATGATTCCCTCGTTTGAAGAGCCTGATTCTTGTACACTTTATGACAAATATGTCTGATTTCGCCCTATTATACTTTTCCAAATGTAATAAAAGGAAAGTTCAATGGTACAGTCGTTTCCCTTTTGACTTTGAACAGTTATGAAACCTATCCTAATGTCCGCACGCATCCATCATCCTTCCTTGCTAAAACATCAGAGAGCGCAGCTTTGCCACCTCACATCATGTAATTGAAAAACATAGCATTTTTTCATATTTTTCCGATTTTATATAGCTTGATTGATCATGAAAAGAACCTGCAAAAAACTTTTCGAACTTAAATTTCCCCTTCTGTACCGCGCAGACGTTGCATAAATCAACAATTACAGAGCACATTCAAAATGTGCAGTAATGCAATTTACATAACTCTTACCATCATTGCAAAAACTCAAACTTTCCTGCTCAGGACCGCACAGAAAGAATTCACAAAGCATAGAACTGAACAGATAATTAATATTGTACATTTTTGTTTGGCATTTCTTTTGTTTTCTGGACCATGGTTTTTGCATTATTTAGCTGAAATCCAAACGCCACCCACCCAAAAGTAACCAAAGAAGGAAGACAAGGTCAGGAGCAGTGAAGGTGGCAGGGCACAGGCCTTCCATAACTCTCAGGCTGGCTCTACAATATCCACTACCAGGGATCTTCTCATAAAGGTGGTGGTTACATTTAGAATAGCAACAAAGAACCTTTTAGTCATGAATTCAGGGAAGAATGATATTTCTAAATCTCACAGTTACTCTCAGAAGGGCGTCCTGGCGCAATGCAAACATAATGAGCACAACAACAGACAGCAGAGCAGGCGTTTCTCATTCCCATACCAAGCGTAACACACAAGCAGCACTGTTAAGGAGCGTCATGCTAAAGGCTATTATACAGAGGGCTCACAAAAGGCAGAAGTGTAACAGCAAGGGAGGGGAACAACTGAAGGTGGGACTGAGAGGGGCACCACATTTGGTCTTGCCCAATGGGCGTTTTGAGCAAAGACCATCCCTGAGCATACATGTGTGGAAAAACAGTCTAAGAAAACCATTAGCATGCACAGGGAAACTGTCCCAACCACAGTGGCACCACGGGTCACCTGGTCACTATTGCCAACCCAGTGAAATCGTTTTCTAAGATCTGAAAAGGTGGTCAGACACTACAAGTTAAACAGAACCCCCAGAGCCCTGTTTACCTTCTCATCAACCCGTGGCTGTGCACCTTTTTAGGTCATGTAGGTCAAGTGTTGCAAAGGCGAGTTGTCACAAGGAGCAAGCGAGGTAGAACTGCTACCTCTGGAGACCCCTAAATAATGTCCATGCATATTATGGTAATGCACTTAAGAAAGTAATTATGAAACTAACTAATACCAACGCTGAGCAGGAAGACACATAGTCAGACCACAAACAACGTCTAACTGGCTCTCAAAGAATGTCAGAGGCACCCAGTGGCAAGGAGAATACAAAGCACCCCGATATCACTCTTGAGGTGCACACAGGAGATGACACAACATTGTGCTCAATATTGCAGTTTTCTGTAGAGAAAAACAAACCTGGTAGTACAAATCTAATTCTAGCGACAGGCAGGTGGAGGAAGATGTCCTAGGATCACATCTCTGGGACTCTTAAAACCCAAATTATAGGAAACTGTCAAACCTGTTATCAATAAAGAGAGATCTAAAAGCAAGCCCCTGCATAGGGGTGCTCACCACTTGCGCTGAGACCATTGTGGGCGGTCTTCTCTGTGCATTTCATGCTCACCTGGGCCCCATTATTGATGATTTAAAGTCAGAATATCTCCTCATGCTGATCATACACCACCACGTTCGGAGAAGACTCTAGTGCTGAAACAATGACAACTTATGAATTCTAAGAAGAGATTCATAAGTCACAAACCAGCGCTTTACAATAAATAAGTAAACAAACAAAACAAAAAAAAACTAATTCTTTAAATCTCTGCAAGAACCCCGACACCCCCAAAACTGAGACTATCATCTATCACAGAAAGGGATTTTCACTAAACATACTGTCCGTGAAGTGAATTAATTAAAATGTTTCTTGGATTTTTTTTCCAAGCAGGATCATATGATACTAATGTCAACAATATTTGCTCCCATTTAACATGAAACCATTTCCTTTTATTTTTTGGTGCATTTTCCAAGTCTTCAGCTCACAAAGCTGCATTTCTTTGGATAGAGATGATAGATAGATTTCCGTTGGAATATTTCTGTATTCTGCTGCTGCTCCATTAGCACTCATATCAGTAGGGCAAGGAGAGGACTTGTTCACATTCCCGTCTTATCATGTACTGTGCAGAGGATTCATTTTTCTTGTCTCAAATAGTATTGCTTATCTGTGCACTTCTTGTTAGTTCAACATGACAAGCTGTAAAGGGTGCAGCGTAAGACACTGCATCTGCTTCTTGCGCGATCTAGTGCTGCAAATGCTCAAATGCTGCTGGGATTGCACTGGTGGATGTCAGGAAAGATGTCAGAGGATACAAGACATGTTTACAGAAAGTATGGATCCAAAGAAGAGCGTCAGACAGATATGAGACAATTAAATGAGTGGGTGTAACAATAAGAAACCAATGAAAGGCTATGTTACAGAATCTGATTGTTTGAATTTATACAGTGCTTAATACCTCTAATGAGGCATTGAAGTGCTTTAGGTGGAGCAGCACACTGCTGAGAAATCTGAGGTTAGTGAATAATCCAACGGTTATTAGTTACTGCTGGTTATTACGATTAGCCTTGTGCTCTCATTGAAACCCTTCCATGTATTTACTCCAGTTTCTTCATGATCTGTTCTTGGGTTAATAGATATTTTGTCTTTGATACAAAATGTAATTTATGCTTATATGTATATAGTATTTCCATACTGCAAATGTACCTAATATCAGTGGAGCTCTGTACATGAGCAAAAACAAGCAGAAAGTCAATGAATAATAGAAGATTTTGGGTTGTTAACGGTTAATGCAATGTGATGAAGTGATCTTTAAGAGCTGATTCTTCAACTCTTTTTCTAAATTGGAGGAGCATTGTAGCGGTCTTGGCAGATACAGATATGTTTTTGCAGATCTTAGGTGCATAAACAGAAAAGGTTAGATGTCTTTTTTTCCACACTTGTTAATCTGCAGTCTGATGGTGTCCTAGCTACTGGTGTTTCAAGAACCACCAAAGATGTTGAGCTTGTCTGCAAGATTAGTGGGGAAGCAGGCCCTGACAGCTTTATTAATGATGTACCAGACTTCAAAGATGGTGCAGATCAGCAATGGGGGCCAAAGTGTAATTCATGATCTCAAAGGTATAAATAAGCAAAGTTCTGCATAATATTATTTTCTATGTATTTTCCTTTTTTTTTCCCCACTGTCAATAAATACATTCCTGGGATAGCTGAATTGACTAGATTCCTCATTGCTTCTTGCTTTTGTACTTAGCTAATAAGGATGGTAAGACAGCTACAATGTCTGTTTTTGAGATCTGCAGATATGGAGCAGGTAAGAGGATTTGATCTGGTAGCGTTGACCCAATAGCTCATCTATCAAATGTGGATATGTTGAGCACTAAGTCTGTTGTGTAGTAGTTGTTCAGTCACAAACTTTGAACAGTGCTATTAATAACTATAGTCATTATATTTCACTTTGTATTTACCACCGTTATTATTATTTATTTTGTTTTGGGTAGCTTCGTTGTGGCTCTTTCTTTTTGCAGTTTTAGGTCACAAGTCAAGTTAAGTTTATTTTGCATAGTTAAAACATTGCATTTCAATTAAAAAAACATTGTATCTTGTACTTTCAAATATAGGAAAAATAATTACAATTAATTCAGCTTATCTATCTCTGTCTGGTGCAAACAAATGTGTCAACAATATAAATATATTTGAACACTAAGAACGTTGAGATAAAAAAAGCCCTCACATAGGCAACACTAAATAGATATACTCAGCACAATATCCAATATTTAGGACAGAACACTCTAAAACCCTTTCCCAGCATAAAAACAGGTGTCCTAAGAGGACCTACTGTCGGGCTGTAATAGTTCAGGAGATCTAAAGATTATCTGACCCAAGGTTGTTCTTAGGCACCAGACTTGACTTTATGCAGGACTCTTTTTAAAACAGTAAAGTGTCAGTCACTGATACAGATAAATACCCCTTAGACCAGTTTGTAAAGTGCAAATGTCATGTGCAAAGGAGCACTTTAAAATTAATTCTGTCTATCTATCCCTGTCTGATGCAAACAATTGTGCAAGTGATATGAATACATTCAAACACTAAGAAATGAGATGAAAAAAACGCTCACAAAGGCAACAGTAAATAGGCATACTCAACACTATCACCAGTCTTAGGACAGAATGCGTCAAAACCCTTTCCTGGCATAAAAACAGTTGTCCTAAGGGGTCCAGCTGTGTGGGTGCAATAGTTCTGGGGATCTAAAGATTCTCTTACCCCAGATTGTTCTTAGGCACTTCCCCTAATTTGTTCCGCGGCAGATTTGACTTTATGCAGGCCCCTTTTTAAAATATTAAAGTGCCAATCTCTGATACAGAAAAATATCTCTGAGACTAGTCCGTAAGGTGCAAAAGTCATGTGCAAGGGGGCACTTTAATGGAACTTGTATCTTACCCCGCCATATCATGCTCCCACAAACACAGTTTTATGGACAATTTGAAGAACTACCTCTTGCAAAACCAGAATTATAAACTCAATGGGACTGTGCAAAGAAGTTCTATTGAGAGCACCTAGGCATCTCCCTCAATACATTTTTGGGCACTTTCACAAGTCGGCCACTTGAAGCGGGGCTAGAAAATGACTGACACATTGCAGAATAAGCGATCTTAGGGCTGGCATGCACTTGGTCATTCACTGATTCAGGACCTATAGGAGCGGTCTCAAAAATGTTACTCTCTTACAAGCTGGGGGAATTGAGCTGCCACTTAACCAAGTTATCAGTGCTTGCCAGCATGAACGGATTTCCATTTTTTTAAAGGTTGGTTTCAACATCCTTTCTCGTTCAGCTAAGGGAACTGGACAATGGAAAATATTTCAATTAAGGACACTTTATGGTTTCAACATAAATGGCAACATTGATTTTGCAACTGTTTTTTTACATGCAGGAATGAGGTCTTTGGTGTCTATGATGCCAAATCGGGATAAAATGAATTGCTGTTTTGTGAACTGGGAGAAGTGTACAGATAAATATTCCTGAGGTCTCAGGCTTTTATAAGAGTTGATCACTGACCAGGTGTGCCTTCTTTTTGTGAGGGCGTTTTTGTCTATTTGCAAGGACAGGAATAGTGATGAGGCATTGATTTCTCATTTGAAGGCTTCTTTTCCTATACTGGTGGACCAACATTTCTGAATGCCTAACTCTGTGATAGCCTGGCTTAGCTATTCTATTCAGGAACCTTTTAAGTCGGTGTGCTGCTGCTCCTCAATTTCAAGCCAACATTGTTTATTAATGGAGCCACTTTCAGAGATGTGCAACCTCCAACACAATTTGGTAAAAGCACACCTACTTTGAATCAAATCATTGTTTAAGCAGTTTTAGCACACAAATATTGATGCATTAAACAACCTCATTTTGTGGATGCCACTCTGTGGTTGAGAAACACCAAAGTTAGGTTCTGGGTACAATCCCAAGTGCCACATTGCACACCTACTAAATGCTGCTTAGTCAGGATTCTGTGTTTACTGGGTGAATAGTTGTATCTTATTTTGAATATACAATGTTTTCGCCCATTATTCTGGAATGTACAAACCTGTTTTGTGTTACTTGCTTGCACAATTTTGACCAGTATTTACTTGGCTGAAGTGGCCAGGCTTCAGGTGCAAACGTCTAAGAAAGTGATGCAGAAAGTTTAGGAAAGTGCCCTAAAATTCCTTATATTCACCGGAGATGTGGAAGAAGAAGAGAAGCTAGTAAAAATGTAATACTCTGAGCTAGCACCTTTTTATTAGGGGTGAGCGTAACTCGTGGAATGCGCTATAGCATATTTATGAGATATTACAGCAAAATGATGATATACTGTGCAGAATAATACAAGGAGTGTAACTCGGCATTTAGTGCTATTGTCTTAGCAAATGGCTATGAGGATGCATCTTGAGCTAATAAAATAATGCTAAAAGGCAACAGAAGACAAACAGCAGCAGCCACTGGCACTCGCTTAGGTAGCTGTTCTTGGGCTCCTGAGATAAGATTTTTGTGCCAAATTACTAATTATTAAGTGAACTGGAATAATCAAGACATTTTCAGTAATTTTCCATCAATAGAATCCATTTTTTAAATGACTCCTATTCGTCTGTTTTAATTCTGCACAGGTCTACTTTAAGTGAGGTAAGGGAGTCTTTGAGATCTTCTAGTGTTAGTGAGGTGAAGCTGTCCAACAATGAATATCACAAGGAGCCATGTTAAAGTTGCCTGGGGTGTTTGAAAGATCATTTTTATGTCACAAGGTGATGATCACATCAATGGGGTTTAAAGCAAAATGTTTTGTTTTTTTAAATTATTATGGGTTGGAAAGTAGTTCAATATCTATAGACACCTACTGCCATATTTGAACTTTGTACTGATCAAACATTTGACCTTTGTACTGACCAATCACACCTCCTGCAATCACTGCTGAGGAGAAATTAAAGGGTCATGTTATTCACTGTGATTGGCTCACTAGGATCAGCCACAACGTTTGGAAAGTAGTAGTGGAATTCACCAACTTCCAGAAATGCATTTTCTTTCTAGCCTTTCTGTTCTCCTGCTGCCCTGCTTGGGCTTTGTGCTGACTAGCTGACCTAGTAGCAGGCGCTGCTGTGGGGTTGCTTTTGGGATTCCCTAGAGGAAAACTTAGAAGCCACTTTGCTTGCTTTAATTGGCAGACTGACACCACATGGCCAGGCCCCATCCCAAACTTTATACTAACTATCTTGTCTCTGCAGAGCTGTGGCAGATGCTGCTGAAGGTGACTCATCACCGAAAAAAACAAAGGTTAAGGTTATGTTATAATTAGTGGAAATGTAAGTTATAACACAGCATTTTAAGCTTAAAAATAAGAACTGCAATTTACCAGTTAGAGTTAACTCAAGTAACTATAACTTGTGCCGTTGTCCTGCACAGTGATTTTATGTTATGTTGTTTTATGTATTTGTAAAGTGCACTATCATTTGTGATGGTATCCTGGCACTTAGCATGACTGAGTGCCTAGCCCTGCCTTTGGCAGGATGGTTAATTGATAAAACAGGTCTTCAGTATCTTGCAGAATTCAAGAGGAGAGGAGGAGGCTCTGTTGTGGAGTGGGAGGCTGTTCAGTGCTTTGGGATTGATGTAAGAGGATGCCTATCCTCTTCACCTGGTTCTGTGAATGCTTGCCATGTTTTTGAGTAGGAGTCCAGCAGAGCATAGGTGTCTAGGTTGTTGGTGGCAGGAAATGTGACACTGCAGGTAGGTGAGGTTTGAGTTATGTAGTGCCTTGAATGTGGATATGAGGAGCTTGAATTGAGCACATTTGTGTATAAGCAGCCAGGGGAGCTCTCTGAGATAAGATGTGATGTGAGTTCTGTGTGTAATGTTGAGGATGCGTCTGGCTGCCAAATCATGGACAGTTTGGAGTCTTCTAGTGTATTGCTTGGTGATCCCAAGGTTGAAGATGTTCCCATACTTCAACTTTCTGGTGACTAGGGTGCGAATGACAGTTTTTCTAGTGTTGCTTGGGAGCCTTTAAAGATCTTCCTCAGCATCTTCAGGATGTGGACGCAGGATGCAGTGGCAGCATTGACTTGTGCCGTCATAGCCAGTTTGCTGTTGATAATTATTCTGATGTTCCTGGCATGGATTCTGAGTGTTGGTGTGGGTCCAAGTTCAGCTGGTCAGCAGTTGGAGTCCCATGATGAGATGTTCTTGCTGAAGATCACTACTTTTGTTGTCACTTTTGAACTTGAGACAGTTGGCTTTTATCCAATTAGTGACTTCGGTCTTGGTCTGTTTCTTGTGTTGGGGGTCTTATAGGAGAGGGAGAGTATGAGTGGCATGCTGTCAGCACAGGAGAGGATGTGGATGTTGTGTGCACAGGTAGTATTGCCCTAAGGGATCATGCATGCATTGAAGAGGGTGGAGCTGAGCGATGAACCATGAGGCACTACCCAGATGAATCTGCAGAGTTCTGAGAAGTAAGGTGGCAGGCAGGCAGCTTGTGTACTATTCATTAAGTAGGAGCAGATTCAGCAGAGAGTGAGTCCTTAAATACCAGTTTTGTGCAGGAGTCTGATGAGGCTTGGGTGTTATCAATAATGTCATTTCAGTTTGCATCAGTGATGTAAGAAATGATGTCATAGATCATTATGAATATTGTTGTATGTGAGGTTGTTAGACCTGGCATCCTTGGTGTGGTTTCTGCTATCTTTTTGCTTTTGTTTCCTGTATTTTTGACTGTGTGCAGGACTTTGTTTTTGCTGGTTTGGTACTCTGGACACCTGTACCACTGCCGACCAGTGTCAGGGTGCAAGTGCTCTCTGTGTAAATTATATTGGTGATTGGCTTTTCCATTAACAGCATATTTGGTTTACTAGTGAGTCCCTAGTAAAGAGCAGCAGAGGTGCCCAGGGCCTGTAAATCAAATGCTACTAGCGGCCTGCATCACCAATTGTGCCACTCACATGAGTAGCTCTGTAAACATAATTCAGACCTGCCACTGCAATGTCTGTGTGTGCAGTTTTAAACTGCCAATGCGACCTGGCAAGTGTACCCACTTGCCAGGACCAAACCTTCCCTTATTGTACTTGTAAGCCACCTCTAAGGTAGGCCCTAGGTAGCCTCATGGGCTGGGTGTGGTGTACTCAAAAGGTAGGACATGTACTGATGTTTTTTACATGTCCTGATAGTGAAATACTGCCAAATTCATTTTTTACTATTGCAAGGCCTATCTCTCCCATAGGTTATCATGGGGACTGCCTTTAAATATCTTTAAAGTGCAGTTTCTGCAGTACCGGAACCGACTCCATGCCGGATCCAGCAACGCCTCGCTTCCCAGACTCTGTGCACCAGCTTGTTCCTCACTTTTAAAAGGTACTGTACCAGGGGGTCCGTATGACTCCATGACCAGCACCATTGTCATCAGATTGTTGGGAATGACTCCGTCACGATGCTGTGACAACACCAAATTGAAGCATTTGTGTTTCTAAGCGCTATATTGAAGTTGAATCTTTGAAACTTCATAATTTGGTTGTGGATTTATGTTGTTTTGGTCTTGTTTTACTCAGATAAATAGTGGCTATTTTTTTAAACTGGTGTTTATTGCTTTTGTGGTGTTTTCACTGTGTTACTATGTGAGTTTGTACAAATACTTTACATATTGCCTCCTAAATAAGCCTGACTACTTGTGCCAAGGGGGTAAGCAGGGGTTATCAGTGTTGTATATCTCCCTTACCCTAACTAGAGTGAGGGTCCCTGCTTCAAGAGAGTGCAAACTGACTGCCAACCAGAGTCCCCATTTCTAGCAGAGGTCCTAAGCAGTGCATGGTGTGGGAGCAAGTTATAATTATTTGAGTTAATTATAACTTCTTGTCAGTATTGTTTTTAGTTTAAAATGTTACATTACGACTGAAATGTTAATCTATGGATAATGTCACTTCAACGTCACTTTAACCTCTGTTTTCTCCAATTAATTTGTGAGTTTTTTAAAAGGTAAAGTTAGATATTATTTCCATAATTTACAATAACATCACTTCAACATTTGTTTTTTCACTGAATTTCTAGGTTTTTTTTATCGTAAAGCAAGATGTTATTACCATAACTAACTTTGCCAATAGACTCCAAACACGGCCTTCGGCTCTGTGAGGCTAATAGTTGGCTGTAAGTCATGCGCCCAGCCCCACGCCTGCGGCCAACCCCCGCTGCGCACATCCTTTGGCCATGCACAGCGTCTAGTTGCTGCAGGCCAATGGCCTGGCTTTGCTTCCACCCTCTTCCACTGGCAGCAAATCTCCCCAACCTCAACTGATAATAGCCCCTCTTTTTTTAAATAGTTTTTTTGATTGCAGGAGACAGGGGATCCACTGGTTTCTGTTAGACTCCTATAGATGTCTAAGGGCCAGTTCTGACTCCTGTGGGACTCCTGTGGGGCCATGGCACCCCAAAGAAATCTTATTTCAAATTTGACCTCCAGTGGGTTTCTTCTGGGATCCCTCCACAAGGTCCAGAGTTCAGAGTACATCTACCCTGCTAACTTGTACCTTATTTTATTTTTATTTTTAGGACATGGGGACTGAGTTCCTAAATCATTTAAAAGCTGCTATAGCGTTATTGTTCTGGTTGCAGCCAGCCATTCAGTGTGTGAGTTCTTGCAGGACTTGCAGGAGTCTCTCACTCCCACATAAGCAAGGTGGCTGGTGGGAAAAAAGCCATCTCAGCCAATCAGATAATTTTATATCTTAAAGTTGCTTGCCTGCAGGACTCCTTGAGCTTCCATGCCCCCAAAAGTCCACAACTCTATACATTTGTAACCTTACATTTTCTAAAACTACTAAACAGATTTACACCAACTCAAAAAATTCACACTTTCTGGGTAAAGTTATAGATTTCTGCCAAATTTGGTATAGTTCTGTTAAGCCATTTTGGCTGTATTGCTGTTCAAAAATCCCTAAAAATAACCCTTACCTTACTTTACCCGAACCCCCTCTAAACTCTGTATCTGTATTTTTACCTCCATTTACCACTCCCTAACCCTAAACCTTAAAACTACCCTTAGTTTCTTTTACTGCTGCCCAGCCATACCTACTAAAATTACCCTTATCTCCCTATATCACTGCCCACCCCTAAACTCTAAAATAACCCTTACTTTCTTTTACCAACACACAAAACTAAAACCTAACATTATACTTACCTCCCATTACCACAGCCTACACTATAACCCTAAAATTACCCTTCCCTCTCATTATCACTGCCCGCCCTACACCCTAATAGCAGGGGCAGCTCCTCTATTAGGGCGGAGTAGCGTAGCCCCCACCTCCAGCAGCAGGAGCTGAAAACCTTCAAGGATAAAACTATAATAAACCATGTTTAATACGGTTTTATTTCTAAAGGGGGTGGGACCATGGGAGTGACTAGCAGTGAGGGGAGTGCACAGAGCACTCCCCTCAGTGCTCATGTTTGTTTGGCCTGCTGTCTCAGGGCAGCCAAACACACATGCGCACAAGGGCTCTCTCTAACCCGGCACTGTGTTGCCGAATTGGAGAGAGCCGTCCCAGGTTCCCAGTCTGCATTGGAGTACCCCTCCAGGGTGCTCTAGCCAATCATAACGCTGCTTTGAGCAGCATCATGACTGGCTGCAGGGCAGGCTGGGAACCTGCAGTGTAGTGAAGAGCGGCGGCTACGTTCATGTAAGTTTAAAAAAAAATGTATATTTGATGTTTGTTTTATCCCCCCACCCTGCCACTTTTTCAAGTCGCCAACCGTGACTGCCTAAGTGTACCCTTATTATCCTTTACCACTACCCATGCCTACATCCTAACATTAAATTTAAATCCCTTTACCACTGCCCATCTCTAAACTCTAAAATTACCTTTACCTCCATTTATCACTACCCAAACCTAAACCCTAAACTTGCCCTTATAACCCTTTACCACTACCCACCCACAAACCCTAAAATTACCCATATCTCCCTATACCACTACCCATCCCTTAACAATGAAATTACCTTCACCTCCCTTTACCTTTAGTTCTGTCCACCTCAAACCCTAACATTGTCCTTACCTCCATTTACGACAACCCGCCCCTAAACCCTACAATTACCCTTACCTCGCTTTTTACTATCAGGGCCTAAGCCTTTTTTTAAGTAACATAATAATTGTGGTACTTAAAAAAAATGCTTACCTGTGTGGTAAAGGCATGCATGGTGAAAGTACAAATACGTGTACTTACCTGTGTGGTAAGGGCTGCATGGTAAAGGCATTGCGTAGTAAAGAGTGCATTGTAAAGGCTGTCTCCCTCATATTCTGGCAGATTTTTAATGCAGGTTAAAAGGCTGTTAGTATCTGGGCCGTGGAAGCTAGAAGAGTACCTACTTATTTCCTTTATCTTTGAGCTTTCTCATAAACGAAGTATGGGCAAAAGCCGAAAATATATTCTAATTAGAGCTGACGCAGGAACATTTTGTTCAAAGTCAATCATGATGGGAAGGCTGCGAATGTAAATTGTGTTACTGACTTAAATGCTTCGATTTGGGTCATACGTCTACTCCTAAATATGAGACTTCCTCTTGGGAATGCCATGAATATCCATGACTTTGATAAGAAAAAAGATGGACGCTGATTAGTGTTTACATGATTCTAGTTTGCCCAGTACTGTCTCACAGTGTTAAACACCATGATGCATCCATGCTGTAAAGACTGCGTAAAAATAGAGAGATCGGATGAGGAAGAGGAATGTTTTGTTTATGCCATTCTTTTTAAATGTACAACCATAACTACATCTGACTTTCCTGGCCTCAGGCATCTGACAATGAGATGAGTGGATTTTTCAAATATATTTCTCTTTATCTATCGCCCACGTGGTAATTCCAGGGATGTTTCGTGCGCTGTTCAAAGGTTTCTGTGAGGAGATCCTGCAGCTTGGTTAAGAGGATTATTGTAATGGGTAATTGTAATATTCATGTAAAGGATAATTCCCTTTTTGCAAGCGATATATCAGAAACCCCCGGGTTTTTTCGCTGCATAGAAGGTTCCATTCACAGAGCCATGCTTTTCAGGTTTGGCGGTAGTCAAGACCTATACATGTTACTAAAATTATATTTATAATATAAGTTAGTGGGGTTTTATCCAACTTTCTTAGTCCATTTGTCTATTATTGTGTCATTCACATTCTTCTTCTGTACAATAGGGCATACCACATGAGGCAATGGGTCAGCCCAATTCAGTAATTGGCTGAGGTCACTGTAAGTGAGGTATTCTGCCCTTTAACAAGGGACACATTGACACTCAAAGTAGTTGTCTTCAGAGCCAGAGGCTCTTAATTATCATTATTGTTACCTATATGTAAGTTGACATACTAAGGGCTTGAGTCACTCATGGGACTAATTGTGGGTTACAAAGAGTACATCTTGGGCATGATGGTCCCTAAAAAGAGGGCAAAGTGAATGTTTTTGATGGCTCAGTGGACTAACACATCCACTGCGGAGACTTGTGTTTGACTTCCTGGTTACAATTTGAATCTTAGTGGGTCCATTCGGCCTTTCATTTTCCTGCTGTCAATAAAATGAATACCACTCAGTTAGGTACCAATACCATCTATGAATCAGTCCCAAAATACACACCAGTGAATGTACACTTTACACATGTGGTCCTTTGTTATTGTCGTAGAATGTGGGAAGTAAACTTTTGTGCTCTTCTAAATATGTGAGGGCTAGTTAAATAGGATCTAGACCAATGAGATCCACATTATAAATACAACATGAAGTAAACATTATGAATACCACATAGTAGCTGGGGTTAAAGTGTTGTTTAGGTTTTCCTTTTGTTGGAGGGAATTCAAAGATTTATCATTTGTTATTTGCATATTACTTATCTATGCTACTTTGCTAACATTCATGTTAATGCATGTAAACGGGAAGAAGTAATGCCACTAAGAGTATGTGCATTATTCAGTGGCTTTCACTAACAGTGCATTAATGTCTTTCATCATGTATCGAAGCTGAAGGATCTCATTATTTATTTATCGTTGATGGAAATGGCCTCTCTGCAGGGTCACCCCCAAACTTTTTGCTATCCTCCTTCTCTTTTTCTGACCTTTTTTTTGCTGGCTTTAGAACACTGCGAACTTTACCACTGCTAATCAGTGCTAAAGTGCATTTGCTCTCTCCCTAAAACATGGTAACATTGCTTCATACCCAATTGGCATATTTAGTTTACTTGTAAGTCCCTAGTAAAATGCAGTACATATGCCCAGGGCCTGTAAATTAAATGCTACTAGTGGTCCGACGGTACTGATTCTGCCACCCACATAAGTAGCCCCTTAACCATGACTCACGCCTGCCATTGCAAGGCCTGTGTGTGCAGTTTTACTGCCATTTCAAACTTGCATTCACAAGTACATCCAAGCCTTAAACTCCCATTTTTCTACACATAAGTCACCTCAAAGGTAGGACCTAGGTAACCGATAGGGCAGGTTGCTATGTAGGTAAAAGGCAGGACCTTTATTTATGTGTTTTATATGTCCTGGTAGTGTCCATAGGATAGCATTGTGGCTAGCCAGGTCATATTTAGTGTGGCCAGAATGGTAATAGAAAATCCTGCTTATTGGTGAGGTTGGATATTATATTACTATTTCAGAAATACCACTTTCAGAAAGTGAGCATTTCTCTGCACTTAAAATCCAATAAAAGCCTGTCTCCAATCAACACTGTGGCTGGGCTGCTTGACAGCTTCCTTGTGCATTTCACCCAGACAACCACAAACACAGGATACTCAGTCACACTTGCACTCATCTGCATACTCATCTGCATACTGAATGGGCCTTCCTAGGCTGGAAGGGTGGAGGGGCCAGACACATACATTTCAAAGGCTCATAGTCTGCCCTCACACAGTGAACTGCCAAACCCCCTACTGGGAACCTGGCAGACAGACCTGTACTGAAAGAGGACCTTGTGCACTTCAAAACCACTATTTGAAGTCTCCCCCACTTTAAAGACATTTTTGAGTATATAAACTGGGTCCCTGATGTCACCAAATCAGACAGTTGTGGACCAGATCCTGAAACCTGTCCAAAGGACTCACCTGGACTGCTTTGCTGTGAAGGACTGCTGCCTTGCTGTTGCCCTGCTGCCTTTCTGGCATCTGACTTTGCTGAGATGTGCTCTCCAAAGGCTTGGATTGAGCTTGCCTACTGTTTCTGAAGTCTCAGGGCCAAAAAGACTTCCTCTCTTCAAGGAAACTCCTGGTGTGCCAAAAATCGACACACAGCCCGCCAGAAACAATGCACAGCCTGCCCTGCGACGATAAAGTCACTGCATCACCAAACCAGAATGACACACTCCGACTTCCTGAGTGAAGAATCTACTCAGTGCCTGCCGTGCAACAGAAGAATTCCACTCATCATTCCTGGGCATCGAAAGAACTCTGCATAACAATGAGTATCCAAGACTGCATGCCAGAAATCGACACAAAGCCCTTGCAGCTTGGGAAGAACCGACGCATCATCTGTGTCTTATCGGAAAATCTGACACACACCTTCCTTTTTCCATGCATCTCCTCCTCTGTGGTCTTCGTGCGTATAATTTTGATGCAAACCAGGATCTTTGTGTGCACAAAAGACAATTGTTGTTTTTAAAGACTCTTCTTAACATTACAAAAGTGATATTTTATCTTGTGCTAATCGAATCTTTATAATTTTGACCTTAATTTAAATAGATAAATATCTGATATTTTTCTAAACCTGTGTAGTGTATTTTTGTGGTGGTTTCACTGTGTTATTGCATGATTCATTGCACAAATATTTTAAACATTGCCTTCTAAGTTAAGCCTGGCTGCTCAGTGCCAAGCTACCAGAGGTTGGGCACAGGATAATTTGTATTTGTGTGACTTACCTTGATTAGGATTGTTATCCCTACTTGGACAAAGGTGTATTTGTATGCCAACTAGAGAACCCATTTCTAACAATCGTCCACTCCCTGTCCAGCAGCCAGCCTTACCAGTTCTTGTAAGATGCTTGTAAGACTACTTCTTACCTAGGGCTCCTGATGGTAATTGGGTGACACTCATGTACTGTTAACTCGTAAGATACTGATAGTGTAACCAGGTAACCATCTGCAAGCACATAAAACTCTCAAAAGTGTAGTAATAAAGTGCTAGCTATCTGCATGCCAAAGGCATGAGATTAGGATTTCATCTGCCACCATTGCAGATATGGTAGCTTCTAAACATTTTTCACTGCGTAAGAGGAGGGGATAGGGCTTTGTAATGAACACTGCATGTGAAACACTTCTACTCTCCCCTGCTTTCAAGGAAAAAAGCATCTCATGTAGTGGAGCCTTTACACACCCCCAATTGACATAGTCTGTGCCGAAGCCTGAAAAAGAGCTGGAAATTCACTCTGTTAAGTGGTTTTCTGCCAACCTTGTGATCCAGCCTTTCAACTGATTATACTTCAGTCTGAAGAGGTTCCCCTTAGTTCACTCCGTTAGCTCTTCCCATGGCAGGAGGGATCCATCCCTGAAAAGATCCCCCCAGTACACGGTACATGCCTTCCTGAGGGAAGCCACCAGAACATCCCCAAGCACTCCGGGGTGCCTAGAGAGTCCCAAATAGTGGCCCACTGGCAGTAGTAGTAAATCTTTCCTGCTTGCTTGAGCTTATACCACACTTTTGCCGCACTCGAAAATACTTTCAGCTTCACCTTTTTAAAGAATTTGGGGTCACCAAATTTATATACAAATAATCTAGTTGCCCCTCTCGCAGTGCCTACCATAGTCCTAAACATATCACCAATTGCTGAAGAACCTGGGGAGGTAAAAAGCATTCTAGCATCCCTCAATTTAAATGCCCATACATAATATTGCAGGTCCAGGAGACCAAAGCCTCTTCTTCTGCATGGCTTTTTCCATGAGATCCTGGAACCTTTCTGAGCCCAAATGAAAGAGTTTATTGCTTCTTGCAATTTATCCAAGTGTCTCTTATTGATTTGCAGGGGGATGGAGTTGAATAAAAAGTTCAACTTGGGCAAGATCACCATTTTAATTAAACTGACTCTTCCAATGATTGTAAGAGGGAGAGTTGTCCATCCTTGCATCAACTTGCTACACTCCTCCAAAGTTTTCTTCAAATTAACCACTGGAATCTTTTCAATATCCTGCACGATCATCAGTTCTAAGTGTAGGAAAGTACCATCTTTCTTGGCATGTGCCTCCCATTTTTACCTGTATGTCAGTATGTTTTTGCCCGTCTCACTGGGATCCTGCTGGCCAGGACCCCAGTGCTCATAGTCTATGGCCTAATGTGTGTGTCTGTATAGTATTTGATTGTGTCACTGAGGCTCTGCTAATCAGAACCTCGGTGCTTATGCTCTCTCTGCTTTTAAATTTGTCACTGTAGGCTAGTGACTGCATTTACCAATTTCAATTGGCACACTGGCCCCCCCTTATATGTCCCTAGTATATGGTACCTAGGTTCCCAGGGCATTGGGGTTCCAGGAGGTCCTTAAGGGCTGCAGCATTTCTTTTGCCACCCATAAGGAGCTCAGACAAACCCTTTCACAGGACTGCCACTGCAGCCTGCGTGAAATAGTGCACACACTATTCCACAGCCATTTTCACTGCACTTAAGTAACTTATAAGTCACCTATATGTCTTGCCTTCACTTGCTGAAGGTTAGGTGCAAAGTTACTAAGTGTGAGGGCACCTAGCAAAGGTGCCCCCACATAGTTCAGGGCCATTTCCCAGGACTTTGTGAGTGTGGGGGCACCATTACACGCGTGCACTACACATAGGTCAAGCCCCTATTCCAAATATGGTATTGAGGAGCCAATTCCATGCATCCTTGGGGCTCCACTATGGACCCCAGTACTGCGAAACCAGCTCCCTGAGGCTTTTACTGCATCTACAGCTGCTGCCAACTCACAGACAGGGTTCTGCCCTCCTGGGGTCTGAGCCGTTTAGTCCTAGGAAGGCAGAACAAAGCATTTCCTCTGAGAGCAGGGTATTACACCCTCTCCCTTTGGAAATAGGTGTTACAGGCTGGGGAGGAGTAGCCTCCCCCAGCCTCTGGAAATGCTGTGAAGGGCACAGATGGTGCCCTCCTTGCATAAGCCAGTCTACACCGGTTCAGGGTCCCCTTGTCCCCTGCTCTGGCACGAAACTGGAGAAAGGAAAGGGGAGTGACCACTCCCCTGTCCATCACCACCCTAGGGGTGGTGCCCAGAACTCCACCAGTGTGTCCCAGACTTCAGCCATCTTGCTTTGCCAAGTGTGGGGGCACTCTCGAGGGCTCTGAGTGGCCAGTGCCAGCAGGTGACATCAGAGACCCCTCCTGATAGATAAGGTTGCCAATCCCCCTCTCAGGGCTATTTAGGGTCTCTCCTGTGGGTTCTCTGCAGATTCTGCTTGCAAGTTTCCTTCAGGAATCCTCTGCAACTACTACTTCATTTTCTGACATTGGATCGGCCGCAGCCTGCTCCAGGAACCACTGTAACAGCAACAAAGTATCCACAAGGGATACTTTTCTTTTGCAACTTCAGCTCCAGCCAGCAACTGGAACAGTTTTCACAGTGTGCATGGTCTGGGTACTCCCTGTCTTCACCCTGCACCAGAGGGACCGAATAAATCTCCTGTGGGGGTGACACAGCCACTCCCCTGCTCACGCAGGCACCTTCCAAGTCAACGACCAGTACCCCTGGACTCCTCTCACAGTGACGAGCGTGCTTCTAGAAACACAGAGGGTGGACCCCATTAACATGGACTGTCTTGAGGTCCTGCTGACGCAATTTGGAGGCGGTAAGACCATGCCTTCCCTAGAAACGACAGTACCCCTGTGCACCACATCTTCTTCACCTTCTTAGGCCTCTGTGCACTATTTGTAAAATTCCTTCATGCACAACCTGGCCCAGATCCCCAGCACGCTATCCTGTGATGCTCAACTCACTGAGTTGACCTACGATGGCGTGGGACCCTTCTTTGTAGTGCTGCACCAACTGTGTTTTTGCCCCTCATTTGTCCCCGTGTCCTGGGACTCCCGTGGGTGCTGTCTGGCATCCTTATGGCTCTCTGAAGTGCTGAGAGACCTCTCTTCCTCCTCACACAGAGTTGAGGCCCCAATGTCCCTCCTGGGACCAACCAGCGCCATTTTGATACAAAACGCATATTTGTCGTAACCAAGGCTTGTTGGTGACTTCCAACACAAAATCACATCTGCATCCATGTTCAAGTCATGGGACATCTTTTGCATCATGCAGGAGCCTGCTGGCATCTTCACAGGGTGCATTTCTGCAGTCTTCATCCAACCGGGGACTCTTCTTTTGCACCCTCTTTTGTTTGCAGGGGCTCCTGTCCTTTCTGGAAGGTCTTTCGACTTCTGGACTTGGTCACCTTCTTTGCAGGTCTTCAGGTCCAGGAATCCAGCAGTTGTTGTTTGCAGACTTGGTTGGTTACTGCAATAATCCACATCATGAGGTGTAATGTCTCTTAAGGAAACTTGCAGTACTTTACTCCTGCTTTTCTTGGCTCTGGGGTGGGGTAATTTACTTACCTTTATTGTATTCTTACTCTATCAGTGATTCTGAACACACTATACTTGTCTAGGGGGGAATTTGTGTTTCGCATTCCAATTTCTTAGTATATGGTTTGTGTTGCCCCTAGACCTATTTTCTCCCATTGCATTCTATAGCATTTCCTATTGATTGCACTATCCTATGACTAATCACTTGCCTAATTTTGGTGTCTAGTGTATATATTGTGTATAATACTTACCTCCAGAAGGAGTATTGCCTCTAAGATATTTTTGGTACTGTGTCACCCAAATAAATACCTTTATTTTTTGGTAACACTTAGGGGGTCATTCTGACTTTGGCGGGCGGCGGAGGCCGCCCGCCAAAGTCCCGCCGTCAGAATACCGCTGCGCGGTCAAAAGACCGCCGCAGTAATTCTGAGTTTCCCGCTGGGCTGGCGGGCGACCGCCAGAAGACCGCCCGCCAGCCCAGCGGGAAACCCCCTTCCATGAGGATGCAGGCTCCGAATGGAGCCGGCGGAGTGGAAGGGGTGCGACGGGTGCAGTTGCACCCGTCGCGATTTTCAGTGTCTGCTTGGCAGACACTGAAAATCTTGGTGGGGCCCTGTTAGGGGGCCCCACGACACCCGTTACCGCCATCCTGTTCCTGGCGGCGAAAACCGCCAGGAACAGGATGGCGGTAAGGGGGTCGGAATCCCCATGGCGGCGCTGCAAGCAGCGCCGCCATGGAGGATTCCCCAGGGCAGTGGGAAACCGGCGGGACACCGCCAGTTTCCCGTTTCTGACCGCGGCTGTACTGCCGCGGTCAGAATGCCCATGGATGCACCGCCAGCCTGTCGGAATGACCCCCTTAGTATTGTCTTGACTTGTGTATAAGTACAGTGCAACTATAAGTGATATTGCATGAGCTTTGCATGTCTCCTAGTTCAGCCTAAGCTGCTCTGCTATAGCTACCTCTATCAACCTAAGCTTCTAGAACACTACTACTTCATTAATAAGGGATAACAGGACCTGGTATAAGGTGTAAGTACCCAAGGTATCCGCTACAAACCAGGCCAGCCTCCTACACTAAGTATCTCATTATACTCTTTGCCCATGATTCTTTTTCTTATTTCATACCATTACCTTCATTTTCCCTGTGTTAATATGAAACCTGTAACCTTCCCAAAGCCCTCCGCCATACCCAATAGCACTGGAAAAGCCCTAGATAGACCTAAAGTATATGCCAGGAGGTCATCAGAGTCCAAGGCCATTTTTTCCTCCCAATCCCTACAACAGGAGGGAGGGATCAAGATACTTTGCCTAATCTTCCTAGCGAAGGATTCTATATATAAATCAAACAACAAGGGAGAGAGGGGGCAGCCCTGTCTAGCCCCTCTAGTAATCTTAAATGGCGTTGTCAGCTTCTCATTCATCACTATCCTACCCATGGGGGCCTGATAAAACAGACTCATAGTTTTGCAGAAATGCGAACCTAAATTATATTTCTTAGGAACCGTGTTTAGATATCTCCAATTGACCCTATCTAAGGTCTTCATTGTATCCAGGGCTATAACAGCTAAAGGTTCTTGATAAGTTGTAGCCATATCAAGAGCTCCAATCAGGCTAAACGTTAATTTGTGTAGGAATCTATTTCTAATAAACCCTTTCTGATCTAGATGTATCAGACCATTCACAACTCCACTTAACCTATCCTCCAATATTTTAGCAAACAGATTATAGTCACTTTTTAGAAGTGATATTGGCCTACAGGATTCACATACAGTCGGGCTTTTCTCAGGCTTCAAGACCATGGAAATAGTTGCCTTATTCCAAGGAGAAGGCAGCAACACACCCTTCTCAAAAAATTTAAAACTAGCTGTGAGATGGGCGGCACAATATATTCTCCTAAGGCTATATACATCTCTACAGAGATGTCACCTGGACCTGCTGCTTTCCCTCTCTGACTCCCTCTCAAAACTGCTCTTATTTCCCCCTGAGAGATGGTTTATTTAGTGCGACCTGCTCCTCCCGTTTCAAGCTTAGATGAACATCCACCCCCAACCATTCCCCAACCTCCTCCTCACTCACCACAGTCTCCTCTCTATAAAGCTGGGGAAAAAAGTGCTGAAATGCATCCTCAATATCCTCTGAGCTGCTAAGCTTAACTGCTGACTGATCCAACACAACTTCCGTAATGCAGTTCCGCACTTGCTCTTCCAGGCTAACAATCTCCCCGCATTCTCTTCGTATTCAAAATGAGCGAGTCTGCTTGCTTCCCATTTTTTAGCAACCCTAGATTGCAATAACTCCTCCATCTGCTTCTTCAACTGATTGGCCATATTCTTTAACTCCTGACCTTCCCCCTTCTCTACCTTCTCCATTAATTGTTTATCACATAGTACTAATTCCTGCTCTGAGGCTTATTTCATTCCTATACTGCTTGCTGCTGTGGCTGAGACTCAAACACTTCCCCCTAATGACGGCTTTAAACGTGTCCCAAATTATAGCTGTGGATGCTGACCCCATAAACTTAGTTTTTGTGTGACTTGTACATGTGCTGCCAATTGATTCATATTCATTCTGGGACTGTATAAGTAAAAGTTAAGTTATTCATTTTAAAAAGTTGTATAAATTAATTGTGAGGTGTATTATTAGTACTTGCGGTTTAGGACCTTTTGAGATCAGTCTGCCTAGAACTTTTTTTTTCCCTTTTTAAGTTCTAAAAGTCATGGACATATTAAGGATTTCTGGTGCCCCAGGCCAAACATAATTTAGGGAACCCTGCTGAGAACGATTCAGAATTTATTATACATTTTTGGCTATTAACTACATTGGTAATTATGGTGGGATCACGTACAACCCTTTCCTTTGCCAGCCCAAATCTGGGCACAATCCCTGGCTGGCCAGCACCAAAGAATCATAAATATTAAGACTAGTGAAATGAACAAGCATGCTGCATGTGGTGTAGTGTGAGTGGCAGCTGCCACTGAACAGGAGTGGTGTGGCGGGTCAGGTTGCGAAGGGACAGGGGGTGTTTAAAACAAATGTTTAAAAAACAAAACCACTTACCTTTGAGGGGAGACACGTTTGTCTCCCCTCCATCCAGTACCTGGTTGCACCGGCTCCCAGCCAATTACAATGGTTGCTGACAGCAGCATCGTGATTGTTCTGAGTGGCTTGCTTCGCCACTCAGGGTGGGAGTGGGAGCCAGTGCATGTTCTCCACTCGGCTGTGCTATATAGCAGGGTAGAGAACATGCAAAGTGCACATGAGTTTTTGGCCGGCCGAATACGACCGAACAAAAAGACATTCGCACTTTGTGTGCACATAGCCCTCCTTGGGGCCCCTCCCTGCAGCCCAGCCCTGCCCTACAAGGAAAAATAAAATGATAACGTAATGTAGATTATTATCATTTTATTTTTCCTTTTTGGAAAAACCAGTGGGGCGACGCTCCTCCGCCTTGGCGGAGTAGCCACCCCTGTGTAGGGTACTGGTTACTGATCTTTTGGGCCTGCACATATGGAGGGCACACATCCTGCTGAACAAGGAACAGGGAGTCTGCATCAGTTGGTACTATGCTGTCTTTGAACTGGCCAACCAGTGGCTGCACATGGATGGCATAGTCAAGAAGAGTGTATAAAATACTGCTCTGCATTGCACATTTAAATGTCAAGTGTCTTACCCTGGGGCCCTATATCGGCATTTCTAGGTGGACTGCAGCAGAAAACAGTAAAACTACCTCTTCGACTAAGCCTGTTGTTTGTCTGTCGTCTTCATTCAGGCATACAGCACTGTTGAGTGCATTTTATTACTGCACTGTCTCTGCTTTATGGGACTAGTATTTAGAGTCCGGTGGCACTTGGCTCTGATTTCACCAGTATGGCAGAAGCAATACATGAATAATGTGGTCAGAGAGGGAGCACACAATGCCAATCTTCACTGAATAGTAAATGGTACAAACTGCATAAAGGCAATAGATTGTGCAGTTGGGCTGGACCTATGCACTTTGAAATGTTAAACACTTGCTGATTCTAACCAGAATCTAGTAGGAATGTTTTCCTTAACCGTCACTATCTCTCAGGTAGGGGCTAGAATGGCTGGGTTTCCTTAGCTGGATAAAAATACAGTAAGTAAACGAATTATTTAAAAACTCTATACAGTCTATGGCTCTCACAAAAGCCCACCGACGAGGCCTCTTGGAAGGTGGGGGCTCTCGGTCAGAGCCCACATTGCCCATGTCTTAAAACATCTCTGCTAACATTCACTGCTCTAAATCATCATTTGCTATTTAACAGTTTTATATTGATCAGGTATATGGGAGTTGTTGGGAATATTCACTGAAAACAGACTACTCGGTTTAACTTCCTGCTGATTTCTTCACAAGTCAAAGTCATAAAAACTTGTCCACGAGGCTACATTAAGGATTTTCAGAACCTTTTGCGGGTCCTAGTTCAAAAACTTAACGGTGGGCCCACATTTTATAGATAAACGATGTTTTCAGTAAAAACATAGCAGCTCCAGCATCTAGCACCACATAGTCATTGTAACTGTGTTTAGAAAAACAGCACAGGCCTTTTCACAATCTATAAATAGAATCTCCAGCATGCCTGAAGGCCAGGCCTTTCTGATGGCCCAGGGAGCGTTCAATGTACCATCACCCTCATAGGTAGGATCGATCACCCAGAGCGGTCACATTAGTCAAGCCGAAAGACTGCTGCACATTTCTTTGCCTTCTGGTCTCTTGCTTTCTGCGAGTAAATATGATTTTGATTGTTTTTTGCCACAGACTTGGAGAGCTGTGTGCAGTCCAACTTGTAACTTCTCCGGGGTTGCTCTTTTTATTCCCTTTTGATTGTCAGGAAACCGCATTAAAAGGTGACCATTTCAGACCAGAACTGGCCAGAATCAACTATCCTATTCTCTTCTGTGTGTTTTTTGTGACACAGTGTGTTTTCATGGCACCAAGTTTCTTTGTTTCTGTGTCTCCAATGAAGGTCTGATTGCACTGTCAGAAGGCAAGATGTCACATCCCCTTCCAAAAGTCATACAACCACACACCATCACCATTGTTTTTGTCTTTCAAACTGACCATGGGACGCAGGGAAAGAAATACAAATGCATTCAAAATCCTTAGGGCCTGATTTAAGAAAAGTGGCGCTGCACCCAGTGCAGCGTCACTTCTCTTGCGGCCCTTAGCGCCCACCTAGCGAAACCATGTGTGAGCCGTATCTGAGATATGGCCCACCATGGTGGTAGTTAGGGGATGCTAGTTCAGAGTTTTGCAAGATTAGCGTAAACATTTATGACTCTGATCTTGCAAAGCCCTTTGAGGCTCATTGTAATCAATGATGTGCCTCCTTTCCACCCCTGCTCTGAGCAGGGGTTAAAAGTGCCCAAAAAAAAGACATAAAGAAATCTTTTAGATTTCTTTGTGCCATTTTTTCGGTCCCCTCCAATGGGGAATGCCTCCTTTGCATGCATTATGCCTGGCGCAGGCATAATGTGGCGCAAAGGGTTACAAAGTGGCCCAATGCATTCATTGCGCCACTTTGTAAATTTGGCAAGGCGATTTTGTACTCGGGCCACATTAGCGTAAAAAAGAATAATGATAATGTGGCGGAAGAAGGCACTAGGTGCTCTTAAATCTGCCCCGTAGTATTTGCCTTGGATTTGAGTTCTGCAGCTTCCTATCAGGGCTCGATTCTCAGTTCAAGTAATAATATCTATTGTAAGGGCCTGGACCTGTTAAGGTATGTACCGCTCCCGGTAAATATTAATACCAGGAGTTTTCTGGGAAAAGGGGAATTACACGCAAAATTTGTTTTTTTCCACTCCAGATTCCTCATTTAACAGAATTGATCACATATGGTTTCTCCCACTAAATTTCAGCAGGTTTGAGAAGGGCATTTGCAATGGTGCGGTTTTTAACAGCACGTCTCAGAATGTTAGTACTTGTGCAAATAGGAATTTGCTAAGTATCAGAATTTAATCAGATCATTTAAATGGGGCCTGAGTCGATGATGAACGCTGAAATTTTAGTTCACGTGGACTCAGTTATTTTTCATTCCCTTACACAAACCCACAGAAACCAGACATTATTTTAGCATTTCAATTGCATTTACTGTTCCTGTGTCCTGGCGGACTCCATTTTATGAGAAGGAGTGACAACAGATCCTTTCTGGAATCCTGCGGCGAGCGCAGTTCACGTCAGTGATTCATCTGTCTATAATCTCCACTAAGCCACTAATGGTCTCCTTTCGCTACTGCCCCTCTCAGACGGAGCTCAAGTGGGAAATCTGGTTTACAGATGAGTTACTAACTGCAGCCATAAAGTGGATGAGCTATTGATAGATACGATTATTGATCACTTTAAGGTGCAGAATGTGCATTACCCACACTAGTTCATGTACGAGGAATACATGTATTTATTTATTTATTTAGCCATCTGTTTGTTTATGCATTTAGTTATATGCATTAAATATTTATTTGTTTGTTTTCTTCATTGTTTTGTATAGCGCCAGAAAGGTGTTTTTCAGCCCCTTCACAGCTCTCTTGGCCAGGGGAAAAGAGGTGTGGTGACACAAAAGAATGATTGAATAAAGGGAGGGTGGTAGAACAAAGGGGTGTTAGAACAGAGAGGGAGGAGTCGGATGGGTACTGTGAGGAGTGGGCTATCCTGATGAGAGGACCAAAAGGTTAAGCGAAGGCAACACAACGGAGGTGAATGGACGGAAAAAAACAGTGATGGAGTCGAAGAAAGGGGTTGCCCGGGACCTGGAGGCAGAGATGTTGGCTGCAAGGGGCAGTAGGCAAGTTCAAACAAATAGACGGCCAACATAATAACACTACACAAAATCGAGTTACAATATAATTGTTTATTGTTGCCTATTCAGTAGGTTGATCATCGTTTTATTAGCTGAAGCCTTTCAGTCTCAATCTTTTCCACCACGGTTTTAGAGGGAATACTCATCCCTTCCAGCAGGGGTGACGTTCCACAGTTTCCTGTCCGATTGTCACTACACAAAGTGGGTACATACGTAAATCAGATACATATTGCCACATTCAGCCTTTTCCTTGGAAAACCAATGAGAGCCCACCTCGCCACCTAGTGGTTCTAATGGTGAAGCTTGGACACAAGAAGTTCTTAGTCTTGATATGAGGAGAAGCTTAACATTCTCACACAGTTGTTGGAAATTAATTAAACAAAACCTCAAGTTTATAGCATACTCAACAGACTCATATGGTCTCTAGGAGCTGTTCTAAGTATCATCGCTAGGCTAAAGGAATTACTTAAAACAGAATCTTTTAAGCTCATGTTTGAACACAGAGGGTGAATTTCCTGATTAGCAGACACCCAGGGTTTATGTTCCATTGACTGGCCACTGGGAAAAAAAGGCTTCCCTAACCACTGACAGTCAGTTGAAATGATGTTTGAACATATAGATTTTTGCTGGACAAGAGCAAAGCTATCCTTTTTTATGAATGCTTAAAATGTAGCCAACACATACGTGGAACAGTCTGTTCTCCCACCACCCTTTGCTTGTTGCACTTAAGCATTCTGTGCATAGGATAGATTACTAAAGTGTTCTTTCTATCCCTAGAAAGTGTCAGTTTGCATAACCCGATGTAGACTTTACAATTCACCTTGCTGTGTTGGCTAACATTCTTCTCCTGAGGTGGGTCATACAATATTCATACTCACAAACTCAACTTGAGTCACCAGAATGTGATCACCGCCAGATACACCCACTGTTTGCAAATTTTAATGAATGGAAGCTCTTTTGCTCAAAAGATATTGTCTAGGCCCTTTAGAAAAACCTGATTTCAGAGCTGGGGAGAATTCCTGAGAAAGACATGATTTCCACTATAACCCTCAAGTGGGAGAAGATGATGTCTATTTGCACTGACGATCTTCTGCATAAACCAGAAACTGGTTTATTTAGATTGGAACCCAAAACACAGCTATGGTTTTGGATGAAGTCTTGCAGAATCAACATGTAAATCTTAAAACTAGATGTAGACAGAGGAGATCCCTTGGTAGCTGTATAAGTACCACATTTTGGGATCAAAGAAAAGTTTAACTAGATCAATCAGTTTTAATAAGAATGAGCCACAATAATCCAGATCTGTCTCTTTCACCTCAGCAACATCAGTCAAGTGACAGCACAGTAATGGATGGTCCACTTTAGCACATGTCATTGAGAGATACCTTTAGAATTTGAGTTCCTGGTTGACTAGGGTAGGCACCTCAGCCAGGCACCTCAGCCAAGGGACCACCACTCTAGTCAGGGCAAGAGAGCTACACACCCAAGATAACCCTTGCTCACCCCTTGGTAGCTTGGCACGAGCAGACAGGCTTATCCCAGAGGCAATGTGTAAAGTGTTGGCACATTACAAACATAACTAGTGACCCAACACATACACCACAAAGAAAACTCTACAAGTTATATAAAAAAAAGACAAAAAACGACATGTATCAGTAATACCCGGCTACACAAGCAGTTGCCAGGTTATCACATAGTTTACTAGTGTTCTGCAAACCAGCAGTAGTCAGATCAGTACATAGTTACTAGCATTCTGAAAAAATAAGCAATTGTCATATCATCATTATCACCATGAATGCCCACAGGGTGAAACAATTCCTTATTGCAGTAGTCATATAAAACCTTATCCTGCATGCCAAAAAAAGGAACATGCACATGTACTATAAAACATCTTGGAGAGTGCCCAGAAAAGAAAACATCTCCACATGGCATATGTCATAAACACAATATTACTGCGTAAAGGTTACAGTCCCTGAAAACTATGCCGGTTCTCTTTTCAGAAGAAGCACGACATATCACTGAAATCAGGTAATAAAAAAGAGAAGTAAAAGGGGGGAAATGGGACACATGAGATCATCCCCCTGAATACCTTTGCCCTGCAAGTCACAGTGCCTCCGTGCTTCAGTTTTCAAATAACATGGTAAGGGCAAGACCTACACATCATGCACAGGGGCTCCCACACTTCCAGCACCATACTTATAGTGGCAACATCAACGCTGGCCAGACCGGGGTCTCCGATGAGGATCCCTACCAGGTCAGCCAACTGAAGATAAAGAGGTCCTCTCAAGCCGAGGTTAGTTTCCGCAGGGCCATCTCTACCCGCAGCTGCTCTCAGAGCAACTGGACGGCCACAAGGGATGTGCCTATAACTACTCTTTTCCCCCTCTACACCTGGAGACCGCTCAGGGTCCTGGTAGTCCTCACCTGTAGGGAGGAATGGCAGAAGGAAAGTCCAGCAGGCCGGAAGAGGCCAGGTCTTACGGGCTAGTCTCCATCCACCTGCCTGCACCTTTGCAAGGACTCCATAGTCCCTCTCTGCACTCCGCACACACCAGACCAGCATGGGGTGACTCTGCTGCACTGGGGTGTTCTCTCTGCCCCCAGATTCCTCCACCACCGGTGTCCACACCCGACAAGGTACGTGGAATCCACTGAGTGGCCCTTGTTATAGGGGATCTCACTGTGAAAGGATCTTACAGGTAAATTGAATAAGCCAAGTTTAGGAGGGAGAGCACATGCACTTTAGCACTGATCAGCAGTGATAAAGTGCCCAGAGTCATAGAGCCAATAAAAAAGGTCAGGAAAATAGGAGGAGGAAGGCAAAAGGTTTGGGGATCACCAGGTTGAGGATGAGCAGGTCCAACAGGTACAGTAATATTTACATCCTCAAATTCTCTTTCAAAGTGTGGATTATGTGACTACGGTTTATTGTGTTCTCACTATATCGCGGATCCCCCCTTTTGGTGTTTATAATACATCTTTGAACTTTGTTTTTAAAAGCTTTCTTATATGAACTTTTAAAAAAAGACTTGAGTCTTCGTATAGGACTAATGTTGATTTTTATTATTTTTATAATTCCATGCCATAAAATACGTTGGAACTGTGTTCTGCTGGCATGTGTTTCGCTATGTGTAATATTGCTGCATCAAAGCTATATATAACTTGCATTTGTTTATATTTGCCTTATTAATGTAGTTTTATAATGATTGAGCTTACCGTATCTTTCTCAACCATGCTTTCTAAATCTGTTGGTCTGCTTCCAAGGTCCTTCAATGTTTTCACGGGGCTTGGCTTTACAAAGCAATACGGCTGTAAAAGTCCACTTTGCCTTCCTTCATCTTCGTAGGAAAGCAGGCGGTCATACAAAGCCAACAAAGAAGAGAAGCAGTGCTAGTTCTGAAAAAGAAAAGAGGTATCTGGCAAGGTCGAAGGGAGTGGAGCAGAGAAACGGGTGGTGGGGGGGTTGCAGACATCAAGATTGTTATTTCATCAACGAAAGAAAGCCTGACAAATTATGACGAATAAACTATCTTTTAAGTGTACATTAATAAGGATAGTGCAAATCAAAATGGAGTGCTGTGTCCCCGGTAGGCTTTTGTCCTGGGGTGTCACTCGTTTGTATGTTCAAGGAACCGTGTGTTGACATGCACTATCTCCCACTGTACAGTAGAGGGTGCTTTGTTTCTTGTAATACAAAGCACAGTGGAGAGACCTCAGGAAGCAGAGCAATCTGCCAGAGGATTTCTTTCATCATGGGGCACATGATATTTCCAACTACCAGCCTCGTACTGTTATTATGACAGACCAGGAAATCATTCCTAAAATAGAAAACTATAAAACAATTGTTTAGATTGTTTACTCTGTCAGGCAGAGTATAATGAGGTAGGCATGGGGGGAATGGCAAGAGATAGACCTATTCTGAGAAACATGCAACAGGTGCGGGCATCGGTACCGGAAATAGACGGAAGGTAGATAAAGAAAGGCAGGAAGCAGGCATTAGGCAGTAAATCAGGAAGCAATAGTTGAAAGAGAAATATTCAAGCAGGCCTAGGCATGGTAGTCAGAATCATGCATGGACAGCGAAAAAGGGAGGAGATATTGTTTGAGGAACAATAAATGGGCATGGGAGGAAGATGGGGGATAGGTATGTGGAAAGGATCAATCTGTAGGTGAAGGGAAATGGAATGGGGAGGACATGAAAAGAAAAAGATGGAAATGACTAGCTTCTGTAACTGTGGGTTCTTAGGCTAAAACAATTAGTGCAAGTATGACTAGTGCAATGTACTTGAAAAGTAGGATTTAATGGGGTTTATTCTTCTGTGAATCAGAAGGGGAGCTAAGTATGCCCACCTTACAGCTGAAAAGATGAACAGTCTTACTGCAGCAGGCTTTGTGAACAGTGATCACCAAGTTTCAATATTACTCGAAAAAAACGATGAATATAGATTTTCTTTCAATCACAAGCTTTGTACCAGAAATACTTTTTGATGTGAACATCTCTGTTGTCAACGACGCTCAGTGTTGGCATGGTTATGAAATTTTGCCATGGAAACAGGAAGAAGAGGCCTTGCAGCAACTTGTCTTCTTTGTGTGCTGCTCCCTGACTGCTTCCACATGAGCTGCCAGATGCAGGTTTGAGGTCAGAGGGCCGTGGATCTCATGAAAGACAGTCTAATACTATTCCACCCTGCCCATTTTCCCATGTATCTCCTAATCCAATCCCTACCTTTTTCTTTCAATCCGCTATCTGATGAGGAGCTGATTGTACTACAACTAGAGGTCGTGCCTGTATGTTGTTCCTCCTAGTTTTAATTTTTGATCATTCACATTTGTGACAGAGTATCCCATCTGCCAAACTCAAAATAAGACCCTAAGAGCTTAATCTGAAATTCAGTAGCAGCTGATGTCAGGGAAGGGTGGTAGGGAGGGATGTAGGGGTGAGGAGGGGGTGAGAAGGGGGGGCAAAAAAAAAAGAAAATAATTAATAAAGAAAATAACTTACCTGACTCCCAAGGGATCACCACTCTTCTACTTCTTCGGCCCCACAGCTGGCACAGGCTCACAGTCTGCTCTGTGGCCAATCCTGACACTGCTCTTATGCTGCTGGCATTTGCACTTCCAGGCAGACTGGGAGCCTGTGCCTGCTGTCTCAAACCTGGCAACACAGCTCTGGTTGGAGACAGCTCGGTGCACATGTCGTTTGGTAGTGCTGAGGTGGCTGGCCAAACCCACATGCGCACTGAGGGGAGTGCACACCACTTCCCCTCTATGGCTGTCATCAGGATGATGACCCCACCCCCAAGACTCGGCCAGGAATGAAAAATAAAATGCTAAAAAGCCTGGTTTATTATCATTTTATTTTTCAAGTTTTGCCTCTTCTGACAGGGAGGCGATGCTTCTTCGCCTTAATGAAGGAGCCGCCCCTGCTAAAAGTTGGTGGGCAGAATAATGTCCTTCAGGATGATGGAATTATTTATATCCCATTTCTCAAATTTAAAGATGTCTGCTGCCCCTATGGATACTTCTTAAAAGTGACAGGAACCACAGTCACAATAGTTCCTGTCAATGTTGTAAAAGTTTAATGTTACGCTCCCTCAAACACAGCCTTCACACTTTCACTAAGTTTTACTTTTTTTTAAAAATAAACTATGAAAGTGTGAGATTGTTGTTGGAAAAATAAAAATAAAGACCCCCTACACCATGGGAGTTTTCTTTCATGGGGTAGAGGTATTTTAAAAAATGTATACTCTCTCCCATGCACGTTTTATCTGGCAATGATAGAAAGGGAAAAAATGCATCCAACAGCCCACTCTAAATCGAGCAGATGGCCAGGCGGCTTATCTCCAACAGAGTATGTCGGCAATGGAGCCAGAGTAGGCTCTGTCATCGACATACCATCATACTGCCCACTTCTAAATCAGTTGGGTGGAAAATGAGTTTGGTGGAGAGAGTACTCTGTTGCCTATGTGAGGAGTGCCCTGTCCACCAAAATCTAATTCAGTCCCTATGTTTTTAGTGGATCAAGGTTTTCTTTCCCACACTTCTTTAAATTTTAGAGCTTAATTTCTGCATTGTGGTCAGATTAGAAGTCTCATCAGAATGTGCTATATAAAGAAAAGTTCCATTCACAAATACTTCTACAGAATGTAACAACAAGGCCATCAATCCATACCTCACACTAATCTTGATTCAAGTGCAAATGCCTTTTCACTATCAAACTCTGGTTACAGACAGGGTGCAAACAGAGTCAGTGATGGCTGTTGTTCACTCAATTTTCTGCAGGTAAAACTTGGAGCAAGCTGCCTGAATAAGTAGTGCACACTGTGGGCCATATTTATCCTTTTTGCAGTTGTGCGTCAAACTTTTTACCGCCGGCTAACGCCATTACAACGCGCCATGCAGGCGCCTTATTTATGGAATGGCGTTAGCCGGCGCTGCGGACTGGTACGCGTAAAAAAAATGACTCACACCATGCAGCACCGGTGTATGGGAAAATGGGGGTTGTGCGTCAAAAAATGGTGCAAGTCAGGTCTGAGGCAAAAATCAGGCCTCACACCGGATTTGCGCCATTTTTTTTCCCGCACAATCCCCATTGACATGACTCCTGTCATAGCAAAGACTGGAGTCATGCCCCCGTACCCAATGGCCATGCCCAGGGGACTTATGTCCCGTGAGCATGGTCATTGGGCATAGTGGAATGTAGGGGGCCCAAATCAGGCCCCCCTATGCCACTTAAAAAAAATATATATATATTTACCAGAACTTACCTTTCCTTCCCTGGGATGGGTCCCTCCATCCTTGGGTGTCCTCCTGGGGTGGGCAAGGGTGGCAGGGGGTGTCCGTGGGGACAATGGAGGGCACCTCTGGGCTCCTTCCGAGCCCACTGGTCCCTTAACGCCTGCCCTGACCCAGGCGTTAAAAAACGGCGCCCATCAGGCTGTGCGCCGTTTTTTAAGGCCCACCCCCTCCGGTGCATCAAAATGAGTATAAATAAGGTTCACAGGCCTTAAAGTCATTTTTTGGAAGGGAACGCCTACCTTGCATATAATTAACGCAAGGCAGGTTCCCCCTTCCAAAAAATGACGCACATGGTGGGATTTTGACATCCGTGGGGTCGGGCATCAAAGTATAAATATGGGGCAGGGTTTGCGCCGAATGTGCGTCAAAATTGACGCACATTCGGCGCAAGCAGAGTATAAATACGCACCTGTGAGTTTGCAAGCATTGGACAACATGTGCTATTATCGTGTTATACTCCATTAGCAGGTTTTGGAAGCTGTAGGGTGAACAAATTGTGTAAGTGTTAAATACAGTAGCCTTTGTTGGAGGCATTTACTAGGAGTATCCGGAATAACATGCAGTTTGCCAGGCATTCAGAAGGAAGGACTTCGTGTGCTGTGCCCGCGATTAAAAAGAACCTGCGAGCACCACACCAAGAGCAATGTCTGTATAAAACTAATGTCAGCAAATATTGCCTACTGTATTGCAAAAGCTCCATAGGATTTCGTCGTACAAAAAATGGGTTAAAAATTGAAACTAATTAAATAGTGCAAAGGGAAACGGCTCTCGAAAGAGTACGAACACAAACTGATCAATATTGTGTATTAGAAATGAAAGCAAGGGATCGCGTCTGAATGCTAATGGAAGTAGCATAGAGAGCTCATTCAGAGCTTTGATACTGTTAGAAAGTCTTGGCGTTTGGAATGGTCCGCCGTGTAATTCGAATTCCCACTGAGTGCATGCTGCACAAAGGGCTCCCATTGTGGGCTTGGAGCCCTCCCCGGCACACACGAGAAACGATATTGCAAGATGAAAGACTCATTAAAGATTAAGCCCAATGAAGTGAGGTTTTTTTTGGATTGGCACAAATCAAGAATGAAATTTGTGGCATTGTACCACGGAGAAAAGCTGCGCGGGAGTAAAGTCAGTGATTTAATCGCTGCAGTGCTCGATTTAGCATAAAAGGAGCAGAGCTTTGAAGCATCTGTTAGAAATGGGGTTGGCAGTCAGTTTACACCCTGTCCAAGTAGGGACCCTCACTCTAGTCAGGACAAGGGAGTCACACGCCTAAGATAACCCTGTTCACCCCTCCTCCCTCCCCCATCCCTGATAGTTTAGCATGAGCAGTAAGGCTAATCCCAAAGGCAATGTGCTATTAATTTGTACCCACACCCATAACACAGTGAAAACACTACAAATAGAAACAGCACCAGTTTAGAAAAATAGCCAAGATTTATCTAAGTAAAACAAGAAAAAAACGAAAAAAATCCAACATACACAAGCAAAGATATTAATTTTTAAAGATTAAATCACAATAAAACACTTAGAAACACAATAGATTCAACTGGCGCTGTCACAGCATCATAACGGAGATGTTCCCAACAGTCTACCACCACTCACAAGGGAGTGCAGCACCGGTCGTGGAGTCGCATGAACCTCAGGTACAGTACTTTAGAAACAAGGCAGAGTCAAAGACGTGGCACAAAGTCAGAGAGGTCAGGTGTCACTGGAACCGGTGCAGCTCTGGTTCCGTACTGCTACGCAGGAGGTGAGGTGTAACATTTTTTACTGCTATGCAGGGGAGGTGAGACATCAGTTTCTTACGGAGGCAGTAGCAGTGAGGTGGCGTCGGCAGAGAGGCATCAGTTCCTTATGAGCCAACAGAATGAATGAGCCCAGCGGGTCAAGACGTGATGATGCGGCTTCACAGGATCAAGGTCACACCATAGGGCCAGTTGCCAGGTCGACATGGCAGTTTTAAACTGCACACACAGACACTGAAATGGCAGATCTGAGACATGTTTACAGGACTACTCATGTAGGTGGCACAATCAGTTCTACAGGCCCACTAGTAGCATTTGATTTACATGCTCTGGGCTCACATGGTGTGCTATACTAGAGACTTACTAGAAACTCAAATATTTCAATTATTGATAACCAATCAAAATCACAATTTACACAGAGAGCATATGCACTTTAGCACTGGTCAGCAGTGACAAATTGCCAGGAGTCCTAGAACCAACAAAAAGTGGGTTGGAAAAATGGGAGGCCAAAGGTAAAAAGCCTGGGAATAATCCCACACAAAGGGCCAGGTCCAACACAACCCCCCACCACTTTAAAGCCAGCGGAGACAAATCAATACCTTTGTGGACTTCCCTGATTGGGACAATAGAACATGGACCCTGGCCCACAACAGCAGGGGCACGTTCCTGTTCTAAGCCTTTCTGAACCCAGCTGGAACCCTGTGTCAATACTCTCATGGCCCACTAAGCTAAGCCAGGGGGACCCCTCTCCTCACTGCAGATACCATCTGGGCAACACCTAACCTTACTTTGCTCACAGAGGTATTCCAATGGGTAGACAATACCATCATTGCCAACACATTGGTGTGTCCCACCTCACCCCTGGGGTGTGACTCCTGTCTACCCCCTCCCCCCCCCCCAGGGGCAACCCTATCCACCAGGACAGCAAACCACAGTGGCCACTGACAGCTGTCATTGATGAGAGCCAGGCCCTAGGCCTTTTAAGGCTCTCTAACCACTGTGACTTCAGCTAGTGGGGTGCGGTAGCCCCAGGTGCCTGGCACCCTTTGTCCACTCTCCTTCCCACCAGGTCAAGGGTGGCCGCCTGACACTGGTCCTCCCCACTGAGGCCCTGTATCCCACTCCAGGAGGAGCACCCCAAGAGTCCAGAATTGTCAGGAGGCTTGTGGAAGCAGACCTGTACAATTCTCCCACCAGTGCAGGGATGGCACCCTGACACTGGTCCACCTTGTCCAGGGTCTGTACACTTAGGCTGGACAGGAGTCAGGGATGAGGCTTTGCTCCCTCTCCCCCTCCCTCAGGGGCTCTGCACTCTCCCACCTGGAGTGGTGCCCCCAAAATCCAGAATTGTCCGGTTGCTTGTGGAATCAGATCTGTACAATTGTTCTACCAGTGCAGGGATGGCACCTTGACACTGGTCCCACAGCCCAAGATCTGTAGCCTTAGGCTGGACAGGCGTAGGGGTGAGGTTTCCCTCCCCCTAGCCCTCCCTCTGAGGTTCTGTACCCTCCCACCCATAGTGGCGCCCCCAGAAGACAACATGATAGGGACATTGTTAGCATTCTCTCCTCCTTCCAGGTCAGGGGGACACCCCGGACTTGGCCCTTTAACCTAGGGTCTGTACCCTGAGGCTGGACCTGTGCCTGGCAAGCCAGAACTTCTGGGGGAGCAACCTATCCTCCATGGGAAACACATTCCTCATCAGTTGGGTAAGAATCTTCCTGCATAGGTCTCCAGCTCCCTGTCCAGCTGACAGTGCATTAAGGGCCGTTAGAGCAGAGGTAGCCTCACCAGTGTCAGCCTTGAGGATCTCTGACCTCGAAACTGGCAATCCTTGACCCCCCGGTCCTGCCACTAGTGACTGTCTCTCCCCCTCTCCCTTTTCTCTGGACTTCTGCACCCTCCCACAAGGAGTGGTACTGCCAGACACCAGAACAGGTTGGATGCTTGTGACACCCCCCATGTTCTCTGACATTGTGGGGCCCCCATCAGCAGACGGTCTCCAGGTACAGACTAGGCTCCCTCCGATGATCCCTCATGGAACCCTCCAGGTTCAAGGACTGGGTCTCGGGCAACCTGGGCCTCTTCCCACCCCGACTCCCTCTCTTCTGAGACAGGACATGGGACCCCACACCCATCCCACTACACTGGGAGCTACCAGGGTCACTGCACACCTCACCACCTCCCTTGGTTGGGGAAAACATAAGCCAGTCCCTTGAGGAGCACCCCAAATGCTTATTTGGTCTGCCCAGTATTCACCCATAGGTCTGCCTCTTGCACACGTTCCCTGGGATCAGAAAACTCACACTCCATCATGTGTTAACCAAACTACCCTCCCCCTCACCATCCAGTGCCTTGAAAAAGTACTCCTACATCACCCTCCTGGGGCTAGTGAGACAGTATCTGACTGTCCCTGACACTCAATCCACACTCTTCTGGGGTGCCGCCATACTTTACTACCAGGACTTCCACCAAGGGGAAACCCCTCTCCCTGTCATTCTCACCTAGAGCGAGTAGAGCGTCCTTCCCACCATTAGGAATATTCCCCAATCCACCCCTGCGACCCTGCGCACCGTTGGAGCTACCTCATAAACCTGAACCTCCTGGGGTATGTCATCCCCCTTCTTTAAGTTGGGCACCAAGTCTCTGGACATGTGCACTTCTCCCACTGTACTGAACGTAACACTTTTGCTGCCACCATCTGAACTGGACTCAGCCCTCATGGTTTCTAGCTTCAGCTCTTCAAGGTTCAGTTCATGATCTCCAAGCAATTCTTTTTCCTTGGCTAAGGCTCTCTCAGCCTCATTTCTCTTGAGCTCTTCATACAGCTCTCTCAGCCTCTGCTCACGAGTCAGAAGCCACCCCTCTGTGTTTCCCTTTCAGGGCCACTGCCCTCAATTTCAGAGCAGTCCTCCTCCTCCAAATTATCTGGTAGGATTGCTTGCCAGAGTTTTAGGTCATAACAAAACAGGACTACCTCAAGATCCTCCATTGGAGTCCTTCTCTTCACAGCCAGTCCTCTTTCCTTGCAGTAAACTTTTAGCTCCCTCATTGTATAGATGCACAGGTGCCAGAAGTTGATTTCTATCTGCCAAGACCTCGCAACTGTAACCACTAACCAGAGTCCCAAGTATCAACAATACATCCAGGAGGACATCAGAGAACACAAAAGGGAAAAAAGGATGTGGTTTCATAATGTTTTGCAATAAGACAGTAGTGTGCACTAATCCCAGTATGTCAGGTACAAGCACAAGTCCTATCCTCACCGCTGATCATTAGTGTTACAAATGGGGTCTCTAGTTGTCAGTGGTTTGTACCCTGTCCAAGTAGGGACCCTCACTCTAGTCAGGGTAAGGGAGTCACACTCCTAAGATAACCTCTACTCACCCCCTTGGCAGCTTGGCACGAGCAGTCAGGCTTATCTCAGAGGCAAAGTGTAAAGTATTTGTACCCACACACAGAAACACAGTGAAAACACCACAACAGTAATCCACACCAGTTTAGAAAAATAGCCAATATTTATCTGAGTAAAGTAAGACCAAAACCACAAAAATTCAACATATACAAGCAAAGATACATTTTGTAAAATATTAAATCTCAGTAAAACAATTAGAAACACAATAGCTCCAATTGGGGGTATCACAACATCTTGCCTGAGTCATTCCTAACAGTCTGACACCACTCCTCCGGGCGTGCGGGCTGGTCATGGAGGCCCCCGGATCCCAGGCACAGTACCTTTTGAAAACGATGAGGAAATAAAGATGTCGCAAGGAGTCGGAGAGGTGAGGCGTCAGTGGAGCGGGTGCAGCGTTGGTTCCTTACTGCTACTGGGTAGAAGAGGCATTGGTTCCTTTCTGCGAGGCGGTGGAGGTGAGCAGTTGGTTCCTTAAGGTTGCAGAGGAGGTGATGATGCACCAGTGGCGAGGTGTCGGTTCCTTACTACCCAGCGAGTCGATGGATCAAGCAGTTCAATATGCAAGGCGTCAACTTTGCATGTTGAGATTACACCACAGGACCACGAGTTTCACAGATGTCAGTGGCAAAGCACTTAGGATTCACACTGTGGTGGGACTTCAGAGATGCTGTAGGGTTGTCGGGCCAGTGGAGCTGGTTGCAGTCGTTGCACTCAGCGGAGACCACGGCTCCAGTGTAGACTGTGGCGCGGAGTAAGAAAGCAGCATAGGTTCCGAAGTTGCTCTGGAGTTAATGTACATGTTTTCTTCTTGGTTACACCAGAGCTCACTCCCACGGACCCAGGAACTGGATTTGGCACCACTTGTCGAGCCAGGAAACTCAGCAAGAGAACCCAGGTATTGGCAGATAAAGGGTTTGATGTTCCTGAGACTTCTAACAGGAGACAAGCTCAGTCCAAGCCCTTGGGGAACCTTTGAAAACAGTATGTAGAAAGCAAAGTCAAGGCCTTTCACCCCCAGGACAGAAGCAGCAAGCAGCAGGTCAGCACAACAAAGCAGCTGGGAGGGTGGTAGTCCCTCATGCAGCATCCATCTCTTCTTCCTGGTCGAATGTCCTCAGTTCAGAAGTGTTCTGAAGTTGTGGTTTCAGAGGTTCAATACTTATACTTATTTCTACCTTTGAAGCAGGAGAACTTCAAAGGAAAGTCTTTGTAATGCACAAGAGACTGCCTTTTCTGTCCTGGCCCCAGACACACTTCCAGGGGTTGGAGATTGCTTTGTATAAGGACAGTCACTGCCCTATTCAGGTGCAACTGTCAGCTTCTCTCACCACTCTAGCCCAGGAAGACCCATCAGGATATACAGGGAAGACCTCAGCTCCCTTTGTGTGACTATCTAGAGTGAATTCACAAAGAGCTTAACTGTCATCCTGACACAGAAGTGTATTCCACTACCAGGCAAAGGCACAGAATTGGTTAAGCAAGAAAATGCCCACTTTCTAAAAGTGGCATTTTCAAAGTTACAATTTAAAAACCAATGTCACCAAAAGATGTACTTTTGAATTGTGAGTTTAGATACCCAAACTCCACATCTCTATCTTCTCCCAATAGGACATTTCACTTAACAGATATTTCAAGGTAATCCCCATGTTAAACTATGGGAGAGACAGGCCTTGCATCAGAACATGTACAATGCACCAGTACATGTCCTACCTTTTAAATACACTACACCATGCCCACAAGGGCTGCCTTGGGCATATCTTAAGGGTGACTTTCATGTAGTAAAAGAGAAGGTCTGGGCCAGGCAAGTGGGTGCCCTTGCCAAGACAAACTGGCAGTTAAAATTGCACACACAGACACTGCAATGGCAGGTCTGAAACATGTTTACACGGCTACTCATGTGGGTGGCACAATCAGTGCTGCAGGCCCACTAGTACCATTTGATTTACAGGCGCTGGGCACACCCGGTGCACTATGCTAGGGACTTACTAGTAAATAAAATATTACACTCATGGATAAAGCAATCTCCAATACAATTTAGGCAGAGAATACTTGCACTTTAGCACTGGACAACAGTGGTAAAGTGCCCAGAGTACTAAAGCCAGTAAGGCAGTAAAACCCCACTGGTAACACAACAAATTGAATTACCAATACTGCACAATTAGATCATTCTAGGCGAGGATGCTATCACAGCATTGCAACGTTTCCCCTTGGGGAAGGGGCATATCTGTGGGATTGAGTTTGCAAACCATTCCCTGCAGTTTTCCTTCTAGCCCTGATTCAGCCGGTAAAACTAGTAATACAAGCCCAAGTGTTCATCATGGACCTCGTGCCAGAAAATCCCACCCACTATGATGTGTACCCAGCAGTTTAAGACGAGTTTCGCCCAATTGAGCTACGTTGTGACTACTGTCTCATTTAAAACAGTGAAATTTACAAATGCATTTGTTTGGTGATGAACATCCATTTAAAATATTTAGTATGGTCACCTTCGGAAGGGGCAGCGAAGCTGATTGACTGAACATATTTTAGAAGATCTATCATGTACTAGGGTTTCCTTGATAAAATCATTATTATATTATTATTCACATTAAATGATTTATAAAGAAAGTGTGTTTTTTGTGTGTTTTGTGATAACTCCACAATCCATATTCTCATTTTTTGCTCTGGAACAAAAAAATTACTTTATGGACTGGTTGGGCAAAGCGTGCCCCGTTTTTCGAGCAGTCCAAAGCCTCCGTATTGAGTACCTTAAGTCTTTCCTTTAATTTTCTACTCTGATGCATCCCTAGACCTGCAGCTTATTGAACCCCACAGCCAACTGACAAGCTTGCCTTGCTGCACGTGTTGTGCCTTCATGCTGCTCAGTGCAAGCGATGGCTGCTGAAGGTTGAGCTGAGCCCCTTGGGCTTCAGATATCTGTGCTAAGGCAGACGCTAAGCCCCAAGCCACAGCTCTCAATATCAAAAAGGCAGCAGTGCAATTAATAAACAAACCCTTTGCATAACGAGGGCATGATTTGCAATCAATTCCCCTCAGAGGCGATCCTGCATTCAGTGTAGTCCTGTGTGTGCCCGTTTAGCAGTCCACACCAGCCTCATTTGTAAGCATTTGCATCAGTTACTTACAAACAGAAGTGCATAATGCTGTATGTCTTCTAGCTGTCTCCCAGTGACCTGTATGCCTTCGGTGGAGCAGGAGACATTACTTGAGTCAGGTGCCTATGCTTCTGTTTCAAGAGCGCAAGGCACATGTCTCATGAGGTTTACATCCGTGGCAGCTGGTGATCTTGTAAAGTGTCTGGGGGTCGCATTGTTTGGCCCACATTTCTGCGATTGAGCAGCAAGCAAACATGGCTTGTTTGTAGAGGGATCGGGATGGATTCTTTCCTGGATATGTTTGCTGAAAAAAATGGCGGTGCATTTCAATGCACAATTTTCACATGAATTTGCTAAAAAGCCATGGGCTCTGACAAGAGACTGATGATATTTTTATGTACCTTCATGGTGTGCCAATGAAGCCAAGTGCTTCACAGGGGTTGACCCATTCTTTCCAAGTTCGCTATATGGTCCATCATATGGTAAGAACTACCTCCAGTGTGCTTTTACCATTTTTTTGTGATGGTAACAGTTAACCCCGTTATGCCAAGATTTGCGTACAGTGTGCAGTACCAGAAATGTCCCATTGTGGCAAGCGCCATGCACATATTTTTCGGAGCTCCATATGTCATAAATGCCAGCATATTATTATGGCTGCCTCCTCTATTCTGTATGCCATAGTTGCAGCACTTTAGGTCAAGCATTTTCTCCAATATGCATGCATCAGCATTTTGCTGTGGATGCCCCACATTTCAAGAATAACCACCAGTGTGCCAGGGATTGCATTTGCCACAGGTGCTTTCACTTGCAAGAAATATCTTAAATAGCACAGTGCCATTAGTGGGCCTGAGATACCTCATTAAACTAAGAATGACAGTATGCAATGACGAGCAGCAGACTCCCACATATAATACACACACACTCACTCACACTCATTCACTCCCTTCCACTCATTCTAAATCACTCACATTCACATTCCCTCACTCGCTTATTCTAACTTATACTCACTCAAACTCACTCCCACAAATATGCTGACACATACACACTCGCTCATTCTCAATATCTGACCCTCTCACTTTCAATCATTAATTCTCACTACCAATCACTCACACACGCTCTTAAAGACACATACACATTCTCACACTTTTTTACTTGTTTCATTTCACTCCCTATCACTGACTCATTATAACTCACTCATATTTGCATACCTCACTCATCTACTCTCATTTCCTCTTTCTCATCCTCTTACTCCTCACCATTCTCACGCATACTCACTTTCAGACACTCTCTCACTTACTCTGAGCTATACACACTGACATGCTCATTCACAAACACCCTCAAACACATTCATACACTCACTCACTTAACATCAGTAATTCTAATTCACTGACACTTACTCTCATTGATTCTCACTCCAGCTCACATAGACACACACTCAGCCTTTCTCACTTCATTCTCCTTTTGATGAGCCGCCACTGGTTAACTCTTTCTCTGTTTTTGAATGCATGTTATTCTACAGTAGACCTACTTGTGATGTGCACAATCTGCCTTTGGTGCGACCTGACAATGCTAACAGAGCCTTGGTATCTTCCAAAGTTAGGTTTGAGGTTTCTTTGACTCATTATATTCTGATCTGGAATGTGAGACTTAGTCATCTGTTGTGACCTTGCAAGTCAGGGCCTACTTCCTGCAAGTTTGCCTGAATCTGCGGTGTGTCACTAAGTTATAGTCTGGGATACCGAAATTATTCGTTCCATATACTAAATAATTTGCAGATTTCAGCAACCCAAAAATGTTTTTTTAGCATAAAGGGATCATAAGTTATTAGCAGGCACCACATAAAGTGCTGTACAGTGCCACGTCCCTTCTTGATGTATTTTGGTCAAGGTTTGGTTGCTATTCCCGTAGTCCGGTTTTAATATGTTACTATTGAGGTTTACTTCTCCACAGATAGTTGTAATGTTTGTTAAAATGACAAAATAGGGAAATAAAGCTGCTGTACAATGCTGTACAATGCGTGTATTATAAAATGACAAAATAGGGAAACAATACTGCTGTAAAGTGTATGTATTATGCCAGATAATTTGCCTTTTCTTGCCAGATAGTTTAGTCTTATCTTGTCCCATATTTGGTCCTCCATTACCACACAATCTCAATGTCCTTGGTTATAGTGCTTTATTGCAGTGGGTGTAGAGCTTAACATGTAGATTCGATGCCTGATGGGTTAATTGGCAAGCACATTTGTAAAAACAAAAAAAAAAATCCTGTCTGGCCTGGTGGTGGTCCATGCACCTAGACTTGTGTGATTACCTTGCAGGCCTTTTTTGTATTCCTGACTTCAAGAGTCTAGATTTGGAGGAGAGAATTTCAAGTACTGATCCTTTCCTCTAGAACAGACTGCCTCTGCCACTCTGCCTTGCATATTTCTAAAGATGTTTCGTGATATACCTAAAATCCTACTTATTGGACTGACCTTGTGTCTCCTTTTATTTTTTAGCTGTCATGTGCTATGGTTATCAAACTTTTTAAGTGCCCACGTTTTTCATTTTTGCCTTTTTGCTCAGCTTTGGTTCCCCATCACCATGATGCTATTGGAGCTCGTAGACTTTAATCAAATCAATAAACAATAAATTAGTAAACAAATAAATAACTAGAGTGACGTCATTGAAGTTAGTGGCTGCTTTTGAGGCACCTAACAGTATTATGTTGGATAGGTGCCAAGAGTTCAGAATACTTCAAATAAAGTTTTCTAAAAGAGATCATTGCACAACAAGGTACATGTTAAATTACCAAGTCAAATTACTAGAACCTGATATTTTGCTACTTCCCACTGGGTGCATGGATTAGGGAAGGTTAATTAAATCCCAGTCCTTTCCCACAACCATCACCACCGTGGAAATGTTATTACTGCTAAAGCTCCTTTACTAATCGTGTTAAAACTTCACTAACAGAGTTTGTGATAGAGCTGAGATGTGCGTACTGAGATGCTGCCTTAAGCCCCTTTGCCATACACAGTTATTGCAGTCTGTTGTGCTTCCTGCTCCATAAAAAGCGAAATTATCCCACTTCTATAGTGAATGACATTCGCTGCAGGCTGGGACTGTCAGTACAATTCGGGCATTAATCCAGTGGAGCATCATTTTATAGCGGTGCCAAATTGAAACATTACAGTTAAATACAACCTTTATACTTGACTAATCAATAACATTGGGCTCCTACGGAGTAGCGTGCTACTCATCTGCAAAGTGCTTCACCACTCATCAAGGCCTGAAAGCGCCATATAAGAATCAATACTGTGCCAAGTAGTACCACAAAGTACTTTTTTGAATAAACCTTCAAGTTGCATAAAAACAGCTCGCGAATAAGTGGTGGAGATGCTCATTTGTACAATTTTTGCAGCTTGCCAATTAGGGGATGAATCAAACGGGTTCCTCGAGTCCACATTACAGAAGAACTTTTGTATTGGGACAAAAGTAGAACAATTTGTAATTGCGATGTTCACCATGTCAATAAGATAAAGTACAGCGCCGAAATAGTTTCCACCCCTTATAACATTTTTTAGTTTACTTATTTTTATGAATTCAAACTAAATAGTGCAAATTTAATTTGCATAACTTTATGGAACGTTTTTTCTAGATGTGTTTGTTTTCTTTATTTCAAACTGTATTGTAGACAGAAAGTGTTTGATTAATGAAAGATGTCCCCTCACTTCTTTTTGTTAGCCACAAAACGTATTCTTGTAATTGAACTGGAACATAGTGTAGGTACTCTACATCCTATTACACTATCAGCAAAACCATAGCAGACGATTATTAACTTCATTTTGCGCAGCTGCAAAGGTAATGTAATTTGTACAATGAAGTAAAGGGGTGAGCCGCAATGGGGGGGCCTGGCTATAGGTGTGGGCGATGCCTTGCCGGGGAGGGTGGGGTAGCGACAACGACCTCTTGCCATTGGCGCTTGATTTTAAATTCTGCGCGCAAGCGCCTATTGGCTCGTCATGGGCAGCAGGGGTCGCCTGGGCGGTTGGCAGGGGCACAGGTGGAGGCATTTAAACCTGGCCTCAAGCAAGGCACACTCACATTGCTGTGGTAAATGCTGTGCCCCTGCCGACCCGACCTCCCTTTTCTTAGAGGAGCCCCTTTTTGTGTCCCACCCACCCTTCCCAATTTTTTATTTCATGTATTATCATTTGTGTTAGGGTTACTTAGGGTTGTTGGACATCACATTTAAGATAGCCAACAGTATAGTATTTGATTGTTGTATTTATTGGATCGTATTGCAGTGAAGGGGTCAGGTTTGGCCACTTATCTGGTAGGTTCCTTGGCAGCGGGGGACAAGAAGGCAGGAAAATTCCTAAGGCATTTGGTTTTCAACTACGGGCAGATGTACTATGGATTTTAAGGCAGGACCCGGGACACCCGCTACAGCGATTGTCATTGGCTTTATGGGTATTTTAGGACACTGCTCGTACATAGTGGGGGTGGGACCTTTCGCTCGGGACCAGAATCAGGCACGGTTGCCCAGGCCCATCTCCCAAAGGGTGTCAGGGGGTTGCTCTGGCATGGCTGATTTCGGACACAGCTGGCTTGCTCGTCCGTCGGACCTCTCTCTCAGTGAGGGGGGCTGGGGGATTTCACCTTGTTCAGTGTCCATACAAATTGATAGGAGAGCCCAGTGGCGAGCTCTCAGGCTCACTAGTCTTTCAGTGCGCTAAGGGCCAGGGGGTGGCCAAACTTGACCTATAATCTGTTGTTAGTTGGTTTATGTTAGTTGACTTATGTCTAGTCTAATTTTTCTAAAAACATTTTGTAATTTTCTCAAGGTTGATTGATTCAAAAGTGTTATACTAATATGTCATTATTTGTAATAAATATGGCCTGAGAATTGTTTCTTAAAACGCAAACGTATCTGTCTCAGGTCAATTTCTGTCAGCTGGTGAAGGAGGGGGGAGGGGAGTGGGTGACACAGGCGTGGCATAGGAAAGGTACCACAGATTTCATGCTCTAAGAACCCGGGCCCAGGAACGGTCCCCAGCCTGGAAAGGCAATAGGAGAGGCTATGATTTGCGGGGGATCACACATTGCTTTCAGACTAGTTAGACGATTTTAAAACTCAATGCCGTATTTGTGCGTTTGAAGACTCAACTTGATGCAATAATAAAATGGATCAAGGTTGTTCTGCTTCATTTATATGGCAAGTTTTATGTAGCCAAATGCATTAGGGCTCTAGTTAGGTAAGTTGCATGATACAGAGATGCCTAACTTATCCGCTAACCATTCATTCATCTTTATTCCCACTCCAACATAATTTTCATACACTAACTGCTTCATTTCTGTTAGTTGAGTCTCTTTATTTTTTCCTATTTGTATTTCTGTTCCCTATTCTTGAAGAGTGCTCATCCACTTTGTATTTTTTAGTTAGGTACAAATGTACATATTCACATTAATATGCCGGAGTGATAGCTCGCCACAGAAACAAAACAGTAATTGGCCAATTACAAGTTCGAATTCATACAAGATCAACTCATTCTTCCAGCCTCCGGAGAGTCAGCATCTTAAGTACCGTAAATTGGGCAACCATAATGCCTGCTATTTATAGCGTCTAGAAACTGTAGGAGTGCGGTATGAAGTTCTTTGCAGAAATACAAGTTATACTTTCTGAAAAAACAAGTTAGCTTTCAGAATACGGATTCGATGCTGGGAAAACAGCACAATCCAATTTTTCATGATTGTACCTTTTTTCTTAGCCTGTCATTCAGAGATCCCTCTAAAAGGAAAGATGATAAGGCAGATATCAACTTCAGTTTGTTTCTCGGGGCATTTTCGAGAAATGGCCAGCACAATTGCTTTTAGCAGCAACCTTAGCAGAAATGGACACCTGCTCATAGGCTGTAAACAGTCTGCCAGCAAACAGCTGCTCAAGGAAATTAAATTTTGTCACTTATAATATAGCAAGGGTTTACATTGAGCACATACAGGAGAAAGGCTCCATACTAGTGTGTGAATTAATTGAACAGTTCAGATCCTATTCTGCTTCAGCACGTAGTATATACAGAACTATCAACTTCACTAAAACCTCACAGTGTGAGGAGGGGGTGGGGATTTGGGGGGGCATGGCCCCCTGCCGAGAAGCACCTAAGAGGCAATTTTATTCCATCCGGGCCTTAAAACCCCTTCTAAAAAAAAATACAAAAAACAAGCTTGACGAGGCAGCTGCCGATGTCCTGGGGTGTTTTCACACCCATTAATCATTAATGGACATCGACAGTTAAAAGTCTCCAAAAACAAGCTGGAAACCACTTTTTAGCTGTGATATTGGCTCCTCACCAGGAGGCCGTGTGAGTGGAGTCAATCTTGTGTGTCACACGGTGGCACTGTGTGTGTTGGCAGGTCTGTATATATACACATCTCTGAGAGTGCTCAGTGCATGTTTTGCTACAGCTATCATGCAGGCCCAGCCGGAGCAACTAAAAGCATTCTGGCTGAAACAGCACATTAAGCTTTGCTCCTTTTGTGTCATTGTGCTGTCTCTTTATTTGTCCATCCATTTTCTTCCTCTCCTTTCTCTTTTCTCCCTCTTGGATAGCCTTCTCCCTATCTTCTCACTCACTTACGCCCTCTCTTTCTTTCTTGAAACTCTCTGTTCCTGCTGCAATTAATCTTAGAGAGTTTGCAAAAGTGACAGAGCCACCAGGAGATGCAGTTTCACTGTCCCTTCGACTTGGAATTTAAAAGTACTTGCCAAGCCTAAAACTCCAGTTTTTCTACATATGTCACCCCTAAAGTAGGCCCTAGGTAATCCATAGGGCAGGGTGCTGTGTAGACAAAAGACAGGACATGTACCTGTGTAGTTTACATGTCCTGATGGTGTAAAACTACTAAATTCGTTTTTGTACTGCTGTGAGGCCTGCTCCTTCCATAGGCTAACATACCCTCATATATTGTTTGAGTGGTAGTTGCTGATCTGAAAGAAGTAGGGAGGTCATATTTAGTATGGCCAGAATGGTAATACAAAATCCTGCAGACTTGTGAAGTTAGATTTAATATTACTTTTTTAGAAATGCCACTTTTAGAAAGTGAGTATTTCTCTGCACTTAAATCCTTCTGTGCCTTACAACCACATCTGGCTAGGTTCAGTTGACAGCTCCCTTGTGCATTCACTCAGACAAACCCCAAACATAGGATGCTCAGCCTCACTTGCATACATCTGCATTTTGAATGGGTCTTCCTGGGCTGGGAGGGTGGAGGGCCTGACATTTACATGTCAAAGGACAGTAGCCTGCCCTCACACAAAGGACTGTCACACCCCCTACTGGAACCCTGGCAGACAGGATGGAACTGAAAGGGGACCTTGTGCACTTTTAAGCCACTCTTTGAAGTCTCCCCCACTTCAAAGGCACATTTGGGTATTTAAACAGGGCCTCTGCCCCTACCAACTCAGAAACTTCCTGGAGAGGAGAACCTGAACCAGAACCTGCAACCTGCCAAGAAGAACTGCCTGTTTGCACAAAGGACTCACCTGACTGCTTTCTCAGAAGGACTGCTGCCTTGCTGTTGCCCTGCTGCTTTGCTGCTCTCTGAAGAAGAAATCCCTGTGCGGCAAATATTGACGCACAGCCTGCCAGAAATGACGAACAGCCTGCATCGTGGTGAGAAAATCACTGCACACCGAACTGGAATGACGCAGCCCGACTTCGCAAGGAGAAGATCGATGCAGCGCCGGCGTAGTGACCGGAAATTTGCCGCACGGCCCACTGGATTGACGCAGAGCTGAGCCAGAATGATGCAGCCCAACTTCCTGATAGGAATCGACGCAGCACGTGCCGTGCAGTAGAATTTTACACATTATGCCCACCGGATTGATGCAGTCCCTGTGACTTCATCCTGTCAGTGCCAGATTTCAACTCATCATCCCCAGGGCGTCTTAAAATCCCGCAACCTGAAGAGAACCCAAGTCTGAGTGCCATAAATCAACGCAAAGCCTTCCCTGCGTGGAAAATAAATGACGCGTCGCCGTGTGCAGCCTGAGAAATCGACGCACACATCCCTGATTCCACGCATCTCCTCCTCTGCGGTTCCTTGTGGAGATTTTGAACGCAAACCAGGTACTTTGAGCTTGCAAGAGACATTTGTTGCTTTTAAGAGACTAAGGCCCTCATTCCGACCCTGGCGTTCCAAGACCGCCAGGGCCGCGGGCAACGGAAGCACCGCCAACAGGCTGGCGGTGCTTCATTGCCCATTCTGACCGTGGCGGTAAAGCCGTGGTCAGAAAAGGGGATCCGGCGGTTTCCCGACAGATTTCCCCTGGCTGGGCTGAACCTTCATGGCAGTGCTGCAAGCAGCGCCGCCATAGGGATTCCGACCCCCTTCCCGCCAGCCTGTTTCTGGCAGTTTTTACCGCCAGGAACAGGATGGCGGGAACGGGTGTCGTGGGGCCCATGGGGGCCCCTGCACTGCCCATGCCACTGGCATGGACATTGCAGGGGCCCCCTAAAAGGGCCCCAGCATGAAAATCGCAATGGGTGCTACTGCACCCGTCGCACACCTGCAACACCGCCGGCTCCATTCGGAGCCGGCTTCTGTGTTGCAGGTCCTTTCCCGCTGGGCCGGCGGGCGCTCCCTTGGCGGGCGCCCGCCGACCCAGCGGGAAAGTCAGAATGGCCCCCGCGGTCTTTTGACCGCGGGGCGGCCATTTGGCGGTTCCCGCCAAGCGGGCGGCGACCGCCGCCCGCCCGGGTCAGAATGACCCCCTAAATATACTTTATATAATTTTTACAGTGATATTTCAGCATATGCTTATTGCATCTTAATCGTTTTGACCTGCATCTTACCAGATAAATATTATATATTTTTCTAAACATTGTGTAGGGTATTTTTTGGTGTTCTACTGTGTTATTGCATGGTTTATTGCACAAATACTTTACACATTGCCTTCTAAGTTAAGCCTGACTGCTCAGTGCCATGCTACCAGAGAGTGGGCACAGGATAATTTGGATTGTGTGTGACTTACCCTGACTAGGGGCCCTTGCTTGGACAGGGGGTAACCTGACTGCTAACCAAAGACCACATTTCTAACACATTGGGTCTTAAAGCAAAACAAACGAAAAAATTTGTTGAAAAGTATTTAGCATGTTAAGACTGAATGTGCATACTTTCATGCTTAAAAGAGTTGTTCATATTGTCTAACGTATTGACTTCTTTTGTATAAATATTTCAATTTGTTAACATGTCATAATGGGGTGACATCTGGCGAAATAACCACGGGCCAGATGTAGGAAAATTGCAAATTGCAAGTCGCAATTTGCAATGCGGAACGGTGTCTCAGACACCGTCTGCGAGTCGGTATGGGGTCGCAGAGACCCACCTCATTAATATTAATGAGGTGGGTTGCAAATTGCGGCCCCATACCGACTATAAGCACTCGCAAACATGGAGGCCTGCTGTAGTCAGCAGACCTCCATGTTCGTGACTGCTTTTAAATAAAGCTGTTTTTTTTTTTTAAAGTGTAGCCCGTTTTCCTTAAAGGAAAACGAGCTTCACCTAAAAAAAAAAACCGAAACCTTTAGTTTCGGTATTTTTTCAGGGCAGGTAGTGGTCCCTTGGACCACTACCTGCCCTGAAAAAATAGTTTTGGGTCCATTCACAAAGGGGAAGAGGTCCCATGGGGACCCCTTCCAATTTGCGAGTGGGTTACCATCCACTTCAAGTGGATGGTAACTGCGACACCATTTGCGACCGCATATGCGGTCGCAAATGGTATTGCATACCACTACGAATCGCAAATAGGAAGGGAACACCCCTTCCTATTTGCAATTCTGAAATGCATTTTGCGAGTCGGTCCCGACTCACATAATGCATTTCTGCATTGGAAACACGCATTTGCGAGTCGCAAACGGCAGATTTTACCGTTTGCGACTCGCAAAGTGTTTCCTGCATCTGGCCCCACGTTACCTGAATTTTGTGGTCTTTTGTGCAATTTCGCTGTTTTTATATTTTGCATAGTCTTTAGGGAGACGGGGTTGATGCCGAAAATATCTCACAAGATTTGCAAGACTGCGGCCAAAAGAGAACATCTGCTCCACCCAAAACAGAGGTTCTGCTTTTCTCATGTTGGTATCTCTCATGACTTTTGTGTGTGAGGTAGCACATTGTATTTAGTTTTCATGTGAGATGCATACCAAATGCACTTCAAGAAGGTGCTCAGTCTCAGGTTCTTTTTGCTGAAACTGACATGTACTTCGCACATTGTTTGTGCATTTTCACCCACCTTTCCCTTATAATTGTCATGATACTAAGGGGCCGATTCAAGATCCTCCATGAGCCACTTTAGTGTCATTTTAAGGAAATGTGGCCAAAAAAGGGCAAAATCGCTGTGCCTAATTTATGCATGCATGCATTGCGCCACTTTGTAACTCTTTGCGCTACATTATAGTCTATGAGATTTCTTTGCATCATTTTTTTCTGCATGGTTAACTCCTGCTCAGAGCATGTGTTAAAAGGAGATGTGCCATTGTTTTCAATGGGCCTTAATGGGCTTTGCAGGATTAGCGTCAACATTTTTGACGCTAGTACTGCAAGGCTCCAAACTAGTGTAAAAAATGTTGACGCTTGTTACCCTAAGCACACATGGTGGCATTAGGGGGGTGCAAGAAAAGTGGTGCTTGACTTGGTGTAGCGCCACTTTTCTTAAATCAGGGCCTAAATGTGCCACATAAATTGTCTTTTCCATGATGCCTAATTTAGTCTTCCCTGATACACACTCTGGGCACATCCAGTGGCCTTGATTATAGTTAATTTACTCTCAGAAAACCTCTCATCAGGAGATAAATTACTAACACTACCCATGCTGGAATCAAGAATAGTCGGGAGATTACATGGAATACTTATCCCACAATGCACCCTTCGCCGCCATTGTCTATTTAAATAAAGATGGCTCTATTTACAGGATATCGACTGCTCTTCTAGCCCCGCATGGGTCTTAGCAGCCACAAAAGATGATAAACCTTCAGCACTGTAATGAGCATCTCCATTCAAGCTAAGTGCTCGAGCTGAGCGGGCGTGACAAACTCACCGAAAGCCAGGATTCGATTACATTGATCACACCAGACATTGGCCCACATGCTTTCCTCTCATAAGTGCTCCACGTGACATATCTTTTCCCAAAAGTGAACACTGACAGTTTTTAAAGTTCCCTCCCGCGGATAGACTGACACCTTGCTCAACAGGGCCCCAGGAGACTACCCACTCTCTTGATCCTGGAGAGGAAGGTCTTTTTGAAGCAGAGATTTCTCTGGCTGGGTCACCAAATGGCTGTCAGAAAAATAGAAAAGCCGACACTTCTTTGAAGGGAAGATGGAACTGCGAGATCTGTACTTCCCACAGCTAAACATTACACTACATCAAAACAAATATCTGTTTTGGAAAGGTTTTATAAGGCATGGTGTATGGAAATATAATGTAGTATTATGGGATACGGACAACAAACGAACCTTTGTGATAATGCTGGAATATCTTTCGGATGATTAGTTTTATATCAGGATTATTATCTTAATTTGAATTATTATTTTTATTATTATTATTGTTGGTACTGTTCTTCTGCTTCTTGTTGCCTGTTTTATTGTTATTATTATTATTGCTATTATTATTATTATTACTATTATTACCATTATTATTATTATTGTTTTTATTATTATTATCAGCTCCCAATGATAAAATAAGGACTTTGTTCTTTGGTTGAAGTAACACAAACAGGGCAGACAATTAATTGCAGCACCAATAACTTTACCTCTTCTTGCTATTCTGCATATTTATGAGAAACCTTATGAAAAACCTCATCCTTTAGCCTATTGTCCATTACTACATGGAAGGTAGCAATGGTGATAAGGTTTAGTTAGCATTAGGGGCTGCTGCTTATCTTATTTAAATTGCTTTCTAGTTTGAAAGCTAAAGGATTAGAGTCACATGGAGAAGGAATGATTTGCTAGGTATCATGCACAATTGCCCAGATTTCATATCCTTCACGCACCGGAAGGATGCGAGAAATCTGCAGCTCTGCATTGCGAGAAGGATGAAAAAATAGCACAGCAGCAGATTTAACAATAGTCGTTTGACGATGCCATCAGCAGCATATGCACTAAATACTGAAGGTCTGTGTGATGCTCAGGCTTGCACTATGGTGCAAAAGTGAGCCAGCAGTGTGTACCTTAGGATTTGAATTCTGGTACACCCTCCAGTGCAAAGGCAAATGTGTAGGCAATAGCACAGAGGTCAGACTTGTAAGATTTGTGCTTTAGGTTGAAGCAAATGCTACACAGGGGTATCAGGTAATAATGGTACAGATAGGGGTATCAGGCAATAATGTTACACATAGGGGTATCAGGCAATTGTGTTACTCATAAAGATATCAGGCAATACCGCTTGACCCTTTACTTGCACATAGTTTTCCTTGGCATTAGGACTGGAGCAAAGCCTGGCAAAGCTACTTTAATAGATATGACTATTCCTTCCCTTTGCCTAACACCCACATGCCCTTGTTGGGTAAATTAAAAGGGGCTTATCACAAAACTGTTTTGGTGCAACCCAAGAGCCACGTTTGACCACAAAATAGCTTTTGTGCTTGAAAGCTGCTTGTTGCTGCTTTTTGGGCCTCTTTGCACTGCTTCTGCACCAACTTGAAGTAAATCCTGGCCAATGAGGTCAAGCAGAGCCACAGCAAGAAAAAAACTTTTCTCGTTTCAAGACCAACATCAGAGCAATTAGACCACTTCGCCCTTACAATGGCTTCTGCATTTATACCGTTTTAAACTTCGGTCGTTGAATTTGCCAAGGTAAAAGGATCTGACTATTCTGCCATTCACGCTCACCCCTCGCCCCTCTGGGGTGATATAAAATACTTTATTCGCCCTGCTTAAGTGTGAACAGCTGGCTTTTTTCATGGACTGTGTGCTTATTGGAAAAGAGTACTTGATGACCAGTTTATTTGCCAGTGTGTGTCAATGGTTTCCGTAAAAGTCGATTTTTTCACTTTCATGAAAATAAAATATTTGGAAAATCAAGGTGAAAACGCACCTGACTGTGTTACACATAAAGTAAATAATAACCTGTGGGTTCATTTTTTTATTATTTCTTGAGAAGTGGAACCATTTTCCTTAATATCTCTTATGAGTGCATTTATGGTTTGATTTACCCTAGACCAGCATCTCGCCAGAAATTTTGGAAATACCTTCTCAATCTCAGAAGTGGTTTGTCAGGGAGAAGAGATCTTATCACCTTCTTGTTGGAGGGATTTGGTCCTCCTTCTTGAATTAAAAGCTACTCACAATTGATAACATTTCGAAGTCCTTAAGCCGTCAGTCCCAAGATTCCCATAAGTTAGCCTCCTCCCATTTTTTTTCCATAGTAAGTTATAACCACATTTTGGATGGGTTTGCCCAAGCCTGCTTTTCTACATTTTCTTAATGCTAAGGAGGCAGATGTTTGGGTCCTCCCAAACACTGTCTCTCTTTTGTCTTGGCACCCCGTTAACATCAAAAGAAAGGTCATATCGGAGTTGGCCCATGGAGAAAGCTCTACGTCTTGGCAGAGGAGCCAGTTGGCAATTTAGGTCCATGTCTGAGGAAATGCTGAATCACTATGTCTAGTTGGCATAATCATGGGAATGCCAGGATTTTGACGATGGTGACATTGCAAGAATTCAACTGTTTAACATACACATAACCCTTTTTCAGTCAGTACTAGAGAATGCCTTCTGTACTGGTACTGGAGTGGTTGAATTCAAGGTCGGACTGGGACAGGACATAGACCCAGTCACCAAAACAAAAGTGGCCCCCGTTAGCAAATCAGAGAGCTAAAAAAGTGGCCCATATTTGCCAACGGGGTAATTTTGAACTTAAAAAAAGCATGTAGTATAGGTATTTTGCAAAGTGTAGGACACTGCAGGCATTTGGCTTTTTTCATCAGGCAATGTTTGTGGTAGTATCGGGGAAATCAACCGTAAAGACGCAACCACCATACGATAAAACAGGCCCACAAACCTGAGAAAAAACAGCCCACACACTTGCTTATCAGGCTGGCTGCCTATTTGCGTTACATGCCAGTGTGACCTTGGTTGAATCAAAATAATCTATTATTCTTTTGTAAAAAATAAATAATCTGAAGTAAAACCTTACCAAACCACTTAAGGAAACTACATATGCTTTCCTGTTCATAGGTATTTCAATGTCTCCAGGGAATTCTTCAAGAAACATCTTTGTTATTTAGCCTAGAGATTCATAAGTCTCATGGGCTGTAGGAATGTGTGTGGGATATGTGCTGGCAGACACAATCATAAAGTAAGAAATAATACATAAGAGACGAAGGGGAAAATTTACAAGAGCGTTGGGCCACGCTTGCAACATGCAATGTGGTACATGTGTGGTGCAAACCTCTAAGTTATATTTTTGAAGCCATGCAAAGCCACTTTGCATGGCATTGAATGGCTCCAAAACTAGGGAGTAATGCAAGGCAACAAAAATTACTGTGTTGCATTACTCTGCGAAAAAGGAGGTGTTCCAGGGGCATTGTGTGGGTGTTCCCATTCAGTTACCATAGTTTTTGATGCATCCTTAGATTTACAAGAACTTTTAAACCATATCGAGGAGAAATATTTATATTTCTCCTCCTTTTTTCTGCAGCACACATAGAAAGAGGAAAAAGCCTTTCTGGATTGTTTTTGGCAGGGACATGTCCTTTCCTGCACAAAACCAAACCTACATGCAGTGCAGGAATTCTTGCACCATGGTTCAAGTGTGTCTGCATTGCAGCTAGAAAGCCAAAAGGGGACCGGTGCAGGGGAAAAGGACAGGAATGCACTGTACTGAATAAGTATGTCTCATTCCTGCGCTTTTCCTGTGATGCAGGGCAGCGCAGCAAGGTGACTTGCTGACCTGGAATTCACCATAAAGCCCATAAATATGGGCCTAAATAAGTTTCTCCATGTCTGTTTTAGAAGTGACAAAGCGCATGTCAAGGCCTTTTTGCCCTCATGAACAGAAACTCATTGCAACAAATACTTTATTGGAAATAGTGCTCTCATAAACAGAACAAAGGACCTTCTGGAATTAGACCATAATACCATCTCAAGTGTGGGGAGAGCAGGGACTGAAAGATTGACCCATACAATCAGAACCACAGAAAGATGGTGGAAGAAATCAAGTATTCAGTGAACTGAAAAAAACAAAGTTTAAAAAAAAAAACATATTGATGTTCTCATCATCATAGCTAGGATAGCGGTACAAATTCTCCTAAAAAATACCAGATTACTTTTCCTAAACTGAATGTGTATTTTTATCTGCCCTGGAATGTTGAAAGCCTGATTCATCCGTCCTGCAATTGAACCTGTTATAAGGCAGCTGCTAGCAAATCTTTCAGCCGATTTACTAACTCACTGGACTAACTGGACTAACGTGTGTCCTTTGGGATAATATATTGATTGTCAGACCGGTTGGCTGTAATCGTTGTCTGTGTCTGGACTGTTGGCTTTCAATACGGCTGTCAAAGAATCATAAATGAAAAAGAAAACATGGACAAGAGCATCATCCGTTCCTGTAACCCAACAGCATTTGGTTTGCTATGCATTATGCAGCAATATTAAAGTTTACACTCTTCTGTGGTGTTGCTTGCTTTCTGAAACAAAGGCTTCCATAATTCCCCACAACCTTGCGAGTTGTATTTGTTAGGTAAATAAAATATATGCCAAGCTTCAGTAAACGGTCAGGTTTTACAAAAAAAAAAATTCTACTAACATGCAGCACTTAGAAGCTGGAGACATGCATGTATACATCTCATAAAAACTAAAGGTGGGCAAAAAAATCCACTCCACTGACATAGTTCATGGAGCTTTGTTCACTCTGTGTTTCCCTTGGAGCACTGATTTCTAGCAAACTCTGCCAGCTGCTGTGTGGTGAAGTTTTTTCTTGTGTGTGGCTTGCTAACGTTAATTTGGCTATTGTGAATGAGAATTTGCGTTACCTAGCCTGATTTTTGGGTGCTAGAACACCACTCGGAGAGATTTCTTAACACAGGCAGTTGTGGCAGGTCACAACCCATTGCGTTGAGAAAGCTTCTGCTTGACTAGAAAATCTACTTGAGTGGCAGAAAGAAGCAGCACCCTCTGGCATGCCGCGTGGTTGCCATGTGGTGCCATTTTCACTGATTTTACAGTGCAAAACAAGCTCCTGGTGCAAAAAATCAGTGCAAGCAGCATGACAAATCTGAATTCCGCCCACTCATGGAACTCTGTGGAATCTTTCAGAGTTTTTATGTAACTCCGCAGAATTCCACTGAGTGAAACTCTTGAGAGGTCTGCCCAGGCCTAATAAAAACATATCTATTTCATCACACTGTATTTCATAGAGGTAGTTTCTGGTCTTGAACTGGATACCAAAATATACAAAACAGAACTACTCCTGTACTTTTATTTCTAACCGCATTCGCAGGTAAAATACATTTTAATATTTTGCCATGCCTCTTCTGCCCCAGCCCTTGTAATTCCACAGATTTCCCAGTTTGATGGTATAGGTCAGATTATTTAAACGCATACTATTTTTTTATGCATATCTAGATTTTGTGGCAGAAAGGTTTGCCTTTTGTCTAGAAATTCAGAACTTTGGTTCAGAATTTTAATTGTTATTAGAAGATTGGCAAGTTGGGAGCTCCATTATGTAATTGTAAAATGAGTATAATTATGTTTTGGGGAATTGCAGCTTTTAATAATGTCACATGACATTGCCAGCAGCATTGCAACATGTACCAAGCATTACCAAAGTTTAGGTCTCGCCTATGAGACCAATTGTCTTTGTCAATGTTTTTAGGCATGTTGTGCCGCAGTGTGGCTGCCATGCAGCATAGCTACACTTTTAGTTCTTTAACAAACACTATTGTAAAGCGTGTGGTGGCTATGCCATTGTTCTTTTTTAGTTGCTGGTGTGGAACCGGTGCAGTTAAACTCTCTGGTTATACTCAGGTCAGAATTTGGAGATGCTTATTTAATAAAAAGCAGAATTAATTAAATAGTAATGGGTCAGTTTCTTAATGATTGGTTTGAAGAAGCTGCTTGCATTTTCTGCTCCAAACCAAAAACATATATTTCCAAACATTTGGTGCCATAAATATTAGGCCTTTTTGTAGGATCTAGTACATCATATTTTTACTCTGAGCCTTGACAAAAAAGCATAATTAAGAGAAATGAACCCAGGGTGTATTACAGAATGTGAATTCACGGCCTCTCTTGTAACAATTTGTAATTCATTCACCCAGGCAGGACAGAGTACACAGGGCCATATCGTAACCTCAGCTCACAGAAGGCCAGGCAGAGATGTCCAACCATGAAGCAGTGGAGCACAAGGGCTTGGTGAACATTTGAAGGTATAGTCAAGAACACCTTAGGGAGCACATGCAAATATCATGTGCATCTTGCAAAGAGAAAATATCCTACAAAGACGTGGGTGCACTAGACTCCAGGCTGGCTCGATGTGTTGAACGCCTGCTGTTGAAACATGTGGTGAGTTCCAGGTCTAGAAATCAAGTCCATCCTTTAGAAAATTCATAAAATAATTAACATGAATATGGAATAATAGCAACTCCTGTAATGTACAGCCCTTGGAAGTGCAGTATGAAGCTTGTTAGGCAGGTTAAGCTCCCCCAGTCAAGAAGTGACCACTGTAGCCCCTCCATTCTCTTGAAAGTTTCTAGCTCCATTAATACACTTGCAATCTTGAAAGTTTCACTAGAGAGAAGTAAAGCGTAGAGAAGGCAGGTTGGGTTAAAAAAGATGATGACACAATCACAATGTTGCTATGAATTATACAGAATAGTGACCTTTCAGTGGTAACACATGCAGTGCTCCAGGACACCATGGTCTCCAAACTCTCACCTTATGGGCTGGAGATTGCATGGACCGTAGAAGTCCTTGTGACTTGTAGTGTTTTATTCTGGAGTGTTCATCTGGGAGGACAATGTTCCGTGCCCCACCATTATTAACAACTCACTGGAAGCCTGGATAGGTAGCTCGTAGGTTAAAAACATTCTTTTTGTGGTGCTGCCTGACTCCAAGGTGGGCGAGAGCTACTTACCTTAGATCAATGTTCTGCCACCTGCTGCGGGCATGTAAGAGTGCTCTTCACAACAAGTCTTGGCATCACCTCAACATTCTGCGATTTTGGGCAAACCACTCCCTTGTCTTGAAAAATGAATGTGAACTTCAGTAACGTGACTGATATTCTTGTAAAGTACCCCAATACATTCCGGTCATGTCGAGCTTCCACGATTTGAAAATACCAAAAAATAAGAAGAAATGGTACCTAAATTATAATGGATTTGGGGTGGCAGGGTGAGGTGTGTGAGCACCACTGTACTTGTGGGAGACTGAAATTTTAATGCAGTACTCAGGCCAACCCTCCCGCGCAGGTCACCAAGCAGAGAGCAACTGCACTCACACACACGCACACATATTCATTCAAGTTGTGTGTATATTTTTGCATGTGCAGATTTTGCTTGTTTAGATGCCGCAGAGAATTGTTGCGGGAAAGAAAGCCTCAGCATAAGAGAGAGGAGGTGGTGTAACTTCATAAGGGTGAGAGGTGTCAACTGTGGAGCTGAGTAACCGGGTTCCAGTCTCGGTAAAGCCTCAACATCTTGTGATTCTGGGCAACTCACTCTCCTGCCTTAAAAAATGAATGTGAACTTGTGTAATGTGACTGGTGCTCATATGAAGTGCCATGATACTTACCAGTCTGGTCGAGTTCGTGCTATTTCAAAATGGAGGGGGGAAAAAGAAATAATATTTAATCCACAGCAGGTGGGCACTTATTGAGGGAAATCAATCTGTACTTGAGCCGTTCTCCACATAAAAACAAGGAAGTGGCACAGGAAGTGACAGCATTGCATGCGCTGCTAATTATTAAGCAGCAAAGAGGATTGATAAATATGCCAACGAATGTTAAGAAATGATACGACAAAAGGCCCTTTTCAGAGAGGTTTTGTTTTTGGAATACATTTGGCTCCCAAGCGACAGCACCATGAGCGCTGCTTCCAAGTTCGGCCTAAAAAGGACACATGACATTGTCTGTAGTGTGCCAGAAAACATGTGACTGAGGCTGCTTTCTAGGCACACTGCTCCACTTGTTTGTGAGTTTAAAAAAGTAGTGCCTCTCCAGGTGTTCACAAGAGGTTCATGATTCCTTCATTGTATAGCATGCTATGAATGTGTTTTGAGTATAGCTAGAGTGAGTAGATTTTGACTCACAGAAAACGGGACATTTCACAAGATAAAAGAAGGACAAATTTATATCAAATGAGTGGCACGAAATGATAGTCTTCATCAATCTGGAATCATAGAACAGTCACTAAGAAAAATATAAAAATGCAATTTTTTAAACCCCGTATGATACATTTTAATTAAAATGCCTTCTTACAATAGAAGCTAACTAGCTCTGCTATGTAGCACACAAAACATGCCTCTCTGTTTTCCGTCCACTCTCCAAGAAATGCACACAAGCCAAATTTCACTAAATCTGGGACAGCTGGTGAAAAACCAGGACTGTCACGGGAAATCCGGGATGCCTAGTCACCCTAAGTATAGCTCACTGAAGCACCTGCACTACCATGTATTGTCTGCCATCCCACTCTTAATGACATGGGAAAACCATATACAATAGCACAGTCATAGGATCTCAAAAAAGTATTACTGCTTGCTGCGGAAAGATGGGATCTGTATACACAATCATGGGATTCAATCAATCAATCAATCAATCAAACATTTGTAAAGCGCGCTACTCGCCCGCTACGGTCTCAAGGCGCTGAATCTTCTACTGCTGGAATGGCCAGGTCTTGAGGCATTTCCTGAAGGTCAGGAAGTCCTGGATTTGTGGTATGTGGACGGAGAGGGTGTTCCAGGTCTTTGCAGTGAGCCACCGGCTGTAGTTCGATGGATGCGAGGGATGTTGGTGAGGGCAAGCTTGGCGGAGCGGAGCTGGCGGGTGGGAGCGTGGAAGGAGAGTCGCTCGTTGAGGTAGGCAGGGCCCTTGTTGTGAAGAGCTTTGTGGGCATGGATGAGAAGTTTGAAGGTGATCCTCTTGGTGACTGGAAGCCAGTGCAGGTCTCTGAGGTGGGCTGAGATGTGGTCGTGAAGTGGGATGTTTAGGATGAGGTGTGCATAGGCGTTCTGGATACGGTGAAGTTTCTTCTGGAGCTTGGCTGTGATTTCTGCATAGAGCGAGTTGCGAGTTGCCAGTCTGCTGCTGACTAGGGCTTGGGCGACAGTCCTTCTTGTTTCGATGGGTATCTGAAGATCTTGGAAAGCATGTGGAGGGTGTTGAAGCAGGAAGATGAATCGGTGTTGACTTGATGGGTCGTAGTGAGCAATGAGTCCAGAATGAAGCCTAGATTGCGTGCGTGGGTGGTGGTTGTAGGTGCGGTTCCCAGGGTGGCTGGCCACCAGGAGTAGTCCCATGCAGAGCGGTTGGAGCCGAGGATGAGGATCTCTGTCTTGTCCGAGTTAAGTTTGAGGCGGCTCTTCTCCATCCAGTTGGCGATGGCGTGTAGTCCATTGTGGAAGTTGGTTTTGGCTGTGGCGTGGTCTTTTGTGAGTGAGAGGATCAGCTGGGTGTCGTCGGCGTAGGATTGGTACAACACATTGCATGTTACATTCATTTTCCTAGCTGAAAAAAATCAAGTTATGATTTTGTGCAAATTCATGATAATATTTGGCATCTACATACTTTAAGTTAGTAAATATTGGTATTGTGATCATCATCAACAAGGTAAAATGTTAGTGTGTGAGGTAAGACCTTCCTCCCTAGGCACAAAGAAAAGTTGCTTCCAGAAGTAGATTCGACAAATAACAAACACAGTTGAGTGAAATCTGCCAAATTATTTACATAAGCAGCATTATTGGTTTCTTTCCCCTCCAGAACTTAAAATAAATTCTCAATAAATACTGTGTTGTTGTTTGTGGCTGTGGTATCTTCTTGTATTTATCTGTGAAGTACGGGTTCTCCCAGGGTATGTTGGCGCTAGCAGCTGATAATGGGAGATTAATAAAAAAGTTACATTTTTCAATTGCACAGGAACTGCTTGCTATTTGAAATGTATAATGGAACAAGAAGAAGTAATTTCCTTAGCTGAGGGCCTTATATCCTGAATGACCTTGTGCTGAGTGTGCTCACTTATCAAACGGGACCCGAAGGAAGAGCTAGGCTTCTAATCTTAAAAGAACTTCGAGGATCATAAGGCGACATAAGACCGGCCAAAAAATGGGTCTATCCTACCATAAGCCCAAACCACTGCTTAATTTGAGTTAGCGGTTTCCGGTGGGGGCCACCGGAACTTAATTTTGAGCACCAGGCACCTATTCTTCCTGATCTTACATTTCCTGAGAGCAAAAGAAGGAAAACACACACAAACGGGAAAGAAGAGTGATGAGAAAGATGGAAAAGTGGCACGAAGGGAGAAAAACATCGACCGGCAGAAGTAAGAAGAAAGTGCAGTGAGTGCCTGACAGTGGATTAAAGGGGCCTGTGGTTCATTCAGGGCTATGCAGCAATGCTTTTCTGCTTGCTCATTGGACTGTCCGTGGGCTTCTGAATAAGGCTTTAGGCACCAGCAGTCTTTCTCCTACAAATTGAGCACTGGCCCAAACCTTTTTAAACTGCACACATTCCAGGGCAAGGAAATCCAAGCAATAGCTACATGGTCGTAATAGTGAAGCTTGCATGTCATCTGACAGCCAGCTTTTGCAGCCGTTGGCTTTTATCATCTATGTTGGCAGGAAGCCGCAGATAGATGATGTCCATAAATCAGTTGCCTCTGATCCCCCACCTCCCCGCCTGTCCTATCCTTCTGGGCAAAAGCCACCACTACGGTGGCCTCGCGCTCCACCTATGTGTGCACAGTTACTGGTGGTAATTTACACTTCTAAATCCTGAACTGAAGGGTGGAGTTGTGTAAGTCTAATTTAAACTTGGAAATGGTAAGTAGCAAGAAAGTGAGCGTTACTCCTAGGTGTACTAGTAAATATAAATGTGAGTAAATATGCATATGTATATTTAACTTTGTAAATAGGCCCTTAAGTGTAATGACACAGTTTCCCACACCCCCCCAAGTTGAAATTGGAAAAGATGGCAGTACTCTACATAGGCCCCTATTTGGAATTTGGCAAATGAGATAGTCCATCACAAACATGGCGGTTGTCCAGTCTGCTATATTACAAGTGTATTTTAAACTTTGGCACTTGTAATACTGTGGAGGGGATGCCCACCACATTGTGATGAAGTACGTCAGACCCCAAACGCTAAATTAGGCCAATATTAACTGAAGCTGCAAGTTGCCTGTGACCTGAGTGTCAACACTTTACGTAGGAATTCGAGCTACGGGAAGACTGTTGCAAGAGTGGCAACACCTTACATAGTAACTTAATATGCCGGTGGTGAGAGTGGCAACACTGTATGTAATAACGTGAGATAAAAGAATCCTGCAGCCCTGTGGACCAGTTAAGCTGAAGTGCTTTTCGTAACTATTCAGATTCGTTCTGCTTATGGTTGCCATCATTACCACCAGCACTCAGAATCTTCTCCATGCTTTAAGAACCCTGACGCTTCCGGCCCACTTGACTAGTGTGAGCTTTTCTGATTTTCCCGTAGAGATCATTGTTGCGTTGGTAAATGCCAGGAATGATAGTCATGCACTTGCAAGCAAGTCAGAAGGAAGCAAGAGGCAAGATGAGAGCTCACTCAAACAGATGGGTTTTAGTTTACACTAAAAATGGCAACTTTTTACCATGGTGTGTGGGGAGAAAAAGATAGTGACTGTGGAAACAGCAAACCAGAGTTTTAATCTTTTGAAATTCATACTTGATGACGTGCGACACGGGACAAATCACTTTAGCTCACAATCCTGCCATTCTATTATCAATACTAAAATGTGTACTTACATATGTTAATTATACCTACACATATTTAATTGCATATGATATATAGATAAGATGATAGATAGATAGATAGATAGATAGATAGATAGATAGATAGATAGATAGATAGATAGATAGAAAAACGTAGAGGTTTGAAAACATGTTTCGCAGTGAAGATGTTATACTTGTCAAACATCTGGCAGATTTGCAGAATTATATTATACCTGTGAAACATAGAACGTGTCGAATAGGAGATGTAGTCCCAAAGTGGTTTCTTTCCCTGCAGCTAATTAGTCTTGAAGGCTCCAAGAATACCTGTGGAATTAGATAATGACAACCTCAAACAATTCCTCAAAGCTTTATTGCTGTTCATTGTTTAGTCAATAATATATTCATGAAAGTTAAACAAAACACGAACATTCTAATTCCAGTCAGTGCCCATTAATAGCTGTTTTATGCAGAGAACAGCTTCAGCAATCTTTGTTTTCTAGCAGCATGATGCTGCAAGACGGTAGTTGCAAACCCTATGTCATAAAGACATGATAGCTAAAGTTTGACTTTGCACCAATTGCAATCCGAAACCCTCTAACCTTATATAGTCATCTAGTGATTTCTTCCCAGCATCTTGTCTACTTTTTCACCTCCTTTCTCAGCTGATACACTTCTCCTATGGTCCACTTCTCCTTGTTCTATTTCAAAGATCATCTCTATATTAGCCAACCTCTTCTTCCCCACTGCTAATATTGCTCTGACTCTCTATACGCTGCCCAACAACAACTCTGGTACACTGCCTCTGGTCCATTTTTAGGTCTAGTGTGCAAGTGCTCTGGCCTGTTGTAATCTATCTGGCCTTTTAACCACACCTCCCGCACACCCATCACTATCACTGTTCGTTGGTTTGCCTTTCAAAAATCCTTTGTTATCATTGGTAAATGCTTTCTGTTAACCCTTCTTGGGGCAGTTTTGTACCGCCTTGGCCATCGACCCTGTAACATTGATAATTGCAATTTTCGAGATACGTTTGACTGTGAGCAAAGTTCTTTTTCTCTTTTCGTCTCTCCTTTGCACTCAATCATGATGGTCGTGGCACTTTGAATCAGCTCACTTATGGCAATTGTTTTCCTTTTCCTTTTCAATTTATGTGGCAATGAAACTCCAGTTAGGAATGTACAATGCTAATAATTCTAACTCGAGCAAATGCGAGAATCATTGCATTGCAAATGCTTGTTCTACTTATTCACTTCTGCTCTCTTCTGAACCAACTCTTCAATGGCAACATGATCTACTTTTTCCCCATGACCTAATTCTCCTATGCTCCACTTCACCTGTGACCGCTCCATCCCCGGATTCCTCCTTTGTCCATCTTAGTGGGCTCACTTTCTCTTTGGCCAACTTCTTCCATTTTTTCTCTCCTTAAACTACCTTTGGTCCACCAATGCTCTGCATGTGTATTCTCTTTTTTGCCTTGATTTCCTCAATGCTTCTGATAGGTACATTTGTTTCAAAGTAAACTTCAGGTGGGATAGCTGTTCTGGGCTCAGTAGCTGCTTGGGTTGTCTGCCACCTTCAATCACTTCTCAAACTATTTCAACCAGACATGTTCCAAAGACTGTCATTGAATCTATAGTCTCTACAGGCTTCAGTTAGGGGGATAAGGACCCTGGGGGCAAAACAACAATGGTGTGGCTTCACTGTGTAGCTGAGGAAGCATGTTATCAACCTGCCAGTGACTCTTGCCTCTTCACCTGGAGCTTGCTGAAGGATCCAGTTGATACAAGAGTTTGAGATTCCGTCTCCAACTCCTGGAACCGTCCACCAAAGATCTGAGACTCTGAATACATAGTCCCAGATTTGCAAATGAGTTCAGCCAGTGGAAAGCAATGCAAAGTCCTGTCTGTGTCCACTGTCTGGGAACAATGCACATATTACTCCAGGGGAGCCATCGATGGTCAAGTGACACTGGCTACTGGCAGTAAGGCCCTTTAGGCTTGGACAACTTTCTACATCGCAAAGCGTTTTTGTGCCAAAAAAGGGCACCTTTCTAAAGCGACCTGCTTCTATTGTATTGCAAGTACTCCTAGAAAGGGTTTTAGTGGTGTGTCTTTCAGATTTCAAGACCATTCAAATCATTTTAGCGACAAGGGTGTTTGCTTTTGTCTCTGTTACTTTTATTAGTTTTGTTTTTGTACACAGAAGTGCCGCCCTTCATGGTTTGTGTGAAACAGAGGCGGGTGTTTGAGTTTAGCAAAGCTGAGGTTTAATGAACAAGAAAATGCAGCATTTGTTGGTGGTGTTTATTCATGAATTAGAAATTTACAATTCCAAAGAGCCTATTAATCAGCACCGGAGTTGTCTGATTAAATGAGCATCAGGCCTTTGCTCTTTTTTGTGTGATTTGGCCGGCTGCGAAGGGGTTTTAATACCAAAGCCAGGGTGTCTGAGAAGAGGACGGAAGCATGATTGGCTGGTGTAGCCACTTTGCTCAGAAACAGGTGAACACTTCTTCTATTTGGAATTGCTAAGCAGAATCCCAAACGCTTAAATAAAAAAGTAGAAAAAAACGTAACGCATCAAGTCCCTGAGAAAGGCTGTTCCCGATAGCAGAACCAGACAAATTTCCTACATCTTCTACAGCAGCAATTTTTAGAGCTCAGCAACTTTAGGATAAAATGCATCAAAGGCTCTTGACTTACAGCTGTCATGCAACGCGCATAATAGAATGATTCACGGATGTCTGGATGTTTGTGTTTGAGCTGTGGATCTTATTTATACGGCATCCCAAGCAGTGAAAGGCTGCAACACGTGTTGCTTTCAAGATTGCGTTGGTAGTGGTTAGATGTGAGGTGGTATTTATAGCCAGGGCCAATGGAGTAATGTGATTGTTTGGTTGTGACATTTTACACATTTGACATATAATCCAGCATCTGACTTATAGTTTGCAGCCTTCATCAAAAATGTTGTGTCTAGCTCAAACGAATCAAAAGTTATTAAATGCCGTGTCACGTGCAGTATTGCACAGAGACACATCCTTTGTGAACATTAACTGGTCAACTTTTATCTGTTGATTTCTGTATTCAGGTGCTAAGCAGGTACTAAGGAAGTGCAACTTTTGCCCAGATAGGATTATCATGTTAAAATGTCAAAAAAGCAAAGTAATACTACCACTGAATAGGATGCTTTATGCTGCATAATTTCCCATTTATTGCCACATAATTTAGGCAACCCTGCGAGATAACTTCTCCCTTACAGTTCCAACTTATGAGAAGCTTTTCGAGGGCCCTCAAGAGATGGTTTGACAGCAGTATCTTTAAGGGTTGACTCTGTAGCTGGCCAAACAAAATGCAGGCCACTATTTGTGGGGCTCCCAGTTGTGCAAATTTGAAAGTATCCTTTATTGTTGGTGATTTTTTTGCAAAACAGCAGCAAGTTTCTCAACATTGGACAGTGTGTCTCAAATCTAGTTCCTGGATTGTGCTTGATCAGAGGTGCTATACCTCGTTCAATATACATGGGCCTTTTGAAACACAGCATAGTACAATTTTATAACATTCTACAAAGACATGGAAGATCTGGCAAAGATTAGTCAAAGAAATCAATTGTTTTCAATGGTTTCCTGAAATTTGTGTATCTGAATGTTAGAAGTGGGGTCTCTAGTTGGCAGCCAGTTTACACCCTATCGAGTAGGGACGCTTACTATAGTCAGGGTAAGGGAGTAACACTCATAGGATAACCCCTGCTCACCCCCTTGGTAGCTTGGGATGAGCAGTCAGGCTTACCTCTGAGGCAATGTGTAAAGTATTTGTACCCAAACACAGTAATAAAGTGAAAACACTGCAAATGGACACCAAAACAGTTTAAAAAATAGCCACTATTTATCTAAGTAAAACAAGACCATACCAACAAAAATCCAACATACAGAAGCAAATATGTGATTTTTTAAAGATTAAATCCCAATAAAGTGCTTAGAAACATTCTAGCTCCAACTGGTGTCATTATAGCGTCGTGACTGAGTCGTTCCCAGCAGTCGGATGCCACTCTTGAAGTAGTGCAGAGCCAGTCATGTAGTCTCCGGACCCTAGGTACAGTTCCTTAGAAACAAGGCAGAGTCAACGATGTGGCACGGAGACAAGGACGGGAGGCATCACTGGAGCCGGTATTGTGTAGGTTCTGTACTGCTATCGGTGAAGTGAGGCATTGGTTCTTTACTGCCACGCCGGGTTTGGTGAGACTTTGGTTCCTTAGTGGCAGCTGAGGTGAAGTGAGGTGGCGTCAGCAGTGAGGCATCGGTTCCTGGCGACCCAGCCGGGTTGATGAGTCCAGCTGGTCAAGACGTAATGAGGTGACAGTTTGAATCATTATAAAGAACTCAAAGTGTTAAAGGGGCTGCTATGCATTCTATATAAGACAGTGCAGGTCACAATTGTGATTTAAGTATGCTACTACAGTAAGTTAATCCTTTAGATGCAGAGATCCTTATATTGCCTCTAAGTTAAAGTCCTGGTGAATAGTTTAATAAAATAGGCTCTCATGTCTGGCAACTTCATGTGATCTGCAAAGCACAAGTTTACTGATTTACTATTTCATTATCAGACACTTTATATGCCACATACAAGGCCAAAGTGCATTAGAGTGTTTTACCAAGAAAATGAGTGTAAGGAGTGACATTAAATAAACTCATACTAAAAAGGAATGGTGAGTAAGGTCAAATCAATCCAATGCTGTAGATACAGATACCGGTAAGAGAGGGGAGGGGTGATTTAGTGGCATTGGCCTTGGTTGAGGAAACTAATGAATTAGTTGAAGGAAATACTAGCAAAGGCAAAGGACTGGTGGCAAATTTGATTATGTTAAATAGTTTCTTTGCTCTGTTTTTGGACGATTCTATTAGCATTTCATGGAAGAGGCTTTAGTTTTAAAGATATGTTTTTATGATCTTTTGACTGCTCATTGATGTTTCTAATTGGCATTTGAACACCATGATCATTTAGACAGTCTGAGCAGTCTTTTTATCAGATATTTTGTGTACTGGGGTGCAAACCTCTAACTTTTGATTGTTTCATTAAGTGGTGAAAAATTGATGAATGCCGCAGACAGGGCCTCATTATTAATTAAGATGATTGTGATAATCATATCCAAATAGTCAGCAACCATTGGAAGGTTCATAGTAAGGCTGGAAGCTATATCGCCTTGGTTTACATTTCTTACATCCTACTTTTTTGGAGTGTTTTGTTGTCCTACAATGGTGGCTTTAGTAAAGGTCAGCAGAAAGGGATTTGATGAGTAACTGACAAATCCACAATGGCGAAGTTTTCAATTGGGATTGAATAAACTTCAATAGTAATAAGGTAAAATGTTTATCCCATTGATGCAAGTTTCAGACAAGCTTAATCCTCTGGGGGTGGTAGATCATGTATATTACGGTTGATTAAGTGGTGATAGACTTATGTGCAATTGTGAGGAATTGAAAGATAGGGAGAGAGTTGATGATCACTAAATGACAAGGAATGGAGTTTCGGTTGGTAATTGTTATACAACTACAGATCTTACCCACTCTGTCAAGGTATTGGTTGGATGGAATACTCAGGCTGCAGTTTTTGTCAGCATCAGAAGGTTCGAATCAACAACAGTGTCAGCAATCTCAGTGCAGTTTTTGTCCACCAATCACAAGCTGTGTAGTATATCTATCTTATCTTATAGGAGGAAGCGATCTCATAAGTTGATGGCACCTGAGGGATATCAAGAAGATTAGAGGATTTAGACTTTCTCTTGAGGCAGTGAGGTTGAGCATCCATAATGGATATTTTGGATATCAGATGTTGGCTACCATTTGGTATGCTTTGCACAAGAGAGTGGTGCAGTTCACAGCTATAGTGTTAGTTCTGCTTTATCTACAATGAAGAACTGTAGTCCTCCAACACTGCCTCAATTTCCCTGGTGTGGAATGGAGGGCGATTCTGTATAGATATGGTAGCAGATTGGATCTAAGGCGTATGTGGGTGCTGCTGTGTATAATAACTCTTGCAGGAATAGCATTGCTACTCATGATACTATAGCATGGGTTTACCAAGATCGAAGTGTTCATGATTTTCATGCTAGGTGGTTAGTATCCCTTAAAGTTGTGTCCTCTTTGTGAGGCAGGGTGCTGATGGGGTCCTTTACAAGATTAACAGTTGTGAGCTTCGGCAAAAAGGGTGGTTTACAATGATAGTCAATGCCATGAGATGATTGAGTGTGGATAGGTGCGGAAGCGGCAACAGGTGTGGATGGATGTCTCAGTTTAGCAAGATTAAATGAGTGGAGATTAGCATAGAGGCTGTGTCAAGGAGCAAACATGTTAGTGCTGTTATCCCTCTTGGCATAATGAGGGGGAGGTTTGTTAGAGAACTAAGTGGGCTGAGGAGATTTTGGGGGTGGTCAAAAAATGGCTATGGGGAGATCTTGAATAAAGGAAAGGAAGATTCTTCTCTAATGGCGTGGATTTGGGGAGATCATTCAGATCATTAGTTAATGGTGTGCAGAAGTATGTGGGGGAGGCTTGGTGTTGGTGAGAGGGTATTCTGTGTAGCTTGCCTTTTGAGAGGCTGAGAACGGTAATATAGAAAAAGTTGGTAGTTGGGAAGTGGGCATTTGGAATATGTTTCGTTGTTAGGGGGTGTTGAAGGGTTATGTTCTGGATGGTGGGCAGTGGGTAAAAGAAAAATCCGAAAGGGGTGATAGAAGACGAAGTGAGAGAAAGTGCAAGAATCTGGATGAAGTGATTTGAATGCGGGCTGATCTGCTGCAAAGGAGGAAGTTGGACAGAGACGAGAAATTAGAATTGGCCAAGGTTGTTACTGGCATCTGTTATAGCCATAAAGTGAAGATCACATTTATCAAGGTTTTCATAGTGGCCTGCATCATAATCTTTAAATTGTTGAGGTTTGAAGTGGAGAGGCTGAGATTATTGAAGGGCAAAGATGAGGTAGACATAAGGTCTCTCTTCACGTTTCCAACATTGACGCTAGGTATTAATTTACAATCAGATCATTGAGAAGCTGAAGCAGTAGCTTATGTTTAAAGTACGGAAACGCGTTCTTAGTTAATTTAAGTGAGTACAAGATCTTATGTATTTTTAATATTTTGATATTAGTGTCTTTTCCTACAATTATGATGGTCCCTTGCCGGTTTCTTTGCTTTTAAAGCAAGGTACAAATTTATGTATTTGTTCTAACACTGTGATTTTTTGTGTATTTATATGATGGTGTATTTGTCTGTATTTTGTATCTGTTTTATTGAATGTGTGTTATACGTGTTATATTACAGTCCTGAAGAAGTCCTATGTGAAAGGACTAAACACGTTGGCTGTTGCTGTTGTGAATTTGTGTTATTTTCGAATAAGAGAAAGTAAAGAAAAAGACAAGAAAAGAAAAAATGAATAAAAAGAAGATTTGCGCAATACCAAATTGAAGGACTGGATTTTCTATATTAATGATGGTGGTGCACTACCATTGTTTCAAACTGTAATTTTCCTTTAGTTTTAAAGGAGTACACTTTGGCAGCAGGTGTTGGTGTGGGTCCACACAAGATAGTCAGATACATTTAATTCTCATTTAAACTTTAGGACTTTTTGGTCAGGTGCGTTGATGTGTAGCCTGCTGCCTTTTCTTCATGAACATTGAAGATCTTATGAGAGTTAGTACTCAGTTTGGTCAGATTATTGGACATTCATTCAGGAAGAGGAAAATTCAAGTTGATCAGCCAAGTCATTTCTTTATGAAGAGGAAGCAAGAGTTTTGATCTGAAAGCCACCTCAGGCTCAGAAAGTAGCTTTGATTGCGGCAGGCATATTGCTCAGTAACTCAGTTATGGGAAACCTTGCAGGTTCTAACTCAATGTTTTGTTGTTGCAAGGGTTATAATTGTGTAATAACAAACCGCTTTTATTAAATAAACACTCAAACACACACACACGCACATGGAAATACACCCCTGAGACACACATAAAGATGAGCCTGGTACTTCTGCACTGCATTTAACATGCGCAAAGAACCATATTTCATGAATGAATGAATCAAATGATGTTTTAAAGCAAGGAAATTCCCAAAGTGTCCAGGCACGGGCAGAGAGGAACCAAAAAAACGAATCATTGAGAGTAAAATTAAGTAAAGATTAAGTAAAGATTAAAAAAAAAGTGTGGCAGTGGATGGTTCTTGAGCCTATGGAGATCATTCCATGCATCATTAAGTTGGAAAATGACAAATATAAAAAACATAGATTCTGCCTGCAACTTTAATACTGAATGAAGGCGCAAACAATTACATTTTTGTTGTTAAGTATCTCAGTGTTATTTTTTGCAATGGAAAGCGAATGTTATGATTTCCCTGATTGTTTAAGAAACTACATTTAGCTTTGACATTCTCAGCTGTCATTGACTTCTACGAAAGGTCACACTAACATCAAGATGGTTACTATGAGGAGTGCGTTTCTATCTTTGTTCTGAGTTAGTATTACAATTAATGTGCGACATTCATTCCCAGCTAGCAGAGTGCAAAATTGTGTTACTTTCAGTGCAATTTGTGGTTTGCCGGTATCTTGTGTAGCTTTTTCTTTTTCAAGCACACACCTCTCATAAAAAAGTATAGCGTGATACTAGCACGAGATTGATTCAAGAGGAAACTGTCCCCTGGCAAGCTATTTTCTGCATGAACCTGTCTCCAGCAGGGAAAATTATAGAAACGAGAACATTTTAGAAATGTTATGTCCTTCGCATAGCTTGAAATTTGGGAATGTTGGGAATTTTGACATGTAAAAAACATTTTCAACCAGTCCTAAGTAGAATTCCTCCACACTGTACACCATTACCCATACGGTTCAAGTTGATCTCTACAAGAGAAGTTTTGATAAAGATTTTTTTAAAGGTTATAAGTGAACTCTCACATCATAGTATGTAGGAGCTGTATTGAGGGACATGCGCTATAGAATTTCAGGGAATTGTGAAAATGAACTGTACTGTATTAATCAGCAATCACAGGATAATGATGTTTCTCAGGTGCTTGGTCAGCCCATCATGAGACCTGGAGTACTGAATGTGATTTGGGGTCCTCATGACTATCATATTTTGATGTGTTACTTCGTTAATGCTATTTTGATCTAACAATGTGAATTAATCAAAATTTCATTAGAAACCTTTTGAATTTATATAAATTATGCATGGATATCAATAGGCCAGATGGACATGAGGTATTTGCTGTACCCAGTAGACATTGTTACCTCCAAGCCAGGTATTTATTCAATGCAATAAATACCTCCTATTCTTGTCTATCTTGAATCGAGGCATAACATGCAGCACCAGTGTTTAGAACAACTAATTCATCATGTTTTGCCTTTTTTAGGACATCTCCACCATAAATTTTGTCAGGCTTTACCTGCTGGAATTTGTCTGGGGAGAACAGCAGAGTGTGAGATTTATCGTACAGGTTGGAATTAAGATCGATATGCAAAGGGTTAGCTTCATGGAGAGGGTTGTTTGGGTTGTGCTGGACCCTCATATAAATGCATTCTTGGCTTGTAGTTGGGTCTGGGGTCTGTGTGTTGGGTCTACGATGTCTGCGCTCATTTTTCTCATTGTCTTGATCTCTTTAGGAAGTTTTCACTTGTTCACGTTTTGCATCAGGATCTCAAATATATATTTATATATAGTGACTGGCTTGATAAAAAGTAATCAATCCGCACCCACAGAAGTACTCCTTGAATGAATTCAAATGTACTACTATTTGGTATTCACAAATGTTGGCAGGAGTAGGCCTGGAAAGCCGCCCCAGCCTCAGTTTTCCAGGCCTACTACTGACAATCAAACCCCCAAAAGGTGCTAGGACAAATGCTGGTAAATAGTGTAAGCACTTGCAATTGCAAGGTGGTAGAATTTCCACCTGTTGGTTTTTTACCCACAGTGAAATTGAGAGGTTGGACCCTATTAAGGGTTTGTCGGACGAAGTAAAGATTGTGTGGCACAGGACTTTATGAAAGCCACCCTGCCTTTACTGCCAGTAGTGACCATGCTCCGCTTAAAAGAAGTCCACGCCAAACCTTGGTCATTTCACCCATTCACCCTGTGGCCTATTTCTTTATTAGATGAGCCATTTGAGATTCACACCCCCTGAATATCACTGACTAAGCTACACACCTGTGCACAGGTATCAGAACAGATCCTAGTGGCGGCTGACACAATTTAAAAGTAGTGGGATGGGTTAGGGGATGCTGGGGGAGCACGCGGGTGGGGCACGGGGGTTTAGTAATAAAAAAAATATAAAACCTTACCTGGTGCTGCCGGCCGTCTCACACTTCTCTGCTTCCTGGTCCCAGCAGTCCATGGGACAGCTTCAAAGACTCCCTGTACAATCCCCCATGCAGCTCTCATGCTATTAGCAGCATGAGAGCAGTGGTGGGATTGGCCTGAGCGGGCTGATTTACCACTCGCTCAGGCACAGAGAGTCTGTGCTGTTTCTCCAACCTGGCTGTCAAATACAGCTGGGTTGAAGAAACCAAAATGCGCATGTCTGTTTGGCCGGCCTAAGACGACCGGCCAAACAGACATGCTCATTTAAGTGCACTCCACTCCTCCTCCCTCCTCCCATAGCCCAGCATCGCCCCTCACGGCACACGCTGGCTCAGCCAGCAAGCAGCTGAAAAATAAAACAATAATAAAATATCATTTTATTTTTCAACTGCTATGTCTGAGCCAGTGGGGCGACTCTCCTCCGTCATTGCCCCCAGTGTCTTATCAGGCACAATTCACTATTATGGAGCTATGTTGCTATGTGGAAAGCAAAACAAAATGAATAGTGGATCCTCTGTAGGAAGAAGCAAGGATGGAGTATATGATCTTTAATTCTTGGATTTTTGTTTTTGTAGCCTTATCTAGTGCACAATTGGCAAGTCTTTAATGATTTTCTTTTTACAAAAAACACAGCAATTACCTTTGCTTTAAAACACAGGGCCTCCAAACCAATATATATGTATGGTTAATAAAAACATTTAATTGATGCAATGCTACTGTTAGTGCTCAAACCCTCAAAAACTTTTAATATTAGTTGACGGAGCTATAAGCCTCGCTGTCAACTCCTCTAATCATCATCAACTTCAAAGAGGCACACTTCAAAAGTGGAACAACACATGCACAGCAAAAAGTACACTGTGTTACCTTATCCAGTTGATGCCGCTGGGGCGTCTTTGAAGTCAACACCATGAAGTTTGATAGACAGCTGGCTAGCACCACCTGTATGCTAATATTAAAATGGACCTCTATCCTAGAGATTCTGATGTGCCCTAGTTAAATATTCATTTTATTTCATTGTTGCCTTTCTGTGGAGATATCACGCTGCATAATGAAAGGGAATGAATGGTTAGACCTGGGTGAGACAAATGAATAGCTGTGCCATGCAAGTTTGTTAAAAAATAAATGCAGGGGTTGCAAAGTTTTTGGATGTGCTTCCAAATTCCGGGTGCCAAATACCAAGCTGCCTAGGCTTGAGTTCACTTCATGTCTCTTTCTTCCTCCACCAGTGCTGAAAAGTTAGGGGATCCGGATATGGGAGCTGTTTCTGGCCTTGTCTGGGATCCGGCTGAGCCAGGAAAACATGCTGAAATTGTCCTGGTGTCATTTTCCAACAACAGGACACATTTCATCAGAACCCTGATGTTGTCTGCATTCTTTTGAGAGCAGCATTGTGCAGGCAACTAGAGGGCTTTCTTATTTACACCTGCAGCTGGGAACCATCAAAGTTGTGATTTTAAGGACTCCCATCCCTCCACAGGTGTGAGTATAATACTCTGCAGGAGCTATCTGAGCAAAACACCTAGATGTCAGAGCAATGGGAGAAAATAGTGGTGCACAGCATGTTATCACTTCAAAAATAATTGAGAGAAAGTATGATTTGAAGGCAGGTTTTTAACTTTTTTCAACTCCCTATGTAGGAGAGCACCTACTTTTTGTTACTTAATTCCTTTATGGGGCTACTAGTCCAAGTGTAGGGTGTCAGAACACTTTACCACATACACAGAGGCAAAATATACCATACATTTGTTATGTTATGCTATTTTATGTTATGCTATGCTATGTTATGTTATGTTATGTTATGTTATAAGGCTTGTAAAGTGCACAGCTGCCCCAATAACAGGACTTCAAGGCGCTGAACCCTAATGACCTAAGGACTGAGAACTGCATGCACCATTGTGGGGTGCTAGATGGAAAAGAGACAGATCTTAGGAGATTTCCTGAAATGCAAGTGGTTCTGGGTATTCCTGAGGGAGAGAGGCAAGGTATTCAAAATGGAAGGAGCAAGAACTCAGAAGAAGTGGCCACCTGATCTAGGTCCCATAAATCAGGGGACAGAGGCCAGGTTCAGGTCGGCCAAACGCAGGCTAAGTGCAGGCAAATAGGATGATATTAGATGGTCAAGAATGTGGGCAACCTAGAAGTGCAGGGGCTTGTGGGCAAAGCACAGTGTCTTAAAGTGAATGCTCTTGTCCACAGGAAGCCCATGTAGCTTTCGAAGGAGTCCAGATGGAGAGGAGAATTTGGGCAGGGAAAAGAGCAGCCTGGCTGCATCATTTTGGGACAGCTGGAGTCTTCTTGTCACAGCTTTGTGAGCTCATAGATACAGGACACTGCAGTAGTTTAATCAAGACAAAATTACTGTTTGCACAATGGTCTGTCTGATGCATGGGTAAAAAAGGCCCAAAACGGGTTTGAGGCTTATCGGGAGCCCAAAACACATGGCTACTACGAATTTGGCTTGCGCCTCAAAATCCAGGGTGTTATCAATCAAGATTCCTAGGTTTTTAATATGACTTTGGCTTGGGAGGAGGTCCCAGGGTGATTGGCCTAGCCACTTGTGTAAATCAAAATACATGAAATGTTACATAAGACTATGAGAGAGAGAATTTGTAAAGTGTAGGAATCACATATCATCCATACTTGTAGGAATTATGAGTGAATGGCCGGGAGAATTATGAAGTCAGGATATAGAACTAAATGCAGTGATAGTGGTTGCCTATACTAATAATATTTTATTAGTCCCCTAAGGAACCATTCATTGCAATTTTAGGATAGCAATAGATTGTGAAAATAAAGAATAAGGAAATAAACCCATGACTTTCATTTTCATGCAGCTCCTTGATGCTGGTAAATAGATCACTATGCTATATTGGCAGGCTTGCAACTTATGATCTCTTTTAAAAGCAGTGCCCCACTTACCTGTGTATATAAGAAACAAATCTGCGTGTGATCTGCACGCTACACTGTGTGCTGTGTGGCAGTCACAAATACCACCCTCTGTACTACTTTATGAATCAAAACTGTTACTGGACAAAACACAGAACTATCCCAGATCTGCATCAACCTCTAGAGTTATCTTACCGCTCAAAGATATTTTTAAATGCATCTTCTTTATGACAAATGAAGTAATCTTGAACAGACTTACTGTCATAAATGTCCTTGTTGCCAATTTCTTTACAGCTGTTTATTTTAACAGAAATCTATATGCTGACTATCAGACTCTGCATCTCAAGCACTGGCCCTTGTAACTCTAACCCCTTACCTCTGCTACACCTTCACCCCTAATTATGGGGTTTCTGGAGTAAATGTTTCCCAATTCCAGCACAGTCACCACCTGCATACTCACTGCCTCTTTATTTCAGTTGTGAAGGTCCTTTTCAACACTGCTTTCTCCTTTTGTCACTATTTCTCTTCTCCTTCTATATTCCATTTCTGTCATTCTTTCTCACACACTAGCCTAAAGTCCCATGATGAAAAATAAGACCCAATCCCCAAAAATCATTGACAGTGCCCACCTGTACAATCACCACCACAAATTAAGCATTTGTCACACATTTCTCTAAGCAAGTGGAGAAGGTTGCTGTGGTCGTGTAGGCTATTTAAGGAGCAAAATGGTTTTGGGTTGGTAAGAACCAGTACTGTCCGGAATGCCCAGCACTGGCTGCTATACTTCCTATCACACTGGCAGTCCACCCACCTTTCTAGAGCATGAACATGATGAATTGTGTCTGGCTTTTGGTGTTATAAAGACTGCTCAGTGTTCAAATCGCTTCTCAGAACTTGTGTCTCCTTTGATGCACAATGCTAATTATTACAGGAAACTTAACTGGGCCAATCAGCAGAGAAACAATATTTCAAAGGGCATGTGTGGTGTGTGTGCTCTATGGAGAGCACAAGCTTTGGATGAAAAGAATAGGCAAATCAGAGACAGAGCATGTGCCCTTTTCTCTACAATAAACAGAAAGAATGGGGAGTAATCCAGTGTGAATAATATAAAAAAAATGGATACAATAGGAGTGTTTAGAGAGTTAAGGCATTAATAGAAGATAAAAAAGATAGAAAGGCGGAAAGTGGCCACAGAGAAAGGCATTAGAAATAGGTGACATAAGACAAAGAAAGGGAAGTAAGAAGAGAAAATTAAGATAATAGTGTCTATAGAGGAATGAACATTTAGGATCTGACAGAGGTGCATTCCAATCCATAGGAACACCAAGGGGTTAATGGAGGCACTAAGATGGCAAATATGTTAAGACAGAGGCTATTGGAAACTCAAAAATGAGAGTTCCACGGCCAAAAAGAGTTGATAAAGTCTTATAAAGCAATGTTTTTAAAAACAAAGTTCCCTGTGGGGGTACCAGTCATGCAAGCCTAGTTTTTGCAACCACAGGGCGATTTGGTATTACAGAATGGACCAAAGACGCTTGTTCTGCCCCTTCTATAACAGAGAGCACTCTGACACACCACCGCCCCATGCAAATAAGGATACACTTTGCCTCTGTGACTATGTCATATTATGGATGCAGACTCGGGGGCAAACAAGGTGTCAGAGTGTACACTGACTGTGTGCCACAAAGAGGGGACACACAGTCAGGGCTCCTTACCAGAGGTGCCTCTCTGAATGGAGAAAAGGGGATCCCATTGACCCTCCTCTGACATACCTCTGCAGGCAGATGCAGTCATGCCCTGCATTTTCCTACACTGTGATCTCAGGTCCCTCTTTGAAATGCACGCCATATTGTCACCTGCACGGTCAAAGTCAGAGAGGCTGCTTCAAGCTACCAGTGCAGTCTCCAGGGCAAGGACGTGTTTGACGCCACTCTCTGGCAGCACATTTATGGTGATAGGTCACATCAACATGGTCACCTGGTGCACCAAGTCAAGGGTGCCTGGGACTCAGAATAGGCAGTGTGTTCATTTTACTATAAGGGCACTGGGGCCATATACTATGTAGGGTACACCGTTTAAAAAGTGAGCCGACCAAGATAGTGCATCCTGTTATGATGCATGCTCTGCACCCAGGGCAGCCATAAACTCACGTCTTCTTTCCTCTACGAAGTGTATTAAGTGAAATCCTGAGTGGCTGCTTAATAGCTGCTCTTTTTCACAGTGCAGGTGGTAACCCATCAGCACTTTATAAAGGGTATGGAGATCTTTCTGCAGGCAGGTGCAGTAAGTAACTGCGCCCGCCTGCAGGGGAGATACTGGGGTCTATGGGACACAGTTACCGTGCACAGAGGGCTGCTCTCGGAGAGGACACTGACTGTGTGCCACCTCTTTGTGGTTCATGTTCAGTGCTCCTCCTAGGGGCCTCTTTGCCTTTGCACCTGTGTTCGCAATAGGGCACAGGCAGAGAGACAAGGTGATTTCCTCATTTGCATGGGGCCACATCCCCATGCAAATGAGGGAACACTATCTCTCGATGTGTGCCAGCACTATTAACACTTCAGAAGGTGATGCACACATTTCTGAGCCCTTTCTGTAATACCCCAGTGCCACTAGAGGCGCACAAAGTGGGTGCAGATGCCCCTTACACCCCTAAGGCACTATGCACATTACAGCCCCTGGTGTTAGACTGCTTGCCTGTGGTGTGGGTGAATGTCCTCCTAAACCTTGAGTGTTCTGTAATTGTACCCAGAGTTGACCATGACATGCGTGCTTCGGTGTGCAGCATTGCTGAGCTGTTAAACCGCAATTTGCAATATTCAAGCAATATATGCTGCTAGGTAAAGCCAAATCATGAATCTAATGGTATCCCACATCTTCTAATATTTCAGTCTTCGACGTCCCTCTCACTAAAATGACAAACTCGGAGTCAAAGCATTTGCATTCTTAAAATGTTCTTTGAACAAAACCAGTAAAATATTGCTAGCGCTTTAGAGTAGCTGGTTTTTCAGGTACACTGGAAACTGTATAACTGCAGCTCAGAGTGAATCCTGCCTTGAAAATTACAGGTTACCTCAACACCTGACCTCCTTGGCCCTCCTAAGAGGGCGAACATAACACTCTGATTGCATGCCATAGCTCTTTCAAGCTGTTAGCCCTATACTGGGCTAGCTTGAACAAAAAATCGTTCAGCTGATAAAGAACATTCTACATTTCATGCAGCATTTAGTCCAAGAAACCAATTTTGACTTTTGAAGCTACTCCAGATATTTACATTGACTTACTGTTTGTGATCAGTTTCACTTCTGAGCACAGAATTTAACAGAAACTGTGCGTATTTTAGTGGCCTTTATGTATATGAGGTTGTGGTGGTACAAGAAGGATCGTTGCGCAGTACCAGATAACAATGTGCAATCAATCTAAAATGGTGTTTTGTTCCCCACACAAGAGTGTCTTGGAGCATGAAATGGACACTGCTGTTAGGTTGGTTTTAATGATTAGTGAAAGGGGTTGCCAGTGTAATCAATGCCATGCCTCTTAGGTGAGACTCATGTGTCAGCACATGATTGGTTCACCAGAGCCCCTTTGTCTCTTGAACTGCCCAACCTATCCATAGATGAGGGCTTGGCTTCAAATCTCCAACCAGTTCTAACATCCCATAGTGTGTGTATTTGTAAAGCATGTATTCCGCCTTTTGGGCATCTGAATGTTAAGTAACACATTTTTATTGTTTTCCAACTCAATGGCTCTCATTTAATTGACCTTAGAAGGGTTAAAGTGTGAGCTGACCTACTGGGATTCGTACCATAGAGCATCAGATCAACTATAGATTCCTGAATTGGGCATGAGTCCACGAGTCCAGTAAGCCAGAAAAACCCACCTTATTGGCATTAGCTGGTGACTACAATGTGGATCCCCTTCAGGAGTTTCATTTAGTTGCAATGATTGGAAAGCAGACAAACAAGCATTTACAATGCAATGTGTCTCGCGTTTACTCGAGCTAAAGCTATTAGAGTTGTAAACTCCTAACTGGACTTTTCTTGCCACATAAACTGAAAATTAAAACAGTATCACATAAGAGAGCCGACGACCACCATGAGGCAAAGCAAACACACGAAAGGAAACAGAAGTCCGCTTAACTATGGCAGAGGAGCGGCGCCCCACCGCCAGCAGCAGGAACTGCAAAAAGAAAAATTAAAATGATAATAAACAGTGTTTATTATATTTTTTTTATTTTCAGGGGCCGGGCCATGGGCGATGACAGGGACGGAGGGAAAGTGCACAGCACTTCTCTCAGTGTGCATGCCGGCCAAACACACATGCACACTGGGCTCTGTCCAAATCAGAACTGTGTTGACGGGTTGGAGAGAGCAGGCAGAGGCTCCCACTCTGCCTCTGAGCACCAAGCCAGGGCACTCCGGCCAATCCTAACACTGCTCTAATGACAGAGCAGCATCAGGATTGGTCGCTGGGTAGGCTTTGAGCCTGTGCCTGGAGCAGAAGCCAGAAGAGCGGCATGGCTGCGGCTGGCAGCAGAGGAGAGTTTCTTTTTAAAATAAATATTTTATGTTGTTGTGCCCCTGACCCACAGCTTTGCCCCTACAGGACCCACCCCTGGCTGGCATATAATGTTAAAATACATCATATGACAAGCAGATCGCATGAGAGTGGCTTAAGTGGCAGTGGAAAGAGAGAGCAGTGCAGATTGGTATGATTAATAAGTAAAAGGAACATAATATTTTGTAAAATAATTAAACAAATTTGGGGCTTTCAAAACAGAGATGAGAGAGATTGTGTGTGCATTGTCAGTGTGTGCGTGCATAAATCCCTTGTGAAACCCAACAGACAATTCACCATCCCCAACTGAAAGCACCTGTATCCAACAATTCATCAGAATATGCATTTATTAGTGGGGTGTAAAACCCCTAATACCTCCCCCCCAAAGCTACGCCCCTGAGTGGGAGTGAGGATGAGTAAGTGAGAGAATGTGAGTTAGAGAGATGTACCCGGCAATTTAGAAGTGCAGAGAGACAGGAAGTGAAGAAGTAAACACAGCGCCTTTTTCCAAACACACTTCATGAAGCAGAAGCAGGTCTAGAACATGCGGTACACATTTTTAGTGCTCTACCGAATAAAAGGCAGAGGGTGAAACAAAGCAGCATCTACTAAAATATCAAAGGGGCTGGTCTACCTAAAACGGATAGCATGCCTGTGTACATGGACAAAGAACAGGGAAATACTCAATAAAAATCCTGAAATGCTGGACTTGTTACAGAGTACAAAATATTAGTTTATGAAAATGAAAGTGTGTCTTTGCCTGGGCACAAAATGGTTTACATAAAAATGGATGCAGGTAAATGAAGCGCTTGGTGACCCTGCCACTTGAGAATGCTACAGTCATGTCTATACCTTGGCCTGGATGGGACTAATGGATAGAGCAGGTCCATACATTGTAAGGATCAATAAGACCACCATGGGACAGAGTGGAAGAGTCCTGGTCCTCCAAAATATGTACTGGTAGGCCCACTGGCATCCCCTGGCACAATGTAACCACTGCGTTAAGGAGAGGGCACTGTATAGCCATAACGATAGGGTGGTGGGTAGTTATAAAGTAAGGTTTCATTTTAAGGTGTAGGTTAGCATAGGATCAGTACACTTACTCTTGAATCTATCTTATTCAATGTAATGGTAACCTCAGAAGTGGTAATCGTTGCAGTGGTAATCTCAGCAGTAGTAATCACAGTAGTGGTAATCACAGTAGTAGTAATCTCAGCAGTGTTAATCCCTGCAGTGGTAATCTCTGAGGTAGTAATTAGAGTAGTAGTAATATCAGTAGTTGTAATCTCAGTGGTAGTAATCACATCAGTGGTAATCTCAGCAGTGGTAATCACTGCAGTGGTAATCTCAGTGGTAGTAATCCCAGTAGTGGTAATCTCAGCAGTGGTAATCCATACAATGATAATTTCAAAAGTGGTAATCTCAGCAGAGGTAATCCCTGCACTGGTAATCCCAGAGGTAGTAATCACAGTAGTAGTGATATCAGTAGTGGTAATCTCAGAGTTAGTAATCCCTGCAGTGGTACTCTCAGTGGTAGTAATCACAGTAGTGGTAATTCGGTTGTGGTAATTCCTGAAGTGGTAATCCTTGCAATGATAATCTCAGCAGTAGTAATCACAGTAGGGGTAATCCCTGCAGTGGTAAACCCTGCAGTGGCACTCTCAGAGGTAGTAATCACAGTAGTGGTAATTCAGCAGTGGTAATCCATGTGGTGGTAATCCCTGCAGTGGTAATCTTAGAGGTAGTAATCACAGTAGAGGTAATCTCAGCAGTAGTAATCCCTGCAGTGGTAATCTCAGAGGTAGTTATCACAGCAGTGGTAATCACATTGGTAGTAATCTCAGCAGTGGTAATCCCTGCAGTGGTAATCTCAGAGAAAGTAATCACAGTAGTGGTAATATCAGTAGTGGTAATCTCAGTGGTAGTAATCACATTAGTGGTAATCTCAGCAGTGATGATCCCTGCATTGTTAATCTCAGAGGTAGTAATCCCAGTAGCGGGAATATCAGCAGTGGCAATCCCTTCAGTGATAATTTGAACAGTGGTAATCTCAGCAAAGGTAATCCCTGCACTGGCAATCTCAGAGGTAGTAATCACAGTATTGGTAATAACAGTGGTAATACCAGAGTTAGTAATCGCAGTAGTGGTAATCTCCACAGTATTGGTAATATCAGTAGTGGTAATCTCAGTGGTAGTAATCACATTAGTGGTCATCTCAGCAGTGATAATCCCTGCGTTGGTAATCTCAGAGGTAGTAATCCCAGTAGCGGGAATATCAGCAGTGGCAATCCCTGCAGTGATAATTTCAACAGTGGTAATCTCAGCAGACGTAATCCCTGCACTGGTAATCTCAGAGGTAGTAATCACAGTAATTGTAATCTCAGCAGTGGTAATCCCTGCAGTGGTACTCTCAGAGGTAGGAATCACAGTAGTTGAAATCTCTGCAGTGGTAATTTCAGCGTTAGTAATCACAGTAGAGGTAATCTAAGCAGTGGTAATTGCTGCAGTGGTAATTTCAGAAATAGTAATCACAATAGTGGTAATTCAGCAGTGGTAATCCCTGCAGTGGTAATTTCAGAAATAGTAATCACAATAGAGGTAATCTCAGCAGTGGTAATTGCTGCAGTGGTAATTTCAGAAGTGGTAATCTCAGCAGAGGTAATCTTTGCACTGGTAATCTCCGAGGTAGTAATCACAGTAGTGGTAACCGCAGGAGGGGTAATCCCTGCAGTGGTAATCTCAGAGGGGCTCATTTCAATGTAGTAGATTCTATTTAGCAGTATATGGACTCTGTTGTATTTTAGGTGGTGACATACAACCCTTCGTGCTGGGTCCTCGGTCTGATCATTGCATTTGCGTGTAAATAACACTCAAACATTTGCTGTTTATAACGCGTGTCCCTGAAGAACAAATTTTAAACCACTTCCTCCTCAGCGAGAAAAAGGACCTCTGAACTGAGTACAGCACAGAGCCTTCCTGAGGGGCACCATCCTTTTGTTTAGTTTTTACTCAGCAGACTAGGGCCTGATAAAACAATGGGACTTGGATAGAATCTATTTCACAAGCATTTGCAATGAAATGGGTCTCTCGTTTACTCGAGTTAAAGCTATTAGCTTTGTAAACTCCTAATTGGATTTTTCTTGCAACATAAACTGAAAAGTAGAACCGTTTCACATAAGCGAACCTCCTGCCACCATGAGCGCAAAGCAAACACACAAAAGGAAACAGAAGTCAGCTTGCAGTGAAATTTATCAGCAAAAGTGCAATTATCCATGTAACCGCAAAAGTGCAATTATCCATGTGACCCCAAAAGTGCAATTATCCATGTAACCGGCAAAAGGGCAAATATCCAGGTAACAGGGTCGATGTCATGCAAAGTGCTCGACTTCTGCCCAGCGAGATAGCGCTGCTTACGAAATAAAGAGAAAAAATAGTGCAGAAACCATACGGAAAACATAGAGCCTCGTATGTTTTCAGTAGTTCACCGGTGCGCTCGAGGCGGGCGAAATACCGAAGAGGTGTGACGTATGCATGCCTTCCACTAATGAAATCAAGCTAATTTTAAAAGGCAAGCCCTCGAACGAACCAAACGGATGGGATTGACTTGGGTGTGGTTAAAAGCCCACCGAGAGATTACACCAGTGACAGAGTGCTTAGCGCTTGACCCTAATAAAAAGCTTCTGAAGTGCATGTGTACCTAAAAACCAGACTCCCTAACTTCATGCATCACAGCAGATACAAACAACACAGGTCTCGCTCACTGAAAATGTAGGTGATGGTATTGTCACAAGAAGCCCACCTTCCCCGGTAGGGGGTTGGACGTTTAGCATTTTCTTTGCGAACACAATTCACATTACCTTTAATAAAATTCCTCTCTAAATTTTATACAAGATATATGCTTGCAACAAAACATTTCTCCAAAATCTCCTCCATCTGCCAGAGATCGAAATCCTTTCCAGTTTCCACTTCTGTGTCAGATTACTAAACCAAGAATTATTATTATTACAGAGCCTGTAAACGTCATAACCACCTCGCCCCCACCCCCGTGCTTCGCTAAACCTTCACTAATAATGAGGTCTTCCCTCTCAACAGACAGTGCCAAGGAGGCCTAAGAAATCCATCTTCGTATCCGTGAACGCCAATTCACTAAAATGCCAGGGGTAGCGGAAGTGACACCTCACGCCTTTTGGCCTTCAGTTTCACTCACACACGTTTATACGTCCCCGCACATTTACGTTGACACATACACGCACATTTATGCTTCCCACACACTCACTCGCAAGCACACACACAACATACATTTAGAAGCATTTTTTACTTACCTCGGGAGCTCAGTATGCTCTTTTTCATTACACTAATATATGAATAATCAAACCAAATTCACTATTAGTGTAATAAAAACTTGAGCGAAAACAAAAACGGCGGAGCCCTAACTGATGTTCATAAGGAAGAGTTGCCCCTGTGCTCCTGGCAAAGTTTTTGCCACCTTTGAGGCCAGGGGCCCCAAAGGGAGTTCCAGGGGTCGCAAAGGGCAAGCTAAGAGTCGCAGTTGCGACCCCTTGAGAACACCTAAATGACATCCATGCTCGTATCCCTCCTGAAACAGTTCCTTTTTTTATAACTGGCCCTGAGCAACCACTACACCACTGAAATAGCGTAACATACCGTTTACCAAACGAGCTCGAAATATGACCTGTCCCTCGCCATGAACAATTCATAGAAAATAACCTAATCTTTGGCTCGCCAGGCAGGATTTCAGCCAAGCCGTGCGGCTCATCCTTAGTGTGTATCGGGGTGGGCATCCTGAGAGTTACCGAAGAAGGGTCCTTTTTTGATTCGCGCAATTGTCAGATCACTTCAGGTATAACAATGGGCAGTAAAACCGTGCACCCACAACTCAATTAAATTGAAAACCAAACAAAGAATATGACCGGAGCACCGCCACAAACTGCATCGGACTCCACCCTGCAATGGCAATTCCAGAACCATTTGGAAAGTCACTAGTGTTCCAAAAGCATTACGAAGCACTACAGGTTATAGCATTTGCACTAAATAAATGCAAATAATATAACTGGCCTGCCTTACTCCCGGGGAGAACAAATGATTCCTCACCTGCTGAAAAGTCTTGAAGAATGCTAAAATGACCGAATGACTTGGATCTTTCCCAAGGAGGCTCATTGCCAAATAATTACTTTTATTAATTCTGTCCAGGAGAGCCAAGCCAGCCTTAGAGAAGTGTTTGTACACTGGATAATGAATTTTGCATTAATTATCCCATCTGATAACAAATCAACACCCAGATGTTCAGAGTTTATTGGAAGCACAAATTATCGAATAATTCCAGTTTGTTGAAACCACCTTCTCAAGTTCTGGTGCTTGCTGCACCACATTCTACATGTCTCAGTACATACCGGCCCTTTTGTGTTTGTTAAATTCAAGCAAGTTTGACCTGTTAAAATTAAATGAGGACTGCAGTCTTTATGGAAGCTGGTGGGTACCATTCGCATCACTTGTAATAGTGATTAATTGCATCACAATTTAAGGAGCCAATTATAAATCGTCCATATGTATTTAAAGCAGCTTTAGTAACACATCTTAAAATAAAAATTTAGGAAAACAGTTGTACCAAAAAGTATAAAACTCATTAATTGCACCGAATCGTGGAATGTAATTGTCAAATATTATCAAGCTCTCCAGGACAGTTAGGAAAATGTGAATGTGTTTTTTACTGACGTCTTTTAGTAGTAAGAAAAGTTACCTGACACACTGCCAGTAACATTCAATCCCACAAGAGCTAACTCAATTTCTGAAACAGAGAAGCAATAATAGAAATTACCATAGTGTTGTTAGCACAAAATACCTCCAGAAGTTAAACAAAGGAAACCAGTCACAATCATGGGCAGGTTCAGTGCCCTGGGGCCCAGAGCCCTGAGGATCCCATTTAACCCTGACAATTGTTGTATTTAATTGTCCACTTCCCTTGCCTGCATCAGTGCCCATGGCATTCTTACTATGCTACTGGTCACAATATATTCCCAAGGTGTTGGAGCAAGAGAGGGACCAGTTACCCTAGCCCCTCCCCCAATAATTCAGGTAAAACCCCAATAACAAATTAACGGGCATATTTATACTCTGTTCGCACCGAATTAACGTCATTTTTTAAACTCTAATTTGGTGCAAAACTAACTCCATATTTATACTTTGGTGCTAGACCCTTCTAGCGCCAAATTTATGGAGTTAACGTCATTTTCTGGAAGTGGAGACCTACCTTGCCTTAATGAGATGCAAGGTAGACGTTCCTGTGCAAAAAATGACTCTATGGCCTTAACGCCATATTTAGGGGCATATTTATTCTCTGCAGCATATTTATACTCTGTTTGCACCGAAATTAGTGTCATTTTTTTTACTCTAATTCGGTGCAAAACTAACTCCATATTTATACTTTGGTGCTAGACCCGTCTAGCACCAATGCCCTGATTTATACTTTTTTTGCGCCGCATTAACGTCATTTTTTGACGCCAAAGTGGCGCAAACGTACAAAATATTGCCCCTTATTTATACTTTTTGCTGCAAAACTGCACTAACTCAGTTTTGTACCAAAAAGTTTAGCACCGGCTTGCACCATTTCTGCGCACCAGCCGGGCACCATATTTATGAAATGGTGCAAGTCGGTGCAAAGGGTAGGCTAGAGTTAAAAAAAAAATGACTTTATTCGGGTGGGGCTGGCAGTATAGAAGAAGAGGGTTTAGCACCAAAAAATGACTTTAGGCAGGTTAGAGTAAAAAAAAAATGACTCTAACCAGATTAGCGTCATTTTATGGTGCTAAACCTACCATGCCACATGACTCCTGCTTTAGAAAAGGCAGGAGTCATGCCTACCACCCCAATGGCCAGCACAGAGGACAAGGGTCCCCTGGGCGTGGCCTTTGCACCCTGTGCCATGTATGGGGGCCCATTTCAGGGCCCCATATGACACTTTCAAAAATAAAATGCAATCTTACCTGTACTTACCTGGGATGGGGTCCCCCATCCTCCGCAGTCCCTCTGGTGTGGGTGGGGGTGCCCCTGGGGACCGGGGAGGACAGCTGTGGGCTTATTCCATGGTGTTCTACCATGGAAATATGCCCACAGGTCCCCTAACACCTGCCCTGACCCAGGCTTTAAAAAATGGGGCAAAGCAAGCTTTGCCCATTTTTTTACCCCTCCTCCCTCCCTTGCACCATTTTTGCATGGGAGTATAAATATGGAGTTAAGGCCATAGAGTCATTTTTTGCACGGGACGCCTACCTTGCATCTCATTAAGGCAAGGTAGGTTTCCACTTCCAAAAAATTACTTTAACTCCATAAATTTGGTGCTAAACGGGTCTACCACCAAAGTATAAATATGGAGTTAGTTTTGCAGCGAATTAGAGTAAAAAAAAAGTCACGCTAATTCAGTGCAAACAGAGTATAAATATGCCCCTTATCATCAAAAAATGACGCTAATCTGGTTAGAGTAATTTATTTTGACTCTAACCTGCCTAACGTCGTTTTTTTTTACGCTAGCCTACCCTTTTGCACCGGCTTGCACCATTCCAGAAATATGGTGCCCAGCTGGTGCTAAAAAATGGTGCAAACCGGTGCAAAACATTTTGGTGCAAAACTGCGTTAGTGCAGTTTTGCACCAAAAAGTATAAATAAGGCCCAAAACGTCCTTACATGCATACATGAGAACTTGATTCCTTGTGGCTGATATTCTTATGTAAGATATTCTTTATTCTGTTTTGTTCATATGATATGCTTCTAGCCAACATGTGTTTCGCTCTTATTAGAGCTGGTCAGCAATGTATATAGCTCCTAAAATGGAATAAGTGATGACTCGTGGAAGAATATCAACATGAATTGGCTCAACTTCCCTTGAGTGCTTGCAAGGACTTTATATTTCTGAAATAAAGAAGCTTGGGAGACAAAGATCCTATCTTCTAAGTAACACACTACACTATTGAAACTGTCATCTTGTGTGTACCCAGGCATATTTAATATGGGCACATGCATTAAAAAAGGAAGCTCTTGTGTACATGTCACTAGGCGTGACTGATATTAGATCTCACTCCTGTCAGCAGTGTTATGTGCCCATGAGTGCAGAGTTAGCTATTTCAGCATGGGCAGCTCAGGCTTCTGTGTGTCAATATGCTTAAGTTACAAGCAAAAGATCAAAGATGGACTCCAGTAGAAAGAGCATTTTGCCTATTGTGTAAACGAAAGTTGAACATCATCCCTTGGTTACTGATTTGAGGTACTGTAAAAACCTGAAGAGAGCACACACAATTTTCATCATAGAATCTAAAAAAGGAAGACCGACTTTCCAAATACTTTGCTCGAGACAACCATATGTTTTCGGTACATTTACAAAAGCACTGGACTTTCAGTCTTTCAACTTTTCATGTTACTAGGATATTTTAATGGCAAAACATAATCAACAAAACAACATCACAAAACAAAATAAAATGATGGACGGAGTGTTGAAACTTGTCAAACACTCACCCCCAGTCACAGATCTGGGTTTAATCCATCATTATTTTGCTCGCCACGTCACCCCAGTTTGGACTCAGACGTATGCAAATCAGTCTTGACCCTGTTCCCCATGGGAACAGTCCAGCCCGAACTGCTAGGCCAGGTCCTCCCTGGACAGGAAACAAGTATCCTGGGACCGGTTTCAGGGTATCTCCCTTCATCAGATTAAACCCAGATCTGTGACTGGGGTGAGTGTTTGCATTGTTCAGCACTCCGTCCATCATCCTTTTGTGTTGCTAAAGTTGCCCTAAGTGGGAAGGGAATGCCCAGACGTGGGTCCCTTGCTCACTGTGCCACTGGATTCAAGCTAGCCTGGCTGATGAAGGGTGAAACCCTGTGGAGCACTTTTTTTTTTTTGCCTCACCGCTTAGCGCTGGATGGCCGAATGTGGTTTCTTCATCTTCCTTGTTTTGGACATGGCCCTGTTTTTTGGGTGTTTGCACACAAAGACTGCAAGCTGGCGGGGAGTTCTTTTAATTTTTTTTTTTTTTTAAAGAGTTCAAATAGCGCAAATTCGATCAGAGGAGCGCTTTGCATGAGGATGTGGAGTTTCATATAGCGTGAACTCGCTCAGAAGAGCGATTTACCTGACCATAATGCTTTGGGGGAGCATTTTTTTTTTTTAACTTTTTGCCCATAACTCAGCCTGTGGTGGCACTACAATAATGGGACCACCACCAAACCATTAATCATGACAGGCTCTTCTATCTATGCAATCTCTGGGTCCCCATACTAGGCTGGGAGGGACCCCAGAATAATAACCTCTCCAACCATTCAATCTTTTTTTAAGCTCTCTCATGGCTGGAACTTTTGTTTTATAGCTGGGTGTAGTTTTTGTTTTAAGGGCCTTATCTGTAATATTATTCTAGTAGGCATGAAAATGTGTAATGCACTATGCACTCTAGAGACTGAATATGTGGTTATATTACATTACATTCTGCCATTCTCTTTTCAGGTGTATGGGCTGACTATAGGGTTAAATGACCATGTTTCTTACAAATGCTATTTTTATTGCGGTGCCCTCTGGGGGCTGTTCTGAGCATTACAGGCAAGATGCCACAATATTTGCTGCACTCAGAAGCTTGCCCCATAATGCTTGGCGGGGCATTCTTCTATGAAACATTTTTGCCCATATTCCACCACGTGGTGGTCCTAGCACAATGGGACCACCATCAAAATGTTCAGTGCAAAACATGCTTTCTGTCTAGGTCATCTCTGGATCCTCACACTATGTTGGGGGACCCCAAAATAGTAACCTCTCCCCCATTCAACATTTTTTAAGCTCTCTCATGGTTCAAACTTCTGTTTTAAAGCTGGGAGTAGTTTGTGTTTTAAGGGCCTTGTTTTTAATAGTATTGCAATAAGCCTGCTAAGCCTCAAAATGTGTAAAGCACTCCATTCTCTAGGGGCTACATAAATGGTTATACTGCATTAATTCCTGCAATTCTGTTTTCATGTCGTTATGCCCTCTAGGGGCTGACTATATCGTTACATGACCATGTTTCTTACAAATGCAATTGTTATTATTGTGTGCTCTAGGGGCTCATAAACTCATAAACCTGCCTCATAATGCTTTGCACGGTATTCCGTGTGGTGGTCATAGGGCAATTGGACCACCATCCAAATGTTAAGGACAACACACTCTTTCTGTCTATGGCATCTCTGGGTCCCCACACTAGGTGGTAGGGGCAAAATGATAACCCCTCCCACCAGTTAGTTTTTTTTTTAAGTTCTCTAATGACTGGAACTTTTGTTTTACAGGTGGGAGTAGTTTGCGTTTTAAGGGCCTTGTTTGTAACATTATTCCAGTAGGCCTGCTAGGCCTGAAAATGTGCATTGTACCATGTCCTCTAGGGGCTAAATACATGGTTACAATGTATTACATTCTGTCATTCTGTTTTCATGTGGTTATGCTCTTTGGGGTTGACTATATGGTTACATGACCATGTTTCTTTAAAATGCTATTTTTACTGTGGTGCCCTCTAGGGGTTGTTCTAAGCATTACATTCAAGAGGCTACAATATTTGCTGCACTGGGATATCACCCAATAATGCTTTGCGGGGCATTCCTTTTACAAAACATTTTTGCCCATAACTTACCGCACAATGTGCTCTTTCTGTCTAGATCATCTCTGGGTTCCCACACTAGAATGGGGACACCCCCAGATAATAATATAAAAATATATAATAAATAATGGCAATATTTTCATTTTTTGCTGCAGATAGAGGAAGAAGGTAAATGGAAGTGCTTTAGTTGTATGCAGGGCCACTGGAATTATGTGGCAGAGAGGACCAAATTATGCAGCCGGGTTGACCAATTTACATGGCAAGAAAAGTCCAGTTATGCATTTACAACAGCAATAGCTCTAACTGAAGCAAAAGCGAGACCTTGCATTACAAATGCTTGTTCTGTCTTGTGATAGTATCAGGCAACCAGTGGGTACTGTAATTGCCTGGCAATGTTTTGAGCAAATAGCAAGTTTCATGGGCAATTTTCCCAAATTAGAAATAGAAAGTGACATGCACTTGTAAGCTAATCAAATACGTCCTACAAGTCAAAGACAGAGAGCGCAAACAGCCACCAAAGGATGCTTCTACAAAGCTCCTTTCATCATGGCAAACAGTCTTTGAAGCCTTACGTCTCTTCCACTGGCAGAACCCAGTGTGCAGCTCCCGGCTATCAGGTATGGAGCGAGCTGAAAGAGACATTTACATGATACCCTGTGCTATGCATGAATAAATTATGAAGTTGTCGACTACAGCTTGTCAGATCCCAACTGTTTAAAAAAATTATTTTCGAAGGATATGTGATGCGGTTGTTTCTGTTATATTGTACTGCAAACTTTCGTACCCAGCTTTGCTTGTGCAACTAATATGTGTCCCCTGGTTCTGATACTTGCCCAAGGTCTCAATTTCTTGAAATGGCATAGCAAGGGTGCAATGGGCCCTGATGCAAGCAGGAAAAATGGGCCCACTGAACACTGATAAGAAGTAAAATATAATAATGATTAGAGTTTAGTGGGCTCCTTATGCCTCTACACCCCAGTGCCAATGAACCTTCTGCACCATTGAAAGCTACGCTCCAGGGTTCTTGCACTATACCCCAAAAGCTTCAGATCTTATCCAATGCTTAATCAGATCTTTAAAAAAACCTTTATTCCACATCATGTCTCTTTATTCCATCGCTCCAAACTTTCTCTCTCTTAACTCAATCACATAGGTTCATTTTCAACCTGATTTCTCCTGTTGTCACGATTTTCCTGTCAATTTTTCCTTCCTTTCAACTTTATAGCCTTTCTCTTTATTGCTCTGAATCTAAATATGGCTAGAATTTGGGATAGTTGGAAGGAGGCTGGGTTATGAAACTCCATGCTTTTGCAAGACTAAAAACACAAGATACACCTTCATTCTGATGCTTCGTAATGCCATATCCGACTTATACTCAGATCTTACAGCAATGCTTCCTGATGACAACGTGAGATGTGTCATTCTTTTGATGCTTGGCCATGCCGTCTTATCCAGGCCTAAACATTATCTGTTGGTGTGAACGCCTACCACTGCGTTCTTGTGGTGGATCAGGACTGAACTGCAGCAACTATTCTAGTGTTGAGTTAAAAGAGTAAGCATGGCAGACATGTTATGTTTTCTATGAGTTTTTGAGGAGAGTATGTCAATCGTTATTATGACTCGCATCACTATGGTCAGTCTGGCATGTGTGCTGCCATGTATTTCTGGCTTTTCCTGCAGACCGGGCTTTGATTTGCCATGCCGTGATATTTTTCAGGTATTGTGTTGTAGTCCATCCTTAAGACTGTGCTATGTGCATTGCGTAATGTCAAAGTTGGTTATAGGTTTGATTGACATAAGAAGTCGTAAAGTATGGTTCTGTGTGAAAATGTATTCAGCAGTTTTGGAGAGCATGATTTTAGCTTGGGAATTGTGTAAACAAAGCATATAAAAAAATCTGTCAGATTGGCGGAATGCCAGTTGTCCAGCAGTCCCAGTAAATAAACACATTGTGCTGCTGACTGTGTTGCACGTCTTAGAAGTACTAGACATTTCTATGGGAGTGGTGTTTATGCTAGTGTGTTCAGTTACAGCTTTGATTTGACTGCCTCCTTGAAGGTTAGGGCAGTTTAAACAGATGTTACAGCTGGCTACTTGACAGCACTGGGGTGAAACCTAGACCCAGATTTAAGATGGCCTAGTGTCATCTAACAACACATTAGCATCATTTTATACACTAATGTAGCGTTAGATGGCCAAAAAATGCTGCACCATGTTTACAAATTGGAGCAATGCCTGCATTGCGCCCCTATGTAACACCTAAGAGCAGGCGTTAAAAGGAGGCTCCCATTGTTTTCAATGGACCTTTGGGTGTTTTGCAGGATTAGCATCAATTTTTTTTATGCTAATCCTGTAAAGCGCCAAGCTAACGTAAAAAATGTTGACTCTAGTTCCCTAGCTACCGCCATGGTGCACCGTATCTCAAATACAGCGGACAAATGGTGGCATCAGGGGGGCACTAAGGGGCGCATGAAAAGTGGCACTGTACTAGGTGCAGTGCTACTTTTCATAAATCTGAGCCTTAAAATCTTACATTGTCATCACATAATGCTCATTGTATCTGACTCATGCTTTTCTTTTCCAGGCATTGTAAACTTTCCATGTTTTGCATGCTTTGCAAGGGAAAGTCCAATACCCTACAGAACACTTTTGAAAGAATAATTTCACACACATCCGTCCAACACAAGACTTCACAATTAAGTCTTCTAAAAGTCTAGCACAGTGCTCCCAATAGTAGTTGCCAGTAAGACATGGCACACATACCGATGGAACAGAACACACTAATCAGGAAGCTTGGTAAGTACCCAACAACAACAGTTATGGTATATAGTAGTCAGTCATAATTCTCTCAAGAACACTAAAAATAAAGGATGCCTTAAACACACACGAAGAAGAATGTATTAGAACACAACCCTGACTGTACTACTGAATAGCGAGGCTAAGAACACTGAGATACAAGAATTTCATGGGCAAAATATCAAAGACCAAAATACTGAAAGGTAAGTGCATGAAGAGAAAGTATAGATTTACTATTTCTATCTCTACACGTACATACCTTGAAGATATTTGTATCCTCAAGTTACTGATATGTGCAGTTAGGTACGGAAAATCTGTACTTCCCTACATTTCGATATTTTGGATTCAATATTGTTTTCCTCAATTGTATACCTCAATACTGTAGCTTCGATATTCAAGGGGCATATGCACACCATTCACAACCAACACGGCTCAGAATGCTCTTTAGGTGACAATCATGGGGCTCACAGAAGTACCAAACACCAATATATGTCACACAAAACATATCCATCAGAACTGATTAGACAGGAGACCTCCTCGACATCCAAAGACATTGAACAATCAGCAGTACAGCCATCAAGTTCCACAAATAAATATGCAGTATAGCGTGTTAAACAGAGTATCTCTCATGCATTTAAAACAGTTCCGATATTGTGTGTTATTGACTATCATATACCACAAACGTAATACGAATTAAGATACATCACACGTAACTTTAAAGAAAACACATTATGTTGAAAACTTCCTATGCATACAGCCGGACCTATCATCCAATAATAATTAACATCATGATAAGTCACACACAAATTCATCTGCAATTATACACAACCCCACACATACATTTGTGAATCCGGCAGCAGGAGGAAAAAAACGCAAAACCTCACAAAATCACAAACATTTTTAGGACAGAGACCTTCAACAGATATTATGTTGTTTTACAGTGTGGGTGATCATATATATCACAAGTCATGAGAAAGCCATAGCCAATGCCACATAGGGTGAAGCACTTGCTGTTGGCTTAAACTTCCAAACCCATTGGCTGAACGTTGTAAATCCATCTATTATGAAACGGACAATGGAAATAAAAAATGAGGAATATCTCTAAAGAAAGCAGAATAATGTCCAACATTGCCATAATTTAAAACAATTGTGTTTTGTACTTGAGGAAAGCATATGCTGGATATTGAATCTGTGTCTCATAAGTGAATCAGTTTACTATAAAGAGGCTTGCAACAGTTCTGACCATCATACCAGGTGATACAAAACCAGACAAACGATTGCATTGAACAGAGCACCTTGAATACACCCAGAGAAGTTCAGATAAACTAAGTGCGCTATTACTGGGCTCGCAATGACACTTTCTACATAAGACACACCACGCACAACATGAAAAAGAACGCATTAAAAGGAAATCATCTCATAGCCAAAAAGAACACCAACATTCTATATAGTTTGCTGCAGTGGCAACAACAACACCAGTTACCTCAAAGAAAGGACAAACACAAACATGCAACAGTTCTTATTAGGCAGAAGAATAGGTGTATGTCTATGTCATTGGCCGTTATGCTGCCTGGCAAACGCCTATAAATTGCCATTGTGATCCACGCCACAGAGAAAGTCACCATGCACACCATATATAGATTAGAAAGACCAGTTCAGATCTATCCTGCACAATTCAGATATGACAAGAAGGCAATAAACCTCCTTTACGCTGGCGTATTTGAGTTGGCACACAAATGCAATAATATTGACAGAACACCTCATATGCCTCCAGTAATTACAAATAAAGGACACGCCAGAGTACTTTTAAATGTATCACCCACATACCAAACATAAAGCCCACATGAACCATCACTCAACGCCTGAACAACAGTTCTCTCATATGTTAAACTACAGAGACACCTAGCTAAAATTGACAAATAATAATAATTGATGTAAGAGGGGTACACGCAATAGTCTATAGCCTCAAGCATTGCTTCTCTGACACCAATATCATACACTCACTGACCATCCATCAGGAACATGGCGGATCCTTTTCATTTAAAAACAGCGTTCAACCTCACACCAGGCAAGTTGGTCAAAACACTATCATTTATATGACCAAAAAACCCTAAAAAACTATTACAGCACTAACCAGACTACGGCCTGCGATTGAAATATTAAAGTGGTATTGAAAATAAATCCAGTGACAAACAGTAGTGCCAAAAGGCCATACTAAGGCCAGACTGTGCACTACATAAATACCAACAACATAACATAACATGATATAACGTTGCATAGCATAATGTAACACAACAATATTACGCTTTCTTGGCTGATTGTTGAACATTCTCCCTAAAGAACCACTTATTCACAGGGGATGCAACTGCACTACTCTCTTCAACTTGTAATTGGATCACCACCCTCCATCTTCTCCTACAGAAAACAACTAAAGATGAGGCTTTTTGGTTGGACCACCCTGATTTTAAGTCCTCATAAAATGTGGAGTGCTGTTCACACTCTCTTACACTCCTGCAACCTCAACTCCAGTCTGATGTATTATAATCTTAAGGATTTTATGGGTCCTGGGTCAAATGTATTTTGGGGGCCTGTGTTCGGAACAGTTTTAACTTTATGATCCAATTTCAGCTCTTGTATGGTCTTTTTGGCTAGGTCATTGACAGTGCCCAGGCACAATCATACACATGTTCATTGTGTTTCCATTTAATAGGGATAGTGATGTGTGTTTTCAATATTGTACTACAGCAGCAGCTCAGTACAATTTCTGCAAATAATCTCTGTGACATCCTCCCGTTTACCATGTGAGAGGTGGTGTTTTGATTTAAAATAAACTATTTTTATTGATGATACAGGAAGCATAAACACAAAATGTATCTGCAAAATGTCTGTAATAGACTCTCACACATCACCCACAGCAAACATAAATTAAACAAACACTGTATTTAAAACATTCTGTTAAAGAATTATTCCGGGTAATCAGGGCAAGATTCTATAGCACAGAGCTGTCTCTATCAGGATCCCACTGAAAGACTGTGGCCCTAGGCCAGAGCCCACTTTGTCCGTGCCTTAAAACATATCTGCTGTTATCAGTTACAGGTATCTAACATTTGTAAAGTGTCTAAATTCCCTCGGGTCCTAGTTTGCTATTTAAAAACATTAAGTTAATAAATAAAAAAGAAAGTTTTGGGTTGTGATAGGTGAATTGAGAATATTAAACACATTAATGACTTATAAACACCGCCATCATCTGACACTCCATTTAATACCTGTCATTAGAGGCTGTCTGACTTATGTAGCCATTCTGTACAGATAAAGTTGGTACTCTTTGCATAATAATAAGAATAATAGCTATATACCTGAATTACAGGCTATGATTTTTATTCAGCATCTACTATTGCACAGAAATGTTCATCGGATTACCATTTTTCCGATATGTGTAAAGCTACGAAGCATCGTGAATTAAAATGTGATTTATCATACTTTAACAAATACATTTTGTAGTCAATGGAACGTAAAGAAATATAGTGAATACTCCTTTGGAATAGGTGTATACGAGTGGAGACTTAAAATAATTTAGTAGTGAAAGGAATGGAAGAAACTAAAAGGTAATATTGAAAGATATCATGAACTGCAGTGCACCACTTGAGGAAACCTACATAGCCCATCAAATGATATCAAGAAACTTGGTTACACCATTGCCGTGCATTTAGATATTCAAAAGCAGTCAGTATGTTAACATCAAACATTCAATGTATGGTATGCGATTGAACTATACTTTTGCATTTCTATTGAAATTAGTGCAGAGGGACAACAAAATGAACATAAAAAATGTTGAAAGCTATGATCCGTTAACCTGTTGCTCTAAGTGTATGTCCAGCAAATATGCAAAAATCTACATATAGCTTACAATTGACACCATGGTGAATCAAACTACATCACAGTCTGTATTTGCTAATTAATATGTATAAAAGGGCTCACTGAAGCATGGATTGAAAAACCTGCAATCTCTATCAGAATGTAACCACCTGGACATTGGGCATGTCTTTGAAACTCGTGCACCTAACCCAATGCCACCTATGTAGGCCAAACTCCACACAACACCCTCTCAACCTTGCCCTAAGAAAGGGCTGTGGGACCCGATGTCAATCGGGCGCTTCATTACTTTTTCATGGACATAAAGCTCTATATAAAGGGTACGATGCAATGTAATGTGGGCTTAAGAACCAAGGGCCTTCATTTATTGGTGAGAGTCCCGCAGCACGGACGCGGAGTGGGTTAATAACAGGAAATAGTAGGCGGACACCAGCATTCGCGGTTTATTCAGAACAAAGACATTCGTTCTGCTGCGGCGCATCACAGACGGTAGAGGAAACCACAAAAAATGAGTTGTTTCAGTCAAAACGTGATGAAGAGAACATTTTTCTGAAACTCCGCAACAAATCATTCTGTCAACAGACTGAAATCACTTGGCCTTTTCCAACGGGGACCATTGCCATGGCAACAAAGCACAACAGATTCTTCATGTCTCCCCTTTCTATGTCCGTGTGTCAGGCAAGAAGGAGGACTGTTATATTCTAGCAGGTGGCAGGGGAGCGTTGGGGAGGTCTGTAGAGGGTCGAAAAAGAGAGCCAGAGATAAAAGAAGGGGATGCCTTCCTGCGCGCTTTCATTTTTTTAGCGCAAGGCGTTGATGTTCCACATGGGTTGTTTCTTGAGAGGGATTTTGTGGCTGACCTGCTAGCTGAAGAACAGACGGATGTCAAGTCACCCCTTGCTGTAATGACGCTTAGAATCCCTTGCGTGGCCTCCAGAGGTCTGAACTCACTCTTACTGGTGGGCAGTGGCCTAACAAAGTTCCCCACAACCCCCGCCATGCAAAGAGAAGGGTGACCGAGCTTCAGGGCTCCCCCACAACACAGGACTCTGGCCTGACAGCTCCTGACTGCATCGGGAGTGGGGCCCTTTGGTGTAGGTTGGGGGTGGGGGCGGGGGGTTGGAGCAGGAGGGATAGGGGACTCAACTTTCGTTACTCCAATGGGGCGCACAAGTCACATCTTAGTTGTGTGTCTATGAAGCACCTGCGACCTCCTCGGCTTCTGAAAGGCTTGTTAATCAAAAAGTTAACAGCGTTTTCTTCATCAATCACAGTTTAACCCAGAAAAAGGTCCGCGCTGGTTGCACATTTGTACACAGGAGCACCATGCAGGACATCAGCATTGAAAGCAAAGGTGTTGGGTGGAGGTGGGAGGTGACTCAGGCTTTGACAAAAGTGGCACGGGAGTATCTGGGTGTAATTTGCCGTCTCTTTTCCTACTGCGAAATATAGACAAATAAAGCTGTGGTTCAGCCCCTACTTAATTTTAACTGTATTTTGTTTTTGTATGCAACCTATCATAGTTCCCAAGTTTCACCGTAGGCTGAATATGTTTTAAAAAATGTCATTTTGTCTCATTGTAAATACCGAGCGACTTGCACTGTGGGCGATAAGTTCGAGTAGAGCATGCATTACTGAGAGACGTTTTCTCCTCGAAACATTTTACTGTGGTAGCTCAAGTAACGTTTCTATGTGAGTGTCCCCTTTACCTAGAAAAGTAATGCATCACTTTTCATCATAATTTTACAGTCAAGCAGTTTTGCGTAATTTTCGTCCAGGTGGGGCTGAAGGTACTTGTGCGTCCTGTAAAACCGTGCCCGAGAACAAACCAGTCTTTTACTGGTATCTCGCGTGACTTTTGCACAGGAAGCATGTCCTCACATTCATTTTTCATTTGAGATACCTGCCAAATACATTTTGCACACTTCAAGTCATTTCATTAAGTTTTGATGAAAATGGCAACTGTTTCCCAATTTCACGTGGCCCTAGTTCATAGACAAACAAGGACACCTTCAGCTTGGTGATGAAGCTGGGACCATTTCACGTTTCAAATATTTGCATTCTACAGTAGATTAAGCCACCGCACCTTCAGGAGCTTGACTTGCATGTCGTGCCTCTCACTCACGACGCCACGTTTACTAAGTTCATGACTCGATGATTGTAGGAAGAAGGTTAAAAACAAACCTGACAAAAGCCAAGAAGCACTGAAGACTGGTAAATCACAAATTTCTTACTTGGCATGAACTAAAGCTACATATCCGTTAAAAGTACCAGAAGGTTACATAGCATTGACACAGACAAAGACTACCCCTCTGTAAATACTCTGGAAGTTGGGAGACATCCTGTCTTATACGAACTCACAAATATTTACCCAGGGCCCTGTGGTCTGTGGTGTGACCGAGGGCCGCACTAAGGGGCTTGGGGCATTTTTTTGTGGGGAGTGTAATATGGGTGTAAGGGAAACGAAGTATGTAAATGTAAATGATGACGATAGAGAGCCATGAAGTTATTTGGACGGTTTCATTCCACACTGCTGTCTAAATTAAGCCCCCTGCCTTCTGGAGCAACATAGATTTTTCAATACTGTGTTGTGCTGTATTTGAGTTTCTATCCTTTACCCCACCTCGGGGTAATCCTTCTCTGCTTACTATCCCTATCCTGGCCGAGTCAAGTGTAGAAAAGAAGTCGCTTGATTACTAAATTGAAATGAAACAGAATTGCACACTGCAAAACCAGAAAACCTGAGAGGAATCCCGGCTTCCCTACTTCACCAAATTGCGTGATGCTAGGTAATTCTTTTATTTCACTTTGCCTCCCTTTCTTTAATATCCCACAGAAAAGCACCTTGAAATTTATGAGGTCAGAATGTGTGTGGACAAAACCTTCACTTGTGTTTGATTTAATAAACAATAATATTGTCCATGTACAGTAACAACTCAGGTCACCTAGAAAGGACAACATGACAACTGACTTGCTTCTTGGTTCAATAGTTGCATTGTTGTCAGGGTTGGGGAAGCATGAGTGTTTCTATTTTCATGTTTGAAAACTATCACTTCTGCAAAACACTTCTCAAGGCACTGATATCATATGATGCACTAACGTGAAGCACTTCTGCACGTTAGTGAAATAAACCTTTTGGAATTTTGTGGAGACTCATCATATTTGTACACATTTATTGCACAATGTCTAAAGTAAAATGGTGCAAGCCACCTTTGCTTCTTTCCTTTTACTTCAGTTAACCTGTAAATAAATGTCTGTTCCTTTATTTACCATTTTCCTGAATGTCAGTGATCTGTCAAGTGAACAGCAGCCCTGGGCTGCTCTTTACCAGGAAACTGCATGTAAAGGTAAGGAGGGCCACAAGCGACCCCGGGCCGTGATTTCAGTATCACTGTCTTCTCTGGGCTTACAACTGTTACTTTGTCTGTGGCCAGACCACCTATTTATCCAATCAGGCACTTTCTCACCCACGCACACAAAGCCCTCCACGACAAGGGACCGGAATACCTCAACAGACGCCTCAGCTTCTACGTCCCCACCCGCCTCCTCCGCTCCTCTGGCCTCGCACTCGCTGCTGTCCCTCGCATCCGCCGCTCCACGGCGGGTGGGAGATCTTTCTCCTTCCTGGCGGCCAAGACCTGGAACTCCCTCCCCACCAGCCTCAGGACCACCCAGGACCACTCCGCTTTCCGGAGACTCCTAAAGACCTGGCTGTTCGAGCAGCGATAACCCCCCCTTTTTCCCCTAGCGTCTTGAGACCCGCACGGGTGAGTAGCGCGCTTTATAAATGTTAATGATTTGATTTGATTTGATTTAGGTGGCCTGAAGCCCATGGAGGCTCGGGTTTGAAGGCAAGGGCCATTGCTTACACCTCTGTCACGTTCGCCAGCTAACCCATGCTAATTATAGCAAGCACAGTGGCCGCTTTAGGAAAGAGAAAGAGAGAGGAGAGAGAGGGAGGTTAGGAGAGAGGTTGGGACTGGTTTGAACTTTTTGCTGGGCTCCTTTTGGTTCCTAGCCAGGTCCTCCTTTTGTTTAAATTGCAATAACCATTGGTGCAGCAGGTGCAGTGGCACTGGGCCATTGAGCCCTGAGGGGCACATTGAATCCTGAGAATTCAGTATTTTACTACCAAAACAGCAGTCAAAGGGGGCAGTTCCCTTGATTGCACCAGGGCCCATGGCATCCTTGCTAAGCTAATGGTTTTTCTCCATCCACTTAGATTAAGCACTTCACTAAGACTAAAAGTGCTTCTCTTGGGGCTGCCAGGAAGAGCTAATGTAAATCTTGATGCCATTGGGAAAGTTATCTCTCTGCATGACTCATTCACTTGTCATGTAAAGCACTAGTGATTCACCTTTGGCCAGGTAATGGTGTTTGAAGCAAAAAATTAATGTTGTCTCAGAGCTAAAGTGAACCCACACCTGGTCTGAATGGAATTTACGTAGATCCAAGCCTGGTCCAATGGAGGAAGCAAACAATTATCTCAATCGTGACTTCCATGTGCTATGAAGGAGCTCTAGCAGCATGCAGTGCATTATGAATTGTAAACAACTAAACATTGTCACATGTCAACACATGATCTGTCTGATTAGCATCCCAGGCATCAGACATAAGATGCCCATCAGTATCTGTTGCTGACAAATATGTTATGTGCATGTCACGTTTGATGCAAGGATAGAAAAACACTTTCTACTTCAGGTAAACCTGGCTTAGAAAGCCACACTTTATAAAGGCATTCCACATTTCCTTAAATGGTTCCAATCAGATTCATTTTTCAGCATTAGGAAACCAGCTGTCTGTGCAAGAAGCAACCTTCTTCCCCTTGTGTGAAATATTTCGTCCCAGTGTAGAAAATTATGGGAATTGAACGATGTGCATTTTTTTATGAGTTGACTATAGAGCTTGATGTATTGTGTACAAATAAGATAAAACACACTCACTAATTGGGACCCACATTGGAGCTAAGTTTCACAAACTACATAAAGCAACCGTCCTTGATATCCTGCCCCAAACTTGGACAGACCGCTCACTCACCAAATTTCTATCCTTGAACACATGGGAAAAGGATGTGGCCTCATGGCCAAGGCTTCCGACTTTGGCACTGGTTAACCAGGTTTGAGTTCCGGCATTAGCTTAAAATTCTGTGATTCTGTTCACGTCACTTAGGGCTTGATTTAGATATTGGAGGAGGAGTTATTCCGTCACAACGGTGATGGATATCCCATTGGTCAAAATCTCTGGGATTTCAATTTTGGCGGACGGGATATCACGTTACCATTGTGATGGAGTAACCACTCTTCCAATATCTAAATCAGGCCCCTGGTCACCCTATGAATGTAGAAAAATGAATGTGACCATGTGTAATGAAACAAGTGCTTATGTACAGTTGCCCTTGGGCCAAGTTCACATTATGCAAAAACTACAAAATAATACCAAAAACTCACAGCATCCAGAGTTATGACACTTTTCCCACCTGATGCCATAATAGTGCACAGAAATGCAGACCTTAGGGAACTGCAGAAACAAGTACAATAAAGCAACGACCATGGTGTAAAATTATCCTTTGGAAAATATTTGATTTGAAATTGAGAGCTCAAGTCCTATTATAGGCATTGGCACACAGTGAAAGTCTGGGCAAATTATATGGACTTATGTTTCTTTAAACATTGATATGGTGCCATTAGGCATGGATTAGGGATAAGCAATTATCTCCTGATTAACATGTACATACTTTAATATGTGCATTTGCTTTGTGTGCTGTATAATGCAGCACACACGCAAAGTGAGAAAAACAAGAAGAACTGAAAATATTTCTCATCCTTATGCATGCCTAGAGAAGTGAAGGGTTTTGGAAAAACCCAAAAACTTCAATTGAAATGTCCCCTTGACTTTAAGTAACGTAAATTAGTGCATCACACAGCTGTGCATCACTTTGAGATGTAATCCAGTGCAAATCGTGATTTGTGTTAGATTGTAAACCCCACCACAGCATTTTGCATAAGGTTTGTGGTAAAAAAGTAATACAAAACTAAAGTAAAGTGTTTGTAAATTTGAGCCTCTATTCCTTTACCTGCCTAACAAAAAATACAAAATCTGAATTTATGTAATGTAATCTGATGCTTAAGTAAAGCCCTCTAATTTTCCTTGGGCCAAGTTTGAGATATATAAAAATGCAAACCAAAACTGGCAAAATTCTCCAGGCGTCTCACACCAACATTTAAGAGGAGGGGAAATGGCATTTGACATATAACATTAAACTTCTGCTACAGAAGGAAACACCCCTCCTATGTCTTCCGTTCAGTGGTCCCTACTCACCACTTTGCTTTGCTGTATGTGTTTTTTTTTAGAATCAATATTATTGCAGTCAGCAAGACAAAAACCCTCGATTCCACAAAGAGGCGCATATCTTTCAGCTTTAATGCCCTCTGCAGAGTCCTTAAGCACCCTCTAATCCACTTTGATGCAGTTTTGCAGCCAGACTTAAGCAAGCAAGTATCCGCAGATCACTGGGCGTTAAGGGATATTAATGTCCTCAGTGGGGAACACTATTTATCTTGATTGATTTGAGTGCTTTACAGTAACAGTAGAGAAGAAATTCTATCGTTACTATCTCCCAAAAAGAGTTTTATCAAGATAGACATTTGACCTGACATGGAAGGCCATCCTGATTCGAATGATGGCAGAGTCGATGAAACAGCTTACTGAGATAAGATGTAGGTTCATGCCTATATGTTTTATTTATTTCATTGTAAACAAGAGGCTTTGAAGGCATGGGCTAGGTGGGCTATAGTCTAGTCCCCCCACCTTCCAAGAGCATGGGAAAGGGAATTTTTCATCACACTTTTATCTATATCTCCATCTCAACCTTTAACGTACAATTCAATACGGTTTGGCATTGAGGGACTTGAAATAGACGAAATTGGGTGATAACATTCAATATTGTTCTAAAGAAGTGGCCTCAAAATATGTCTTTTCCAGGACCCCCTAAATCCTTCAGATGACACTGATGTTATAAACTGGTGGGCTAGTTCATTATTCTGCCAGTGTAATTATTTAAAATATTTTAGGTAGTGTAGCACGAGGGTGCAGGCAAGAGGAACTTACGTAATGCCAAAAGATGATACCAACAACCTTGTACATTTGGGACCCAAGGGGTCAGTGTAAAATATATTCGTTATCCACAGTAATCCAGAAGCCCCCGCCCCTCCTGTCCCTTTTTTTACGGGATTTCTTCAGAAACCGTGGAGAAAATAAGAAGTTGCTGGTATGAATATTTTTTATTGGGCATCAACGACTTTTAATTTCAGATCGTCCAATCATGTGACCAGGCAGTCATAGTCTATTACACTTGGACTTTAAAACTCACCTCATCAGATGATTAGCAGAAAGATTTCACCATGTTTGGGGCTTTTCATTGTAAACAAAATGACATGAATAAAGAGAAATACGTTGAAGGGTGACTCTAAAATCAATACTGTTTTGATGACCTGGCAGGATAAAAAGGGGCTCACAATACTGATAATCCAGACAGCAGGCAGCCTCTGTCAGCACTTTACCAGGGGATTCAGTCTCAGATTTCATTCCAGAACTGACCAAGGAGCAGAAAGAAGCCTGTAGGATGCACACTTTGATCGGAATCACACGATTACATTCTAATCAGCCCAAGGAAAACATTTGCAGAATTCCAATACTTACAGGCAGGGCCAATGGAATTATGCAACAGATATTATGTGGCAGGGTTGACTACATTATGTGTTGAGAAAAAGCAAATATGTGGCACATTTGTCTTTTTTACATATGTTATCACTGTGTGGACAAAGGCCCCCTCATTAGTAACAGCATCACCAGGACACTGGAATTATGTGGCAGATTTGGGTCAAAATATGCGGCATGGCTTAGTCAATTATGTGTCAAGAAAAGGCAAATTATGCAGTGTAATGCAACACATTTTGTGACAGTATCATTTCATTATTGTGACATTTTTACACTTGTTCACATATTCTGGGCATTGGTTTCACCTCACTAGTAACAGTTTAACACCCAAATAAAGCAATAAGCAACAGAAAGATGACCAGTCAACCTTTGCAAAGAGACTTCTAATTGCACAGCAACATGCATCTCTACGTTTTTAGTAACTTTTTGAACTGTTTGAGCTACAAATATTATTTTTTGTTAATATCTGGAGACTATGCAATAGATTACGGATTAAGAGGCAAATGCAGGTCATCTATAATTATGTGAAAATCCCTTAATGGCAGTGGCACCGCGTATAACACTCAAATACTGTGATAGGTTAATTGAAATGGCATCACTCAACTTTTGCAGAGGGCCTTCCTCTGCACGACAACACGCCACTGTCTTTATAGTAACTTTTTATCCATTTAAGATGGAAACAATATTTTTGGGGTAAAATTTGTCTGCGAGTTATGCAGCAGATGATGGATTGATTATGTAGCAAATGCAGAAATCCATATTTATGTGAAAAGCACTGCAGCTACAAAATCGCATAATTCCAGTAGCTTGCTTACAGGTGGTCATTGTATGTGAAACTGTCAATCATGTCTCAAATATTGTCATTAATCCTAGACAATTTTGGCGCAGTTTAGTGCTTGTGAAGATGGTGGAGCTTTTCTCCTATTATATCAGCTTATCTTTATAAAATTTGCGAAGACTTAACAGCCTCATGAAGTCGTGTTTTGTAAAAGCATGTCAACATCATCACACCTTCGTGCCCAACGCCGGGCCTTCCAGCTGCTGATATTCTCCAAGCCTGGCAAAGGTGCTGCAAAAGACTTGGGACCATATTTATACTTTTTTAGCGCCGCATTTGTGTGATTTTTTTACACAAAAGCAGCGCAAACTTACAAAATACAATTGCATTTTGTAAGTTTGTGCTGATTTTTCGTCAAAAGCCGACGCAAAAAAAGTCTCAATATGGGCCTTGATATCAATTCATCAAAATACCAGGGGTAGAAGATGTGGCCACACATCGGCCCATATTTGTACTTTTTTAGCACCGCATTTGCGCTGCTTTTTGATGTAAAAGTGGCGCAAACAATTGTGTTTTGTACGTTTGCGCCGCTTTGGCGTCAAAAAATGACGCAAATGCGGTGCTAAAAAAAGTATGAATATGGGCCATGATCTTTGATTTCCAATAATAGCATGGGAAGAATAATCCCCTGGCATCCACAGTATCACATCAATTAACTGGAGAGGCTAAAATTGCATTTTCAGCTTTCATTTGTATTTTGGAGGATTATTTAGAAAGGCGAGAATGTATTTCTAGGTAGGTGCTTTGTTTAACACTTTTTGTCCAGATGGGTAGAACTACAAGTCAGAAGTTATACTGCTTGAATACATTTCATTTTTCCCCTCGTATCTCTCGGATTCCCATTCTGAATCCTTCGGTTTGTGCTTAGATAAATGAAAGTTCACTGGCTGGCCACACATTTAACTGCAAGCAATAATACATTTTGGACTGGTGTCATTTGGGAGAACCGCAGGGTGATTGCTGCCTTGTGTGTTTGGGATCTTGCTCATATTTGTTAGTTGAAGATTTATGAATGAAAAAGAAGTTCTGAGGCATATTCTTATTATTGCAATGGTTTTGTAAATTTTACAAAACAGTTAAGTCGTACCATCAATGAAAACATATAACTGAAAACAAGCAGTCCAAGAATACAGCAAAGGAAATGACATTACCTCCGAAAAGTAGATTGATCTGTACTTCTCTCTAAAAGCACCGGGTACATGTACAGCTGAACACATTCAAACAATGAATAGTCCAGTAGGTGCTCATTGGCCTTTGTTTACAAAGCGTTATTCTATTTTAATTAAACCGAGTTAAGTGTTTACTTGTCAAATGCCTTATCTCAATTTTCAGTGTTCTTCATGTCACTTTCGCAGCATAGCACCAGAGTCAAATATTTGTTGACAGCTTGGGCTCACTCGAAGGACGCCAGGAGGACGACTCACTGTAGACAGGACCCCGGGACTGCTCTGAGTAAGAAATTAAACAATTCCGGATATAACAGCGTTTCAATGGCGACACATCCGCCTTAGTGATCTGCAGCTGGGGTTATTTCACCTTCGGTTTTACAGATTAGTAAACATTTAGCTGTGTTAATGTGTATTTTCTAAAAGCCCCTTCAAAATCTCGAAATCAGGCTTGCAATCTTGATTGCCATGGGTAAGAACGGTTGAAACTGTTTTCAGTATAATCTATTTATTGATGTTCTCTGGACAAACTGTCCCTTCCCCAAAGAAAGGAAAACAGTCCTGTAAAGGTTTGTCTATGTGTGAATGCCTGGCGACCATTAGCTTTTTTCCATCCTGATCTAAACACATCCACCCTTTTCCTAAGAACCCCTCAATCCTGGAGATAAGAAATCTAGGAGCGATTTCCCTGATAAAAACGCACATTCTACAACCTCTGATTGGCTATTATACAAGTCTTATATTACCAGAATGCACCCTACCCAAACTGCTTTGATGTTTTAGTAATTACATTAGTTGCTTGGCACAATGCACAAGATGAGGATCAAAACATTATCCAGGAACCCTGCTCGATAAATAAGTAAATAAGCAAAAAGGGCAGAAATTGCCTTGTTCAGTATGTGATGAGCGATCTAGCTTGTAAAAGTCTGTAAACAATGACTTTGCAGCATTCCTGAGAGCGACCTCCTACATAAAAAATTATATTTTTGGACGGGAGTTATAAAACAAAGGTATACATCAAAAACGTAGAATAGGTACCAATAATGAAACAATATGTACATGGAGCACCATTGTGTATTCTGTTGGTAGAAGGCTAACCGGTGAATGGGAAGTGATTTTTGTGAGTGCAGGTAGGAATATAGGGCCAGATGTATCAAAGGGTTTTACCCATTCTGTGTCTATGGGAAAATGCGTTAGTACATATGGCCCATAGTTAGGTGTAGGGTTAAAGTTACTGTTGGTATCAGTTACATGCAACATACACAATTATCAAGATGCTGTTTACTACGGATTCCATTACACGACAATTTTGTAGAGGGGTTGATCAATTTAAAGATTCTTAAATCAGTGCTTAAATTGTAAAGGTAGATACAGGTGATGGGTAACGGAACTCAGTTTTCGGTGGTTCATCACTTAGTTTTCATCATCAAACTTTGGTACCTGAACAAGAGTGAGAAGGGAAGGAGGGGCCTTAGGGACAAAGCAGGTGCAAGGAGCAGGTCAGACAATGGAGGAAGAGTAGGCGTGAGGGGCAACAAAGACAATGGATATAGACAAGACAGAGAGTGGGGAGAGAGGGGGGTGGTGGAGGGGCAAAGGACAATGGACGTGGGTGGGCAACTTAAAAAGAGTGAAGGTGAGTAGGGCCAGCGCGGACAATAGAGAGACAACAACTGGAGGGCAACATGGACAACAAAGGGATGATGGGTGTGGGGCAACACAGATAATGGCAGGGTGGCATATGGTGGGCAACATGACAGACAGCAGAGAGTGGACGGATGCAGTGCTTAATTTGTAATAAAATAAGTGCCAGGGCCCTCATCTGGAGCCCAATGCAGCTTACACCATTCATTACATCTACAAACACTGCTCATGCGAGTACCATCACAATAACTAGCCATCGCACTCCGGTGAAACTTCAGACGAATCCAGGACCTCAAAGATATAAGAAAGGCTTGGGAGGCAGGAATTATTAAGTTTGAATACATATTGCATTGACACCTGTTTTTGTGCTCACCTCTGACATAGAGAAACAGAGCCATCATGTGGCAGGCTGTGATAAGTCCTGGTGTTGACAATTAAGTGCTGTGCCGAGCACCGGAAACCAAATTAAGTACTGGACAGGTGGAAGGAACATAGATACAGGAGAGGTACATGAGGAGACAGATGAAAAAGATGCACTCTGGTTGAGTGCTCAAACACAAATTAAAAATGAGGCGCCTGAAAAAATGAACAGTGGAAGTACACAAATAATACATCCAATCACAAGCAGGGGGGCAATCACATGAAGAGGAAAGAAACCTTGACCTATAGGAAGCAAGAAATGAGAATGAAAACTGAAGCCAACGAACGGGATGCAATGGGCTACCCCTATGCCCACTGTTAGAAAACAATTTGTCAAGAGACAGGACATGCACTGCCTTAGATGAAACCTAAAAACAAGGATCTCAAGGAACAAGAGATATAAAGAGACAGTGGGCCTGATTACAACTTTAGAGGAGGTGTTAATCTGTCCCAAAAGCGACGGATATACCACCAGCCGTATTACAAGTTCCATAGGATATAATGGACTTGTAATACGGCTGATGGTATATCCGTCACTTTACCGTCACTTTTGGGACGGATTAACACTTCCTCCAAAGTTGTAATCAGGCCCAGTATGTTTAGGATGATGCAAAAAAAGAGACATGAGTTTGAAAACTAGGTTGTCTTGATATTCAGGGAACCTGGCATTCAGTCTCTGAGAAAACTTTGAGCATCTAACATGTTTTTTTTTCACAAATGAATTACTTTCGTTTGGTAGGGAGTGTGTGAGAGATACTGGAAAAGAGAGGCAGCTACAGAGATAGGTAGATAAATCTATGTATACCACTGTAAGTGGATTTTACTATGAAATTGTGTAAAAATTATCATCTTACAAGGTATGAATTTTCCCCAGATTTGATATAATAAGCATTTGAACAAACCGTTAACATGAAAGAATGGAGGCTAGAACATCCGTGGAGGCTCATGTGAGCTGTCTGTTTGATCTTCACGTTCATGGCATATATTGTATGTGAGGGTTGGGAACGGATTAAAGATTGATGGTAAACTATGGCCAATCAGCCACATCTGGTTAGGTTGTGAAAAATGGTTAGTTTGCAAAAAATATCAACTCTGCATTCAATTGACCTAAAATATCAAAATAGCAGTATTTGGAAGGTGGATTACCCAGTGAAAACACACATTGTTTCACCCCCAATGGGCTCCATATACCCTCTTCCACGCCAAAGGTCACACACATACTGTATAGGACAGGCCTAACAGCTAGCAAGTATTGATAAACCCTACCTATTATCTGGAGATTGGATCGCCTTCACTAATGATGGTCTTGTCATTGTTTGATTGAAGTGATGATGGAAATGTAGACAATTCAATTTCCTTTTTGTGGACAGGAAGCTAAAGTCAGTAGCGTTAATCCTAGGGATAGAACACCTAAAGAAAGAATGTCTATTCAGCTTTCACTGCAGCACAATGGATCAAAGCAGAAATGCTTTATGCACCAGAATCCCCTACTCATCACTCTGTATTTCATAGATTCACTGCTTTTATTTTCGAACAAATGGGCCCGTAGCTCTTTCCAGCCATGTTTTTCTTATTGTTTTTCAGGTTCAATACGCTTCTACAGCATGTCTCGATGTGCTCCATTACAGTCACATTGATTTGCCTCCTAATAACTCATGCGGTTATAATATGCAGTTCTAGTCCAGCTCCCTCAGACATCTTTCGACCAGTTCTTAACACACTTCATACAACGTAATGTATGCAATTCAAGCTTGAACATAGGGCCTATTAATCAGTATCAATAGAATTACTTACATCTTTGTAGAATATCAGGATTTGTTATGCCTGATGAGATACACTAAAGCACAAATTACAAGTTGGTCTTATTTAGGAATGAATAGTGGGTCCCTTTCCACTTCCATTTACCATTTAAAGGAGGCGTTAATTGGGAGAGGGAAAATCACAGCAGGTCAGAGGACATGCGAAGAGAGGACAGTAGGGGGTCATGTGTCAGGCAGAGGGCGCATTCCATGCTTCCCCATGGAGTTTCCAGTGCCAGTTAGGGGCTGGTCTGTGGTGTTGCCCAGATCCCCTGCCCCAATTCCCGATATGGTTTTAACTGGTGCACATTTGTGCATCAAGTAAAACCAATCCTTCTGGTTCCACACCCAATGATTGAGGTTGCTGGTCAATATGTAGTTGGAACCCTTATTTTGTTACTATGTAGCACAACAGTTAGTGGACCTGTGGCATTTTCTGTTGTATTATTGGGCACTGCTGAACACAGCTCTTAATGCTATTAAAAATGTCCTCACCTCAATCGTGCATCATTCTGAAACATAATGATGCAAACGTTCTTTGGATTAATGGGAACTTTCTTGATGGCATATTCTCTACTGTAATTTTTTTTTTTACACTAACCAGTGGTGGTTGGTGACCATTAAAAGTAGTAGGGCATTATCCTTGGCTTGAAGTCCAGTGAGTTTTACTGACTCACTTCAAACTTGCGTAGTCGCAGATTCATGGTTTTAGTCTTTGTCTATTCACCCACTGTTTTCCAGCTCTAGGACGAGTTGGAAAAGGTTGGAGTGACAGGCTCATTGACATGCAGCCACGGGTGCTGCAGGGATGAAGCATGCAATGCTCCTGGCTGATTTTATCTGTAATGTTTTATGATGTCACAGATTGGGAGGCTCTGAGGCCGCCAGGAACCTGAGGCCAGGGCAGGGATTCACTAGCCCTGGCTGGCACAGGTGCCTTTGTGTGCCTGCACCAGACTTCAGACATTCTCACTGGCAGAGCTGTGTTAGGCTGCTGATGAAGGGCACTTTCTTTTTATACAGAGTGAATAAAAGAATATTATTCACTCTTGGTTTAACAAGGGAGGCGTACACCTCCAACCCTTATGGGAAAATCATCATTGATGCTAACTGGAAGAATAGTGGCATAAGGCAATAAAAGTACAATCCGTTTCAATTTTAGATTAATTCAGTTGTGTTCTTACAAATATTCTATAGCATAATGGGAATATAATGTGACGAAAAATGTTTAGCATAATTTGCAATTTTTTTGACAAAATATAAGTAAATATCCAGTGTTGAAGCTGGGCCTATTTAGTGACAAGATGATGGACTTATTCTGCAACATTGTGATAGACATATTAAAAGCACAATAATTTATATACACATCAGCAAATTTGAGTTTGAAAAAAAACTAGCATGAATCAGAGAGCACCAGCTGGATACGTTTTAAAAATATTTAGAAAGACTACACTTGGTCCTAAAGAACCTCCAGTGGTCCTGATACAATTATCCACCATTGAGATGCTATTATAGCCTTTGAACCCGCCCCCCCGTAGCGGGCTATACCGGCCATTAAAGCCCTCTCCAGTGTTAAAGGCATGAGCCAAGCCAAACTACGAAGGGCTATAAGGCTATTAGAACATTCTGCCACTAAAGGGTAGAATGTTCTAATAAATTAAACAAAGTCTTCACGGAGCCATGAGGCCTTGGTTCACTGCTGTTGCTGTGAAACAAAGAACATTGGAATATTGACGCTTTGGGCTTTTATCAGCCAGTAAAAGCCAAGAGCACTCCATTGTCTCCAGTGGAGCTCTCAACATTCCAATGTTCTAATAAAAAGTTATTGCTTGCCTTAATTCCTATAAAGGATCTCTGGACTTAGTGCAAATCAAGTGAAGTGCAGTTTAGCTTTAGCATGCCAGAGGCAAGAGTTGGTTGTATATTTTGATGGACGGTGGAAGGGTATACAACTGGTTAACCTGTAAAATATTTCTATTAGGCCATACGTAGGCACATAACCTAGGGTAGAAAATGAGATATTGACCAAGGAACCAAGACCTAATCTTTCTTCTGCTTTTTTGGGGATTCTATGCAAGTGACCTTATCTCCCTTTACTTCAAATCCTACACATATGTCATGTAAAAATATACAATTCTATGGTGTACTGTCTCATTAATATACTCTCATCACTTCCCGGGTACTTTTATGTGAGTCAACTTGGTCCTGTACTCAATAATGTCTAAGCGTATCAGTCCCCATTCTAGATTCTCCTACAACAGTTATAAAACTGTACCTGTAAGAATATTTCCAGGTCCTTAGACCTATCTCTGCACAACATCAATACTCTTAAAAACCTTGTTGATGAAATTAAACTGAAAGCAAGTACCTACGATGTCATATATATGACATGACATAACGTACCACTTTTTCAGTCATAAAAATAACAGACTGTATTGTCCTTTTACTAAATGATGCCACTAAGAAAATACCAAGCACAGCTCTGCTAAAGGGTTCACAATGCGAACGCCATTTTAAAAATCAAAATATAAGCACTGATGTGCTGACCCATTTAGGTGTAAATTTACTATGGGCTGCTCGGGTACTCTAGTGGAGCTGTGCAATCTTACACTGTGCCAACAGACTTACAGGCAACTAGCTGCACAAAACCTAAGTAAATGATGCCTTTACTGTTAATAAAAATAAACTTCAAGTGTACAACCATGCAATACATATTTTTATGATGAGATCATTCAGGCATAATTTGCAGCAAAATACTGAAGGTTTTGTTTTAAACGTATGAATAATATGCAGTGCTTGAGAACAACAGTTATTGTTTTAACAATATGTACATGGACTTTGAGCAGGGAATAGATGGCGTGCCCAGTAATTCCAAGCTCTGATTAGGGGTGGAGCAAAACTGTCATTTTATCCATGTGTAAATAGTATAATTTTCATGACAATGACACATATTCTGTGAATTATGCTAGTGTGGTTGCCTGTTCCACAACTAAATGTGGGGTATGCCCTCACGTGCTAAAGTCACACAAGCTAGCTATTCAATGCACTGGTTGGTTGTTTGCCTGAAAATTGCGGTTGAGGCATGTCCTCAGGCACAAAAGTCATCCCAGAAACCCGAACAATGCATTTGTATTTGCCATATTGTCTTTTCAAACCAGTCTCCCGCGTGTCAATTGCACAAAAGGTGTCAGAGTAAAGTAAAGCAGAAAATACACAAAATACGCAAAATAGGCAGAGCCCAATGATGTTTTTTGTTTTAATACAGATCACACTTGTGTACAGAAACCTGCCCAGGCCATGTGCTTGATCTGTAAAATAATAAGTGCTGGAGTCCGAACCTTTGCTCTGAAGCTGCAGCCAGCCATCGCTGCAGAAGGCCATGGTGCTGAATGCCAAGGCTGCGGAGCTTCGAGTCAACTTAATGCATCTTCAACCCATCACCATACACCCCTGCTTCTCTATCTCACTCCTGCACATTCTTTCACGTCTCTACTTTCTTTCTTTGCCAATGTTTTTCTGTCTTTCTCTGCCTTCTTCCTTTTGTTATTTTCCCTCTTTTGTTCTGGGTCAAAGTCTGATGAGGGAAAATAAGTGCAATAAGTGCTGGTGCAAAAAAATAAGTACCTACAACCACTGGCTCAAATTAGCACTGCCCATGCCTGGTGTGAGTCACATACAACATGCACAAGGGCACGGAAAGTAACACATTTAGAGAAGCCAAGAAGACAGATCCATGTTTTTGAAGGGCAATAAGGAAAGGGTTAATTTGATGAGACATGGTGAAAGTCAAGTGGGAGAATGTGTGGCAATAGACGGAAACTGCAAACGCATTAACAATGTAATTACCCCCTACTGTCCATTTATTCAAAGTTTTCGCACCTTTACGGTGTCTTAATCTGGTATTGGTTGCTAGAGCACTATTCCTTATTTTATTTTATGGCTGTACCAATACCTTAATACAGGGGCCACTGATCACCAGGCAAGGGAATTGTGCAAACGATTGAGTTTGTAGGAAAGCGGTTTTATATTTCGAAGGCAGGTCAGTAAAGCTCACACAATAGTACAGTGCTGACATCTCAAACTAAGGGATGAAAATGCCAATGTCAGTGACAGACGATGATTGAAACGGGGGATAATCACCAGTTTATTGAATTCCTCGAGGAATGATTAGCTAAAAATAGAGCTGATGCAAAGATCTCATCAGCAGCATCCTGCCCACAAGACAATGCTGCACATTAATTCTTGTGACATGTGGGCTTTGGTTTGATCTAAAGTAAACCTCTGGTTATCCCGGGAAAAATGCTGCGCTAAAGATATACCTAAACCAGTTTCTTTGTGGATGTCCAGCCATGAGGTGAATCTGTTTAGTTTAAATATTTGAGTTTTTTTTTACTTTTTCATTGGTAATATGCCTTATTTCAGACCTTGGCATAATTATTTGTTTCAAAACAGTTTTTTTGCGGATGTCGTTGATTTGGTCTTTCTACAGCTGACTTGTGACTCACATCTAGAAGCTTAGGGTGTCCAATCTGAGGAATACCCAAAAACGTCATGAGGGTGCCACCCCATGGCTTGAAATGAAAATAACATCGATAAGCACATGGCACACCTCTATTTATCTATGAAAAAAAATAGCTGAAAATACATTATATATGTATATTATCAGTACAGCAACATAGAAACTAAGGGCTGTATATAGAGTTTGGTGGATAGGATACTCTGTCAAAAACATGATGGATATCCCTCATACCGTATTGTATGTGCTATATGCTTTCATGCACTTGTAATACGGTGGACGGGATATCTGTCATGTTTGTGATGAAGTATCCTGTCTGCAAAGCTCTAAGTAAAGCCCTAAATCTGGTCATGTTTATAAACCAGATGTAAAATTCTGATGCCTATGCAAACTGTTTGCACATGGATTGGAATGCCAAGTTGTGCAACAACTATCACGCTCCTGCCTCCTGATAGATTTTGGCAGGTTAAAACATTTAGCTTCTGGGAAAACACATCTGCTGACAGGTTCAGTGCAGGCATGATTATAAGCTGCAAGAAAGAAAAAGCTTGCGGGGGAAGGGAGCACATGGTGCCACTCTTGCAGGGTGTCGATTGAGTTTGCCTGACCAGATGAGATTCAGTCATTTGACATAAGAGCACTGGAGAATGTTTATGTCCACAGTAGGGCAGGTGGACTATGATCGGGTCCTGCAGGCATTGCGATGAGTGAATTTTCCAAAGTACTTTCTTTGAAAGCCTCAGAGACAATTCCATAAGAAAAAGAGGCATTATGATCCCCATAAACTTGCATATTTTTCCTCTTATTGTGGACATTTCATCAAATTTTGCTTTTAGCATGAAAAATGGTTTGCTAGTATGTTGCATGACTTTTTCCACACAAACTCATGCTTTGCGTGAAACAAATACAATTACGGCTGTTGAATGGTTTGAGCAGACATTTGCTGAGCAAAAACATCTTGTGAACATATAAATTACACAAAATTGTGAAATTTTGGTAAATTTTGAAGTCCCTTTAATGCAAAAATTGGGAATTTCAGAATTGAAGAAGGTGTGATTTAGATTTTCCTTAGAAGTGCTTAATATTTTGTTAAAAAAATATGAAGTAGAAATGTGCCTACACACATTTTGAAGTGCACTGATTTTGAGGTGAAATCTCATGATGACAGCAGCCATGAAAAGAAAAGGGGAAGGGAAGTATCATGTGGAATGACAATTTCTTTACTGCAGTAGAAAAAGGAAATTCCCCTTTAAAGACAAACATGCCCTATCTAGTACAGTAAACTCATCCAAGATGGACTCGCTGAGTGCTGTCTCGCTGATTGATCTACAAAGCTCCCTTGCAGGAAAGTCCTTGGCTAGCAGTGCAGCCGTGTGGGTTGAATACAATCGAGCTGCTTAATTTAGAACACAGTGTATTGTTTCTGGCTGCAATGCCTTCCGTGCAAATATAACTTGATGACATTTATTCTTTTATACAAGTGTTTCTATTGGATGAGTAAACAATGTCCCAGGTTTCGCTTCCATTTCTTCTAAACAAAAGCATTGCATCCACCAACTACTCAGTTCCATGCTGTGTGCAGACATTTTGTGTCGTTTACATGATTGGCAGAAAGAGCAATCCCTGCAAATTTGATTGATAAAATCCTTCACGGCATTCATGACAAAAAATGGATCACTGGTTGGCATTGACGCACTGTCCATATAGGCAAATAAAGTAGTCACCTGCCGTTCCAGATTGCGTGTGCCTCAAAACTCGAGGAGCAGAATCAAATGAAAAAAATTATAATAAAAACAAAGGCTGCATCAATTTCATGGTACCCCTATGTGGCAGATGCAGGCCGCAAGTCTAGACCTGCAACTGCTGGAAGGCGGGTAAAACATTTCAGCAACTTGATGATGAAGGGATTTCAGACCTTAAATGGTAAATGGTATAAAATCTTGCTGGCTTGGCGGTATGGGCGGTACCAAGAGTTCAGGCACTCGGCCATAGAACTGAAACAGTCAAAATCCCTCAACACCATGCTTCCCATAACCCCCGCACTTGGCCCACTCCAATTAATGTTATTCCCCATATACATCTATGAACAAATTCACAACAGCTGAGTGTTTGTATACTATTGTGGGAATACTGGGCCGCAGTTTTATTACATGCATAGACTCTTGCGACACAACCTTTGACCTCATCGCTCACTTTGTTCAGTCATAAATCAAAAATGACAAGGCCATACATTTTTACAATGTCATAAATAATTTTGAGTGCCACACATTGCTTTCGTTATGATTGTAAATCGTAGTTTGGAGACAGGCAATTAATCACAATTGATAGGTCATACATAAATCATTTCTCCAGGATCATAACTTTGCTGCATGACATCATCTCTGCTATAAATCAATCAAGTCCTTGTCATTATTCTGACACCTATTGTTGTTGAGGACATCCTCCATGCTGCTTTTTGGGGTCATCCATTTTTGTTGGTTCTTTACTCTGATCGTGAGGGGGTAGCCTCTTAGTGCTGTTAGGCTCAACTCGCTACCTTGTCTGTCCATTTTGTGCCCTGCCAACCGGCGGGTCTGGGCCGCGAGTGCCATGCTCCGCTTACTCCCCCATCGGCCTACTTACCCTGCCGTAAGGCATCCACAGGTAAGTAGCCTTTCTCCGGCACACCGCCCACCGGTGTGCCTCCTTTACCAACCAACGTGCCCCTTTTATCGCCACGCCGCCTGAGGGGCTTACGTCGCCAGGCGGCTCCCCCCTTTCATTCTTTGGGTTTTGCTCCTTCTCATCTTTTCGGTGCCGTCATTGGTTACCTTTCATCTTCACCAGAGCACCTCAGCGTCCCGGCCGTCAGACCTCCCAAGGACCACTGATTTTGCTGCACCGTCCTTGTGACAGCCTACTTGCCACTTTTATTCTTCACTGACGCAGCCTGAATGTGCTGTGTTCGGCTTCGATTAACGTATGCCTCCCAGATCCTTTAGGTAAATGGTATAAAATGTTGCTGGCTTGGCGGCATGGGTGGTACCAAGAGTTCAGACACTCGGCCATAGAACTGAAACAGTCAAAATCCCTCAACACCATGCTTCCCAGACCTGTTGGCACACAGAGAGCTGGGGCAAGTCCCCTATCTCTTCCCTCTGCCCATAGCCTGTAAAACGTTTCACAAAGGATAAGAAGAAGGTGAGGTCTGAGTCCCCAGTTTTGGTGTCAGGTCATCCACTTCTCCTTGATTCGCTGCTGTCATAGTGTGGCAGATTCAGCCAAAATAATTAATTAAAGTAAGGTCTAGGACTGAAAAATTAGTGTTCTTGAGACCTGGGATCAAATGCAGCATTATTGTAAGAATATATATTTTGAGGCTTGTAATTCTAGTTGAAATGGTAGGAAAAACAGTTTTTCTGCTTCTTACAATGCAGAAATTATGATTAATGGAAGCATTGTAAATCCTCTTGAATGTAAACATTGACAACTACTCTATGGCCATTCACCTTAAACAACATAGGTCTTCAAGCAGAAAATGCCACATACCACAGAGAATGCTAAAGTCCTCATGTACAAATCTCTTTTGTGGTCACAGATATACAGGCAATGCGATTACTACATAAAGGCTTTTCATAATGTACAACGGCCGTCTTATGAGCTGGACAGGTCTTTCCGACTGGTAAAAAGACTTTTGTTATGCAGTATGAATCACAAATAGGAAAAGGCCTGAAGGGAATGTCTCCTCCTATTTTGGGTTGGTATTGCACTGTATCAAAGAGTTTGACCACAACTGTGGTCATGATGCATTATAGTCAGTTACCGATCCTTGAGTTGGGGTGGTAATTGATTTATAAAGGAGAATCTCTACCTGGGATACAGCTTCAAATTTGCAAAACGTGTTGGTGGGCTGAGGGGGAGCAGGCAGTGGTCGAGAGGAGGCAGTGGTCCTCTGCACAATTTCCTGCTCCCACCAATGTCTTCCTACTCCAGAAACTTTTTTTGAAGCAGCACCTATTCCCTTAATGTATATGGGCTTCATAAAAAAAACATGTTTTAGTTTTGGGAAAACAGATGTAAGAATGCTGATTTGCTGTCCATTGTAGGCCACTAGCCCGAACTTCTCAAAGATTCACACAGGGTCATAAATTGTCACCAGCTTAATTAATATTTATTTGGGAGTCCCCCTGCAAATATGCACATTGCTATGAGATCTATTATTACATAAAATGCATTATAAATTGCATTCCCACTTTCAAACCAGTGGGTGTGCAAATTGCACTTCCCAGTTTGTTATTGGAAGTAGTAACCTTCAAGCTCCTCAATCTTGGGCCAGATATAAAAATCTATTTTGTAGTTGCAAAGCCTGATATTTTCCAAATCACAGGGTTTAAGATCGCAAAATGGATTTTGAAATGTTTCTAGCCTGCTTTGCCATTCAGAAAGATGTTCCTGAATCATAAAATGGGTTAGAAAAGGCACAACGGGTCACTCACTATTTGGAAGGAGCATATTTATGGCATCCCTACCAAACAATGACTCATTATGGTGTGTGTCCAAGTTTTGTCACTGAAATATGACTGGAAACCATTGAAAAGTTGCAGACGCCCGAGTTGGGGTTGTAACAAATTTACCAAAGGAAGGGATGCACTTGACACCCCTTCTCCTCTTGTGAATGTGAAAAAAAACAGTTGTTGGGCAGAAGACAACAGTGGACCGGAGATAACTCACAAACAAACTGATAATAAATTAAACTTTTCTATTTATATGCTGACCCATTCAATTAAGGATAATGGGGTACATTAAAAAAATGTTTATTTTATTTAAATACAATCACAAATATGGTGGTGCGCTGTCCCCAACAGGATACCATTCCTCTGATGGCCTCCAATCGTAGTGAGTCACTAATTGAGAAATACCTCATGAATGTTAATGAGTTTGGTTGGATAGCGACCAACTACGTTTCAGAATTCTGTAAACCAAACTATTCGTACATAGTTTGTTTTGCAAACTTCTTCTCCATTGCATTCCCAAACAGTTAGTGCTCAATTTGTGACCACATTTTGATTTTTTTTTTTTTTACATTCCTTTGACCACCCCACTGCATAATTCCTTGTACCTGTCGTTTTGCCCTTCTCTAAGTGTACCATTGGAAGATACAAGTGTCACAAAACAACCGGACCACTCCCTCAATTCAATTCAATTCAATTCAATTCATAAAGCTTTATTCGACACATATAAATGACCATAAAAGCATAAACAAAGAAGAGAAGAAAAGAAAAAAAGACAACAGTACATATTTACAAAGACATTGCAATTAAAACTTACAGTTATTAATTATAGTTAATGGCTCATTAAGTAATACATATGGTCATTCATAAATATATAGAATGAATAATAAAATACATTAAAAACTCATACTTTTCCTGGAATTGATGCACTGATTTAAAAAGGTGGCAGTATAAAAACAAATATCTGCCGATTGCAGATTAAAAATTAAAGCCATGGCACGTTTAACTGTACGTATTCCGTATTTAACAAACAGAGGTTTCAAAAATACTATACGAAAACATGTATACAGTTTACAGAACAGCAGAAGGTGCACAGTGCTCTGTGTAGATACATTATCGCACCTACATGGCCCAATCGGGTGTTTCTTAATGTTTGGATGGGCTACTAAACAATGTGCCATCCCAAATCTTAGTCTGGTTAGCACAAATTTATGTGAATTCCTAGTCACCATAGTTAGGTATGATGGAAAACCCTCCATTAGATTGTATCTATTATAAAAAATGACGGAGAACAATGATCCGGCTATAGTTGCTCGTTTCCTTTCTGCATAAGTTAGAAATATACTTTTCATTTCTGATTTGGAGATCGTGGTTGCTGCACTAGGATTATTTAAAATATTCAGATTAAAAATGTCTGAAAAACAGACAACAACATATTTAACCCAGGGAATATCTCGATATTTATCCAAACGTAGGCAATCCTCAACAATAGTTCTGTTAAGTAGCTTCTCATCGCCAAGCCAAAAAGACCGCCAGATCATCAATGGTTTAAGTGATATCAAATCAGTTAAATAATTAATGGCTAATTCGCGATGGCTTAATTCAGTTGAGGCAGAGATGGGCAAAAACAGAAGCTTTTTTAAAAACATATTCTCCTCCAACTGCAAGTTGTCGGTACAGCTATATCCCCATACTCCTGCCCCATACAGAGCAATAGTCACACATCTAGCTTGGTAAATCTTGAGCATATCCCTGGTTCGACGATCCCCAACTTTGGCAGCAAATCTATAAATACCATAAGCATTTTTTGCCATTTTATTCCGGATGTTATTAAATTCATTGATCCATTTCCTGTCGTTAGAGAAGGTAATACCTAGGTAACAGAATTTATCCACCTGTTGCACCTTTTCGCCGTCTATAAAAAAGGCATTTAACGTTTTGGCTTTAGCTCCGCAGGTCATGGTATGCGTTTTTCCCTTATTAATTACTAGTTTTCTATCTTTAATAAAGGAGGAAAAACTATCCATTAGTCGTTGTAATCCAACAGGTGTTCGAGAGAGTAAAACAGCATCGTCGGCATATAGTAACACCGGCACCGGAACACCGTTGATCTGAGGAGCATCAGCATTAACCTTTTTTAAAATATCATCAATTCCATTAATAAATAAAATAAATAAAAGAGGTGCCAAAACACAACCCTGTCTAATTCCTCGTGTAACACAGATTTTTGGAGTACATTCTCCTCTGGTTCCAAAACGTACGTTGGTTTTCAATTTCTCGTATAACCTAGCGAGGAAAAAGATTATGCCTTCTGGGGCTCCTAAATTTAACAGAGTTGGCCATAAAATGGAATGATCTACCATATCGAATGCGCTGCTCAGGTCAGCAAAACAAAGATACAGGGAACCGGGTTTCGCTTCAGTATACTTCCCGATCAGTAGATCAAGATTGATGCACTGGTCGAGCGTACCTCGTCCCTTCCTAAAACCATACTGGCTATCAGCCAGTATGCTATCCTGCTCAGCCCATTCCTCTAATCTTACTAACATCACTCTACTCATAACCTTGACTGAAGAGTCAAGGAGAGAGATCGGGCGGTAATTCTTAGCATCAGATCTACTTCCCTTTTTATGAATTGGCACAATGATTGATTCACCCCAAGTTACAGGGGCCTCGGCACACACGGCAACATTAAAAACAATGGTTAAAAGGGGGCCCCAGACATCTGGCGCAGCTTTATAAACGTCTATAGGCACCCCGTCCGGGCCCTGAGCTTTCCCTCCTTTGCTAGCCCGTATACCATATTTGACCTCACTAACGGATATATCCAAAGGCAGAGTAGGCCACTTATTGGGACTAGGATCATTGTCTTTATCAGAATCAAAAATGCTGGCGAAATGTGCAATCCAACCCTCACTAGAAACATTAGAAGTCAACTGTGGTGTTTTTTCATCCCTTAGAAAAGGCGAGTTGACCGTGGCCCAAAATAATGTACAATTTGATAATTCAGCAGCTTGGTTGAGGGAATCCCAAGCCTGTTGCTGCAGTTCACCCTTCCTCTGTTTGAGCACACATTTATATTCCATTCTTAATTTATTTACCAGTTTTTTGTCCCTGGTCCTCGCTGCTAAAGCCTGCTTGAGGCCAGTTAGTGCGGAAGTGCAAAGGTGATTAAACCATCTCGGTCCGTTCCTGCTTTGCCTACTATTGCGACTGATAAACTTGGCATCAATAGCTTTATTAATTTGGTTAAAACAATATAAAACCCTCTCAGAGTCAGAGCTATTTTTTAAAATAGAAGCAATGTCCAGCAGGCTCTCATTAATTATGGAGCTAGTTAAATCATCGGCTCTTTCACCAATCCATCTTAGCCTTACACCGTTAGTCCTATGTGGTTCTACATTAGAAATAATAATTCCCACATCCACCGAACTACCGGCCCAAAGGGTAGTGTCCAGAATAATACGGTTGTGGTCACTTAGGGTAGTTACTTCAATTCTTGGTGGATCACAGTAAGAACTAATATTAGAAGATGTGATCACATGGTCAATGACCGAGCTGGTGTGCCAATTTTTAAAAGTGGGAATGGGTAAACCATTAACATCTTTACAGCACTCCACTATTTCCAGGTCATAGCAGCCCATGAACTTATGCAGTGCTTCCCCATAACTATTATGTCCAAAATGCAGGACATCCCAGCCGGCACTGTTAGTAACCCCACAAACTCTTTGTGTAGACAAATCGCACAAAGTAGTATTGAAGTCCCCTACCCAGTAAGTCAAATACAACATTCTGTTCCAGACATAGATTTTCGACAGCGCCGGCTAAGTCTGTTACTACTTTGACCCGGGTAACATCAAAAATGTTATTATAATAGTTAATCAATAAAACATTATGGTCTTTGTCATCCACAAGCCAGAGGATCTGCACAAGGTCCCCTACAGGTATATACTTTTTAACCACAATAGGACGACAGATCGTTAGAAGTATAAGGAGACCGCCTTTCGCTCTGCCTATACCACCTCCCAACGCAGGTAAATTGTAAGAAACGAATCCCTCATAGTTAACTTCATCTTTACACCATGTTTCTTGAAGACATAAAATGTCATGGGCATTAACAAACGTTAACCATCCTGGATCCCTCTCCTTCGATTTCAGCCCTGCCACATTCCAACAAACAATAGTAATAGTATCCTTACCCCTAACACAATTACTATCAGGCACCATACCATTGTTTCGTCCCCAATTCGCATTCTGGTTTGAATTGCTTATGTCCCCACAATCGGGCGGTGCCCTTATATCCACCGCCAATTCAATTTCTGTGTTGTTGGGCATCTCTTGGGCCATGGTATTGTCTATACCAATATCCACACAGGGAATAATAATCACCTGGGGTAAGAACTGCCCTCCCTCATTAAGTCAATCATTTGCATCCAGAGATCTTAGGGGTTGAAACCGGTTTTGCATTGAGATATCAGGGTATAGCCTGTGTGTAGCAGGGCATAACCTACTTCCTCTACTCCCATAAGGGGCATTATTATGATGGCTGTAAAAGAAAGCAAGCGAGCGGGCACACACATTATTATCAGTAATTGGTAATGAGGCAGCTCTTAATAATACAGTGGCAGCATGTTGAGGGTGTTTAAAGTTTATAATGACACAGTCACCACTAAAACTTTTCTTAGAGCTCCCTATCCAGTTTACCCTTCTGGTAGTCAGAACTTGATCTGAGAGTTCAGTTGGGAATCCACAATGCCTGTGCATCCAGGAAACGGTTTTATTTTTTAAAGACTCGTGGGTTTCCTGATGATTCCCCTTTACAACAGGGGGAACATTAGCTAAAACTACCACATATGGTGCGCAGTCAGGAGGGAGATTAATGGCGCGCCTTCGCCTTACCTCAGTCCAATCCTCTTTTCTATCAGGTATTAAAACAACCTGGCTATCATTACAGGCTAAGGACTGTGCTGTCGGGTAGTTCTGTACAACACTCCTACTAATATCTAAACCTGTAACATCACCGGGAGGAGCAACCTGAGTATCATGATTTCTTATTGTTATTGGGGCTGACACACTATCTGCTTCCACCGGTGTTTTTTTGAGGAGATCGCCTAATCTATTAACCTCCGCGGTTAGCTGATCAATTTTTACCATAAGAGGTTTGACAATACCCTTAATCTTTAAGTCAATAATACTTACTAAGTTTTTTATTTTTTCTGCATCTAGTTTAACGTCGTCGATATTTGCCGTATTATCCTCATCCTTATCTGGATTCTTGAGGGGGCTAACTAATCTTTTTTTTGCGGGCCGAGCAACCCCACGTTTAGTCTGGATCTTTCTACATGCTCTAACCACTCTAGGTAGTGGGGTAGGTGGATGTTGCACTATGGGATCAGTAGAAACCTCTAGATCGGCTAAGGTAGAAGTATTCTGCATAATCATTTCCCTATCAGGAACACCGGAATTAGTGCAGACACTACTACTGTCATCCAGAGCCAATGGAGCAGGTGAAAGTTGCACACTAGATAATGGGGGGGGGGCTGCTAAGCCCTAGGGATTGTCTCCTCTCGCAATTAATTTTACTAACAATCTTCACTAAATAATTATCCAATGTCTGGGGTACAGAGGGGACTTTTTGCTTTGACATGCTTAACAGTCATAAATTATCACTTTAAAATCAAATAAGGCTTTCCAAATTACACACGAATAATAAGATAATAAGATAATAAGGGCTGCTTGAAAACAAAATGTAATATACACAACCTACATACAGTCCCCAAAAAAAAAACACCTCGTCACTGTCTCACTTCCCCTGCTCGGAGCCCGCGATCCTCGCAGCCGGCGTCGTGTAAATCAAAGTCTGAGTTCGCAACTCTCTTATCCTAAGGTAGGGCTCAGTTGACGGTGCTAGTAAACACGAATTGCGGCAATGGAATCCGTGGTATCAGAAGTATAGCTGCGTGAGTGTGAATTCAAAGAAAGTTCCGCTCTTACTACGTGTGTGTGAGCACTGCAGAGTTGGACCCAAAGAACCCAACGACTTTGTATGCTTCACTCCTTCTGGAGCAGGTAAGACTTCTTTCAGCCCGAGGGAGGCTCGCTTCTGTAGCCTCTTGAGAAATGTACTGCTAGGTGAGCTTTTCCTGGATGTAGCCCGTGAATCTGGAATAATCCAATACTGTCACACACAGGGATGCCGGCTGTTTTCAGCCGCTGAACTCTGAAGTATATGTGCTCAGTTGTCCTTTAGAATGGGAAACCCCTAGACTATTCCCTCACTGTGCACTGAAAACAGCTAGGACGGAGCCGAGAAACAGTAATGGAGCGCTGCACGGTAATCCAGCTGGTGCAAATGAGGAGAATGACACAAACGTGTAGATGAAGAGAAGCGGCCGCACACGTTACCGTGGGGGGAAAGTCTGTCTGTTTCCAGGTTGTTGCCGCTGGAGAACTGTCCGTCTTGTTTGTCCTTGGTTGTTTCGGTCCTGTCTCTGTGCCCCCGGGTACCCAGCGGGGCAGCTCCGAGGCTGCGCTCTCCCCTCCCCGCCCGGCCCCGTCAGAGTGTGACTGGGATAACGCGTTGCTTCTGCGCTCTCCGGGCAGCTCGTGGCCGCCGCGCGCACGGGGGCGGCCCTGGAAGAGCAATGACGCGTAACGTCTCCAGAGAACCGTAACTGCGAGGGTACCGGGCAGCAATCCGGGAGGAGGAGCAGTGTTTGCGGTCCGGGGCCCGGAGCCCACGCTGGAGCGGAACCGCCCGGGGACAGAGCAGCTGAGAGGGAAACGCGGCTCAACTCCCGCGAGGACCACTCCCTCATCAGTGTTCCTAACCCTGCATAATTGAAAGCTCTTGTTCGACTCTATCAGTGGTACCTGGGAGCATTAGGCTCTGAACCACTGGTAAATGTGAGTACCATTGAAATGTAGGATCTGGCAAGTATTAGGATTCAGCATGGGGACTCCGAGGGTGTGGATTCAAGTGATATACAAAAACAATACATATAGGCAAATTGATAAATAGGCAGGTGGGTAAAAAAGCTGTTCTGTAATAAATGGCTGATTTTTTTGACTCGGATAAATGATCGGCTCTCTAGAATTTGTTTTATTCCTGCATTTGGATTTAAATGTAACAGGCCTCTTAGGCAACATTGACAATGGATGCTTTTGTTGTAATGAACACATATCTAAAGTACTGCTCCTCTGTTGACATTTTTCATTTGTAGCTCAATATGGGTTATTTTAGGAAATTATATATTTTTATATTTTTGTAAATCATTGGTTAGTAATTATTTGGTATGATTTAATTCCCTTTTATAATATATATTTAATTTTGAGGTTTGCATTGTTAAATTAAAAACGCATCGCAAACACTTACCTAGAAATACATTTCAGTGCTGCTTGGCAAAAAGCCAGTGGAAAAGGTCGAGCTACTGATAAAAAAGGTTTCCAAAGGACTTTAGGTAATCTATTATGCTTTGCAGGTTTTATAATTAAAATGGAGGTCAGACGTGTGATGTACAAAAGACTTTCCTTTTTGAAAAGGCTGCACATTGCCAATAACACAATCTCAAATCAAGATGTACGTTTCAGTCAAAGTTGGGATTTTGAATCAGTGCACGCACAGGTGAGTTGTAAGGAAGACGGAGCTGCAAGGAATTAGCTTCTTGGCCATGGGATGAAGTGTGTAATAAAGTATGGGAACTTTGAGCCTGAGTGCAAGGTGGGCGGGGTCAATACGTGTGGGGGGCAGGGCCAATGTTGTGGCTAAAAAGAATAAAATACAGTGTCATTATTTTTTGGGGCTTTCCACTTCAGGCATATACATATAAAATATAATGCACGCACATTAAATGAAAAATAAATGCAAGTTAAAGTTTTCTATAGGACATTTACTCTTACACTATGAAAGCTCATTTGGCTACTGGGTTCACTGCAGTTTCCTGGCCATGAAACCAGGTAATCAGAGAAATAAGGGCCAGATTTAATGGAAAATGATGAGGCACAGCACTGTACCAAATTGGATAGCGTCTTGCACCTTCCATTTCAAAATCCAGGGATGCGCCATATTTACTAGAATATGGCACACCCCTGCATTTTGCCCTGCACTGGTGTTAAATTTGCTGCAGTGAGCCAATGATGCCACCCTTGTACTGTAGTGCAAGGATGGCTGCGTTGAGGGAGAGATTATTTTTGTGCAGGAACCAGCACTTTCCTGAACAAACACAATCTTAAATGGTGTTTTGCTCTTTCTATGTGTGCTGCAAAATGCAGCACACATAGAAAGAGCAAAAAACGAGGAGGACTGAAAGCATTTCTCCTTGTTGGGCAACTCTAACGCCACGTCTAGGGTGCCGTTAGATTTTGTCGCTGCCTCAGGTTTACAAAAACTCATAAATCTGAGGCAGCATCAAAATTCAATGGATGTTGCTGTGGCACGCCCACAGCAACACCTATTGCACGCCCCTTCCACGCTAAGTGCTGCGTGTGAAGGGGCCTAATTTACAAGGTGATGTTAAGCCACAAAAAGTGGCTTAACGCCACCTTGTAAATACTGTGTGGGGCATAGCACCACCGGAGTGTCATGAAAAGTGACTCTGCAGTGGCGCTAGGGGCTCTTAAATATGCCCCATAATCCTGGTTAGCAAGGAGGGGAATTGTTACATGTTTATATATATGTGTCTATTCCCCACCATGTTTATAAGGCCCCAGCATCCCAGATAAAAAGCACTGTGAATCTGCCAGTCAATAATTTAAAATTGTATTACACACAATATAAGAAAGGCTACTGCAAATATGCAAAGACATTTAGGCTCACATTTATGGCTTTTGATGCAGGCCAGTGCAACAAATCACTTTGCTTGCTGCCCTGTGTCAAAGGGAAAGGGTAGGAATGTGCCGGATCTATGCAATACTGTGCATTCCTGTCCTTTTCCACTGCTCTGGTGGCAATTTTGCTGTCTAGTACCGACACAGGCACCCTTGCACAATGGAGCACGGGAGTCTGCGTTGTAGGCAGGATTGTTTTTGTGCAGGTAAGGTTCTGGAGCAGCCCCAGGTTTGTAAGTGCTTGTAAATCTGAGGATGCATTAAATTCCATGGGTGTTGAATGGGAACACCCACCACATTGCCCATGAATTGTTTCCCTTGCGCAGAGTAAGGTAACACTGCTGCCTTGCTTTACTCCATATCTATGAGGCCATCCACAGCCATGCAAAGTAGCTTTGCGTGGCCTCATAAACATGAGTCCAAGGTTTGTCCCATCATTGCATCACAAAAAGTAACACAACTGCGGTGCAAGGGGTTCGTAAATATGCACCACAGTGCTTAAGATAAAGTGCTTTAAAAATATAAATATACATTTTTAGTTAAATGCAAGCAGACTACACGTAATGGAATCATTGTTAAACGTTTCTATCAAAAGGGTACACTCCAAAACTCCACTGATAAAACCCTTGCATTACCTCTCAAAAATAATAAATCTCCCTCACATGGCACTGTCAATTAAAACACTATCCTAGCTCTCAAACACTTTTTAAATTGTCAGATTAAAAAATTGCTTGCATTTACGTTTCTTTCAAGTAGCTAACATTCACTCTGGTGAGAAGGCCTATTCCTTCTATTACTATCTGCTTCCTTCCCTTTCATCCAGATGCACCTCATGGCCCGTTTTACCCACTCTGTAGCGGTTATTTTTTTAAAATAAAAAAGTAGGGAAACTATTTTTGTAAACATGTAAAAAGAGTGTGAACGTCATTCCTAATGGATCCCATCTAGTTCGTCCACTGTCCCTGCTCCTCCTTTCAGTTTGACATAATATTGCTGAGCCAACAGGGGTATATCTTGTATTTTTGTCTTTTAATGTAATGCCTATGTCTGTCAGTGATTTTTTTCAAATAAGGATGAGCATATTTTTTTCAAGAAAGTTATAGAAAATCACATGCAATGTTGTGAAGTGCACTTGCTAGCATCTTGTGTGAAAGTTTGAATGACAGAATTTTGAGAACAACATTGTGATATTAGAATTTAATTTAAAAAATATTGTGCACAAAAATATTGTGTGTGCATATTTTGTGTTTTCTGCTGCTTTTGAAAAAAACTAAATTTATAAATGAAATAACTTATCACCCTATCCTCTACAAACACAAAAACCTGTTACTAAATTATAAATTAGTAATTAAATTATAGAAAATTAAAATAAGGCATTAATTATCACACAATACAATTAAATAACTGAAATAATTGAAATAACAAACTACACAAAAATCAAAACAATTAATACACTAATAAAAGCTCAAACTAATGAGAAATATTATACATTAATTTTGTTTAAAAAACATTTATGCAAATATTACATAGTTATGCAGATATTACATAGTTCAAACTAATATATCCAATTCTATTTAAAAAAATGATACTATATTCATAAAGAATATATGAATATATATATATATATATATATATAAAAGCCGAGCTAGATAGTGACAAAGTCTTTTGCCATTTGTACAGCAAAGTCTTTAAGCATAGGTTTAACACAGTGTCAACCTTGCCGAGCTGTAAAATGATAAAAAACATTTACCACTCCAAGCACAGTATTACAGCTTTGGACTGGTAAAATACATTCAAAGCAAACCTGGAATGAGTAAAAGCAAACCCTGACACGTGTTTCGCTCTCATTAGAGCTTGTTAGAGAGGTTTAGCTTTGTCCAGACACAAGGGAGCACCCAGTATAAGTCAAAACAAATCCCTTTCAGGGTTAAAGTGACGCATAAATTATGCAAAAAAAAGAATAGAGAACTCTGGGCAGTTCCCAAGTTTAGGTGGAGAGCAGCTCTAGTAAGGAGCACCCTGCAACACCTGCAACACTCTAGATTTGCTCACCTCAAATGTCTTTTTATCTAGCAAAGTCCTCAAGCATAGGATCAGCACACTGCTATCCACGCCGAGCTAGATAGTGACAAAGTCTTTTGCCATTTGTACAGCAAAGTCTTTAAGCATATATATTCTTATCTTCCATATTCTTACAGATTTTTGACTTGATTTGATGACATTTTTGACATGATATTCTTGTGACTTCTTATCGTGTCTCATGTGTAAGAAGGGAAGGAACACACGTGCTACTTTACATTTAAAGGTCATACAAGATGCCACCAGGACACAGGATCGGGGAGACATCTTGAATCAGCCAGCCAAAGGAAAATATGAGAAATTTAGTAAAATTCAGGAAACATGCATTCAGGAATTTCGTGGGAAGAAAATGTTTCACACTGCTCTATTTTCAAGTGTGTGACCATTTCCAACTTTACTTGTAGGTTCCATTATCTTTCATGTGCTAACATGTTACACAGAGTGATATATTACTTCTGCAAATTGCCCAACAGAAGTGTTGTTGGGTAAACTGGCTGCAATTAATAACAATGCACACTTTAAGTTGCTTACATCATTTCTTACTCAGCTCTTTTTGAGAATGCATTGCTATATAGCAGTTTCAATCCAGAGGCAGATGCAGACATTTTTATTTAGGAAAAACAGTAAATATTGTGTAAATCAGAGCCTGTTCAAGGCAGTGCTTAATTTGTAAATAAAAACGTGCCTGCGCCCAAACCTCTTCTCTGAAACAGGTGATTGCTGCACTTAAATGTTCAATGATAGAATACTGAGGCATAATCCTAAAACCATCTTGGGCCTCTTTAATCTATTTACTGCTACTCCCTGTCCCTTCAGCTCACTCTTGCAGCTTTTTGCTTTTCCCCTTTGTGACGCTTTTTCGTTTTTCTCTGCCTGCATCTTTCCCATATTTCTCTTTTGCTCGCAGTAAATGCTTGAGGCAGAAAAATAAGTGCCGGCCCTCAAAAATAAGTGCTGGTGCTCCTTACCGGAAACAACACACACACATTAAGCACTGGTTCAAGGTTGTATGTAGCAGCATAGAGCCTTCAAACTTTACATACTTATGCATGCCATGGTTTTTTCTTTAAAATTTTCAGACTTGTAGTCCCGACTCATAATGACTTAAGTAGGGCAACATATTCCAAATTTCAAGGGAAAAACCTGGACAGGATGAGCATGAACTAAAGAAACACGAGTGGTCGGGTGGCACGGATTTTCATTCTTTCTTGACCAATTTCAATGGAGTCTCAAAAAACCTGATCAGATGAGCTTGGATACACGCGTCCGCATTATTAAGTGAGGTTTATGGAAAGACTTGTTTTGAAAGACCATCCCAAGCTACTCCTTAAACCATATAGGATGTTAGAAAATACATGGTAGACTGTCCAGGTTTCTGCTGCCCCATGTGACACGTTCCGGTAGTTCTGCCAACCAGTTACAGATCCCATAGTAGGACAGTCTGATACCTGCAGTCATGTATTTATAACGATAAAAGTAAAACTACAAAAAGCATACTGCAAGCCAATGTAACAAAAAAGGCAAAGAGTTGCTGAAGAAAATCAAATCAAACAACAGACAACTTATAAATCTCTTAAAGAGAGGAATATTTTCCAAGAAGTTAATTTTGTGATCAAATTTGTGTTTGTATTTAGATTTTACAAAATATTTGAAAACATTATCTGAAACATTCGTCAGAATCTGAATGTTTTCATCTCTAGTTTGTAGCTGTTGTGACATTTAAGTAAATGGGTGATTTTCTACAACAGATCTCCAGGTACCTCTAATGTTGCATTTCAAGTTGATGTACAGATTGCAAATCATGTGATATGTTTAAAAACAACTGATTTGTGAACAAGGACTACAGTACAATTGTTTGCGTCTCAGAAAGTTGGGAACATAGTTCAGTGAATGATGCTCTGGCTCCATAGGTCTTTGTGAAACCTACAGCTGTGAAAACTACAGTCCACAGACTAGAAAACAAGCGGCGCGGGCTGGCTCAGCCTTTCCTCCTTCCACGGGTAATAAAATGACTACCACTGAAAATGTGTTTGCTGTATAAATAGTCATGCATACGTTTATGTTAGAATAACCCCTTGAGCCAGGACCCCTTCATATCAAGTAAACTCACACATATCATCCTGTTCCTACCTCCCTCACTTCAGTAACCCTAAAATTGCTGCTGCTGCTATGAAACTGGGCCAAGTAAGATTATCTTGCAAAAGCTGGATTAACTCGTTCCTGCAGTTCCTGTGGCTTGAATTTGTTTAATCCCTAAAATACGATACTCAGGCATAGTTCTTTACATTTGTTTGTTGTGAGAGGGAGGGAAGAATGTAAATGTCCCCCTTAGCTTAATCCACTGCTATATTATTTAGTTCTCCTTTCCTTATATATATAGATGTTGATTCACAATTTTGTTTATATTTTTGCCCAGCTGCGTCACAATCCAGGAGTGTGCATCTTAAGGACCAGATTTATCAAGGCTTTGCTCAAGTGCAGTGTCACAAAAAATAAAGCAAACAGGCGTCTTAATTTGGAATGTACCTTCCAGGACAAATCTTGATTTGCGAGACAAAGTAGCTCCAAAGTAATTTAAAATAGAGTTTGTTTTCCCTACTTTGTGCTACTTTCCATCAAGAAGGCGTTCCAGGGATGGTACATTGGCATGCCCATGAAACCAAGCATTTTTTTTTGTCACAAAGCCCTGTCTACAAAAAATGTGGACAGAGGTTTTTATAAAAAATGTATCCCTCCATGCGGTAGGCCCAATGTTTGGGAAACATTTTCTCCTGTTAAAACCTTTCTAACTTTGCACGTTTTAAACCATGTCTAAGCATGGTATGTTGTACTGGGAGGGTACCTCCGGTAGAAAATCCATGCTAGACTTCACTTAGACACCCATGCACAATGATGAAAGGATGCATGCGTGGCCCAAGGCAGCCAAACCTGCATCAGTTTAGGGGTTGCCAATAACAATGTTATATCTTAGTAGATCTGGCTCTGACTTGCTGTCTCCCTTTCACGCAATCCTTTATAGCAGTTTTGGTTGCTGTGCTGCCTTGTGTGACTTGTAAGTAATTCTGCCTCTTTGTGATGTCTGTTGAGGGCAGCGGCAACATCATACCCCAGTTATGAGAATGCTGCTTGATTTGTTGGCTGCCTGTGAGTAATGGGGAAATGGCAGGAATTAGAGGCAAGATTGTCAAACAATCCAGTACTTTAAATAGCTGACAGGGGTAAGGCTGACCTCTGCTTAACTCATTGAGTCTCCTTTTCCACTCTCCTTTGATGAAGTACTCAGTGTTTGCTGCTCTAGTGCTTGTATACCTTACTTGCTCTGTACCTTCCTCTGCATGCAGACGACAGGCCACCTGCGTGTCACCTTTAAGAGAGACCTACACAGCTTTCCTAAATTAGTTGGAAAGCTCCCTAAAGAACTAGCCTCATCAACCTTACCTTTCACAATATAGTACACACCGGCATTGAATCCCCAACTCACCAGCTTGCTGCCTCTTTGTGAGAGTCCTTCTTCCCAACACTCGCTAGCAAGCTATCCAGATTTTGAGCCTTGTGCAGCTTGACGCCACATCACTGGAGCACTCTCCTACTACACATGAGAAACTCTCGTGGCACTTACATCTGGATTCTGATTCCTGGGGGATCCTGTGACCTCTATACCAGAGCTTATCTTTTGGCAGTGGTTGCGGATGGGATGAGTTTGATCAAGGCTAAACACTTCGGTATTTGGAAATCAAACTTACTTTTACAACGTAGGTGGGTGCATAAGGATTTTTGTTTACAAATGAAGCACTTTTCTACTACCAGTACCACATGGAAAGCTAATTACCTAGTGGTACTTGCTTGAATGTATTGTTAGATTTGTCTTACTCTCTTCCACACACTCCAAGCTCCCTTTCTTCCTATAGTGATATTGTCTTCCTTGACCTGCGTTGTGCTGTGCACCGCACTATTCTAGACTTGCATCGTGTTCCTGTTCAATATAAAATTAAGCAATTAAACGCACATAAGATCCCCATTTTCCCCAAATATCATATGTTATAGCCCTTTCAATGCATTGAACCTTCTGGAAAGCCCACAATTTCCTCTTGATGCAGATCCTTTCTGGCAAGGATGAAGACTCCACCTATTCCACCCATTCTCTATTCATTTCTCTGACAGCCCTCAAATCACTATAAGAATTTGTCGACAGACATCAAAAGTCCATTCTACCTCATTAGCCCTGCCACACCCCCTAAACTATTAAACATGTTTTTATGTATCATGTCAAGGTTGGAGGCCTCCCAATGAGATGCTTGCTCCATTCTACTTGTGCAATTAATTCACACAGCCTGAGGTGCTCGCAGTGCCCATGCTATGTAGGCGATTTTCACTAGGGCTCTCTTTATGAGTGGCCTTGAAATAAGGCTGGATAGTCCCCACCACTAGATTTACTAATACCGGGGGTACCAGTAACACCCTGGGTGGGGAAAATCTGACCCAAAATTTGTTGGACTCTAGATGTCCACTAAGAAATGAGCAGTTACCAGAGGAATCAGTATTTTCAGGTCTCATTTTCTTATTTTGGGCTGAACTTTCCAGAGATCTTTACTGCTTTTAGCTGCTATAATCTCTAGGTGAACTCTACGATCTAGGAAATCTGTGATATTTCAGCAGATGTCATTATTCCAACAGGATGGTAACTGCTCCTACTTACCCCTTTTAAATTACGAGGCCATTCAAATTAGGGCCTAAGTGTGCATTCCTACACCCCAGAACAAAAGTGCTCGCTAAATTGTGATGTGTCAGCTTTGCATAGATTTATTTGTGGAAAGCAAGTCTAAAATTCTAAATTGTACAAAAATAGCACTAGCGGGATAATGAACTGTGTGTATCAGACATTTGGGCACCAGAATGTCTCTAAATGTGTAATTTGGCTTTATATCCAACAGTCTAAGACTCACCCAATCATGCTAAGTGGTTGCTTTCTGGACAGAGAGTTCCCTCATCAGCTGGAAATTTATCTGAGTTGATGATTTTGCTACTAAAATGTATTTACAACCTACAGGATACATGTTTGAATGCCACCAATTCAACCACAGACTTTGATGACTTCTTGGGTCAAAAAAGGAAGATTAAAGTTATTTATATAAAACAACAGTTGACCAATGCTTCAAAGCAACACAACTGTGATGGCAAGATCATATTAGAACTACTACTTATAAGAATGTGATCACTAAAGTTTGTACCTTACCCTACTTTTGTGTTTTTATTATAAGGTATTTACAGGTACAGTCCCTTGCCGTTTGTCTGGTGAAAAAACCTTTTAGCTTCAAACCTTTGAAAGGAACACAATACTCTTAATATAGTCATAATAATACAAAATAATTCACTGTATTTTGGTCGAAAGTGAGAGTTGCTGAAAAACCTTTGGTTGATTCAACTATAAGAAATGGATAACGTGGAAAATTGTGGGCTTTCTGTCTAATTAAACAAAAAAAGACACATTGACAAATACAGACAGTAGCCCCTTCTTGACCAATTGTCTTGCCAGTGCTTTAAGATGACGCTGTGCAGCACTGGTAAAAGAAAAATGTTTTTTGCTGAAGCTGTGCCGCTTTCAACATATGCTATACACTTGGAGGATATCACGCATTCCTCAGAACCTGGTTAAACAACAGTATAGAGGATATGGCTTCATGGGATCTATGTTGAAAGTTTACATAGCATTACATTTGAGAATCCCTGTTCTTACGGTCCCCACACACGTCAACAGAAGGTTGTATACACATATGATGTAGCTTTCAGGGAGTCCACTCCTGGAGTTGCAGAAGCAAGGGCAAAGTAATTTTTTTGTTGAAGCCCAAAGTGTGCAGCTGGTGTTGTCCTTGTGATTTCAGTATCGAAGTGCAGGCCAGGGGTCAAGAAGGGCAGTCCTTCTTCCCCAGTGTCTTCTTCCAGCAGGGATCGTAAGGGTGGGTGCAGGACTGCCAAATGTATCCTTGCTTCTGGGGTGAACAGCACGGGGGCAGCTTTCCAATCACAGGCAAGCCACTACCCTCTTGGATGACCACTTCCTGGGAATCAAACCTAGGGAGCAACATTCCTTAAAAATTCAAAATGATAGAAACTGAATTTTGGATGTTAGGCCTGACTGAACCCACCCACTTGTGTGGCTAAATATCATTAACCTTCCCCTCTCCTGCCATCTCCTAATCTAATCAAAGAACACCTGGGTGTCTGGGTTTGCAGGAAATGGGGGAGGTCCTGAGCTGGTCCAAATGTCTTTCCCACTTTTGAGGACCGGTTTGGCTGCTCCCCCCATTCCTGCTTCACCATCTGCTGGGGCAGATCTCCTTCCCAGACACTTCCTTTGTGTTCAGCCAAGGCCACTTCACACCTCATCAAAGCAACCTGACCAGGCTGCCAGAGGTTGTCCAATGAGAGAAGGGCACTACAAAGCTGAAGTTGGTAACTTTTAGGTAGAGTTTTAATGCTCTTTCTCTGAACTAGTTACATAAAATCCAAACCTGGCAATTTGTGGGATTTATCATAACAATCAGTTTGATACCAAAATCTGAAATATATGGCTGCTATTGAGACTCTATTAATTAACATTTAGTCTCCCCATTTTAACCTATGGAGCCCATTCACTACAGGGAGGGAAAAACAAATGTGGCTATTGTACCTCACCAGGGTTTATAAAAACAAAATCAGGTCCCTACGTATGGTTACATAGTACCCAGCCCTATGGGCACTTAGTACACACCTTAGGGGTGACTTATACGTAAACATAAGGTAGTTTAAGACTTTGGGCATACTTTTAATTCTGAAGTTGAAAGTGCATAATACTTTAGTTTAAAAGCAGTTTAAAAGCAGCCAGCAAGGCAGGCCTGTCTTTAAAATGACACTGGGCACCTCAGCAGTGCTACGGGTGCACCACCTATAGTGGGGTCCCTAAACCTATATGCTCTACCTAACATAACCTAAATTGCATACTCATTTTACACAGAGCGCAGGCCCTGGGACTGGTTAGCAGTACTCAGGCACCATCAGAGTCAGGAAAACACCAACAAAAAGCGAAAAATGGGAGCAAAGTGTTAGGGGACTTCCTCAATCAGCCCAGTTTTCTCACACACATGAATAACACAAATCAATTTTCATTTGTAAAAGCATGTACACTGTCTTAAATCTCCTACTGTTGCTAAGAAAACAACATAACAGAGTAGGGTGCTCTGTGCGCAATGTTAAGAGTGCTGTTGAGAATCAGAGTGTTTGTGAATTGAAGAACAATATTAATAAAAGTTACTATAAATGTTTATAGGCTGTCCAAAATATCAATTCAAATTATTGATGACTGTTTTGATCGTCAGTTTCATGCTTTTTATAAAGCAGCCCACATAACTGATTCAATGATATTCGTTGATGTTTCGATACCACTGATTGATCATGAGTATTGTAACATACGCTGTGGGTCTTTCTCAGGAGAGAAATGGAGTCACCCTAATGTAGTTGGTGAGGATGTGTAAAAATTCCCGAAGGTCACCAAAAGGTGTCCCAGGTCGTAATAGGAAGGTATTAAAATTCTTTGTGTGTTGAATGAGTTAATCAAAGAGGCTCGAAATGGCAGCCTCTTCCTTTTGAACAAACGGTGTGAGGAATTCAAGTAAGAAAATGTTCATATCCGTGCGGGCACAGAAAAAAAACCTTCTGAAATTCATTGGTCTGGAACAACTCTCAGCCGTGCAGTGGAATGAATCATGTAAGTTGAAAACATTTAACATAGATCTGACAGAACCTTAGCCTTTATGCTGTGCAACTTCAGCAAGAAAACAGAAAAAGATATGTGAGGATGTGACACATAGTGACGTAAATCAGTAGGTGCCTGAAAGTGTGATGACATATGTGCAGGCATAAGTGGGCCTACTGAGAGGCATGGGCGCAATATTTTTTATTATTTACTGATCCAAGATGACGGGCACCTTTTAGAACAGTAAATAAAAAAGAATAATGTTTATCTTCTGCATGAAATCACGTTCTTAAAAGTGGAGCAGTCATGCAGTGAGTGCCAGCTGCCAGGCCCAGCATTTTTTTTTTTACTAACGTGAGCAGTGCAGGTGAAATGAGCGGCGAGATCACACAGTGGGAAGGAATAAATACAGCTATTTTTTTAAAAAGCCAAGGAGGAGGATGCAATGGACAGGGTGAGGTGGAGAGAGTAATATGGAACATGTTGGCAGTTGGGATGTGCATGGAACCAAAAACAGTGCCGGAAGTAGGGAGAGCAAGTGGGAGGAGTAGGAGGGATCAACACGGAGCAGTCTGGGAGAGAGGCTGGGATTTAAGGGGAAGGAAGCCACACATGAGGAAGAGATCCTGAAAACACAAGTACTTCCATAAAGTGTTCCGATTAAAAGAAAAAGTTAGTCTCCTTATCCCCTTCGCTGCCAGGCCTTTTCCCCCTCCTGTGCCAGGCCTTTTTTTGCCTATTTGGGGCAGTTCGCGCTTAGGCCCTCATAACTTTTTGTCCACATAAGCTAACCAAGCCAAATTTGCGTCCTTTTATTCCAACATCCTAGGGATTCTAGAGGTACCCAGACTTTGTGGTTTCCCCTGAAGGAGGCCAAGAAATTAGCCAAAATACAGTGAAAATTTCGTTTTTTTCAAAAAAATTGGAAAAAGTGGCTGCAGAAGAAGGCTTGTGGTTTTTCCCCTGAAAATGGCATCAACAAAGGGTTTGCGGTGCTAAACTCAGCAGCTTCCCAGCTTTCAGGAACAGGCAGACTTGAATCAGAGAACCCAATTTTTCAACACAATTTTGTCATTTTACTGGGACATACCCCATTTTTGCAATTTTTTGTGCTTTCAGCCTCCTTCCAGTCAGTGACAGAAATGGGCATGAAACCAATGCTGGATCCCAGAAACCTAAACATTTCTAGAAAGTAGACAAAATTCTGAATTCAGCAAGGGGTCATTTGTGTAGATCCTACAAGGGTTTCCTACAGAAAATAACAACTGAAAAAGAAAAATATTGAAATTGAGGTGAAAAAAACATCAATTTTTCTCTACGTTTTACTCTGTAACTTTTCCCTGCAATGTCAGATTATCGAAAGCAATATACCGTTACGTCTGCTGGACTCCTCTGGTTGCGGGGATATATAGGGCTTGTAGGTTCATCAAGAACCCGAGGAACCCGGAGCCAATAAATGAGCTGCACCCTGCAGTGCGTTTTCATTCTATACCGGGTATACAGCAATTCATTTGCTGAAATATAAAGAGTAAAAAATTGCTATCAAGAAAACCTTTGTATTTCCAAAAAGGGCACAAGATAAGGTGTTGAGGAGCAGTGGTTACTTGCACATCTCTGAATTCCGGGGTGACCATACTAGCATGTGAATTACAGGGCATTTCTCAAATAGATGTCTTTTTTACACGCTCTCCTATATTTGGAAGGAAAAAATGTAGAGAAAGACAAGGGGCAATAACACTTGTTTTGCTAATCTATGTTCCCCCAAGTCTCCCGATAAAAATGATACCTCACTTGTGTGGGTAGGCCTAGCGCCCGCGACAGGAAACGCCCCAAAACGCAAAGTGGACACATCCCATTTTTTGGAAAGAAAACAGAGGTGTTTTTTGCAAAGTGCCTACCTGTAGATTTTGGCCTCTAGCTCAGCCGGCACCTAGGGAAACTTACCAAACCTGTGCATTTCTGAAAACTAGAGACCTAGGGGAATCCAAGATGGGGTGACTTGTGGGGCTCGGACCAGGTTCTGTTACCCAGAATCCTTTGCAAACCTCAAAATTTGGCTAAAAAAACACATGTTCCTCACATTTCTGTGGCAGAAAGTTCTGGAATCTGAGAGGAGCCACAAATTTCCTTCCACCCAGCGTTCCCCCAAGACTCCCGATAAAAATGATACCTCACTTGTGTGGGTAGGCCTAGCGCCCGCGACAGGAAACACCCCAAAGCGCAACGTGGACACATCCAATTTTTTGAAAGAAAACAGAGGTGATTTTTGCGAAGTGCCTACCTGTAGATTTTGGCCTCTAGCTCAGCCGGCACCTAGGGAAACCTACCAAACCTGTGCATTTCTGAAAACTAGAGACCTAGGGGAATCCAAGATGGGGTGACTTGTGGGGCTCGGACCAGGTTCTGTTACCCAGAATCCTTTGCAAACCTCAAAATTTGGCTAAAAAAACACATGTTCCTCACATTTCTGTGGCAGAAAGTTCTGAAATCTGAGAGGATCCACAAATTTCCTTCCACCCAGCGTTCCCCCAAGTCTCCCGATAAAAATGATACCTCACTTGTGTGGGTAGGCCTAGCGCCCGCGACAGCAAACGCCCCAAAGCGCAACGTGGACACATCCAATTTTTTAAAAGAAAACAGAGGTGTTTTTTGCGAAGTGCCTACCTGTAGATTTTGGCCTCTAGCTCAGCCAGCACCTAGGGAAACCTACCAAACCTGGGCATTTATGAAAACTAGAGACCTAGGGGAATCCAAGATGGGGTGACTTGTGGGGCTCGGACCAGGTTCTGTTACCCAGAATCCTTTGCAAACCTCAAAATTTGGCTAAAAAAACACATGTTCCTCACATTTCTGTGGCAGAAAGTTCTGGAATCTGAGAGGAGCCACAAATTCCCTTCCACCCAGCGTTCCCCCAAGTCTCCCGATAAAAATGATACCTCACTTGTGTGGGTAGGACTAGCGCCCACGAAAGGAAATGGCCCAAAACACAACGTGGACACATCACATTTTTTCATAGAAAACAGTGCCTACCTGTGGATTTTGGCCTGTAGCTCAGCCGGCACCTGGGGAAAGCTAGCAAACCAGCGCATTTGTGAAAACTAGAAACCCAGGGGAATCCAAGATGGGGTGACTTGCGGGGCTCTGACCAGGTTATGTTACCCAGAATCCTTTGCAAACATTAAAATTTGGCCAAAAAAACACTTTTTCCTCTCATTTCGGTGACAGAAAGTTCTGGAATCTGAGAGGAGCCACAAATTTCCTTCCACCCAGCATTCCCCTAAGTCTCTCGATAAGGAAATGGCTCAAAACACAACGTGGACACAACATATTTTTTCACAGAAAACAGAGGTGTTTTTTGCAAAGTGCCTACCTGTGGAGTTTGGCCTCTAGCTCAGCCGGCCCCAGGGGGGGGGCAGAAATGCCCTAAAATAAATTTGACCACCCCACCCACCCCCAAACCCCCCCTGCCCGGGAGCGACCCTTGCCTACGGGGTCGCTCCCCCTGCGTGACATTGGCGCCAAAAAACAAATCCCTGGTGCCTAGTGGTTCTTGCCCCCTTGGGGGCAGATTGACCTAAAATCGACCAATCTGCCCCCAAGGGGGGCAGAAATGGTCTAAATACAATTTGCCCCCCAGGGGAGCGACCCTTGCCTGATGGGTTGCTCCCCATCTCTAAAAAAATAAAATACAAAAAATTGCCCTGGCGCCTAGAGGTTTCTGCCCCCCCTGGGGGCAGATCGGCCTAATAATAGGCCGATCTGCCCCCAGTGGGGGGCAGAAATGGCCTAAAGTAAATTTGCCCCCCCAACCCTCCCCCCCCTCCGGGAGTGACCCTTGCCTACGGGGTCGCTCCCCCTGTGTGACATTGGTGCCAAAAAACAAATCCCCGGTGCCTAGTGGTTTCTGCCCCCTTAGGGGCAGATTGACCTAAAATCGACCAATCTGCCCCCAAGGGGGGCAGAAATGGTCTGAATACAATTTGCCCCCCAGGGGAGCGACCCTTGCCTGATGGGTCGCTACCCATCTCTAAAAAAACAAACAAACAAAAAAAAAAAACACAAAAAAGAAATTGCCCTGGCGCCTAGAGGTTTCTGCCACCCTGGGGGCAGATCGGCCTATTATTAGGCCGATCTGCCCCCAGGGTGGCAGAAATGGCCTAAAATAAATTTGCCCCCACAACCCCCACCCCCCCCGGGAGCGACCCTTGCCTACGGGGTCGCTCCCCCTGCGTGACATTGGCGTCAAAAAACAAATACCAGGTGCCTAGTGGTTTCTGCCCCCTTGGGGGCAGATTTACCTAAAATCACCCAATCTGCCCCCAAGGGGGTCAGAAATGGTCCGATCTGCCCCCAGGGGGGCCAGAAATGGCCTAAAATAAATTTGCCCCCCAACCCCCCCGTGAGCGACCCTTGCCTACTGGGTCGCTCCCCCTGCGTGACATTGGCGCCAAAAAACAAATCCCCGGTGCCTAGTGGTTTCTGCCCTCCAGGGGGGTCAGAAATGGCCTAAAATAAATTTGCCCCCCCAGGGAGCGACCCTTGCCTAAGGGGTCGCTCCCTTTGCGTGAAATTCACGCAAAGAAAAAACTCCCTGGTGTCTAGTGGTTTCTGCCCCCAGAGGCAGATTGGCCTCATCAAAATAGGCTAATCTGCCCCCAAGGCAGAAATGGCCCAAATATAATTTTCCCCCAAGGGGAGCGACCCTTGCCTAAGGGATCGCTTCCCACCTAAAAAAAAAAAAAAAAACATTAAAAAAAAAAAAAATTATCCCTGGTGCCTAGAGATTTCTGCCCCCCCCTGGGGGCAGATCGGCCTAATAATAGACCGATCTGCCCGCAGGGGGGGCAGAAAAGGCCTTCCCGAAAAAATGACCCCCTGGGAGCGACCCTTGCCCAAGGGGTCGCTCCCTTATGTCAATTTCACAAAAAAAAACAAAAATCCCTGGTGTCTAGTGGGGTTTCAAAAGCCAGATTGCAAGCAATCCGGCTTTTGAAACCCTGGGAGAGACTTCAAAGGGAAGGAAATACATTTCCTTCCCTTTGAAGCCCCTCCGGGCCTCCCCCACGTGATTGAAAGAAGATGGGGGAGGCCCCTGTGACTAATCAGCGCACGCTCACGCGCTGACGTCACGGGGGGTGGGAGGGGTCGGGGTGGAAGGGGAAGGTCTTCTCCTTCCATCCCCGCCTTTGGGGGGAGGGGGGTGCATGGGGGGGGCGCGCTAGCGCGCCCCCAAGTTCCCCTGTGCCTTGGACGAGGTGACCTCGTCCAAGGCACAGGGGAACTGTAGCCTTGGACGAGGTGACCTCGTCCAAGGCACAGAAGCGGTTAAATGTGAACAGTGGAATGAAACAAGTCAGCCAATCAAAATATGGCAAAGAGGTTATGCTTCCAGTGATGGGGCAAACTCAAGAAAAGGAAGCCAAACCATTGAATAAACAGCAAGAAAATGAAAGTGACAATAAAGCCAACTAATGGTAACCAATGTGTGTGCTCCACACCCACTGAAAATGTATCTCTAATATATATATATATATATATATACATATAGGCCTATGTTTTGAGTGACAAGATTAGGTTATGGTAGTCTGTTTTCTGTGTCTACTACAACCCTATCTAGATAGGCCTGAATAAAAAACTGGACAGTAGTGTAGTGGATAGTGTGGGGAAAATAAAATAAAGATTTAGCAATAGCTTTAGCAAGCAGTGGAGTGATTTTGTGTTCGGTAGGAAGGAAGGAGACAAGAAAAAAGGGGCACATTTTCAGAAGGAAAAATAATCATTGGTGGTGCCAATTGATCTGACTTATAAATGAAAGTGCCTAGTGTGCCACTTATGGGTTTAGGCACCAATAGGTCATCACACATGTGCTTTGCCACTCATCTTTGCATTTACATATCCATTTATCCATCCACTGACTTATTGCATTCTTTCTCTGACACAATTGCAATATAATACACACAAGTTCAACAACAAAGACACAATAAAGTACAAAAATACAAGCAGCAAAAAGAAAGGAGGACATATGCTTGCAAATTGAAAGTAAACATATCAGTAAGTGCCCATCTTGCAGGCATATTGTAGTCCTATTGTAATAGTTTATCATTGTTTTGAAGTTCTAGAATGGTGCCACATTACGAATCAATGTGCTAGTAATCTTGGAATGGCAAAGCAATGATACACTATTGACAACAGCATGCCATCATGGTCTCCCGGTTTAGAGGAAGTGGCTATGTGGGATGCAGCACATTATAAATGAAATGAGAGGCAAGCAAGTGACCCTTTAACACTGCCTTGAGAGCTGTAGTTTCACCTTTAGAAATATAAATAAATGTTAAAATAAAAAGAGGGTAAGGCAAGAAATGAAAGTGGAACTTTAACAGGGAAAAAATAAAAATTGAAAAATAAAGAACTGGCCAAGCAGCCCAGACACTGAAGCACACTCAATTTGAGGTGACCAGAAATTATTGTCAGAAAATGTTTTCATTAACAGTGCAAGAGAGCCAATGACTAAGGTAGACTAAACCCTTATGCCATGAATTACCTTATCATGAATGAAAGCAGAGTCTAAATGACACTCAGACAACAGACCAATGGCATAGCAGAGTTGATCCAAAGGCCCTCTCTCTACCTATATGTTTGTAGATCTCTCTCTCTCTCTCTCTCTCTCTTTCTCTTTCTAGATATATATATACAGACATGGATGTATATGATCCTGTCTGACAGCTAGGAAAAGGTTCTAGCAAGAATATTACAGTGCAAATCTCCTCCTGCTAAGGAAACACATAGATAGTAACCAACACCAAAAAAAAACTCCCTACAAAGGTAATTTGTGACATTTAATTTTACAGAATACCTGTCTGTAGGATTAATACAGAGTAATAACAATCCACACCCTTAAATACCTTTTAACTTTACGATATGTGTTTAAGAATCAATATATCAACCCTACTGCGTTAATCATAACTTCTAATAAACAGACCAAATCTATGGTACCCGAAATATTTTTCCTAGTTATCCAATTAAGTCTCAAGCTGTTTTAACTGGTTTGTCACTATCGCCAACCCAATCCTACTTTGTTAGTTATAAGCAATTCCCAACCAGAAGTCACACCACGTCAGCTGGTGCCCTTGACTTGCTGCGAACTCTTTCAAGATTTAAGTAAATATATAATAGTTACTTTTAAATACTTACACCCTTTTTAGTATCCAAAAATACAGAGAAGTGATTATGTGGCAGAAGAAGTTAATGAATTGAGTTATTATCAGAAAAGACACAAAATAAACAATGCATCATGTACTGTCAAATGTCACTAGCTTTGCCGTACTTTTAAATCTATATAGTAATAGCCACCTCATCCTATACATTTGCTAGACCGCGTCCCATAGACTTTTTTAATGAAACTGAGCTTGATGTGTTGCTTTGGGTTTTGTCCAAATAGCACATTACTGAATTCCGGGTCTCTATTATAAGACATTTATCACCTCCTTGCTCATATTTCTTGCTCATGCTCTCTCACTTAGACAAACAGTATTCCATCAGATGCTGACGTTGACACCTCTGGATACATTCCAGTTGGAAGTGACAGCAGAAATGCCAAGAACTGTCAATTTATCAAAAAGTTTGGGCGTCCTTGAAAATATGAGGGAGCCGATCACATAGACTGAGTAGGATGCTGCTAATTGTTTTCAATACTTAATAGAGCGGGAGTGATATTTTACCCCATATTTGCACCATACCACAAAGGCAAGAAATGCAAGTGCTAGTTAGCCCTGGCACAGTTCTCTGTGCTTGATTTAATTAATAAAGTGCCAGTGCCCAGGTTTCTTCAGATGTCTGCTAGCATCACTGCCAAATGTCGAGGTTGTCGAATACCAAGTCTGTCTAGTTATGATTTCGCCTCCTGCCTCTTTCACCCACCAACATAGCCTCTTTGCCCCTTATCTCACTCGTACAGGTTGGTTTTCATCCATTGGCACTCTTTTAACATGGATTTTCCTAATTTCTCTTGCACCTTCCTTCCCACCTTTAATGTCTTTCTCTCTCTTGTTCTAGGCTGATGTCTGATTATTTAAAAGGGGTGCTGGTCTCAAGACAAAGGTCAGGTGGGCTCCGTCTTCAATCACTGACTCAAATTAAGCACTGAACACTCTGCCTCAATATTTGTTTTAGAAAGTTTGCCTTTTTGTTTGAGTAATTAATAAAAAAAGTTATTCAGAATACCAGTTGTTATTATGATGTGAGACTGCAACTCTTTCCAGGAGTTAAACAAACAAGCCTCAACTTTGTAGGTTTTCATTTTGTAGAGTCACAGTTGGCGACAAATAACGCATTGTGTTCTAAAGCATTACCGTTTAAAAATAACACATAAAAAGTCACAACTTGACAAAACCAGGTTCTCTTAAAATTGTTCTTGAGAAAAACATGCTAACACTAATTAGCAGGGGCAAGAGAAACACTATTGATAGGAAACAGGCGCAAAATACCACCCTTGAACTATTTATAATAACCAGAACATCATTATTTACATAACCAAGCTGTTTGGTGCTAAACTGCAGATTGAAAGGGGCAGATTTACCAATGTTTCATGCAACACAAGGCAGCAATCAAAGTTGTCGCCCTGAGTTGTGTAACCGCGAGAGCGCCATAGTTGCTTAGATATAGCGCTGCTGCTTTCTCCCCTGAACGGAGCTCTTTGCGCCTGTTTGGAGCCACGCAGAAGCCCTTGAAGCATTGAGCAAGGGTGTGTGCACGATGGCTACAAGGTACTATGCTTAGACATAGTTTAAAACGTTTCCCGCATTGGATGTGCACCTCACAGTGCAGTACACGTTATGCTGTAAAAGATAGGAGAAATGATTGGATACATTTTTTAAAAAAACGTATTTTTAACACATGCCTCAAAGAGTTATTATATTTTTGCCACAAAGCTCTGACTACAATAGTTAGTAGATAGAGGTTTGTATCACAATCCATCGCTGATTGCATGAGAATGTCAGTGTACCAACCATGGAACACACCCTTGAGGCAAAGAAAATCAAAGCAATACAAGAGTTACTTTGCAATGATTTAGGGCTATTTTCAAGCGCAAAAGTTGATTTGTTCTGGTAAGCAGATCCCATATCAACAATTTGTGTCACTTTAAATACTCAAACTCAGCACAAATTGTTAGCAACTTTGCTCCATAGACTATCAAATTTAAGGCCATTTGATATGCAGTTCCAAAAGGAATCACATGCAATCACAAACGTCACCACAAATACTGTATTGCATTAAAAAAGTAAAAGGATTATCATTTCAGCACCTTTATGGATTTAGTTTTATTTGGTATATAATCAATTGAAATTGTGTCTAACCTTGTAATAGTAAACCTTTTAAACAATAGATTTGTTGTTGATTGATTGGAAGCAAAGTGCCAACATCAATTTACACCAACAACTTTTTAGGTCGAGCACGCAAGCGCTCTGGCCTGTTGTAATTTATCTGTGGGCTTTTAGCCACGCCCACCACATGCCCATCACTATCACTTGTTCATGGGCTTGCCTTTCAAAAATCTTTTGTTATCTTTGGTAAGTGCTTTACGTTTGTCCCGCTTTGGGAAGTTTTTGCTACCCCCCTGGAGACTGCCCCTGTTACATGGACAATTACACGACTGCCGATATGTTTGACTGTGAGTGGACTTCTTTTTGCTTTTGTATCTCTCCTTCGTGCTCATGCTCATGGTGGCCATAGCGCTTTGAATTGGCTCGCTTATGTCAACTGTTTTACCTTTCTATTTCAATTTATGTGTCAAGAAATGTCCAGTTAAGAATTTACAGTGCTAATAGCTCTAACTCGAGAAAACACAAGACCCTTTGCATTGCAAATGCTTATTTGTATTCATGTGCAAAGCTCCAAACCATTCAAATACCTGCTTATAGTTGTGCGGCTATAAAGTGTATGCCAGACTTGAATCTGCAGTATTGGAATTTATAGGCCAAGATTAAGGCAGGATTTATTTACAAACGTACATGGTGTATTTGTAACAATAACTCATTAGAATACAATCGGTTCCAAAACCAGAGTTATTCTTCCAGTAAATGAAACCCCCAACAAAAAGGCAGCAAATTCCCTCACGAATGCATGATGAATAATTACACAAAAAGCATAAAGTTCAATTATTTCTTACAATGTGGCCTTTGATTACAGGTTCAAGTGCTATTCAACAGGATTTCAGTGGTCCAAGGTGACACCGGTAGCGGTGTCTCCAGTGTCCTCTACAGATCACTCAATGATCAGCTGATTATAGCTGGAGCTGCTTCCACAGCCCACTGCTACCTGCCCATCTGCTTTTAATGAATCAGAAATGGTGTATGGTTTTATGAAAATCACAGATTATTTTGAAACGTTGGCAGTGCCCAGTAATCTGAACAGGCCTTTTCACTGCTAGCTTTGGAAGACTTAACAAAAACAGTATAAAACATCAGTCACTGACACTTCGCTTGGCAATATATCATATGCATTTATGCATGTAGCCAGGGATCTATCTGTACAGTGTGGAGGGAGATACCAATGAGGTGGGGGATAAATCACTACCTGTAAGGATAATGTGGACTTTGAAGTGGGTTTGCCAGAGGTGAGCATGAGAAGGCAAGGTATGCAGAAAATGGAAGGGTAGGAAGTACCGGGATCTGGATGTAACTTTTAACATATAAGTCAACAGAATAATGATTATTATAAACATCCTTTAATACAGGAAAAGCATACTTCCTTTCAAATCATTGTCAAATATAGGAGACAGAATAGCTATTCTAGTCATTGGAGAAAATTAAACTATAGTATAAGTTAAACTATAGGATAAGTGAAACTTGTTTCCATATACTTTCTACTGGGTGTTGTAGGAAGCAAGTGTTGCGATAATAGGTGTGCCTCTTACGCAACCCTTAGGTTTTAAATTAGGACTATCAGTGACGCAGGACTGAGTTGACCAAGCAAACGTTTAAGCCTTTTACATACAGATTTCTGTAGTGAGTGCATAACCCACTATTCTACCACATTAGAACTTTTTTTTATCAAACAGGTTGTTTTAGACCCGTGGCTTTGCTCCAACCAGAACAAAAGTGACTAATTTATCAGTGTTGCCTTATCGGGGAAAAAGTGTCAACAGTGAAAGTTGTATTCTGTGCTAGTTCTCTGTGACTTGAAGGAAGGACTAGGTGGGTGAACTTTTTGATTCCTAATCTGGTGATTGGCATGTGCTTAAAAGGCATAGTGTGGGACTAATATAGCCTTAGAACCCTCCATAGCAGGCTCTACCGGCCATTAAAGGCCCGCTCCCGAAGGCGAAGGCCTTTAACAAGAGAGAGGGCCTTTAATGGCCGGTAGAGCCCACTTTGGCAGGTTCTAGGGCTATTAAAATATTCTGCCACTAGAGGGCAGAAGATTCTATTAAATAAAATAAATTCCTCACGAAGCCCGCGGGGATTAAAATCCCCTCAGGCTCCATGAGGCTTTGTTCACAGCTTGTGCTGTGAACAAAGAACATTGGAATGTTGATGCTCATGGCTTTTACCAGTGAGTAAAAGACCGGAGCACTCCATTGTCTGCAATGGAGCCCCCAACATTCTAATGTTCTAATACCCCTTAGTTCACTCATGGCCTCTTGATAGATTCTGTTCAGCTGTACTACACTGCTTTGTGTTTCTCATTTCTCATGAGTTTTAGGGTGTCCGTGTTTATATCAGTGCTTAATTTGCAAATAAAAATGTGCCGGTGCCCAACGTTCTCCTCTGACACATGTGGCTGCTGCAATTAAAAGTGCAAGCACTGAATACTGAGGCAGCGTAATCCGAAGCCATCTTGGGCCTCTTTAATGCATTTACAGCCACACCCTGTCCCTTCAGCTCACTCTTGCAGCTTTCTGATTTCTCCCTTTGTGACAGCATTTCGATTTTCTCTTCCTCCCTCTTTCCCAGGTGTCTTTTGCTCACAGTAAATGCTTGAGGCAGACAAATCTATCAAAAATAGGTACCAGTGCTTTGCACCGAAAGCACCGCTTCAAATTAAGTACTGGTTTATATACAGGCTCCTTGGATTTATCATTGTATTATCCCTGTATTTCTGATATATTTTGTGTTGAGATTTGTGGACTTTCAGCTATTTGAACTTATATATTTACATTGAGGTATCAACTTTATCCATAAAAACTTACAACCCTAGCCAGACATTCATATCTGTATTGCAGCTCTAGTAAGTGTGTTTTCTTATATCCTTACCAAACCCTATATCGCCTTCTTTGAGCTAAGCCTCTTCTCTTTGCTGGTAACATTTTATCCCTGATTTCTCCCATTGTCACTGTTTTCCTATCGTTTTCTTCCTTTTCCTCCTTTTCTATTTTCCTTTCTCTTGTCTGGGTCAAAGTCAGTTGATAAAAAAAAGAAGTCCTGGTCCCTTACCATCTGCAATCCCTGGAACCAATCACTAATTCATTCACTGGCATTGGCTTCTCTGCAGTATATTATGTGATCCTGGGCATACCAGATTTTAGGGTTGAGCGCAAAGTGGTCTGTCCCTGGTGTAATCTCTCAGGGGGCTTTTAACCTTGCACATCAGTTTGGTTGGTTTGTGGGCTTGCCTTTTACAATTCGCTTCCTTTCATTAGTGAAAGGCATGCCTTTTCCGGTGTTTAGCCCTTCTTGAGCGCACCAACGAACTACTGAAAATATACGAGGTTCCATGTTTTCTGTATGGTTTCTGGACTAGCTTTTCTCTTTATTTCACAGGCAGCGCAATCTCACTGGTTCTCTTTATTTCGCAGGCAGTGCGATCTCGCCGGGCAGTTCTTGTGCGCTTTGCATGACATCGACCCCATTATATGGTTAATTACACTTTTCCCATTCACATGGCTTATTGTACTTTTGCCTGTTACATGGATAATTCCACATTATGTTTCACTGCGAGAAAACTTCTTTTTCCCTTTGTGTGTCTCCGTCACACTTCCTTGGGATCGTGGGCTTGCTTATGTGAAACTGTTTTATTTTTTATTAGTTTATCTGGCAAGAAAATCCTGATAGGAGTTTAAAACGGGAATAGCTCTAACTCGAGCAAACGAGAGACCCATTGCATTGCAAATGCTTGTTTTTCTTTGCTCTCAGTTCACTAAACCACAATCTGTTCGCTTGTGCAGATCTCACTAACAAATGATACACATCAGCAATGCTTCAGTCAGCGTTGGCCCAGAGATGGCTGCATGCGCCAAACCTTTTCCTTAATGCTTTGTAAAACATAGTGCCTTTCTGTCCGAAAGAAAGCCACCTATAAAACAAATTATTATTGAGCGATTTGCTGTTTTTCAGGCCAGTAGAGTTGGAAATGACAGGTATTTCTAGTATTCCTGCACTTTCGGAAGTCCTGTTTTATCACCTGCAGTTTTATTCATTTTATGATTAATCTGTGCACCGCGGCAAAATAGAGCAGAATTCGATTCCCAGCAGAACCAGTTTAAAAATTTGGCCCCATAAATGTGTTTTATAGCAATCTATAAATTGTGTTTTTTATACCTTGCTTGCATACTTTCTGACTGCAGGACAGATACTTGGTGGCTTTTGAACCAAATTGCTTAACGCAGAGAACTCTCAGTTGTTGTAAAGAAATCGCTTTAATATTTAATTTGAATTTTATTGTTTGCTTTTTATAGCTTGGAACTATGCTTAACTTTCAGGCGGTTTCCTATATTTCTTGCTCTTTGAGTGATGAATGGCACATACTGTAAAGGAAAATGGTGCTAGCACCACTCTAGACAATGCTTGGCTTCTGTCCCATCTTTCAGAAGTTATTATGTGCAATACTGACATTGCCAAGGTCATACCAGAGAGCCAAATAAAAACTAAAATTAGAAATGCTTTAGAAGTACTTAAACTGGATAATGGTGCCAGACTAACAAAGCCATTGAAGGAGCTTTAAAAGATGAAGGGGTACGTCTTTAAACAGCTTTGTACTGATAGTAAAGTGAACAAGACTCCTAGATATATAAACACTGGTGCAGTCCAGGGCCACCAAAGCCATTTAATTCTCTTCCTTCTCTTGCCTTCTTTTGCACTTTACATGGGTCCACGATTTACTAACATTGACACAACTCTGTCCTGCAAGAAAAATGGGGTATATTTACAAGGAATTGGCAAAGGGCAGCTCAGCAAGCATTTCTGGTGCAATGCCCTTTGACAATTTGAAAGGGCATTTACAAGATACAGTGCATTTCTGTCCTTTCCCCCATGCTGGTGCACAAATCGCTGCCTAGTGCCACCACAGACACCCTTGCACCATGGTGCAAGGGTGTCCACGTTGTTGGCAGGATTGTTTTTGTGCGGAAAGGGACACCTTCCTGCACAAAAACTATCCTGGGAGGCATTTTCCTCTTTCTATGTGTGCTGCAGAATGCACTCATTATTGCGTCTGACCTGTGGAGGTGTACAATTTTGATGCATTCCCAGGTTTACAGATTCTTGTAAATCTGGGAAAGCGTCAAAACCCAAACTTGTTTCAAGGGAAAACCCACCACAATGTCCATGGAATGCCTCCCTCATGCAGTGTAAGACAACACAGTGACTTGTGCTGTGTTGCCTTACACCATATTTACAAGGCCATAAAATGCCACGCAATGTGGCTTTGAGTGGTCTTGTAGATATGGGTCTGCACTATGCTCCGCTGGTGCATTAGAAAAAGTGATGCATCGTCGGAAGTGCATGGGGTTTGTCAATGTACCCCTGAGTTATGTCCAACCAGTTTTGCAGTGTCTTGTACTGATGATGTCATCTGCTGCTCTTGCACAAATAAAGGCTCTTATGTGTAAGAGTTAGTGCTGTGCCGTTTGAGCCGCAGGTGTCTAGTGTGAAGCTTGTTCTATGGGTGTAGCCTCCTGTACAAATTTCAACAAGATGTAAAGTGGAAAAGGGTAAGTTGTGTAAAATCTACAATTTTAATGAAAAAAAAACCTATCACATGTGGGACATCACACAATATTTCTCTTTGCCTTGTTTGTGCCTGAGCTCATTTACCATTAGGATTCAGCTTAGGACCTATGGTTTTCTGAAAGATGCTAGGGGGTTTTGTACTGTTGCTTTCATGATACATCCCCTTTGTATACATTAACAGGGCATGTGTGCTGCGATGCAATGGAATTTAAGTGGTTGTACTGTTCTGCAGCATTTATAAAACTCTTACTACCTTTCTGAGGGGTGCTGAAGTGCTTGTCTACCTGATCAACATGCTGCACCATGTAGGGTGTGTGATTGGAAGTATGCTGTTTTTGCTTCAATCTTTTGTGGGAAGTATTTCCAGTTCATGCGTGTTGACCACCAAGTTGCGGTTACGGTGTTATGGGATGCAGCGTGTGGCAGTGTGCTGGAAGATGAACTTTAATAGATAGAAGCACAGTTTTATGGATTTCAGCATGTTGTTAGCTTTGAAGAGCTCTGCAGGCCCCTTTTGAAATTTCATGTGCTATATTCTGCTTAGCTGCAATGGGTTGTCCAGTCTGAGATTTTGTGTATAGATGTGATCTTTAGTTGGCATGGTTGGAGGGCAAGAGAAGTGAAGAGATCTGTTGAGGAGGGAGAGAGAAGTGGAGAGATCTGTTGGGATCAACATTTTTATTATCATCCTGTATCTGAGTGTTTATGTGAGATATAAAGAAGTGGTCAGATTATTTAGATATTTGGGATCTGCAGTGAAAGGAATATTTTAAAGTCCTCCACAACTGTCCCGTAATTGTGTGACAGATCTATTTTGTTATTCTATATTTGTTTATTTGGCGATGTTGCACTGTACTGTGCTGGTGATGGACAACCCTCATAGCAGATATGTACTATGTGAATTTAAAATGTATGTTAGATATTGTTGCTGACTGCTCCTTATTTTGGTTTTCGTATTAATGTGAGTCATAACAGTTATACATAAACTAAATAAATGTATAATGTCATAGCAAACCATAGGTCAGATCTTTTTTTTGCATACTGCATAATTAAATCAGTTTGCTGTTTGCAGTTTGTGGGTTGTAAGCTGAGAACTGCGCTAGATTGTGTGACTGTTTACTGATTTCTATTGCCTGCCTGCAGGTGGTGCATTTATCCAGAACATAGGCACATTTTCAGCTGTCTTTACAAGTCTATATGCTCCTGGGTGCCTCTAATCCTAGCTGGTAGTCAGTGCCAGAGCTTGGCAGCTTGTAGTGAGACAGCAGTGCCTCCTATGGATTTCTTAATATAATGTACTACGATGATAAGTGGTGCAAGACTGGAGTGCAGTGTTCTGCTTGGTTTGTATTGCTTGATTTTAACTTGTAGGCATAGCGGTCCTTTTCCTTGGAAGGCTGTGTGGCAAATGCAGACTGATTTGAAAATTAACATTCTAGCTACAGGTAGCCAGTGTAGCAACTGCAGGACTGGGGTCATCAGTTTCCTTAGATGAAGGCGGAGAAGAAGTCTTGCAGCAACATTTTGGATGAGTTGCATTTTGCTTATGATGAATGTGGATGCACCAAGGTATAAACTGTTGGCACAGATCCTTGGAGATTACGAGCGTGAAGGTGACTTGAAGTTTATGTTAGTATGCAAGGCATAGAAAGGTGTGACGTAGTATTTTCATTGTGTAGAAGGCAGTCCTTGGGACATTGTTAACATGAGGTAACACAAATTAACACAGATAAATCTGAATCCATGGTTACTTCTATGTTTCTAACTTCTCTTAATGTTGTCAGAGAGGCTTCAAGTTTATTAGGCCATATGGTGGTGGGCTGGTGGTAGTTCTGCCATTGTCCACATGTCATAATCTCTGTCTTTGCAGTGTTGAGCTTTAGATGGTTTTCATCATCCCCTGTGCTTATGCCTCAAAGGCAGACATCAAGTTTCGAGTTGTGGAGGTATTTGCGGCTATCCACATTTACAATGATTTAGGTGTTGTTAGACCTGACATCATTGTTGTGGTTTCCCCTAACTTTTTGCCCTCTGACCTCCTGTTTTTCTGATTGATTTTTGCTGACCTTTAGGATTCTGGACACTTTGTCACTGCTGACCAGTGCTAAAGTGTGGATGCTCGGTACTCTAAACATGGTAATATTGGCTTCTCCACAATTGGCATCTTTAATTTACTAGTAAGTTCCTAGTGAAGTGCACTAAATGTGCTAAGGGCCTGTAAATTAAAAACTACTATTGGACCTCCAGCACTGATTGTGCTACCCACTACTGAGGCATTTCAAACATGTCTCAGGCCTGCCACTGCAGAGACTGTGTGCGCAGTTTCAAACTGCCATTTCATCCTGGCAAGTATACCCACTGCCAGACCCAAACACTTATTTTTATTACATGTAAACCACCCCTAAGGTAGGCCCTAATTTGCTCTAAGGGCAGGGTGCAGTGCATTTAAAATGTACTTTTAAGTTTGACATGTCCAGATAGTGAAAACCCCTTAAATTTAGTTTTCACTATTGCAAGGCCTATTCCTCCCATAGGATAACATTTGGATTACCTTAAAACATAGTTTCAGTGTAATTTCCAATTGGGTAAAGATAGAAATATGGTGTTTGGTGACCCTGGACTCACAATTTACAATCACAACTTATGGTGAAGTCAGATTTTAAATCGTAAGTCTGAAAATGCCACTTTTAGAAAGTTGGCATTTTCGTACTTTTACCATCCTATTCCTCTCCCTGTCTCTAAATACACATCTGGGGTTGTTGACAGCTGGGCTTTCTGCATCCCTTCTAGACTGTCACACACACAGGAAGCTTGGGTGTGAAATTTGCATATTGTTAGCCCATTACCAGGTTGATGGGTCTTCCTGGGCTAGAAGGGTGGGTGGAGCTGACACTTATTCTGAATAGGGCTGTGCCTCTCCTCACACAAAGGGCTGCATAAACCCCTGCAGAGTGTCAGGAGCCAGGAAGGGCAGGACACTGACCTTATGGACTTCAAAGGAAGGCCTCAAGGTTTCTCTCACTTTCCAGAACCAGGGCACCAAAGTATAAATACAGGATACCAAGCCCCACCAAATCAGAACTCTACTGGGACCAAGGGCATTCTGCCAGGAAGAAGGGCTGCTGTGCAGCCAGAACGGACTACCACTCTGCAACTGCATTTCTGTATTGGCCTACTACTTGCTGTGTGCTGTGCAGTAGGTGGGACTGCCACTTTGTTGCTTGCTTTGCTGTGTTGGCCTGCTGCCCGGTGCTTCTTGCCTGCAGTGAGAAGGACTGGACCTGTTCTCTACATCCTTGAACCCAAGAGTCTACAAGGGCTTGTTGTCTTGTCCCGTGTTTTCTGCAGTCTCTGGACATCAAAGACTGCATGCAACTCTCTTGTGCTACTGGAGTCTGCCATCTGTGAGTCCTACTCTTGGCTGAGGTGCCCCTCTTAAGTCCCGGGCCTCAGAAGTGGGTTCTGCAACTACAAACTTCAAAAAGTGATGCATCACCCCAGTGTGGCAGAAAAGTTTAAGCAAAGCATATCCGACGGTGACGCAGTGGCTACCCGACGAGAGTGGCTTCACCTACTGCGTGGATCAAACACAATGCTTTGTGCAGCCCACCAGTGACGCATTGCATCTGCTTCTACAGAGCCCGATGGCAACACATCATCTGAGTGTGACAGAAATATTGACACATCGTGTCCTCGCCGTTCATGCATTGCTCCAACAAAGACACTGTTGAGTAGACCATGCATGGGTTTGGAAGCTGACCGCTCCTCCATTGCAGTCAGTTTGGATTTGCACTGGTCCCTTGCGACCTGAAGTAACCTTTTTACCACTATAGACTTGTAAGCACTGTTTGTACATTTAATCTTCAAAAATTAATATCTCGACTTCTGCAGATTGGAGTTTTGCCCTTTTAGTGTTGTTTTAATCAGATAAATAGTTTCTATTTTTTTTAACTGGTGCTGAGTCTTTTCATGGTGTTTTGCTCTTTTTTACTATAAATAAGTGCTGTTCAAATACTGTATACATCACCTTTTAAGTAAGGCCTGACTGCTCTGTGTCAAGCTACACGGAGGTGAGCACAGGTTATTTTAGGGTGTATATCAGACTTACCTTGACTAGGATTGTGGTCCCTACTTGGATAGGGTGCATACCTCTGCCAACTAGAGACCCAGTTTTTATCAGGTGTTGTTTTCATAGCATAATTGCTTGTACAAAAGAATAGTAAATCCCTGTGTGGAATACTGTTCCACCCATTCACGAATGGCCTGGTGTTCCTGCATCTGGTTTTCCTGGGTGAGGGAAAAATAGACCTGCTTTTGCTAGCCAGTAGTTCCAACTAGTAGAATTGCATGAGAATTGTCTGCAACAGCAGCTAAGAGTCTCAACCTGTCCTTTCTCAAGCATTTCTTTTTGCCAGGGCGACTTTTCCCTTTCCTTTCCATCCCCTATGCTCCCAGCTGCCTCCTTCCACTCCCATTCAGCACTTTCCTCCAGCTCACATCTACAACCAGCTCAGAGCAAGTGGTAAATATGAATGTTGATCCACCCAGACCTGTGAAAACCTTGCAGAATTTCACAGGATGAAACCTCAGGTTTTAACTCATATTTGCTCAGTCAGGTCCCTTCTGTGATACTCACCCCAATGAAACCACAGATTGTAATAAAGAATTAACAAGGTGACCACAGTCACAGAATGTAGCCCTGTGGTGTGCACCATGATGCTGGTGAAACAATTTAGCATTCTTCATTTTCCTATTCATGTTGCTAAATTTGCTGATTACCATGCATCTTGCCTATGTTGTTGTCAGTTGCAGAAGTATTGAACTCTCCACAAACTTTAGTTATCCTTCTCTAGGTTAATCATAATTGCTCAAAGTGTTTTCAGTCTGAACATATTGTTTTCCATACTAAACATAAAGTTTTCACTGTATTTTAACATTCACATTGTCTTAGATGTTAACTAGGGTGGATATAATCAATAAATAAGCAAACAGCTTCTTGAACAAGATGTGGCTTAAAGAAATTGACTGAACCTTTTCTGTTTAAACGTCAGATCTGCCTATTAGAACCCAAGAAAATATGTGAAAGATTGCCATCAGGTCTGTGCACAACGCTCCAAATGTGGAATTTACAGCTGAACACGATTTACCAGAGATGGTCCCATAACAGGGCTCAATTTTACTAGAGCTGGCCTCCAGAAGTTTGCTAAATATACTAAAAAGGGCATACAGAGCTAGACACAATAAATTAGAGATGACCCCAGAAGTCAACACAACACTCCAGATAATGATTCCAGAACTATTTCCCAGAGGTTGTCCAAGACCTGGGATGAATAAAAGCAATGCTGCCCCCTAGATCTAGGAACAATCAGTAAAACAGGATCTCTAGAACTGAACATAATGTAGTAGATGAATTTTAATACTGGAGACAACAGTTCACATTTAGTTTCTGCAACAGAAGTCTATGTCCCAGAAGCGGAATTCAGAAATGGATGCAGCACACCACAGAAGATCTCCAGAAAGAGACACAGTACACTTCTAAAACACACAATACTTCAAATGAGCTTCAGGCATATGATACAATACACATGACAAGACTTACAAAACTAGACAGAAAACTCCATATGTGGGATCTAGATATGACAACTATAATACATATGAAGCCCCCAAAACGGGACATACATCTGTAGGTGAGACATTCAAAGCCAGACACGCAAACCTAATGACTGGGAGAGGGAGAGAAGCCTAGACTCATGCTGTGAAGTGTTTCCCGGTCTCAGTGATTCCCATTGTGAATTGAGAAGACATTAAAGCATGAATGAAGCCAGGAATAACCCGTGTTGCAAGGAATCTCGCTGTTTCTCAGGTGATTCCCTCTATGAACTGCATCAAAACATTCAAGAGCAGAAAATCAATGAGTAGTCCAGCATCCAGTCTTAGACCCAGGCGACTGGTGTTGACTATGCTGATGTGGGAGCTGAAAATCCTCTTGATGTGGCCTAGGTGGAAACCTTGATCAGCCTTCAGGCTTAGAGGCGCAAATGCCGAATATGGACCATCAGTAATTATTCGGCCCACACACTTGAACTGTTGTGACTGGTCACCACCTGCATTCAGCCTTGGAGCTGTAACTGAAGACAAAGAGCACCCACTGTGAAGGCCTTCTGCTTTGATCCCACTCAGTGTCTCGAGTTCTTAGAGGCCACCACTATGGCTCCAATATTAATGAGGTCACCTCCACAGACGTAGGTAAGCAGAATGTGCCCACCAGCACCATCCAATATGCATCTCTACCAAGGCATCCCTAAATGAGCAGAACAAGTAAGTCTGTAGATAATGTGCTGCATGAACTGGAGACCTATGGCTTTGTGAACCTGAGTCAACACAAGGTATTGAATTGATTTAGACCGCTAGCCAAAAGGGAATCAAGAATGAACTGCATCTGTGCCTAATTAATGTGTTTACCCATGTCACATAAAGGAGGCTCTAGATATTAGCAAATTTCTTTAGCAGGAAGAGGGCACAGGTGAGGTAATAGCGCCTCAATGAGGGCAGCAGATAAGTTTATAATCCTGTATCTTTAACCTCTGTTGGCCTGTGTAGTATCTCATTTTCCTTCAACAGTAAAGTACTTTCGTGGAAACCAAGCGATAAGTATTGATTCAGACAACATATTTTTGTGTTTTTTTGTTGACTATTGAATATTGAATTGTGAGTTCTTGTCCTCCACGCTACATCTCTGAAATGCGATTTGACTGTTCGCCTTGATAAAATAAGAGTAAAGTGTGGAAAGGGGCTTATCTGGCATAGTCCAGAACCCAAGGCTACAGTGACAAGCAACTTCAACTGCCACATATAATGCCCAGTACCCCCTGTCTGCCTGGTGTCCCAACAGATTGGGCACAGCAGGACTACAAATTCATCTTGCACGACTTTTGTCTAAGACCACTCGCACTACATGCTTTTCATATTTCACATATTTACTCTGCTTCCTGGGCGATGTGCCGTTTCCTTTGGGCACCTGGTTTGAGTTGCACAAAGACACAAGTGTAAAGACTGAACGAATAAACAAACACAAACTCAAATAAATAAAAATAATTGTACAGAAGGTGACGAAAGTCATTTTTAGTAACTCTTGGCTCAAAAGGGCTATTTCGCACAGAGGAAACACACACGGAAAGACAATGCCTAAAATTATGACATTTACATTATCGCTGCAATGCCTTAACAGACATTTAAATGTTTTACTCATATTTACGGTTTTAGTGGGCTAACGTTAGGTGGACCACTATGACTGTGAAAGACTGAGCGATTAAAAAGAATAGCCCAGGTATAGAGCAAGACACATTTCCTGTATTCTTTAGTCATTTGTTATGTGGGGTTAGTTTTGCTGACAGTAAACACCAGGAACATAGCCAACACAGGGTCAATAACATCAATTAAAGATGAGCCTGCTTACTGAATGTTTCTCTTTGCTTTAGACGACTATGGCAAATAAGATCACTAGATGTGATTTGCACAAAAGGTGTGTATTGTTCTTGCCAGTTTATTTCCCTACACTAAGCCAAGGACATGTGTGATATGAATATATTTTCAGTTGGAATTACTGAAAGGCTAGGTGTTCAGGGGATGAAATATATGTTGCACCACTAACATCCTGTGAAAACCTTTTAAATATCAGTTGCAATCATTTGAAACACCTTGAAGTATATCATCAAACATATGATACCAACTTTGCATGCAGAAGAAATATGATTTATATAACTTATCCCACTTCTCTTTAAGTATTACTTGCCCAAGGATAACCTACAATTAACCTTGATTAACATATTAACAGGGTTAACAATATGTTTTTGAAGCTGGCTCACCTGATCTAATCACTCTGATATCTTGGACATTTGCCTCACACAGATGGATATGTTCAAAAGAGCAATTTAAGTAATGACAACAGACAAATTGGAGCACTAAAAATTCCATTAAAGCAGACTAATCTAGCCTCTAAAATAATTAAATCAAAATCTAGTAAAAAAACACATGGGAAATTGTAATGATTTCAAGAGATCAAAACAGCAAGGTAGACAGGTATTTTGTTTCATGCAGCCAAAAGCTATACACTGAATAGAATTACAGTAAAGTTGCACTGGAAAACTCTTTATGCAGCACAACGCCATACAAAGTATACCCCCCCCTATTTTTATGGAAATATTGCTATAGATGTCCAATCTCTTCTAATTTAATTGTGGTTAATAATGTATTTTTTGTGTTTATGCTCTAAGACGTTATCTCGGGGTAGTGTTAAAAAGTATTGTTTTAAGTCCTGTGTGAGCAATAGTAACAATTATGTGATCATTAAAAATTCAGTTTGTGGCAAATTCTAAAAGCTATTGCACGCTTTGATTCATAAATAAATGCATTTTTTGATCCATGGCACAATTTTGATCAATTTTACCTTTGCAAATGGGATTTGCAAATTTTGAAATTTTGCAGTTATAGTGAAATTAACATTTTGATGAGTTCATGTTTAGGTGTGAATTTAGTTAGATTCCTTGAATGTTTATCATGAAGATGTAGATGCACATCTCCAAACATATATGTTTGTGAGTTTTGACATATTCATCTAATATATACTTGGTTAAGAAATAAGTCCCAGATTTAAGAGGGCTAGCTCCTCCTTGCGCCACATTAACATAAATGTTTTTAAGCTAATGTGGCATAGTGAGGCCAAAATCACCGAGTCAGATTTACAAAGTGGAACAATGCATGCATTGCACCACTTTGTAACCCCTTGGGCCACATTATGCCTGCAAGGGGGCGTAACCCCATGAGGAGGGCCAAAAAAATAGAGCAAAGAAATCTAAAAGATTTCTTTGAACCAGTTTTTGTGGCATTTTTAATGCCTGCACAGAGCATTATTCATAACGAGCCTCAATGTGCTTTACAGGATTAGCGTCAACATTCTTGACGCTTATCCTGGAAAGCAACAAACTGGCATAAAAAATGTTGACTCTTGTTCCATAACTGTCACCATGGTGCACTGTATACTAAATACAGGCAGTAGGGAAGGGAATGGGTGAACAAAAAGGGTCTTTTCACAGTAAAATTTAATTTTGAAATAGGTAAGAAATTTCAGGTGATGAATTTCACATCTCGTGAATATCCCTCAAATGTACATGTTACATATGAATCCTCCTACTTTCCCAGAGGTACTACTAGAAATATTAGAACTTTCCATCAAAGTAAGACATTTGATCCAAACATACTAGTGACCATACCAGAGGAAATTTAAAACGTATTTTTCTCACAAATATTTGTATCAATCTCCCAACACCTTCAAACTTTGTTTCATCATTTTCAGTTGACAAGGCTTGAAACACATATTCATGTTTTTATTTTGTCAGGCCGAGTAGTGGTGTTATCTGCAGATTACTCATGAATTTCAAATTGAGGGCACAATTCAATTAATAGCCAAACAAATTGTGCAATTTCTACCTCAATAGGTATCACAATAACACTTCTATACTCTTCCCCAGCCACTTAACTCTCTACAGGCTGCCCTACACTTATTTCTTCCAAATTGTCCCTCCAAATTATTTACATCCAAGATTAAAACCTTTCAAAGCATTCAGCAAAAGGCACCAGGATGTATTGTAGCTTTAAGGCATACAAATATACTATTTAGACCAAGGAAAAACTTAACTAGATCAAGTTATTATTGTGTTTCAGACTTCAAACCACAGTCTCATTATTAATGTAGAGCACAGCAACTGACTTACCTACTTACGATCTTCCAACAAACGAAGATCTGTAGACACTGAAATCTACGAATTTAAAATCTCCTCAGCATGGCAGGATTTTTGAAGCAACATCTGAGTGGTCAAATATTTAAAACCAGAACCCAAAACCACTTCCTACTGCTATAGCAGGAATCGAATACCTTAATCTTCTAATATAATATTCAAATAACTCCTGCCATTGCTTGTATGCACTTTCGTTCATTGAAAATGAGAAATGATATGTATTTATCCTTTACATCAACTACCGTGAAAGTGAAGTTCAATTTGAGCTCACAGGAATCAACAAAGAGATTTAGTGTGAGTTAAAGAGTTTATGAACAAATTAATTCAAAATCAATTATTAATTCATTAAGTGTTAATGTTTAGTCATCATTGTTACAGATTCAAATGATCTCTAAGTCGATATTTCAAGAAAAGATAAGGTACCACATTCCTTAGAATTACAAATAGAATAGAGAAAACGCAGCAAGTGTACTGTATTCTATAAAGGAAAATCCCTAATCTAAATTAATGAAGATTGGGTATAAAGGGCATTTAATTTTAGCAAGCAAGTTAAGGTTTCAGTTCAGAAAACCCAAAGGAGTGAATAAGAATACTTAGCCATGACTCCTTAACATCTAATCTAATCAGTGAAGATTAGGAAACACTGGAAAGGTATTTTCAGCCCAAAATCAGCAAGAATCTCTAGAATCTGCCTCCTTATGTTCTGCAGCAAGCTTTTCAAACCTAGTCCAAAGTCTATGGAAAAAAAGGACTCTCTGAAAAGTGGGGTTTCTCTCTTTCTCTGAGGAACACACACTAATATAGTTCTACAAAACATTGTTTGTCAAATTTTCCCCAATTCCAAGTCCTGTGAACCAATCAGTATTCACTGAACTTTGAGAGCTAGTGAACTCCAGAGTTTCTCCTTTCTTCATAATGAGCAATGCAATCATTGTAGGAGGCTGGACTGGCTTGTAGTGAGTACCAAGGGGTACTTGCACCTTGTACCAGGCCCAGTTATCCCTTATTAGTGTATAGGGTGTCTAGCAGCTTAGGCTGATAGATAATGGTAGCTTAGCAGAGCAGCTTAGGCTGAACTAGGAGACGTGTGAAGCTACTACAGTACCACTTAGTGTCATATGCACAATATCATAAGAAAACACAATACACAGTTATACTAAAAATAAAGGTACTTTATTTTTATGACAATATGCCAAAGTATCTTAGAGTGTACCCTCAGTGAGAGGATAGGAAATCTACACAAGATATATATACAGAATAGCAAAAATATGCAGTATAGTCTTAGAAAACAGTGCAAACAATGTATAGTTACAAAAGGATGCAATGGGGAAACATAGGGATAGGGGCAACACAAACCATATACTCCAGAAGTGGAATGCGAACCACGAATGGACCCCAAACCTATGTGACCTTGTAGAGGGTCGCTGGGACTATTAGAAAATAGTGAGAGTTAGAAAAATAACCCTCCCCAAGACCCTGAAAAGTGAGTGCAAAGTGCACCAAAGTTCCCCTAAGGACAAAATAGTCGTGTTAGAGGGAGAATGCAAGGAAAACACAAATCAGCAATGCAACAACGATGGATTCCTGTCTGAAGGTACCTGTGGAACAAGGGGACCAAGTCCAAAAGTCACAAGCAGCTCGGAGATGGGCAGATGCCCAAGAAATGCCAGCGGTTGGTGCAAAGAAGCTCTTACTAGGCTGAAGAACTGTGAATACTGCAGGAACGACAAGGGCTAGAGACTTCCTGTAAGAAGTTGGCTCTGTATGTGCTATTTCAAAGTAAGGAATAGCATGCACAGAGTCCAAGGGTTCCCCTTAGAGGTAAAATAGTGGTAAAAATAGATAATACTAATGCTCTATTTTGTGGTAGTGTGGTCGAGCAGTAGGCTTATCCAAGGAGTAGTGTTAAGCATTTGTTGTACATACACATAGACAATAAATGAGGTACACACACTCAGAGACAAATCCAGCCAATAGGTTTTTATATAGAAAAATATATTTTCTTAGTTTATTTTAAGAACCACAGGTTCAAATTCTACATGTAATAGCTCATTCGAAAGGTATTGCAGGTAAGTACTTTAGGAACTTCAAATCATCAAAATTGCATGTATACTTTTCAAGTTATTGACAAATAGCTGTTTTAAAAGTGGACACTTAGTGCAATTTTCACAGTTCCTAGGGGAGGTAAGTTTTGATTAGTTTTTCCAGGTAAGTAAGACACTCACAGGGTTCAGTTCTTGGTCCAAGGTAGCCCACCGTTGGGGGTTCAGAGCAACCCCAAAGTCACCACACCAGCAGCTCAGGGCCGGTCAGGTGCAGAGTTCAAAGTGGTGCCCAAAACACATAGGCTAGAATGGAGAGAAGGGGGTGCCCCGGTTCCGGTCTGCTTGCAGGTAAGTACCCGCGTCTTCGGAGGGCAGACCAGGGGGGTTTTGTAGGGCACCGGGGGGGACACAAGTCCACACAGAAATTTCACCCTCAGCGGCGCGGGGGCGGCCGGGTGCAGTGTAGAAACAAGCGTCGGGTTTGTAATGGAAGTCAATGGGAGATCTAGGGATCTCTTCAGCGCTGCAGGCAGGCAAGGGGGGGGTTCCTCGGGGAAACCTCCACTTGGTCAAGGGAGAGGGACTCCTGGGGGTCACTCCTCCAGTGAAAGTCCGGTCCTTCAGGTCCTGGGGGCTGCGGGTGCAGGGTCTCTCCCAGGTGTCGGGACTTTGGATTCAAGGAGTCGCGGTCAGGGGAAGCCTCGGGATTCCCTCTGCAGGCGGCGCTGTGGGGGGCTCAGGGGGGACAGGTTTTGGTACTCACAGTATCAGAGTAGTCCTGGGGTCCCTCCTGAGGCGTCGGATCTCCACCAGCCGAGTCGGGGTCGCCGGGTGCAGTGTTGCAAGTCTCACGCTTCTTGCGGGGAGCTTGCAGGGATCTTTAAAGTTGCTGGAAACAAAGTTGCAGCTTTTCTTGGAGCAGGTCCGCTGTCCTCGGGAGTTTCTTGTCTTTTCGAAGCAGGGGCAGTCCTCAGAGGATGTCGAGGTCGCTGGTCCCTTCGGAAGCGTCGCTGGAGCAGGATCTTTGGAAGGCAGGAGACAGGCCGGTGAGTTTCTGGAGCCAAGGCAGTTGTCGTCTTCTGGTCTTCCGCTGCAGGGGTTTTCAGCTGGGCAGTCCTTCTTCTTGTTGCAGGAATCTAATTTTCTAGGGTTCAGGGTAGCCCTTAAATACTAAATTTAAGGGCGTGTTTAGGTCTGGGGGGTTAGTAGCCAATGGCTACTAGCCCTGAGGGTGGGTACACCCTCTTTGTGCCTCCTCCCAAGGGGAGGGGGTCACAATCCTAACCCTATTGGGGGAATCCTCCATCTGCAAGATGGAGGATTTCTAAAAGTTAGAGTCACCTCAGCTCAGGACACCTTAGGGGCTGTCCTGACTGGCCAGTGACTCCTCCTTGTTATTCTCATTATTTTCTCCGGCCTTGCCGCCAAAAGTGGGGCCTGGCCGGAGGGGGCGGGCAACTCCACTAGCTGGAGTGTCCTGCTGGGTTGGCACAAAGGAGGTGAGCCTTTGAGGCTCACCGCCAGGTGTGACAATTCCTGCCTGGGAGAGGTGTTAGCATCTCCACCCAGTGCAGGCTTTGTTACTGGCCTCAGAGTGACAAAGGCACTCTCCCCATGGGGCCAGCAACATGTCTCGGTTTGTGGCAGGCTGCTAAAACTAGTCAGCCTACACAGATAGTCGGTTAAGTTTCAGGGGGCACCTCTAAGGTGCCCTCTGTGGTGTATTTTACAATAAAATGTACACTGGCATCAGTGTGCATTTATTGTGCTGAGAAGTTTGATACCAAACTTCCCAGTTTTCAGTGTAGCCATTATGGTGCTGTGGAGTTCGTGTTTGACAGACTCCCAGACCATATACTCTTATGGCTACCCTGCACTTACAATGTCTAAGGTTTTGTTTAGACACTGTAGGGGCACAGTGCTCATGCACTGGTACCCTCACCTATGGTATAGTGCACCCTGCCTTAGGGCTGTAAGGCCTGCTAGAGGGGTGTCTTACCTATACTGCATAGGCAGTGAGAGGCTGGCATGGCACCCTGAGGGGAGTGCCATGTCGACTTACTCATTTTGTTCTCACCAGCACACACAGGCTTGTAAGCAGTGTGTCTGTGCTGAGTGAGGGGTCTCTAGGGTGGCATAATACATGCTACAGCCCTTAGAGACCTTCCCTGGCATCAGGGCCCTTGGTACCAGAGGTACCAGTTACAAGGGACTTATCTGGATGCCAGGGTGTGCCAATTGTGGAAACAATGGTACATTTTAGGTGAAAGAACACTGGTGCTGGGGCCTGGTTAGCAGGGTCCCAGCACACTTCTCAGTCAAGTCAGCATCAGTATCAGGCAAAAAAGTGGGGGGTAACTGCAACAGGGAGCCATTTCTTTACACTTCCCCTTTGGAGGATGGATCCCCCACGCCTTGGAGAGTCGTGCAGAAGTGTTTTCCCGCCGGATGGACGCCAACAAGCCTTGCTACACGCAAATCGTGCGTTTGGCGTTTTTGGACGCTGCTGGGGCCCAGGAGGGACCAGGAGGTCGCAAATTGGACCTGCAGAGAGAGGGGACGTCGAGCAAGACAAAGAGCCCTCACTGAAGCAGGTAGCACCCGGAGAAGTGCCAGAAACAGGCACTACGAGGATGCGTGAAACGGTGCTCGCCGAAGTTGCACAAAGGAGTCCCACGTCGCCGGAGACCAACTTAGAAAGTCGTGCAATGCAGGTTAGAGTGCCGTGGACCCAGGCTTGGCTGTGCACGAAGGATTTCCGCCGGAAGTGCACAGGGGCCGGAGAAGCTTGCAAAGTCGCGGTTCCCAGCAATGCAGCCCAGCGAGGTGAGGCAAGGACTTACCTCCACCAAACTTGGGCTGAAGAGTCACTGGACTGTGGGGGTCACTTGGACGGTGTCGCTGGATTCGAGGGACCTCGCTCGTCGTGCTGAGAGGAGACCCAAGGGACCGGAGATGCAGCTTTTTGGTGCCTGCGGTTGCAGGGGGACGATTCCGTCGACCCACGGGAGATTTCTTCGGAGCTTCTGGTGCAGAGAGGAGGCAGGCTACCCCCACAGCATGCACAAGCAGGAAAACAGTCGAGAAGGCGGCAGGATCAGCGTTACAGAGTTGCAGTAGTCGTCTTTGCTACTATGTTGCAGGTTTGCAGGCTTCCAGCGCGGTCAGCGGTCGATTCCTTATCAGAAGGTGAAGAGGGAGATGCAGAGGAACTCGGCTGAGCTCATGCATTCGTTATCTAAAGTTTCCCCAGAGACAGAGACCCTAAATAGCCAGAAAAGAGGGTTTGGCTACCTAGGAGAGAGGAAAGGCTACTAACACCTGAAGGAGCCTATCACAAGGAGTCTCTGACGTCACCTGGTGGCACTGGCCACTCAGAGCAGTCCAGTGTGCCAGCAGCACCTCTGTTTCCAAGATGGCAGAGGTCTGGAGCACACTGGAGGAGCTCTGGACACCTCCCAGGGGAGGTGCAGGTCAGGGGAGTGGTCACTCCCCTTTCCTTTGTCCAGTTTCGCGCCAGAGCAGGGGCTAAGGGGTCCCTGAACCGGTGTAGACTGGCTTATGCAGAATTGGGCACATCTGTGCCCAACAAAGCATTTCCAGAGGCTGGGGGAGGCTACTCCTCCCCTGCCTTCACACCATTTTCCAAAGGGAGAGGGTGTCACACCCTCTCTCAGAGGAAGTTCTTTGTTCTGCCATCCTGGGCCAGGCCTGGCTGGACCCCAGGAGGGCAGCTGCCTGTCTGAGGGGTTGGCAGCAGCAGCAGCTGCAGAGAAACCCCAGGAAGGGCAGTATGGCAGTACCAGGGTCTGTGCTACAGACCACTGGGATCATGGAATTGTACCAACAATGCCAGGATGGCATAGAGGGGGCAATTCCATGATCATAGACATGTTACATGGCCATATTCGGAGTTACCATGGTGAAGCTACATATAGGTAGTGACCCATATGTAGTGCACGCGTGTAATGGTGTCCCCGCACTCACAAAGTTCAGTGAATTGGCTCTGAACAATGTGGGGGCACCTTGGCTAGTGCCAGGGTGCCCTCACACTAAGTAACTTTGCACCTAACCTTTACCAGGTAAAGGTTAGACATATAGGTGACTTATAAGTTACTTAAGTGCAGTGTAAAATGGCTGTGAAATAACGTGGACGTTATTTCACTCAGGCTGCAGTGGCAGGCCTGTGTAAGATTTGTCAGAGCTCCCTATGGGTGGCAAAAGAAATGCTGCAGCCCCTAGGGATCTCTTGGAACCCCAATACCCTGGGTACCTCAGTACCATATACTAGGGAATTATAAGGGTGTTCCAGTAAGCCAATGTAAATTGGTAAAAATGGTCACTAGCCTGTCAGTGACAATTTGAAAGTAATGAGAGAGCATAACCACTGAGGTTCTGGTTAGCAGAGCCTCAGTGAGACAGTTAGGCACCACACAGGGAACATATACATGCACACCTATGAGCACTGGGGCCCTGTGTGACAGGGTCCCAGTGACACATACATATAGGCCACAAACCTATGAGCACTGGGGTCCTGACTAGCAGGATCCCAGTGACACATAACAACCATACTGAAAACATGGTGTTTTCACTATGAGCACTGAGGCCTGGCTATCAGGATCCCAGTGAGACAGTGAAAACAGTGACAAACACCCTGACATACACTCACAAACAGGCCAAAAGTGGGGGTAACAAGGCTAGAAAGAGGCTACCTTCTCACACAACCCCCCCCCAAACGAAGGACAATAAGGCTAACCTTGGCCAGTTGAGACTTTATTGTCTAAGTGGTGATAAGTAGAGAGTAGCTCTGCAATAGACTGGTTACTCCCTTTATCATCCACTATATGGTTACTTCCCTGTGGGGATGTAAACCACCCTGTTTGAAGTTTTTTAGCTAAGCAACAATGTGAAGATGTATTTTCAGAGTTTCTATCAGTAAGTTTTAGTTTAGAGCAGTGGGAATTGTCCACTGAACCTATTTGTAGTGATGGAAATGCCAGACAGGGATGCTGTCTCAGAAAAGCCATAGCTGGGCAAAAACTTTGTCCATGTGGCTGGAAGAGAGAACAGGGATGCTGTTTCTCTTGGGTTGGAGCAGGGCAGGGATGCTGTCCTATGAGCTCCACACTAGGGCAGGGATGCTGTCCTAAGTGTTGTGAGGCAGTGCAGGGTTTCTGCACTAAAGTTTCTCTGGGAGGGTTGGAGGGATGCTCCATGTTAACTAAAATGGTGCTCTTTTTCTCACCAATGTTAGTTATCCCACAGAGAGGTACTTCCACCTCAGGGAGTCCAGCTTTGCCAGCTGATGATTCCCTTGGAACAGGTACCACCCCAGGAGAGGTTTCTCCCACCACAGGAATGGTATCCTGAATGGTAGGGTGGTTAGGGGATACTGTGATACCCTTTTTACCTGTTGATGGAGAGGGATCCTGAGTTTTCAGGCCTTCTCTCCTTTGCTTTTTCATTTCACTTGAAATGAGAGGGAACAATTCCTCAGGGATGCCCAGCATGGCTGCATGGGCATAAAACTCTACATCAGCCCAACCTGAGGCCTCTAGGTCATTACCTAAGAGACAGTCTACAGGTAAGCTAGGTGATACCACCACCTGCTTAGGGCCAGTAACTCCACCCCAACTAAACTGAATTATAGCTAAGGGAAGAAACTTAGTGGAGTTATGGACATCAATAATCTTATACTGTTGTCCAATGATGTGTTGTTCAGGAGGCACTAGGTTTTCAGTCACCAAAGTGAAACTGGCACCTGTGTCCCTGTAGGCCAAGGCCTCAACACCATTTATTGAAACTGTCTGCCTGTACTTATCCATTGTAAGGGGACAAGCAGCCAGTGTGGCAAGGCCAATGCCACTAGGTGTGACAGAAACTGTCTTGGGACTGATGACATCAGTTTCCACTATGGACCCATAAGTGAACCCAACTACACCCTTTGCTTGACTGTTGCCAGCAGTCCCACCACTAGTACCACTACTGCTAGGGGCACTAGAGCTTGATGTATTAGTGGTGGTAGGCTCAGGGGGTTTACCTGGACAGGACTTATCCCCTGGCCTATGGCCTCTGTTTTTACACACAAAGCACCAAGGCTTTTTAATGTGTGCAGGTTGGGAAGAAGAGGAAGAATTTGTTTTATCCCCACCCTCTGAAGAGTGTTTAAGATTTGAAGTGGGATCTTTGGTTTTACCCTTATCCCCATGCTTATCTTGAGATTTTTCACCATCTTTCTTCTTATTGTCATCTTTGTCACCCCCTGTATGAACTTTTCTGTTCACCCTTGTTCTGACCCATTTGTCTGCCTTCTTTCCCAATTCTTGGGGAGAGGTCAGATCAGAGTCTACCAGGTACTGGTGCAACAAATCAGACACACAATTATTAAGTATATGCTCTCTCAGGATTGTGTTATACAGGCTTTCATAATCAGTAACTTTACTGCCATGTAACCACCCCTCCAAGGCCTTCACTGAATGGTCAATGAAATCAACCCAGTCTTGTGAAGACTCCTTTTTGGTATCTCTGAACTTTATCCTGTACTGTTCAGTGGTTAAGCCATAACCATCCAGGAGTGCATTCTTAAGAACTTGGAAATTGTTAGCATCATTTTCTTTTACAGTAAGGAGCCTATCCCTACCTTTTCCAGTAAATGATAGCCATAGGATAGCAGCCCACTGCTTTTGAGGGACATCCTGTACAGCACAGGCCCTCTCAAGTGCAGCAAACCACTTGTTAATGTCATCCCCCTCCTTGTAAGGGGGAACTATCTTATGCAGATTCCTGGAATCATGCTCTTTTGCAGGATGACTATGGGGAATACTGCTGCTGCCACCATGGGTTTCTAAACCCAACTTCTGTCTTTCCCTCTCTACTTCTAAAGACTGTCTATCCAAATCCAGCTGTTGCTTCTTGAGCTTCAGTCTGGTTTGCTCCACTCTCAATCTATTGAGCTCCCTTTCTAACAATCTGTCATCAGGGTGGGTGGGAGGGACATTTCTAGATACAGAGGTATGATGGGAATGAACAGAAGGAGACCTGTCCCTTACCAAGGGCACCCTAACAGCTTGGCTACCAGCATAATGTGAGAGCACATCATCAGTATGATGTGATTCAACCTCTGTACCAACTATGCTAGACTGTCTAGTAATGGGCAGGCTGAGAAGTTTCTTTCCTGAACCTTTTCCTGGGGGAGTCCCTGGATCAGATTGAGAACCATTAGCTACTTTTTCTACAGATTGGGCACTTATGGCCTTATCCTGTACTCTAAGCATATTAATTAACAGTTCTAAGGAAGGATTCTTCCCTACACTCAAACCTCTCTCTATGCAGAGACTCCTTGCTCCTTTCCAGCTAAGGTGATCATATGCAAGTTTGGACAGTTCAACTTTTTGGCCTGTGCCAGACATTTTTTAGAGAGAGTTAAAGTGATAGACAAAGAGAAAAAAGTTTTCAGAACTTTTTGGAAAGACAGAAAAAACTTTTTAAACTTTTAAGAACTTTTTGAAAGTTTAGAAGTACTTTTCAGCACTTAGAAAAGAGTGAAAAGAGGAAATGCAAAACTTTTTGGCTATGTGTATATACACTGACCTTGTTTTGTATATTTTTCTCTTATGAAAAGTACAATGACAAGAGTGGTAAGTAGTCTCAAAGCACTTATCCCACCGCTGCACAACCAATGTAGGAGGCTGGACTGGCTTGTAGTGAGTACCAAGGGGTACTTGCACCTTGTACCAGGCCCAGTTATCCCTTATTAGTGTATAGGGTGTCTAGCAGCTTAGGCTGATAGATAATGGTAGCTTAGCAGAGCAGCTTAGGCTGAACTAGGAGACGTGTGAAGCTACTACAGTACCACTTAGTGTCATATGCACAATATCATAAGAAAACACAATACACAGTTATACTAAAAATAAAGGTACTTTATTTTTATGACAATATGCCAAAGTATCTTAGAGTGTACCCTCAGTGAGAGGATAGGAAATCTACACAAGATATATATACACAATAGCAAAATTATGCAGTATAGTCTTAGAAAACAGTGCAAACAATGTATAGTTACAAAAGGATGCAATGGGGAAACATAGGGATAGGGGCAACACAAACCATATACTCCAGAAGTGGAATGCGAACCACGAATGGACCCCAAACCTATGTGACCTTGTAGAGGGTCGCTGGGACTATTAGAAAATAGTGAGAGTTAGAAAAATAACCCTCCCCAAGACCCTGAAAAGTGAGTGCAAAGTGCACCAAAGTTCCCCTAAGGACAAAATAGTCGTGTTAGAGGGAGAATGCAAGGAAAACACAAATCAGCAATGCAACAACGATGGATTCCTGTCTGAAGGTACCTGTGGAACAAGGGGACCAAGTCCAAAAGTCACAAGCAGCTCGGAGATGGGCAGATGCCCAAGAAATGCCAGCGGTTGGTGCAAAGAAGCTCTTACTAGGCTGAAGAACTGTGAATACTGCAGGAACGACAAGGGCTAGAGACTTCCCCTTTGGAGGATGGATCCCCCACGCCTTGGAGAGTCGTGCAGAAGTGTTTTCCCGCCGGATGGATGCCAACAAGCCTTGCTACACGCAAATCGTGCGTTTGGCGTTTTTGGACGCTGCTGGGGCCCAGGAGGGACCAGGAGGTCGCAAATTAGACCTGCAGAGAGAGGGGACGTCGAGCAAGACAAAGAGCCCTCACTGAAGCAGGTAGCACCCGGAGAAGTGCCAGAAACAGGCACTACGAGGATGCGTGAAACGGTGCTCGCCGAAGTTGCACAAAGGAGTCCCACGTCGCCGGAGACCAACTTAGAAAGTCGTGCAATGCAGGTTAGAGTGCCGTGGACCCAGGCTTGGCTGTGCACGAAGGATTTCCGCCGGAAGTGCACAGGGGCCGGAGAAGCTTGCAAAGTCGCGGTTCCCAGCAATGCAGCCCAGCGAGGTGAGGCAAGGACTTACCTCCACCAAACTTGGGCTGAAGAGTCACTGGACTGTGGGGGTCACTTGGACGGTGTCGCTGGATTCGAGGGACCTCGCTCGTCGTGCTGAGAGGAGACCCAAGGGACCGGAGATGCAGCTTTTTGGTGCCTGCGGTTGCAGGGGGACGATTCCGTCGACCCACGGGAGATTTCTTCGGAGCTTCTGGTGCAGAGAGGAGGCAGGCTACCCCCACAGCATGCACAAGCAGGAAAACAGTCGAGAAGGCGGCAGGATCAGCGTTACAGAGTTGCAGTAGTCGTCTTTGCTACTATGTTGCAGGTTTGCAGGCTTCCAGCGCGGTCAGCGGTCGATTCCTTATCAGAAGGTGAAGAGGGAGATGCAGAGGAACTCGGCTGAGCTCATGCATTCGTTATCTAAAGTTTCCCCAGAGACAGAGACCCTAAATAGCCAGAAAAGAGGGTTTGGCTACCTAGGAGAGAGGAAAGGCTACTAACACCTGAAGGAGCCTATCACAAGGAGTCTCTGACGTCACCTGGTGGCACTGGCCACTCAGAGCAGTCCAGTGTGCCAGCAGCACCTCTGTTTCCAAGATGGCAGAGGTCTGGAGCACACTGGAGGAGCTCTGGACACCTCCCAGGGGAGGTGCAGGTCAGGGGAGTGGTCACTCCCCTTTCCTTTGTCCAGTTTCGCGCCAGAGCAGGGGCTAAGGGGTCCCTGAACCGGTGTAGACTGGCTTATGCAGAATTGGGCACATCTGTGCCCAACAAAGCATTTCCAGAGGCTGGGGGAGGCTACTCCTCCCCTGCCTTCACACCATTTTCCAAAGGGAGAGGGTGTCACACCCTCTCTCAGAGGAAGTTCTTTGTTCTGCCATCCTGGGCCAGGCCTGGCTGGACCCCAGGAGGGCAGCTGCCTGTCTGAGGGGTTGGCAGCAGCAGCAGCTGCAGAGAAACCCCAGGAAGGGCAGTATGGCAGTACCAGGGTCTGTGCTACAGACCACTGGGATCATGGAATTGTACCAACAATGCCAGGATGGCATAGAGGGGGCAATTCCATGATCATAGACATGTTACATGGCCATATTCGGAGTTACCATGGTGAAGCTACATATAGGTAGTGACCCATATGTAGTGCACGCGTGTAATGGTGTCCCCGCACTCACAAAGTTCAGTGAATTGGCTCTGAACAATGTGGGGGCACCTTGGCTAGTGCCAGGGTGCCCTCACACTAAGTAACTTTGCACCTAACCTTTACCAGGTAAAGGTTAGACATATAGGTGACTTATAAGTTACTTAAGTGCAGTGTAAAATGGCTGTGAAATAACGTGGACGTTATTTCACTCAGGCTGCAGTGGCAGGCCTGTGTAAGATTTGTCAGAGCTCCCTATGGGTGGCAAAAGAAATGCTGCAGCCCCTAGGGATCTCTTGGAACCCCAATACCCTGGGTACCTCAGTACCATATACTAGGGAATTATAAGGGTGTTCCAGTAAGCCAATGTAAATTGGTAAAAATGGTCACTAGCCTGTCAGTGACAATTTGAAAGTAATGAGAGAGCATAACCACTGAGGTTCTGGTTAGCAGAGCCTCAGTGAGACAGTTAGGCACCACACAGGGAACATATACATGCACACCTATGAGCACTGGGGCCCTGTGTGACAGGGTCCCAGTGACACATACATATAGGCCACAAACCTATGAGCACTGGGGTCCTGACTAGCAGGATCCCAGTGACACATAACAACCATACTGAAAACATGGTGTTTTCACTATGAGCACTGAGGCCTGGCTATCAGGATCCCAGTGAGACAGTGAAAACAGTGACAAACACCCTGACATACACTCACAAACAGGCCAAAAGTGGGGGTAACAAGGCTAGAAAGAGGCTACCTTCTCACAATCATGTCCTTGGTTTGTTACTTTGAACAGATTTTCCGGTTCAGATAGCTCTTCCCATAATTCATGTGTCCTGCCATCTCCTCTCCTCCCAGTGAGGAACTCACCATTAGTTGTCTAATCTATGACAAATGACTATTCATTAGCTAACAGAAGGCTTCTGGAAAATTACAGCATCTTTAGTGGAAGGAGAAAAATATCTCCTGCGAAACAATAAAAATGAAAACAGGCACCTTAGCCCTAAGGTTTAAAGTCAACATTCAACTGACATCAGATACTAGGTTAACTAAAGTCAATACAATATGTTAATTCACGTGTGTGCTTCTAACGCCTTAATATGATTACCTACTACAAACTCTTGCATTTATTATGTATGTGTGTTTCAGCATTAAAATGTCCACTTTTCAGTTAAATGTGTTAAATTTGCAAAATGAGGATATTTTCTCTATCACTACAATAACTGAAAACAAACGTTTTCCACTTTTCCTTCTAAAGACCTGCTTCTCCAGCTACTGGGGCATTAGATGCCCTTTCACAGTCAGGACCTCAGTCTTCAATGTTTGTTACTGGATAAATCACTCAACAAAATAATCCTACACACTGCAGACATTCAACTCAATCAAGGGAGAATAATAAGTCATCTATGTGTCAACATATAATAGTATTTGAAAATGCAATCTTTCTAAAATATAAAAAAACAAAGAGATGTTCATTGCTTTTAAATTCGTGCCTTCCTATTAGGGAGAAGCTTACGGACATTTCACTTTTTCTCAGTCTAATCTTTCTTCTGTTTCCATGCCCCAGCCCTTCCTCTTATGCTGCACGATACAGCAGCGTATTATGAAATGTCTTTTGCAATCGCATTAAGAGGGATTTCTTGAAAACACGAAGGTGCTATGGATAGATAATTAATAAATAAAGTGGAGCATTCTTTCTAGCAGATACCATGAAATGAATCGTTTAGTTATTTCTCATATAGATATGTCGCTTACCTCTTCTAGGTTGGTGTCCAGCACTGCATGCTCTAAGCTTACCTTTCAAAGAGCTCTATATAATTTATAATTTTCTATTTCATTTGCTAAGATGAAATCACAGTGAACAATTGCGGCAATACCAGCAAGCAATATTAGTATGGTTAACACTTCAAATTATATGGAGCCAAAATGCTGGGCAAAAATCAATAAGAAGTAATATAGTTCTGTATTTTTGTAACTTTGGTTAATCCTCAAACAAATTAAATTCAATTAACAGAGATGAGAAGTTTTTCATAACGCAATGATATTTGTATTACAATCCATTATGTAACAAATTGGCCAAAAAGCCCCGAAGTCAAAAAATTCTAAATATAGAATGAAGAAACAGTTACTGAAATAGAGCAAAAAGCTGTGTATCATCTACACATTTCATGAATAAAATATTGTTCTGTAGGGAGAACAGCTACATTAAATTTCTTTACATTTATACTTCAGCATAAACTCTATGAGCTGAACAACCCACAAAATTATTCAATAGAAGCAGAAACCAAAGTCTCACAGACACGAACTGAAACCCTTTTTCTAAATATCCCCTTCTATCCCTGCTGAAATGTGCCATGAAGTCATAATTTTAGTGCTTTAAATATAGACCTGAAACATTTACTTCCCATTGGATGTGGGTCATCGAGACACAATTGTCCTCATTCATATTCAGGGATTGTTGTCTGGTGCTGTAACCCGAAAACAACAAAAAGACCTAAGCTTGCTGAAGACAGAGGTATACAAGTCTAGAAACGTTAGGTTTTAGATATCTTTAGTACAAATGAAGCACTGGACCCTCACCTAAGGAAACAATCTAGCCTTATTGTTATTACTAAGTCAACGATTAGGTCCTGGATCCCAGGTGGGGGACAGTAACTGATGAGATATTTGCCACATCCAGAAAATACAGGTACCCCAAATGCAGTATTTACAACATGCAGATGTCTGGAATGACATACAGAATCAGTATTTATCGCCCCACATTTTGTGTGTATTGAGTTTTGTACACAGATGTTCCTGGGTATATTTTGTCAGGTCATACCTGATAATATTTATCAGGACAAAATGGGAGGGAAGTAGTGTTTTCTATAAATGATAGTATTTTAATCGCTGCACAAACAGGAGGTTGTGCAAGTATCAAACAGCCCCCGCAGTGTAGTGGGGCCCGAGCTCTAGGGGGCCCCCTCAGCGCAGCAGCTGGCCTATGTGAGGGTGGAGGGGGGTCCCCTCCATGTTCTGTGCAGGAGACCCCTTCCACCTTTGTTACGCCACTGGGATCAAGATGTATCACCGCACTCCGAGTCAGAGCCTTAGAATTTCAGGAGAGGTTAGAGACATGTTTTTTTAATCTGCCCTTGTGTAACCTGGGTGGAAAAGTATGTACATGTGGTTGCGTCACACTAAAATGCCAAAGAAGACTGTTGAGTCCGTGGGCCCTTTTTCTGTCATCATCACAGCCAGACCAAAAATAAAACTTTTTGGCAAAGCTCAGTATAGTGGCCAAACACAGAATGATCACAGAGGCAATATTCCTATGGGTCTCCCTAGAAGGCCCTCTCAAACGGTGTAGAGAGGCAAGTTAGTATGACAGTGTGAAGCATCCTTATTTAGTTACATAATAAGTACCTGTATTAACAGTTCAATCAAGAATGTGTTCATTAAACACAATCGTGATAAATAGATTAATGATGGTGCCCTGGCTATATTTTATGAACATGACTAGTAGTTGCAGGTGGTGTCCGCTGCCACTCATTTTTGCGGTTGGGAACTTATTTTTCTTCAACCGACTTTTTATTCAAAGCAAGATAGAAACAAAAATGGTGGCAAGGTGGAAGAAGACAAGTAGGGAAAACAATGACAAAGGAAGAAAGCAAGGACGAAAAAGTACTTGAAACAGTGAGATACAGAGGCAGAAAGAGTCGTTGGTGGATTCAAGGGGCATGAGGTGGAATCAGACTATACAGTGTTGGTATTCGAAAGCCGCCCTTCGATAGTACCAACGTGGGCCTCAGAGCAAAACTTTGGGCCTTCACACTTAATCTTTCACAAATCAAGCACTTGTTTAGATAAATACCAGTTGTTCTGTACATTAATTGTGCCAGCTTTGTGACTGTAATTAGCACATGTATTCACTTCGCTAATGATACAGCATGTACTTAGCAGTGGACCACACAGGCATGAAACATATGTTTTATTGAAAGTCATTTTCAGCAACGATCAGAAGCAAACACCATCTTCTTTTGAGATGCATTCGGTACCTTTTTTGTTACTCTGTCTTGTTGCTGTCAACCGCTCTGCTACGTTAAAATATCAACAGACATTGAAGCTAATGTCTGATCCCTTTTAAAATGGAAGATGGAGGGATTGCTATATGATGATGATGATGATTATGATGATGATGATGATGATTACTGTTTTTGTTATCATTACCAGCATTGCTCTTATTTTATACTGCTAGTGCTAAGATTATGACTAATCTTTATAATAATAATTATTATTACCAAGTTCATCAAGCTCCTGGGAGAGCGCACCAAGAACACATCATCGTCTGCATGTGGAAAATCAGGTGCCGGGCTCTCATTAATCAGAGGAATATCCTGTCCACGTTCAGTCAACAACGAGCTCAACATATTAATATAAACAATAAAAAGAACAGGAGCTAGAATGCACCCCTGCCTGGGCCCTTGTCGCAGAGCAAATAACTCCGTACACGCTGCATTAGCACCATATCTAAATGTAGCTGGCAAGTTCCTGTGGTAATCTGATAGAAAATTAACCAAGACTATCCATCCCCATGCCAAGTAGCAGAGGCCATAACCTCAACCTGTTAATGCGCTTGAATACGCGTGAGAGGTCCATAAACGACCATAAACGAAAGGTATAATGTACAATGCCTGGCAACAACATACTTGCTAATAATAATCTGGAGATTTTGTCACTCTTCTTCTGTACCCAACCCATCTCCAAACCCATACTGATAAAAGCTAAAAAAGTTATGGTCAATGGCCAAGACTAATTCTGATAAAGCTCACCTTCCCAAGACTTTGGCTGAAGAGCCAATAAGAGAAATGATCAAAAACAGCGTAGGTCTGATCAGTCACCCTTTTGAACAGAAGGGACCATAACTCACTATTGTGTTTGAGCATATGTAATGGGACACCACCTGGCTTTCGACCCTTATAAGAAGGGCTGTAACTACCTTCTCCAGATCAATTGTTGTACCTGTGCTAGACACAGTAGAGCTAGGCAGGTGCAAATGAATCTCACTCGTACTAGTAAGGCAATATATACTCGATAAGCGGGAAACCCAATGATTTGCAGAAATATGGGTATAAGTACTGGTGAGAACAACATTCCCATTTCTAGTATAGCTAATCACATTGCAAAATTCTTTAGAACCTATAATTTTTTTTACAACTTTTTAATGCAATAGGGCCCTGATTTATTCTTTTTGGTGCAAAACTGCACCAATGCAGTTTTGCACCAAAATGTTTAGCACAATTTCTAAGCACCAGCCGGGCACATATTTATGGAATGGTGCAAGCCGGTGAAAAGGGTAGGCTATTGTGAAAGAAAATGATGTTAGCCGGGTGGGGCTGGTGGTATGGAAGAAGGGGTTTTGCACCAAAAAATTACGTTAGGCACGTTTCAGTAAAATAAAATGACTCTAACCAGCCTAGCGTCATTTTCTGATGCAAAACCATCCATACTACATGACTCCTGTCTTAGAAAAGACAGGAGTCATGCCCACCACCCCAATGGGCAGCACAGGGGACTTAAAAAAAAATACTCACCTGTACTTACCTTTACTTACCTGGGATGAGGTCCCCCATCCTCTGCTGTCCCACGGGTGGGTGTGTCCCTGGGGGCTGGGGAGGGCACCTGGTGGCTTATTCCATGGTGTTCCAGCATGGAAATAGGTCTACAGGTCCCCTAACGCCTACCCTGACCCAGGCATTAAATAATGGTGCAAAAGCAAGCTTTGCACCATTATTTGACCCCCTCATCACCAGTGCATGATTTTAGCACAAGGGGATAAATATGGTGCTATGGCCACTGATGCAAAGTAGGTTTCCAAGTCCAAAAAATTACTTTAACTCAATAAATTTGGCGCTAGACGGCTCTAGAGCCAAAGTATAAATATGGAGTTAGTTTCGCACCGAATTTGCGTAAAAAAAATGACCCAAATTCGGTGCAAAGCAAATATAAATATGCCCCTAGGTTTGTTAAATTTGATTTCCCTCCTTCTCACACTTAAAGTGTGTTTATAATGTGCCCTGCAAGTCATCACTTTCTCTTTATTACGAGATTATTCTAGCAAGTGCTTTTCTTAATTTCTTATTGGTGGACAAACATGCAGCACTGACTCAATTAGGAGTCTGTTTTCCAGATAGGGGAACAGCTTTCATAAAAAAGGTCTACACTGAAACGTAGAGTCCAATAAATGATTCTAGAATTGACCAACTTTCTACCTAATCAGAGACACCTAAAATGTGTGCTAATACTTTCCTTAGTGAAAGTTTCTAAAAACATTGGGAGGGTAGGTAAATTCTAAATGAATTGCAGGTTCCCTTTATTGGTGCATTCTTTAACACAAGAACGTGCCCAAGAAACAGACTACAAGACGGGTAATGAGATGGCGACTGTCAGAGGGTTTTGTTCCCCAATACATAGGTTTGCAATGGCATTCTTCTGGTCGTGCTGGATGAGTGACCTAGTCATACATATGTAGTGAACAATAGACAGACAACCTCTCCCAAAAAGACAGACACAATAGCTGAACAGGATGGGTGTTGCTCATGGACGTTTAACAGGTCCCTGTCTTCAATATAGTGGCCCCACTCAATGACTTTGTAATTAGAATGAGGAAGACAGTAGGTGAATCTGTTATATTCAGATAATCTAGATCAAAGGTGCGCACACTTAAGACAGTTCAAATCCTCACAAATAATCATGGTAGACCCACAAGACGCCGACCCATACACTTTCTATAAATTCTCCACCACTTCGATCAGTCTCATAAAATTGAAATTTGAATGAGAAAATTCATCATTATAAAAATACTTTAGCCAGAGATTTAAACTGTTCTGGCATCGTATGTGAATCACATTGCTACCAGCATCTGTGAGCAAAGCTTTACAATTGTCAATTTAAGCCAAAAAGAAAGGCTACCCTTGACTCTTCCAGCACTGGCAGGTTGTGCAGACTGAAAAACAGATACAACCATCATGATGTATATTACATACTTCCCATGTCTTCTTAAGGAAATTACTATCAGTTGCCTCAATAAAGGTTAAACAATCGTCGCATCTCACTTTCAAGGCAAGTCCCGCTATGTTCCAACTTGTAACAATCACCAATCCAGTTTTAAAAGTTGTAGGTCCCCCAAAGTCATGTGAATCATTTCCAATGTTCAAAGCACTTGAGTCAACCAAAGATGCCCACATAGTTGGACACTGCCATCAATCGATTTCAGTAAAGTTGTGTAAAGATCAAAAATTATTACATAACATGATCAGGCCGGCCTGAGTTGTGCCAGAAGATTCTTTGGCAATTGGGAGTGAATGGTGGTGAATTTTTTGAGGTTTATAGAGAAAGCCCAATGGTAGACCCTTAATAGCAATAAAACTTATATAAAAATTGCGACATAGGGAGAGCAGAATGCTGACATACAACGGTATCCGCCTGATATATTTTTAGCTCATGTCAAATCCAGGATACCCGTCTCACAAAAAGAATTTGAGTAGAGTAAACATAATTGAAATTGAGGTACATGAAAAGCCAATGGCTGACTTTATTCTTCAGCTGTGATACATTTCCTAAGACCCCCTTCACCAAAAGTCGATTTGTTAGAAAAGCTAAGCACATAAAGGCATGCTTCAGAGGTAGGCTAATAGTTGGTAGCCATCCCAATATCAGTTATGATGTAATTCCAGTGGTCATCCCTAGTGACACCCATTTTACCCTGGGCTGAACTAAGAACAGATGACAGGTCAGTGTCCGATGATAGTTTGTTCGTAATACCACCTGACTTCATAGCCTGAAAATATGCAGCAGAAGTCCCTTTATTTGGCTAGGGTAAAGTTTTAGGAGCTCTGTCAGCCTACTGCCCACAATTTTAGTCAATCCATTTTTAATATGGGCCAACATAACAAATATAGGCTTCAGTTGCTCCCTTGGTAATGTATCAATCATACCATACAGCCATTCCAAGAGAACAGACTCATAAGGAGAAAATGTTTGAGCAGGGAAACAGCACTTACAATGCGGTCAATGCAACGCTATGCATTTACCATGTTGTGATTACCATACATACGGCAGAAAGAGCAGTGTAACTGTCAGAGTGGAAAAGGAAGGAGTAGAGAGGTGGCAAGTGAGAGGTAAGTGGAGCTGGGGCTGGGTTTGAGGGGGAGGTTGGGGTAGTTTTTAGGACGGAGCATGCTTGGGGTCGAGGTAGTTTCTAGGACAGGATGGGGTAGGCTTTAGGATTCAGCGTGGGGGGTGGCAGGGATTGGGGTAGTTTTTAGGACAGCATGGAGAAGGTTTTAGGGTACAGGGCTAGGCATGGGGTCGGTAGTTTTTAGGACAGGGTTGGGAGTGTTTAGAGTTCATAATGGGAAGCAGGGGAGTCAGGGTAGTTTTTAGGACAGGAAAAGGTTACTTTTAAGGCTCGTGGAGGTGGCTGGGGGTTGGGGTAGTTTTTAGGAAAGGGCAGGGCGGAGTATGTTTTAGGGTTTAGGTTGGAGCCATTGGGGTCATTTATAGGACAGTGCAGGGTAGGTTTTAAGGTACAGGGTGGGGGAAGGGAAGTAGGGTGGTTTTTAGGACAGGGTGGGGTACTTTTTAGGGTTCAGTGCGAGGGGATCAGGGTAATTTCTTGGACAGTGCATGGTAGGTTTTAGGGTTCAGGGTGGGGGGGGTTGGATAGTTTTAAGGACAGGGTGGTGTAGGTTTTAGTGTTCATGGCAAAGGTGGGGGGTTGACGTCATTTTTAGGACAGTGCTGGGTAGGTTTTAGGGTACATGGTGGGGTTGGGTAGTTTTTAGGGCAGAGTGTGATAGGTTTTAGGGTTCAGGGTGAGGGTATGGGGTCGGGGTCGTTTTTAGGACAGAGTGGCACAGGTTCTGGGGTTCAGGGAGATGGGATTGGGTAGTTTTTAGGACAGAGTGGGGAAAGGTTTTAGGGTACAGGGTAGGGGGTCGGGTAGTTTTTAAGACAGAGTGGGATAGGTTTCAGCATTCAAGGTGGGGTGATCGTTTTTAGGACGGGGTAGGTTTTAGGGTTCAGGGAGGTTATAGGATTAGTTTTTAGGACAGGGTAGGTTAGGTTTTAGGGTTCAGAGTGGGGGGGGCAAGTTGTGCTAGTTTTGGACACGGTGGAGTATGGTATCAGGTGTAAGGGGCAGGCAAGAGAGAATTTACCACGTATGTTCCTTTACGAAACATGCTTTTATAATGAAGTCCGTTGTAAGGCATGTGTGATAAAGACGCAGTTGTTGTTGAGACCGCGTTGTTAAGGAAAGCATGATATACACATGCGTTGCTCCATCATACATCATTTGCAGTATTTTCATTATTGTCACTGGGGGCTGGCGTTCTCACTGACACTATCACTGCTCATTTCTTGTGCTTAACTGCAGGCTCGGCTAGTAGATAACTGCTATAAACTAAGTAGGATGGTGACTTAGGCTTCTGTGGCTGCACTTGCACTGTTCAGATTACAGAAGCATTTGCTGTTACAGCCTAGGCCTGAATCAATTCCATCACAAAAGAGACGCCTTTCTGCCACCTCTATCTCTTTATTTATTATCCCAACAGCTCGCACAAGAAAATTATCAATGGTAGTTGCAGTGTTAAATGCACTTATGTTGCCTGTAGCCTTGCATTTCTCTATTGTCTGCAAATTACACTTACGAATTACAAATAGACCTCACCCTAAACTCAGCAAATTGATGTATGAGTCGCTGCCTGGCCCATTTTTGTTCGGTGTGTATGGGTACCCACAGGGCCATTCTGTGTCCCGTCCTGACAATACCTAAGCGTGTCCTGCATCTCAGGAATGTGCGCTTTCAAGCACCTGCAACACCACCTCCTCCTTCAGAGGCTGGATTGTGGGCATTCGAGTTCTCAGCCCCATTCAGCGCAACACAAATAGTACCACGTCACAGGAAGCGATAGTGCACTTTGAAGCGCCGGCAGCCGCCACCTCCTCTTCCATCACAAGCTGGTTTGTGAGTCTTGAAGTTCATAGTTCTAGTGCAGCTCATGCTGCCTCCTCCTTCACAGGCTGGATTGTGAGCCTCCAAGTTCTCAGCCCCAGGGAGTCCAACACAAACAAACCCTTTTTGCATGTAGTGTATTTCACTTGCATTTTTATGCATTACTTTCATGGGTGCTACTTTGTTTCTTTTTGGTGTTAGATTGTTGCATCATATTTACCATGTTTTTTGTTCTTAATAGGAACAATTGTCTTTGAACACAGAACGTGCCTACTCTGAAAAAGATTCTGCTGCCTCACTTGCTTTAGATATGTTTTATGGCGCAATCACTTTGGGAACATGTAGCTTAGAAAGTGATTCTAAGTAAACATGTGCTGCATAATCGATTAACATTGATAATATAATTGCAACCTGTAGGTTCTGAACCTGAAATCACCAGGTGAGATACATTCACATGTTAACTTGTGCTCCTCTGCCCATTTACTTCCCAGCAAAGGCCATTAAATGTTGCATCTTTCATATAGTGCTTGTAAAGGGAGTCCTCGTCACATGTTGGCCAGTCTATAAGATCTACTGGTAGCAACCTTGCACACTCGTGTCACCATTATCTGCTGTGTGCCGACTCTGGCTATAATGAAAGACTTCCCAGACCTCTGCTTAAGGAAGGGGTCACCAACCTTCCCCTTTTTTCTGAAACTCCACTCACCTCCTTTGAATAAAGGCTCTACTGTGTTACATTAAAATCTGATCCTCTTATGAACAGCGCAGCTTCACTGAGCCAATGTGTGAAGGGAAGGGTGGGGCTGGGCCATGATAGGGAGGAGGGGGGAGGAAGAGTGGAGTGCTCTAAGTGCGCATGTTAGTTTGACCAGCCGTCTTAGGCCGGCCAAACTGACATGCGCACTTAGGTTTCTCCAACCAGGCCGTGTTACACAGCCTGGCTGGAGAAACTGCAAAGACGTCACTGCATTGTCTCAGCGGCAGACCAAGTTGCTCAGAACAATCCTGATGCTGTTCGCATGCTAGGAATAGCATGAGGGCAGTGCCAGAATTCCATGGGGAGCTCTGCTGCATCAGAAGAAGAGTGCTAGGTGGCTGGCAGCATCAGGAAAAGTAGGTTTATTTCTTATTTTTATTTATCTCCTACGTCCTCCCTGCCCCAACCCCCTTGAGATCTGCGGCAGACGCTCCTGCTTATGAACATGGATATCAGTGTTCTACTGGAAAAATACCTTTCATAACTACTAAGGACATTGAGAAGGGCAGAAGGACTGAAGAATGCAGCCAGTGGCGTACAAGTCAAATCCATTCACTTTCCAGGGTGACATAGATATGGAGTGCATACCCACATCTGTAGCCCATGCCATAAATTAGGCAGCATGGGGGAAAGGGAGGTAAAAAAAAAGATCACTAAGGCCCAGAATGTGAAGCATTTCAAATTGGGATGGGCAGTTTTAAGCAGCCATTTATTTTACATCTTCAATTCACCCAAATACCCCGAGTAGTGGAAATTACATCATACACCCTTTGACCTTCAGTTTTACTCACACACACATTCTAACTTCTACTCATACATTGTTTTGTAATTGTATTTATATAGCGCTTACTACCCCTGACAAGGCACTGAAGCACTTTTTGGCAACTAGCATGCTACTCTGGAACCCGAAAGGATTAGTAGTGGATTAGTACAGGGAAATATGAGTACATTATTTGTATAGGGAGTTATAATTTAATTTGAGCAGATGGAAGAGTCTGTTGAAAGGGATTAGGGAGAAAATAGTAGTTAAATGAGGTTTGGGATGAGCCAAAGAAGAGATAAATGAGGGAGAATTTAGTAGGGTTGTGTGGGACATCTTAGTCGTAAATTGAGGTTTGCAGTGACCCAGGAGGGGTAGAGGAGGGAAGAGTCTGGGAAGGGTTATTTTGGACATCATAGTAGTAGAATGGGTATGAGATGAGTCAGAGGGAAAATAAAGGATAGATTGATGGAGGTATAGGGTGATGGTCAGACAGAGTAAAGCTTTTGAGAGAGTATTTTCTTCTCTTGTACAGTAGGATTACAGTAGCAAATATAAAGATACATGATTACATAATCAAGCAAATAAATGTGTAAGGAATATAATATATTGAAATTTAAAGTTGCATTGTATAAATACAGGCTTTCAAGAGTTGCAGTATTTGAAGTTAATTTATTTTGTGTACTATTATAACATTTTATCTTTCCTCAATATTTCAAAAGTAACATTCTGGTAAATAAACAATTAAGATAAGATGTACCTATTGTAATAGATAATAAAGCCTTGAATTCATACATCAAAGATTGAATGGTATAGACACAGCACTCATTGACAAGTGTGCATCAGCATAACCTTTAATGCAGAGGCAATTCTTTTGTCAGTCTGATTGTAGAGAATTCGCTAACATGCTTCACAGATGTGTTGACCATCATCCTAGCAACCAAAGAGTCCACAGACTTACCCATTCTTATACATACATTCAAATGGGCATGAATCACAGCTCACTGATTTTAGCAGTCTTTTTTTCTTGCATAATTATATCTTAGACATGCTGATGAATGAGTAACTGTGAAGAAAGGGTACACTGAAATGGTCTCAGTGGCTCGGATTAGGTGAAAGGCAACTCCTCCTGAGGAGATTCCATATTACGACATACTGTGATCACAATCTCTGGCAAAAATGCCTTTTCAATACTTTTTACCCCCGATCTTACGATCTTACGGAAGAATATCCATCTACTCTGGTTGGAAGGTGGGTCATTATTTGTGTGGCCTGTACAAGTAATGAGTCCGTACACGACCGCCACTGGGAACCAAACACCCCATGGTAGCGCTTGACTCTCATAGGGTAGCTCTGCAGAGCAGTCCAAGGCTTACTCAAGGGAGGTGGTGTGGGCTAGTAATCCCCATTCACGAGCAGACAAGTTTAACTCTCAATAAATGATTGTCCAGTCTGTGCTTTTTCTTTTGATAAAGTAAAAGTGCATTTATTACTCACACACACTACGCAATAGTATGCAACAATCTACAAATATACACAAAGTAATGGAATCACTCTGGGAAAACATTGTGTAATCTCTCATGTCTCCTCAAGGGAGGATATAATCCAGCAACCTACATGGCAAAACAATCCCTGGTGTCCCATTGTGACATTTGAATATTTGACAATAAGGTGAAATGAACACACCTACATTTGCAATTAATTAAATACTTCTATCTTGCCAAAAGATGGCTGTCAGTGTCATTACTCAAATTAGTATTATCAGGGAACATATAGGACCATATTCAAGCAATTTAACCATTAGAATTACTTTTAGATTACTCCTAATTCACCACAGAATAACAGTTCAAAACCTTGGGTAAAACCAGCCCACACCTCTAGTAGGCACTGTCCAACAAGCTGGAACAAAAGTTCACATAATCAGGGGAGCTCCAACCACAGGATGGACCCTTGGGGGGTTATCCTTCTTTTTTCCCACCCTACCTAGGGTGGGGACACAAACCGACGATGGGGGGAGGCTAAGCTGCTCCTGCAGCTCCCTCTTTCCCTGGGTGTGAATTTGGTGGTGGCCCCATCTTCCTGGGACCACCACAAGCCAGTTTAGGGGACCATCTCTGGCTCCAGCCCCACAAAGCATGCTGGGGCGGCTGCATATTAAATGAGCGTCTCTCCCGCTGCGCTGGGGAGAGCCGCGTTGCTGCCCAAGCCGATGCTGGTTCGCGGGGGTGCTGGTTCCACCCGGGCACTCCCTCACCAGGTAAAGTTTCCCTCGTTGGAGGGCGGCCCTGTCCGCCCCCGCCGGCTCCCTGCACGGCCAGCACCTCTGTGTGCTGCCACAGGAGCCGGCCTTCTCTGTGTTGTCTGCCCGCTCCAGCGGGCAGACACGTGGAGGCTTGCGGCCGGACGGACCGCTTGGAGGAGAGCAACAGGACTCCCCGCTTCCTCCCGGCAGCTTTGGGGCCCGGGATGGGGTCCGGGGCCCCTCCTCGTCTCTACGCTCCCAGATGCCACTTTCTTCTTGGGGCCCCTGGATGGGGTCCGGACCCCTCCTGGGAATCTTTACGGGGGCGTGATGGTGCCCCCGACTTGACTTCTGCTGGGGCCCCCAGGATGGGGTCTGGGGTCCCACCAGGCCCACCATCGCAGGGAGCGCATCAGCGATCCCCGGCTTCTGCTTTGCTGCCGGCTCTTCCACAGCCGGCGGCCCTCTGGCAGGGGTGCACGATGGCGCCCCTCCCACTCCTCAGTCTTCACGGGGCCCCAGGATGGGGTCCGGGGCCCCAACCTCACATCTTCACGGGGAGCACCACGGCACTCCCCGGCTTTGCTTCGGCCGCAGGGGGCCCCAGGATGGGGTCCGGGGTCCCTACCCACCACGGCAGGGGGGTGTGCGACGGCTCCCCCCACCCAACGACTCACTTCAGGCCAGGCTTCACGGGGCCCCGGGATGGGGTCTGTGACCCCTTCCTCCTCCAGAGGGGGAGTGCAACAGCACTCCCCTCGCTCCTCTTCCTCGGGGGCAGCCCCTTGGCCCTGGCCCAGCCCGGGGGACAGTCTTGAGCAGCTGCGGAGCCCCACGTGCTTCGTAGCTGCTTCTCAAAAGGTCAAAGGTCACCATCCTTTTTCCAGTGATATCTCGGGCCCCCAAGGGCTGATTTTCATCATTCTTGTGTTGTTTGGTTCCTGGTGACAAGCCCTTGCCACCAGGAGCACTCTCCTCAGGCCTCCTGGCCTCGAAGGGTCCCAGAACATAGGGAGCCAGTCCCACTGATTCCCTGTGCCAACCTTTCCTCTGGGTTCCCTCTTTTCCTTCTGAGAAGCGTGCTCTCCTTGTGCTAGCCCAGTCCTTCCCCCAACTAGTCCTCTGGAGTGGGTAATGAGGCCAGATTGCCTTGCCCTGGCATGCGTCTCGCTGGCCTGGAATCCTTCAGGGGCAGAGTACCTGCCCCAAGAGCAGTCAGGAGGTTCTTCCTTCCAGTTATCCATGACGCCCGTCTGCAGTCCCAGTTTCCAGCAGTGAAGCACAGCCAAGAGAGGGAGCTCTCCCCTGTGCAAGACCTTGTAAGTGGGGGCGGAAGTGTTCAGCAGCTCTGCACCTCTGGCCTATCCAGATGTGCCACATCACTTCCTTGCCCCCATCCCCTCCTTCTCGCACAGTCTCCTGGGATAGCTCAAAATGGAATCCTCCAGGAGTTAAATGCCACATGTGCTCTGAAAATCTCAGCCCCTCCTCCATGACATTCCTCACAGGGTCTCTCCAGCCTGCTCCTGGCACGGAATGGCAGCTGGCTGATTCATGCAAGGCCCTGCTCAAGCAACTGGACAGACCAGTAATTGGTCCTAATCCTGAGCTGAGTCAGAGAAAGATGATATCTATGGATGACCCATAAGTTGTACAACTATGCTCTTGTAATCTACTGCATCCTTCTTTTCTTACAGGTTACAGTGTACTTTGGTGTGCCTCTGGTCTCGGTGGACCCCAGAGAACTGGAGTTGCACCCTAGGCCCTCCTTTCCCATTGACATTTAATGGAGTATCCCCACAATGCAAGTACCTTAAGCACTCTGACGTTGGCATTTAACTGAGTGTCCCTACAGTGAAAAGACAGTAAGCACACTGACTCTCCCTCACATGTGTACACCCATCTCATGAGACCTACTCCAGGTCACCACCCACTCTGCATAGTTCCTCCTGCAGCAGGCTTACCTAAGCCCAGTTCTTGGGCTGCGTACACCAGGAATCCTCGCCCCACAGCCCTCACATGGATGCACGTCCATGTGCACACATGATCACATGTAACCCGCCCGGGGCCTCCTGCCCTTGCTGCGTCCAGCAGCCTTTCCTTAGCATGGCGGCACCGGCGGTAAACATGCGTTGTCCATTTTACCATGTGTTTACTGTGCGTGAGTCCCCTCATAGGAGGCTTCCTCACAGTAAAAAGTCAAAAACCAGGTCGTCAAAAAGCGAAAAATCAGGGCAGACCTGATGGTCAGAAATGTCCTCTAACAAACAACTCTTCCTTAGAAACAGGGCCATAAGATGTGATGTCGTATTTCATCTAAATTCACACTTAGAGCAGATTTAACACTATGGTTTCCAACAATTCTCAATACTGATTTAAAAATCACCTGAGAATAATTTACCAGGTTCTTGCAATTTTTTCAATGGGGCAAGAAGAACTAGAACAGAGATTCTTAATGTTAGACTTTGCATCCTTGGTGTGGTCTCCCCTAACTTTTTGCCTCTGTTTCCCAGGTTGTTGAGTTGTGCTGGGCTCTGTTTTTACTGTTGTTGTTACTCTGGGCACTTTACCCATGCTATCCAGTGCTAAAGTGCAAGTGTTCCTATATAAAAGGTATGTATAGTTAGATTTCCATGATTGGCATTGATTTACTGGTAAGTCCCTAGTACAGTGCACTAGAGGTGCCCAGGGCCTGTAAACCAAATGCTACTAGTGGGCCTGCAGCACTGGTTGTGCCACCCACATTAGAAGCCCTGTAAACATGGCTCAGACCTGGCCACTGCAGTGTCTGTGTGTGCAGTTTTAAACTCCCAATTCGACTTGGCAAGTGTACTCACTTGCCAGGTCTAAACATTCCCTCTTCTTACATTTAAGACACCCCTGAGGAAGGCCCTAGGTAGCCCCATGGGAGGGGTGCAGAGTATGTTCAAGGTAGGATATATACTAATGTGTTTTATATGGCCTGACAGTGAAATAATGCCAAATTCAGTTGTCACTGTTGCAAGGCCCATCCCTCTCACAGGTTAACATGGAGGCTGCCTTTAAATCTTATTAAAGCGCAGATTCCCTTTGGGAGTAGATGGACATGTGGGGTTTGGGGTCTCTGATCTCACAATTTAAAAATACATCTTTTAGAGAAGTTGGTTTTGAGATTGCTTGTTTGAAAATGCCACTTTTAGAAAGTAGGCATTTTCTTGCTTAAATTATTCTGTGACTCTGCTTGATTGTGGATTCTCTGTCTGGGTTAGTTTGACAGTTGGGCTGGTTCCACCTCTCTCTAGACAGTGACACAAAGAGAGCTGGCATGTAGCCTGAATATGCTGATGAGCCATCTGGACTGAGGGGAGGTGAGGAGTGGTCACTTACACCTAAAAGGGCTATGCCTGCTCTCACTCAATGCAGTCTCCAACCCCCTGGTGTGTGTCTGGGGCCTGGCCTGGGCAAGGCAGGATATTACAAAGAAGAGAGACTTTCCTTTTAAGTAGGCCTACTTCAAACACAGAAAGGGGTATTAGAAGAGCACAAAAAAACCCTGAAAATTAGATCACTTCTGGAATCAAGAGGAACCTCTGCCAAGGAGAAGAGCTGAAGAGCTGAGGAGAAGCGCTGCCCTGCCTGTGACTGTGTTTTGTGGAGCTATCCTGTAGTTGCTGCTTCTGCCTGTGAAAAGGGACAAAGACTGGACTTTGTTGTGGTATTCCAGCTTGTGAAGAATCTCCACAGGCTTGATCTGAGCCTGCCTCCTGTTGTTGAAGTCTGAGGGCCATCAAAGACTTCTCCTGCCAGCACCTGGACTCTCTGCTGCGACTGCTGCCCTGCCAAGTGGGACACTATCCAGTTCCTGGGCCCTTGAAAGGTGAAACTGGCAGAAGAAAAGACTGAAAATCCACGCACAGATCACAGAGAGAGGACATTTTCGACCCACCTTCTGTGGCGCGGCTGATAAATGACACGCTGTCGGCTTCGTGGCTGCAAACAACGCTCCACCTGCATCGTGGCTGGAAGATTGACGCAACGTGGCTGGAGAAATGATGCGTAACACCCACTAACAGAGGCTGATAATGACACAAACCCCACGCAGTGTGGTTTTGTGATACCGTGCGACCGTATTTTCAACATCACATGGCTGGGGGCGGAAAAATGATGCAAAGCCTGCCCGGACCTGAGGTGCCTGTCCGGATCAGCACATCGCTCTCTTGCAGGAGAGAAGAAACAATGCAAGCCAACCCGGCCAGAGGAGGAACGATGCACAGTCTCACTTGCGAGTGAGAAATTGCCTCATTGCTGGCCTTTTTCAACACACACTCACCCGTGTGGCTTTATTTTGATGCTATCCAGGTACTTTAGTGAAATAACGGCATTCTCACTGTTTTCTAAGGATTAAGACTCTTAGGCCCATATTTATACTTTTTTAGCGCTGCGTTTACGCCGCTTTTTGATGCAAAAACAGCGCAAACTTACAAAATACAATTGTATTTTGCAAGTTTGCGCCGTTTTTGCGTCAAAAAATGACGCAAATGCAGCACTAAAAAAGTATAAATATGGGCCTTAGTCTTTGAAAATTCATAACTTGGCTTGTGTATGTTGGATTTTTGTCATTTTGGTCCTGTTTTGTTTAGATAATTATTCTCTATTTTTGTAAACCTGTGTTGTGTCATTTTGTAGTGTTTTCACTGAGTTACTGTGGGTGTTGGTACAAATATTTTACACATTGCTTCTGAAGTTAAGCCTGCCTGCTCGTGCCAAGATACTAAGGGGGTGAGCGGGGGTTAACTGAGGGTGATTCTCTTTTACTGTGTCTAGAGTGAGGGTCTTTGCTTGGACAGGGGGTAACCTGACTGCCAACCAAAGACCCCATTTCTAACACTTAACATAATGATAATCTACTTGCCATGAATCCAGATAATGTCAATTTGAATCAGCGATCCGCCACAAAGTAACCAGACTCCAAAAGAACTTCTATTTTATTACAAGAACCATGTGCATATAATCTGAAAATGCTTACATGCATAGAACAACTGGCCAGTCTGCGTGCATGCATAAGAATTTCTCTTTGAATCATACGCACATATTGAAGTGTTGTACCTGCAACTCTGCTCATTTGAGTGACTTTGTTTCAACAACTAGATTTTTGTGTGTCATACACATGGTAAGAGGAAGACATATGTTCTATTCTAACAGAGTGGTTTCTACCATAACAAACACACACCTTACGAAGTACTCCTTATAGGAGAGAGTGTCTAGGATCTTCTGCCACCACACCATCATCAGTGTTCCTCAATCACCCCTAAAGACAGCCAGCTCCTCTGGTGAGGTGAAAACATCCCTCCACTCCTACACAGGTGCCACAAACACCTCTTCATTGCACCTGGCACAGAAGGGTCCCTGTGTGACGTCCCTGTCAGATGCCCCCGCACCTCCAACCCTGCTACCACCACCAACCTCGAACAGAAAGTTAAAAACTTCAATGTCTGGATCACCAATTGCACCAACAGCATTGACCCCCATGAAGAGCAACACCAGAGAAAATCCTCCCAAAAGGCCAGCTGGTACACCCAAGAACTCAGAACAGCGAAACAAGACCAGAAATTGCTGGAGAGGAAATGGTGCACCAGCAACGATGCCCCCAACAGAGCAGCTTTTAAGACCTTCCTCAACCTCTACCATCACCTGCTGCGGGCAACAAAGAAGGCAGCCCTTGCTGCATGCATTGAAACCAGCACCAACAACACCAAGGAACTTTTCAACATTGTTAAGGAATTCTCCAACCCGGCTGCCAGCGAAAACATCACACCCTCATAGGAGCTGTGCGACAACCTTGTCCGCTTCTTCCACTGCAAGACTGCATCCATATGCAGGAACTTTGAATCCCAACCCACACCACCTCTGGATTTCCTTGATAGACATGCCACCAACGGAACCAACACGAACCACATACTGACCACCTAAAACATCCACTCCACCCAGTACATCTCCGCCACCATGAAATCCATCCACTCTTGGACACTGTATCCCACCACATGATGATTGAAAGACTCCACCACATTGGCATTGAAGGGGACACACTCAGATGGATCTCCTCCTTCATCACTGGAAGAACTCAGAGGATGCACCTCCCACCTTTCACCTCTGAAACAAATGAGATCACCTGTGGTGTCTCCCAGGGCTCATCCTTCATCCTCACGTTCTTCAACTCATATATGACCCCGCTGGCCAACATCATTAGATCCCACGGTCTCAATATAATTTCCTACGCAGACAACACCCAACTCACACTCTCACTCACTGATGACCCCTCCACCATCAGAACCAACTTCCACAGACACATGATAAGCATTGCTGACTGGATGAAGAACAATAGCCAGAAGCTGAAAACAGGCAAGATGGAAGTACTGGTATTTGGCAATAGCAGCAATACATGTTACGACTCCTGGTGGCCATCAGACCTAGGACAAGAATTCACACTGGCACACACTCTCTCACATAAATGCACACTCACCTGCAAGCACGCACATAAAATGCATTTGAAAGCATTTTTTTTACTTACCTCAGCTACCACGGAAGGTGAAATTCCAGCGAATCGTGCTATATTTTTTATTACACTAATAATTAATAATGTTTCATAATTCACTATTAGTGTAATAACAAATCTATATGAAAATAAAGAGAGTGGAGCTCCAACTGACTTCCTTAAGGATGAGCTGCCACTGAGTTCCAGGCATTGATTTTGCCGCCTACGAGGTTGAAGTCACAAAAACAGTGCAAGCCTTCAATGACGTCTATGGGAAGGGTGAGGAAATCACTATATCTCATGAGGATATCACATCCACCTCATCGACCTATCATTACGTTGCAAAGGTATGTATCTACTTCCTGTTCTTAATTCCTCTTACATACCTATACTTGGACATATCAAATAGTAAGTGTCAGGTAAGGTAAGTATAGATGGAATCAACAATAATAATATATATTTGCCTGGTGTTGTATTTGGGGGCAATGAATATAATGGTAATGCAGACCGATATTTTTGAACTCAGTACAGTGACATACAGTTATATGCATCTGGATAAATTGGTTATCATTTGTAGAACCAAGTCTTCGTATGGGATGACGCACGAACTCTTCAGTATTGTTAGCAATGACCAGATGTGTCATAATGCTCCAAGGTTGGAAAATTATTTCATGAAAATAAAATAAACATAACGCTGATTTTTACACTGATGTTATGATTACTGATAATAATGTGCAGTGAATGGTCTTGCCTCTTGAGCCGCGTGGGTCCGTAGGCGGCGACGGCCCTTAGTTCCACCATGAGCGCGTTTCTCGAGGACATGATGTGATGTCAGATGTGCGCCGGGCACAAAGCTTCGGGACCTCACTGTGAGAGGTACGGCAATGCAGGCGCACTTCCGTTCCTCCAGGTGTGTTCACTTCACACGGCTCTGGTTGGATGGGTAATTAGTAAATGTGTGTTCAAGAGGAGGAAATGTCAGAAGGAGCAGCCTATTATGCGCCTAATGGGATTTATAGTGTGCGCTTCTTGCTCCACTGCCGTGCTTGCCATTTACAAAAGACATAAACATTTAGAAAGTGTTCATCAAACATTAGGCAAGCGTGCCTTCCAGCGTCTTTATGTTTTTTTTAATATATGTGAGTGGTTTTCATGAAATATTAAGGCCTTCATTTAGATTCTGCAGTGTAAAAAGTTGGATCATATCTGCAGAAGGGGAGTTACTGCACATTTGACTTAATTTTGCTACATAAAATGTGGCATTACCACTTTACAAATGTGCGAATATCATTAAACTGCATATTGCGTTAGGGTTATGTCAGTACAAAAAAATGATGGTAACTTTGTGGCTTTAAATGTGGAGACACGATAAATACTAGTTCTATGTGTCTCGATTATTTATTTGAAAAATGTAGTGCAGGGGCACAGGGTTTTTCTTAGGGGCCCACTGCCGGCATTCCTGAATGCCTGATTGCCAAGTAACAAGGTCGCCTAGTATTAATACCATCCCTTGCCTCTTTCTTCACTTTCTATCTCTTGCGGGTTTTCATCCATTCCTGCTCTCTATCTTCATCATTGTGTTCCTATCTTTCTCTTCTTTCTCTCTTATATGCTATATATGTCTCTGTAGCTCTGGTTGTAAGACTTAAAATGAACAATAAGTCCCAGTTCCGGAATGTGATTACAGTGTCAATCATCTGCACAAAATAGGCACTGTTGCTTCCTGAAAAGCTAATTTAGTCTCAATATTATGATTGTTTGTTGTAACAAAAATTTACAGCGCTTGCCACAATTTTCAAGGATGTCTAAATGAGGGCATATGTGCACGGGTCTCCAAAAATGTGATGCTAAGGAAAATGTTGTTTACATTTTAACTGGCGATTCAGTCTCTCATGAGGGATGGGGCAAGCTGCTTCTCATAACTTTTCACTTGAAATCTACATTTTGTTTGTTTTTCCTTTTATACACAGTATGGGTCACGATCTAAGCCATTGCTGATGTCAGAAAACGTCACCTTGTTGTCAAGAACAGTTAAAAACATAACTGTGGAAGTAAAAATTGCCTTATTTTATATCAATAAAAAAGGGGCATATTTACAAGCCCCTTGTGCCACATTAGCGTAATTTTTATTCAATCTAATGGGGCGTTAGGTATGCATTTTCAATGAGCCATATTTATAAAGTGGTGCAATGCTTCCATTGTGTACTTTGTAACCCGTACGCCACATTATGCCTGCACCAGGCATAATGTATGCAGGGGGGGCGTTCTGGTGCTGCGAGGCCTGAAAAAAAGGCGCAGTGAAATTTACAAGATTTCAGTTTGACAATTTTTGCATCATTTTTAATGCCTGCTCAGAGCAGGTGTTAAAATAACACACCCACCATGTTCAATTAGCCTCCCTGTGCTTTACTGCACTGGTGTCAACATTTCATATGTGAAACATGGAAATGATAACAAATCGATAATACTGTGTGACTTCCATGAATAGATGGACTGATGATCTTTAATCCATCCAGCCTGAAATTTTCCTTGAGAGAACATAACCCAGTTATAGTATAGATGCAAGCACTACTTGCTGATACGGATAAGTAATACTTTTGGGTCCTGTAGAAGACCTTCAAGTCTTAGAATATTACATCAGTTCAGGACTTACGCTAAAACCTACACTTTTTTGTTCAATGTACTTGGGAATCTATAGGGTAAAACTGTTAAAACTGTTAATTGCTACATTCTTTTTTGATTTTGGGCGGATTCTGGAAGTTATTCAGTCTCTCAGAGCAAGACAGATTTGATGGTAAAACTTTCCAAAGCTGCTTTACTCCGTGGCCAGCCCTGTCTCAAAATGGTACAACATAGCTTGATGGTTGTTAGTAACACAGGCTGCAAGGTACCTTCATGCCACCTTCTGTGTCTCCTTAGGAAAATTCTTGTGTATTGTCTGTACACCTCTGCCTATTAGAGTGTATGGTATGGGGATGATACAAAACTGTGGGTCTGATGTAGAATTTGGTAGTTGGCAAACCAGACTACCGAGTAGGTGGGACCTTCACATCCACCTATGGCATATTTCACCTTGGCAGAAAATCCACTATATCACAGCTGAATACCCAGTAGGCACAGTGTTTTTTTATGAATTGCTTGGAATGTTTTTTGTTTTTCTCATATAAACTCCTAAAGTGGGTATTTGGTGAGAAAAATAAACAAGTCAAAGCCATTTGTAGGCATCAGCTGGACAGTGCATTTGGGTAATCTCTTCAAGACATGTTGTTTTGCAGTTAGTAGACTACAGCCCACCCACACGTTTACCATTTGTTAGCTGCAAACTCATTCTCATATCCTTCTTTGTAATTTGACACAGCATGCACTTCATGCCTCATCTTTGTGTTTGATCCTACCCTAGAACATGGACCAAGTGCTTGCGTCCATCCTCTGCTCCCTTTCAGGAGCTACTTTTTAAATTGTGTTAATGCACTCAATTCAAATACTTGTGTTTTCATTTGCTCTTTTCTCCATTTGTGTCGTTTCTGTTTCACTCCCTGTCTATTTCTTCTCTATATCTCCAATCCCCTTTAGTTGTGTTTAAGCACCACATGCAAGTGCTTGCTACTTAGGTTCCTTTCCCATTTCTTGAACAATTAACAAGCAAGCAAATGTCACTGACTCTGGTATTTTAAGTTGAATCTCTTAATCTCTACACTTTCCTTCTCAATTGCTGTTCTTGCTTCTTGTTAGCATATGGAAGCAGGCAGAACACAAGCTACAGCCAAATCAAAAAGTACAGTAAATAAAGCCCTAATCTGAAAATACTTTAAAGTGAGAGTGATTTTTGTAAACTAGTGCCCACTGCTCATTCACTCTTAGCTGTCTTCTGGCAGCTTTCGAAAATATACTGGGGTGGCAAAAAAGACACAAAATTAAGGAAGCAGCTTAAATCGGCAACTGGCGACCATGGCATTGTGGGCATGCAAATTAATCCTGAATGCCTTTCTCGACAATGTAGTTGCAGTCTAGTATGAAATGAAGCTGATAAGCAGTGAAACTGAATTTTGTTAAATTTACAGTTGTTTGCCTGGAGCAACAAAAATTTTATGTAAAGAGAACAAATATACAAAATTAAAATGTTAATTTACAAAATATGCGTACTTGCAATGGGAAAAATGTGTCCTGGGATGACTTTTTTTTTTTACTTTTCAAAATGAATTGCCAACCCAGCTTTTGATAATAGAGAGGAACACACATCTAATAATGTTCCCACTTCCACATGGCACCACTGCCTCTACCTCTTCATCACACTGCTGCTCCTCCCTCTTCATGGCACTGCTTCTTCCCTTTCCTCCATGTACCGCTGTTCCCCTTCTTCATCACATTGCACTCCACTACTATCTACCCTAATCCACCCCACTTGAATCTGATCCAATCTACCCTAATCTACCCCACTCCAATCTATCCCACCCAATCTACCCTAATATACCCCACTCCAATATAGCCTATCCCATCTACCCCACCCAACCTACCCCAATCTACCCCATCCAATCTATCCTACTGCGGTCTGTCTCCATCTACCCCACTCCAATTTGCTCCAATCTACTGCACTCCAATCTACCACAATCTACCCCCTAACATCTATACCAGTTCAAGCTATACCAGTCTGCACCACTCCAATGTACTGCAATCTACCCAACATGCCCCACTCCAATCAACCCCAGTCAAATCTACCTCACCCCATTCCAATCTAACTCACTCCAAATTACCCCACTCCACCCCACCCCAATCTACCCCTCTCTGATCTAGCCCCTCCCTAGTTCTCTCCAATCTTCCTCACCCACTCCAATCTACCCCACTCCAATTTACTCACTCCACCCCATTTCAACCTACCCCATTCCAGAATACCCAAGTCCAATGCACGAGAATCTATCCCACTCCAGTCTACACCTATCTTTCCCACTCCATTCTACACCAGTCTGCCCCAATCTACCCCGCTCCAATCTACCCCTTTCTCCCTCAGTCTAATCTACCCATCTCCATTCCACCACTATATGCCCCACTGCAATCTACCCCGCCCTTGCCCCTCTCTCAATCCAAGTTACCGCACCTCAATCTACCTCATTCCAATGTACTCCAATCGACCCCACTCTAAGATATCCTAATTTACCCCACTCCAATCTACCTCAAACTACCCCACTTCGATCTACCCCAATCTCAACAAATCAACCCAACTCCTAATCTACCACAATCTTCCCCACTCAAATCTACCCCACTATAATGTACCCAACTCCAATCTAACCCACCCCACTCTACCCCACCCCAATTTATCACGCTCCAATATACCCACCGAAATCTACCTCAACCTACCCCACCCCACCCCAATTTTCATCAATCTACCTTGCCCCCATCTACTCCACCCCAATCTACCAAACCCACCTACCTTAGCCTATCCTATTCCAATTTACCACATTCCAGTCTACCTCATCCACCCCACCCCACTCTACCCCACTCCAATCCCATCCACTCTAATCTATCCCTGTCCAATCCACCCCATTCCAATGTACTCCACTATAATTTAACCTAACAACCCCATGCCAATCTACCCCACCTCGATTGACCCCACCCCAATCTACTCTCTTTAATCTACCCCACTCTACTTCAATCTACCGCTCTCAAATCTACCCCACTCTAATCTGCCCCACTCCAATTTAACCAAATCTATCCCGTTTGAGTCTACCCCAATCTACCCCATCCTATCCCCACTCTAATCTACCCCTCTCTACCCCACTCCAATCTACCCCATTCTAATGTGCCTCGAGCTACCCCAATCTACCCCACTCCATTCTACCCTAACTTGCTCCAGTCTACCCCACTTCAATCTACCTCATCCATCCTACCCCAATCTACCCCATCCCAGACGTCTCCACTCTATTCGACCCTAATCTTACCCAATTTATCCCACTACAATGTACACATGACCCCAATCTGCCCATCCCAATCTGCCTACCCTACTTTACCCCATCCCAATCTACCTCACTCCAAACTACCCCACTTCAATCCACAACCATCTGCCATACCCCAATCTGACCCTTCCTTACCTCTCTTAGACCCATCCCTCTCTACCCCTTCAATCTACCCCATTCCAAAGCATCACAATCTACATGACTCAGATCTACCCCAATCTACTCCAGCTCCAATCTACCTCAAACTGCCCCACTTCATTCTACCCCAATCCACTTCAATCTACCTCACTCCAATCTGCTACAATCTAGAGCACTCCAATGTACCCCAATCTACCACATACAAATGTACCCCACTCCAATGTACCCCACCCATTTTCCCCAATCTACCCCACCCAAATCTGCCCCAATTTGCCCCAATCTACCCCACCCCAATCTACCCCATCCCAATTTACTGCAAGCGACCCCACTTCAATATACCCCACTCCAATCTACCTCAGACTACCCCACTCTAATCTACTCCAATCTGTCCAATCTACCTCACTCCCTTCTAATATGATATATCCCTCTCCAATCAACCACACTCAAATGTACCCCACTCCAATCTACCCCACCCATTTTACCGCATTCTCCTTAGCACCAATCATTCACACTCAAATCTATCCCACCCAAATCTACCCCAAATGAGCCCACCCCAATTTATCCCAGTCCAATCTACCAATCTATCAGTCTAGCTTGGCACAATATACCCCGCCTCCAATCTGTCACACTCAAATCCACTCCAATCTATCCCACTCCAATCTACCCCAGTCTACCCACCCCAATATACTCCACTCCAATTTAACCCAATCTACCCCCTCTAATCTACCCTAATCCAACCCATCTGAATCTACCCCACCCCACTCTAGCCCACTCCAATCTATCCTTATTTACCCCTCTCCAATTTAACCCAATCCATCCCACTCCATTCTACTCCAATTTACCTCTCCCTAACCCAGTGTAATCTGCCACCTCTACTCCACTCCAATCCACTTCTGTCTACTCCACTCCGTTCTACCCCAAATTGCCCCAATCTACCTCACTCCAATTTACCTTGCCCATCCTACCCCAATCTACCCTACCCCAATCTACTTCACTCCAATCCGCCTCACCTAAATCTACCCTACCCCAAGCTGTCCTCTCATATCTGCCAACCATAATTTACCCAACCCCAATCTACCCTAATCCAACCTATCCAATTTCACCCACTCCTACCGTACTCCAATCTACCCTGTTCCAATGTACTTCATTCTATCCTACTTCGATCTATGCAAATCTGCCCTACTTCAATCTACCCAATCCACCCCAGCTCCAATCAACCTCAAACTATCCTACTCCAATCAACCCCAATCTGCCCCAATGTATCCCACTCCAATCTACCAAACCTAATCTGACTACAATGTATCCCAATCTACCTCACTCCAATGTACACCACTCCAATCAACTCCACCCTATTACCCCAACCTACCCATCTCAATCTGCCCCAATTTGCCCAAGTCTACCCCAACCAAATCTACTCCACCCTAATCTATCTCAATCTACCCCACCTCAATCTGCCTACCCCAATCTGCCCACCCATTCTACCCCACACAAATCTATCCCAATCTAACCCCAACACTATGTACACCAATGTAACCCACCCAAATCTACTACACTCAAATCTACCCCTCATCAAACCACCACACTCCAATCAACCTCACCTCAATCTACCACAAACTACAGCACTTCAATCTACCACACTCCAATCTACCAATCTATCCCACCCGATGTACCCCAATTTATCTCAACCCAATCTACCCGAATGTTTGGCCCTAATTTACCCTGTCCCAGGCTACCACACCCAACCTAGCTCAAACTACTACACTCCAATCTACCCCACTACAGTCTACAACATCTACCCGACTTCAATCTGCTCTCATCAGCCTCCCCTATCCCAATCTCATGTACCAAAATATACCCACCCCAATCTCTCCCACCCTATTCTACCCATCCCGATTTTCCCCACAACAATCTATCCCAATCTACTTCACCACATTATGCCCCATTTAACCACCCCAATGTACCCCAATCTAACCACCCCATCTACCACGTTCCAATAGACCATACCCCAATCTTTCACACCTTACTCTCTTTTAGCCATGCTGAACAGCAGCCACACTGGTGTACAACATGGTTAAACACATTGGCAAAGCCAATAGCTCAGGCATAGGTGAGACTGGTTGGTTTTGCCAATACTTGTTGTTTTATCTGCCTGCATCTGCAATTATCAAATGTATTTATAGTGCTGTGTAAGGCCTACTTCAGCATAGAAAAGCAGTGGAGGTGGAACCTCCTTAAACAGAGTGGGCATGCTGCCACTTTGGCACAACAGTCTTTTGGGTGACAGGCTCCAGAGCAAGGGTTTATGATAGTAGAGCCAGTTCAAGTTCTGTCGTTTGACATGTAGCAGTTTCTCCACCTCTGAGTAGAGCAGAGAAAGTAAAGGAACCATACAGTTGTATGCAGCAGAATCTATTTATTATCAAAGAGCACCTAGTCTGTGTTATTCTAAGTCACTCCTTATGTTTTAAGCAAATGGTTGCGGCATGAGGGTATGTAGGTAAAGTATTGCAGACCACGTCTGTCATTAAATTCTAAGGACAGGTCTAGCTGCTAATCCAAAATGAGACTTTAAGGAAGGGAATAATGAGTAGATAAAGAGGTTGTTTTTTCATTTGCTGTGTATATGCTATGAAATAAGTCTTATAGCCACTTGAAGAGACTCTCGGGTACCAATTCATTCTACATCAGACACCACTTTATTGGACTTTAAATGCCACAGAAGATATTTAAACAATTTAAACTGCAGAAGGCATATAAACAATCCATACAGCAATGAAACCATTTTATAAGAATGGTTATTACCTCAAGAAAATGTGGAAAGATTTGTAGTCCAAACTGTGACCTGAAGAAATGTCAGAGCTTTGACCAATAACTGAGACACCTAGGCTTTAGCATTCATTCTATAAATACAGGAATCAAAGGTGTACATTTATTGCTAGAATCCTGTAAGGTGTAAGGAAAGCTCCAGTCTAGCACCCCAGACTGATTCGCAACTTAACAACACCATCTGTAATTGAAAAGAGGTATATTTGCTTTTAGCGTCTTATGTTTCAACTACCTTGGCAGGGGCACACTACACAACCCTTTCATCCAGTCCCTAAGGATGTTTGATGCACACGGGAGGACCTATGTATTTAAATGGCTTCTTGAGTGCTGTGATTGCCTAAAAAAAAGAAAATGGCAAAATGGATGAAAGGTAATTTCTATACACATTGAACACCTGTGGAAGAAACAGATTGGGGAACAAAATTCGTCCAACATCACTTATTCTCCAAGTCCAAACACCAGGGAAGTGACAAGCTTTCAGGGGCAATTTACCATGGATGCACCCTCAAGAGATACACCATTTGCATTAGCACAAAAGGAATGTAAGATGCGGATGACCCTTCACATGTTGTGTTTAGCCGTCTTTCACCTTTTATGACGCTTTAGCTTACTACTTTGTACCTCCGTACTCTGATCCGTTTATGATCCCATCTTTATTTCACCTTTGATTCTGCACTCGCTTTAACATGCTCACTTTATATTTTTCAGATCACACTCTCTGACCATCTTATCATGCTTGACTCAAACCACTCCCTCCTCATAGGCGTTCCACCATTTATATTTCCCATAAATCCAAGCAAGAAATAAATGTTGGTTCGGCATCTTGGCCTGTCATTGCTTAGACATTCTACATGGTTCTTAATGTATGTCACTTCCGTTTTAATTTACCATTTTTCATTCGATGATAGGCTGTAAGAAAAGAAAATGTGTCTAGAAACTCCAATGGATCAAATAAGTAGACCCAAAAAGAGGGGAGGCTCCTCAGATTCTGCTGAGTCAGAACTGGAACCCTGCTGAATCACTTTCATATGTTTTGACTGCTGGAGTGTTTGTGTCCTTCTTTTATCTGCCAATATCAAACATTTAAATGCTGGCATTTACGAATGAGAGAGTTGCCATGTAGTGAAGCTGCCAAGTCTTGTATCTGTCTCTTGCCACTTTCTTTGAACACCCTACACTTCTAATCTCTTACTCCACTCCTCACATATATTCTTTTCCAGCCATGCTTCCTCACCTTGGCACTGGTTTCCTATCTTTCTCTTCCACCTCCCTACTTCTTTTTTCAACCCATCATTTTCTTGCTCCTAACGCATGCATAATGGTGAAAAACAACGCCTGGCCCACAAAATGAGTGCATGGGATGATTACCTAAACCCACCTGCACAAATTAAGCACTGGCAACTTTCCCACTGGAGTTAAGCTCAAGCCTTAATAGCATTTGGGCTGATAGACTTATGGCGCCACTGATTGCTTGAAAATATGACATATGCCCTAACTTCCACGACAGTACTTGAAAAAATCCATACAACTTGCTACTGCCTACCGCAGGCATTTTTGAAGGAATCAGTAAGTCCACAAGGATACGGAGTGCCTCAAAGGACTTTTGAAAGACTTTGGCACAGTTTCCTATTTGAATCAATTCCTAAAAGCTTTTACAAAGAGGAAGCATAATGGGCCTTTGTCACCTTTGAAGCAGCTCTTGCATTAGGAGCGATATAAGGACAGATCATTCATTCATTAGGCGTTGAGCTTCCAGTACTCCAACCGGACAGTCCCCTTCACTCTATGCTAAGATTATCAATAGAGGCCGAACAGCTCAGATCTCAAGTGTAAGAAATAATATCTGTGATAAATAAATCACTGAAACATAAACAATATTTTTCTAAAACTTTAGCTAAACATTTTAAACTCCTCCGTTTTGCTATAACATATATAGAGGTTTGCTATCATTTCAGTCAGAAATCTACACGAGTGTTCAAGCAATCAATGTAAAAAACATCCCAAAAATATTTTCAGTACTCTGCTGTCATGAATGTGGTGGGAAGTTAAAATATGTACCTGCAAAGGACTAATTTAACATTACAAAGAAACACCATTTGATTGTTAATTTTATTTAAACATAATTTCATTGGACTGGTCAGATGTTATTATCGCTTACATCTAAATGGACATGTTAAATTTTGTATGTTTGAAATTCTTTTAATTAAAGACTACAGATTTTAAATTAAACATCTCCTTCCTTCTGCAACAATATATGTTAGTATTTTTACAATATATTTTATAAAAATCTAGATACCCAAGAATACACCAGTCCATACACTGACAGTAGACTCTAGCTGAAATTATAGCCCAACCCTCATGAAAAAGAAACCTTGTACTCTAGTGTGTGCACAGTATCTCACCTTAACCAAACCTTAGTAATTAATTGTATTAGTTATTTTGCAGTTTCATGCATATCTACAAAAGTAGATTTTGGAATGTTTCCAACCCGGGCTTTGTGAATTAGGCTACAAACATTGAAATATACTATATAGAAACATAGTATTGAACACAGGCAAGTGCAATCACTCATAAACCACGGAATGGACGTAAATCGGATGACAGGCACTTCTCTTTGCATGCTGGGATCTCAGACAGAAAGAAGAGTGGATACATAGATACAAAACCTACTAGAAAGTAGACCAACAGATTTATCATGATAATTTCTGCACAAAGGTATCTTGTTGAGTGCAGCAGGACGTTGAGGAAGAACGAATCCTCACTACTGTTCTCTACAGCTGGGACTCTGGCATCACCTTTTTGCATCATCCCAGCTCACTGGTTTATAATCTTGTCATTCGCTCTTATAGCAGAGACGATGAGCACGATCAATTTCTAATGATATTTAAAAGACAGTGATGCAGTCTTCTCAACAGAACTGAAGTTCCTGGGAACAATTCCGTTTGTAGTAATCACTACTACCCTATGAATCCCAAAGTCAATCTTAGGACTCAAAAGGAAGACAATATTAGCACATTAATATTAAGCAACAAAAAAACAGAAAAAGTACAGTGTCAATACTGATAGAAGGATTCTGTTACGTAAATGACGAAAGAAATAGAATTTGTATATGCTGTTTTCTTGGTTTTGTAAGATGCTAACAGCCTCCTTATGAGTTCCGCACCATCTTTGAAATCAAACTATTCTAAATCACTTTTGGCACAACTCGGGTTCTGTTTGAGGGATTTTTGAAGATGCAATTTACTCCAGTTAGTACCTGGCAACCCCTGGAAGAAACTTCGCAGACAAAACATTATGTAAGTGGAATGCCATGCTGAAATCCGGTCACAAAGACTGCTATTGCATTCATACATTGTTCCCCATTTAAAGAGGAAAACGTGGAAACTGGTGCAAAACCGATCAGTACAATGCGGTATCTCTAATTTTCTTAATGTTATTTTAGGTTAACACTGATTATAGGGTTATAGCTACACTGCTAGGGAGGTAGGAGGTTGTTTGCCATTCGCAGGCTTAAAAATCTGGAAACTACTGCTGAAAGTGGCGTCAGACATAAAATTAAACATTACTGAAGGTGTAGGGAGGGTCTTATTTTGTTACTTCTCATAAAGTAACAAGACGAGGAGCAATTGCCTTGCCTAGATGAGCCAGGGCATTTCCTACGTGACCACAACCTAAGAAAGGACTTGTTTGACTCTTCCAACAGGCAATTTAATCAAAGGTTTATGGAAACTTGTGGCAACATTAGTGAACACTAAGTTTAAATTGAAAAAGCTCAAGCATAAACGGCGATTAAAGGAAACCAGTGTTGGCCACAACATGGAACAAATCAGTTATCATATCACACATTGTTTTTTATATATTTGCTCGTCTAATTGAGAACAAATATTCAAGACAGTGTTTCATTTAGGTTAATTCTACCTAAAGTTAAACATGACTGTCAAAGCTCAGGAATTAATTTATTCACATAGTCTCGCCTTCCTACAAAAAGGATCAAATTTTTCACGGTATCACTGCTTCCCAGTTAACTACAGTGACTCAGATGTGGAACCATGTAAATACGAGGTATCGAACCTAAACAAAATAAAAGTATATTCAGAGATTTATATTTGATAATGAACTTAACTTTAATTTTTTTTTAAATTACAAATATTCCAAGTTGTACACCTGGAAAGCTGTGCTAGGTGCAGGCTTCCAGGCATGGAACTTGGAATGTCATCTGACAAATCCCATGGGCCCCTAATCCCCCTATGAGGAAATCTACTGTCCTGTAATTATAAACTGGGGGAATGGAGCCAACTGTAAAAATGTATATATATTTTTTATTTTCCACACAAAAATGTATTTTTTTCTTTTTTAATTCTCCACAGAATTTTTTTTTTTCACATTGGAGAAAGTCCTTACCCTGCAATAATGTATGCAAGAGGGCGTTCCCCCATTAGGAATGACCGCAAAAATAATTTTTAGCAGCAATTTTTAACGCCTGCACAGAGCTGGCATTAAAAGGGGTCATACCATTGTTTTCAATGGGCCCCTATGTACTCCACAGGATTAGCACCAAACTTTTGGCACTGATCGTGAACAGTACATCAATAGAGTAAAAAATTGTGACGCTATTGCCCCTACCCTGCGCCATGATGCGTCGTATATTTAAGACGGCGCACACATGGTGGTGGTAGGGGGTGCTAAGGGGGGACAAGAAAAGTGGCGCTGCATTGGATGCAGCACCACTTTTCTTAAATTCGGACCGAAGCATTATCATATCAGTGTTTGTGAAGCTTCTTGGCATCACATTTTAAGAATGTTTGAAAACATTTGCCAAAATCGAAAGAGCTTGCGCTTTTCTACTGGATTATAATAGAATTTAAAAACATACATAGCTAATATACAGTAGAGCCAAGCAACGGAACCGACAAGAAATTCAATTATCTAATCACGGCTTGCTTAAAAGATGGCAATTGGTTTCAAAAGTATTACTAACATGTTATGGGCCTGTGTCCATGCAGGGGTAAGATCTTCGGCTATTTTTTCGTAGGGGCCAAACACTTCGCACTGAGGGATTCGCGGAATGGCAGTTAATAACAGAACACGTTTCCACTGGGGATTACACTGCCATTTAATTCTCTTCAATGACACATGGCCCGATAAATCAACAACGCAGAGGACTCCAGAGGTCAGGTCCAGGCCCCTATCAATTTTCTCAACATTTGCTTCATTACCTCCGTAGAGCCAGATGGAGAAATATGTTGTGCATAGCAAGCCAAAAACTGGTATGGAACCACAGCCACGCTGGCAGTGAAATGACAAGGAGAAAGTGGGCAAATTAAAGTGGCTCGCCTAACCCTGGCAGAGCTGCCCTTGAAAATGTTGGTTCTTTTTTAAATGGAAAGTCCTTTTAGTCTCAAGTTACTTCTAATCTGAATAATATACATAGAGTGCCTTTACATGAAATCTCTAATATTTTTATTGCTAAAGTATTAACCTAGACCCCTTCAATTTGACTGCTCTTTACCAAAACGTACATTTTACTTTCAGATACCATTCAAGTGGAGTGTGTCTTACCGTACAACACCCTTCACTCAGGCCTATATTTGGGGGCTTTTATCGCTGGACAGCGCAGCCAGTCACCTGGCTGTGCTGCCCTGCATCGCAAGGGCAGGAGTGTGCCATATCTATATCATATTTTGCATTCCTGTCTTTCCCCCCGGCACTGGCGCAGAATGGGCTGCCTAGTGCCAACGCAGGCACCCTTGCACCATGGTGCAATGGTATCTGTGTTGCATGCAGGATTGGTTTTGCACAAAAAGAATCATGGGAGGCTTTTTCCTCATTCTATGTGTGCTGCAAAGTGCAGCACACACAGAAAGAGGAAAAAAGGAGGAGCAATAAAGCCAGGGGAGGCGTAAGTTTTCAAGTAAATCTAGGGATGTTTCAAAGTCCATGGGTTTTGCCTGGAAACACATACTGCAGCATCCATGTATCACCCCCCTTGTGCAGAGTAAGGCAACTCAACTATTTGTGCTGCCTTGTCTTACTCCAAATCTATGAGGCCATTCTAAGTCACTCAGAGTGGCTTTGCGTGGCCTCATAGATATGATTTCAAGGTTTGCGCCACTGTTGCATCTCAAAAAGTGACGCAACAGCAGTGCAAGGAGGGGCTCCTAAATATTTCCCTCAGTCCTTCCCATTGTTGTACTCCTTCACCTCTGATTCCTCAGCTCACTTTCCATTTAGGGGCTACCTACAAACTTACATGTCCTTCTTTCCTAACAGTCACCATTGTATTCCATTCTCCCATCTGATCTTCAAGTTCATAGTACGAGCCTTTGATTTCCTGCTGCTTCTTTGTTGGGGCTCGAATACAAATGTAGGCATGATTACCTAAAACATGGGGCAAGCACTCTGTCACCCATTGCTTTCAGGTGCAAAGGCAAAGGTGAAGGCAACTGAGTCAAAGAAACTGCAATTATGCTAGTTATGGTAGAAAGGATGGAGGGGTGGCTGCATAGTTTCCCAGACAAGGCAGTGGTGGTTTTTTCTGAGGAGGGCTTTTACCAATGGTTTTAAGATTCCTTATTCAGACCCTGAGTTTGTAGATGGGGGGAGAAGAGCTTAAAATCATGCAAATAAGAGGAAAAGAGAGCACTGGACAGATAGATGAAGTAGGTGACTTGTGGATGAGCGGCACGGCTAGTTTCCACCTCAATCTATAGATCTGACAGTTTCACCAGTAGGTGTAGTGCCAAAGAAAGTTAAAGGAGAATAACAGTTAATCATGTCTTGAAGGGGACAGGGATCAGGAAATGATTTCACTAATGAGAGTAAACCCTCTGTATTCTCCTACAGCATGATGGTGGAGTTTGGAAAAGGTGAAAGAATTGTTAAGTCAGATATTCAGTCTGAATTCCCTCTGTTAACCATGCATCCAATGTAAGAGACATGCACTTGTTTAAAAAAAGCAAGACCCATGAGCTGTTCCAAGTCATGCTCCAATTTTGATAATTTATGAGCAATAAGAACAGTGTTGAAGTTTGAGCAAGCATTCAACTATTTTGATTATTTTCTGATTGTAGGTAAGGCAGATCATGGCAAGGGAGTTTGAGAGACTGAGAAGGGCATTTGAGAAGGTGGTCAGGATGTTTGATATTCCATAAGCACCAAGGACGATAGATGAACCTTGTACATTTTTGACAGACCGAGGCTTTCAGGTGGGGTGAGTGACAATAGTATTCTGGCTGCCAGCAGATACATTAGTGAAGGTGAGAATTGTATTACTAGAGGCAATAGGTAGAGAGAAGTGTTACTTAAGGGTTAATCAGCAAAATTAGGCCATCTGAACAGTGCATACAAATTTGTGGCATCTGACAGGGCATTTTACAGGAAAAAGTCCTTTGCAATTAGATGGATTCTCAACATCACATCAAAGGATTAGGATTTTGGACAGAGTGAGAAGGGACTTACAGTTGTGTTTGAGATTCCTAGACCATTACAATGGAGTGATGTGGCTGAAAGATAACTCAGTGACTTGGGCAGAGGAAATATTTTCTGACCACCAAGAATTGGGACATTCGGGCTGGACTGGAAGGGGCACTGGTGTGCTGAGGAGTAGCTGGATAAGAGAAAAAGGAAGATGAAATGTGTTGCCTTTCTAAAATTGTTATGCTTGTGCAGGTAATAAGAATATAGAATGAGCAACTACAGAACTGTGAGGTGGTGATTGTGGTGGACAATAAATCAGTGGAGCAAGCTGTGTGTATGTTGCCTGCAAATGATCAGTATGTGCTATTCTTATTGGGGAAGCTGATTTTACTCTGTATGTATTGGAATTTGCTTAGAGTGAGACACATTCCTGTACTTGACACGCTAATGTGTTATATTGTTCACAGTGGGCAAGGTTCTTTTGGTTTGGTACCAGAAGCAGATTTTTGGTAACTATAGTGCCATGTGATATCTGAACATTCTATTGGCGAAGGCTTGGCAGCAGACCTTGGCTAAGTTATATTTACACCTGTGTAATTAGTGTAATTTTGGTAATTTTGTGCAACAAAGATTAGTGTGAAAATACAGTGATTATGCCATTAGGTTACATTGAGTATTTTTGTTTTTGTTTTGGGGGGGGGGGGTTTACATGAGATGTTCCATTCGAGTAATTTGTGGATTCGAGTAACATTTCTGGTTAATATTTTTTCCTCAGTAGAGCTTTTGGGCTACAGATTTGAACATGAACAACAGTGTTTTGAACACAGGAGAGCAGTTCCTATAATGTGGGTGGTCAAAAAAACATTTCAGGTATATTTTGTGAAAGGCAGTAATTTGAATGCAAGCAACCAGAAATAAACTCATATTTTACCCAAACGGAGCATCCAGGTAATATTTTGAGTGCCAGATGCATTTACACTAAATTCATGTAATTTAGCATAATTATGCTTCAGCACACTACACGAGTTTGGCACAACCATATTTGACAGCTGGCCAAGAAATTTTAAGCAGAATAAATAAGAACTTTGTGCCAGCAGGCATGAAAGAAGTTCTTAGTTTGTAATGTTAAAAGGAGGGGTGTGCATGGGAGCAGATTGGGAGTAAGAATGGAGATATGGTAAACCTTCTGATGAGTCACATTGAGAAGGGTTGGGTACCAGTCAAAGTTTCAGGGAAGTTGGCTAGAATTACATTTAATGGGAAGTGCTTCTGAGGTTATGAGCAGAGTAGTGGGGAGTACGGTAGAAGCATCTTGAAAGGGTAGACCAGAGAGAGAGAGAAGAAGTAGCTGTTGGCTACCAAATACAGCATACATTCTACAAGGTATCATTGCTAATACAAGACTTTCACTTCTCCCTGGAAACGTAGGCTGTTTAGAGAACCTTTTTCAATTTTAGTCCTATGGATATTCATGATGTCAGAAGTCATGGTAGAAAAGTAGTATAGAGTTCTGTGTAAAAAAGTTGTGTGGTTGAGGGGAGCTAGGATGAGAGTGTTGGTCTTGAAATGTAATATTATTGAAGAGCTATTGACAATAGAGTTGTGGGGTTTGAGAGTGGCAGCAATATTTCCTGTGGGATTGTATAGGCATTACGTTAACCTGAGAGGGGAGGTGGGTGGCCCTTTGCTTGTGAATGAGGATGGAAAAAAAGTAATGACCCAAATGATTTTGTGGCTGTTTGAGGTTGTGCTTACTGAAAGGTGAATGGAATGTGAGAAGAGTCCACACTTTTTCCTTCAAGATAGAAGCAGCCTTGGAAGGATTGTGTTATGAATGAAGTAAAGCAAATTGATATCTCTGGGATGGCACATGAATGTCTGTGTGTGGGTGTATGTGTGCCCAGGGAGAAGGAAACAAGGGAATAGGGTGTGATTGTGCTGTTTTACTTGGCAAGTCTATTTAGTCTAATGTAGCAGTAATAATAAAGAGGCATGGTTTTGTGGACACTCCTTCATGAAATGAGCTAGGGCCCAAGCAGATGTGCAGTGTTATTGGAAACTGCTTGGGCTGGACTTTGACAATATGCCTGTTCATTAGTATGTCCTATGGGGAATGAGATGGGAACAATTGATACCCACCTTATGGCAGTGGAGAAACAAATATCTGGGCTTGGATGTATCGTTGGTTCTCTATGGTGAGAATAATTTAGTCGAAGCAATGGCATGAATTAGGATGGTGAAGTAAGACTTGGAGAAGGTGAAGAACAGATGGAAAGGTCATCCTGGTTTGGAAATAATTGGTACCCAGGAGGGTGAAGAGAGGGGCTTGCAAGCTGCCTGCAATCAAAAGAGCAAGGGAGGAGGTAAATAGAGAGATGTTAGAGCATTGTACATTGAAGGGGATATAGGTGAGTAGACTTACAGAGATTTGGCACTAGTCTTTCATAATGTGTCTGTTCATTAGTGCAGCCTAGAAGATATGAGATGGAGACAGCTAAGAGAGCTGAGAAAGCAATGTATGGACTATAATGTTTTGTTGGTTTGCCAAGGTGTGGCATGGATTACGATAGTAAGGCTAAACTTGGAGAAGATGAAGAACTGGTGAGGCAGGTTGCCGTGTTTAGGACACCATTTCTACCCAGAAGGGTAAGTAGAGGGGCTCGGAAAAGGAATGCCATGCAAAGAGAAAAGGAAGAGGTGTTGGGTTATTGCAAAGTGCAGGAGGTAAAGATGAGTAGACACATGGGCATAGTAAACCACTGTCCGGTGCTGTTTAGGCATGCTGTATGTATACCTGTCCCTATTGAGAAATATATTACATTTGGTTATTGTAATTTTATTGCTGGAGGAATGATGAGGCATATAAGGCTGAAGAGGGGGGTGGAGAAAGAATGAACACCTCAGGGCAGGTGAGGCAGTTCAAAAAAAGAGATTTGATTAACAGGTAAATGGCAGAAAGGGAGGATTAGAGGCAGAGAGAGAAGGAATACAATTGAGGTAGTCCTGGTCCTGGAGCAGAAAGGTCAGACAGGCAATGAGGAGCATTGAAAGAGAGCTGGAAGAGCACCTGGGCTTTAAGACAAGGAGTTCAATTGGAGTTTAGGGTGGATAAAGAGGGGACTGGGATTTGTGTAGGGGGTAGGGGTAAGGCTAGTTATTTAATGTTTATTTCCTCTCATTGTTTTGGACCCATTTCTATACTATATATTTTAAAATATGATATATGGCTGGTGTTAGATACAAATTCTGTGCACCTACAAGACTAGGGACATTGGACTGTGTAGATGTTAGACTTTTCATCCTTTGGCGTGGACTCTGATTTTGCTGTTTTTGTTACTCTGGGCACTTTACCACTGCTAACCAGTGCTAAAGTGCAAGTGCTCCTGTACAAAATGTATATGTAATTGGCTTATCCATGATTGGCATATTTGATTTATTAGTAAGTCCCTAGTACAGTGCACTATGGGTGCCTAGGGCCTGTAAATCGAATGCTACTAGTGGGCCTGCAGCACTGGTTGTGCCACCAACATTAGTAGCCCTGTAAACATGTCTCAGACCTGCCACTGCAGTGTCTGAGTGTGCAGTTTTAACTATAAATTCGACTTGGCAAGTGTACCCACTTGCCAGGCCTAAACCTTCCCTTTTCTTACATGTCAGACACCCCTAAGGTAGGCCCTAGGTAGCCCCGATGGCAGGGTGAAGTGTATGGTTAAGGTAGGACATATAATAATGTGTTTTATATGTCCTGACAGTGAAATATTGCTAAATTCGTTTTTCACTGTTGCAAGGCCTGTCCCTCTCACAGGTTAACAAGGGGGCTACCTTTAAATCTGATTAAAGTGTAGATTCCCTTTGGGAGCGGATGGACATGTGGAGTTTGGGGTCTCTGAGCTCACAATTAAAAAATACATCTTTTAGAGAAGTTGATTTTAAGAGTTTGTGTTTAAAAATTCCACTTTTAGAAAGTGAGCATTTTCTTGCTTATACCATTTCTGTGACTCTGTCTGTTTGTGGATTCCCTGTCTGGGTCAGTTTGACAGTTAGGCTGGTTGCACGTCACACTAGACAGTGACACAAAGGGAGCTGGGGTGTAGCCTGCCTAATGAGCCATCTGTGCTAGGAGGGAGGGGAGGAGTGGTCACTCACACCTGAAAGGATTGTGCGTGCCCTCACACAATTCAGTCTCCAACCCCCTGGTGAGTGTCTGGGGCCTGGCCTGGGCAAGGCAGGATCTCACATTCAAAAGAGAATTTACTTTAAAGTGGGCCTACTTCAAAGGAGAAATTGGGGATAAGAAGGGCACCCAAAGATGTTAGAAACACTTCTGGAAACAAGAGCTGAAGAGCTGAGGAAGAAGAGCTGCCCTGCCTGTGACTGTGCTGTGTGAAGCTATCCTTCAGTTGCTGCTTCTGCCAGAGTAAGAGGGCAGAGACTGGACTTTGTGTGCCTTCCATCTTGAGAATAACGCTCCAAGGGCTTGATTTAGAGCTTGCCTCCTGTTGTTTGAAGTCTCAGGGACAGCAAAGACTTCTCTCTGCCAGCACCTGGAGTCTCTGGAGAGACTCCTACTCTGCCCTGTGGTGCCCACCCTGTTCCTGGGACCCTGAAAGGAGAAGCTGGTAGCCTAAAGAAAAGGAAATCCATGCACCGAGCGCTGTGCGGGGAAAAAAACGACGCAACTCCGATCTGCGGCTGAAGAAAATGACGTGCCGCTGGCTCCGCGGCTGAAAATCGACACTCGCCGGAAACGCAACTGAAGAATAGATGCACAGAGCAGGAGAAATGATGTGCAGCAACGAAGACAGAGGCAGGGAGATCGCAACCTGCGCTGCGTGGTTTTCGGATCATTGTGCGGCTGAATTTCCGACGCAAGTACTGCTGGGCGTGTAAAAACAACGCAAGGTCTGCCCGGACCCTATAGTGCTGACTGGATCAACGCATCGCTCTTCTGCCGAGCGAAGGAACGACGTGCCTGACCCGACAAAAGGAGAAACAACGCAAGTCCCGCTCGTGAGTGGAAGCGACGCATCGCATGCCCTTTTTTGACGCACACTCGGCCGTGCGGGGTTATTTTTGACGCACCCAAGGTACTTTTTCACGCTAGCAGTGTTAGTGTGTGTTTGAAACTACTTAAAGACTCTTTTTGATTTTTAATTGATAACTTGACTTGTGTATTGTGGGTTTATGTTGTATTGGTCTTGTTTTGTTTAGATACATATTTCCTACTTTTCTAAACCTGTGTTGTGTACTTTTGTAGTTTTTTCATTAAGTTACTCTGTGTGTTGGTACAAATACTTTACACCTAGCACTCTGAAGTTAAGCCTACTGCTGTGCCAAGCTACCTAGGGGGTAAGCAGGCGTTAGCTGAGGGTGATTCTCTTTTACCCTGACTAGAGTGAGGGTCCTTGCTTGAACAGGGGGTAATCTGACTGTCAACCAAAGACCCCATTTCTAACAGTAGAGCTGTTCAATTCTATAATATCAGGAGTGAGAAGTTCATGCTGCTGTATTTTTGCTTTAATCTGTCCTGAAAGTGAAAAGCAAAAGATAAACCGAAAATGCTACTACAGTCCAAGGAGGATCCTATATCTATATGAACCACTCATACCTGAAATGCAAACATTGCTTAATTTATACAGGTTGCTTCAGGTGGTGGTCACCAACATTCATTTTTGGGCCCAGAAATTATTTTCTATCATAGGATGTTTGGCCCAGAGCAAGGGAGAAAGTCAGAGAGGAACATGCAGGAGAGAAAGATAAGAAAATAGTAGCAAAGGAAGAAAAGATTAATGAAAAAGAACCTAAAATAATAAATAGCCAGGAAATGCAGAGTGGTGGGAGAAAGACTGATGAGGTCAAGACTGCAACGTTTGGGTATTCAGCAACCCAGACATTCAGCAGCACCAGTGGCGTACTCATAAGAAAAACCTGGGCTCCTGCACTTATTTATTTGTTTGATCACTTATGTATATTTTGCAATTTAAGTACCGTGTGTAGAAGAAAAATATGCCTCTGACAGAAGCATAACATTTCACGATAAAATAAATAGTGCTGCTTTTTAATTTACTAAAATCGCATGTAATTGCCCACCTTTCATCCACTGCATTGAGTGAGCAAAACTAACAATTGTTCTTGTCAATTGTAAGAATACAAAGTTGGCATTTCGTCTAGCAAAGTCTCCCACTAATTGTAGCTGTTGAGCTTCTCTCTTGCAAACACCTGCTTTCAGCTATTGTTACTTATTTGGCCGACATCATACAATTCAGGAGCTTCCGGGTGTTTTTTTTTACAGAAAACATCATTAAGAAGCATGAGGTGAATATTCACACTTCACCCATCAGTTTTTTGTTTTTAATTCTTTGCTGGCATAGTAAGTGAAAACATCATCGAATACTGTAGTATGGCAAGTGAAACAGCATTAAATAAGTCTTGATCAAATGTTGTGTAAAACTCGACTCTGAGAAAATGTGTTTGTTTTGTATCTTTTGAAAACTCAACTGTTCACTAACAGTGTTTTTCTTGCATAGTCTGTATGTAGGTTGTATGACAGAACCACACATGTATTTACCATGCATGCCTTTACAACATGGTCTGTACATTGCATGTGTCATTGCCATGCATGCATTTACAATAAAAGTTTTTACCACGCATCTGCCTTTACCAAGAAAAATATACATGTTTGTGCATATATATATATATGTAAATAATTATATATATGTAATAACCTTACCACCCCAAAATCCATGCCCACCCTAAAACCTAAGAATGCCTATAACACCCCAAAACCCATACTCATCCTAAAACCTAAACGCCCCTTCCCACCCTAAATCCCATACCCACCCTAAAGCCTAAGACCCATTACCACTCAAAACACATACCTACCCTAAAACCTGAAAAACCCTTACTACCCTAAATCCCATACCCACCCTTAAACCAAAAAATGTCCTTACCACCCAAAAACCCATCCCCACTCTAAAACCTAAAACCCCCTTACCACACATATCCCTATGCCCACACTAAAACCATAAAAATGCCCATACCACCCAGAAACCTACCCTCACTCTAAAACCTAAAAACCCTTGCCACCCTAAATTACATACCCACCCTAAACCCTAAAACACCTTACCACCCTAAATCCCGTAGCCATCCTAAAGTCTAAAAAACCCTTACCACCCAAAAATCCAGACTCACCCTAAACCCTAAGCATCCAAAAACTAAAACCCATCGAAAGCCCTAAAAAAACCTTACCACCCCAAGACTTATACCCACCATAAAACCTAAAAAACCCTTACTGCCCCAAAACCCATACCCACCCTAAAAACAAAAAATACCCATACTACTCAAAACTCATAACTACCCTAAAACCTAAAAATGCACTTTAAACCAAAAAACCTATACCCACCCTGAAACTTAAGACCCCTTACCACACAAAATGTGACCATCATAAACGCAATATATATACATATATATGTATATATATATAAATATATATAATATATATAAATATATATATATTCATTGTAATGTATATTCGTGGCAAAGCCATGCATGTTAAAGGCATGCACGGTGAAGGCATGTGTGTGGTAATGGCTCAGTGGTAACAGTAATGCATGGTAATGACTGTGTTGTAATGGCTGTTTCCTCTGTTTGAAAGGATTAGAGGGTTGATTACAAGTGTTCCTATAATTCCCAGTGGAACTGTTAATAAGAGTTACCCGCCCTATTGGGACTGAGATCTATAATAAATATGCAGATCTTGCTGAAAGCAATGTAAACCTAAGGAGAAATACTAGGGAGTAATGTGGAATAACCTGGAAAATCAAGACGAGGATTTTCAATTCCATCAGTATTCGAGATCCCATTTCATTCCGATTGTTCACAATGCTGTTTGTATTAGTAACTCCGTAATTGTGGGGACTTAACGAGCTAGCACGGGTCACTTGTTAGGAAGCCCCTTGATTTCTGTTCTTATGATGTTTGTGTTGAGATTTGTATCACATTTTGTACTCTTACATTGATCTCTATGGTACTGTAGCACAATTAGCATCGGAAAGGACAGATAGAACATGTATATTCTATGTATACTTTTAAGATCACTGTATAGGTGGTCTCTATTGACTTTGCCATGCTGGCACCTGGATACTGTTGGGTTTTATGCACTTGTGTGGTTGCTTTCATATTTTTCTTTAATGCTTTACCTCGACTGTCCTGAACATTGTCCCAGTTCTTCGCATAACCATTGTTTATGGCAGTGGCGGTTTCTGCACGAGGGCGTCGGGGCTCCGCCCTCGTAAACATAACAAAACAAAAAAAAAGGTGAAAACAAACTCCCCTAACTCCCAGTCCCTCCCTAAAAGAAATGCACACACCTCTTTCTTGCTTGGGGCTGGGTCACGTGAGATTAGACTGGCAGGATCAGGCCAGGCCCTCCCCTGACTGAGTCTATGTTTGCCGGGCTGATAAGCTCACAGCCTGAGGCCTGTGAGGTCATCAGCTCGGCACAGACATAGCTCAGAGGACCAGTCTCCACCCCCCAATGACGTGTAGATAAACTTAGCCCCGGGCGCTTCAGGTTGAAGCCCTGTAGCGCTAGGGGCTTCACGTCAGTCAGGGTAGTGGAGGATGGTCACCCCATCCTTTCCCAATTCATCACGGAGGATGGGTGTAGCCCTGTGACAAGTTGGGAAATGGTGGGCGGGGCTTCAGGCAGGAAGGCAGCGGCAAGCTCAAAATTGAGTCTGCACACTGCGCAGTTTATGCACTGTCAGCAAACACGAGGTGTTTGCTTCCCGTGCCTCCTGCTCCTGAGCAGCCCGCACCAGCAGCAGCACGGCTTCCAGGCGCCTCGTGGCCGTGCTCTGGGCCGGCACCGCTGCCACCCTCGCCTTTCTGCTCTCGCCCCCAGAGGATGGATGAGGATGGCACCTGCCTGCCCCACGGCCTTCCGCTTTGCCAAGAAGAATAACATCGACTTCGAGCTGCAGCTGGTGAACCTGTCGAAAGGTGAGCCCTGGGCGGTGGGTCAGGGGTGGCGGCGCCGCAGCCCTCATGGGGACAGTGTGGGTAAAAGCCGTGCCAGCCAAAGTCAATGTTGTGAAGCAAGCACCGGATGCCACACAAAATATGACTAGCCAAATAGAAAGTTAAAAAGTACGTCTCAATTTGCAACTCACTTTTTTGTACATTCGGTTACAGTGCGCTGAACGATGTTTCAATCGAGCAGAGAAAGGGGGCACAGGATGCCTTTAAACCAACTACCTGGGCACCCCTCTTCCGGGCACACTTGGTGTGTCCTTTTGGTGACGGAGATGACACTGACAGGAGTGTTACTAAGTGTGGCTCCTACAGCACGAGACACGTTTGCTAGGTCTGCCCACGAGCTGGTGTTCCCGGGGAATAAAAAGATAGAGCATAAAAACAGACCCCACAGTAATCTGTTTCTGTGCCCCCTTTTTTAAAACTGCCAATGCCGAGCACCGGCAGGACCCGGTCCACGTAAAAACCTTGATAAAATGTATGCTCCAGATCCTGAATCAACTTTGGATGCCAGAAAGAATGCCAAGAGGTTTCCATGAATGAACTAATATAATTGCATTTTTTTTTAGTCCCTGATCTTATCCTACATGCTGCAAAAAATCTAGGCTATTAAGCCATAAATGAACATTTTGTGTGTACACTTAACAGTCATGAACCAAGTGACTTCTAGATGATCTCGCGATTTGCACTTGAGGAAAATGAAACTCCCAGTGCTTAATTTGTAAATAAAAACATGCCGGTGCCCAAAGACCTCCTCTTAAACCCGCGGCTGCTGCATTTAAATGTGCGAGCACGGAATACTGAGGCAGTGCAATCCCGAAGCCATCTCGGGCCTCTTCAATCCATTTACAGCCACTCCTTGCCCCTGCAGATCACTCCAGCAGCTTTCCGCTTTCTCTATATGTGACGCTTTTTGAGTTTTTCTCTTCCTCCGTCTCTCCCATATGTTTCTTTTGCTCGCAGCAAATGCTTGAGGCTGAAGACTAAGCGTTGGCCCTAAAAAATAAGTGCCCATGCTCAGCACCAGAAACAACAAGCACAAATTAAGCACTGGAAACACCGTTAAAGGGAAAATGACTCGCATAGATGCAGCCTCATAGTTTGCCCAGGTAAGGAAGCCAGGAGGTGAGCCCAGGTCTTTGTCATGCATTCTGCATTGCAGTGAAGGGACAGTATTTATTTATCAGTGCTGGAGTGAGAATTTCGACAAGGAACACTGTACATTGCTGTAGTATATCAGCCTAATTAGACTAGAGATAGCACTATAATTAGTGTAGGGACGGGGGGTAATTTGAGGTTCAGCACACACACTCCCGTTATCTAACCATGTCAAAGTGTCCAGTTCCTTTACTCTGTCGTGGACCCTGACTAGGTGTTCACGACAGAGATGGTGGAGGAAAGTGTTCACTTTACAGAGCAAGAGCCCTCACCCACCCTAGGGTGGCATGCTTGATCAGCTGACTTACCGCCTTGTTGGGGTGACGCTGCACCGCCCAAAGGGCCCCCTAAATGGGGCTTTTTGCTGGAAATCTTTTTTATTCTGCCCGCCTAGGTTCAGTCGTACTTAGGAACCTCCTAATGATGTGTAAAGATGGACTGTCAACTGAGAAGGGTAGAGTGCTAAATGTGACAGTTAAAAGAAGTCGAGATCCCCTATAAAATTATTTCAGGGGCCCTGTGTTAAAATCACAGGAAAATATCTGGGAGAGCAATGTTCCAAACACTTCTCGGATGATAGACCATCCCTGGGGGGTAGATTTTGGCAGAACAAGGGACTCACCCGGAACAATTCTTCACCTACTGGTTCTGCTCTTGGATCCTGGATTATATACTCCACTTCCTGCTTTGTTATTCAGTTGGCACATAGGTCCCTCGCGTCAAGTCCTCCAGGTGCTCCACCTAGACCAATCATCTTTAGGCTCCTCAAACAGGAACACCATCCTCTTGGTGGCCAGCAGAGGGTGCTACAGGACCAAAGTGAATCGTGCTACTGGACAACAAAGTAATGATCTTCCCAGACATTCGCTGTGGTGAACAATGCAGATTAAGTGCATGCTCCTGTACCCAGCCCGACTTAAAAGGAAAATGTTTTTCTTTGATTATCCAGAAGAAGCATGGAGAAGGATTGAAGAGAACCCCTCACCCCTCAGAAAAACAGAAACACTGAGAGCCAAATCAGAGAAGTGGTATCCTGGTGGCCCTACACCCAGGATCAGAAAGCATAGGAGATGCAGAAGAATGCGGTTGCTGTTCCTTTCTCAAAATTGCTTTAAAATGTACTATTTGCAACTGTTTTCTTCAAAAGTTTCCCTGGGGAAAAACTCCCCAAACACTCTTCCTGTTGGTTGGGCTTGTGCACTTTGCATGCTTGCGACATAACACCTAAGCCCAACTTTTACGCCCCACCACTTTCAAATATCACCAGCCGCCACTGTTAAGGACAACTTTGAACATTCGAAGATTTGGGTAGACAAGGGAACAAAGGTACCAAGTGATACATCTGCCGTGTGTAACACTATTTCATCTAAAGGGGAATCTGGGATTTTAACCAAGATTTGCATTTTATACAGGAGACAAATTAGCCATTGGAGCATATCTACTCCTCAATGGCCTCATAAACTTGCCTTGTCTACCGGCTTCTCTCTCTGCTCACTGCTGCCATTTTACTCATCTAAGGGCATGTCAACCTTTATCCTAAAGTGGTGGTCATTGCACAGGAGAAACTATGCAGCCATTCTCAGTAGGAAATTAGGGGAGACAAGGCAAGCCCAAAGAGAAAACCTGATTCTTGTCTTAACATTTAGTGTATGAAAGATACAAAACTGAAAATCAAATGACTCCTGTTGAACGGGGGTGCCGACTGACATATTTCTTCAGGGGTCTTTAAAGTGGGTGGGTGGGTCCCCCAAGGAGGCCTCAAGTGGTCCCAGTGGGGGTGGCATGATCTGGCCAAAAGAAGCTTTATGCAGATGACAGTGCTTTGTTTTAAGCAGAAAACAATTTAGTGCATCTTTAAAAAGGTAACAGAACTTAACTGCAATGTTTAAATGCGTCACGCATGTTTAAACATTGCCAACTTAACAGAATGATTGCGAAAAATTATGCGGGAGCATTATTTTTTTTCCATGGGGGTGGCGGAATTAAAATGTTTGAAAACCTCTGTCTTAAGGGGATCAGCCATATGCCACACCTTTGAACTCTGTGACATCACCAGGCGCTATATCACAGGAAGGTGTGCTTTATATGTGCTATCGAGAGTGCCGCTAGAAAGAAAGAGAAGGATTGATTAAAAACTGCACAGTTCACTCAGCTGCTCAGAGTCAAAGTCAAACAAAATTTCTTTTGCTGAGCTTGGTGTTTAAGTCCATGGATGTCATTTAGGGGTAGCCAGGGGTCATAATCGTGACCTCTGGCTTTATCTTTGCTACTCCTGGCATTGCCTGTACAGCCCAAGAGGTGGCGAATTCAGTGCCAGGACTACAGTGGCAGCTCGTCCTTATTGATATCGGTTGGAGCTCCACTCACTTTCTTCTCTGTCAATTTTTATCACACTAATAGTGAATAATAATATATTATTCACTGAGTGTAATAAAAATGGAGTAGAATTAGCAGGAATATGCCCTTCCATGTCAGCTAAGGTAAGTAAAAAATCCTTTAAATGTATGTTGTGTGCGTTCTTGGTGGTAAGAGTGTGTTTTTGTGAAAGAGAGTGTATGTAAGTGTGAATCTGAGCATAAGTGTAAGTATGTGTGAGGGAGTGAGTGAAAGTAGAGGTAAAAGGGAATGTGATGTCACTTCTGCTACCCCAGGCGTTTTGGTGAATTGACTTCAATGTATAAGTCGTAGGAAGTTATGAGAAATAAAAAAATACTGTAAAGTGTGCGATCGTTTCCGTAAGGTCATTTTCCTTATGCACTGTTAGTAATGAACACGTGCATAGATGTGATAAAACGCAGCGGGCTAAGCAAATAGCGCTGAGATATGTTTGTTTGATCTGCCTGTCACCGGTGGGCCTACAAATATGAAGAACTCGGACTTTTATCTTCTCAGGTTATTTAAATTAGTACATTTTTTTAATGTAATAATGATTGCACACCAAAATGATATATGTTAAGTGCGGTAGAATAAAATTGTGATATGAAGAACAATTTGCTTATAAAACAAAACGTGCAATTAATTTGTTCAGTGTAAAAGTGGAACCCGTAGTTATTTTGCTTGTTCAAAATACAAAACTGCATCTCTTACCACTTTAGACAAACATGCAAAAAAGCATTGTCACCTGCATTCAGGAACCAAAGGCTAACTGGTGGGCAGGTCGCTCTTTAGAGAATTAGGTGCTCCAAATGCGCCCACCCCTTCGGGTGCTTTACCCAGAGACAAACGCCTCTGCCACCAATGATACCACAGAACACATTGTGAAACCATATCGCGATTCAATTGACTGTCAGAGATGGTAATTGGACAAAGGGTGGTACCACTGTTCGACCCACGTTAATTGGGCTTTCTTCCTCCTCCTGCTCTCTCGGTTAAGCAGAATATGTTTAAATTGTTGTTGTTTCTCACAGTGGGAAGCTGTGATAGGAAACAGTAGGAGCCAGGGAGTGATTTGTGGCAGGCCGAAAATCTCGCTGTCATACATGGTTAGGGGTCGTTATGCCCCATCCTGGACTTTTCAGATGGCTCACAAATAATTCAGTCCTCCCGAAGATGGCACCCTGCCTAGCAAATCATTACATCATAGTGCAAAATATATGAGATGGATGAAGATCATCAGTTGAAGAGAATCAGGTCTCTGTTCTGTTAGCTTACTCTCATAATTTCCAAGGTGTAGCACTGTAGGTTATTCACCTACCACAAATAGCAATTTCACTGGGCGCTTTCAAATTTTGTATATAGTGCTCAGGGCGAGGAACCTGGCTCAGCAATTCTAAAACTAATATTTTTTTTGTTTTTATTTATTATGTGTTGCTCTTACCTTGTTCTTTTACCTGCACTAGAAATAGCACGTGTCGTTTGTTATTAACAAACTGAATAATACTTCATTTCTTGAACTCTGAAAGTTGAACGCTAGGTCAGTCTGGCAGGGAGTCCATCGTTAATCTCCGGCTTAAATATTAAATTCAACAACGAGAGTTTTATGCAGTGTTTTAATACACCAGTAGTCACTGAATAATTTCCTTACATTCATTCGCTTGTTTGCATGCATTTGTTTAAATTATTTTTTTTCATTATAAAAACGTTGTTAAATGGACTGCATGTCAGGCTAAAACGATCACAAATGATCATCTGCTATAAAATTCTGCAAAGTTATCTTAAAAATATAATTTTAAGGACATTATGGCTATGGTACAAAACTTAAAAGCATGAAAATCTCAGCTGCAACCATATTCAGCTCAAATACATACATTATACTTCGCCCATTTATTCACAGACAACACCACAAATCGAAATCAATGGAATCACAGGTACATTTTATGGAACAGTGCCACTGACATCATTGATAACTGCACATCACATGTTAATTCCGTTTTTTACATCCTTGTCCTGGTACTGGTGATGCATTCCTTCTTCTCAAGGTATTATTTGGGAAGCCATCTTGTTGCAGACTGTGTCACAGCAGTCGCATAAGTGCAGTCAATGACTGCAATACTGATCAACTGTGAGGGGAAGGTATTGTGTTTGTTATGTAAGCATTATCAGTGGGACATCCAGATGCTGGCAAGAGTACCACAATCTTTAAACTACTTTTAATGTGTATACTATATGAGTGTGTGAATGTATATACTGTATATACATATACCCTATACAAGTAAAAGTATTTTTTTTATTCTTCAAGTGGTTGTTGTTAGCATTGTTGCATTCAATTTGTATACTCATTTCTATAACGTCAGAGAATAAGTGAAGCTGTGTTGAATCTGTAGCTTCTGTATAAGAGCATTAATTTGTTGAGAGTAACAACTGCATTTAATAGTTATGAGTGTATGTAATACTAGTGAATGGACTGCAACAGCCTTTCCTCTCTATATGTCTTTCACGAGGGCATCTAGTTGTGGTCAATGGAGTTGCAGTCTTAAAACTCCTTTAAATTACTAGAGCTATCTATCACTATAGAGTGGCCGTGAAGTACCTTTTATGCTCCTCATTAGGAGTTTGTCACAATAGGTTGGGGTAATTATTACAGGTAGTAAATACAATAACACCAGGGTGAGGTACTTACCGCCTATGGTAAACACCTAATTTTCCAATTTTGCAAAAGAAAAATGGGACAGAAAACAAATGTAGATTCAGTTCTTAACGTATTGATTTCTTGCCATTTTTCCAGGCCTTTTCTCCAGATAAATTTTGACAGGTTTGACCGGCCAGACTTTATTGGGGCAAAACTGCAAGGGTTTATCACAATTATCACTCAGCTCGTAATTCTGATCGCTGTGCAAGAATGAGTTTCCATAGGCCTAAGAATTTAACCCTTAACTCATAATGAGGGCCTAAGTGTTTGCATTTTGGTTAGCGATTGCTTTTGATTTCTAGGCAATATTTAGCAGGATATCAATTCAGAGTAAGTACTGTCAGTCCTTTCAATATTTTGTGCCTGATTCACAAAGGTAAGCCTACACTTTAGTGTACGATGTTTTTGCTATTCACAAGCAAATTTTATGAGTAGCATCTTAACAACTGTGGAGTCTTCGCACTTGTGGCGGAGACTCCACAATTAAAAAATAGGCCTGTCCTATCATGTTATGCACAGAATCTCCACAGTCAAAAAGATGCTACTTGTAAAAATGATAGATGCGTATTGCAGTATATATTTGCATCATTCATATATATTACATAGATAAATTGTTTCAGGTAGCACCTTTGTGCTCTAGCTGAGCTAAAGTTTAAATTACTGCAGTAAAATATGGCAAAGGAAAGTAGCTGTGCCATATAGAAAAATGTATTTTTATTTCTTAGCTAAGTCACCACTGAGGTATGTCTCGCGAGCACTCAGTGCTGGGTGCTTAACATATAAAATGCAGCATACAACGTATTTGAAACAGTATGCACTCCAAAGTTAACAATTGTTCAAAAGTTGTTTTTCTATGTAGGTGGAGCTCCATTTCAAGGAAAATGCCTAGATCTGATTGAAACCATTATTTCAAATCTCGCTGTGGAAAATGCTGGATCAATGATTAAAAGATATGTTTTAGCTAGCTTCAAAAATCAAATTCAGTGATGAAAGTAGTTTTTGATTCCATTAGTGAAAATGGAATTATAAGAAACTGTAGTTTGTGTGGCCTAAAAGAATACCAATTTAGAACCAGCCTCTCAGCCTTACTCCAGAGCTCCAAGACAGATCCTCAGTTATGTGTTAATGTCCCTGCTCCTGGATCACAAAAGCTTAGCCTCTTGCCTCAGGAAGGCAGAGGTCAACAACTGGAAACAGCCATTCAACATGGATTTACAATTTGGAAGGGGTAGGAACCTGTAGATGCCAAGTAGGGCTGGCAGGAAATATTACCATTAATTTCCACATCACTTTTAGAGGTTTTGGCTCCCGTTCCAGCATGTGAGAAAATCAGGACTGGCTCAGACGGAAGGGAAGATGCTTCATCTCTACAGGGAAGCGTGGCTAGTGGAAAGGCAAAAAACAGCATGTATGAAATCTAGCTTTGTCCTGCTCAAAGCATTGTGGTGCTAACACCAATGGCTTCACCAGGAGCTCAATGATGATGAATGTGAACTCAAGGGACCCTCATTGGCTTCTGTTTTCCAACTTTGAAAATTCTATGTAGGCGAATGTAGTTGGAAAGAATGCAAGAACTTGAATGTGTAAAAACTTGAGCCTGAAAGGTAGCCCCAGATTCTGAAATAAGTAGTAAGATAAGAAAAATGAGTGAAGGCCCTTTTGAGTTGTGGCTTTGCATGTTTCTTATGCCTCAAACACATTAAAAAAAATATATATATGCTTGTTTTGGGAAAATATTATGAACTCGCCCCCTCTGCCAATTTCCTCTCATCCCCCAAGTAAATATATTGAATCTTCATCCAGTAGGAAAACATTGTAGTGTCTCCGAACGCCTTGATAAATGTAAACTGTATATTGCATGTGGAAGCAATGGATAAGGTGAAGAAACATTGTTGCCATGAAGCAAATATCACACTGGCTCAGAAACAAAAACAACCACCAGCTGTCAGTTATCACTCACAGGATGAAAGTTAAGGCCCTGGCTGCAAAAACTACAGACTAAGGAATTATATTTACGGCCCCCAGTAGATACTGTCACACCAGGGCAGAGGCTTTTAACTTGTGAAGCAAAAACCTCATATTCTGAGCTGGAATCTGTATTTACCACACTGTGTTCTGCAAGCTTTGGCTTTTTTGGCAGTCGTTTTCTCTTGATAGATTGTGCCAGGTTTAAGCTTGGCTACATCTGCAAGTGGAATGCTTCGGAGGTATGATAATTATTATACTGCACGAAATTCCGATCCTTTCGTAAACCCCTGTCCTCATTGTGATCAGAATATACTTCCACCTCTGGAAGCGGCGCCTAACCTCTGACAAACATATTGGTTGGAAAATGAATGTATTAACTGCACCCCTTACTTACCAATACCCACATGTGTGTTATTTACTAAGGGCTAGATGTAAAAAATCTCGCGTTTGCGATTTCCTACTAGCAATTTTTAGTGATTTGCTATTGGGAAATGGCAAAATACGATGTATAATAGTGTGTTTAACATTGTTAACGATTTACAGCGAGTCACAAATGGACCTGCCTCATCAATATTGAGGAGGCAGGTTGCAATTTGCGACCCACTGTGAATGGCTACAATCACAGTGATGGTGACCTACTGGGCTCAGCAGACCACCATGTCTTTGACTGCTTTTTAAATAAAGCATTTTTTTAAGGAAAATGCGCTGCATTACAAAAAAAAAGTGAAAAGTTTTTTATTTTCATTTTTTAGGAGTAAGCAGTGGTCCATGGGGACAGTGTTTGCTCTTATAAAATGTTTGCACCCCCATTCGCAAAGGGGCAGGGGTTCCTTGGGAGTTGGTGTTAACTGCGAATGTTTTGCAACTGCATTCCCGGTCGGAAAACATTCTTACATCCCCATGTGACTTGCTATTAAGATGGGACTTCCTTGGCACACCCCTTTCTAATACTGACTCGCAAACCTATTTTGCAATTCGGTATTAGACTATAGAATCACAGAATAGCATTTGTAAATCCTAAAATGCTTTTTACTGTTTGCAAATTACCTGATTATGAGAATCTGGCTGTTTAAGTACAGAAAAAAAGCTATGTAAATCTGGCCCTTTTTGATGTTAATACATTTTTTTTATTGGACCAAGACACATCACATAGAACCAATGCTTACTTCACCAATTTCTGATTTTTTTTGCTTGTTCCCAAATATTTCCTTCAAAAAATGTTGTCAATGTTTATCAAGTGCAATATGACAGGGTGAATTTGCAGGTGTGCTATCAATAATGCTCAACTCTAGAATCTGATCCTTTTGGAAAGAACCTTTTGCACAGAGATCAGAATTAAATTTACTATATTTAATTGAGCTCTTTTTCTTTAGCAAGGGTGTTAAGCCACTGTGGGAGATGACGGATGGAAATTGATAACTGATGACAGATGTGAAAAATATATGGCTATAGTTAAAAACTATGTAATCATAAACCTCATCATAGATATGGAAGGTATTTGCTCAGATATTTATACATATCTTGGGCACCACATACTAAACTGAGCCTTAGCAACTCAAAATAGGAGTTATTATGACTCAAGTGAATGCTAGGCAGTTGTTTAAATTGAAATGATAAACGTCTGAGAGCGACCAAAGAGATTCAAGCCTGTGAGCACAGAAAACTATGAAGTCATTAGGAGTGGATCAGAGTAATGTGGATATTTCACAGCACAGGAAAATACTATTACTGTGTATTCAGGAAAATGTGTTGCAGGGAAATAATGGGGATTGCAACTTTTTGGGGGAATAACGTGTGATTTGATGTTACCAAATCAAATTCTACATGTTTTTCGCAGGTGTATTACACAAAGATTTCATGCTTTTTGCTGCTTAAATTTGTGTGAATCATGCAACTCAGAGGAACCTATTTACAATGAGAAAAAAGGTCATAAACATAATAAAATGATTTTTGGCAGGTGTAAGTCAATTTATTGGTGTGAAGATCTCCCCAAGTGCAGAGAACTTCACAGTCATAAATCCCTCTTCAAGAGGATAGAAAGTGGATGTTCAGTTCGGGAATACCTACACCCGCAAACTCTGATCTATTTCCTTTCTATGATGCAAATGCTTAGAAATTTATTCCAGCATGGCAGGTGTAAATTAGGGGCTGGCGTAACTCGCACAATTTGTTGTAGCGTAATTACGTGAAATTATAGCAAAATTCTGTGAGATTACATGGAATAACATTAGTAGCGTAACCTTATATTTAGCACTATTGTCCTAACACAAAATGCACGCTCACATCCAAAATGAACCTGAGGGTGCATTTTGTGCTAATAACATATTGCTAAATGCAACCAAACAGGAACAGCAGTAGCATGCAGCTGCTTGCGCTCTGTTCTTTTGGTCTTGAGTAGGCATTTATGTGCCACATTACTCCAAATTATGCAAACGGGCTTAATTGTGCAATTGACAGTCATTTTGCATCACAAGAGTAACAGTAAATTACTCTGATTACTCCAGTGTAAATAACATTTTGGGCAGGCCTTATGTGAATGCCATTTTGAGGGTAAGAATGGCAGTAGCGAACCCCTAGATTTTGTGGCATGCTGTGGGAAGGGCTTTCTCCATGAGAAAAATATTTATCCCTTAGACTTTTTTAAGTGCATTTCCACAGGGAATATGGACTATTCTCCTGTAGGGAACTTAGCACAGCTGCAATAGGATTAAAATGGAAAGGTTACATGACTCTACCAGGGTCATGCCTCGAAAACAGGCCTCACACAGCCTTTCAGGTAAAATCTTAGATATGTTTGTGAATTTCAAAAAGTCCCAAAAGTACATCCAGGCAGAGACGAAGATCTCTGAATGTACTTTCTCAGCTGTTTTTTTAGAATCAGACCCATATATGGACCATTTGTAATGAGGGAAATAGATGTCTTTAAGGGCTGAACAACCGTTTTAGTTGATGTTCTTATCTAAACGAAACCTCCAGCACGATTACATGTAGATGGTGATGTAACAAAGGCCCCTGCAGCTCCTGCTGTGCGGGGTTAGGGGGGCGAGCTCAAGGGGGCCCCCTCAGTAAAGTACACTGGCCTGAGATGTCCTGAGTGAGTCCGGAGAGGCGGTGCCTCCATGTACTGTGCAGGGGGGCTGAAGTTTCGTTACGCTACTGCAAGTAGCCAGGGGCATGTATATGACAACCAACTATATAATGTGTTCTTAACTAAACCCACTCTGGCAAACTCTCTGAATATAGGTAGCGGCACTCCCTCCCTGCTGTTTTACGATTTGATTGCCTGGGTTTTTATTTTTCGCTACACAGGAGAAGGTTTTCTTTTATTATTTTTAGAAGCTTCCGTTCCTGAAATAAAACTGCAGACTGAAACTGATTTGGTTACAGTTCTATTTCAGGAATTGACGTTTCTAATACTGCAAATGTGTTATTCATTGGCTAGAAGGCAAGCGAAGGAGAATGACAAAATAGCACCCTTATTTGGAGTGCTGGCAGTGACTCAGGTTCCAGGTTCCAATCCCAGCGGTGTCGAGTCAGCAGGCCCACAGCGATGCAGTAATGCAGAAAGAACCGTGAAAACTTAGTGTTATTTAACCTTCATATGTAGCAATAGTACAAAAATGAATATGCCTTTCCACCTTGCACAGAGGTGATAGGAGCTTGAGAAATGTCAACTACAGGGTTAATTGTCACGCTCCCTTAGTGAATATAGAAATGCCCTAATATATCTGTGTTGCAAAGAAGAGAGCTGGAGATCATCCTAAAATGTGCAACTCATTATACATGTATGCATGAATGTATGTTCCTTGTGGTATGACATATCAAGGTATAGTACAGTATGTTAATGGAGTTTGGATGTCCAATTACTTGGACTCTTGGTGCTTTGTGTAGATAGTAATTGATCCAGCAGTCATTCACCACTCAGCGATTTTGTTCCTGAGCCATAGTAGGTTGTGTAATTAATTTGGGGTGTACTAGTTATTCGAACTAAGGTGTTCCCTGAGGAGGAATAATATAACTTATGCACTTCTGACCTACATTGATAGTCATAGTTCAAGACTTGAGACCCTCCACCTAACTTAAGGTCGGCTATCATTCATGTGATGCAAGTTTGGACCTCCTGATGTATCCCTTATAGTTGGCAGATGCTATACCCCTTGTATGATCATGTGTGATTTCAGCAAGATATCATACTGGTAATTTTGAACCACTCAGCTGCCTTTGACACAGTCGACCACACAACCCTAAACCAAACCATGAAACTCCAAATGGGATTCACTGGTTCTCCTCCTATGTTTCTAATCAACATTAGTTTTTGCACAGGGACATTTCCTGATACCAAGAGATTCCTATTACTTGCTGAGTCCCCTAGGGTTCCAATTTGTCTCCTGCCATCTTAAGCCTCTACTTGGAACCCCTTGGGGCTCTACTCACAGATAACAGTATCAAGGTTCATCAATAGGCAGATGAGACACAACTCCACCTGGAAGGCTCCTACGTTCCTGACATCAAACACTAGCTGCACCTCATCAATTTCTAGATTTCAAGCATCTACCTGAAACTTAATCTGTCCAAGTCAGAATTCCTGTTTTTTGCCAAGAACAACAAGCAAGAAATATTACATATGCTCAGCAACATAAACCTCGATGGTTGTGAACACCAACTTTCACTGAATTCTAAGTCTCTTGGATTCATCTTGGACACCAACCTCACACTAGCTGCACCTCATCAATTTCTAGATTTCAAGCGTCTACCTAAAACTTAATCTGTCCAAGTCAGAATTCCTGTTTTTTGCCAAGAACAACAAGCAAGAAATATTACATATGCTCAGCAACATAAACCTCGATGGTTGTGAACACCAACTTTCACTGAATTCTAAGTCTCTTGGATTCATCTTGGACACCAACCTCAAGGAGAACATTTAAAAAAACAAAGATGGCCTGCTGCCAGCTTTATCTTCTAAAGATAGTGAAGTTGTTTCTCCTTCAGAACTGGTGCTCATGTCCTCATACTCTTCCATCTGTAAGGTGATAACTTGCTGCTTAATGGCCTCCCAAACTCCACACTGGCACCAAGGAAGAACCTCCTACATGCCACAGTAAAATCATCCAAGGCTGGAAGAAATATGATCACAACACCACTATCTTGATGGATCCCATTGACTCCCCTTGCCAACCTGCTCAATATTCAAATACATCTGCATCATTCAGCAAACCACCAAGGCCAGAACACCTTCTTCTCTTGTGGAGAAGCTCAGTGTTCCTGGTAGTTATCCACACACTAGTAGCCAGGTCACCATCACACTGGAAACTCAGAAGCATAAAAAAGAAAACAAAATAGAAAAAAAGACAGCAGGCATTTTCTATCTTGGCATACAGTATCTGGAACAATATCCCCTTATCCATAAGGATCGCCCCAAAGCTGCTTCAATTTAGGAAAGAGTTGAAGACACATATCTTTAAAGAACACTACATCACAACTTGGAAACAATCCAAAAAGCAGCTATTTATTCTGTCACTCATTGAATGTATGCTTACCTTCTGCACTGTACAGTGCTCTGCTGTCCTTTCACCTAGGTTTGCACTAGCTATTCAAATACTACATGTATACAAGCCTTCGTACATAACAGTATCGATCCACTTGCCATTTTATTTCACAAGATATAGTTCCTGTCGCTGGATCTATGTCAATGCTTTTCAACAGATAAATTGGGAATATCATGTTAGCTTTGTAGCTGTTTTCAGGCAATTATTTTGTATGGAATGTGCTACCCCAGTTCAAGGTCCCTGTGTTTCACTGTCCCTATGCCTAGTATTTCATTCCTCCAAATGTGACTCTTGCAGGGAATATGGTAAGTCCCCTAAAAACTGGCTACTGCTCCAATTACTTTGTGCGATGCATTTGGATTTATTAGTTGTAAGAAGTTGTGACCTTTGGATTGTGTTTTATGGGGTAACTATGCAATGTGACATGGATATAAGCATGGATATTGAAAACATTCAAGTGAGGAGTAAAGAACAAAGGCTGAGAAATGATGGGAGATGCAGCAAAGGGGAAAGGGAATGATATTGCCATGATTAAATTGGGTCATGGCTAAGATACTAAGATGGCGGGCAGCAGAGATTTGTAGAAATGGGAGATTCTTAACTTGAGGAATATAGTGAGAGAAGAGTGAAGAGGTTTGTTGCCAGGGTAGCCTGATATCTAGTTTGTATAGTGCAATAATATGAATGGTATTTGTCTCATTCAGAAACTGAAGACTGGGTGGACCTCGCCAGGTCTGGACTGGCTTGGAGTTCCTTATCGCTAGTGTACAGCAGAAGGTCTTTGGTCTTATCTTCTCAAGCCTGCATGCTATATTCTACACATTGGCTTTGCTGTTGATGCAGATGCTGTAAGTGACAAGATGTAGGGTCTCCACTGCACCCTTTGAGAGATGGAAACTGATCAAAGGAATCAAGATGTTCTTGCTAGGGAAAACACCTGATCCACTTTCTTGTTAGTCTGTTTATTGTTTCAGGTACCTGCTTTTTATTTAATGGCAAAATCTTTGAATTGGTCAGTGAGTAAACAGGATTTCATAGCCCAGCTAATTATAAGGATGCATACAATGTTATGAGCTTACATTTATTCCACATTATTTCATACACATTATTTTGCTAAAGATAGAGTGATAAAAGGGGGTCTACCTTTTCTTAGAGATAATATGTTGATTTGTACAGATGTTGCAAGGGTCACCAGAAATGTTAACACTTTTACCACGTACTGTAGGTGAGTTTGATGTAATCCCTTTGTAAACAATGCTTTCAAACTTCAGGACTATGTGGGCAGATAGAAGAAGACAATGTATCTCGCTGAGAGCAGAGGGCATTCTGTTGTACTTTAAAAGCCTTTGAACAGATGGGTTGCAACAAGTGGAACCGTCTTTAATGGGGTCATGTGTGTATAACCAATGCCACCCAGCATAGCAATTCCTCTACTGAAATAAGAAAGGGCAAATGCATGAACTACTATTCTGAAACCTATTCTGACAAGGCCTTTACTTTTCTGAGCAGGTACATTTGTTGCCAGGTGATTTTCATCAGTTATCAGATATGTGTACTGTGGCTGATGGTGGTGTACATATAGAAACCCATGGGTTTGGTGCTGATGATGAATCAGGGGATGATGCTGTAAATTTTCAACACTGATAGACAGCTTTAAATTTGTTGGTGCTCCCTTCACACTGATAATGGGTACTAATTCTGTTTTGGTGGGATTCAGCTTTACATTCGTATTTTACACCCACGCATGAAACATTGCAAAACATTCCTTCAGATAGTTGATGTTATGTCAGGAGGTGACCTTTAGATGGAACTGACGTCAGCATACTGATCGACTTTTATGCTTTGCTATGCAAATTGGAACACAGGGAACACTATACACCTGTTGAAGATTGTTGATGAGAGCTTGGAGCTTTGCGGGAACCACAGAGTTTATAGATTGGCTTAGACCAGATGGAGTGCCTCTGGTGGAGCTGTGATCTGTTGATCATGTACAATGAGAAACATTGCAGCGCAAGACCTTCAAAGCCTATTCTGGAGGTTAGGGTGTTGAGATTGGCAACTTGAGCAAAGGCTACTGATCACTGAAGTAGGATGATGAGATAGGGATTATCATTGTGGATGACCTAAAGTGCTTTCCCAAATACGGTACTTTACTGAATGTTGTTTCTGTGCTGCATTGCACCCTAAACTGAAACTGGTAGTACCGAAGTAGTCCAAAATTATCAATCTTCCTGTAGAGAGGTTTAGAGATGGCCTTTAGAGTGACATTCTATCAGACGCTGTAGTGAGTATTCAGCTTTTGGTGAGGCCATTACAGTTTCAGTTGATTTTTTTTATGAGTGGCAGAAATTATTTAGTTTTCATAATGTTAGAGAAACATATTGGGTGAAGGACACCTTGATGATGTTGCAATGTGTTGTCTGAACTTTATTTGTGATCTCCATTGCAGTCTAATATTGTTTTCATTTGATGTGGCCTGCATTGAGTGGAGGGGGCTTGCCTGGACTTTGTGGAAGGTGACTCATTTTTGGTGCTTTGTGGCATGACATTGTTGTTCTGAGTCTATGTGTGATCAGATTTTGTCAGAGATTTTGAAGAGATTTCTGATTGCTTTTCACTTGTCCTTGAAATGTTTAGAGGAAGTTCAGATAAGGGGTCACACTGTACTTGATAACTTTGAAGGGTGACATGCTTCCATTTGGTATTTCATTTGTTGTGTAGATTGTCTCTACCTATTTACCTGACTATAATGGTGCATTCTTTGTTAGTGATTTTTTGGATATTCTCAGAGAAGCACAACCAAGGAGCAGTGTTTCAATATCAGTGTTGGGGTAGGATGGGACTACTACAGATGACCAGCTATGATAGAGTAAGCCAAGGGAATTCTTCAATCCAACCCAACAATAGCACTTGTGGGAATAGGAAGTGGTCACTCTAGAAAAGTGAACATTTCAAGACCATATCCACCCAAGTACCTTACATCACCCACAATCATATTTGATATATGCTTAATTGGTCATTTACCACTCCCATTTTAAAACAAATTGTACATATGTTTAGACAACTATACAATATAGGCAAAATGTTTCACCATGTATCATTATAAATGTTTTCCAGGTTCGTTTGAGCACAAGCTGCTTTCTAGCCTCTTAGATTACTCACACGTGATGCTCATACCACACGAGCAGAAAGTAATCAGCTTGCAGTATATACCACACTGTGGAATGGGTTATTATCGGGTATTAGCAGACAACAGCCTGTTCTTAAAATTCAAAGAAGAATCGAAAAATCAATTTAACTAAACATTGATTGTCTTGTTAAGTGTTACAAAGGATATTAATGGAGCAAGAATGTTCTCTATCTTTTTTGCAGATTTTACATAGCACACACTTCGCCAAATGGCATTAGAACGCTTTACATGAGTATCACATTACTTTACACAAGGTCAGTTTAGTTTTTTTAGTTAGGCACAGGAAGATTAAGTGATTTGCCAAGAGTCACAAGATGCTGAGCAGATACCAGGACGTGAACCTGTTTCTCCTGTTTAAAAGTAGACAGCTCTGGCAGTTACCTCACATCTCCTCCATCTAAAGTTCTTAGAAAAAATATTTGGACAATCATGTCCACTGATGATGAGAAAACTGGGAGACCATTCGCTTAATACACTCTCCCCAATAATGACCCCATGAGGTAGTCTCATCCTGTTTAAAGAATGATATTCTTTTGAGCTATTTTCAGACTTTTACAATAATTAATATTCACCAAGAATTGATCTTGCGGTGGTGGTAGCCATTTTTGAAAGTTTCAAGACGGTGTATTGAGATTGAGGGCGATTGAAGGTCGATGAGTAGACAGAGTTTTGAATTTCCTGGAGTTTCTTGGCGAATCTCATAAGTTTCTACACTGGTTATGGTTAATGTGGTTCTGAGGTCGAGAAGAAAAGCTGGTTGGACTTTAGAATTGATCAATAAGTTAGTTGTCATAGGGTAGGAGAAGGCATATGAAGGAGCAAATGTCTTTCCAGGAAGCGTTCTTCTGCATGTGTAGGCACTATAACAATCTGAGTGATTTTGCAGACCTCAGCATGCCAGGAAAAGTGAAGCACTGGGAAAGGCATCTTCAAGATTTTAAAAGTTACATCACCTAAGGTGTTAAATAAAGGAATGAAGATGTTGTTTGTCTAATTGACTTCAATTGCTGTGATGAGGTTGGACATCTCAGATCTGCAGACTGTGTCTGATCTAAGTGGTATCTAAATCTGTTGAAAACGGAAAGTCTGTATTGCTAACAGTGGGACAGGACACGAGAGAAACTTGAATGAGTTGTAGGTCACCTTTAGCTAGAGTGTGCGGGGTCAGGATGTTTGGTGGGCAAATGTCATGTTTCCTTTTGCTTTACTTTGCTGGTGGTCGAAGTGCTGAAAGGTGTAGCCTTTTGGGACATGCGTGGAAGAATGTGTATAACAATGTACAGGCACATTCCATAGCATTTTACTTTCTTCTCTGGCCCTCCAATCGGTCTGTACTATCCATCATAAAGTTTATAGGTTAATCATATACCCCACATCGGGGTCTTGACCTTTTTAAAAAGTTTTTGACCTATTGCTGTACCTATTTTTACAGGTTCTACTTAAGGCTGCCTAAAATATGTATTATAAAATAGCTAATTTTAGAAGGGCTAGTAAAGAAGTAAGGAGGGTTACAAAAAGAGATGTAAATTAATCAAGGAATTCTGTTTATCGCTGCACTTCAACCAGAGGAGGTTTTGGGTGAAAGTATTGTATTACCAACGTTTTTTGCTTTTTACAAACTATTCTATAAACCAAAATTCTATTAATTGTCATCCTGCTTGAACAAACTGTCTGATCCTAAGGAAATGACACTCTTTCTCAATGCCCTAGTTCTCTTCTCTGCCCTAAAACTGGAAAACATAAAAACACACAAACCTTTAAATATTGGAAAAATGGATGTTAGTTGTAATACATCATAACCCTGCACGGAACTAAAGCCCACATCTGAACAGGACAGATGTCTGCTACTTCTAAGGGCAACAAAAAGCCAAAAAAGGTCCTATGTGGTGCATCAATCTTTTTTCCTTATGCTGTATGATTTGATCAGATGGTATACATGACTTTTCACAAGTATTTGCTGTTCTATAACCAGTCTTCGAAAATGTCATTCGATGAGTTGCCTTCAAGCCCAAGTGGTTCCAAAATCAAATTTGTTACAAGATATCATAACGAAGAAGTCCTGTACTGCTGGAACGAGGTAGGAGTGACTTCTCTCCATGGTGCTCTCAGTCTCAGAAAGTAGATTGTCTATGCTCAGTAATGTGAAATAAACACCTATCTATGAAGAGTGACCAATATATCAGAGGTAGTAGAAATGACAACATACACTCTTCGAGTGCCCATGACATCACAAGCTTGATCCTTGGTTCTCCCATAGCCACACAACTGAATCCTAACTGCTGCTGAGGGACTAGAGGAGGGACTAGCAGAGGGAAGCACAGAAGGTAACCAGAGTTGTACATCCTTCTTTCCTTTCTGTTGCCTTCTTGACGGCTCAGACCAGGCATAGCAAGGGCAGTGCCAGATGTACACAAAGCATGGCTGGGGTAGAAGCTGCTACCCGAGGTGACCACTAATTGATGCCCATGTGTACACTACTTTCCAAATCAATATTGAGGAAAAAATGTTTTTGTTTTAGCCAGAGTTTACTCTTAATGCTGGACACTACTTGAGCATTCATATTTACTACGCCGACGTCAGGAAGTGCAGAATTGCCGCAGCAAGAGTAATTGGAGGCCAGACACAATGTGATCAAATTAATCTGCGTCTGAAAAGTTCACTTGCCGCCGAAAGCCCTATGGTTTTAATGCTGGTTTCACTTTGTCTGCTCTATCTATCCCTCCCCTGAGCTTCATTTGTATATTTCAGCTGTACAATCCCTCTAGCATTGCACAGCAGGGAAGTGAAGAATTTAGGATGGGTTGAAAAGTGCGTATCCCAAAAAGGATTAGACATCCTACAGAAACCATTCTACTTACACTACACAATGACATTTTTAAACATGGTCACTCCTTCCTCTCCATGGCAGGAATTGTAAGGTGATAAAATATTGTATATTTTCAAAACGTATGCATAGCAATAATACATTGCATGGATTCATATGTTGTTATCTGGATTTCAGTGCTAACAAGTTAAAATAACTCAGTCAGTTAAGCACCTGCTCGCAGAGCTCAATGCTAAACCTGCAATTTTGAGTGCAAATCCTGCCATGTTACACTCCGGCCCTTATTACGGCTTCGGTAGTCTTTTGTGAGGCCGTAGAAGCCGCTGCAGCCAACAGACCGCCAGCTGCTGACCGCCATATTAAGAGTCATTGGAGGACTTCTGTCCTTTTATGGGAAGAAGTCCGACTCCAAAGAGGCGATTGCATTGCCAGCATCACCACTGCCGCAAGACTCACCCACCTTATTACGAGCCATAATACGGCTTGGCGTAGTCTCACTGGGATGGTGGTGCTGGCGGTGCAAAACCACCAGGACCCATCCCCTACTGGACGACCTCCTCGACGGAGAAGGTAAGGTGATCGTCCGAAGGGGGAGATGGGGCTGGGATGGGTGTCTGTGTGTGTGAGTGTGTGTGTGGTGATTTGAATGCAGGGGTGTCTATGTGTGTGAGTGTGTGAGTGTGTGAGCGTGAGTATGCTGAGGGGGAGGGGTGGTTGTGAATGCCTGCATGTGAATGTTTGTGTGCGTGTGTGCGCAAGAATGGGGGTGTTGGCGTGCATTTGCATGGGTGTGCATGAGTACATGTGTGTGAATGCATGTTTGAGTGTGTGTGTTTGAGTGTGTGTCTCTGAGTAAATGGTGGTATTATTAGCAAGTATGTGGGTGAGTGGGGTGCGTGTTTCTAAGAGTGTGGACAAGTGTGGGTGCATGTGTGGGGGGTGCCGGCAACAGGAATGGGTATTCCTGTTGCCGGGTGCGTTACCACCAGGGTTTTCGTAGCAGGGTGACCACCATGGAAAGCTTGTCGGTCTGTAGCCTTGTAATCCAGCCGACAGGCTGAGGCCTGCCATGGGGCTGCATGTGCTCACTGCCGGCCTGATTGGTGCGACCGCACCGACGGGCCAGTCGGCGGTGCGGAAGTTTGACTTCTGCCAAATCCCACAACGTGTAATGTGGCGGTCTTTACCGTCGGGGCGCAGCGGTAAAGATTGCCACAGCTAGAGCCTTGTAATGAGGGCCTCAGTTTTTCAACTTTCAAAGGTTACTTGAAAGAGCAAGATCAACATTTGCAACAGTTCCTTATTCAATGGAAAAAAGAGTCTTCAGGTGGTGAAGGAGCACGCAGGACAAATGTTCAGTTAAGTGAGACAACAAAAAATGGTGTTTTAAATCTGGTTTATTTAGTTAATCATTTATGCATCACACTGCTGTACACCAAAGTGCCTGCTCACAACATGGTGGATACTCTTAGGCCATACACAGAAGAAAGAAAATCATCGCACATCATAACACATACCTGCTTCACCTTGTCTGTCATGGTAAGATGAACATCACGAGGGCAGAGGGAATTACCTTCGACATGTCAGGGGTTTACAGCAGTGTAAAGTACTAGCATGACAGTCCTAGGCAGAGCAGTACTGAATTTCACCCAGTGGTTGCCAGTGGGGACCACCAGCACTTATTTTTTGGGACCAGCACATATTTTTCAGCATCAGACATTTTCTGAGCAAAGAGAAGAAAAAAGAGACACAGTTCAGAAAGAAAGAGGAAGAGAAAGATGACAAAACCCTTACAGAGTGAGAAAGCAGCAAAAACCTGTAATAGTGATGTAAAGGGGCAGGGAGTGTCGGGTTGTGTATTAAAGTGATATGAAGTGGAATCAACACTATGCAGTCTTGGTGTTTGGAGCAGCGGCGAGCTTCGGAGCATAGATTCAGGCACCGGCACTCTCTGGTTTACAAACTAAGCACTGAGGCTTAACATAGTTCTTGATTTGTGCTGTTGGTCGCAGGTAGTGCTCCCCAACTAATTTCGGGGTCCAGGACGTACTTTTAATACTCACACTTGACCCAGTGTCAAAGAGGGGAAAAGAGAAACATGGGAAAGGAATGGGGAAGAGAAAGATGAAATAGTGTCAAAGAGAGAAAATAGAAAAAAGAACCTGTAAGAAGGAGACATGAGACAGAAAGCGTGTCTGGCCGAATAAAGAAGCATGATAATAAACCAAAATTAGCCTTTGCCTATGCATGACAACTACAAGCTCGACAGCGACGGGGTCCTAAGAAAAATCATGACCTCCACAGTCATCGTTACTTTCTTTTTTTCGTTCTTTCTTTCTTTCTTTCTTTCTTAATTTCTTTCTTTCCCAAAGTAAGCATTTCCTAGGCCCATATGGAACAAACAAACTGAGGTCCGAGTGCTACACCTTTGAGATGACAAGTTTTCCAGTTGCTGTAGTCCAGGCATTTTGTCTCAATTTATGACGTAGAAAAAATCAGGCGAGCGCAGCATGCTAGCAGTGAAATAGCTGCTTATGATATTTTAAGCTTGTTAACTCCAACGCTGTCATTATTTGGGTAAAGAATGCAGCCTTATGCATTTCTGCGCTGCTGGATATTGTGTAAATAATGTTGTCTACTGATTTCTTACGACGTGGAAATATAAAGGCACCCCACAAGCACAGCGCCATTTCATGCAGTGTGCAGCAGAAACTCTCCAGAGGGCAGCGTGTATTTTGATGGGTGAGGGGTGGGCAGGAGTCCTCGAGCCGCCAAATTACGTGCCTTTAACCGCTGAGCACCTGCTAGGAGGCTGGCCGGGAGGATTTTTCCCGCCCTTTGAAGGGAGAGACGCAGTCTCGAGGCGGCTTCCCGGGAGAAGCCTTCTTTCTGGTCAGTGCTCGCTGATCACAGGCTCTGCTGTGCACAGGCCTGCAGGGTGCCGTGGCAAACAACTTCAGCGCATTTTTTTGCGGGAATGGCAATTAATGGTTCATGCTCACGTGCTTCTCTCTGTGGCTAGAAATGTGGCCTACACTGCATTTGTAATTTTTTTTAAATCACATGCACCAAAGTTGTTAAAAATGTATGTGTTTGTAGAACAAACAGAATTGAAAATACTCGCAGAAAAGGAGATACAGAAGTCATACACATCAAATAAACCGAAGAGTTATATGTTCATTGAACTACCTCAGCAGAACTTATTCCTAGCTTTAACATACGAATATTAAGGTCATAAATATACAGAGACTATGGTCCTGATTTAAGAAAAGTGGCGCTGCCCCCAGTGCAGTGCCACTTTTCTTGTCCCATAGTTCCCCCTAACACCACCATGTGTGTACCGTATCTAAGGTACGTCGCACCATGGCGGTAGTTAGAGAAAGTAGCATCAAAATTTTGACGCTAGTTCAGAACTTTGCAGGATTCGCATCAAAAATTTTCATGGTAATCCTGCAAAGCCCATCACCTCCTTTTAACGCCTGCTCTGACCAGGCGTTAAAAGTGCCAAAATTAATAATGTAAATAAATCTTTTAGATTTCTTTGCACCATTCATTCACCCCCCACCTAAAGAGGGAATGACCCATCGAATACATTATGCCTGGCGCAGGCATAATGAAGGGCAAAGGCTTACAAGCTGGCGCAATGCATGCAATACACCACTTTGTAAATTTGATACAGCGATTCTAGCCTCATTGGGCCACATTAGCGTAAAAAAACAACGTTATTGTTGCACAAGGAGGTGCTAGGGACTCTTAAATCAGCCCCTAAATATTATACCTTGTGATGTCAGTAGAGAACCTGCTGGGCTCTCGGTAATGTGGGAAAAACAGTGGACTCCGCAGTCCCATTTTTGCACCATTTTCAAAGGTATCATAAAGAACACTTTTAGTGTAGTGTTTAGTTAATCTTGTTGTCAAACATTAAGGGGGTCATTCTGACCCTGGCGGTAATTACCGCCATGGCGGAGGTTGGCGGTAGCACCGCCAACAGGCTGGCGGTGCTCCGCCGGGCATTCTGACCGCGGCGGTACAGCCGCGGCCAGAAGCGGAAAGCCGGCGGTGTACCGCGACTTTCCGCTGCCCATGGGAATCCGCCATGGCGGCGCAGCTTGCTGCGCCGCCATGGGGATTCTGACAGCCCATACCGCCATCCTGTTCCTGGCGGTTCACCCGCCAGGAACAGGATGGCGGTATGGGGTGTCGTGGGGCCCCTGGGGGCCCCTGCAGTGCCCATGCCAATGGCATGGGCACTGCAGGGGCCCCCGTAAGAGGGCCCCACAAAGAATTTCAGTGTCTGCTTTGCAGACACTGAAATTCTCGACGGGTGCAACTGCACCCGTCGCACCTTCCCACTCCGCCGGCTCCATTCTGAGCCGGCTTCCTCGTGGGAAGGGTGTTTCCCGCTGGGCTGGCGAGCGGACTTTCGGCGGTCGCCCGCCAGCCCAGTGGGAAAGCCAGAATGACCGCCGCGGTCTTTCGGCGGGAACCGCTTGGCGGGCAGCGACCGCCGTCCGCCGCAGTCAGAATCACCCCCTAAATGTTATGTGCTCATGGTATTGTTATGACTCCAATTTCAATGCAGTGGCATAATACAGATTGATGCCCCACCCATCAAAATGAGGTGAGGGGCCCTTGAGTGTGACCCTTGCAGATATGCATAGACTTTAGGCTGATCAGGTCTGCAGAGTGTGCACGGGACATATACACCGTAGATGAACCCAGTGAACTCCCTTATAATCTTGTAAACCAATACCAATGTAGGGAGAAGTTGGATTGGTTCAAATGCTAGTCTGTTGGCTGGCTTACAGACTGCATTGGTAGCACCAACATTCCATGACTACAAGAATGAAATTAGCTAATTTTTCCTCGGACGTTGGACTGATGGGCATTAAATATCTTTTGTTGCACTTGTCATTGAATGTAAAGGTCATTTTCTTGTATTTGTAAGGCAATGTAATGCTGTGGCAAAACTGCAATGTAACCAGGGCAGTCAATGAAATCTGGAAATTCTGGTGGAATATTTCATCACAAAGGAGGCAATATATGCAACCTGTAACCAAAGAAAAGAAAAATCTGCTCATGAGTTTTTAAAAGGAGAACAACTATTTATAATCATGATTTGCTTTGTTTTAAACAGACAAGGTTCTCCATTCCCATGCCCACTAGTCTCTTACAGGCCCATCCTGCGCTATTTGCAGCGGCCTTGTGTGGGCCACCTTACTTAACTGGGAGAGATTATTTTGATGTGTTGGCACAGTAGCTCAGTAGATGCCCAAAAACATTTATACTGGATCGAGCAAGGAACCATCTGAAGCTGGTCGTATGGAATTTCCACCATGGTCAAATAGCCTGAGCTTTCACTTTTTGATAAAAGTAATGCTTTCGCAAAAATAGTTCACACCTCTTAGTGTTTTTTTCATGTAAATCCTATAGATTGGCCAGTATAATTTCAAATATGTATCTCACTGCCTAATAGCTTACTAACAAAGGCTTTGATTACCAGTGCCTCAGTAAATTCGAACAAACATGCAAACCACTGTTTGTACAGGTGCTGGAACTATACGGTTGTTGGATTTACCAACTGTTAGATTGTTCCATCTGTTAAATTTCAGCAGGATCACTAAATTTACTGGGTGAAAAAGGCCCAGTATAGAATTGCTGTTTTTTGTAGGCGTAGACGAGAACAGAGACAATGAAGACTCAGTGAGGGTCAGCCGGGCTCATAAACTTCCTGTCCCTTCTTGCCAAAGACCACCTCCTGATTGTGCATGGGTGATCCAGGACACTCCTCCCTCCTTCTGGAGAGTTCTTTTATCTTAGACAATCTACAGTCAACCGAACCAGAGGATGAAAGTACCCCTTCTGAGAGGGAGAACAGGACCCTGGAGGAGGAAACCTCTGATCCCATCTCCTCCTGGCTGTAATGAAAACTATGGACCCCGGTGTGGCTAAGGCCGTCTTCTCGCCAATCCCAGGTACACGCTACATTCCAGGGCATTTGGATAACGTTGCAGGAAGCATCAAAATCCACATGTAATGGCCAATGTGTGCAGGGAAGCTCATAACTAGCGCAATTTATCTCAGCCAATTCCTAAGGTATTATTGCTTAACAAGTGTAATAAGTAATGCATAATTTCAGAGGCAGTCATTATTTAGGATAATGACATTGCCACAATAACCTGTTGCAACATGATTAAAATTTAGATGTAGCCTGGCAACTCCCATATCATGACAAGCGGGTTTTTAACTTATGCCCAGGGAGCAGATCTATGTCTGATTTTTTACATAAAATAAATCTACAAACACTCAATTTAAGTGGAAGATTTTTACATAGTTGCTTTTCCTAAAAATCTGGCATGGCTTGGGCACCGCGGACATATGCTGGACACGACTGTAGTAATGCAACTACCTTTATGGTATGCTATACTGCATGCTTCTTTGTTTTTACTTCTCTGTTCACGTTCCTATAACAAAGGCTGACAGGCTTTGCGTTGATCTCTGTTCAGGGCCTGTGATCCCGTTTCCCCTCTCTGTACTACCGAGACAGGCTGTTGAGCCAAATTGTTTCGACTTAATTTCTCTGGTGACCTGTGCATGAATTAAACCCAGCCCTTCTTGGGCGAAAGGAGAGTGCGTTAATTGACTGCAAGGTCTTACCTCTTGGAATCTCTAATCTCCAGGGCACTATTAGAAAGTTATTATGTAATTAGAAAGCAGGCATCCTACGAAATTAGCACGGGCTCATTCACAGTATTAGCAGAAAGAATAATAATTGGTTTGTTTGTCTGGCATTGCAAACTTCCCAGAAGCCTCTTTTAATTTAAAATTATAGACCCCCAGCCAATGACAGGTCTCAAAGAGTAGCGTTGAATATCGGGATTCAATCTTCCCAGTCTCATTATAGATTGAAACGTCAGGGAAGGATATTTAAAGATGTGTAAGAAAATTACACTGACTGCAAAAGACAGTAGCAGGGGAAGTAAGATCTTGCTTTCTCTAACCGCATAATTTGCTGTGAATCTGGTGTATGTGGGGGGAAGAGAAATAGAGAAATAGTGATTAAAGTTGTGAGACCTCACGGCAATCTATGCACCCGGCGACCCTTGAAGTCTATATTTAGATTGCTTTGTTGGAGATCATTAGGGTTGGTTTTGAGGTTGCACGGGTTAATGACGTCATGTCGTGTGTGACTGTTGTGGCTTGTCTACTGCATCACTTTAGAGTTTGGGGCTTGAAGTTCTGTTTTTCATTTTTTATGTATGACCACAAACATTTGAGTGAGCAAGGCGCTGTGACCAAAACGTACTCACTTATGACCTGGCTTCAAATTGCAACTGAGTTAGGTTGGGCTCCATTGGGTTGCGATGGAAGGCAAAATGGTCTCACCCCACATATCATATCAACTGACCGCTGTAGCTGCTGGTGTGGCTTCTTAGTGAACAGAGGCACCACGAGCATAAATATATTTATGGCAGGATCATGAAGTTTAGTCTATGTCTCGTGGTGCCACAACATTAACTCAATACCTACACCATGTTTCCTCCTGGTCCTGGGCAATCGCTGAATGTATTCATTTGTGGCAACCGACGATTTGTAGTTAGAAATGTGTAACCACATTCTTTGATCGTTCATTTGCAAAATGAGAGCAAACTCACCCCTCCCTAATAAAACCAAGGAATCTTATATAAAAAAATTGACATCACTTTCTACTAGAGACCCACAACTTTGCATTGACTTCCTGTTAAAAATAACATTTTAAGCTCCAATAACAACATTCACTGATGCCCCTTCCTGTTACCTGCTAGCATGTGAACATGCTGTTTCTCTTCTTTCCATTGCTTCCAAGGCAAGAGATGTTTAGCAGTTCCACAAGTGTAATAATCAAACTGACCACCAGCCTGGGTTAGAGGAGATGCATGAATGGTTTGAAATCTAACAGAAAGTAGATGGGTGTGAAACGAACCAATCATTAATAGGATGATCTATCAGTTGCAACATGAGTACACCAGATATGAGAATGTACAGAAAGGAGTATGGTGCATAGTTCTATAGAGTCCATTGATTTATGCTTATGGGGACTGAGGCTTGATTAATATAACTGTTTTTGTCCATTCTGCCCTATCTTTTCCTGCGAGAGATATTGTTATTTGAATTGCAAACTATACATACTGTATATCTAATGCCTTTAAACATTTGTCTATTTTTCTTATTCTCAGCAACTCTGTCAGAAACTTCATGTTAAACGGTGAGAACGTGACATACACTTCAGAGTTGAGGGCCTCGCATTTTGTATGGACTTGGTGGAAAACAGAGGCATAAACGGTGCAGGAGGTGCACTTGCATTGGGGGCCTAGAGGCTTCAAAGTCCCTCTGGACCTAGCTAGTTGTTATAGTTTCTTGCCCAGACTCCTGTCTGGGGTCAATTTTCCTTGGACTGGGGCTCATTGCACCAATGACACACCAATGGTGGGTGGATATCTTTTTACGATTGTGATGTATTAATTGAATATTTCTTCAAAACAAATATTGATTCAAAACAGCCACTCTTTTTTGTGGAGTCTTTCAGGATCGTAAATCATTGTGCATAAAACAAGCACACTAAGTGGGATATGGATTGCTGCTATTGGTTGGCAAAGGCTCCTTCAGAATTACCTGAAACACAGTAAATCCACTTGAATAGATAGAGCATTCTTAATGCAAGCTCCATCTCTGATTGAATTTAAGGACCAATACAAGAAAAAGTAAAAACAAGGCTTATGTATGGGGAAGAAAGCAGTTATGAAGCAATGACTAAATTATTGGCCGTGCAGAAAGGGCTTCATAAAGAAGATTTCCAATTGAAGAGGACCCTCTCAAGAATACGTTGTGGTACCTAGAACAGCGTGGTATCTTGAAGGCCCTACCCCACAGTGAGTTACATTATTGTTTGCTTTAACACTTCGTTGAGTACCTATTGCCCATCTGCCATGGTGTGCTAGGTAGGGTTATTTTTTCAGGCAAAATGTTAATGTCCAGTTTTACACTGCACATAGCCTTTTGGTTTATTCCATTTCCAAGTTCTCCAAAGCTAGTGTGGATAAGGGAACTGAGATGAACTGATTTCAAGGTTTTTCTTGAAGATCACTCACTTTGTCCTATGGTGGTTTAGAAAACAGCCCAGAATTCTCAAAGCACCTTTGTTACGTTTAAGAGTATTTTAGTTCCATTTAAGTACAGCTAGGTTTTAATATCTGCAAGATGCTCTGCAGCAAGGAGAGGAGTGTCTTCCCTTGTCAGGGAAATGCAAAATAGGGTCCGTTTTAGGGGCATGTGATCTGTTTCTTCTTTTGTAGACGAAAATGATGTTAAGAAAGAACTTGTTTCTCGTGATATTTCACGATGACATTCTACACAATCTTGCTTTTCCATAATGCCTCACTGTCCTTTCCTTTCAATATAACTTGGAGCCAAGACAGGTACTGCTGTTCTGCAAATTTACAAGTGAGTTCATATTGTCCCTTCACTTCCAATTCATTAACATCTCTGACAGACAAGCGAAAGGAAAACACAATGTTCTCGTTTGTTGCCTGTGTCATACTGCATTTTGTTTACTCGAGGAACAGGAGGGCGAACTGGTGTTGGGAAGAAATCCAAGTTTCTAGCTGAAACTGAGACACTTCACAATATTGGGCATGATTACTGTGACCTGAAGATGCATTTACAAAACTATCAGGGTGTATCAACTGAGGTTGCCACACCTACAATGATATTCTACACCAGTAGCCATACTATGGGCCACATTTAAAAGAAAATGGTGCAGCTTGGTGCTGTGCCAAAGTTAGCAGCTGTGTACTGCACCAGTTTTGAAACGCAGGGATGCACCATATTTACAGGAATACGGCGCATCCCTGCATTTCCCCCTGCCCCAGCACTAAAGTAAGCAGCCTCTGCCAACGCAGGCATCCTTGAACCATAGTGCAAGGATGTCTGCGTTGAGGGGTGTGATTGTTTATGTGCAGGAAGGTGTCCCTTCATGCACATAAACAATCATCCATGGCATTTTGCTTTTCCTATGTGTCCTGCACAATGCAGCATACATAGAAAAAGTAAAAAAACAAGGAGGATTAAAAGTATTCCTCATCATTGTGCCATGCTGACGCCACCCCTGGGGTGGCCTTAGATTTTGGTTCTTCCTCAGATTTACGAGTTCTTGGAAATGTGTGGCAGCTTCAAAAGCAATGGGTGTTGCGGTGGAACGCCCACTGCAACAACACCCATTGCACGCCCATTTGACGCAGAAAATTGTGTCGAAGGGGCCCATTTGTACAAGGAGGAACAAAGCCACAAAAAGTGCAGTTACATCTCTTTGTAAATATGGAGAAGTGGTTAGCGCCACCAGAGCGTCGCAAAAAGTGATGCTCCGGTGGCGCTACGACCGTGTAAATCTGGCCCTATATTTCTCAAGACAAATAAGTTACATGAACTAAAGACTTAGGCAATGATTGCAGTTTTTTAATAAGGCTCTAAGGAGGATTATAATTGGCTGCCATGTAATCCTAGCTTCATCAAACTCCCTTAAAGCTAGTTTGTGTAACACATTTATGTCCTATGATAACCTGCACCTTTCCATATGTATATTGTTGTGGCACTGCAGAATGTCAAATGAATTGAAATGCAATTCTTTTGTGGTACAAAGAGGTACAAATCAGAGCAAAATATAATAAACGGAGGATAAAACCTCCCATGCGAATGCAACTTGTTATATTTCAGTTAGATGAACGGCTGATGCAGGTCTCGTTCTAATCACATCAATGCAGACTCACACTTTCAGTGTCTGAGGGCGATAAAAATAGTTGACAAAAGGAGGACCATCGAGTTGTGTAATAACCAAAACATTTGATATGAAAGTATCAAAAGACAATTGTGGTTTGTGCGATATAATGATTCAGTATTGTAACTGTGATCACACCAGGTAATCTGAAAACTGTGTATTACAGCCCCAGATCATGTAGCATGTGTGTCTGCATTGTGCAGTAAGGAACACATAAATTATATAGCATTCTAAATGTTTAAAGACACATTATACAACACATTCAGTGGTATTGTTATGTAATTATTATGAAACTTTAACACACTTAGGTATGCACTTCGTGTACTATACCCAATACATATTTCACTGTGTGCACTTCCCATACGACCTGAAACCTATCAACTGGAGATGTGTGTCAGATTTAGTCAGTATTCTCACTCACCGCATTAGAACACAGCCATAACAACTGAATTACCTTTGCCATGTCTTAACCATTTAACTTCAGAGAGGCAGTACATCCCACCTGGGGGTCCAAATAAAAGGCAGATGGTTAAAGGTTTAACTTCCCTGACTGACTATGTTCAGTCCTAGAGAGTTTAGGGTCAGAAACCTTTCCTCAAGGCTCTTCTTTTCAATCCTTACTCCAAGGAGTCGTAACTGCCCATTTACTGTCTTCGAAACTTTGACACCCACAGCCCTTTTTAGGAATTACTAATTAGGTAGCAGGATTAACTTTCTCATCTACCTATACTATTTTTTTAGGGTCTAGCCTGCTCTGATTTGCTCTTGCTTTAGCATACTACATATTCTGAATTGCTTTGCCTTACTACCTTAAAACCTTTCTCCTCCAGTCATTAATGCCCTCCATTTTCTACTCTCTCCAACCTCTCCCCAATCTACTTTTCCTGTTCAGTGCAATTAGTCCGAACAGGAGGTCTCTGCCTGTACGGTACTTCTCAGAATATATCCCACCTTCCTAATTCCCTCCACTTTGGCACACCCGTGCAGCCCCAGAGCAGACCTCATATCCTCATTGTCGTGCACTATATTCTTGTGCTAGTTTTATTCGGGAAGCTTCATCTTACCAAATTCGCTGCTACACTGTTCCTGGATAGACTATTTTGTCTAGGTGTGTATTGTTTCATTAGGTTTTGCTTGGGAAACTAGTCCAGTGTTACACCTAGACACCTCCCAGGTAGACCATGTAGACCTAGGGTTAAATCCATTGTGGCAGGGTGGGAAGTTGTTTCTTCCCTATAGTCACACTTGTACCACATATTTTGATAAAGACATGGCTCCAAATTGAATCTCACATATCAATTAACCCCTGTAGCTGCTGATGTGGCTTGTTAGTGGACAGAGGCACCACATACATAAATATATTTGGCCAGGATCATAATGTTTAGTCCTGCTAAGCCAAGATTGTTGCCTCCTATTGCCACAACATCAGCTCAGTAACTAGACCATATTTGCTCCTGGGTCATCACTGAATTTTGGTAAATGGTTTTGATTGCGATGATTCCTCTTCCTGGCTCATATCCATGTCAATCCTGAAATGGCCACTAAGCTTCAATGTACTATTGATGTGCTGGGATTTGTGTGCGATGATACATCTTGCCTGGTTTCATTTTTGCTGCTCTTGGATGTACCACACAGTCTCAGCAGTAAATATGTTACAACAAGGGGAAAAGCTGCACCTTCATGGAGCTTACCTCTGAGTGGACCACAAACCCCTACCTACAGTGATGTTATTGTAGTAGAATTTGTTTAGAGAAGCTGCACCCTCCTTAATTGTATGTCTTGTCTCGATGGATCAGATTTCCATGGGATAGCGTTCATGTTGCTCCTAGGTAAACCCTCATAGATATAGGGTTTAAATATATCGTGATAGGGTAGGAAGCAACCATTTGTCTGGTTGCAATTATGCCACCATTGGGAAAGACACATAGGTTTGTGGTTAAATGTACTGTGATAGTGTGGGGTGAAACATCCTCTTAGGTTGTATCTGCTCTGCTCCCTTATGGACCACATAGTATCTAGGTTACATCTTCAGTGACAGAATAGGAATCAGAATCTTCCCTTCGTCACACTGATCCCCCTCTGCTCATACCACATCTCTGCTTGATACATCATTGCATGGCATACCTTTCCTCCTTACATCACTAGCATTTTCTGCCATAATCCTCCTACACATTATTTCACCTTGTCACAAGTAGCCCTCACTCTCTTCCATACTTCATTATTCACAACACATTAGATGTTTATTAAATTATATAGTGTCATACTAGGTGGGGCACCAATACATTTATAAGTGCACCATAAAACATTAAATCACTGAACTAATAAAATAAAAAATAGCATTTTCATAATTAAGTTAAATTCTCCACAACAGTGATAAGCACCCTGAAAATGTTTTTATTTAATAACACATTACCGTGTTAGTGATTTCCATGCCTTCCACTCTTTAGCTCCCTCCATTCATACTTTTTACACCCATATACCTGCACTTTTCCCATTCATGCTAGCCCTCTCTACACATCCAGCACTAGTTTGCAAATTTTCATTAGCTGTAACTCATATGTGCTCCTTACTTCACACATGTATGGTTCTTGCCACTTCCCCACCTCTTCCTACAAGCCATGCACATGCAGCTATCCCTTTATCCCTTTTCCTGCCCCACTTTCAACCCAGCAAAGACCTTTAATTGAAGGTCTCTCACTCACTTATGTTTGTCCTACTATTCTGCCCTCCTTTTTCTCATCTCATGTATATCATAGACATGTTGCAGTCCCGTCCTGCATTGTTACCCCTCCATTTACCCACATCCCGTCTCCCTGCCACCTACCACCTCCAGCACATCTCTCACTTCCCCTCCTTTTTGCACCCGACACTTTGAGGTGCTAGAACTCATTCAATTTATAAACCACCCCAACCCCGCGAAATCCCTTCTAAAACTATTTGATTTGTGGTTGACTCCCTCTTAATGTTCTGCATCTTTACCTGCCACTTTACCGCCCTTTCCGCCCGCAAATACAGTGTACCACATCCAGGTTAACTCACACTATCCTTATCTCTTCTTCAACTACACCTTCTCACGCACACTCATGAACATGTACATTCAATCAGCTACCTCATTTTAAACCTTATGAAGAACTCTATTCTACAGAGAGAAGGCTGCATCCATCCTTCATAAGGCCACTTCCCAGATTACAAGATATATTCAATGCAATTCTTCCACAATCTAAACTAGATGCTTCAGCCACTACATCACAATACTAGTCTGATGCTTTCCATTACACACATTTTTTTTTTTCTTTCAAATCAACAGACATCCATATACAACACAGCCTGCACTCACCATAGGATAGCAAACCTCTGCAAACTGTGAGACTAGAACACCTAATTTGATACACCTGTGATGCTGCATATGAAATCCCTCATCTCAAACTGAAAGCACTTACCCTGCACTAGCTTACAACAGAAACCCACATATGCCTTAAAGCTCGTTTTTGATGCCATCTTTGCCTCACGCAAAGTATCAATTACTTGTCCATTGTGCCATTAGAGATGGCCCATTGTAAGTGATAATCAATATGCCCAATGATTAACCACAAAAAAGAGACATGTTTACATGTTGGGACTAGTCAACCATCCAGTCAAATACACAATGACCAATGGGGCCGGTAATTCCACTGAAGGTAGCCGGTAGGTTCCGAAACATTGGAATCATCATGACACTTGATTCCCTTTGGCTCATCAGGTCAACCAAGTAATAAGATCTTCCTTCTTTGCCACTTGGACCCACAGATCAATCTACAGATGTGCTGTCCCTTTCATAGGGGATCCCTGGGACTCTCTCAGCGGAAATAGTAATAATTACCCTACTTCTTCTGTGGCTGGATACCTCCAACATCAGGTATCTCAAGACACCTACCTTACTTCTCTACTCGCTCCAGTGGATTCAGAATTCATCAGCCCTGCTGGTCTTGCGTTACGGACCTCGGAATCAAATCACTCTAGGATTGCAGGCTAGTTGAATCATCTTAAGGGCACTCTGCATCACAATTCATTCTATCAAAACCTAGGTTTGGAGAAACAGATACAAATCTTTAGAAATACCAGCCACAAAATAACTGCAGACAAAAACAGTTTTAATGGATACCATAACATTGCATAAATGTCAGACAGGAAGCAGTGCTTCTCTTGGAGACTGCAGACCTATGGAGCACAGATCCCTTTAGAATGAGAAAACTTACAGATCACCTTGCATTCTGCAATTCAATAAATTTTGCCTGTTTTCCACGCCAGCTGAAGTTTACACACCATTACTCAAAGACGAGCAAAACAAGGGCACTTTTGACTTCACAGCAATCTACAGTGCAAACAGTAGCATGTATTTAATAAATTGCTTGTGTATGCTACTCCCACGTTTTGGCTACACAAGTATGTATTAATGCAGAGTGAAGTTGCTGCAACAGAACTGGAGCAAATATCCTGCTTTAACATCAACTCCTACTGCCAAGTCCACCTGCACTGACCCATTCTATCAAACAGAAGCACTAACTCATCTTTCCACTAAAACTGATAAATCATCCTTGCATGCACCAAATTGAGAAGGTGATAACGCATGGAACCGCTGCCTTGCACCAACACTGGAGAAAGTCTACATAGCAATAGGTAGCCGCACTGGTGGCAGTAACACTCTATATTAAGGTCACTATAATGTAAATCTATAATGATTCAGCAGATGGTTGATTATGTGGAAAATGTACTAAATCCATAGTTTTGCAGAAAACACTGTGGATGTAACCCTTAAATTAAATAGAACAAGGTTATTGTCCTATAAAGTTATTGTCCTATACATTTTTACTGTAACATTCTGTCATCGGAGAGCACCTACCTCAAAGAAATCAACGTCTCTAGTTCCATGAACTATCTAATTACAAGCAAGTAGTGGCGCTACCATGCTGCAATTCTCCATGGTTGCACTTAGTAGATCGCTGCCTTTCTACAGTGCATATAGAGCATGGTTCCCAAAACTAGCCCTGTGTATGAGAAGCAGGGAGAACAAAACCAAAAGTCTCCCTCTTCTGTAGCACAGTTGAAGTGGCTGAGGTGTCCGTTGACTATTTCTACCATGTTCTTGTGTGAAGATGCGTGGTCACTGTCTGAAAGGAGTGGACTGTAAGGATTAGTGACTCAGGCCCAGATGTTCTAAGATTTGCATCAAAGTTGTGTTATTTTTTTAGCACAGCCCCCAACACAAAGTTTATTTGGGGATTTACAATACCGTGCAAACCTTAATTTGCATTTCCTTGCATCACACAGGCATAATATAGGTGCATGGGCTTTCTCATGCACCCGCCCATGTTTCCACCCAAACATTTATAAACATAGGTGTGCGCCAAAATGGTGCACCTATTTGACACTGGTGTAAGGTGGAGAAATACCTTCCTCTAGCAGCATCCTGCAGCACAAATGCAAAGAGGAACTTGCCTCAGCTGATAGCTTTTGTGCAGAAGATATGCCTTCCTGCACAAAACTATTCTGACCATAAAACAGGCACCTTTGCAACATGATGGAAGGGTGCCTGTGTAGGCACTATGAAGCCACAAGGGCGCCGGCACTAGGAAGCAGCAGAACTGCACCATATCTTTGTAAATATGACGCAGTTCTGCTCTCTTCCTTCCACACAACGCAGCGCAACCACTGCACTGGCTGCGCTGCAGTTTATGAAATGTTAGTAAAGATGTCCACAGATGTTGAAGCTGCGGAAAATAACAGGACCCCACCCTCTAGAGATTTAAAGAGAAAGTAATTGGACAGAAAGGGAGGGGTGAATTGGAAGAGATGTGAAGAAGAAACTGATTCGCCTAACTATCTTTTAAAGGAAAGGCGGACGAACAGGAAAATGACAAGAAACAAATCGTAAATGTACTTGGAAAAGAGCAGGTTGGAGAAAATTATAATTCGGGAAACTCCTAAAGGTATTCATCAGGCAGCCACGTGCTTCTTCTATATGGTGATGGAATTTCTTGGTGAAGTGCGATATTATTATCATGCAGAACTGGTAGTATTTCACCAGCATATGATACATTGTTCGCTGACTCCCTGAAAATCACATTCCTTAGAACAATCGAAAGTCATGCATTTCAGCAAACGACGCAGGTTCCTTATTAGAAAACAGCCTTATATAGCTGACACCGCATAATCATGCAGCAAGACAGAATAGTTAGTATGGAATTTCAATTAATTCTGAATAGGTTACAGTATCCTGGGAACATTAAACTATGAAACAGACACTGCCTAAGTGTAGAGTAAGAAATATACCTTCCATGCAGTTTTACTTAGTATGCTTGTACAATAGCTCAGTGGGTAACAGCATTCACAGCATACATTCGAGTTTAATAGAACACAGGGAGACTCAACCGCGCATTCTTCTACGGCCAACAAAATGAACCCGACTCGGGTAGCTAACGAGCAAATATCAGAGGGGGGCATTTTAGCCTACTGTCATCATGTCCAATATTTATTTCCAACAATGTAAATATGAAGTAGCATGGATTACATGTATAATTAGATGACGTGCACATGATTTTAATTTTCGTATTTTCTTACCGTCAGCCAAAGACCTATACCTCTCAGCCTTTTTTTTTTTTATATTCGTAAACGCCCCTCTTTTTTGACGTTTTAAAAATGTGCCCATTAACCATAGATTAATTCTTCGCTGGATTTGCGTCAGAGCGAAATCTATTTTAGAACTGTTGTGTGGATCCGGGAAAAAAGTTCACCAGCAACAAAAGGTTCCCACTTCCTTCTACACTGTTCTCATAAACACTTGTAAATAGGTTCTTTCACGCTCATAGGGATGCCATAATAACGCAACTTAAACTAGAAGGTTATAATTCTGAATGAAAATCACTTTCTGGTGTTTGCTAATCTGCATATTCTGGATTTTTTAAATGTGTTAATATGCGGGGTAGTACTAACCTACAGCACAGTTACCGACAGTGTAAAGTGAGCCACTGGAATTGTGCGACAGGGGAAAGACACACCTAAGAGGCAGGGTTGACTAAATAATGTGGACGACAATGGGAAATTATGAGGTGTAATGCAGCTTATTTTGTGATAGTATTATGTCATTATTTTGTCGTTTTTAGGTTTCACTTGAGACAGCACATGCATTGTCACTGCAAAACCTATTGTTCTTCAAAACACAAATCTAAAAAGGGTTTACAGCCCACACATTAGTTACAATTGGTTGGCTTCTTTGTCACTCCCATTTCTTTTGTTTTAATGTGTCAGTGACAGCAGCTGTTCTGTTGTGTCATGCTGGTTTGTAAGAGCACTATCACCCGGGAGGGTACTCTGGTGTTCAGCAGATGTGCATCTAGCCAAACCTGGGGCTTAGCGGGACTATTTAAAAAACAGGTCTTCTGTTTTCGAAATCCAAGAAGTGAGGCTCGTATGTGTTATAATAGGTCTTTCCATGCTTTTAAAGGTATGTAGGAAAAGGTTTCAATATGGGATCTGGATTACCGTATGCTTGGGATAAGTGCAAGTAGGAGTCTGGACGAGTAGAGGCATCTGGAAGGTTTGTAATAGCTGATGCGATTGTAGAGGTATGCTGAGCTAGTGGTATGTAGTGCCTTGTAAGTATGGGTGAGGACTTTGAAATGTGCTTATTGGTGTTTAGAGAGCCAGCAGAGCTCCTCAAGGTGAGGTGTGATGTGAGTGATGCTTGGGAGTTTGAGAATTCCCTGGCCACTAAGTTATGAATGTTTTGCATCCTTCTGGTGAGTTTTTATTGATTCCTGCACAGAGGATGTTCCCTTAGTCCAGATTTCTTGTGACAAGGACATTGGTGATGGTCCTCTGAGTGCTGCTGATTGGGAGATATTTGAACATTTTCTGGGATAGGAAACATAAGGTAGTGCTGGCACTGACTTGGGCGGTCATATTGAGTTTGTTGTTGATAATGGTCCTAGTGTTCTTGTCGTGGGAGGTGTGCGAATGTCAGTATAAGCTTAGTTGGCCACTAAGCAGAGTCCCAAGGTGAACTGTTCTTCCCAAATGTGGTCTTGTTGGTGTTCAGCTTCTGACAGTTGGTCTTCATCCAGTGGGGAATTTCAGTCATGCAGGCATTGATCTTGATCTGTGTACCAGGCATCTTGTCCATGAGGGGGGAATGAATTTCATGTCATTAGCATAGCAGAGGACATTGATATTGTGGGTACATATGATGCTGGTTAGAGGGATCACGTATGTGTTAAAGAGGGTCTGGCTCAGGGAGTCTCCTCGCGGAACCATGCAGGTAATTTCACTGGCATCCGAGGTCTATGGTGCCTGGTGCACTAACTGGGTCCTTCCAGTTAGGAAGAAGCAGATCCATTGGGTTTTGTGTCCATGGATTCCATTTGCATGTAGGTGTTGGATGAGGATGGGTTGGGAGACCATGTCAAATGCTGATGAGAGGTCCAGAAGGATAATGTCTGCTGCCTATCCTGCATCCAGAGTCATGCAGTGGTTATCCAAGGCGGCAATGAGTGCTGTTTCCATACTGTAGTTCTGTGCTAAAGCCAGAATGAGTGGTGTCGAGGAGTTGGTGGTCATTGAGTTATTCAGTGAGGTGTCTGTTGATGATTTTGTCTAAGACATTGGCGGGGAAAAATAGCCAGGATATTGGCCTGTAGTTGGCAAGCATTTAAGGGTCTGTGGAGAGTTTCCTCAGTAGAGGGAGCACAGTCCTGTGCTTGCAAGCATATGGGAAGGTCGTAGAAGAGTTAGAGGCATTCAGAGTGGGTGTGAGCATGGTGCTGATGAGTGCAGTGATCTGGAGTAGGTGTAATAGATCCAGTGGTCCGATGGGCATCATGGGTGAATGGACTACATGGTGTTGGAAATAACTTCTAAGGTGATGACAGGCCATATGATTACCACTGGTTCTTTGGATAAGATCAGGAGGTGTATGGCGAGGTCTGTTGGGTCTTAATGTGGGTTGAAGTTGCTGTAAATGGCAGTGATTTTGTTGATGAAGAAATGTGAGAAATTGTTAGAGGTCCTGCAAGGGGGTGATTAAGTTGGCAGCAACTGCTGGTGAGTTAAAATCTTTCACATGGCAAAGATTTATTTTCTCCTGTTGGTGCTGGCATTGATGCAGTCTTCTAGTGTGGCACGTTTGGTGGTCTAGACTATTTGTTGATAGCACCTCAGGGTGGATTTGAACATGCTCCTGTCTACATTGTCCTGGTTCATTCTCCATTTGCTTTCCAATTGTTTGCAGTGGTGTTTCACAAGTCTGACTTACTCTGTCTACCAACTAGCTTGGGGTTTATATCTTGTTGTATTACTGTGTTTGAGAGGGGCAGGAAGCCACTGCAGGAGTTCAACAAATTGCTGGAATTATTTAAAGTTTTTGGGAGGCTGTTGCTGTATTTGGGTTGGTGAGTGTTGACAGAGGTGTACCATTCCCTGCCAATAATGCTGTTCCAGGGTCCGTGGGCTGGTCTGGCAGTGTTGCATGTGCTTTGATTCAGCACAGGAGTGCTGAACTTGACAAAGACATGGCCTGTCTCGGAGACTAGTGTGGACTGATTTCATTTTGGCGATTGCTCTAGATGGCTCAGACAGCTTTGGTTTCACCTCTTTAGATTCAAAGCACACAGAGAGACAGTAGCATTGAGTCAGCACATACTCTTGTCCTCTCTCATTTCTTGACGTTGAAGATAGTAGTTCATCAAAAAAGCAACCTAATTTGGTTGGTGCACAGTTGTATCATCATCAAAACCTGATCTGTTGCTGGCTTGTCTTCACCTGCAAAGGTACGGGACATTAATGCGCTGTTGTGTTTGAATTCAGTAAACCATGCAAGTGGCCCTTCGGCTTTTGTTCTAAACAATATATGTTGCATATATTTGCAATATAAGTATATATCTTGCTTGTTGGGACACTGTATTTTGTTGCTGTGAGAGCACATGTTCCAAACCTGTTTTGGACTTATTAGGCTTATTATACTCAAAAAAATTGCCACTGGATTGTTGTATTTACAAAGTTGCTTATTCTGCTAATATTATGTACCTAGATCTAGTCTTAATTTGAGACTGTGTTTTTGAAGTGCACGCCTTTAGAGCTTCCCTAAACTGGAAGTGACGAGTTATGCATTCAGAAACACTCCCTTCTCGTTTGAAAAGGAGAGGATGTGGCATTACAGCCAGAGCTGCTGACTTTTAAAAATACTATCTTCTGGTTTAAAAATGAGAGGATGTGATGTTATGGCCAGAGCTGATGACTTTGGGACAAGGGATCTACATTCGACGTCAGCTCACCATCCTGTCATTCTGGGAAATCACCTAAGTGTCCAGTGCCTAAAAATGAATTTGACCTTATGTAATGTAACTGGTGCTCATGTAAAGTGCTCCAATACTTTGGGGTAAATTCGTCCTACACCAAACTGCAGAAATAAAAATAATGCACCATTGTCAGACATGCATGAGGCGGTGTTTTTCAGCAGTTCTGCTGCATGGAAACTCTAAACAGTCCTGTTGCTAACTGCCTCTTGAACGGAGGAGCGATAGATAGGGCCAGCGCTTCTGAGCTGAGAAAACAAATAACTATATAAATCTGAAAAGTGAGCAGCATTTGCAGCATTTTTTAAAATGGGCCTATGCAAGATTGTAATTACGCTGGAGTAAGTGATATCTTTTTGGTAACAAAATGTGTGCAAAATTACCAAAATTACACATTGCGCCACATCTTATAATTTTAGGGCGAAAATTTGATGCAAGATGAACTGTTCAAATAATTTTTGAACCTGAGTGGCATTTCCAGCTGAGTTTTTACCAGAGGAGACCGTTCAGGTAATTTTTTAGCACAAAACTATAAATCTGAACATGAACATAAGTGTTTGGCATGTGCGCAGCAGTTCCTTTACCGTGAGTGGTCAACAACCATTTCAGGCAGATTTTTTACCTGCGATGACCCTTTGGGTAATTGTTTAGCAAAACCCTACAAATCTTAATGTGAGCTGTAATGTTTTGAAAGCTAGCAACTGGAAATCAACTTGAAATTTTATTTTCGAGTTGAATTTTTACCCGAACAGAACATTCAAGTAATTTTCTGAGTGTGAGGTGCATCTTGTGTAATTATGGAGAATCTTGCATCATTTTGTGGTAACTTCATGTAATTCAGCTACACAAAGCTACAGTAGTAATGTCCACCCCTAGTTGAAAGTAAAACAAAGTGCTATCAAGAATTCAGCTCTGGTTGAATCATAGTTTTTAAACTGTTATTTACTTTCAATCATGCTGCACAGCTGCGCTGATGTACAGCACAGCTAAAAAAGCATTGACAAAGCCAATACATCTCACATAGGAGAAATCTATTGGCTTTGCCAACACTTGTTACACAGAAACAAGCATTCATCAAACAAAGACAGAAATGATAACACTTTTTATTTAATTTGCAAATAAATATAAATAAAATATTGAATTTTAATAGGAATGTTGGAACTTTTCTAAATTCAATTGAAGTCACACATCATCCATACTGTATTCTGTTTGATGCACCCCGCTGCTCCCACAAATCATTATAGGGAAACTAATTACATTTTGTGCCTCAAATTTCAGATTTCTTGACATCCTCAGTACAGTTAAAAAATTTCAGCTGTACATTTAGTCACTTTATTTATATACACTTTATTAATGTGTTAATATTATTTAATTTTGTATGTAGTCGCAGACCCCCTGATGAGGCTTCATGGACACCCAGGGGTCCACAGACCACAGGTTGAGAACCACTGCTCTAGAATAAATATCTTCCCTAGTGCCTGGTGCTATTTATCACACCTAATAAATAATTATACTCCTGGTACGTTTCTGTCAGGTACGATAAATAGCAACTATTCTGAGTTTGTGAGGAATAACTTGCAAATTTAGGTGCTTAAAGCACCAAAGTCCACATGATATAGTAAATAGCACTATTGCTAAATTTCAGCATTTGTGACCTGCCTAAATTTAAAGAAAGGATGAGATTTTTAACTTACCCAGTAATTACCAGGTAGTGGGGAATATGGCCCAACTCAGAATTCCTTCAACCGTGCAAACAGATGTTTTAACAAAGCTAGGAAAACACAGACCAATTCATAATCAGGGCCTTAGTTTCTGAATGCAAGTGGGCTGGATATGTGTGAAGTATTTGCAACACACAATAAATGCTGATACACAAGGGTGAGATTTTACATAGAAATAATTTTCCTGGACAAAATTGCACAAGGCGTGTTAATTACGATGCAACTCAGAATTGTGTTATGTCTGCCAACCGAGGAAGTAGGGGAGGGTTGCTGCACTTTTCGAAATTCACCACCACACTCAAAAGAATTGTAAAAAACAGGTGTTAGTTGGGTATTACATTCATGGGACAAAATAAAACAAGACAGATATCTTATTCTGTTTCTAAATCGTGTGCACATTATGACTTTGAATACATTCAAGCTTTTATTCCATAGCTTCTCCACATTAGCTTCCATGTAGAAACTGGTGCTTGTGGTACAGGCTTCAGGTGCCAATCAATGCACATCCAGTGGGCATGGGACGTGAGGAGCAGAATTCCCCTAATGCCACCATGTGTGCCCCGTATTCATGATTTGGTTCACCGTGGTGCATGTTAGGGATCTAGAGTCATACATTTTGACGCTAGTTTGGCGCTTTGCAGGATTAGCACCAAAAACATTGACGCCAAACCTATAAAGTGACAGGAGGCCCATTGAAAACAATGGGAGCCTCATTTTAACACCTGCCTTACACAGGCATTAAAAAAGACGTTAGAAATAATGCAGTGGAATCTCATAGATTCCATGGAGGCATTTTTCTGGGCCTCCTAACGCCAGAATGCCACCCTTGCATACATTATTCCTGGCGAAGGTATAATGTGGCTCAAAGGTTTACAAAGTGGCGCTAAGCATGCATTGCACCACTTTGCAAATATGGTGCTGTATTTGTGCCAACCTAACGCCACATTAGCAGCAAATATATGATGCTAATGTGGCACAAGGTGGCGCTAAGGGCTCCTGAAATATGGCCCTTAGTTTACTTAAGTAACAAAGTCATAGTCAAGGCCAGTGTGTTTATATGGAAAATACACTTGTAGAATACAATGTCATAACTCGATTAAGTCAGCATGAAATCACTTTTAAAAAATGTGTCAATTGTTACTTGAGGGAGCTGCCCATCTACTCACAAGTTTATACTAGTGAATTCCAACCAAGGATCATTTTCAGAGCAACATGGCACAAAAAGTGAGTAGCTGGAGAAAAGTCAAATGTTTTATTCCCTTTCCTGGTTCAACCAAGTTTCGCTGAACAAGCTTTATTGTAATATTAGGGTAAGTACGTTTTCAGACACATATTATAATCCAGTGTGTCCAGGGCTCGGGTACTTATCTGTTAGGAAGCATGAGGATTTGTGACGAGAAATCTTACATTTCTCCACTCTCGTCCCACTAACTCACTGGTTGGTATGTTTCTGTAAGTTTGACATTTTCTGTTGATACTGTGAAAGTCTCTGTTGCCAGAACCAAGAGGTTTCTTGTGCTACAACTGTTTACACCTTTTGTCTATGCATTGGTACTCTTCATGGTTAAGGGCTACCAGGCAACTGGGTATCTTCGTAAATTCTTGAGTAAATGAACCACTCTGAAATGTGGATATTGCAATAAGGTTTTTTGGTGACATCTCGAGCAATTCACAAAATGGATCCATGTCAACCAAGTCCCCTGAAAGCCTATGCAGCCAATCATAGACCACTTAGGGGCTGATTTAGGAGCCACTAGCGCCTCCTTGCACCACATTAGCATATATTTTTTTACACTAATGTGGCCCAACGAGGCCAAAATTGCTGCGTCAAATTTACATAGTGATGCATTGCGCCGCTTTGTAACTCTTTGTGCTACATTATACTTGTGCCAGGCATAATGTATGTAAATGGGGCATTCTTTGCTGAAAAAATGGCGCAAAGAAATCTAAAAGATTTCTTTGTGTCATTTATTTTGACACTTTTAACGCCTGCTCAGAGCAGGCATTAAAAGGAGGCATGCCATAGTTTTCAATGGGCCTCAATGGGCTTTGCAGGATTAGCGTCAAAATCTTTGATCCTAATTCTGCAAAGCTCCGAGCTAGCATCCAAAATGTTGTTGCTAGTTCCCCTAACTACTGCCATGTTTCACCTTATCTAAGATATGGCACACACTTGCTGGCATTAGGGGGGCTCTAAGAGGCGCAAGAACTTTTCTTAAATCAGAGCCTTAGTGAACAAGGAATTCAGAGGCTTGATGTGTGTTTGGCCCAACGTTCACAGCACACCCCTTAGGCAACCAATATCTTGTAAAATCAGCTAGCAACCTCTGCCCCCCTCAACTATCCCTTAATGAAAATGGACTGCGCAAGTGGGGCTTGGGCTTGCCCTACTCATGCCCTCAGAGGACAATAGCCAGATCACTGTCTGATGATGCCAGAAGAACGGAAGCTCAAGCCGAGCAATCAATTTCTGTTAGACAGCAACTAAGCAGGTGAAGCCGCTGTGATTTTAACAAGAAAATGAGATGTAACCTGGTTGCACTGGAGCAGAGATGCGCTCAGTGCAGGCAAGCAAATCATTTATTCTCATTTGCCAAAAGAGGCGCACAACAGTGAGCAAGAGACCACTTGTTAACAAATGGATAGAAAAACATCATTTCTCTTTAATCAAATGTATACTGTCTTTTCATGGTAGCTGCCTTGCAGATCTCTTCATCTTTCACCATTTCCGGAACTTAATTTAGGCTATTTTCCAAACTGAATTTAGTATGTATTCCCCTCACTTTGCTGAGCGTGACCACTGCTCCCATATAGCAGTCACGCCCCAGTGAACTGACGAGAAAATTACATTACCTCTGCTGTCTCTATGACAATGTACTTTGGGGAGGAATTGAAACAAATTTGTATTTTCATGGCAGGCAACAACCACCATCCGTATGCAGGCTTAAAAGTCACTCAGTTCTGACCCAGTTTCACCAGAGAATACATATCCAGGGTTTTAACACCAAATAACTTGAGTCCATCAGTTTTAATTTTTTGACCTAATTGTTGGTAATCATCTGATTGCTGTCACGTTGAATATATATAGCCCTGCTCAGTGGTTTTTGGCTGATGTATTTACACACTGCCTATATTTGCTTTGACCACTCTATGCTCTTCTTTTGATTCACAAACAACTGATGCTGGTTTCGTATACGACCTCGATCCCCTATTACGTTTTCACGCTGTAATACACTTTTTGTATTCAATGGCCTCTTGTAATCTGATTGAGTGGAGTAGGATGTGGTAATAACAGGGGCTTTGACGAGCTAAGGTCCAAGTTTTGGCAGATACTGACATTAGTAAACACCACCATGACAGTAGACACAAAGCAATTGGGAATGCTTATAATGATCAAGATACTCTTAGTTTAGCATCAGCGGTATCTGCATTAATTGACAGACATTTTGGGAGACTGCAGAAAAGTTTAAAATTGATTTCACATGTTGTCCATACTGGGTGCTTTCTCATCCGGAGCAGGTTTGGTACTTGCTGACCTCTAAAAATCATTCTGCAGTAAATAACTTCTGTGCCTTAACCCACCTAATTTTAGCAATTTTTAATTCTCCAAATGTTGAAGCCAGTTTGGAATGAAATTCAGTTTTATTCTTGCATGTCAGCCCTCAAACAACCATGTCCTTCTCTCAGCTCTCCTATGGGCACACCCTACGTGTCTAGAGATTTGTTTCATATTTCAAGTTAAAGCTCACATCTTGTAGTGAAAGACCTAGAAGGAAGCAGGATCCACCATTTAACCAACTAGCATCAGGTAACTAATGGGATTTGGTGATCTGAGACCACGCGTCTTTTTCTGCAAGGTTATTTGTTAACGCCATCTTTCCTAAACAGCACCAAGCGTACTCTCAGCCTGTATACATGTTCTAATGGAGTCTCCTATTAAGCAGTTACATTGCATACACTGATAGCGCTTTCAGTTTAGCTACAGGGGTTATTATTACCCTCCTTGATAGTACTTATTTTATAGACATGGTTATGTTGAAACTTTGAGTCAGCCTTGCCAGGTTTTAAACTTATAAGTTGCTGAATACACACGGACCTCCATATTTTGGTTAACTTTTCGAGCAGTCATGACAAAACTACTTGCTTGAGTGGGATTAGACATAGGGTGACTAGATCCAGGAATATAGAAGGAAGTAAACGAGATCAGAATTAAGATAGTTGGCTTTTTGTCAAAGAACACTGCAAAATTAATACCAATGGTTTATTTAAGGTAAATCTACATGCACAGCTGCAACAATTTCAAAGCATTAGAAAAACACATTGAGAATTTGACTGCCTTCCACAAAATCTTGAAACACCAAATCTTAAAGTTTGCAAAGGTGACGATATTTAGCTACATAGTGCGGTTGGAATGACTGGCTTTGCATATCATAGGTAGTTTTTTATCTGAACAGCCGTGAACGGCCCCAATGACCTCATCTACAGAAAGTTTAAAACAGACTGGAGGTAGTCTTAAGAGAAGCTGCACAAACGGTTCATGATTTAAGGCCAAGGCACTAAGAAGAAGGACTCAATGGTGCTTAATATTCAAAGAATGGATTAAAGAAACATCATTGATTGCTTCAGATTCATAAAGGGGATACTTATTGTACAAGAGACAGGCGTTTACAGTGTGAGTACTCATAGTAATAGCAATCACCATTAAAAGATTGTGAGGAACAAAGCTCACAATCAACTCCTCAGCAGGACCCGTAAGCACAGCCCCACCAAATCAAACTTCTTCCGCCACCGTTGATAAACAAACTCAACTCTTCATGACCAACGGTGTATGCAGGCCTAATTCAATAATATATGACATCTGTATGGGGAGACATGTATAGAAACCACCAAAACAAGTTGTGAGGGGAACCAACAACATGCCTCCAGCGCACACTGTTCACTCTCAAACACTTGCCTTAGGAGAATTTAGTTAGAGAACAACAATGTTTCTTCACCGTAGCACTCACAGTGATAGCCCTATAAAAATCGTAAAAGTGAACCTGCGCTTCAATCTCCCACCTCACCAAACAATGTTAATCTCTTGGTAAACTATTCCTCAGTCACTCTTATAAATGATATAATCAGAGGTGCATACGTATCGTGCCTACTAAAACCAATAACAACACTCACTGCAAAGCAGACACACTCCACTGAATATAATTACAACCAAAATCAACACTGTTCCACAAGATTGAACCAAGCAACCACCTCATCAGCCACAAACCTCAGCACAAAATGGCTTCAATTGATCAATACTTTCATGTGCCACAAAGCCAGGTAATTTCAAAAACCCTCAACTCTAAAAGCTTTACTTAAAAAAAAACATGCACAGACATCAGCCATCCTTTGGAAACAGTGTGCCAATGTAACTGCATTGCTAGTGGCCTAAATGAATCACCCGGAACAGCTGTTATAATGGGCGTTATGTTCTGTGATATTGCTAGACGACTCTGGTATGTCCTTGCTGCCCTGCTAAACCTGTTTGCTGCCCTGCATTACGTGCTCTGTTGAAAATCTTTTGCAGCACGTAACTGAAATAACCAGCCTCATCGCCATTGTAAGCTGTGAGTAAACATTGCACCTTTGGTGTATTGCATCTTAAGACTTCATTCAGCTGCTGAAAGCAGCTGAAAGCACTAGTTAAAATAAAATGCATGAAATGAGGAATTACTGGGCAATGGAACTACTGATACCCTGGTAATTGCTTATTCATAAGATGACCCTCCGGATCCTACTTGCATATGTCTGTTAACTACCAGAGTTATCGGCACCCTAAATCCTGTGGCACTACAAGCAATGCTGTTTGTGGCATTTGGTACAATTTACTATGAACTTTGACCATGTCACTTGAGAATGACCTACATTTCTCACCCATGAGAGGTTGTTTGCAGTGCTTTGTAAATAATTGCATTTCACAAGCTAGGAAAGACAGTGCCTCCTGGAACCACTCACATGCAGGTAACACGCCTGCACATCCTCCTGGAAAACAGACATGTGGTGTGGCACTGCTATTGTCTATTAAATCCAGCTCGTTAGGCATCATCCTTTGCAATCACAGCTGATTTTCATCTAGACACCATCATAAACAGAATAGGGGGCTGACAGACATCTACTTTTGTGAGACTCTCTAGATTCAACAACATCCTCCTTTGGTGGACATGACTCCTCGTGTTGAATAAGTATTCCAGTGGGGCCCATCTTTGACATTGCTGAGCACTCCCAGAAAACCATACATTGTAGGCAGCAAAAGAGTGATAAGAGTGAAAATGTGTGCTCTTTATGCATAAGACTATGCAGTTAGCCTGTCATGCAATGCAGTTTTCACAGCAACAATACAAAGTTCCGAGTAAACTTTCAATAACTCTAGAGCTAGAAGAAGTAGACATGGGTTTCCTATAATCTGCGATCAAAAGCACATTACATTTTAACGTCAAAACTGCATGTAGGGTAGAATTTTCCATTGGTTTAACGAGTCTACTTGGAATCAAAATTTTAAATATAGATTCCTAAGTTATTTGTGACTATGTAATGAATTACTTTGCAGGATAAAATCCAAACAGAAACAAATAAATGCAACAAATCAAATGTTCTCATGCCTTTTTCTTTCATTTCCGTGTATTTGTTGTGTGTCTTCGTTGTATTTAAAAAAAATTCATGTCAGCTCTGTGCTTGAGGGTCAGAATCCTGTGTGATTGAAGGTACGGAGGTGGGAGAGATTGTGATCTGTCTTATTAAACATCAAGGAAATAATCTGAAATTATGGACAATTTAGTGAAATGTACTTGATAGTGAACATTTCCAGCCCTAGTTTACAGAATTAGACTTTTATAATTTTATGTACATAAGATTCACTTATGATTGTGGAAATACCAACCATATAGCAAAATAATTGCATTCAGAGGTTGAGGTGTACGAATGGGACTGTGGGCATGTCTAATTAGCGCACCTTCCAAAATTCTGTATACTCACACACACTCACTGGTTTGGTCACGTTGGTCTTGCAGGTATTTCTTATCCTGGGAATATATGGGAGTATACTCCAAAAACAGAGAGAAATGCTTTTCCAGGAAGTGAATGGGGAAGGGCCACCATCACATTTCATGAGGGTGCAAGGAAGGGGATTAGTATACAGTAAACAATATTTGCCCTTCAGTGAAAAAGGTGCATGTGCAAAATCATCTGTGTTTCACATTCAGGAACGCAATCATTTCACATGATATTCTGCATCAGTAAGAGCTATGCATTAGAGTCCTCCAGGATAAATGACTGTTGTAGATTGTCTAGAGGATCTCTAAAATAGTATGTGAAAGTAGAAATGACCATTCACAATAATATTTCTGACCATTTTAACCCAGCCTTCCTTAAGTGCAGTAATGCTGCTTGTCATTGTATTACAGTGCCCTATTTTATTACATTAAGGGAAGTGAGGTTGTGGTGACTCTAGATTACATGCCACTAAGCCCTTCAATTTCCCCTTCAAAATCACCCTTCTCATATAATTAGAGTTCATGCTTTTTAAAAATAAAAACTGCATCCAAGCGAAAGGCATTAACAGATATGCATTTTTCAGTTTGTAAGACCTTGCTGAAGGTACCAAGCTTTTAGGCTTGCAGTGTAGCTTTTCAAATTGAAAGGCAAAAACATACAGGACACAGTTTGTGGTGGCAAGAAGTAATTCTGGGGTTAGTGACATGTAATCTATCTTTGTAAGGTACTATTCAAACCTTACTACCACATTTTGTAACTTGAGAGTCCAACTTTAGAACAACATTTCTTTCTGCACCCAAATCAAAATAGTTACTAGGAATCGTTTCAGTAACTGAAAACCATCAAATGGACACTATATCTGTGACCTCGGTTTCAAAACTATCTGGTAACTGAAGCCATTGTTTCTTTGCTGCTGATTTGTGTTAATGATCTGTATCTTGCTGTCCATCCATATTATTTTCTCACCCATTGTGGATGTTATGTATTGGAGTAGACCACTGGTAGAATAATTTCCCTATCTTGAAAGTTTTACACCAACTTCTCATGTGCCACATAATTAATCTGAAGTCCATATGCATGTAACGTATGGCCTTTCGTCCCATACCCTTCTTGGTCAATGGGTTTTAGCATTAAATACCCGCTTATAGCCTCCAGTGCTCTTCTGAGTGTGTACTCAAAGTTTACAGAGAGAAGTTGAACACTTGTGTGGTCCCTAAAGATGTATGGTTATTATTTAAGGAACCATCACAATTATATTGGAAATTCTAATATGATAATTTTACACCGTTAGTTACTGATGCTGTTATTAGCATTAATTCCAAGAGGTACAATTACAATGGGATTACGAGTAGTCCTCTATGGATGCCAAAGAGGAGTAACAGCAAAAATAGATATGGAGAAGCATGTCTTTTCAGAATACTGGGCAATTCTCCATGGACAAATTTGAGGTATAACCTCGAGAAAATGGCCCCTTAAATATCCTGAAAAATATAATTTGGGTAATTGCAACAATCGCTCAAATAGTCATTTAGAGTAATATACTATTCTAATGCTAGAACGTTTTGAGGGAAGTATAATAAGTAATTCTCAAACATTTTAAACAGGAATGCACATTAGTGTATTAGTACATTCTCTGAGGCTGCTTCCCTCATGATAGCACTCCTTCATTAAGTCAGGTGGTCGCAAGTGATGGCTCTCATTTTTAGAAACCGAGGTTTTACCCATCATTAGGCATTGACAAAGAGCGAAAGAGAGACAGGAGGAAAAAGAAAAAAAGGAAGAAGAAGAAAAACATAGGAAACAACGATGAAGGAGAAAGCAGAGAGGAAATAGGAACCTGTAAACATGAGGCACAGACAAAGAAACCTCAGGGTGATGGAAGAAAAATGCATGAGCTGCAAACAATATTAAGCAACCTGTGTATTTTACAATCCCAACCTTTGGAAGGTCCAGTATTCAATAGTACATGTGGTGGGCTCCTACGGAACTCTTTGGGCCCCCACAATTATGTTTTTTTACAATCCATACATCTAATTGCAAAGCTAGAGGCAAAAAATAAATAGGACCAGTAGCAATGGAACTAGGGGTGCAGACGGTGCTACAGCACCGATAAACATCTTGAAAGAGTTTAGCTACAAAATGAATAATAAAGTGGCCCTTCAAAGAGTTTTATATCTTCTGGCTACATTCGTTGTGTTTTCAAAGACATACTGTCACGTGCTCCCTACGCTTTTAGTGACATAATCTTATTGGCCATCACCCCCATAAAGAAAGTAAAGAAAAAAAATTCTAGCACCACTGAATAAGGCCAATTTTTGTAGGTCCACATGCATTATGCAGATATGCCACTCTTCTCAAATGCACCCAACAGCTTTGAATAGCTGTGAAAGAGTACAGCGCAAGAATACCACTAACAATGATTGCTTTTTAGGGTTCAGCCTGCGCTAGCATGCGCTTGCGCATGCGTAACACTTGCGAGACGCTGTAGTAGTTAGAAAAGGGCTCAGAGCCCCGTCCATGTCTCGTCAGTGTCTTTCATTGGTTTGTGGGCTTGCCTTTTAAAATCTGCTTGCTTTCATTAGTGGAAGGCATGCATACGTCATGCCTTTTCCGGTGGTTAGCCCTCCTCGAGCTCAGCACCCAAGTACTGAAAACATGGGAGGCTCGCTGTTTTCTGTCCGGTTTGTGGACTACTTTTATCACAGCGCGATCTCGCTTGGCAGAAGTCGAGCACTTTGCATGACCTCGACCTTGTTACATAGTTAATTGCACTTTCGCCGGTTACGTAGATAATTGCACTTTTGCTGATAGGTTTCACTACGAGTGAACTGTAGCAGCGCAATCGCGCTCTTTTTTTCCATTTAATGAGGCAAGAAAAGTCCGGTTGGGAGTTTACAAATGCTACTAGCTCTAACTTGGAGAAATGCGAGACTCGGTGCATTGCAAATGCTTGTTCCTCTTGTTGTCACTGTCAAATTTGCTATGCTCATCACTTTAACTTTGAAAAAAATCTAATATTAGATTTTTTAATTTAAAATGGCACTGTCACCAGAAGTTGCTGCTGTGGCCCCTGGCTGGAAGCTCGCAACCCCTAGCACTGTCTTTGCGACCCCTAACCTCAGAGGTGGCAAAATCAGTACCAGGATCACAGAGGCTGCTCATCCATGGTTAGGATCCCACTCTGTTTTCTATAAATTTTTATTACACTAATAGTGAATATTGAAACATTAGTCACCGCTAGTGAATTTAAAAAAAAAGAGAGAAAACAGAGTGAAGCACTAACCAATGTCCAAAAAGGAGTACACTTAGCTGGCATATAACCTTTCCTAGCAGCCAGGTAGAGGTTAGGAAACATTGTTTTAAATGTATTTTGTGTGCTTGCTTCGGTGTGATTGTGTGTTTAAATGAGAGAAAGAGAGAGTGTGTGTAAGTGTGGATGTGTTTATGTGTAAGTATGTGAGTAAAACTGAAGGTGAAAGGGCATTTTATGTCACTTCCGCTATCCCTGGCATTTTGCTGATTTGATGTTCATGACTACGACATGAAGAGGTCCACATTTTTAAAATAAAGTCGGCTGTGGTATGAGGAGAAAAAATGACTGCATCCACATCGCTACGGTAGTAGAGTCCTTGGACTAAAATCTGCCTTCCCTAATTTTCACGCTGGCGGTTTCTATCTTGCAGACCGTGCTCATTGACGGCAATGAATATTTGATCTGGCACCTGAGTTTTACTTCGCTGAAGTCCCTGAAATTTAGATTAAAAAAAAAAAAACCACAAGGCAGCACGGTTAAACTCACAAGATTCTTTTTTTTTCCACGGGAAGTAAATATTCATTGGAAAGCAAACTGGCAGCATTACTTGCTATTTCCCAGAGGACTGTCGCCATGTTTTACAGATGAAACCAGGCACCACAAATGAAATCGTATTTTGCTTGCTTTCTGAAAGTTTATGTTGGAATTCATTTTCTACACCGTGCAATACATCTTGGACGCTATTAAGTTTGACAAACTCTGGAAATTGGACTTGCAGATGAACAGATAGACAATTCCCGGCACTACTTTTGGCGTGATTGATTTACTGTCGCCGTTGTAATGCTTCGCTGATATATGATGCATCTGTTTAGTCCGCAGCTTGCAGTCTTCTCCTTTGCACTGCCTGCGTTTCAGCTGACTGCTCGTCGCTGGTCCGCAAATGGGTACAATTGGCTAGCTGTTCATGTGGAAACCTGGCTGTATTTCGCCCGTACTGAAAAAGGTCATAGTGGGACATTCTTTCTGACCTTCCAGTCCAGGTGCTTGCACCGGACAAGGATGGACGTCTCCATTTTGGCATTTTGCCTTTGAGCTTTCAGAGCAGGGTGGGTTGCCTTAACCCGACCATAAAAGCACATTTGCCCCATTTTAGACACTGCTTCCTGCAGTATGAGACTGGTTTGAACATTTCTCAGGACTGCTGTTGGTTTCCAGTCTGAAACTGTAGCATGCTCGCCTGGGGCAGATCCCAGTTATATGGATACAATATGCTCCTTCCATGTTACATCTAAGGCAAATATTATGCTTGGTCGGGTATATTTTTTGAAGGCATCAATGTGTCAGCTACGTCTGGTGCAAATAATGAAATTGTATGTCTTTGAATTGCTCACCTCACCATACCTGTGTGGTGGAGTTCCCTAGCTCGGTCCGATAAATGGTCGTAACTGTTCTTTCTATGTCAGTATCCCAATTTGACCTGATGTTGTCAAGTAGCCTATGAATGGCATTTTGAGAAGGCATGTGTAGTTGCTTTATATCCTACACCTTATGTGAAGAGTGAATGTTGTGTTCCATTAGTTGACCACTTCGCTGCCAGGCCTTTTCCCCCTCCTGTGCCAGGCCTTTTTTTGCCTATTTGGGGCAGTTCGCGCTTAGGCCCGCATAACTTTTTGTCCACATAAGCTAACCAAGCCAAATTTGCGTCCTTTTTTTCCAACATCCTAGGGATTCTGGAGGTACCCAGACTTTGTGGGTTCCCCTGAAAGAGGCCAAGAAATTGGCCAAAATACAGGGAAAATTTTGTTTTTTTCAAAGAAATTGGAAAAAGTGGCTGCAGAAGAAGGCTTGTGTTTTTTCCCCTGAAAATGGCATCAACAAGGGGTTTGCGGTGCTAAACTCAGCAGCTTCCCAGCTTTCAGGAACAGGCAGACTTGAATCAGAAAACCCAATTTTTCAACACAATTTTGGCATTTTTCTGGGACATTCCCCATTTTTGAAATTTTTTGTGCTTTCAGCCTCCTTCCAGTCAGTGACAGAAATGGGCATGAAACCAATGCTGGATCCCAGAAACCTAAATATTTCTGAAACCTAGACAAAATTCTGAATTCAGCAAGGGGTCATTTGTGTAGATCCTACAAGGGTTTCCTACAGAAAATAACAACTGAAAAAGAAAAATATTGAAATTTAGGTGAAAAAAACATAAATGTTTCTCTACGTTTTACTCTGTAACTTTTCCCTGCAATGTCAGATTATCGAAAGCAATATACCGTTACGTCTGCTGGACTCCTCTGGTTGCGGGGATATATAGGGCTTGTAGGTTCATCAAGAACCCGAGGAACCCAGAGCCAATAAATGAGCTGCACCCTGACGTGCGTTTTCATTCTATAACGGGTATACAGCAATTCATTTGCTGAAATATAAAGAGTAAAAAATTGCTATCAAGAAAACCTTTGTATTTCCAAAAAGGGCACAAGATAAGGTGTTGAGGAGCAGTGGTTATTTGCACATCTCTGAATTCCGGGGTGACCATACTAGCATGTGAATTACAGGGCTTTTCTCAAATAGATGTCTTTTTTAAACAATCTCCTATATTTGGAAGGAAAAAATGTAGAGAAAGACAAGGGGCAATAACACTTGTTTTGCTAATCTATGTTCCCCCAAGTCTCCCGATAAAAATGATACCTCACTTGTGTGGGTAGGCCTAGCGCCCGCGACAGGAAACGCCCCAAAGCGCAACGTGGACACATCCAAATTTTTGGAAGACAACAGAGGTGTTTTTTGCGAAGTGCCTACCTGTAGATTTTGGCCTCTAGCTCAGCCGGCACCTAGGGAAACCTACCAAACCTGTGCATTTCTGAAAACTAGAGACCTAGGGGAATCCAAGGAGGGGTGACTTGCGGGGCTCGGACCAGGTTCTGTTACCCAGAATCCTTTGCAAACCTCAAAATTTGGCTGAAAAAAACACATTTTCCTCACATTTCTGTGGCAGAAAGATCTGGAATCTGAGAGGAGCCACAAATTTCCTTTCACCCAGCGTTCCCCCAAGTCTCCCGATAAAAATGATACCTCACTTGTGTGGGTAGGCCTAGCGCCCGCAACAGGAAACGCCCCAAAGCGCAACGTGGACACATCCAAATTTTTGGAAGACAACAGAGGTGATTTTTGCGAAGTGCCTACCTGTAGATTTTGGCCTCTAGCTCAGCCGGCACCTAGGGAAACCTACCAAACCTGTGTATTTCTGAAAACTAGAGACCTAGGGGAATCCAAGGAGGGGTGACTTGCGGGGCTCGGACCAGGTTCTGTTACCCAGAATCCTTTGCAAACCTCAAAATTTGGCTAAAAAAACACATGTTCCTCACATTTCTGTGTCTGAAAGTTCTGGAATCTGAGAGGAGCCACAAATTTCCTTCCACCCAGCGTTGCCCCAAGTCTCCCGATAAAAATGATACCTCACTTGTGTGGGTAGGCCTAGTGCCGGCGACAGGAAACACCCCAAAGAGCAACGTGGACACATCCTAAATTTTGGAAAAAAACAGAGGTGTTTTTTGCGAAGTGCCTACCTGTAGATTTTGGCCTCTAGCTCAGCCGGCACCTAGGGAAACCTACCAAACCTGTGCATTTCTGAAAACTAGAGACCTAGGGGAATCCAAGGAGGGGTGACTTGCGGGGCTCGGACCAGGTTCTGTTACCCAGAATCCTTTGCAAACCTCAAAATTTGGCTAAAAAAACACATGTTCCTCATATTTCTGTGGCAGAAAGTTCTGGAATCTGAGAGGAGCTACAAATTTCCTTCCACCCAGCGTTCCCCCAAGTCTCCCGATAAAAATGATACCTCACTTGCGTGGGTAGGCCTAGCGCCGGAGACAGGAAACACCCCAAAGCGCAACGTGGACACATCCTAAATTTTGGAAAAAAACAGAGGTGTTTTTTGCGAAGTGCCTACCTGTAGATTTTGGCCTCTAGCTCAGCCGGCACCTAGGGAAACCTACCAAACCTGTGCATTTCTGAAAACTAGAGACCTAGGGGAATCCAAGGAGGGGTGACTTGCGGGGCTCGGACCAGGTTCTGTTACCCAGAATCCTTTGCAAACCTCAAAATTTGGCTAAAAAAACACATGTTCCTCACATTTCTGTGGCAGAAAGTTCTGGAATCTGAGAGGAGCTACAAATTTCCTTCTACCCAGCGTTCCCCCAAGTCTCCCGATAAAAATGATACCTCACTTGCGTGGGTAGGCCTAGCGCCGGCGACAGGAAACACCCCAAAGCGCAACGTGGACACATCCTAAATTTTGGAAAAAAACAGAGGTGTTTTTTGCGAAGTGCCTACCTGTAGATTTTGGCCTCTAGCTCAGCCGGCACCTAGGGAAACCTACCAAACCTGTGCATTTCTGAAAACTAGAGACCTACGGGAATCCAAGGAGGGGTGACTTGCGGGGCTCGGACCAGGTTCTGTTACCCAGAATCCTTTGCAAACCTCAAAATTTGGCTAAAAAAACACATGTTCCTCACATTTCTGTGGCAGAAAGTTCTGGAATCTGAGAGGAGCTACAAATTTCCTTCCACCCAGCGTTCCCCCAAGTCTCCCGATAAAAATGATACCTCACTTGCGTGGGTAGGCCTAGCGCCGGCGACAGGAAACACCCCAAAGCGCAACGTGGACACATCCTAAATTTTGGAAAAAAACAGAGGTGTTTTTTGCGAAGTGCCTACCTGTAGATTTTGGCCTCTAGCTCAGCCGGCACCTAGGGAAACCTACCAAACCTGTGCATTTCTGAAAACTAGAGACCTAGGGGAATCCAAGGAGGGGTGACTTGCGGGGCTCGGACCAGGTTCTGTTACCCAGAATCCTTTGCAAACCTCAAAATTTGGCAAAAAAAACACATGTTCCTCACATTTCTGTGGCAGAAAGTTCTGGAATCTGAGAGGAGCTACAAATTTCCTTCTACCCAGCGTTCCCCCAAGTCTCCCAATAAAAATGATACCTCACTTGCGTGGGTAGGCCTAGCGCCGGCGACAGGAAACACCCCAAAGCGCAACGTGGACACATCCTAAATTTTGGAAAAAAACAGAGGTGTTTTTTGCGAAGTGCCTACCTGTAGATTTTGGCCTCTAGCTCAGCTGGCACCTAGGGAAACCTACCAAACCTGTGCATTTCTGAAAACTAGAGACCTAGGGGAATCCAAGGAGGGGTGACTTGCGGGGCTCGGAGCAGGTTCTGTTACCCAGAATCCTTTGCAAACCTCAAAATTTGGCTAAAAAAACACATGTTCCTCACATTTCTGTGGCAAAAAGTTCTGGAATCTGAGAGGAGCTACAAATTTCCTTCCACCCAGCGTTCCCCCAAGTCTCCCGATAAAAATGATACCTCACTTGCGTGGGTAGGCCTAGCGCCGGCGACAGGAAACACCCCAAAGCGCAACGTGGACACATCCTAAATTTTGGAAAAAAACAGAGGTGTTTTTTGCGAAGTGCCTACCTGTAGATTTTGGCCTCTAGCTCAGCCGGCACCTAGGGAAACCTACCAAACCTGTGCATTGCTGAAAACTAGAGACCTAGGGGAATCCAAGGAGGGGTGACTTGCGGGGCTCAGACCAGGTTCTGTTACCCAGAATCCTTTGCAAACCTCAAAATTTGGCTAAAAAAACACATGTTCCTCACATTTCTGTGTCAGAAAGTTCTGGAATCTGAGAGGAGCTACAAATTTCCTTCCACCCAGCGTTCCCCCAAGTCTCCCGATAAAAATGATACCTCACTTGTGTGGGTAGGCCTAGTACCGGCGACAGGAAACACCCCAAAGCGCAACGTGGACACATCCTAAATTTTGGGAAAAAACAGAGGTGTTTTTTGCGAAGTGCCTACCTGTAGAGTTTGGCCTCTAGCTCAGCCGGCACCTAGGGAAACTTACCAAACCTGTGCATTTCTGAAAACTAGAGACCTAGGGGAATCCAAGGAGGGGTGACTTGCGGGCCTCGGACCAGGTTCTGTTACCCAGAATCCTTTGCAAACCTCAAAATTTGGCTAAAAAAACACATGTTTTCCTCACATTTCGGTGACAGAAAGTTCTGGAATCTGAGAGGAGCCACAAATTTCCTTCCACCTAGCGTTCCCCCAAGTCTCCCGATAAAAATGATACCTCACTGGTGTGGGTAGGCCTAGCGCCCGCGACAGGAAATGGCCCAAAACACAACGTGGACACATCACATTTTTTCATAGAAAACAGTGCCTACCTGTGGATTTTGGCCTCTAGCTCAGCCGGGCCCAGGGGGGGCAGAAATGGCCTAAAATAAATTTGTCCCACACCCCCCAACCCCCCTGCCCCCCCCGGGAGCGACCCTTGCCTATGGGGTCGCCCCCCCCTTGCGTGACATTGGTGCCAAAAAAAAAATCCCCGGTGCCTAGTGGTTTCTGCCCCCCTTGGGGCAGATTGACCTACAATCGGCCAATCTGCCCCCAAGGGGGGCAGAAATGGTCTAAATACAGTTTGCCCCCCAGGGGAGCGACCCTTGTCTAATGGGTCGCTCCCCATCTCTACAAAAACAAACAAAAAGAAACCACAAAAAAAACAATTTGCCCTGGTGCCTAGAGGTTTCTGCCCCCCCGGGGGCAGATCGGCCTAATACCAATAGGCCGATCTGCCCCCAGGGGGGGCAGAAATGGCCTAAAATAAATTTGCCCCCCCAACCCCCCCGGGGAGCGACCCTTGCCTGCAAGGTCGCTCCCCTTGCGTGACGGCGCAAAAAAAAGATCCCTGGTGCCTAGTGGTTTCTGCCCCCCTTGGGGGCAGATTGACCTACAATCGGCCAATCTGCCTCCAAGGGGGGCAGAAATGGTCTAAATACAATTTGCCCCCCAGGGGAGCGACCCTTGCCTAATGCGTCGCTCCCCATCTCTAAAAAAACAACAAAAAAAAACCCCCCACAAAAAAAAATTTGCCCTGGCGCCTAAAGGTTTCTGCCCCCCCCCGGGGGCAGATCGGCCTAATACCAATAGGCCGATCTGCCCCCAGGGGGGCAGAAATGGCCTAAAATAAATTTGCCCCCCCACCCCCCCGGGGAGCGACCCTTGCCTGCAAGGTCGCTCCCCTTGCTTGACTGCGCAAAAAAAAGATCCCTGGTGCCTAGTGGTTTCTGCCCCCCTTGGGGGCAGATTGACCTACAATCAGCCAATCTGCCCCCAAGGGGGGCAGAAATGGTCTAAATACAATTTGCCCCCCAGGGGAGCGACCCTTGCCTAATGCGTCGCTCCCCATCTCTAAAAAAACAAACAAAAAAAAAAAAAAACCCACACAAAAAAAAAATTGCCCTGGCGCCTAAAGGTTTCTGCCCCCCCCGGGGGCAGATCGGCCTAATACCAATAGGCCGATCTGCCCCCAGGGGGGCAGAAATGGCCTAAAATAAATTTGCCCCCCCACCCCCCCTGGGGAGCGACCCTTGCCTGCAAGGTCGCTCCCCTTGCGTGACTGCGCAAAAAAAAGATCCCTGGTGCCTAGTGGTTTCTGCCCCCCTTGGGGGCAGATTGACCTACAATCGGCCAATCTGCCCCCAAGGGGGGCAGAAATGGTCTAAATACAATTTGCCCCCCAGGGGAGCGACCCTTGCCTAATGCGTCGCTCCCCATCTCTAAAAAAACAAACAAACAAAAAAAAAAACCCCACAAAAAAAAATTTGCCCTGGCGCCTAAAGGTTTCTGCCCCCCCCGGGGGCAGATCGGCCTAATACCAATAGGCCGATCTGCCCCCAGGGGGGCAGAAATGGCCTAAAATAAATTTGCCCCCCCACCCTCCCCGGGGAGCGACCCTTGCCTGCAAGGTCGCTCCCCTTGCGTGACGGCGCAAAAAAAAGATCCCTGGTGCCTAGTGGTTTCTGCCCCCATTGGGGGCAGATTGACCTACAATCGGCCAATCTGCCCCCAAAGGGGGCAGAAATGGTCTAAATACAATTTGCCCCCCCAGGGGAGCGGCCCTTGCCTAATGCGTCGATCCCCATCTCTAAAAAAACAAACAAACAAAAAAAAAAAACACAAAAAAACTATTTGCCCAGGCGCCTAGAGGTTTCTGCCCCCCCTGTGGGCAGATCGGCCTAATACCAATAGGCCGATCTGCCCGTGGCCTAAAATAAATTTGCCCCCCTCACCCCCCCCCCGGGGCGCGACCCTTGCCTACAAGGTCGCTCCCCTTGCGTGACGGCGCAAAAAAAAGATCCCTCGTGCCTAGTGGTTTCTGCCCCCCTTGGGGGCAGATTGACCTACAATCGGCCAATCTGCCCCCAAGGGTGCCAGAAATGGTCTAAATACAATTTGCCCCCCAGGGGAGCGACCCTTGCCTAATGCGTCGCTCCCCATCTCTAAAAAAACAAACAAACAAAAAAAAAACACAAAAAAACTATTTGCCCAGGCGCCTAGAGGTTTCTGCCCCCCCCTGTGGGCAGATCGGCCTAATACTAATAGGCCGATCTGCCCCCAGGGGGGGTAGAAATGGCCTAAAATAAATTTGCCCCCCTGACCCCCCCCGGGGAGCGACCCTTGCCTACAAGGTCGCTCCCCTTGCGTGACGGCGCAAAAAAAAGATCCCTGGTGCCTAGTGGTTTCTGCCCCCCTTGGGGGCAGATTGACCTAAAATCGGCCGATCTGCCCCCAAAGCGGGCAGAAATGGCCTAAATACAATTTTCCCCTCCAGGGGAGCGACCCTTGCCTAAGGGGACGCTCCCCATCTGTAAAACACAACAACAACAAAAATCCCTGGTGCCTAGTGGTTTCTGCCCCCGTGGGGGCAGATCGGCCTAATAAAAATAGGCTGATCTGCCCCCATGGGGGGCAGAAATGGCCTAAAATAAATTTGCCCCCCAAGGGAACGACCCTTGCCTAAGGGGTCGCTCCCCTTACGTGAAAAACAAACAAACATAAAAAACTCCCTGGTGTCTAGTGGTTTCTGCCCCCCTTGGGGGCAGATTGGCCTCATAAAAATAAGCCAATCTGCCCCCAAAGGGGGCAGAAATGGCCTAAATATAATTTCCCCCTATGGGAGCGACCCTTGCCTAAGGGGTCGCATCCCACACCTAAAAAACAAAAGAAAACAAATAAAAAAACAAACCAAAAAAAAGTATCCCTGGTGTCTAGAGGTTTCTGCCCCCACTGGGGGCAGATCGGCCTAATAATAGGCCGATCTGCCCCCGGGGGGGCAGAAAAGGCCTTAAAAAAAAATGACCCCCTGGGAGCGACCCTTGCCCAAGGGGTCGCTCCCTTCTGTCAATTTCATAGAAAAAAAAAATCCCTGGTGTCTAGTGGGGTTTCAAAAGCCGGATTGCAAGCAATCCGGCTTTTGAAACCCTCGGAGAGACTTCAAAGGGAAGGAAATACATTTCCTTCCCTTTGAAGCCCCTCCGGGCCTCCCCCACGTGATCGAAAGAGAAATGCTGAGCATTTCTCTTTCAATCGCGCTGGAAGCTCTGCTTCCAGCGCGATGGGGGAGGTTGTGTAATTGTCAGCGCGCGCTCGCGTGCTGACGTCACATGGGGGGTGGGGGGGGGTCGGGGGTTGAAGGGGAAGGGATTCCCCTGTCAGCCTTGACCTAGGGGGGTGGGGGGGCGGCCCTCGGGAGGAGCGCTAGCGCTTCTCCCGAGGGCAGCATTCAGGACGTAATGGTTACGTCCATGGCGCCACACGGGCGCTGCCATGGACGTAACCATTACGTCCGTGGCGGGGAAGGGGTTAATGCCCCATCATATTCATATTTACATACTTTGCAAGCTACTTTGATGAAATGTGTAAAATGAACTGACTTCACGAGAAAGTGTGTGATTGCTGAAGATGATCAAATTATTTAAGCTTTCTTGCTTCATGTTGTTACTCGTCTCTGGTAATGCCCACCTCTAGGCTTATTCTTTACACTGTGCTGTGCCCTGCTATTTCAAACCCCACTAGGCACCACAAGAGTCTGTCAGGCACATGTGACCTTCAAGCCAATCCTCGTCTATTAATTGCCTGCTGTGTCAACCAGACTCAGAAAAGTCTGTTGTCCTGATTTTGTCCCTTGGAGTGTCTTCGCTACTGTGACATGTCCTTTCTGCAATTAGTCTCTCTGCAATTTATGTGTTGGCTAACCATTTCACCACCCACTGTTACTGGGCTGAGAAATAATAACTTTAAAAATCTGTGACTCCTGGTCCTCCTTTAGTGACATGGAGGTCTGACTCCTGCAAAGCGGCCACATCGCTTGCCAATCCAGAACTAGGTGGATTAGGACATATCATGGTCCTGTGTAACATTGTAGTTATCCTGTATTACAGCTTTTGATTTTTGACACAATTTGTATCCTTGGATTACGGATGAGTGATCATCTGGTAGTTTCACCAGTAAAATGTATACCAAAGAACCTTATTTTATGCGAGCAGCTACTTTGATGTGGTTGTTTGTATTAAAATGGCTGCCTCATCCTATTTTGCTACTTGTTGCCTTGAAAAAGTCACATGTCGTGACAAAACAAGTGTTGGCTATCAATGAGTTATTAGAAATATGAAGGACTGGTTTTACCAGATATAAATTGGTGATATTAATCAAATTTGTAAGAAGAAAATGACATTAATCAATTAAAGAGACTGGATCAGACTGGAATTTTCATAACTCCATCATTGTTAATCGTACTACATTGAAACTATACTGAGTGCTGTGGTTCTACCTTTGTTATTAATTTGGAGAATTCGTTTAGTTTTTGAAGAATTGTCTAGGCAGTTTTACTTACACATTTAAATCATATAATAATTAATCTACTGAATGAACACAGAGGGGGAGGTGCAGTAAAATAACATCAAACTACATACCCCTCATACTACCATTTTGTGGTTACCCTTCATGATGCCAAGGCATTTAAAGGTATCAAGGACCCATTGTATTGTTACATTGTAAGCTATTAAGGCATCCTCTTGTAGTCAGAGACTAACAGGGAACATAAAACACATCAAGTATATTCACAGTTATGTAGCATTCTTATGTTAAATTTTTATATAGCACTCATTCACTGTGATATATGTGGATACTTTACAATGCACAGCATCATAAGATTACATCACTAAAATGGATCCCTATAAAAATGAAATCAATTCCAGCTCATTTAGCATGCCAAGGGACAACTATGCGTGTAGCTTAATGACCTTCTCAGCTATCTGCTATATCTCGAGCTGTCATAACCCTGGCCCTATGGTGTGCAGGGCATAATGATGATGTAAAACACTTTACAACTTTCATGCCTTCAAATGTTTCATAGAGGTAATCTCAATTTAGCATATGCAAAACCTTCCTAATGTCCAGTTATGCCAGTAATGGCATCAGCAAGTTATCTGGAAAGCTACCTATAATATGATGTAACTTTCACACATTAGGGGGTGTACTCTTACCTGGAACAAAGCCTTTTGATCAAAGTGTACTATTTCTAGAAGTATCACCAATAATGTAGTTGCCTGGGCTCTTCTCAATATTTTATAATTAGTGTTTAGTAGGGAAATAATATGCCTCACCCATCTCATCCCTAGCTGGTTTTGAGAGTACCACAGCAGTCCTCATTGGTACACAGTGGCAATGCAACCTTTCTGTACAACTCATTGTACAGTTCAAAAAGTCAAAGAATAAGCGAATAAACGTTAGTATATCTGTGCTTGACACCCTCCTTGCACTCATTGATCTAACAGCTCTACTAAAATCCGGAGTTGATATAGGAGAATCTAAGTTTTCTTTGCCTACTGTTTTGCAGTCTGGCAGTTGAGCATCTTGTAAAAAGTTTGATTCTGTCCAGTCATAAATATGCCTATTTGGTACTTTTTTGTAGGATATTGTGCAAATATGACTGATGTCTTCTGGTACACACATAATTTAACTGCCCAACCCATTTAGTTCCATTATCATACAACCCTGCAACTTTACATGGCATATATTTACCTTGTATCACTCTTTTTAAAGATCTCTTATTTCATTTTCCACAGTGGCTGGTCTATGAACCCCATAAACTGTTTTAATACATATGCTTCCGATTACTATATTCAGGGCTTCCCATTATGTTCTAGTGCCCCCACAAACCTTTTATTTTCTGTAAAGTAGGTTATCCACCAACCCCCCGAGTTGTGCTCTTGAATACTGGGGTTGTATATCAGAATCTCAACAACATAAATTTTGAGTTACCAGAATATTGTACTAAATAGATACAGTGGTCCCTAAGATGACAATACACATATATAAATCAATGGAAATTTTAGTACAACAAATTATACACAATAACTTAAAATGATGAAGCAGTGGGTGACCATGACAAACATGCTCTCTTATATACACATGTGTAATAAAGGCGATCAAGTGTGTATTATATTATCAGAAACATCACAGTTGTTAAGTAAAGTACAAATTTGTTTCATAGGGTCTGCGAAATAGTCAACAATCTTAGTGGTGAGGGATCATCTTTAGGTCTCAAGGTATATGAAGCACAAGGAAAACTAAAAACTGATGAGTTAAAGGCATTTGGAATGGGAAAGGTAATGGGGTCTAAATGCTGGCAGGGTGCACTGTCCACGGTGACCTCAGTGGCAATGTGTAGCCTCAAGCGAGAGAGGGAACTCAGGCACACAAATCTGGTTAATGTCTGGAAAAATGGAATCTGGGCGATGACAGCTCCAGGAGCTGTGAGGCAAAACAGAGGTCAGAGGAGTGTAGTGAATAATGTCATGCAAATCTGCTGTGCTTTACTTTATACTTATATAGGTAATATATATTGCATAGTTCATTTTATATAGTTAATGGGCGATGTTGTTCTTTACAATATGACATGCACTTGATCAGTTTCATCACACATACGTAACACGCATCAGAAAGCACCGACCATGTTTGTCTTAAGCTTACTTTTGTCTTAGGGACTACTGTGAACATATATTACATAAAATACTCAAGGTTCCCTAGTAATTCTTGAGTTCCCTTGGTTACGTCACTACCATCAAAATATTGTGGCAAACATATTGAGGTCCATAATATAGAGAAAGTAGGTTCATGTAGGTAAGCACAGATTTAATACTCCCAATTCATCCTTTACGGACTTTGAAGACGTATATACAGTAAAACCTATGCTTACCAATATAAACTTGACCTAACAATATTTTTAACTTCAATATTTGCCATGATATTCTGATAGAATGATATTTGCAGTCGATAGTAAGGTGGAATCCTGAATAATGGGTCTGCATGTGGTTGCAGTTAGGACGGTCTGCTTGTGTGTTTTCTACTCCTGGAAAGCAAGTATATGAGGGGGCATTGTCTGAAATCATTTTGGCTAAATATTGTTCACTGAGGAATACGCCAAAATGTGTGGAAATAAGGAACATTTCGAGTGCTGAATGATCATCACGTACTTGTGAATAAAAAAGCATCCCCTGTTATGGGCTTTAGTTCATCTAGGTACCTCCCATTTGCAGTTTCTGCACCAGTTTCTAAAGTGCTGCAGCTACTTCTGTGTTAGTAGTACTAGTTTATGGAATGCAAGTTGGTTTTTATGTTGAACTCCAATTTAAAAGCTTTGGTGAGTACTTTGAAACATCTCTTGAGCGTTTGCTTGGCAATCAGGTGACTCACTGGCCTGGCCTATTAGCAGATTCTTCTTTGAACCCATTTGCCCCTTTTTGATGAGATAGCAAGACAAGAAGAACTGGAATTTAATGGTTTTTCATCCACAAAGGACTCGTCTCCCAAGCGCACTTTTGACTACCACTGATATCACAACTGTCAGCTTTTTCTCACCAGTACCATGCCACAAAATCAGAGATCATGAAAGCGCTTTGTGCCTTGACAGATGCAAACCATTGGTACACGACCAAGGATGTATTTGATTATTGGGTGACTGTAATAAGACAAGAAAGATGAGAGCAATACCCATTACCACTGATTTTAAACAATGAAAAAAGAGCAAGTTTAGCACTTTGATAGATCAGCTGAAGTCCAGCAACCAATGGATGGTGAGACAAAGGAACATAATCTGCTCTTGGGATGTATGGTGGAAGCACTTGCATAGTGATGAAAATATTCTCAATTTCATCTCACATGAACTTAAAATGCTTAGGGAAGCTAAGAGGGGGAATGAGAGGTATTTTTTTATCGCTGCAGCCAAAGACCATCATAAGGGGAGGAATGGTCACACCATCTCTGGTCCTTGGTAGTTTCGGTAGATGTGGACATGTTGATAAAACAAGTCCCCTAATTGTGCATCTAGGAAACAAAGGTGAAAAGATATCTCTCATACAATTAATAGAATTTGCCTCTGGTGACGAGCCTAAGTGTAGCAAATTTAAAATTATGCTTTAACTTAAACGTCATTAAAGGAGCTTTAGAGGAGGATTAGTTTCTCTCACAAAATACCGTTTGGAGTATCCTGAAGTGATAGCAAAACTCAGCCCAGGGAGTTATAAGGAAGAAATCTCTTTGAGTCCCTGCACTTTATGGAGGACGTAGAGGTCTAAATGTCAGGTTTGGGAATAAACCTCCCACTGTTTACACACATCATTCAGCCTACCGCAAATCACCAGTAGACTATTTTTTGTGTCTCTTTCTACCTTTCAACTACAAGTAGATTTTAGTTTTCACCAGAAAACAGATTCCGATCATATGCTGCTTGTGGCAAACCTTTATGTAGGAGTAAAAAATGTAATTCACTTATCACCATAAGTACTTGTGAAGGTGGTTGTTGCTTAAAAAAATGTAAGTGGTTCTCACGGGGCAAAAAATTACAGAGGGTATGGATGCAGGCAATCACCTGGACTTTTTAGCTTTCACACAAGTTTGGGTAAAAAAGTATGGAAGGTGAAAACAATGGGAATATATTAAATAGTACATGTTTAATATTTTCTCTTCTACAGTTAAGACCTTCAAAAAAGCTCTGGAAGCCTCTCCCGGCACAGGTGGCAATTAGTGCACACAAGGAAATTAGTTAGATCGGGTCTAATAGAAAAAAAGTCAGGTCACTTTTTGTGCTTCCAAATTCAATTTGACAGTCTCAATTCGACCTGAGTTCTGCTTTGCAAGACAATCAAGGGCTGGTGTATTCAAGAGTTTTCTTACTCCCAAATAAATCCTTTCGATGGCAAATTGGAGCCTTTTTGAATCATGGGAAAGTAGACATCTCACTGAACATGTGTAAGAAGCAAATAGCTAGTTGCTTCAGCCAGAAAATCTAGAAAACAATTGATATACTTGTCTTTGAGTTTAATTTAATGGACATGGTGTATTTGTAATAGACTCAGACAAGCAAGTAATAGTACAGGTAAACTTAGAGATTTCTACAATGGTCTATTAAAATAGCGTGTATTTTGCTTAGTTTTTGCTTCTTTGACGTCAGTGAGTATCTTCAGAATTGGAAAAGTAAAAACCTGACCCCAAAATGCGGACTCTGTGACTATCACAAGGGTAATCTGGCCCCCATCTCTTGTCACTACACAGCCCTTATCACGGTGAGCCGCGGATACTTATTTCAAACTTTTTGTAGACTCTGCATGACTTGCTTTATTTGTTCTGGATGGCTTTTTTGGGGCTTTTAAAAAGAAGAAAATTCATGAATTTGTCTACCCGAAAGATAAATGAAACCAAAATTTAAAATAATTATCTATCATAGTGATACTGGGCTATAGTTCCATTATGTATAGCGTTACCAGGATTACAGCTGAACTCTGACCTTTAATATTTTCAACAATACCCATCAAGGAACTATTAATTTAATTAATTGTTTAATGTTTGAAATAGTATTTATGGCAGGTGACTCAACACGGTTTTAGTACCTGTAATTAAAAGTGTATATATTCTTGATGGTTTGAAAATTGAATATTTTTATTTAGCTTTCAATAAAATTAGTTAGTTATTTACTTGTCTGGATCGGCTACAAAATGAAAGTTGCCTCCTCATATTGCTAGTGGATATTCATCGATTGATGATCAGGCTAATATTACCTTGTTATGAAGTGTCATCTGCGCATAATTAGGGGCCTACTTAGCTATAAACATGGTTGAATCTCTAACTACCTTTACCATCAAATACTTTAACCCAGGATCTACCGATCTGCTCAGCAGAACAAAGTTTACAGCAGATATGGACCAGAGAACGCCACCTCTGGCATAGTTAGAAGGTTTAAAGTGTTATATTTGTTTCCTCTACTGTTTATCGTTGTAATGGTCTTTGTCACCCTAAATGTGTGTTTCTTGTAGAAAGGCTGTTTGGGCTCCTCCACATTTTAATCAAGCGTGTATTTGATGATAAATGGTGCATCAATCCATGCATCTTATAGTCCAAGTCCTGAATGTGAATTTGCCCTTCACAGATCCTGTGAAGTCAATAATATGTTGGTTGTGGAATCCCTGTTTCATTTAACTTTGCTTTAGGCATGTGTGAAATCTGCACACTTTGTGTAACATAATTGCATGAAATTTCAGAACAAGTAAATGAAATGACACATAATTATACAAAATGCAAATCTGTCTTTTGGTGAGTACCTGGTGCCTCGCCAGCCGCCTGGGCTGCAGCCTGCTGCCGCAGCCCCTCAAGAATAGGGCACTCCTTCTGCACTGTGCAGAATGCTTCCCTGGTGGGTCCCCCTTCCTGATGCCACTGTGACAGCTCAGGGACCTCCCCCAGTTCAGCCACCTGCTCCCCTGTAGGTTCCGGGGCATCACCCTCAGGCTCCGCCTCCTCCCGGACCGTGGGAATCTCGGGGGCCGGTTTCCCCCGCCCCCTGCCCTTCCTCTTCTTGGCGGTGCCCTGGGCCACTGTTTCAGACTCCAGGGGCTCCTGACTACCCTGATTGGCTGCCATAGACCGGGTGGATACGCATACCCACCCAGGCAGACCCAACATCTCCAAGTGAGATCTGTGTTCCACCTCCTTCCAAGTGGAATCCTCCAGGTCGTTACCTAGCAAACAATCAACAGGCATGGTTGGACTCACAGCTACTTTCCAGGAACCTGAGACCCCTCCCCATTCAAAGGGAACCTGCGCCACTCTGCAGAGGCGCTCAGAGTTGTCTACCGCAACTACTTGGTGAAGTACCCGGGGATCAATCTGCTCTTTAGACACCAGGTGACTCCTCACTGTAGTCACACTGGCTCCTGTGTCTCTCAGAGCCTCCACCCTCTGTCCATTGATGGTCACCCATTGCCTGTACTTCTTAGTGTTATCAGGCACTAGGTTTCTCTGGACCATCTCACTGTCCCCTAGTGAGACAAGGGACATTTCTGCTGGTTCCCACCCACCTGAAACCAACTCCTCCCCAAGCGCTATACTGGCCAAACCCTGGGACGGTGCACCAGTGGGTGCCGGTGTACTTCTGGGGCATTTGGGGTCCCCCCTCATATGACCCACCTGGTCACATGCATAGCACTTACGTGTGGGACCACCTGCCACTGGCTTCCCTTTGGACAATCATGGCTTCTTTTCACTGGGGGGTTGGGAATCCTTACCCTGGGAATCAGTTTGGGGCCATTTAGAGAACTCCCCCTGTTTGCCCTTACCCCCCCCCTTTCTTCTGAGAGGGACCCTGCCCATCCTTGGCGTGGTCTCCCCCATACCTCTTTTGGACCCTGGTGCTCTCCCAGCGGTCCGCTTCCTGCGCAAGCTTCCTGGGGTCAGTCAGCTTGCTGTCAATGAGGTGCTGGTGCTGGTGCAGCTCTGGAAAACATAAACTGTACAAGTGCTCCCAAGCAATTAAATTGTAAAGCCCCTCATACGTGTTTACCTTACTGCCCTTCACCCAACCATCCAGTGACCTGCAAAAAGAATCAACACATTCCAACCATGTTTGTGATTCCTTTCTCTTGTAGGATCTAAACTTCTCCTTGTACTGCTCAGGGGTGAGACCATACCTGGTGAGTAAGGCCTCCTTCATGACAGGGTAGATGAGACCCTGAGCATCCCCTAAGGCTGTCAGTGTGTCCCTCCCCTCTGCCTCAAAATGCTTCCACAGGGCTTCCCCCCAATGAGCTTCAGGGACCAGGTTCATGTGGAGAGCTGACTCATAACCCTTGAACCACAAGTAGATATCATCCTCCCTCTTATCTTTCACAAGGTCTTTTTGGATGTGTACCCGTCTCTCAGGTTGCACTGTAGGATTGCTGCCACCATCCCTACTGGACTGACTCCTCTGATCTATCTCTTTTAAACTGAGCTCATGAGCCATTGCTAACTTCCTTTCCTCAATGGCCAGCCTTCTCTGTTCCATCTCTAGACTGAGCTTTTTCAGCTCCAATTGGTACTCCCTCTCTGCCTGTCTGTCCTGTAATTCTTCAGGTGTCAGATCCTTGGAGGACACACTGCTACTTGCCCTGGAGACTCTCTCCCTGGGAATAACAGGTCCTTACACTATACCATTATGTACTGAGTGCCCTCCCTCCTCATCCTCCTCCTCATCCTCAGTGTGCCCTCCAGTGCTTCTGGTTGTCACCCAGGCCCTCAGCGCCTTTTTCAGCTCATCCTTCTTGGAAGACCTCTTAATGGGACAACCAAATTTTTACAAAACTGCTTTAGCTGAGCCTTGTTATAACTATCCAAATGCTTCAGGTCAAAAACAGCTTCAACCGATGCATCTCCAAGTAGAGACATGATGAAAGGTAACAAGAGTGCAAAGTTCCAAATGCAGAAAATAAGTTCCCAAATGAAGTTCCAGAAAAGTCAATCACAGGATCAGCGAAAAAAGAAACTGAATGCAGAGCAAAAACAGTCCAAGTAGAAAAAAAACAAAAATCACAAGACTAGTAGTATGTGGTCACGTAGTGGTCTGAACTCAAACAGTAGTGTACACTTAATTAGTATATGTCAAGTCCAAATACAAGTCCAAATCCCAACCGCTGATCACCAATGTTAGAAATGGGGTCTTTGGTTGACCATCAGGTTACCCCCTGTTCAAGCAAGGACCCTCACTCTAGTCAGGGTAAAAGAGAATCACCCTCAGCTAACCCCTGCTTACCCCCTTGGTAGCTTGGCAGAGCAGTAGGCTTAACTTCAGAATGCTAGGTGTAAAGTATTTGTACCAACACACATAGTAACTTAATGAAAACACTACAAAATGACACAACACCAGTTTAGAAAAATAGGAAATATTTATCTAAACAAAACAAGACCAAAACGACAAAAATCCACCATACACAAGTCAAGTTATGAATTTTTAAAGATTAAACAAAAAAATAGTGCTTTGAAACAAAAATGCTTCGATGAGATGTTAACACGGCGTCGTGACGGAGTCGTTCCCAACAAGCCGACACCAGCGGCGCTGGACACGGAGTTGTGTAGACCCCCAAGTACAGTACCTTTGGTGAAGAGTGAAAACAAGCCGATGCGCGAAGTCGGGGATCGCGGCGTCAGTGCGAAACGTTGAATCCACGCACTTCGAGCGGCGTCGGTCACGACGTGGTGCGGCGACTTCCACGGAGTCGCGGACTTCAGCGGGGCTGCAGCGGTGTCGGGCCTGCGAAGATCGTCACGTTCCAGCAAAGGTCACGGCGTTAGGTCCAGGCGGCGTCACCGGATTCAGCAGCGGCGTCGGTCCAGAGTCGTCTGAAGTCGATTTCCTTGGATTCCCACCAGCTTTCCTTTCAAGGGCCCAGGGACTGGATAGGGCACCACTTGTCAGAGCAGGAGTCTCTCCAGAGACTCCAGGTGCTGGCAGAGAGAAGTCTTTGCTGTCCCTGAGACTTCAAACAACAAGAGGCAAGCTCTAACTCAAGCCCTTGGAGATTTCTTCACGAGATGGAAGGCACACAAAGTCCAGTCTTTACCCTCTTTCTCTGTCAGAAGCAGCACTGCAGGAAAGCTCCACAAAGCACAGTCACAGGCAGGGCAGCACTTCTTCCTCAGCTATCAGCTCTTCTCCAGGCAGAGGTTCCTCTTGGTTCCAGAAGTGTTTCTAAAGTCTGTAGATTTGGGTGCCCTTCTTATACCCATTTTAGTCTTTGAAGTCACCTTTCTTCAAAGGGGACTCACACCTACTTGTGAAATCCTGCCTTGCCCAGGCAAGGCCTCAGACACACACCAGGGGGTTGGAGTCTGCATTGTCAGAGGCAGGCACGGTCCTTTCAGATGAGAGTGACCACTCCACCCCTCCCTCCTAGCAGAGATAGCTAACCAGGAAATGCAGACTACACCCCAGCTCCCTTTGTGTCACTGTCTAGTGCGAGGTGAAAAACAACCCAACTGTCAAACTGACCCAGACAGGGAATCCACAAACAAGGCAGAGTCACAAAATGGTTTAAGCAAGAAAATGCTCACTTTCTAAAAGTGGCATTTTCAAACGCACAATCTCAAAATCAACTTTACTAAAAGATGTATTTTTAAATTGTGAGTTCAGGGACCCCAAACTCCACATGTCCATCTACTCTCTAGGGGAATCTACACTTTAATCATATTTAAAGGTAGCCCCCATATTATCCTATGAGAGAGACAGGCCTTGCAACAGTGAAAAACGAAGTTGGCCGTATTTCACTGTCAGGACATATAAACCACATTACTATATGTCCTAACTTATCCATACACTGAACCCTTCCCTAGGGGCTACCTAGGGCCTACCTTAGGGGTGCCTTACATGTAAGAAAAGGGAAGGTTTAGGCCTGGCAAGTGGGTACACTTGCCAAGTCGAATTTATAGTGTAAAAATGCACACACAGACACTGCAGTGACAGGTCTGAGAAATGATTACAGGGTTACTTGTGTGGGTGGTACAACCAGTACTGCAGGCCCACTAGTAACATTTGATTTACAGGCCCTGGGCACCTCTAGTGCACTTTACTTGAGACTTAACAGTAAAACAAATATGCCAATCATGGAAAACCAATTACAAACACATTTTAAACAGGAGCACTTGCACTTTAGCACTGGTTAGCAGTGGTAAAGTGCCCAGAGTAATAAAAACAGTGAAATCAGAGTCCAGCACACATCAATAACCTGGGGAACAGAGGCAAAACGTTAAGGGAGACCACGCCAAGGATGAAAAGTCTAACAAGTGTCTTGAAACCTATTAGCATGGGCCTCCCCATATCTGTATGTGTTTTCCTGCGTGTACTCTGTATTACATTTTGTAAGCTGTAACGGCACAGTTGTTTGGATCAGACAAACCTTCAAGCTAGATCATCACCCGTAGGACTGACCTTTCAGTTCATGCTTTTCTCAACTCATGGGTTTTTCAGGGTATTTTTAATGTGTATTCTACTACTTTGCCAACCCTCTTTAAGGAGCAGAACAAGATTAACTCTGCCTCTAATGATATACAAGAAATGATACTAAGTCCTTCTTTGCACAGTCATTGATTTTGGGATAATTATCCATCTGAGTTGGTAAATCAAGGAACTCCTCTCTTTAAAAGCACACCAAGCTCTCTTCTGCTCCGTGTGTTACTCTTCTCCTGTTATCAAGGTATCTGGTGGCACCACCATGATGTTGAGTGCAGCCCCCTCTGACATTTTAGTGCTGCATCATTTGCATCCTTTTCCCATTAAAAGAGCTTTCATCATCTTAGACCTCAACAGACCCATTGGGCTATACTTGTCAGTGCTCACAACATAAGCCCGGGCCCCCCAGGCTTGCAATGTGAACAGGCCCACTGTTGGATGTCAGCTGATGGAACCAGCCTTCCACTCACCTTGGTAATGTCTGAAACCTGCCCCTTTAGATGACTGAGCAGTTTCCCTTGAGTTTGTATCATCCCCAAGGTTATTTTTAATGCTGGTAACATCCTGAAGTAAGTGGAGCGACTGCAATCCAGGGCCCAGAATTTTCAGTGTTGTGAGTGTACATCATGACTTTGGGCTGCAAGATGCGTGTGTATGCTGGTGGCTGTCCTGCGAGGCTTTCCAGAACATGTGCACATGCCATCACAGTTGGACATACACTCCGCTTGACTCCATAGCTGTTGTGGTAAGGGCCCCCACTTCACATCTTGGCATACATTTGGGATTACCTTTTGTGCCAGTTCTTTAGGAAGGAGCATCTTTTAATGTATGTAACAGCTCTCATTTTGGACCTGGTCTTATTTTTCATGATCAGACTTGAACAAGAGAGAGAAAGTGGAAAGAAGGGGGAGACGAGTGGGAAAACAGTGATGGGGGAGAAAGAAAGCAAGGTACAAATCAGCAAGAGTAATTTAAAGGGACAAAAAGAGTGGGGTGATGAAGGAAAGCATCAGGAAATGGAATCAAGACCAGGCTCTCTTGGTAAAAGTCATCCCAAACTCCTTGGGTCAATACACTCATTTCTTTTTCTTCTTTTTTTAACATATTTATTTATTTCACAAATGAAGCACTGCGAACGTAACAGGTTCTAAGAGCATGTCCTGCAACAAAATGCTTCTGCCTGTACCGACGGAGGCATCTTGAAGCACTCTCATGACAAAAAGAAAAAAGAATCAGTTGACACAACTTGCAGAGTTTTATTCCACGCAGTTCAAAAAAGTGAAATAACGGCAGCAGCAGCCAGCCAGCTGCTGGAAAGTGGCAGCGATGATGGCCCTAATTAATGAAAAGGCCTCATTGCACAGAGTGTGGGCCTTTACCTGCGCAAGCCTAATCAGTCGATTTAATTGGAACATCTCTGCTCTCCTAAACTCTGTACATTAGTTGACTTTCAACCTAATCCTCATCCAATGAGTGTCTTGTATTATTACAGTAAATTACTAGAATGACGCCTGTGCCCAGGGAAGAGCTGCGCCAGAGGGCTGTGCACTACCCAGCAGGGGAGGGTGGCTCAAATGTTGCGTAAATCACTGCTGCTAATCAATGCAATGAGGCGCTAGTGTGGTTTCCATGGAAGCCGACTATTTCGCTAACAATTGTCACAATGTGGCAAACAATCCTGACAAAAAGTTATGAATGATCTTTAATGTGGGTGACCTTGAGCTACAATGAGTTACCGCTTCACACTTTATAGATATTTGGAGAAGTCTGAAGGACAGAAAATAGTGAGTGGCTAAATTATTTATTGTAAAGCCTTGTGCCCTGAGTTTTGGTCTCATAGATCTGACTGAACTGTCTGGTATTCTACTCTCATTGCTTCAGGGTCTCTTCAGTGGTATAACAAAACTATAGGGGGGGCTCTGCCAAGAACATGGTGGTGGTCCCCCACCAGACTCACTCAGCCCAGGTGCTGTGTTGAGGGGGGGCCCTGGTGCTCAGGGTTCCCCCTGTACCACAAGGGTTACAGGGGCCTTTACACCACTGGATCTCCTATATGCTCACAGATACAACAGGTACAGTGTGATTCCTTCAAAGTGTTATCTTCAGGGGACAAGGGCTGAATGGTTGCTGCTATACACTGTATTCAGTGAAATGCTTCTGCGTAAAAACATGTTATGAGGACTTTCTTATAACACTGTATTGTCATTAGGTTGGCTTTGCAGTACTGTTGAGTTTGGGTAACAGTTTTCTGTTTCTTAGAGTGCGATCATCAGCAGTGTTTGTGTGGTGAACACACTACTTTATACCTATATTTTTGGTTATAAGGGTATTGTAATATTTTTTGGTGTGTGATATATGCAGCTGGAGGTTTTTACCAACTTGCAACTGCTGTCTGAAGGACTGGTATCTGCATTGTTCGAGTTCAGACAGGTGTATGAAGTAATAGAGTATACCATCTGTTAGACTTTTCATCCTTGGCGTGTTCACCCTTAACGTTTTGCTTCTGTTTCCCAGGTTGTTGATGTGTGCTGTACTCTGTTTTTACTGTTTTTGTTACTAACCAGTGCTAAAGTGCAAGTGCTCCTATACAAAATGTGTATGTAATTGGTTTATCCATGATTGGCACATTTGATTTACTAGTAAGTCCCTAGTAAAGTGCAATAGAGGTGTCCAGGGCCTGTAAATTAAATTCTACTAGTGGGCCTGCAGCACTGGTAGTGTCACCCACATAAGTAGCTCTGTAATCATATCTCAAACCTTGAACTGCAGTGTCTATGTGTGCAGTTTTAAACTGTAAATTCGACTTGGCAAGTGTACCCACTTGCCAGGCCTACACCTTCCATTTTCTTACATGTAAGACACCCCTAAGGTAGGCCCTAGGTAGCCCCAAGGGCATGGTGCAGTGTATGGATATGGTGGGACATATAGTAATGTGTTTTATATGTCCTGACAGTGAAATATTGCTAAATTCGTTCTTCACTGTTGCAAGTGTCCCTCTCATAGGTTAACATGGGGGATACCTTTAAACATGATTAACGTGTAGATTCCCTTGTAGATAGACGTGTGAAGTTTGGGGTCTTTGAGCTCACAATTTTAAAATACATATTTTAGTAAAGTTAATTTGAAGATTGTGTGTTTGAAAATGCCACTTTTAGAAAGTGAGCATTTTCTTGCTTAAACCATTTCTGTGACTCTGCCTACTTTGTGGATTCCCTGTCTGGGTCAGTTTGACAGTTGGGCTGGTTGCACCTCTCACTAGACAGTGACACAAAGGGAGCTGGGGTGTAGTCTGCATGTCCTGATGAGCCATCTGTGCAAGGAGGGAGGAGAAGGGTGGTTACTCACACCTGAAAGGACTGTGCCTGCCCGCACCACAAAATGCAGTCTCCAACCCCCTGGTGTGTGTCTGGGGCCTGGCCTGGGCAAGGCAGGATTTCACAAGCAAGAGAGATTTTTCTTTGAAGTAGGCCTACTTCAAAGGGCAAAATGGGAACAAGAAGGGCACTCCAAACCACAGACTTTAGAACACTTCTGGAAACCAAGAGGAACCTCTGCCTGGAGAAGAGCTGAAGAGCTGAGGAAGAAGAGCTACCCTGCCTGTGACTGTACTTTGTGGAGCTACCCTGCAGTTGCTGCTTCTACCTGTGCTAGAGAACAAAGACTGGACTTTGTGTGCCTTCCTTCTTGTGAAGAACTCTCCAAATGCTTGATTTAGAGCTTGCCTCCTGTTATTGAAGTCTCAGGGACAGCAAAGACTTCTCTCTGTCAGCACCTGGAGCCTCTGCTGAGACTCCTATTCTGCAAAGTGGTGCCCATCCAGTTCCTGGGGCCCTGAAAAGAGCAGCTGGCAGGACAAGAGTGAGAAATCCATGAACTGACCTCCGTGCGGGGAAAAGATCTACGCAACTCCATTCCGTGGCTGAAAAATCGCTGCGTTGCCGGCTTCGCGGCTGAAAATCGATGCTTGCCTGCAACGTGACTGAAAGATCGCTGCACACGGCTGGAGAAACAACATGCAGCATCGCTGACGGAGGCTGGTGATATTGCAACCCGCGTGCATGGTTTTCGGATTATCGTGCGGCTGGGTTTCCAACGCAAACACTGCTGGGCATGTAAAAACGACGCAAGACCTGCCCGGACCCAAGAGTGCTGATCAGATTGACGCATCGCTCTCCTGCAGAGAAAAGAAACGACGCACGCTGACCTGACTGAAGGAGAAATGACGCAAGGTCTTGCTCGTTAGTGATATCGACGCATCGCATGCCCTTTTTGATGCATACTCATCTGTGCGGGTATTATTTTTGAAGCGCCCAATGTACATTTTCACGCTAACGGTGTTAGCGTTGTGTTTAAAATTCCATGAAGACTCTTTTTGTTTTTGAATTGATAACTTGACTTGTGTATTGTGGATTTTTGTCGTTTTGTTCAGATAAATATTCTCTATTTTTCTAAACCTGTGTTGTGTCATTTTGTAGTGTTTTCATTAAGTTACCGTGTGTGTTGTTATAAGTACTTAGCACCTAGCACTCTGAAGTTAAGCCTGCCCACTCGTGCCAAGCTACCAAGGGGGGTGAGCGGGGGTTAGCTGAGGGTGATTCTTTTTTACCCTGACTGGAGTGAGGGTCCTTGCTTGGACTAGGGGTAACCTGACTGCCAACCAAAGAGCCCATTTCTAACACCATCCACTTAAGGCCCACATTATACCTATCAATAAAACTAGCTATCACAGTTGGTTGAGTGTTATGTGCTACATATGGAGAGTGATGTTTTTTGAAGAGCGGATGCCTGATGAGAGCTCAACGATTCCCAAATATATGATGTTTCAGAGCTGCATTGGATGCGTGCAGGCTCTTCTCACTAATGTGTTCTTTTGGACGTGTTGACTGTTTAACCACTTCCACACGCATGCCCATGATAACCACGAATGCCATGTTTCACCTGTCTTAAGCTACTAAGTCCAATCTGACAGGTCATGTTTGTATGTGGCAGGCTTTCCTTTAACCCTCCCTGATGTGCTTCATCCTATCTGCTCCTCTGTGAAGACAAAGGTGGTCATTCTGACCCTGGCGGTCTTTGACCGCCAGGGCGGAGGACCGCGGGAGCACCGCCGACAGGCCAGCGGTGCTCCAATGGGGATTCCGACCGCGGCGGTAAAGCCGCGGTCGGACCGGCACCACTGGCGGGGTCCCGCCAGTGTACCGCGGCCCCATAGAATCCTCCGCGGCGGCGCAGCTTGCTGCACCGCCGCGGGGATTCCGACCCCCCCTACCGCCATCCAGATCCCGGCGGTCGGACCGCCGAGATCCGGATGGCGGTAGGGGGGGTCGCGGGGCCCCTGGGGGCCCCTGCAGTGCCCATGCCACTGGCATGGGCATTGCAGGGGCCCCCGTAAGAGGGCCCCTAAATGTATTTCACTGTCTGCTGCGCAGACAGTGAAATACGCGACGGGTGCAACTGCACCCGTCGCACAGCTTCCACTCCGCCGGCTCGATTCCGAGCCGGCTTCATCGTGGAAGCCTCTTTCCCGCTGGGCTGGCTGGCGGTCTGAAGGCGACCGCCCGCCAGCCCAGCGGGAAAGTCAGAATTACCGCCGCGGTCTTTCGACCGCGGAACGGTAACCTGACGGCGGGACTTTGGCGGTCGGCCTCCGCCGCCCGCCAAGGTCAGAATGAGGGCCAAAGTCTGTTTTGGGACTGAACTGTACAGACAGAACGTTAGAAAAAGTACATGATCTAATGGTGTCACTCTTGTTGGCTGGTCAAGAGAAAGTGATGCAGATATAGACTGAAAATGGTAATCTCTCAAAATTTCAAAACCACGACTTCCAAAAGTAACATATCTTAATTATTAGCAATAAAAATAAGTGTAATAGAACAAGAACACTTCCCAAAGTGTTTATTCCAAAAATAGACTTTAAAACCATGTTGTGAAAAATGTATTATTATGTTACTAGAGGGTTAATGTTTAAGGGGTAGGATGGTAAGGGAGTAAGGGTTATTGATTAAGGGCCTGATTACGACGTTGGAGGATGGGATACTCCACCACAAACATGAGGGATATCCTGTCCACTGTATTACAAGTTCCATTATATCCAATGGAACTTGTAAAACGGCGGGTGGGATATCCGTCACGTTTGTGATGAAGTATCCCATCAGTCAAGTTCGTAATCAGGCCCTAAGTTTATTTTTCACAGTGGCAAAGGGTGGAGAGTAAAGGCATGAGAGGTTAAGAGTTTGGCGTATAGAGGTTAAGGTGCAAGGGGCCTAATGGATTACCCTCGGATAATGTCTTTCTGCAGTGTTACAGTTGAAAATCAATGTTCTTTAATTTAAACAGTACGGAAGTTAGCTTAGATCAAGCTGTTTAAGAAAAAGGATTAATTCTGCTTTTCACAGTAATACTGTACTTAATTAATTTCAAAGGAACACAGTCCACTTGCGAAGTAATGTAATAAGAAGTGTTCAAAATGAAATCATAACATTTCTCAATAAAAATGTAATTAACAAGATACAAATGAAAACATAAATGAAGGGCAGTAGAAGTGCGCAATGAAGTAAGTTATAGGGCAGACAGGGCTGAATGATGGTGGGTTGGAGGAGGCCCCTTGATACAAAAGGAAGAACTTAAAAGTAGAACAAAACGACGGAATAATATTGGCTATCCTAATATTGCATAGCAGTAATGCCAAGCTATGTGGAGAAAAGTGTTATTCCAATAATTATATCAGTAGTTCGGGGTGCATGGGCAGTAGCAACACCTTTGTTCTTCTTTGCTCTTTGCACTGCCCCGTCTGAGCAATCAGGAGTGACCCAGATGCCCTGCCTTTAGTAAAGGGAAGTCAGTCTAACGGACTGAGATAGAAAGCCGTTGACCACAGGGCAGGAAACAGTTTTCTCTTGACATCATACCTGCATCGATCAAAATATAGACGTCATTCCGACATCATGGCGATATTCTTGCTGGTGGGCATTAACTGCGCTGTCAAACGCACACCTATTCATGGGCATAGATCCGGGGGCTGTTTGGGGTGGACAGCCTCTCCTCCTAAAAATGTAGTCTGTTATCAGTAGTTAGGTACAAGTGCTTTCAATGTTTGTCGGAATTCACATGGAATTTTAACATGCTCACACTGACAAAACACATACACTTTTTTTCGTCTATGTTTTGAAGGCCTTAAAATATTGATTATTTTGAAAAATATTGCGATGTATGTACCCCTACGAGTCCGCACTCTTCTTACTTTTCACTCCCCCTTAGCCCCCCCACCCCCCCTCCCCCATGTTCTGCTTATTAAGTGTTGAGACAAGATGTCCCAGGGTGATTGTTGGTAAATCTGAAGCTCACACCCCCTAATCATACTGACCAAGCTACGCCCCTGGGTATATTGACTGCTGGGACTGATCCCCAACTTGATTTCCGGCAGTGCTGCTGTTCCTGCGACATGCCTCCGTGATGATGCCTTTCTGCATTATGTCCCTTGCGAGGCATTCAAAGGAATACTACTAGATACCTGTGCCGAAAACCACCCCTCAGTCACGAGCTGCGCAGCGAGCTCTGCCAGCTCTCGGATGACAAGCTGTCGGTCTTGAGAACCGCTTTGTCAAACAGGGCTCTTTTCAGATATAAAAGAGCTAATCCTCAGTTATAGGGGATTCCGGGGAGATGAAGAGCTTTGTTTTAATCTGTAGGCCTTTCGTGACCACGGGCAGTAAGAGATACCTCTCCGGGAACCCGAGAACTAGTAAAAATCATGTTGAGCACGCAGAGGTTCCTCAGGGGTTGTACGTCTGACATGAACATTTGACGCTGGAGCGCATTCTTATATAACAACAATGAACTAAGACGCTCCGCAATGGCATTTCTACACGTGCCTACTGTCGAATATGCTCTTTCATTAATTCTTTAAGCACAGACTGGATTTAGACAAAAACCTTATCTTTAAACATAAACGTTGTCATCATTTTATCTTTTATAAGGCAGTAGGTGCCCCGGGATCCACAACATACAAAATGGAGTGCGGTCCCTGTCTGATCATGGCACACATTCAATACGGTGCCCCTCGTGCAGGCACTTCAGGCCATACTATTTATCAAATGCCCCCTTGCCAGTGGAGACAAAAGTCCTGCTTGCAAAGGGGACATCTCAACATTCAAAGGCAGATTTGCAGTTCCATTTTTCAGTGCAGAAGGGCCAGCAGCACTTTGGCAGGTTAAATCATACCCCACAGAGCGGTACAATGTGGGCCTGCGTCCATGTATGATGGGGATCCACATGGCCTCTGGGCTCACGATTCACCCTTCGCAAGAGGCACCCTCAGGGAACAATGACTGAACGCCTCATCATATGTGCCGCACAAACAGTGCCTGTTTGCCCAAGTGTTCACCTCTGTAATACGGCAAAGGAGAAAAGTTGTTCCCTGAACTGAATGTGAATTACACCCCATGCAAAAGATAGTATTAGTATTTAAACATGTTTTGCTTGGTAAATCATTGGTTATGGTAGTAGCCAAGTTAATTTTTTTCCGTTCGTAATTTTATGGTATAAGTTAGCTATACCTACGAGAGTGTCAGTATTGCTAAGAAAAAAATATTAAATGTTTTCAAAAACATGGTAAACTAATAAAACAAGGGTTGCAGGCAAGAACGCAGCCCATATTCTGAGCCCCAGATGTTGATTTAATTAGCCAACCCAAAGAAGGTCTTAGGCTCCTATTCCCCGTAGCATTTCTAATCCGCTGTCTGAAGGTGTTGGGCAAAAGAGAGAAGGACCTGAAAACAGGCAAGTCAAGGTGAAGGGTAAAGCGGCAGAAGGTCGAGGAGGGGAAAGGCAGTTGACCCACAAAAATAATGGGCTTTCAAAAAGCTAGGACTGCGGGTCAAGGGGTGATACACATCACGGCAAAGAAAAGACTACTATAGAATCTTTAGCAGCAACAATGCTAACAATGAACAGTCTTTAATAAACATTTATTTTATGATGAACTGTACAACACTAAATTGATGCTGAAAGCATACATTGGACGGTGTTGCCAGTGTCACTTATTTCCAGTTCTATTTTATCAATGCACTAGAGCCATAACTGGGGCAAAGCAGTTAAAGTACACCTCCTTCAAAAGTGTTTCAGAAACATTTCTTGAAAAGATTGGGTATTATGCAGAGGAAATCTATTCCCCATGTCTCTAACCATAAAACAGACAACATCAGGTATCTGCTATTTACAGTATAGAACATCTTGGGAGTGTTGTGGAAAACCAATCAATCATGTTGAAATAAAACGGCTGGCAAAGGTGTTCTTGATGTCTGTGATCTAAAGTTACATTTTCCTTAAAATGAAACATTAATACTAATTTTCTACACAGTTACTGACATTATTTAAAAAAATCTTCATGAAAGCTAATCTACAGCTAGGAAGGTTAATAGTCATGACGGCCGTAGAAGAATTATGTTGGTTCTGGACTCGAACAGCTGTCTGATATGGTCCGCTGGAATATTTCCTTAGTGCCACGACAAATCCCTTCTCTTGACTTATCTGCTTGGCAAGAAAAGTCCAGTTCGGAATTTATAACGCTAATAGCTCTTACTCGAGCAAATGGGTGACCCATTGCATTGCAAATGCTTGTTTGTTTTTCAAACGGATCCTGTTGAAAATGGGCTGCATTTAAAAAAAAAAATTATTCAAAAAGCGGTCACAGACATGGTGGTCTGCTGACCCCAGCAGGCCACCATCCCTGTGAGTGCAGGCCATTCTGAATGGGTCACAAATTGCAACCTGTCTCTTGAATATTAATGAGGCAGGTCCCTTGTGACCCACTTGAGAATCGCAAACAGTGCCTTAGACACTGTTATACATCACATTTTGTGACTTCCTAATTGCGAGTCACAAAAAGTCACAATTAGGAAATTGCAAATTTCATTGATACTATATGTGGCCCTAAGACTCACACCACTGGGCAAGGAGGTGCTTGCAGTGGCATTTTCTTATCCAACTGTGGCAGTTGAAGGTCATATTCATTGCAGTGAACTCTTCCTCTTAGCCCCAAGTGAAGTCTCAAGGGATTACAGCATTTTAGGGTTCCGTGTCTCAACCCTCTTTGCTTCCCTAAGTGGCAAGCACAACAGGAGCACCAATCTGGATATTATGTACCTCCCCAAACACCTACCACGTACGCTGCACTACAAAGCCACATCAATATAACCAAGCGCATCCTACTGAGCAGTGCACTTCGTGTCCACTAAAGGTGCTTCAGCACCTCATCAAAAGCATAAAGTGGTGTATAAATGCAATGGTTTCTTGCTTGCTTCCTTTATGTTTTCAAATTATTTGGCCACAATAATACTGACAGGAACACCCACCAGTGAGATGGATTACGAAGCTGCTGAGGCAGTGGATGAGCAGCTGTGGACTTCTACCTCATTCACAAGCCACCGCCCTCTAAAGATCCTAGAACCTCTAATAAAATTCTGAAATATTGCAGACCACACAGTCCGAAAAGCATGACGATAAACAGGACCAGGGCAATGTCTGACCATTAGAAAACAAATACAAAAACAAAAAAGAGACTGGGCCTATTGATGCCTCGGCATACATGTGCAGCGATGCAATCTATTCACATAAAAAAAGACAAAGTGTGCCTGTTTACACGGCAGAGCCTCGGTAAATAACGCTGCTGAAGAAGTTATGAGCCCATATAACGAAGCGGCAGTTTCTACTTAAAGAGTTAGGCAAAAAGCGGGGGAAACAGCAATCAGCAGCTTCCGCCAGCGCCTCCTTTATTTCATTTCACTAAAGTTTATTGTTAGCAATAAAATGCCCTGATGATCTTATGTTGCACATTGTGTAAAACCCACCCTCCCAGAAGGTCGTCATAGTTTGCTGCAAATCCGCCCCCTCTCCGCGGGTGCCGGAGAGTTCTTACACAAGCTGTTGATTTTTAGCAGTCGGATATATATTGTGGTGAATTTACATGTGGGTGCACGTCGCTTAATAGACCAATGACATTAAGTGCAATGGACTGTTTCTTTCAATTTCATGAGAATATCTTTAGAATATTTTTGGTACAATTATAATATTTTGTTCCTGTTTTGCCTCTGACAAACTGGCATCACATTGTTCTTTAAATAGAATATTTTAAAAATTCGAAAGCTCTTGGGATCAGGCCACAATTCAATGCCTTGAATAGTTTTCTTACAGAAATATACGGTATCAATGTACACACAAATAAAGCTAACCAGATATATAATTACTACTGCGTCACTGGAATCTTCATTGAACAGAATGGAATCTGCTATGGCGTGAAATAGTTGCCTTTAATTTGCAGGCCCTGTTAGCATGCTTGTCTCCCATTTCCTCTTTCCAATATAGTCTGCTTATTAAGTCCATAGTGAAGAGTTTGTTTTCTGCTAGTATATCTAGGTGACAGTAGAAACAGTCTCTTTACTATGGGCATAGAAACAGGCAATGGTGCACTGAGATGAAGTGATAATTGGTTGGTACTACAGGGAGATAAATATTTGTTTTTGCACGGCAGGATCCTGCCAGGGCCCCCCTCCCATGTATGGAGAACATCAGATCACTTGAATTGACAAAAGTATTTGATGGTCTTCGGAGGTTCCCAAAAACGTTTTGTCCCAGTCAGAGCAAGCTGTCAATAGTTAGGTGGTACAATTCTATAGACTCATTCCTGAGCTTGAAATATTACAGCCATCCCGGATAACCATTGATCATCTAATGAATAGGGTGCTAAAACATTTTGACAACTCACTGGCCATGTGCGTGGGCTTGGCTGGACGACGTCATAGATTGGTTTGTATTACTCACCACCACTTTTGACATGTGCGTATTCCACAAAACCTTAAATAAATCTTTGTAAAAAAAACAAACACAGCTTAAGTACTGTGCAATTTAGAATAGCTAGTGAAACAGTCTAACATGCTTTCCATAACTCTTGCAATTAATATAGCAACTTATATGGGTATTATACCATACATGCCACAGGAAAATGGGGGATTTTGGAAAACAAGTCGTGGAATTGTATTTCCCACACGGAATCATATTGAAGCAGATCCAATTTCAGGCGAGAGACAGACAAAATAAATGTTGTTCTGCTTAAAAAATGAGTATCTCACCTGTATCGAGTCTATTGGCATGCATGCTTTATGATGATGGGAATCTCCACTCTGAGTCCTTCCATTCACAGGTGGCTAATTGGGATCCAGGGAGATGAGATCATTCAACCAGGATGACGTACTACAGACATCTTGAAACTTCGAAGCATTCCCCTGGGCTCACTGGTGATATGCCAACAGGGGGGGGATCTCATGAATAGGAGGCAGGTGCACAACCCTCGCAGTAGGAAGCAAAGAGTTTTCCTGCTTTATTTTTAAAGTGGAGTGGGAGTTATTCAAAATGCCTCTAAAACACCTAGAGATGTCTAACTCACACAGTGACAGCAATATGTTTATCACAGTCATTGCATTGATACACTTGTTTCAGGCTCCTTTAATAGGCAATTCAGGAGACTGCTCTCAAGGGATGAGTTCATGTAGTCGGATGAGGGGGCATGGGCACAGCAGAACAGCAGCTCAAAGAGAGTTGCAGTAAGTACAAAACAAGAAAGTTAAGGGCCTAATCGGTTCTATGGAGATCAGGCGTTCTAAGGAACACTCAGTCTAATGATAAACCGCCTTTGGCCAACCACTGCCATCCTTTCAGAGGCATCAGCTGGTAGGTACTGATAGGAAAAGAAGCTTTAACAGAGAAGAGGAAATGCGAGGAGAGTTGGGCAGCAACAAGAGTGGGCCAGGGATCGGAGGCAGGGAGGAGTTAAACATTATGTACAGTGAGCAATAGGTGAGGGAAATGAAATGATGGCGCAGAGGAACAAAATTAGAGGGATGTGCTAGGATGGTGGGTTTTGACAGGAGAAGCTAGCACTGGCAGGAAGGATGAAAATTGACTGGAGACATGAGCAAGGATGTCTCTTGACATGGGCTGTGATATTTAAGGCGGACAATGATGGTGGGTGAGCATTGCCGGGAGGGGTGGGCAGGGAAAGAGGGGATAGGCAGTGTTGGAGGAGCCATTAAAGGAGTGGTTAGTGACAGTAAAGGGGGACACTAAGAAGAGAGGGGGACACCGTTTAAAACTGGTGGCAATAATGATGGAGGGGACATTGACAGGAGAGGTGAATACATACTCTGGGGAAGCTGATCAGTGGAAAGAGAGGTGAATATTGATGGGAGGGAAGTACAGTAAGAGGAGAGACATGGGCACGGATAGTAGGGGGGCAATGAGGAGAGAGGTAGATACCCAGGAGAGATCTGGACAGTGGTGGGAGAGGTGTAGGTTACAGAAAAGGTGGGCACTAACATGTGAGATGGATACTAGTGCAACAAATGAATACTGATGGGAGGAGTGATCTGTCTGGCAAGTAAGGTGATGTGGGAAATGTGGGAGATCTACTCGGTGATGTAGACAGGGACAAGAGGATTGTGCTATGACCTATGATGAATTTGTGACTGGAGAGGGATCTTTGAATGCCGTAGGAGAGGGAGGGGATAAAGAGAAGACGTAGGATGTAAGAGAAGAGGTAAAGGATTCATTTCTGTACCCCTAGAACCCCAATGTAATCTCTACTGCATCAGCAATATAATGTGGTTTGGATATTGCCTCACTACCTGGGCTCCTCACTGGCCATATATCGAGCAGGGTCTGACACAAACACTTTTTGTCGTGATCATCTCAGCATTACAAAGTTTGAAGAAGACTGACATACAGCTTCAGTGTTAACATGGTGTTCAATGCATTCCTCAGAGATTTTGTTCCTTTAACATGATTCCGAGACCCTCCTTGTCCTGTTTTTTCTTAATTACTGAGAAAACTGTAGTATAGCAGTTTGTTTACTTTAGCAGGTGCTTCAATCTGCACTAATTATAGGCGTGTTTAGGAGGTTGGCACAGAATTGCTGTCGCCTAACTGTTCTTAAACTCATTTTACAGAACCTATCCACTTGAATAACAGAATCTAACTTACATGGATTGGAACTATGAGTAAACAAAACTATAGTCCAGATTTAAGAGGGCTTAGAGACTCTTTTTGCCACATTAGTATAATTTGTTTTTACACTAATGTGGCCTAACGAAGACAAAATCACTGCACCAGATTTACAGTGGAGCAATACATGCATTGTGCCACTTTGTTATCCCTTGCACCACATTGTGCCTGCGCCAGGCATAATGCATTGCATGGGGGGGCGTACCTCCATTAGGGTGGACCGAAAAATTGGCCCAAAAAATGTAAAAGTTTTCTTTGAGCCATTTTTACAGCATTTTCAACACCTGCTCAGAGCTGGCCTTAAAAAGGAACATGCCATTGGTTACAATGGGCCCCTATTTAATGTTCAGGGTTAGCGCCAACATTTTGGAGCTAACCCTGAACAGTACATCAAGTGCGTCAAAAATGTTGACATTATTGCCCTCTACCCTGCTCCACGGTGGGCTGTATTTTAAATATGGCAAACACATAGTGAAGGTAGGGGGTGCTAAGGGGTGCAAGAAAAGTAGCACTTCAGTGGGTTGCAGCACCACTTTTCTTAAATCTGTCCCTATATTTTTTCTGTAAAGGATTCTGATTGGGACAATGTGGCGAAGTAGCAAAGTTTCTTATTGATGCAAAATTTCACCTTCAGGTGAAAGTTTCACAAAGATACTTTCTTCCGCAAGCAGTTTTTAAGGCTTTCTCCTTTAAAGTCTATGTTTGGCAGGGTTCACTATCATTTCTTTCCCCACCAGCAGCATTTTTTTTTTTTACAGTTAGGAAATTGCTTCCGTTGGAGAAGTTTATAGAAAACTACAGAAATTTGAAAAAAAAAAACTTCTGAAAGTTTAGAAAATTAGATCTGCAAATGAGGTATGTTTTATCGCTGGCACATTATATCTATGAGCTTCCCAGTTAACTTGCTTGGTGCATCAATGCAGACAGTGGCAAGTAATGCAGCCTTGAATGTTGTGCAGTGCGTTTGTTTTCTAATTAGAAAACTGTCAGTTGACAGGCTTCGGCTGGTGTTGTCTGTTACAGTCTCATGCAATTTCATTGGTGCTCTGTCACACAGCTCCTTGCCTTTGCAGACAGCACGTCACACAGATTATCCTGCTAGGTGTCCCTTTCCCGGAAATCTTAATGAGAAGTCTAACATCATTTTTCAGTAGTCTGTCACTCACGTTCACTAGGAGATTAATGTGAAGGCTACTACAAACCGTGGCCATATCAAATGAAGTCCCTTTTCCTTTCTTTAATGCAGGTCTCTACAGCATTTTTTCGACCTGTAAAAAATGTAATGTAAATTAGTTCTGAAAAGCTGAAGAGGTTTTAATGCGCCCTACAATAAGGGGTACTTAATTTACATCCCTTATCACGGAAAGATGATTACTTTTACGTCCATAACAGTAAAACTGAATACTTCAGGCAGCACATGTACCAATTCCAGAAAAATGGCGCTTGAACCGTTTATAGTTATTTATTTATTGTTTAAAGTGCTAGCTAGTGACCATAAGCTTCACTGTAGTGCAAATCAGTTTACAGTACAAGCCATTCCACCACGCTTCGCAACTCGATACCAGCCAGCACCCAGGAGAATATACACTTACAAAAACAGTTAAAAACCTGGCTGTTGCCTAGAAAGCAGCAAATTGTAACTTATACCTCTTAAATCACATAATTCATATCTCTTATGAGGGTTGTCCATCACCAGAGCTGTACAACCAAAAAGCAAACATCACTAACCGAAGAGATCTGTCTCACATTCCTGGATAATTCAGAGGACTTAATTATAGTCCACCACTGGTAGTCCCAAACATCTACAGAACCTGACAGGGTCCTTACATCTCACAAAGTAATGCAGATATGGTATTATAATAAAAATGCCACTCTCAACAGACCTGTCCACTTCTACCTCCCCCTCCAAACATGCAAGCTCAGGACCACAAATATACACAAAATTTCAGATTGGACAACGCACAGCTGTAACTAGGTAAGCAGACTATATCATAAACTGCAGATCTGTTCAAGACTATCAGCACACTGAAAACCATAAACCTACATGCTTATCGCTCACACTTCATCATCCATCACACTGCAGTGAGCTATGTAACATAACATGATAACCACACCTTAGTGGTCATCCCATATGACATGGAAACACTTCCCACATAGGATCAAAATAAGAACAACACCCTTCCAACCACACACGCTACATAGTGTAGCATGCTACCCATTTAGGCGAGAGCTTCAGCACCCTACATAGGGGTAGTACACCCTATATAAATGCTGAAGTACAATGTAATACAATACAGAACGACATTTTACCTAAATCTGTCCCTTTATAATGAGTGGGATGGTCAACTATATGTTGTTAAATCTCGGATCACATAAGATTGGCCAACAGTTTTGGGATGGGAGGTGGATAGACGGTGCTTAATTTGTGTTGGTGGTAACAAGTGGTGTTCACTAGCACCAGGACTCATTTTGGGGACAGATACTTATTTTTGATCATTAAGGAAGTTAAGAAAATGAAGGAGATGAAGAAGGAAGAGAGATAGGAAAATAATGACAAAGGTTAAAACAGGGTTGGAAAAGGACCTGCATTAATGAGATAAAAAGTGTGTTGGTGGAAGAAATTGCCATGGAATAGAAACTTATTTGGTTGTCAGACAGGTTACCCCCTGTCCAAGAAGGGACCCTCACTTTAGTCAGGGTAATGGAGATACACACTTAGATAACCCCTGCTCACCCCTTGGTAGATAGGCACAAGCAGGCAGGCCTAGCTCAGAAGCAATGTGTAAAGTATTTGTACCAACACACACAGTAATACAGTGAAAAACACTACAAAATGGACACTACACCAGTTTAGAAAAATAAGTCATATTTATCTAAATCAAACAAGACCAAAACGTCAAAAATCCATCATACACAAGTCAAAATATGAATTTTCAAAAGAATAAGAGTTTTACTTCATAGAAACGATGGAAACATTGATTTTACACAAAGTACCTGGTTTGCTTAAAAAATGAAGTCGCACAGGCGAGTGTGCATCGGAAAAGTCAGCGATGTATCGATTCCTTACTCACAAGTGAGGCCATGCGTTGTTTTTTCTCTGGCCGGGTAGGCAATGCATCGCTTTACTCCCTCACAAGAGAGCGAAGCATAAATTTCTGGATGGGGCCCTTTGGGTCCGCACAGGTTCACGATGACTTTGACGCCCAGCAACGATGTGTGAGAAATCTGGTAACATGGTGTTAGAAAACTGCCCTGAGTGGAGTTTGCATCATTATCAGCTGCAGTAAGTGGGGGTTGCATAGTTTCTCCAGCCGCAATGCAGGTGGGGCATCGATTTCAGCCGCGAGGGGGGTGGCGTGTTGTTTATCAGCCGCGTTGCAGATGGTGCGTCAAAAATGTCCCCACACGGTGTTCTGTGCATGGATTTCAGTCCTTGTTCTGTCATCTTCACCTTTCAAGCGCACAGGGAATAGATAGGGCTCAATTTGATAAGGCAGAAGTCTGAGCAGAGAGTCCAGGTGCTGGCAAAGGAAGTCTTTAATGGCCCTGACACTTCAAAACAGGAGGCAAGCTCAGTTAAAGCCCTTGGAGATTATTCTTCATGCAGGAATGCACAACAAAGTCCAGTCTCCGTCCCCTTTCACAGGCAGAGGGAGCAACTGCAGGATAGCCCAACAAAGTACAATCACAGGCAGGGGCAGCACTTCTCCTCAGCTCTTCAGCTCTTCTCCTTGGCAGAGGTTCCTCTTGAATCCAGAAGTGATCTAAAGTCGGGGGTTTTGGGTTAATTACTTACACCCCTCTCTGCCTTTGAAGTAGGCAAACTTCAAAGGAAAGTTTCTGTTGTTCACAAGATCCTGCCTTGCCCAGGCCAGGCCCCAGACACACACCAGGGGGTTGGAGACTGCATTGAGAGAGAGCAGGCACAACCCATTCAGGTGTAAGTGACCACTCCCCTCTCCACTGTAGCTCAGATGGCTCATCAGGATAAGCAAGCTACACCCCAGCTCCCTTTGTGTCACTGTCTAGAGGAGATTCACAAACAGCCCACCTGTCAGTCTGACCCAGACAGGGAATCCACAAACAGGCAGAGTCACAGAATGGTTAAAGCAAGCAAATGCCTACTTTCTAATCGTGGCATTTTCAAACTAACAATCTAAATATCAACTTCGCTAAAATATGTATTTTTAAATTGTGAGTTCAGAGACACCAAACTCCACATTACTGTTTGCTCTCAAGGGGAATCTGTACTTTAGGAATATTTGAAGGCAGACCCCACGTTAACCTATGAAAGAGATAGGCTTTGCACAGTGAAAACCAAATGTGGCAGTATTTCACTGTTTGGACATGTAAAACACATCAGTACATGTTCCACCTTTAACATACAAGGCACCCTGCCCAGGGGGCTACCCGGGGCCTTCCTTAGGGGTGCCTTACATGTATAAAAAGGGAAGGTTTAGGCCTGGCAAGTGGGTACACTTGCCCGGTCGAATTGGCAGTTTAAAACTGCACACACAGACAGTGTAGTGGCAGGTCTGAGCCATGTTTACAGGGCTACTAATGTTGGTGGCACAACCAGTGCTGAAGGCCCACTAGTAGCTTTTGATTTACAGGCCCTGGGCACCTCTAGCGCACATTTTGTGGGACTTACCAGAAAATAAAATATGCCAATCAAGGAAAAGCCAATTACACATACACTTTACACAGGAGCACTTGCACTTTAGCACTTGTCAGCAGTGGTAGAGTGCCCAGAGTACCAAAAACAGCAAAAACAGAGTCCAGCACACAGTCAAATCCTGGGAAGTAGAGGCAAAAAAGACAGGGGAGAACACACCAAGGATGCCAGGTCAAACAGAACCTAAGAAAATCATTAGACACCAACAGTTATTATTTATTTTTTTACAAATTAAGAACTGCATGTTCCTCATGGGAGGGTGTTTGAAGCCAGGGGTGTGGGTGAGAACGGAGAAGCCTCTTTGGAGAGCCTTTGCTTCAGTTTCTTTTGAAGATTGTCAAGTAAAACAAAAAAGCTGGATGTTCAGCACCTGAATTATTCACCCCTCCAGAATTGTTATGTTTGTGGTATCTTCAGAGATCAGTTGTTTTTCACCCGCTTTCTGAGTGAAACTGTGGAGCAAAATGAGGAATCAGACACAAAAATATAGATTCCCTTGGTAGTTCCTCATTTCTTAGGAGACCCTCAAAGCCCCACTTGTAAACTCAATTAAATCCACTACCTTAACAAAATCTCTGTAATCAAGAGTTCCAGAGAACCCGAGCTGCAGGCCAACAACACATAATCCCTTAGATGCAGGCAGACAAGGAAATCATATGTTAATGATCTCACCTCCATTGCCTGGCAAAGGTAACTTATACACAGCTACCTGCAATGAGTTACTGTAGTCGGCAACCCAGAAGTGTGCAGAAGTGTGTATATTTCACAACGGTCGTTGGTGGATTTTAATACATACATATTAACAATGCTGCCATGGCTGTAAGTGTGTTTTGTCGGGGGTCCTTAAAGCCACACCTGCTAGGGGTATAAAACTAGGGAGTGCCTGCCACTTGAAGTTGCCACTGAATCCCTAATTCACCGACCTTCACAACATCCAAAGGCAGTGGCATAACAAAGCTTGAGGGGGGCCTCCTTCAAAGTACAAGGAGAAGCACCCCCTCAAACTCACTCAGGAGCTCTCAGGCTGAGGGAGCCCATGGACCTCTGCCCCCACCCCGCCACCCCCACAGCACCGCAGGGGCCGCAGCAGCCATTGTTACAACACTGTTCAAGGGCCAATGCTGATGTGCTGAACCAAGCCAGTGTGTATGTGCACATCAGGCACCGACAAAGAAAATGAACCGGTCAACATATATATTTCTGGGCAAAACATTGGTTAGTGCTTGTTGACAGTTAGTAAATGAAGGCACTTTTGTAGTTGAAATATTTATGCATTCTATTATGTTCGTGGCCGTTATTTCTCATGTTTTGTGTATAGCCCGCTGCTCTGATCTCAGAACTAATAGGTACATCTGGCATTGGATGGCTATTAGTGAGATCCCCTGTGGCTGGACACTTTCCTTCCTTTACATTGGCACCATTTTAGTGTTTGCAGCATCAGACTGAAAAGGTGCCATTTGTTCCTGATTGCAACGGAAATATAGTTAGAACCCTTTCCTAGTATCTGCACAATATTACTTTTTGTGAAAATCAGCACAGCCGTTACTTTCAGAATTTTCACCGCTCTTCACAGTAGATTAGCACTTATGTTTTGATCTACAAATTCTGATGAAATTGTGAGGATTTGATAGAGGAACTAACATAAATATTGCAGGTTGTTTATCAATTACTGAGGCACCTTAAGGGCGGGCCAGATTCCCTAGAGATGTTAATGCCAAACCAGCATGTACAAGGACATAACCCAAGATGTGAGACATTTGCGGAATTTTCTCTCATACAATTGCATTGAATTTTGGAAACATTTCTCAAATTTATGCATCATTACATGAAATGCAAATCTGCATTTACCTTTGGTGAATGCGTCCTAGCGCCGATTTTCGCACAAAAAACAGTGCAAACAGCTGCTCACTTTGTGGTTATTGTTTTGTTCGTGCACTACCACGCTATTGTTTTGCCATGAACAGACGTATAATTGCATGATTTGAGGTAACGGCATGCTTTCGGAAGTTTCATGTAACAATCGTATTAGTAAATTCATCAAAATTAAATTAAATTTACCAGTGCAATTTAAGTTTCACCCACACCCAGGCAAAACCCAATATGGTGCTGTACTACATTCGGTTGAAATACAGCTTATACTGCACCACAAAGTCCGAGAGGCACTGTTGCACAGTATCAGCATTAGTTGACACAATTAGTTGCTAAAGGAATTAAGAAGCACTCTTGCAGATTGGAGCTTAGCATAGACTTGCATCATGGAGGAAGGAGATGCAAATTGATGTATATTAAATCATGGCACCAGGTCCCAGCTAACTGATGCCCGACTCGCTGACAAGACTGTTAGTGCACCAGTTTGAGGCACAACCCTGTAAGGAGTCACATAACCATGCCAGTAACTATGGGAATAAGCTTCTGATCTTATTTTCCCTCATCAATCTTTCCATCTTTGTCCTGTGTCCACAAATTCAGTTATCAATGTATAACCTACAACTATTTAGCTCTCCTGACTGGTGCTCTCTTGAGATTTTCATAATTAAGAGACCTAAAGTGAGCCCAATGATTGCACATTTCTGTAATGTGAATATGTAAATCGTAGTGCCTAATGTGAGATAAACTCAATCCTCTCTTAGTTTGCAGCCATCTGGTTTGCTAAAGACATCCTGGGGACTTTCAGAAAGCTGATCTAGGAATCCCTGTTCATTCCTATTGGCTTTGTGGTTTGCATCTCACCTTTTTGGCTTTCTATTTGCTGGCTTTATTTGCTTAAGCAGTCCAGTGCAAGTTTATCCCTCCTGTTTCCTAAACCTTGTTTACTGCATTCTTCAACGAACTTGCTTTCTGTAAGTAAGCCTTTAAATCTTGCTCTTATCTTGTCACAGCTGCAGTGTATTCAAAAAGAGAAGTCAAATGCCAGCCTTCGTCTTTCAGGGAGCTTGGTTTTTAATTTCTTTCTCTGACTTCAAAGTGAGAAAATGTATGTGATAATCTTGCAGAGTATTCATGTAAGAGGAGAGGGTTTAGTAAGTTTTTTAAAATCACACAACAACAAAAAAATTATCTGTGATGATGTTCCATAATATATCATAATTAGTACAAATAAAACAATTTTTTTGTAATTCTGAAGTGTGATGGAAAAAATATTTGAATAAGATCAAAACACATCAATACAATAGGTGATGACTGCACACATTATCATTTGTGTGTATAAAACTGTATTTCGGTGCAAGTGTAATAGTCATTTCAATTAAAAATGTGTTGTCTGTAACAGCAGTTTGCAACCACACCATGCACACTCCACACTATGCCTCTCCACTCTACTCTTTGCCCTTCCACTCTATGCCTCACCACTCCATTCTATGAGACTCCACTCTGCCACATGCCACTCCACTCCCCTAAACTCTAAGACATGCTATGACATACTAGACAACTCCACTCCACTCTAATCTATGCCACTCACTTCACAACACAACACACCACTCCACTCTGTACTCCTCCACTCTATGCCCCTCCACTCCACACCACCAAACCCACTCTACTGTACAAGAGTCTACCCCACAGCACTGCACTTTGCTACCATTTATCCCAATCTCCTCCACTCCAATTTACCCTGCTCCCTCTCATTCTACACCAATCCATTCCAATCTACCCCAATTTACTCACCTCACCCCATTCCAATCTACCACTTCAATCTACCCCACTCTAACCAAATCTACCCCACTCTAACCAAATCTACCCCACTCCACTTCAATTTACTCCAATTCACTCCACTACAATCCAATCTACTCCACTCCACTACAATCTACCACACTCCAATCTAAGTTGCTCCACTCTACTGCACTCCAATTTACCTCAGTCTAATTTACCCCACTCCATTCTAATTTACCCCATCCACTACAAACTTCACTGCAATCTATCTAACTCCTCTCCCCTCCAATCTGCCCTACTTTACTACAATCTACCCTACTCTACCCCAGTTTACACCAATTCACCACAATCTACCCCACTCCAATATAGTACAATCTACCCTTCTAATTTACCACAACTTAGCCCACTCCATTCAATTTGCCACACTCCAGCCCACCCAATTCATCCCACTCCAATCTAATCTACTCCACTCCCCTCTACCAATATCTAAACTTCACTCCAATCTACCACTTGCCACGAAAAATCTACCCCACTTCAGTCAATCTAACCCACTCCACCCCAATTGACCACACGCCATCCTATTCCGATCAATCCCAACCCACTCCACCACAAACTACCCTACTCCAATCTACCCCATGCAATCTGTCCCACTCCAATCTAACTCAATCTACTCCCCTAAAACATAACCTACCCTTACCCAATTTACCCCACTCAAACCAACCGTACCCTATCTCAATCTACCCTAAACCAATTTATCCAAGTCCAGTCCACTCTACCCCACTCAAATCCAAAGTACCCCAGTCCAACTGCCTTTCTTCAATCTACCCCACCCCAATCTACCCACTCCATCCTAATCTACCCTACACTAATATAATCTACCCCACTCACCCAATCTAACCCACTCCACTCTATCTCAGTATACCCCACTCCAAAGTAACCCAACCTACCCCTACTCCATTCCTTTCTACCATACTATAATCCACCCCATCTACTCCACTCCAGTCTACCCCACTTCCCTCCAATCTACCTGACTTCAATCCAGTCTTCCCCATTCCACTCCAATCTTCCCCTATCCATCTCACCCCACTGTTCCCAAATCTACTCCAATCTACTATATTCAATCTACCTCACTCCAAACAACCCCTCTAATCTACTCAATCCCACTCCAACCTACCCCACTCCACCCCAAACCAATCTACCCCGACCCACCCGCTCCATTCTACCCCACTCTACTCTACCACAATCTTCCCCATTCCACTGTACCCCAATTTACCACACTCCAGTTCCCCCCCCCCCCACGCAATACAACTTTTAGCCATGCTGAACAACAGCCACCCTGGTGTACATATTGGCTTAGACACATTGCTAAAGCCAATAGCTCTTGCATAGGTGATACCTATTGGCTTTGTCAATGCTTGTTTTGTGTGTGTGTGTGTGTGTGTGTGTGCGCCTGTGTGTAGGAGGGGTGTGAGTGCATGTCTGAGAGAGAGAGATATGGAGTTGTGAACAGTAAATCCATATTTACCGAAATGTACTTACCTTCACAATATCGTAGTGAATTTTCTGGCTTCACTATTTATGTATCCAAATATTTTAATACTCTATATCTTGATATACAACTTTTTAGAACAACAGAGAACACTATGATGGTTGACTGGGGATTTCGAATAACATGGAAAGCCCTATGCCTTTCTTAAAAGATTGCAGTTTTTTCAGCTCCATTGTACTGAGATTTTTTTGCAATATTTTGGCTCATAGCCAAAAGGTATAGCCTTCCATGAAGACAGAGTGATGCAGAACGTAAACAAAAAAAGGGTTGTGGGTCTTCCACTTGTAAAGCGATCTAATGTGACTGTTTCAGGCCAAGTGATACAGGGCCAGTCGCTCTACACATGATTTTGTAGATTTTGAACAATAATTATGGCCCTTTTAAAATAAAGTATCCTAGGTCAATTCAAATGTACTCTTCTTTTGCATGTTAGTTGTCACTGGATCATGAGTGCTGGACTGATAGTCTGTCTTTAATGTCTATTATCTTTATTTGGTATCAGGAAATTGTTCTTATAAAACTTCTTATAAAACCGAAATTTTCTCGACTGATTTGGAGGTGTTTGACACCCATGAAAGCCTCTTAGGTCTTTTACTATAAGTACTCACGATGGGTAAATGGTTGCCCGCCTCTTCAAGGTCAAGGTGTACTGTGGACATGGCTGAATTGCCGACAAAAACCATGGTCTTAACAACGGCCATTCGATATTTCCAGTAACATCAGTCCGCCAGCATTTACTAAATTACTGAGAAATTAATTTATATAACGTGCAGTAATACAGACCTACAGATGACATCCGAGTTGATGGAGGAAATTGTGTCAGCTCTGTTTGCATTACAATAAGAAGCCTTTGCACCCAACTGGGATCAGCAGAGGTAAAAGACAGTCGAACGAATAAGGTTAATTACATCCCATTTTTCACCTTTTCATATTTCTTTCCCAACACGATTTCTTTCCCCCTGCCCAGGGGCGTCCAATTAATCTTGTGCGCCTTCTTACCTCTCAGGAGAGAGCTGCTACCATTCGAAGTGTCTCCACATCCAGGTGTGAAAATGTCCCAAGCCTTGAAGACGTCTAGAAAGAAGTTGAAAGACACATAACTTTAAGCTAGTGCCATGCGTTAAGCATTCTGACAGCTTTATTTGGTTTCTGTCGGAGGCACCACAGGCCTCACAATTGACGTGCTACCCCTGTTAATGGAAAGCCGGACTGCAACCTCGATTAGCTCGCTATATGACTGCAGTTAGAATGGGATTTGTGTGTACATTTCGGCAATTTGTATCTTTTATGTGGCAGAAATCTCCCTCTGAGATAAAGAGTCTTTGGTTGAACTGTCTTATTGTAATTAAACGTCATTAGAGGCGAAGCATTTGGCGAAGAAGGCAGTGTGGGCTAATTGTCTTTTGACCTTCCTTGTTCTAAGACATAATAGGGGGTTTGATGTACTGTTCCGCTGCAGTGAAATTGAGAATGGGGGTCCAGGATTCTGAGAGGAGTCCTTTGGTCAACAGGATTTTTCCTCAGCTCTGCTCCTGTGACCTTGAACTACGACCCTGTTGGTCACTGGCACCTCTTAATATTGCTTTAAGGGCCTTCCCCTGCTGGAGCTTGTTGGTAGAATGGCAAGTCAGCTGACTATTTGAAGAAGACATCTCATGTGGAGCTTGGATTGCAGGTCATTTAAACCAGGGGATAGGGTGCCTACCTGCAGTTTCGTTAGTTGACCAAATTGTGCGATCCTTGCCAAATAAAAGTATTTCACAGTGCTTCATTTTCCTTATCTGTCTAAGTTTGAGGGTCTTAGAAGCAGCAAAACCACCAGTATCAAATGTTACCATAGAAACGGACCTGAACATCACCTTTTCACTTCAGTTGCCGATGAATGATTATCACCGACACCCGTTTTTGTGTTTTGCTGATGGTCTTGATCGGGCACATTTAAAATCGTAGTGGCTGTTGAAAGGGTGATTTTCATATTTTATCTCTTCAAAGCGCTGGCCCCAGTAAGCTGGAATACACACTCTGAAACATCATCATGGTGTTACTCGGCTGATTCTTACCTCCAGTATCTGTATGGCTCCCATCAGAAAGGAAAGCATGGGTACGCTCATAAAGTAGCGCTAGTGGGTTCAAGCTTTGCATTGACTTGCATTGAAAAAAACTACAAATTCTGCCTCCTATGATAGTACCTCGGGGAAGACACTGCCATTACCACAAACACAGAACGTGGAAGCCGTGGCAATAAAAAGGAAAGCAATTTCTTTAGTCTAGTAATTACAAGGTTGATATATGTTTGTGGACGTATAGTGAAATAAAGATCTATTTCTGAAAAGGCAGCATTGTTAAAGAAGATATCTTGCCTGTACAAAATTGTTAACTGTTTTAATAAAATAACGCCCAACTTTCACACTGTAACTATTACTGTGACAAAAAGTATTTTGTCATACACACTCTGAAGGTCTTTGTGCTTTCCCTGAGTCTGATTCATTTTGAAATATTTGTACATTTCATTTACAAATATTTAAATTTTGATGTGTTATAGAAAAAATGCAATTGTACAATCTTCCCTTTCACACGTCTTGTATCTCAGCAAATTGTCACCTGGTTTACCTTACAAACTCCTCTCACTTTGCAGTCAGAGAAAGAAAACACCAATATCTCGTATTAAAAGAATTAGCAGTAATTTTTAAGAGGACATAGCCTTTTATTTGACCCCTGCCTTTGAACCCAGAGCAAATGTGACAAGAAAAAATCAAACGGTAAGGTTATCATCATTTCGCAATCAGCTTCTGAACTACAGCATGGTAATTTTGAGGATACACACTCCACACCACTAGGTCTAGTTCTATGGTACTAAGAAGGTATGCAATGCCATGTCATTATGATAGTTATTGCCCAAGGAGTATTATTGGTGTTTAATACCCTAATACCTTTGTTCCAATTTTACAGACTAAGACAGTCTCAATATTCCTAATGACATGTAGAATTATTTTAGTTCTTGTTAAGGGGTTTGAGTGGTATTTAACTACTAGGTGAGGATCTTCATGATTCTGACCTGAATAGTCCTGTAGAAACATTGTAGAAACATTGTGAATGAAAGAGAACTATAGGAACTATTACATTGTGTTGGGTTCAAATTGGTACAATTTTTAATGGACATCTTAGTGTCATAATTGCAGAGGGTACTGCCAGACTGAATGAACTTAGCCACCTGTATCTGCAATAGAATGTTCTGTTGCTACAGTATGTTTTCACTCAAGCTGCAGTATATGCAGACTTTTGATACTCAGTCACACTCACGACCTGCTGCTCAGTTATTCAAACACACACTCTACGATCATCACAAATTCAATTTTGTTATTGACTTCTGAAGAAGAAAGGCATCTATGGTGCTATGAAAGCGTATACTTTTTCTCATATCATATTCTCATTTAGGGTCGATGCATTATTCCGAGAACTGTGAATGTATTATTTCCACATTTATGGGTAAGGATGGGGAATGCATTGCTATTTGTTTCTGCATCTTCTTGGCAGGGTCTGCTCCTTTGCAATGGTGAAGGAGCGTTGCCCCCATCGCTAAGTGCAAGCAACTAAAAAATAAAACAATAGTACACTATTCTGGCTTCTGGCTCAGTAGAACGTATAAAGGAAGGGGCAGGATGGGCCATGGGAGGGGGAGGAGTGGGATGAGTGCACTAAGTGAGCATGTCAGGTTGGCCGGCTGTCTTAGGCTGGCCAAACTGACATGCGCACTTAGGTTTCTCCCACCCGGCTGTGTTACACAACTGTGTTGGAGAAACCGCACAGTCTCCCATGCAGTGTTTGAGCGGCAGACCAAGCCACTCAGACCAATCCTGATGCTGCTCTCATGCTGGGTTTAGCATGAGAGAATGGCCAGTATTGCATGTGGAGCTTGTGCTGATGTACCAGGGACTGCTAGGACATCAACATCCTCGGAAAAGGAGCACAGGCAAGCAGGGGTGCCAGGAACAGGTACGTTTATTTAATTAATTTATTTAGTATTTGTTTTTTCCCCTGTGTACTCCTGCCCCCCACATTGAGATTTATGGTGTCCGCTACTGCTTCTTGGTCAACAGGTAAGCCAGTTGACTGGCAGAAGTGATGTGTGTCGAAATTCTTGTGGCAAGCACATTAGAACCCATGATAGGCAACTACATGGAGTTTTTGCATTTTGTTGGGGGTGTGCTAGGAGTTCTGCCTAATGTCTATCTGAAATTACAGACTTCAAAACTATAGTCTTCAGTTAAATAGAGTACCCGTATTTCTTATAATATCTGCTAAAAATACTATTGTATTACATTATCTGCCAAGCTACTTCTGACATTTCATAAGGCTGGTTAGAGTTTTTATTGAAACTAAAGTCCTATAGTAGTTCAAGGCAGCTCTTGGACATGGATTTGGTTACAAGGCAATTGTTGGAAATAGCCCCCTCTATAGGGTCACGCCCAAACTTTTTGCCGTCCTCCTCCTACTTTTTGTTTGTTTAGTTTTTGTTGGCCTTAGGACAGTGTGCACTTACCACTGCTAACCAGTGATAAAGTGTTTGTGCTCTCTCCTTAAAACATGATAACATTGGCTTATATTCAATTGACATATTTAATTTACTTGTAAGACCCTAGTAAATTGTACTACATGTGCCCAGAACATGTCAATTAAATGATACTGGTAGACCTGCAGGATTGATTGTGTCTCTCACTTAAATAGCCCTTTAAATATGTCTCAGGCCTGCAATTGCAGAGCCTATGTGCAGTTGAAACTGCCTTGTCGACCTGGCAAACTAAACCTTTTGCCTAGCCCAAACCTTCCTTTTTAATACATATAAGTCACCCCTAAGGAGGCCGTAGACATTACAGAGGGCAGAGTGCACTCTATATAAAAATGAGGACGTGTGCTTTTAAGTTTTACGTGTCCTGAAAAACTCTTTAAATAGTTTTTCATTGCTGCAAGGCCTATTTCTCCCATAGGATAACATGGGAGCTGCCTTATTACATGTTATACGTGTAAATTTCAAATAGAAAGAGAGAACCCCTTTAAGTTAAGTGCCTTTGGAATCCTAATTTAAATTGTAACTGATGGTGATGTCAGATTTTAAATTGCAGTCTTCAAAATGTCACTTTTAGAAAGTTGTCATGTGCTTGTCTCTGCTGTTTGTTGTCTGCAGCCTGTCTCTGGTCACATGACTGGGTGTATTTGGAGTTTGTTTTTTGTGTATTCCTCATAGACAGCCACACACAATTGGAGGGTAGGTGTGACTTGATGTGTCATCCTAGGCAGGATGGGAGGGAGGAGCTGGATACAGCCTCACTTACACCTGAATAGGCTGTCTCATGAACAAAAGACACAAAATTGTCACTCCAACCATCGTGGAGCCAAGGCAGGGGAGGCAAGGAATTCCTTGTACTTCAAAGCCACTAGCTTCCAGGTATAGTGCACCATAGTATAAACACTGGACTTCAGACGCCCCCCCACTTCAGTATACTTCTGAACCTGTTGATACTGTGCCAAGAAGAAAGACTGCTGTGCTGCTGAAATGAGTGCTGCTCTGCTAGACTGCTACTCAGAAGGAGCTACTGCCTTGCTGTTCTGATCTGCTGCCTGTTGCCCTCTTGTCTTCAAAGTGTTCCTCACCCCCAAGAGGCACCTCTCAGGTCCTGAGCTCTTGGTGTGGCTCTTGAGCGCTTTAAATCAAACTTTTGGGCTCCTCGCGATCCCGAACGGGCCTGCATAAACTTGAACCAGGGCGCACAGAGGGAAAATCAGTGGAAGATACCGCAAGACCATCTCTTCGCACAGCAAGAATTGTCCATCAACTTAGACTTCCAATGTTAGGCTCCAGCCTGCTCGTCCGTGACAATCGGCCTGCACCTCGTGCCATGCTTACCATTTGCAGCAATGCTCTTCCTGCTCCCGGTGAACTTCTTACTCGCTTACGGAACTCTTGGCACAAAACTTAAGCAGGTAAAGCTTCAGTGGGTCTAATCTGAGACTATATCCGACTCGCACTCCATTGCAGTCTGTTTGAAATTTGGGATTTGACTCAGTCCAGCATGACCAGATAGCCACAGTTGGCGCTTTATGCTTTTAGATGCTATATTGCACTTTACTTTTTAAAAAAACTCATAGCTCCAGATCTATGAATTGGATTTCTGTCATTTTGGTCTTGTTTTATTTATTAAAGATTGCTCTATTTTTCTAACCTGGTGTGGGATGTTTTGTGATGTGTTTTCACAGTTTTACTGTTTGGATGGTTGCACAAATGCTTTACACATTGCCTCCAAATTAAGCATGACTGCTATGTGGCAAGCTAACTGGGTGTTACTGCTTGGGCTCACACCCCAGTTAACCAGTAACCCAATTTCTAGCACTAATATCTTTAGGTCGTTATTGTACAGTCAATATTTTTGCAGAGAACTTTTTTAAACTACTTGATGGCAAGTCATACATTTAGGGTTGAAACAAACCACATTTAAAGTTACTTGTAACATTCTATTTAAACTTCTGTTTCAAGGGAAGGGTAAAGCATGGGCAGTGTTAACAGAATTCTTTTGAATCAACCTATGTTGATTTTAACATCTCCCCCACCACCTTTTCAGCTTGTCTACAAAAAAATAAAGAAAGATCAAATTGTCGGTCTGAAAACAACTAAGTGTTGTCCCCAACGTGCGTGTAAAGCAAATAAGCACACACTCAAGGATGGGGAGGTGGCAGTGCTTAATTTGTGCTTGTTGTTTCCGGTGCTGAGCACCGGCACTTATTTTTGAGGGCCGGCGCTTAGTCTTCTGCCTCAAGCATTTGCTGCGAGCAAAAGACATGTTTGGGAAAGACGAAGGAAGAGAAAAACGAAAAAGCGTCATGATGATAGAAAGCAGAAACCTGCAGGTGTGAGCTTAAGGGGCAGGGAGTGGCTTTAAATGGATTGATGAGGTCAGAGATGGCATCGAGATTACGCTGCCTCAGTATTCTGTGTTCAGATTTGAGCACCGGCACCTTTTTATTTACAAATTAAGCGCTGCGTGGTGGTAAAGAGAGACTGTACCCAGGGCCACTGGAAATATGCCTGCCACTGCTCTGCAATATACCCGTAATAACTGTTGACCCATTTGATCTAGAAATACAGTATTTTGTTGTTACAATCTGCAAATAATACAGAACTTGTTGGATTATGTGGTATGTGGCAAGCCCATAAATTTGTGAACAATGCCGTGGCCGCAGAATGGCATAATTGCAGTGGCCAGTAAAGGCTAATTTAAATCCTAGGACTTCCAGCTTCCTAATGAGGCCGTTAATATGACATATTCACACTGCCTTGAAATGTACCCTGCATCCATTTGCCAGATAACTGTTCCCCAATTGAACAACACAACATACTTTCTAAGTACACATTTTAGTGCATCACACAAGGACATAAAGCAGTCCCAAAATATTGACTTTCACAACAAAGTACAGCTGCGAAAAATGTAAACACTTAAAATAAGAAGGGGGTAAACAGATTCATTTTGGTTTAAAATGGTATTTCTGAGAAGAAAACAAAGTCACGCTCACCGTGCATTCATTTTACCCTCCACGTTTCAATGTCTTAGACTGGGCATACACACAATAAATGGTATTCTGATTAAGCATCTGCCGTTTAACTGAATGTCTCCAAAGGAGACATGACCCGTAACGTCCCTTATTTGTACACAGTCTGTTCAGCATTGCTCCAATGCGTGCAAAGTATCATGCTGAAGTGTGACAATAGAAGATCCCGGGCCTTCCATTAAGAACCCTGCCCACTGCATCAGTAACACTTGGGTGCACCGCACGGGGTCAATCACATGAGCTCGTCGGTAATGACCTGGCTGCAGCAGGCACCCTCAGAACAATTACGCTAAATGATCGCTTGAGGGGTACATGTTACTGTTCAGTAAAGAATCAATGTTGAACATTATCTGTGCTGCTAATATACTGCAAAAATGTACATTTTGTATCGATATATAGATGAACAGAAAGGCTGCCAAATATAGCCATATCAAAATAACTCCAAATAAATGTCTGCAACATTTAACCTAAATTATACCAAAAACATGGTATAATATTGTTTGTATTTTGAAGGAGCATACCTTTATGATTAAATTGGTGATGTCACCGAATCAGTGAATCTCCCCCCCCTCCGGAATGATGTGAGGCTTTAAGAACACCAAGCAGTATTCTCCTTTATCACAGGTGTCCTGCCTCCACCACTGATTACATGTATACAGCTGTATACGTTTATAAAATTTGGTAATGTTTATACAAACCTGTGACAGACTGTGTGGCAATGTGCTTTTCAACAATGCTCAGTGACAATAATCAGCTTTTATGCTGAAGCGTGTTTCCTGATGCACATATAAAAACTGACACATACAAGCACACACACAGGCTCTGACATATGGAAACACTCATTTGTGCCCATTGACATACATGGGAGCTGTTAGAAATGGGGTCTTTGGTTGGCAGTCAGGTTACCCCCTGTCCAAGCAAGGACCATCACTCTAGTCAGGGTAAAAGAGAATCACCCTCAGCTAACCCCTGCTCGGCCCTTTGGTAGCTTGGCATGAGCAGTAGGCTTAACTTCAGAGTGCTAGGTGTAAAGTATCTGAACCAACACACACAGTACCTTAATGCAAACACTACAAAATGACACAGGTTTAGAAAAAACAGAAAATATTTATCTAAACAAAACAAGACCAAAACAAGACCAAAACGACAAAAATCCACAATACACAAGTGAAGTTATAAGTTAAAAAGCAAAAAGAGTCTTCATGAAGTTTTAAACACACACTAACGCTGTTAGCGTGAAAATGTACCTTGGATGCATCAAAAATAACCCAGCTCGGGTGAGTGTGCATAAAAAAGGGCTTGCAATGTGTCGATTTCACTCAAGAGTGAGACCATGCATCATTACTCCTTTGGTCGGATCGGCCTGCGTAGTTTCTTCTCTCCGAAGGAGAGCAATGCGTCGATCTGGTCAGCACTCTCGGGTCCGGGCAGGCCTTGCGCCGTTTTTAAACACCCAGCAGTGTTTGCGTCAGAAATCCAGCCGTACGATGATCCGAAAACAATGCAGCGTGGGTTGCAATCTCACCAGCCTCCTTCAGCGATGCTGTGCATCATTTCTCCAGCCCCAGTCGTCGATCTTTGGGTTGCGTTGCAGGCGAGTGTTGCTTTTTCAGCCGCAGATCGGAGTTGTGTCGATCTTTTCCCCGCACAGTGTTCTTTTCGTGGATTTCTTACTCTTGGGCTGCCAGCTTCTCCTTTTAGGGTCCCAGGAACTGGATGGACACCATTTGGCAGAGTCAGAGTCTCTCTAGACTCCAGGTGCTGGCAGAGAGAAGTCTTTGCTGTCCCTGGGACTTCAAACAACAGGAGGCAAGCTCTAAATCAAGCCCTTGGAGATCTTCACAAGATGGAAGGCACACAGTCCAGGTTTTGCCCTCTTACTCTGGCAGAAGCAGCAACTGCAGGATAGCTCCACAAAGCAAAGTCACAGGCAGAGCAGCTCGTCTTCCTCAGCTCTTCAGCTTTTCTCCATTCAGAGGTTCCTCTTGGTTTCCAGAACTGTTCTAAAGTCTGTGGTTTTGGGTGCCCTTCTTATACCCATTTTCACCTTTGAAGTAGGCCTACTTCAAAGCAAAGTCTCTCTTGATTTTGAAATCCTGCCTTGCCCAGGCCAGACCCCAGACACTCACCAGGGGGTTGGAGACTGCATTGTGTGAGGGCAGCTACAGCCCTTTCAGGTGTGAGTGACCACTTCTTCCCTCACTCCTAGCACAGATGGCTCATCAGGAAATGCAAACTACACCCCAGCTCCCTTTGTGTCACTGTCTAGTGTGAGGTGCAACCAGCCTAACTGTCAAACTGACCCAGACAGGGAATCCACAAACAGACAGAGTCACAGAAATGGTATAAGCAAGAAAATGCTCACTTTCTAAAAGTGGCATTTTCAAATACAGAATCTCAAAATCAAATTTACCAAAATATGTATTTTTAGATTGTGAGCTCAGAGACCCCAAACTCCACATGTCTATCCGTTCCAAAGGGAATCTACACTTTAATCATATTTAAAGGTAGCCCCCATGTTAACCTATGAGAGGGACAGGTCTTGCAACAGTGAAAACGGAATTTAGCAGTATTTCGTTGTCAGGACATATAAAACACATTACTATATGTCCTACCTTAACCATACACTGCACCCTGCCCTTGAGCTAACTAGGGCCTACCTTAGGAGTGTCCTATATGTAAGAAAAGGGAAGGTTTAGGCCTGGCAATTGGGTACTCTTGCCAAGTCGAATTTACAGTTAAAACTGCACACACAGACACTGCAGTGGCAGGTCTGAGACATGATTACAGAGCTACTAATGTGGTTAACACAACCAGTGCTGCAGGCCCACTAGTAGCATTTGATTTACAGGCAGTGGCACATCTAGTGCACCTTACTAGGGACTTACTAGTAAATCAAATATGCCAATCATGGATAAACCAATCAACAAAACAATTTACACAGAGAGCATAAGCACTTTACCACTGGTTAGCAGTGGTAAAGTGCTCAGAGTTCAAAAGCCAACAGCAACAGGTCAGAAAAAATACGAGGCAGGAGGAAAAAAGATTGGGGATTACCCTGCAAAAGAGCAAAAGTCCAAAAAGAACTAACACTGACATATATACACACACATGCACACAGAAAGGTACTCACATACACAAACTACATACAAAGACAAAGACACACAGACACGCACACACAGACACACACATCGCTCGAAAATACATGAAAACACTATAGGGACCCGTACTCATAATGCACCGATCCTCACAGAGATTGGCATTTGTCTAGTTCTGCCAGGGTCTGCACAAAACACGCACACACTTTCCTTTTTCAAACACTTTCCACTCAGGGCAGTGATAGAAAGTTTGCATTAAGAGTATTAGGTATTAATTGAGATATTAATTCAACCCGAAAATGCCTAGGTTGAGAAGGAGACCACTTTGAATAACTTGCTTTATTGTTTTCTCATACAGGCTCATATGAGCTGCGGCTGTTTTCAGATTTGGCTGTCACAAAATAAAAGCCGTGAGGTGGGTAGAGGGGTGTGGGGCCACCACGCGTTGATCGTGTGGGGGAGCGCCCGGGCCGGTTTAATAATAATACATTTCAAAACTCTTAGCTGGTGCTGCCAGCTGTCTCGCGCTCCTCTGTTGCCGTGTCCCAAAGACTACCTGTGCAATCCCCATGCTGCTCTTATACTATGACCACACATGAGAGCAGTGCAGGGATTGGCCTGAGCGGGCTGGTTTGCCTCTCGCTCAGGCACAGGGAGTCTGTGCTGTTTCTCCAACCCGACTGTCATTACAGCCAGGTTGGAGAAACCTAACCGCGCATGTCTGTTTGGCTAGCCTAGAATCGCCTGGCAAACAGACATGCGCAGTTAAGTGCACTCACTCCCCTCTACCCCCAACCTCCTCCCACCTCCCATGGTCCAGCCCACCCCTTCCTGCATAAGCTTGCTCAGCCAGCAGCTGAAAAATAAAACAATAGTTAAGTATTGTTTTAATTTTCTGCTGCTGGCTCTGGAGTGGGGCGATGCTCCTCTGCTTTTGCGGAGGAGCCACCGCTGGCTGTTCTTATTATTGATAGTCTAAGTGAAGTTATAAAGAAAGTAATGAATTCTCTGATAAACAGGAAGTTGAGAGTTTGGTGTATGCCAGAATATCGTGTACAAAAATATAATTATAATAAAATTATTGTAGCCAAGATATAGATCATCACGTTATTTGAAGGCAGTGCCACTAGATATATGTGGCAATGGAGCACCAAATTTGCAATAATGTTCAGTAAATTAGACATCAAGAAAAGGCAAATTATTCGACATAATGTGTTGTATTTGTGATAGGATTGCTTTATTATTTTGTCTTCCCTACATATGGTAACACTGTCTGGCAGAACATTTTACTTCATTAGATTCAGTTTAACATCCAGATACCATAATATGCAACTGAAAGATGACCAACCTACTTTTACAAAGGGCCTTTGATTGTGGAGGAACATGTCTCACCCATTTTACTTCTTTTGATCTGAATGATATAGAACCAACTTTGTTTGGTAAAATATGCAGATTATACAACAAATGACAGGTTAGTTGGTAAAAGTGGCAAAACCCCAATTATGTGATAAAAGTGGAAAACTCCATGGATACAGAATTGAACAGTCTTACTGCTCCTGCATATAGGTAATTAAAGATTTTCTATTCATACCTCCATACATTAATGTCTTAAAAAACAAAACAAAAATGCAACACTTGCAACACTCATTTCAGCTGCTGTTTGGAAAGTTTTGGGGTGATCGGTCAAGTGGGGCCAAGAAAAAGGGGAGGTCCCAAAATACTTTGCCCCCCATGCATTTTACCTTAGAGATTTTGAACATGAATATCGTCTGAACCACAGAACGCAATTACACCAAATCTGGCCGAAAGGTAGCTCTTGGTCCAGAAAGCATTGTTATTTGGTGTAAATCTGTTCAGTAGTTTTCAAGACATTAAAGAAAAATCAAATTTGTATATATAAGTATGCATAGGCTCCGCAAACCCTCCTGATCTCATGCTGAGATCTGATTGGCAGCCAATACTTCAACAAGGAAGTGTTGGCAGCCATCCTGGGACTCGGCTTCAGCTGAGTCCCAGAAAAAAAGACAAAAAAAGGAAAAGGGGCCAGGGTAGGTACATCTTGACCCCTTAGCTCTGGTGCTGGGGTCCCAGAGGGATACCCCCACCAGAGCAAAAAAAGCAGCTTTTTAAAAGAAAATTTGGCAGGAGTCTCAACGGATCCAGGAAAAATACAAAAAAAACAAGCACAGGCGCCCACACTTGTTTTGTAAACAACCCTTTGGTGGGCCGGATTCCAGGGGCATTGACATTTTGAATGTGGGGAGCGGTGCACCCCCGCCGTGAGGACTGCCACCTCCTCAGGGCCAAACAGGATTAAATGGTCCCCCTGCAGCCCCAGGGATCACCACCTCCCTTGGGCTAACACAGAATTGAATGCATGGGGATCATCTGGTGCTCGCGCAGCCCCAGGGACTGCCACCTACCTGGGGAAAAATAGCATTCAATGAGGGGTCTGCCCTTCCCCCCTCCCACAGCCTCAAGGACCATTACCACCCCAGGGCAGATGATAGAAGAAAATGCGGGGGAGGGGGCACCCAGTCGCTCTGCAGCACTGGGGACCACCGCCTCCCTGGAGCTAAATTTAAATATGACAGGGGATCCATTGCAAACCCCCTGCCCATGGGATCACCACCACTCTGGGGCTAATTGAAATGTGGAACCAATAATGGCTCCTGCTATGTCCTAGGGTGCCCACTCCTGTGACATAGATGTTTGGTTTGTCAAACAGCTCTCACTTGCTGGAAGCTGAGAGGTCCTCTGTTTCCCTGCCTGCAGAGATGCAGGCAGGGAAACAGAAGAAATCATTGCCCTCTCTGTGACAGCAATACTGGATCCTCAGGAGATGGGATTAGGCTCCCCCCGCAGTCCCCAACCACTTTGACTGAGTACCCTAGGGAGATGGGGTCCCCGGGGCTGGGATCAGTCTGGGGGTGGACCGTGCGGCCCGCCCCCCCAAAAAAAATCAATATTTAGATTGGGCCTTGGGGATGGGTCATTCGGGCCAAGATCGGCCTGTAGAGATGGGCTGCATGGCTCGCCTCTCCCCAATAAAATAAAATGTTTAGACTGGGACCCGTGGGGAAGGAGTCCCTGGGTTCGAGAATGGCCTGGGGAGGGGGGCGAAGTGGTGCCCCTTTCCCCCCAAAAAATATATTATTAACACCGAGGCCTGGGGAATGGGGTCTCCGGCGCCGAAACTGGCATGGTGAGGCGGGCCGCGCGGCACATTTGCAAATTCATGGCAAAAACTAAAAAAAAAAAAAACAAGTGTGGTCTTCACATTCTATACAAAGAAATCCCCCAGGTGGGCCAGGACCTGGCAGCATAAACATATATATAAAATAAAAGGAGTGGGTGCATGGGACCTCCCCTCCTAAGGCTCTCCTTTGCTGCAGGGACCACACTCCCTTGGGGCTTTAATAATAAAAAGGGAGGAGGCAACGAGGACAGCTATTTCCCAAAGATGGGCTCCTTGGGAGACAGCAGGAGACAGCCGAGGGGGTGGTGGTCCCCAGGGTCTTAAATGGCTCCAGGAGGAAGGCCACATGAATTTCCTCCTTTGTTGTGCATGGGCTAGTCCTGGAGAAGTGGTGGTCCAACAAGGCTATATATGGCCAGGGATGGGGGCTGCACGGCCTACCTTCCTCTTCTTACAATGTAAATGGCCCTGGGGAGGTGGTGGTTCCTCTGGTGTGGGTTGTCTGCATTTTGGTGGTCTCCAGGCCTTCCAACACCCCCAGGCGGGGGTCTGTGTTGTCCCCATCCATTATTTAAAAAAAAAAGCCCCGGATAGGTGGTGGTTCCTGGGGCTCATTTGAGCCTATTGGGGGGGTCCGCACGTTCCCCCTGCACAATAATTATTAAGCCCCAGGTAGGTGGTGGTCCCTGATGCTTTTAGGAGCACTAGGAGGTGGTCCCATGTGCCCCCATCCTTTTTTGTTATGTATTTGTATATTTTATGTATTTGAGTATGCCTCTGGGACCCGGCCCACGCAGGTGCTTTCTTAGGTGTTTAAAAAAAAAAATACCTGCAAATTTGTGAGTTTGCCACAAATATTTGGCTAAATTTAAAAAAAAATGCTTTTTTGCCTTGGCATGGTGCTGAGGGGACCCCAGCATCAAGGCTAGGGTGTTAGGGTATTTATACCTTGTCCCCGTTTCCGTACTTTTTATGTTGTTTGTTTGGGACTTAGCTGAGTCTGAGTTTCAAAATGGCTGCCAACACTTTGTGGTTGAAGTGTTGGCAGCCAATCAGATTTCTGCAAGATCAGGAGTATTACAAATCAGTCCAACCCTGAATATACAAATTTGGGTTTCCTTTAAATTTGTCCAAAAACTTTTGAACTGATTTACGCCAAATAACAACAAGGGTGCTTTATGGACCAAGAGCTACCGTTCTGTCAAATTTGGTGTAATGCCATCCAGTAGTTTGGAAACCCCCCCCCCCTTTTTCTCACCCCCTCCCTTTTTCTTGCCTCCCCCTGCTAGACGGATCACCCCAAAACTTCCCATGCACATCAGGGGCACCCTTTTTTTTGTAAAATTTCATGAAGATTCATCAAACTGCAGCACAGATATAGACAAGCCAAAAGCACTTTTTCCTATGGAAACTAGGGCCCTCATTAGGAGTCTGGCAGTCCTAGGACTGCCAGCTCTGGGGTGGGGGTTGGACCACCTCCAGTGCGGCTGTCCAGCCTCCACATTATGACCGTGGAGAATGAGCCACAGTCGGACCGCTGGCTCTGCCACTTTTTGCTGGCAGATGGCCTGGCTGTGCTGGTGGTCTAAATCCGCCAGGGCAACGCTGCAAGCAGCGCTGTCTTGGGGATTACGAGTCGCCTCTCTCCCGGCTTTTACATGGCGGTTGCACCGCCATGTAAAAGCTGGTGGAGAAGGGGGTTTAGGGGGTCCCAGGTACAATGCTAAGTCTAGCACAGACTACTCATATTATTCAGTGAGCGTCCTCCCTAACAGCGCTTTCTGGTAAGGGAATTTACACTCTAAACAATGGCTGTATCTACCTCCAACCCCACCCCTCCATTGGCTGCCACAGTGTGCGGGAAAAAGGCAGGGGGAGGACCTCTCATGCTGCTTGCTTTTAACAAAATAGTCTTGTATTCATTTGACCTTTTATTTAATTCCATTTGTAGATGTCTTCTTAATGAGTTGGGGTAATAAAATGTAACACAGAAGAAACATCATCTTTTGGAAGGTTCCGCTTGTTGCTGGATGAAGTGGAAATTAAGTAATTTCCTATCAGTGACAAAAAAAAAGAAATGTGTGTCACACTTTCAGGAGTCACCCACCCTCAGACAAAAAATCAATAGCTTCCAGTAACTTCATAAAAAAAACTCTTTAAATTCCTGACACTGATTCGTAACACATATCTATTGTCAGTGCATAATTCATAAAAAAATAAGTGCCACGGCTGGCAGTTTTTCTCAGAAGCCCACGATGGTGCTATTGAAGGTCGAGGTGCCAAGTACTAAGACTGCGTAGTTAATTCCACCCCATGCCTCTTTTATCCACCATCAGACACTCCCTACTTCTTTATTGCCCCTTTGCATTTCTTTTTCATCCCTCGATTCTCCCTTTGTCAAGGTTTTCTGTTTTCTGTTTTTCCCTTTCCTGTGATTATCTCTTGTTTGCTCTGGAAATGTGGAAAATTGTGCAACCGCATCTTTAAATTAAGCTCTCTATGGTGTCCAGGTCTGTAGATGTCGAGGTAAAAATAGTAAATATATGTGTATCTAGGTGTATATGGCTAGGTACCTATATATTTACACATCTCTCTCTCTTAATATTCTAAATATACTATTTGTGTGGGTGTAGAATTAAAAAAAAACTCAACAATGGGGTAGAAAATCACATTAACAGATGTGCACAAAATCACATTATTGGATTATTTTATTCAATTAAACATTGAGAACTACAAATGCATCTAGTATATTTGCTTTTGATGAATGGTTTGAAGGCTGTTATGTAACCACTGGAGCACAGCCATTTAGATATGCATTTATATTTTTACTGTCAACTGCTGTAACTGCAGCGCAAAAGGTTGCAAATATAGTAAGCAATAGCATATAACATGCATTTGTAAGGCCCTTAGGACATTATGGGGCAAAACATCTGGGACCAGATGTACGACCATTTCCTTTTGTGACTCGGAATTTGTGAATTTTTGCGACTTCGCAATGTACGAGTTGCAAAAGGGAATGTACTAATGTGTCACAGACACATTTATCAATTCCCTATGGGGTCGTAATTGACCTGCCTCATCAATATTCATGTGGCAGGTCACAATTTACAACCCATTGGGAATGGGCAAAAACACTGGGATGGTGGGTGGGGACAGCATACTACCATGTCTGTGTTGCTTTTAAATAAAGCAACCTTTTTAATGCAGCCCATTTTCATTATAGGAAAACTAGTTGCATTTAAAAATGAAAAATTAAACGTTTCAGTTTCATTTTTACGATTAGGCAGTGGTACATAAGACCACTACCTGCTCTTCGAAAACATTTTTTGCTACCATTCACAAAGGGGAAGGGGTCCTCTGGAGACCCCTTCCTGTTTGTGACTGGCTAACCACCAACTTGAAGTAGACCGTGAACTACAATTGTTTTGCGACCTTATTCCTGTCCCAAAGCAATCGCACATCCTTATGCGACTCCCTTTTAGGAAGAGACACCCTTGGCATGTTCTTTCCTTATAATGATTCACAAACCCTATTTTTTGAGTCAAGAATAGGTTACCGACTTGCAAAATAGGGTTTGTACGTGCCAGAAGCCTTTTTGGTGGGCCAAATCTCCATTTGTGACCGCTAAAATAGTCACACTTCTGGCCCCAGATGTTTATTGCTACCCATCTCAACTGTACATTTTTCTATCATCCTTGGAAGGCTGAATGAGCTTACTGGGATTTGCACCTGTCGACATGAGGTTAAATACAAATCCTCTGAGTGAATACATTTGTCCACTGAGCCACCAGACCTGGTATTTAGTCTTCAGTGCATACAGTAAATAGCATTTAGCAACTGATAACAGTTCAAACTGAGGACTGATAGATTATCATGTAAAATGCACCTGTAGAATGGGGTCATTTCAGAAGTAACCTTGTGGACATATGTGCAGGAGTAGCAGCCTAGCATAGAGTTTTATGCTCATCAAAAGGGTATGATGTGTCACTCAGATGGAAGGATGACATTTTTAGCATGAAGTGTACTCATGTACATCGTAAGGGGTGGGTGTTGTAGTCTCAGTTGGAGTCAAAAAGACATCATGTCATTTGGGTATTGCATTCTCTGCCTGAGTATCGGGGGACTTTGTGGGGATGGGATGTTTCCTCAGGCGCGCCATCCAAAGGGCTTAGATACACTTTTAATTTAAGGTGTGTGTACTCATCTGTTGAAGGGTTTACCGAGAGTGATATAACCTTTTTATTAGAGGAATGCATACTATTTAGTGATCTGGAATGAATATCAGGAGTCATTGACTCAGACGACAAGACAGATTTATCATTATTTCACACAGCCAGTGCAGCAAGCCACCTTGCTGCACAGCTCTGCATGAAAGTACAGGTATGCGCAATATTTAACATGATATGGCACACTCCTGTTCTTTCCTCATGCTGGTGCACAAAGTGCTGGCATGATGGCAGGATTGTTTTTGTGCAGCAAGGGGCACCACCCTGTACAAAAACATTCTTCAGAGGCATTTTCCTCTTTCTAAGTATGTTGAAGAATGCAGCATACTTAGAAAGAGGAACCAACGAGAAGAAATAAAGTTATTTATCCTCACAGCGCCTCCCCACGGAAGGTGTAGTATTTTGATGCATTCCCAGGTTCATCCCTGTTGGTAAATCTTTGAATGCTCCAAAACCCATGGCTGGATGAGTGGGAACATCCACGCTTCACACATGGAGCGACTTGTGCTGCCTTGCGTTACTCCAGATTTATCCAGCCATGCATGTTCATTCAAGGTGGCCTTGCCTGGCTTGATATGGCTTGATTAATCTGATGTGTGGCACAAGAGTGATGCAAAACCATGATAATTATGCACCTAGCTCTTTAGTACATCATACAGGTGGCACATTGTAGTTTTAGAGGAGGCCTCCTCTAAATCATGAAAGTTTAGTGTCACAGTCGTGGATAGAGTCTCATAGAGTTTGTGTGGTATATTATCATAAAGTCTTCTGTACATCATGACAGTAGACTGTTTTATCATCATATAGATTCTCATGTGCATCCTGAAGGCTGCATGGTACAGTCTCAGAGGGAGTGAAATCTGAGCATTACAACACTAGATTCACTTTCATGTACATCAGAGAACCGAGGTCTTCCGTGTCATATTGATTGCTATGATCATGAGTGTAGTGTGTTGTTGCCTCGGAGTGTGGCGGGGATTTGCAGGAGGTAGCTTCATACTATGATTTATTTAAATCAACAGAGGTGAGTGCTCTAACCTTAAACTGAGTCTCACATGCGTCATTCAGACTCGGTGTAGAAGGTTTATAGGAAATCTGAAAGCGGTGGAACCATCTTAGTAAAGGGCCCCAGTTACTGAAATAACATGCAGATTGGTCTAAGGACGTAGAAAGGTCATAAATTAAAAAATAAGTGTTCATAGAGTCTTTTATGAGCACTACATTGAGAAAATGGATTTAGGTCTTTGGAAATGTTTGAGTAAAGTGTTATAAAAATGTACAAAAAGCAGACACATCTGTACAATGGATGTTAAAGTAAGTATTGAAAGCAGCCATACTAGTCATCAAACTAGTCTTTACTCTCTCCTCATAGACAGCATAAAATAATTCTTATGGTTGGCCAGAGCACACAATCTGAAGATATTGTCAAGCAGCTGAGGGTATAATAGCAGTAGAAGAAATTTGCTGTGAACAGGGGCTAATCCACATGGATTCTCCTTGTTAGTGAAGGAGCTTCACATCAGGTATGTCTTCTGGCATTGTCAGCTATGTCTGTGAATATACAACACAGCTATACCACTTTCGGTGAGGAGGAAATCTCTACACTGGGACCCAACCCAACCAGTACACTTACTATTGACTCCCCATGGCAATCAGAAGGCTCTTCTCTTTGATCTCAAGCAGCATAGGTCATAGACGAAAGGTTCTAGAACTGAAATAGTTAAGTGATCCAGCCTAGGCTTTTAACCATCTCTAGTTTAGGAAATATATTGTGAAAGTCTCTAGAGCATTAGTGGTAGAAATGGGGTCTCTAGTTGGCAGAGGTATACACCCTTGTCCAAGTATGGACCAAAATCCTAGTCACGGTAACTCACACACAATCCAAATGATCCTGTGCCCACCCTCTGTTAGCTTGGCACTGAGCAGTCAGGCTTAAATTAGAAGGAAATGTGTAAAGTATTTTTGCATAAATCATGCAGTAACACAGTGAAAACACCACAAAAAATACACCACACAGATTTAGAAAAAATATGACATATTTATCTGAAACAATTAAGGTCAAAACAATCAAGATTTGATAATAGTTGAAATATCACTTTGGTAATAATAATAAGAGTGTTAAGTTCTTAAAAGTAACAATTATCTCTTGCAAGCACAGAGTACCTGGTATACATCAGAATTACACGCACGAAGACCGTAGAGGAGGAGATCCATGGAAAACGAGGTGTGCGTCAGATTTCCAGGCGTACACAGACTATGCATTGATTCTTTTACATGCAGCAAAGACTTTGTATTGAATTCCGGTGTACAGGGTTGAATCATCTTTGCGATGCGTGGTCTTTTGATGCACAGAGACATTATGTGGAAATCCTGGGAGTGCAGGACAAAGTCACAGGTGCTGCGTCGATCCAGTTGGCGATGTGTCAGAGTTTCTGTCACACGGCCGGCGCTGTGTCGAGTCCTCCCGCATGAAGCCAGGCTGCGTCGTTCCGGCTTGACGATGCATCGATCCAGTGGGCTGTGTATTGAAGTTCTGGTTGCAACGCTGGCACTGCCTCGATCTCCTCTCTGTGAGCCGGGCTGCATCATTCTGGGTCGGCGATGTGGTGATTCTTTCACCGCTAGGCAGGCTGTGCGTCCATTCTGGCAGGCTGTGTGTTGATTTTGGCCGCACAAGGAGTTCCTCTGCAGAGGTGAATTCTTTTTGGCCCTGAGGCTTCAGGAACCAGGAGTAAAGCTCAATCCAAACCCTTGGAGAGCACTTCTCAGCAGAGCCAGAGGCCAGCAAGGCAGCAGGGCAACAGCAAGGCAGCAGTCCTTCACAGCAAAGCAGGTCAGGTGAGTCCTTTGGGCAGCCAGGAAGCTTCTCTTGACAGGTTGTAGGATCTGGTTCAGAGTGTCTGTCTCTGGAAGTGTCTAAGTTGGTACAGTCAGGGACCCAGTTTATATACGCAAAAGTGCCTTTAATGTGGGGGAGACTTCAAAGAGTGGTTTTGAAGTGCACAAGGTCCCCTTTCAGTACAACCCTGTCTGCCAGGGTTGCAGTAGGAGGTTTGGCAGTCCATTTTGTGAGGGCAGGCCACTGTCCTTTAAAATGTGTCAGGTCCTCCTCCCTTCCAGCCCAGGAAGACCTATTTAGAATGCAGATGTGCGCAGGTGTGACTGAGCTTCCTTTGTTTGAGGGTATCTGGGTGAAATGCACAAGGGATCTGTCAAGCAGCCCAGCCCAGGCGTGGATTGGAGACAGGCTGTAAGGCTCAGAAGGATTTTAAGTGCAGAGAAATGTTCACTTTCTAAAGGTGGCATTTCTAAAACAGTACTATACGCTCCAACTTCACCAGTCAGCAGTATTTTCTATTCTATTACCATTCTGGCCATACTAAATATGACCTGTCTACCCCTTTCTCAGCAGAACAGGTAGCCATAATGTTAGCCTATGAGAGGAGCAGGCCTCACAGCAGTGGAAAACAAATGTAGAAGTTGTCCACTACCAGGACATATAAAACACACAGGTATATGTCCTGTCTTTTACTTACATAGCACCCCGCCCTGTGGGTTGTCCAGGGCCTACCTTAGGGATGACATATGTAGAAAAAGTGGAGTTTCAGGCTTGGCAAGTACTTTTAAATGGCAAGTGGAAGTGGCAGTGAAACTGCACACACACACGCCTTGCGATGGCAGCCCTGAGACATGGTTAAGGGACTACATATGTGGGTGGCACAATCAGTGCTTCTAGTAGCATTACATTTACAGGCCCTGGGTGCATGCAGTGCACTTTACTAGGGACTTACAAGTAAATTAAAGATGCCAATTGGATATGAGCCAATGTCACCATGTATTAAGGGAGAGAGCATATTCACTTTAGCACTGGTGAACAGTAGAAAGTGTGCAAAGTCCTAAAACCAGCAAAAACAGTGTCGAAAAAGTGGAGAGTGGCAGGCAAAACGTTGGAGGTGACCAGCCTAAGGCTGTCAGGTCTAACAAGTAGCCTTTCCAAATACGCAGGCAATAGGTATAATTTCCTAGTTTCCGTCACTAGTCTTCATACGGTTGATAACATTCTTTATGGTCTCTCACATAGTGAGTTGTTACATATACTAGAAACTGTTGGCCAGTGTTTACCAATTTGCTCCATCAAAGGCTGCTATTGCTATTTTTGCAGATTGCCATTTGATATAATACCCACAGCTATACGTTGGAAATGTTTATCTGTATTAGGGTACACTCTTGAACATGTAGCAATAATTTAGTGGTGTAGTGCTTGCACACTTCAATATAATTGTGTTATAGTTAGTAAATCCTTTCGTCCAGTTTTACATTGAACTGTGCAACAATAATAGTAGAAATATCTAGAGGCTACTAAAAACCACTGGAATGCTACTAAAATAGAATTTTACTTCCGTAACGCTACTGGGTGCCCACTGCATCTTTGAGGGTTCCGATCCATGACACATTTACGGGTGGCTATGAATACAATTCAAATTAAACTTAGTGCTATGTACCTTTCAAATCTGGCATGACTGACCAGCTCTCGGCAAAAACTGTCGATTCCACAGTGCAGCGAGTGAGCTTTGCATCAGCCACGTTAGTGGGAATATTCTACATTCCAAGTGTACACTTAATCAGCACACGTTTTGTCACATTCAATCATATCTCTCATACATGCATTCTCTAAACAAAGTAATTGGGGGCATATTTATACTCCGTTTGCGCCGAATTAGCGTCGTTTTTTTCTACGCAAATTCGGCGCAAAACTAACGCCATATTTATACTTTGGCGTTAGACGCGTCTAGCGCCAAAGTATGAGGAAAGAGCGTCATTTTTTTGCGTGAACGCCTTCCTTGCGTTAATGAGATGCAAGGTAGGCGTTCCCGTCTAAAAAATGACTGCGCCGCAAATGCGTCGTATTTATACTGCCGGGCAAAAATGACGCCCGGGAGTGGGCGGGGCAAAAAACCCCGCATTTGCGCCGGATTTTAGCGCCTGGGTCAGGGCAGGTGTTAAGGGACCTGTGGGCTCAAAATGAGCCCACAGCTGCCCTCCCATGCCCCCAGGGACCCCCCCTGCCACCCTTGCCCACCCCAGGAGGACACCCAAGGATGGAGGGACCCACCCCAGGGACATTCAGGTAAGTTCAGGTAAGTATAATTTTGTATTTTTTTTTTTTTTTTTGGCATAGGGGGGCCTGATTTGTGCCCCCCTACATGCCTCAATGCCCAATGACCATGCCCAGGGGACATAAGTCCCCTGGGCATGGCCATTGGGCAAGGGGGCATGACTCCTGTCTTTACTAAGACAGGAGTCATGTAAATGGCGTCTGGGCGTCGTTAAAAATGGCGCAAATCGGGTGGAGGCGATTTTTTGCGTCAACCTGACTTGCACCATTTTTAAGACGCCCTAGCGCCATTTTTCCCAACGCCGGCGCTGCCTGGTGTACGTGGTTTTTTTCCACGCACACCAGGCTGCGCCGGTCTGCTTGCGCCGGCTAACGCCATTCAATAAATACGGCGCCCGCATGGTGCTTCAGAATGGCGTTAGCCGGCGCAAAATGTTTTGAAGCTAAACTGCGTTAGCGCAGTTTAGCGTCAAAAGGTATAAATACGGGCCTATATTTTTAAATTCGGTAGGCTTTTTTACTGCATTTGTCATGAATCGAGTTTGAGCCCAACTCTTATATGGTTAACTCATAGTTTGTTTCTGATTCACAACATTTTGGCCATCTTTGGGTAAGGTATCCCAACCCATCTTTATTGCTAAATATTGTATCCACTTTGATAACATTGTATGCGCCACTAGACAGCCACACCATAGCTAAAAAAAATCATTGGTGTTGTTGTCATGACGCTGTCTCCTGACTGCCGGGCTATTTCCCTTGGTGTTCATGTCTCATTAAACATTACATTTCAGACTAACAATTAAAGACCAGTTTACTTTAAATCGTAAAGGTAAGCTTCAATTGCCAAAAATTGTAATGCCTATAAATATTAGAATATTTCATCTGCTTCAGCCAGAGCATACAAGAGATCACTCGGAGCTGTGATCATGACTATCATCCTCACCCAGCTTGAGCATATGCAATTATCGCATAGAAGTGCAAGTACCTATCATTAGCTCATACAAAAGTGAACCTGCATACAGTATGTATATGTTTTGATTTGCACCTTCTCTATGAACTACCATACATAATACAAAGCACGGTCAATTTTATTGCAATCGTTCCATTCCACTTTCAGTAAAAGGAAATATTGAAGGCTAACTGCTCTGTTAAAAATTCTTTAGCAATCTGAGGTTTTGAGGATAGTGGTGATTGCCTCCACAGCCTCTTGCAATGCCCTGGGTGACTAGGCCTGGAAGTGCAAGGGCTTGTATCTGACTTACGGGTGTGCAAAATCTGTGTAATACATGAAATGTCAGGAAAATTACAAAAAATTACACGTAAATTTGCAAAATGCAAATATATCACTTATCACAGTAATTTAGTGTAAAATGCGTCCTTGAGAACATTGCTGTCAGAAAGATGGATTTCGCTGTAAAACAATAGTACAAAAATCACAAGTGGTGTGGGCATCAGCTGCTTACATTTTGGCTGTTTGTCTTATTCCAGAGCACTTGTAGAGTCAGTTCAGGCATTTTGCATAAGAAACATAACAAGAAATTCCTGAAGTTATGCTACAAATTCCGGTGTAATTCAAATTACTCCCTGATGTAATCTGACTGAATGCTTTCCTATATATACCTTTGCGGAAACACTGGTCAGGTACTAGTGCTTGACTCATAAATGTGACCAGAGGTACTGCATCTTTCTTTAAGAATCTTCAGGGACTTAAGGCTGACTCAGGACGGACATCTAGTAATGGCTTGCACTGGACAGCACGCAGCAGCAGAGCCAAAAGTTCTAGTTATCATGTGCCAGCAAAGGTAAACATAGGCATGCACATTGTGATAACCCACTGAAACACAAGCATGCTCAAATGACATTTCATGTATACTTACTTTAAAACCAGGCCTATTGGCTTTGCCAATTCTTGTTTCTCTAGCAGCTATTTTGAAAACCTGGACTGGAACCTGCCTCTCGCCTAAATCTCCTGTAAGAACTCTGGTCTCCCCTGGATGGTTTTGCATTTAGAATACGTTTTCCTGGAAATCCCAACATCTATTTGAGCATCAAACTTTACTGAAAAAGAGTTGACATGCACATGCTATTCTTGCACTGAAGCTACTATAGCAGGCAGTTATATTAAAGAGGTCATTCAATGAATGATGTCACAATTCATCTCACAACTCTAGGTAACATCATCAAACAAAGTTATGTAGCTTATTCTCCTTCGCAGGATATACCCTGTGACAAGGTCTCTGGCTCTTTTTTTACCCAGCATCTAAGGGCGTGGAGGCACCTGGCATAACACTTCAAGAAATCAAATTCAATTTTAAAATGACTCATTTTGGCACATGAATGATACTCCAAGCTGAAACTGAAATTCAAAGGGCTTTACTACAAATTAATGTTCAGAGTAACATAAATGATTCTCAAAACAAGACTGTAAAATACAAAACCATAATAGACTGCTTAAACCTCCTAAAGAAGATCAGATGAACTAACATTAAAACACTAAACACTCAATAACAACAACACATAAGAGCAATACAAAATCTGAAAAGAATGAAACGTGCTGCCTAGTTCTGTTAGTCATTTAGCTTGTTCTAAGCCTGCATTCTTTAATAGCCTCGACAAGGGGAAACCCAACAGATCGGCAAATCTGTTTAACATGTGCTGGGACAAGCACTGGCAGGCAAAAAGGGAAAAAACACACAAAAAGTCCTAAAAGAATTTGGAAAAAGGAAATCTGGAGAATCAAGCGACTACCTAAGTAGGTGAAAAGGGAAGATGTCAGAATTTGTCAGTAGCTTGGTCAAGAATCTTCTGCTTTGGGTGAGAAGAAAAAGATTTCTAAGTGACAGCAAGGCATTGCCAAAGGGCAAAACGTAGAGAGGAATATACCTCTCAGAGACCAAATAGTTCAGCTCCTAAAGGTTAGGCAGAAAGATCTGTTGCAAATCAATTTGGGGAACAATATATTAAAGTTCATAGGGCAAGCTAGTTCATCCATGCATCACTCCACATGACACAAAAGGTGAAATGTCCAGCAGCAAACAGTCATGTGATTTAGACTGCAACATTGGTCAAGTTTCTCAGAATCTTCATGTGAACCGTTTCTGTTTGTACATGTTTGATACAATTGTATACATATGTATTCCACAGTTCCTGAATTTTGGGACCTCAAGACTTAGTTAATGGGCCTTCTCTGTACAACAAATTCAAAACAATAAGATTCTGCAAACCCTTTCTTCTAAATGTAACATATTTCTTCATTCCTTATGTTTGCATTACACTTTTAAAAAAACCTTTTAATTGAAACCTGATATTTTAATGCAGACTGTAAGTTTACATCATAAACTATAACATAATGACAACTTGATTCTTTAAAAATTAAACTTAAATGCTATACCACATGAGTTTCTACAGCTGACCTAGAGTGGATGCACTTTAATATGGCTTTCAGTGCACCACTTTAAAACTAAACTATTAGTACTTCAATTAACCTAAGGCATAACCTGTCACAGATGATCACTGTGACATGAGGGACAGTATTAAAATGTCTGCTTTTTCAAAAGCCATATTCTAAAACGCATATTGGTGATTGTCAAAGATGCAGGAATATGTAGAAAAAAGGTTGTTTCACTATACTGGATGGTCCCGTTAAAAAGGGCATTGTTTTCGATATTCCCTGTGGTCTATCGGACTGCTCCGAAGAGCACAGCAAGATGAAAATGTAGCTGGGCCTCCAGGATTGAAGCTACTTTATTTATGTCCGTTCTTGCACAATTTTGAGAAATAGAATGTTGCCAATGTCGCCCTGCACACATCAGACCTTTGAGCGTCTCCTCCACTTACCCGAATCTTCAGAAACATATATAGACTGCAAATTGCTTTCTTCGTGTCTATTGTGAAACAAAAAGATTCCGAGTAGTTTATATAAGTGCAAAGTTAAACCGTTACCATAGAAATTCAATCTGCTATGCTGGGCTTGTTATACACCCTGGGGAAGTGTTACATTAAAATTTCTATTCGTTTTTAAAGGACGTGCTTTTCGTTTCAGAAGCAAGGCTTACCAGCAAAGAAGTAGGAGAGGTTTCAGAGCTTTTGATTTTCGGAACTGAGATGAGCCTGGCAGATTTGTTTATGTTTCTGAGTTGCAAAGATAGCTCAGTGGCTTGAGGTTGCTGAGAAAGATGTTTAGCACAAGTCGAGGACATATGAGTCTGCCCAGACTTTTATCCACCCGAGGTCTATGGGTGAAGCTGTAGCCAGTTGAGATAACAATCACACCTGAGACCATATCATAAACTAAAAGTGGGTGTGCACCATGAATAGTGCTCCAGAGTATCGATGAGGGACAACATTGAGGACAAAATATTGTTAAAAACATGTATAGGTAAGTCTAGAATTTCTAACCCCAACTCCACATCTATGTACCTATGTATCACATATATCTTCAAGGTACACAGATGTGGAGTTAGGAATAGTAAATCTTTACATCCCTATATGAGCTCACAATTGAATATTTGACCCTTGACATTCCCTCCTCGAGGCTCTTGTACAACGATCTTCTGGTGATCGCCATTCGGTTATACAATTAACAAAATGCACATGTACAAAATTTGTTTGCACACCTCAATTTGCAAGTTGCACCTAAGTTTCTGTGATTTATGGGGCTAATTGGTAGTTTGCTCCTAACAAAGAATATGGAAAAATACAAAAACATGTCTTGCTCTTTTTAAGATATTATAAATTAGAGACAACATTATAGAATTCACCCTAGCTGTTGAAAAATGTAATCTAAACGTATTCTCTGATTACAGCAACTTGCTGGTTGTTAAGTCCACAAGTTACAGAAATATGGCTGCACCGATGTAAACACACTTATACTAACCCATTTTGGCATAAGGTCACACTGTACATAAGGTAATGTAACATACGGTGCATTTATAGAGCTCTGCTTGTCACATGTGAGTGTATTCCGGCTCTTAAATGACGGAAGATTGTACATTATGAACATTGTTCATGATACATTTCCTGCTAGTGACAATGCCTGAAATCCGTAAGCCTGTGACACTAGGAGCCAGATCTACAAGGCCCTATCACAACTGGAGAGTCACATTTTGTGACATTCCAGTGGCTCTGTACAGTGCACCACATTTGCAATCCGGCGCTAAGCCACTTTTTGGGCTTCATGCCACCTTGTAAATATGGGCCTCTCTTATGCAGTTTTCAGTGGCAGAGCGGCGTGCAATGGGTGTTGCTGTGGCCGTTCCATTGCAATGCCCATTACTTTTGACGCAGGAAGGAACACTTTCCTACACATAAACAATCAATTCCCTCAACTCAGACACCGTTGCACTATGGTGCAAGGATGCCTGCATTGGCAGCTCAATTCAGCGCAGGGGGAACCACAGGGGTGAACCGTATTTTAGTAAATACAGTGCATCCCTGTGTTTCTAAATTGACACAGTGCGGCGCTGAACCACTTTTTAGTAAACCTGGCCTTTGGTCTTTTAGACCCAGGCACAAATGGCAAAAATAGTATTTAGATCTATTTTAGTATTTATCAGGAGCTGAGGGCACATTTTTATGGCTTTGGGTGCTGAGAGAAAACATACCCTCTATGTTGCAACTGAAATAAAACACAACATACAAGTGGTATGACTGCTACAAAATGGACGTAAACTTGTCTTGCTCAGTTTAATCCCCATTTCTTTACACACACTAGTAAATTGTTTATAAAATAACAACCGTAGCACAGTGCGAATGTTTGTGCCAGCGTGTTTTAAGGACTAAAGTTTGCACTTATATATAAATATCTGTGCAATTAATTTTGTGAATATTTCTCAGTCATTACCAGTAGCTTGAGGTTTACTTAAACACCAGCAGTCTAAAGTAGATACTGTTTTGCAAACTCATTAATTTTTTAAGCTGCCCTAAAAGAGGGATCTAATTAGTGTTCGTGAGTGCAGCAATTGACACCCTATCGAATGGGATAGGCACCCTCAGGCAGTTCGTTAGCAAAAAACCCCATCTCAAAGCATAACTAAATCTGACAGATTTCATGTGCTACTGTCTTTCTAAATGCGCAAATCTCGCTTACCCCTAGTGAACGTAGACATCTCCAAATATATGCTAGGAGATCGAAAACCGCTTGACGTTCTTGTCATGAATAATGTGTTTATTTATTTTTCTAGCGCACAATCCAGTTCCTAAAGTGCGCCAATACAAATAGCGATAGCTTTAACAACCAGGTGCGGGAAATAATGAAGAGATATATTGTTATGCAAATAAAATAAAGCCTTCTAGAAGCTCTTTGACACCGACAACATTTCACACATATTCGCAAATATTTTATATATCAACAGCATATGACAACATACAGCAGGTACTCTTATGGATTACTCACTTGTAAGACCAGTAGCTGTCTCGAAAATAGGCATAGGTCCGCACAAATGTTATACCTAAAAATCAACTATTGAGGATATCATCACACTACGTGCCTTATAAGAAACTGAACGTACTCATGTGAAACCTCAAACATATTTCTTTCCGCATCTTCTCAAAAGTTCAAATTTGATCTCTCTCTTCTGAACTTTGAAATTCAAAGGCTTATGGCCTCACTCTTACCCTCTGTAAAATCTCTTTGTTATACTGTAGACTCTGTTTTACGCATCCACATCATGGAAAATTCAGCTAATATTTTTCTTTATCAGTCATAAAAATCCCCAAAACAATTTGAAAAAAAAAAAAAACACATGCCATTGTTTATCTCTAGATTTGACTTTTGGGAACCCACTACCTGAGGCAAATTTGCCCACATTTGACCATATCACCATCATATTGTGTGTTCACCACTGGTTCCTAATCATTTCAAGGTTCAGATTCAAACTTTGCTACCAGGTGCACCAAGTCACCTTCTTGGATAGCAGAGTGACGTTTTTTATTTCTGATGGCTTGAGAGGCCTCATGAGTAGGCCTGGGCAAAATTTAAATTACGATGGTGTAACTTGTGTAATTTTGAAATGTCATTGTGCGCTTGAAACACGAAATTCCTATATTACTCCATTATGCCACTTCTCATTACTATGTGCTGTTCACTGTCGAAATTTACTGTTAATGGTTCTGTTCACTATAATTTGCAGTAAACATTTATCACAAACTCACAGGAACAACAGAACCGGAGAGCCTGATGTTTGTGATGCACTTTTTTTTAATGGGTTCTTGCACCAAAAATTGATGCAAGGATGGGTTTCATGGTAAAATATAGCACACAATAAAAGATTTGCATTTCATGTAATTATGCATAGTTTAGCTGAAATTTCACATAATTGCATTAAAGTAAATTATGTGAATTTCATTACCCCGTTCAGAAATAGAAATTCCTGGTAACTTCAGTATTAAAATTCACAACAAAACTTTACATGAAGCATTACTTTGCTCGTACCTCCTTTGTACTTCCAGTGTCATCTCCAATCTCTTTCTCTCAATATGTGGAAGACACCCACTCTTTTCAACTAATGAAAACACAATCTTTTCTACTAGTTCCTGAACTAACATACATCAAACTAAAATATGTGTGCATATTCCAGTTCTACGTCAGTTCTTTCTACAAACCAACCTGTTGTATGATGACTCTGGTGAATATTCTTTTACTACAGTTCAATGTAAAGTGAAACTGAGTCACATGTAAGGGTAAAGAGACAGTTTGGGATTAAAGCAAGGATGTGGGTAAATTAAATGGTTATGATAAGGTTAGGGGAACAAGATGAGGTACAGGTAGCAACAGAAGATGATGCTGGCATATTAATTATAGGCAGAAGGAATTATTTTGATCTCTTAAAGGCAAATGAGGAAGAGGTAGACCATGTAATTACACTGACACATTGATTTTAGAAAGGGGGTCTATAGTTGGCAATGGTTTGCACCCTGTCCAAGTAGGGACCCTCACTCTAGTAGGGATAAAGGAACCACACATCTAAGATAGCCCCTACCCACTCCATTGGTAGCTTGGTATAAGCAGTCAGGCTTATCTCAGAGGCAATGTGTAAAGTATTTGTACACACACACAGTAACACAGTGAAAACAACACAAACGTACTCCACAGCAGTTTAGAAAAATAGACAATATTTATCTGAGTACAACAAGACCAGGATGACAAAATACAACAAGACAATATATGGATTTTCAAAGATTAAAGCTTAGTACAGCACTTACAAAGACAATAGCTCCAACTGGGGCTATCACTGCATCTTGATGGAGTCATTCCGAACAGTCCTATGCCAATCGTGAGGGAGTGAGGGCTGGTCACAAAGTTGTACAGAACCCAGGTACAGTACCTTGGAAAACGATGAGGAAAAAAAGACTCTGCACAACGTTGGGGAGGTGAGGCATCACTGGAGCCAGTGTGGCGTCGGGTCCTTACTGCCACCGGGGAGGAGAGGCATCGGTTCCTTACTGCTAGGTAGGGGAGGTGAGGAGTCGGTCCCTTATGGTTGCAGGGACGGTGATGTGGTGTTGGCATCGAGGCTTTGATTCCTTACGACAAGGCGGGGTCTATGATTCTAGTCAGTCAAGATGAAAGGTGTTGTCTTGGTTGTATCGCGTTCACACCACAGGGCCACAAGTGCTGCGCAGAGCCAAAGCTGGATGCCACAGACATCAGTGGAATGTCGATCTGGACTCACATTGTGGCTGACTTTGGAGGCACTGTGACAGAGTTGGGCCTGCAGTTTCGTTCGCAGTCATTGCACTCAGCAAATACCACAGCTTTGGTGCAGGTAGCAGCACACAGTTGGACAGTGGTGACAGTTTCAAAGGTGCTCTGTAGTCGACATGCTTGGTTCTTGTTGGTTGCACCAGAACTCACTCCCAAGGGACGGATTAGGCACCACTTTGCAAGTCAGGACTCCCAGCAAGAGAGCCCAGGTGCTGGCAGATGAAATGTCTGATCTCCCAGAGACTTCTTAACAGGAGGCAATCTTAGTCCAAGCCCTTGGAGAACCATTGAATGCAGGAAGTAGACAGCAAACCAGGCCAGCACAACAAAGCAACAGTCAGAGTGGTTGTCCCTTCTGCAGAATCCAGCTCTTCTTCCTGGTAGACTGTCCTCAGGCCAGAAGTACTCTAACATTGTGGTGTCAGAGGTCCAGTAATTATACCCATTTCTGTCTTTGAAGTAGGCACACTTCAAAGAGAAATCATTGTAATGCAGAGGACTCTGCCTTTCCCTGCCCTGGCCCCAGACACACTCCAGGGAGTTGGAGACTGTTTTGTGTAAGGACAGGCACGCCCTATTCAAGTGAAGTGTCAGTTCCTCCTACCACTCTAGCTCAGGAAGACCCAGCAGGAAACGCAGGGCACACCATTGCTCCCTCTGTGTGACTGTCTAGAGTGAATACACAAATAGCCTACCTGTCATCCTGACCCAGACGTGTAATCCACAGATAGGCAGAGGCACAGAATGGTTAAGCAAGAAAATGCCCATTTTCAAAAGTGGCATTCTCAAACTTACAATTCAAAAAACAACTCCCCAAAAGTTTTATTTTTATATTGTGAGTTCATGCACCCCAAACTCCAGATCTCTATCTGCTCTCAATGAGAAATGACAATTAAAAGATATTTTAAGGCAATCCCCATGTTAACCCATTGAAGAGATAATCCTTGCAATACTGAAACCCGAATTTAGCAGTATTTCAATATCATGACATATAAAACACACCAGTACATGTCCTACCTTTTCAATACATTGCACCCTGCCCAAGTGGCTGTGTTGGGCTTACTTTAGGGATGACTTACATGTAGAAAAAGGGAAGGTTTGGGCCTGACTAGTGGGTTCACTTGCCAGGTTGAAGTGGCAGGTTAAAAGTGTCCACGCAGACACTGCAGTGGCAAGTCTGAGACATGTCTATAGGGCAACTCATAAGAGTGGCTCAATCAGTACGGCAGGCCAACTAGTAGCATTCGATTTACAGGCCCGGGTGCACATGGTGCACTACACTAGGGACTTACTAGTAAATTAAATATGGCCATCATGGAGAAACCAATCACCAATACAATTTTCACTTTAGCACTTGGTAGCAATGGTAAAGTGCCTAGAGTCTTAAAGCCAACTCAAAAAGGTCAGAAATAATAGAAGGAAGATGGCAAAAAGTTTGGGTATAACCCTGCAAGAACACCAGGCACTGCAAGAACACCAGGCACAATAGTTGTCCATAATAAACTACATATCACACATGGGTGCCTGGAATCCCAAAAGATTGGTTCTAATGTCCTTATTACAGGTGATATGTGATGTCTCAAGTCATCTATAGTAAAGAATTGATGTAGCTGCTCAACTACAATAACTTATAACTGTTGAGTTCTGATATTATCTTGCATGCTGCCAGGGTGAACGGCAGAGCACAGAACATAACTAAAGTTGTAGTTTAAACAACAGAAATGTAACATGGCTCCACCTTCTGCTCTGTTTTTCTAGATAAACAGTGATCAGCAACATGTTTATTTTTTCCATGATGGTGGTGAACATAGTAAAGATAGTAACTCTACGTATGTTTTCATACAATGTGAGCTAGTGGTTTTTTTTCAATCTAACTTGCATTAACCTGATTCTCCTATTGTTCTCCAACAAATGTCTAACTGCTTTTTGTTGTACTTAATTTTGCATTACAGATTCTAATTTTATTCTTCATGTTTACAAACATTTTGTCTCTTTCATATGAAAAAGAACAACACCAAGGATTTCAATGGGTGTGCGGGAAAGGTGTGATTATGCACTATAAAGGTTGAAATACCTTCGGCCGGTCAAATTAGGGATATTGAAAGCCACTTCAGGTTCCACGACCTTATGAAGAAACTCAATATGTGTTCTCATTCCTTCAGATGGTCATGGAAATCATTGGTGACTTGTAATATCCTTATAATGTGCAACATGTTGTAATTTCGTCCATATGTAATTTATCAATTGCGAAATTGTTAATGTAGTACAAAACAAGGGTATAATATTTTTAAGTCATTCCATACCTCTACTTTTGTAAGTACTATTTGTTTATTTGCCTTACGACAGGAGTAGCATTCCTTAGTTGCCTTACACCAGGGTTAGCAGCCTTTAAAGAGTAAGGAAGTAACACAAGCATCAGTTACATGGGCCAACCTTGTCCAGCTGAAAGAGTACCCTGTATTAAGGGTTGTGTCGATGTTGAGGATCTGACGGGAGGAGCAGAGGAGACAATCCAAAGGTGATGCATTTGTTCTGACCCATGCAGTCAGAGATGAGTCGAGCACCAGTGTGGCGGCACCCCTTGCAAACAAGACAATGGGTCTTCCTTGAGCCACACAGCTGGCGATGTAAAGGCAATTCATCAGGGCTGATGGCAATGCATCAGTACTGAGCTGCACAATCAGTGTTGCAATATCTTTGTCCTCAGTGACGATGTGTAGACTTTGAGGCAAATGTGGCTGTTTTGATCAGCGCAGTAATGCAATGCACAGATGCTGCTGGATCAGCATAAGGAAACCCTTTTCTAAGGGTCCAGGACTGGATTGGCCCCACTTGTAACGACAGGACTCACAGTTGGCAGAATTCAGCAGCTGTAGCAGGGGTGAGTGTAGTCTTTAATGCCCCTGAGACTTCTGAACAGGAGGGAAGCCAGCAAGCACTTGGAGTCACTTTGGGTCTGGGGTGTAGAGTTGCAGGCCTAGTCCTTCTCACTTCCAGAAAAGGAAGCCATCAGGCAGCAGGCAGCAGGGCAGGCACTGCAAAATAGGATTCCAGCTAAATCCAGCAAAGTTCCAGCAGAGTGTCTGTCCCTTTAGCAAAACAGCAGTCCTTTTCCCTGGCAGAATGGCCTTAGGTTCAGAAGTGTTTTGGATTTAGTGGGGTCAAGCGTCCATTTCTTATACCCAGTGATGCCTTCAAAGTAGGAGAGACTGCAAAGAGAGGCCTCTGAAGTGCGCAAAGTCCCGGCCCTTCCTGCTGTGGTTCCAGAAACACGACAGGGGGTTATGCAGCCCTTAGTGAGGGCTCAGGACCCAGCCCTTTCAGGTGCAAGCATCAGCTCCTCCCTCCCATCCTGCCCAGGATGACCCATCAAGATGGTAATGGCCCACCAGGACGTACATGGCCCAACAGGAACACCTAAGCTCCCTTAAGGTGTGGCTGTCCACAGGAAATGCACACCCACCCTGACGGGTATTCAGAGACAAACAGAAGGCACTAGATGATTTAAAGTAAGAAGATGCCAACTTCCTAAATGTGGCATTTTTAGAGTTACAATTTAAAACCTGACTTCACCATAAGTTGTGATGTTAAATTATGATTTAAGAGACACCAAACTTGGGGGACCCATCATTTCCCAATTGTAAATTACACTTGAAAATGTAATAAGACAATCCTAAAGTTAACCAATGGGAGAGATAGGGCTTGCAGTAGTGAAAAACAAATTTAGGAGTTGCATATTAGTCACCCCTCAGATAGGCAATGGACGGCCCCAAGGGTGGAGTGCAGTATATTTAAAAAGTTGGACATATACTTTTAAGTTTTACATGTCCAGGTGGCGAAAAACTCCTATAGACTATATGCACTCCCCCAGCTTTAACGGAAAATGTCTCTCAGTAGGCATTTTCTGCTCAAACCACTCTAAAACTGGTAAAAAATTAGGGAACTTTCGCAGTAGCAGTAAGTGGTAAGAAATGCTTTATGCAAAAAATGATTATTATAATAGGGTTCTGCAACACCGTTTCCTTAAGACAGAATGGACCCTGGGCTTTGCCGTTGGGGTTTCCACTTGTTCCTGCTGAACTCTAGGGCTTGTCTTTTGTTTCTCCTTAGTGCGAAAAGTAATAAGAGGCAAGTTGTCACTTGCCTATAGTGCCCTCTACTTTGTAATTGCAATACTATGCTCGTGCTTCTCATGCATCACCCTGTTGAAGGAGAGAGGCAACAAACTTGAAACATGGCAGCCCCTCGAAAGAGGTTGAGTCTCAGTTCTTTCTTCTTTCACAATGTTATGTCGAAGAAGAAAAAACTCCCCTTCCAGGCTCATCTTCTGCAAAATAGGCCGCATTATCTTCTTTTACGCGTCAAATTCTCTTGTTGTTAAGTTGATCTCCTTTATATTTTTACTGTGAAAAGAAGAAAACAATGAAGTTGACTGAAAGTAAGCCTGCAATTTCTTTGAGTGCCTTCGGTCTTTGAATAATAAGAAAAAACGGGAGTGAGAGTTGGGTGTTTTCACTTCACATGTACAGTCCACTGTGCCGCAAATGGAGTCTCATGTACACTGGTTTGTAAGGGATGAAAGGGAACATAACCATTGTGTGTTTACAAGGAGAGAAAAATGCCCTTGAAATTTTCCTCAGGTTTAATTTCTGTGACTAAAAATGTCGAAGAAGACAGCCTTTGATGTAGCTCAGAGAAAGCTAGCCACATGGCCAGTAAACAGCCTTCATGGAATTGTGGTAAGTGAGACTGACATTTAATGGCCAAGCGTGATCAACCGTGTCTGAAGGGTTTGGTAGATTGTGTCAGGCACACAAAAAATCTAAGACAGCAAAAGCACCAAAGAGATTAAGTGGAATTTCTTTGGGAGGAGTTAGAAGCACAACAAAACTTTGTCTTGCTGCCACATTGTGTCTATGAAGAAAGCAAGATTGTGTGGGGCTGTTAATTACAGCAAGATGCCTTTTAAGGAGTTATATCATGATGTCCTGGCTCCTCTTCTGGTGTGATTATGGCGCTTGAAGCCTTATGCTTCATTACGTTTTCTTCCTTTCCCAGACTGAGAGCGCAGGACTTGTGTTTTTGCTCAGAAAAGGAACACGTCCCCAGATGTCCCCTCGGGCCTGTATCGACCTGGGGACTTGGTGGCTTCACGCGACAAGCACGTTCCCCATTAAACAGCAGGCGCTTCCAGTTGACAGTCATTTGCAGAAGTGAAAGTAATCCATCATAAAAGCCAACCCGCAGAGTTTCCACATCAAGAGTGGAAATGGCACCTTACAGGTGCAATAATAGAAAAGAGAGCTAATCTTCCTAGGTAAATTGCAAAACTCAGATCTTTTAAAGCCCAAACAGTGTAAGAGTGGCCTCCCAACTGCACAAGATGAACAATATATTATTCCTGAGCTGAAGCTGGAAATCACATTTTCATGATATGAGACCAGCGTTGTCCACTCAGAAGAACCCGGATATGTCACAGAACTCTTTCCTGGTTTATTTTTCTCTTTTCTCTTCAACTACTTTCTTTACTTATTTTCTCCTTATGGTGTAAGGATACTTGCACGTCTGTGATTTAGATTGTGCAAATGATATGTGGTTTAAAATAATAGTCCTATTGCAATCATGCCAGTAGGCTAATCATTTGGACACTTCCCTGTTTACTTTGTATTTTAGCTCCCCTCCCTCCATTCCTCCCATTAACTCTTTTTGTTTGATGTCACTCAGAACACACCCCTAGCCTTTGTGAAAAAACATCCCTGTTGTTCACAGTAATTCATGTCCAATTGTACATGTTTTTTTTAAGAAAAGAGAGACTAGTCCCCCTATGCATGCGCTGAAAGAAATTCCATTGAAGAAAATCCAACCTACAACTCTCTGTTGTGCTGACTTGGAGCCAACATCCTTGATCTAAAAACAACCTATCACAGCAGGGAGGCAAAGGGGGTCATTCTGACCCTGGCAGCCGGTGGCCGCCAGGGCCACCGACCACGGGAGCACTGCCAACAGGCTGGCGGTGCTCCCACGAGCATTCTGACCGCAGCGGTTCAGCCGCGGTCAGAAGCGGAAAGTCGGCGGTCTCCCGCCGACTTCCCGCTGCTCGGGGGAATCCTCCATGGCTGCGGAGCGTGCTCCGCAGCCATGGGGATTCTGACACCCCCTACCGCCATCCTGTTCCTGGCGGGTCTCCCGCCAGGAACAGGATGGCGGTAGGGGGTGCCGCGGGGCCCCTGGGGGCCCCTGCAGGGCCCATGCCAATGGCATGGGCACTGCAGGGGCCCCCGTAAGAGGGCCCCACTGTGTATTTCAGTGTCTGCAATGCAGACACTGAAATACGCGACGGGTGCAAACTGCACCCGTCGCACCCCTGCAACTACGCCGGCTCAATTCTGAGCCGGCGTCCTCGTTGCAGGGGCATTTCCTCTGGGCCGGCAGGCGCTCTTTTGGAGAGCGCCCGCCGGCCCAGAGGAAATGTCTGAATGGCCGCCGCGGTCTTTTGACCGCGGTGCGGTCATTTGGCGGCTCCCTCCAGGCGGGCGGCTCCCGCCGCCCGCCGGGCTCAGAATGAGCCCCAAAATGTCTTATGTTTCCATTAAGGTATGAAATGTTGACAGGTGGCACTACATTTGCCAAGGGCCCCTGCAAAGCAGGCTAAAAGCCCACCACTAAATAGGTAATTCAAAACCTTTAAGATAGAAGAGGTATTATTTTGGCATAGTTTATTTTAGGTGTCTGTATCCAGTAAGGTCGTCCATTTTGCATGACTTCTAAAGCATCAGTGTAGGGGATAGAGGCCTGCCTCAATCAAAGTTCAGAAACTGTACAAATGTACCTGTAGAAGGCAGGACTAATGGAATTATTGCAATTGTGTAATAGCATTTATATAGCACAAACTGCCCCTGGTGAAGCGTCAAAGTGCTTTTTCGGCATGTAGCACGCTCCTACAGAACCGAAGAAGGGTTAGTGGTGAATTAGTATGGAAATATGAGATTAATTTGAGCGGTGGACACGTGAGTCTGTTAGTTGATTTGAAAAAAAGGATAGTGGAAGGTCAGAAGAGGGAAGGGTTTACTTTTATATAGCGCTTACTACCCCTGACAGGGTATCAAAGCATTTTCTGGCGATTAGCACACTACTCCTGAACTAAATAAATTGAAAAAGGATTAGTGGTGAATTAGTATAGGGAAATATTAAATTAATTTGTGCAGTGGACATCTGAGTCTGTTAGTTGGATTGAAAAGGGTAGTGGAGGGAGAGAAGAGGTAAAGGTTTAGAAAGAGTTTAATTGGAGATCATGGCAGTAGGAGGAGGAATGAAATGAGTAAAGGAGAGGTGGAGGGGGAAGAGTCTGAGGGAAGGGTTTAAAAATACCTTTTGGGGGATCTGAATAGTAAAAGATGTTTGGGATGATGCATGGAGTGGTAGAGAAGTAAATAGTCTAGAAAGTGTTAATTTGGGCATCATAGTAGCAGAAAGGGGTTTGAGCCAGAGAGTGGAGATAAAGGATATATTGAAAGAGGAATAGGGTGAGAAATAGGGTAGTGCACTTGAGATGCTGAATTAGGAGTAAAGAAACAAATATAAAGATGCATACGTGCATGGAAGGTATATATATATATATATATGAGGAAGGTAATATATCTAGATTTAAGTTGTATTTAATAATCTCAGACTTTCAACTAGTGCTCTAAATTAAGCTTATTTATTTTTTGTTAGTTCAATAGTGAAGAAATTGAAGATAATTATATTAAAATGTACTTATTTATGCAGTCACCCATATACATGTTAAACATATAACAATAACCATGACTATAATATGTACATTTGTTAAGCAGAACTAACAAATATCTACATATGTATAAACATAATTATTATACACATTTATACAAGGGAATACACATGTAAAGATACACATATATAATCCAAATAAATGCTTATATACACAGGGATATGCTGTACCTTTGTGTTTGAGTATAGTGGTTCTGTGGGAAAGAGCCAACTCTTGAGTAGTCTTCTAAAGATAAGACAGTTATCTGTGGATCTTATGTTTTGAGGGGAAAGAGTTAAATAGTGTGACTTAATGAACAGAGAAGGATGTGTCACCTATGTTTTTTTCCATTTATGGTGAGATTTTGAGGTGAGGTGCCAATCTAGAGTGGAGGTTTCTTTGTTGAATGTATTTGGTGATATTATTACTGATCAAGAGTGGCCCTGTTCGATGTATTGCTTTGTAGGTAATACAAAGCAGCTTGAATGTGGATCTTCTGGCAACCGGTAGCCAATGTAGGATACTTTAAGGCAGGAGAGATGTGGGCTTGTGATTTTAGATGTAAGAGTGACTGGCAGCAGAGTTCTGAATCTCTTGCAGTATTTTCATAGCTGGTAAATATGATCAGTGGTAGAGGCTATTGGCGTAATGGAGTTAAGACAGAACAAGAGAGATAGTAACCTGACCTTGTGGGAAAATCAAAGGTGGGGGAAGATGTGTTGCAGAGTTTTTATTATGATGAAGCTTGATCTTGCTAGTTTGTTCAATTGGGCATTCATTGTTAGCTTGGAGTCCATGATAGTTCACAGTTTCTTACTTTCTTAGATACTTTAGGCAGTGTTGCCAAATTGTCAGGGCAGGGGGCGAGGGGGTCATCATTTTTCCAATCGCACATGTTAATATTTCCTTTTTGGATGCATTTAATTTAAGATTACTTTATGTCATCCACTGATCAATGGCTCTGCGGCAACTTAAAGTTTGTGAGTTTCCAATGTCTTTGGGGCTTTCCAGTTTAAGGAGTATTTGTGTGTCATCTGCTTGGTTGTAGCATGAGAGGTGAATTTTATGTAGATGTTGAACAGCATGGGAGAAATGATTGAGCCTTTTGGGACCCCTGCTTTTGTGAAATATAGTTTAGATGAGAAAGGGTTGGCATGGATGACATTTGTTCTGTTTTGAAGGTAGGATTTGATCCAGCCGAGAGCAGTCCCCTCTATGCCTACTTTGTGTGGTCTTTGTATTAGAGTGTCATGGTCAACTGTGTCAAAGGAAGCTGAGAGGTCCAAGAGAAGTAGTGCAGCAACCCCGTTCCGGTCAACTGTATTCTTCAGATCATCTCAGGTGGCAATAAGGAAAGATTCTGTGCCTCTTCCTGAATGGAATACTGTTTGGAAGTCTGAAGTATGGATTTATATTCAATGAATTGCAACGTATGGGTGAATGCTGCTCTTTATATCAGTTTGCCCAGGAAAGGTCCATTTGTAAACGGTCTGTACTTGTCGGGGTTAAATCAGTCCACGTTTGTTTTCTTTAGTAATGGGTGTATATATGATATGTTTAGGTCTTCTAGAACTATTCTTGTGGATAAGGAATTGCAGATGATTCTTCTTACTGGTGTGACAGCAGAGGTAGTTAGAAGAATTTTTCTGAAGCTTTGTGGTGAACATGGGTCAGAAGGTCTCCTGGCAGGCCCACTTGCTTTGCCCAGATCTATAAATTCATTGTGTGATATTTGTTAGAAGGAATGCAGAGGCTACATTAGCCTACTCTTGGAGGTGTATTTTGGAAAAGGGTAGGCGCTAGTGGCGTTCCTATGTTTTAAATAGGAGTCCAAAGTGTCTGCTTTGGGTGTGTAATGATTTACCAGTTTGTCTGTGAATTCTTGAATAATGGGATGAGCTCCTTCTAGGCAGTTTGGCTTATGAAACGCGGTGAGGATTTAATAGAATTCTTTATTTTTACATTTAGCATTTTGAATTCTGTCTGAATAATATCTATTTTTATCATTTTTACTAGCTGACTTGTGCAATTTGTTAAGTTTCTGAGGTTGAAGTTTGTCTTGATTGATGTTTGTTTTGAGCAAGGTGCATTGCAGCTTTCTAATTTTATATTTTATCAGTTTTAGTTCTGGATTTCTCCAAGGTGCCTGTTTTCTTTTGTCCTATTTTTGTTGTTCGTAGTGGTATTAGAATATCAAAAGCTTCCTGTAGCCACTCATATAATTTTTAAACAGAATTACTTGTGCCTTAATCTGTATCGGATGTTAGATGTGTTTCAAAGTGTTCAAAATTTAGTTTGTTCCACGGTCGATAGATGGCTGCATGTAAGGTGGTTTTAGGTTTGGTGCTTTGTGTTGTATGTTGGAAAGCAAGCAATTCGTGGTCTGACCATGTGACTGGAGTGATGGTTTGCAAGCTTACTAGCTCTGTATTTGCATCTAGGATGTGTCCAGCGATGTGTGTGGGTTTGTGGACGATATGATGTAGGGCTAGTGAGTTCTAGGCCAGTGTTGATTGTTTTTAGATGGGGCATTTTGGGTTTGTCAAAGCTTAGGTCATCAAGACTGCATAGGTTGGAGTGCACTGCTATCAGGATTGAAACTGTGTCTAGAAGTGTGTCTGGAAATGTTGCATTGCTAGGTGGAGGTCTGTAAAGGCGTAGGAAGTTACAGGAGGAAGATGGTATAGGGTTGCATCTGGTGAAGAGGACCACACAACCTTGTATGGAGACATTGTCAGTTTTAGTGATATTTAATCTTGGCTTGAATACAACATGTAGGCCACCTCCTTTTTTGCCTATACAATTTTGTGTGATAGTTTGGTAGCCCAGAGGAATGGCTTCGTGCAACACTGGAGCCATGTCCCAACCATGATTCATTTATGAAGAATAAGTCAGGTTGTATGTCAGTGAGAAGGTTGTAGATGTGATGCTTGTTTTTAGAGAGTGATTGAGCATATATTAGTAGGCAGTTTAGAGAATGTGTTTTGGTGATGGTGTGACTTTGTTTTGTAGATGAGTGAGCAGTATTTTGTGGACTTGTTGCAGGTGTGTTGTTAGTGCTGGCATTAGCTATATGAGGATAGCAATAGTCTAGCTGTTTGGTATCATATTCTTCATCCAGCAGGCTATGAAGGCAAGATGGCGGTTAAGAGTGAGTTGGTGAGCTGTGTTGTTTTTGTGGAGTAGCCTTGTTGTTGTTATTTGTGCTGCAATTAAGTATCAAAGTATGAGACATAGTTGACTTAATTATGTGGCAAGGAAGGCCAAATATACTGCATAACAAAGCAAATTCTGGCAATAATATTCTACTGTGTTGTCTTGTTAACACACATTGATACTGGCCGGACAAAGGGTTCACATCATTAGCACCAGTTTGACACCTGAATTCATTTATTACCAAGAAACAAATGACTAGTTAAACATTGAAAATGTTGCATGTCACAATATTAAGGTCAATAATACCAAATTCACTATTCTTAAATCTACATCTACTTACCTTTACAATACATTGGTAGTCAAAATGGTGTCAATATTAAAGCTCTGGTATTATGGCAGAACAACATTTGCAAATGGTCTTCTACAATCCACCATCACATGTGGCATTTTATTTCAGTAACTTTTTATTGAGGTTGCAGCATTTTTTATGATGAAATCTGAAATGTATACTGAAAATTGTAGATTGTGTGATAAGTGAGGGGTATCCACAGCTACATTGAAAGTATAGCAGCCACAGAATCAAACACTTCCATCGGACCTGAATGCTCTTACTTCATAAGATTCCACTTTGTGAACCATAGAATAAAAATACATTATCCTTACTAAGTTTGAGAAGATCTCAAATGAAGATTGTCTCATCTCTAGAAATGATCAGTTGCACATGTCATCCAGTTGTTTTGTGGAGCCTCTGCTGCAGTTCAAGGACAATCCTTGGGAAGAAGTAAGTGCTAATGGTTTCCTTTTGTACCAACCCAATCCATGTATCATTTATACATGACATTTCAGTATAGCCCATTAAATGTTTAAAAATGGGAGCTTGAAACATTTATCACGAAATCTGAAGTGTTGGAAATGGAACCAGCTGTGCTTGTCACTAAGAGAACTACACTTTAAGTCAAACTAGCATAAGTTTCTCTTCTGGCTTCCAAATGAGCACTAATCCATTAAATCAAAATTGAATTTTCTAAAGCAGGCAGGGTCAGTGCTCTAGTCTGCTTAACTTGCTGATTCTAACAACTTTTTGAGACTTAAAAGAAATGCTAAACCAAACCTATCATCAACCCATAAGGCCCTGTCTCCTAGTTGTGTGAAAATCTATATTTGGTTGTAAACCTCTAATTGACCCTGAATAGGGATTTCAAGTTGAATCTCAATAATAATGCCATGGGTGTATGCCCACCCAAAATGTGTGCCAAGTAAAATCTGAGGTTTTGGACCTTAGAACCTGGGAAAATTCACACATTTTGCCTGTTAGCCCCCATTTTGAGACGAAGAATGCTGTGATAATCACCCACCAGCTAATTACAATACCCTTAAGTACTGAAAATTCACTGCACACAACCCCAACAAGTTTGAGCTTGAGCAGAAAGGAGGAACTAAGGGCCTCATTTATGAGGCCTGTGGTGCAGGGCAGCGCAGTGAGTACCTTGCTACACCGCCTTGCGCCACCGAGAAAGTGCAGAAGTGCACAGTATCTACAAAATCTCCTCTTGCCCTGGTGAGCAAATTGCTGCCTAGTGCCAACGCAGGCACCCTTGCACCATGGTAGGGATAATTATTTTTGTGCAAGAAAGGAGACCTTTCTGCGCAAGAACAATCACAAGAGGTGTTTCCCTCTTTCTAGGTGTGCTGCAGAACGCAGCACACCTAGAAAGAGGAAAAAAGGGATAAATAAAGATATTTCTCGCTGATGCATCATACGTTACGCCATCCCTGAGGTGGCGTAGGAATCTGATGCATTCCCTCACTTGTAAATCTGGGAATGGGTCACATTTCTTCAGGTTCCATGGGTGTTGCGTGGGGACACCCCAAACAACACCCATGGAACATCCCTTTCATGCTCTTCTGAGAGTCATCAACTAAGTGGTAAGGAAATGTATCCCAATGGTTTAGGCTCCTTCATATTCCAAAAGCAGTCTGAAAATCTGAACCATTAAGTATACCTTTTCCACCACTGTGGGTTTCCTGAATATTTGTTTGACATATATGCACCTTAGTGTACCCATAAAATACATTTGTGTTAATAGATCCCTTCCCCTAAACTTCTATTGAATGGTTAGCCCTGCAACAGAATCCAAAACCTGTTTGATTATCTTGCTACATGATTTCATGTGCAGTACTCCAACACCTCTTTTGGGGCACAGAAACAATTAAGTGAAACTTCAATTAATTAAAGATTAACACATAAATATGAAGGTGTCCCAGAATCAACCAATGCCTTGATTGAGCCCATGTTACTGCTATTTTGGGCTCATGTTTCTTGATTACGTATATTACAGTGGTGCAATCTTGTACCAGCAAGTGCACTACCTGACAGGTGCAAAAATAACGATGGATTAAACCCAGATCTGTGACTGGGGGAGAGTGTTTGAAAAGGTTCAACACTCTGTACATCATTTTATTTTGTGATGTTACAAAAATTACTTACGCACTGAATGACCAGTTGAAAACAATATTTTGCAGTGGGTTCTTCGGTCTAAAAAGTGGTCAAAATCTTGGTAAAAAAGTGTAGAGAAACCCACAAAATCAATATAACCTGGACTCCACTGCGTAGTCTATAGTCTAAGCAGACAGTTGTCTTGTAGTTCTTAGATGTAAAATCTTACCTTTAGCCTGAGAGACAGGCACTATAAAAACTCCTTATTAATATCAAGACCGTTGCTTAATGTGTAAAAAAATAAGTGCATGGCCCAAACTTGTTCTTATTCTAAGGATGTTGCCGTCAGTACTGCTGAATGATGGTTTGCTCACTGGCTCTATCTCACTTTTACAGATTCTTTTTCATCCCTGATTTATCTCATTGTAACAATTGTTCTATCTTTTCATCCCCCATTTTGCCTATAACTTTCATGTTCTTGGTTCCTGGCTGCAGTCAGTACTGCAAAATGACGGTGCTGCCAATTCCCACGTCTGCTGGGTCTTTATTCTACGCCACGCCTTTTATTTCCACCACCCTACAGTTCATGCTTTTATTTTACGCAGTTTCTTATTTTCATCCCTTTTCTCTCATTATCATTGCTTTTTTATCTTTCTCTCCCCTCCTTCCTTCTCCCTTTTCTGCCTTTCTCTTTCTTTCTGTGGGTAAAAGTCTGAATATGAAATTATGACCCAATCGCTGCACCGCACACAAGAAGTTGTCATTAAATGTTGGTGAAAAAACACATACACTCAATCTGGCACTTCCTCCCACAGCCACCGTCCTGATTGCATCTGTTCTTTAGCACTTTACTCATAAACTCCAAAGTACATACCATTCGATAAAATACTTGCACTTACACTATACATCTAGGCCCTGATTTATACTGTTTTTGCGCCGTATTACCGTCATTTCTTGACGCAAAAGCGGCGCAAATTTACAAAATACAACCGTATTTTGTAAATTTGCACCGTTTTTGCGTCAATAAATGACGGTAATGCGGCACACACAAAAAAAAGTATAAATCAGTGCCTTAATCCCACCATGATTTAACTTAGAACTCCTAATGTGAGCCAACATTTGGGATCTTTGGACTGAATATCAATGGTGCCTTGTTTGGCTATCTCACTGTGAGGGTGAAGGTCAAGTAAAACGAGTAAATTACACACACATTTGCAATAAATTGATAATTGAAGTATGTGTTTGGGATTGATTGGGTTGTACTTCAGTATTATCAATGGGTATGGATAGAAACCATCTATAATGTACGTATTACCTTTATCCAAGATCCTTACATAAAACATTTTCAGTCATAATTATTACTACCCACTCTTTATTGGTACTGATTTTACCGACCTTCAGGAGATTATGGGTGACTTGACCTTGCTGCTTGCAGATCATACACGGATCTTAAAAGCAGGCGCCAAACTCGCTACCTTTCCGACATTCTTACTGCATGCTTCAATATATGCTTGCTTTATGAACCTGGCAGGGACCAAGCGATGAGCGATTTAGAAACAGATAGAATGCATGCGATTGTAAAGACTCTGGGTTTAAATTTTTCCATAAAATCAGCTAGTTATTGCTGAATGGAATAAAGTGGCAGTTGGCAGAAGTAAAAATGTGACTGCCGGAGCAATGAATTATTAAACACAGAAAATGAGAAATGAGTCTATATATGAAGCAGCCAGCTATACAGAGCTGATCTATAAATACCATATGGCAGGGACCCAAGAAGCTGAAGATTAAGCTGAAAACATGAATCATTCTGTCAGTCACTGCTACTTGAGGTTCACCAACGAGGCCTATGTATTGAAACAAAACCTGCTCTCTCTGTTCCCAATATAAGCTGCTGAAATCGGCCCCGAGGTGAGGCAGACGTCTGACCACGGTCTGCGATGGACATGGAGAAATGTTTGTGGTCCACTAATGGAATGAACTGCTGTGCGTGGCTCGTTACTTGTAATCAGGCGTTCAACACATCAAGCTTCGATTCCCTCCGAATTCTGCGGTACATACCACACTTCCCACAGTTTTCCACAGGTGAATTTCAGTAGTTCAAGCTTAACAAAACGTACAAAGAAAATTACGAAACATGCAAATATATGTAGGGATTGGCATTGAATACAGTATCATTCTGAATTTGTATTCGATTTGTGCAGTAAATGGCTCACTCTCATCCGGTCCACTTGTGATAAGAGATGGTCACAGCTGAGGCGGCCACAGTTTGATGATTGTAAGTTGTAGGTAATATAGAAGGCTTAGGCTATGGCCACTGATTGTGATCAGTTCATTTACGAGTACTGTGCCCTGTCAGTGGTTTAGTGATTCCAAAACATTGCACATTGGTGGCCTTCAATCTTGTTAATTAACACCAAATCCAGTCAGATGCGGAATGTCAAATTGTGTTGTTATGTGCATTTCCATAGCGCTATCCTTACAGTTTTATGGTTGCATAACACCTTTAGAAGCTAGGTGTCATTTATGGTTCAGTGGTGTTTATTGAGGATTGGTGAGTTTGCTCTTGTTTGTGTTACATGTTGCTTAGAGGTGGCCATACTAGCTGATTGCCTGATCACAATTTGTTTGTGGATTTCCAATAGAGCAATGATTATACTGACAATCCTAGGGGCAAATTTACAAGTCCATAGCACCACTGGAGCGTCAGTTTCTGCGATGCTCTGGTGGCACTGTGCCCTTTCCCATATTTACAAGGCGGCGCTAAGCCACATTTTTTTGCTTAACGCCACCTTGTAAATATAGCCCTTTTACACGCATCAACGTGCATTAAAGGTGCATGCAATGGGTGTGCTGTGGGCGTTCCCCTGCAACACCCATTGCATTTTGAAGCTGCCTCATATTTATGAGAAATCATAAACCTGAGGCAGCAGCAAAAACTAACACCACTCCATGGGTGGCATTAGAGTGGCTCAAAGAGGAGAAATACTTTTATTTCGCCTCATTTTTGCTTTTTCTATGTGTGCTGCATTCTGCAGGACAAATAGAAAAAGCAACACACTATTAATGATTGTTCATGTGCAGGAAGGTGTCCCTTCATGCACATAAACAATCATTAAATAATAACGATTTGCTACTTCTACATAAAAGTAACAACTCATCATTATTGATTGTTTATGTGCAAGAAGAAACACCTTCCTGTAAACAATCATTCCCTGCAGTGCAGGCACTCTTGCACTATGGTGGAATGGTGCCTGCGTTGGAGCTAGGCAGCTAATTTTAGCGCCATCGAAAACACAGGGGTACACCGTGTTGTAGTAGTTACAGGGCATCCCTGTGTTTCCGAAATGATTTAGAGCGGCGCTGCAAATTTTGCCGCAGTGCGCCACTGTGCCACTTCAGTATCAATGAGGCCCTTAGAATGAAGATAAACTCCTATCTTATACTTCTTGTTGTTTATACTCACATTTTTTCTTCAGCCCAGGGTTCCTGCACACATTCTGCCACAGACCAATGCTTTAAAATGGGTATAAAGAAATTCCATTCAAAATTAGGCAGAAGGATATGGGCTAGAGACTTATCAAAGGTTCCAAGTGAATACGCCCTCTAAATATCAGCTCCACTGGATGATGTCATTTTTCTAATGACATCTCATATCCCTCATGGCCATTTTCTTTTTCTTTTCAGTTTCCATTCTTTCAAATATACATTTCATGCATAGATAGAGCTATAATTACAGACATAAAAAGTCTGCGTATTTCTCATGCATATTTTTATTGGGATTCCTCCAGATGCATTCATATTGTCACATATGATTAGTTACTGGTAACTGGAAAAAGGTATTTTTTTAAAAAAAGCAGAAACACCACATATGATCGAGTTATCTCATATGTATTTGGACAAAATGTAGAATACATGCCATGAGGATTTGGGCCCCACCTCCTAAGGAGGGTGATTGGACCTCTCTTTGCTGTGCAAACGTCTCTGACTTTCTCGACATTGCTTTTTGGTTTGCACATCAAAAGCAGATCTTCAGAAATATGGCTCACCAACGCATTTGTATGTATTAGGACTCTTAGGCAATGATGTCTACTGGGTTATAATGAGGATTTTGGCTCTTTCTATCAGATGATGTGCTATTGTGAACAAGTGTTTGAGTAAAAGAGGGCGGTTTTTCATGCATAAGATATTTTCCGAATAAAATAAGAAGGAATTCTTCTATTTGGCTTTAGTGCAATGAGGAGATGGAATCCGTTTTTAAAAATTTATTTTAGTTATGTCAACTAATATTTCACACATTATTTATTGTCAAGAAAATGATTGTACTGTTATAGAAAACTCAACATAAGCATAAGGGGAATGTGTTTCCAATTATTTACCTCTTCTAGGTATCCTTATATGGTAGACGTAAAAGCACTTTATATACATTTGAAACATTGTGATAACCAACAGTAATTATTTTAGCTCATTGTTTAATTTACCATTCTCAGCCACCCCAAAAGTTCCCTTTTCATTGAGAAGAATAATTAAGGCCTCTTTTATGAATTGTAGACTGGTGCAAAGATTGTGTAAAGAATCTAGGAAGCAAAAAGTTATTACATATTTATCAAGTGATTTGCCAGATGGTAGCCAATCACATCTTCCTTGGGTAACAAATAGCCATTGCCGTTTTGATTACTCGGTCGCCTTTCCTGATATGAAGAAATGTCCTACAAGAATGACCCCCTGTCCCTGTGGTGGTATATCGATACAAAGCATGCAACATTTTATCTTATTTTGTGGTCTTTATGCAGGTTTGAGAAAATGCTATTTGAAACCAAATTTTATTGCACCAAATATTAGGGACTTTTAAACTACTTACATGACATGCAATAAGTAGTTTTTCAAAAGGTAAAGAGTAAAACATTTTTGGTAGTTGCATCAACTTCATTCAAAACAAATATTTATAATTTAAAAATTTGATGACATTCTCTTTTTTCTTCAGAAGGCCTTATTTGCTGTTGCAATATATATATATTTTTTAAAAGTCATAGTATGTTTATTCAAATTTTAATGAACTGCAGCTATACTACACTTTTAAGATTTCTTCTTTCCAGCCCAAGATTAATATAGATTTTTTTTATTTATTTTTATTTGGGAAAGTTCATACAGCATATAAAAAGACAATAATATAACACAAGAATTAACAATATCACGAAATTATATTATTTAAATAGTATAATGTGAAATGAAAAGCTGCATCAGAGCCACTAAAATACAAGCTCACAATCTCCAATTCACATCACATTAATATAGTCAAAAACTGCTACCTTACATTATTGAAGGTATACTACTATATCCCCGTACCCAGATTTCCAATAGATTATGACATTTCTTAAGAGATGAGTGTGGACCGATGTTTCAGTTTTTAGCATTTTAAGGCACCATTGCCAGTATGTAAACTATGTGAAAAACTAATGATCTGGCTGCCAATACACATGAGAACAATCTTTTTTTCAACAAGAATGGAATGTTCATATATGGAGAATACCCAAGCACTGTCGAATAAATATCTAAATCAAGATCCAACCCCAAAGGGCATGAACAGTGCACCTGGATTTCTGCCCAAAAAGAGTTTATTCAAGGACATCGCCAGATAATATGAGTCCAATGTGATCCAGTCTCCACTAGGCACTTAAAGCACCTATCAGGAGCCCTGGGATTGATTTTGTGTGAAAACGCTGGAGTTCTATAAAGTAACCACTTTATGTAAAACTACATTCTACAGAATAAGGGGGTCATTCTGACCCTGGCGGTCTTGGACCGCCAGGGCCACGAATGACGGAAGCACCGCCAACAGGCTGGCGGTGCTTCAATCCCCATTCCGACCGCAGCGGTAAAGCTGCGGTCGGATTGCCGGGGCCGGCGGTCATCCTCCGTTTTTGCCCCGGCTGGGAGAATCCGCCAGGGCAGCGCTGCAAGCAGCGCTGCCCTGGGGATTCTGACCCCGTACCTCCAGCCTGTTTCTGGCGGTTTTCACCGCCAGGAAGAGGCTGGCGGTAACGGGTGTCCTGGGGCCCCTGGGGGCCCCTGCACTGCCCATGCCACTGGCATGGGCAGTGCAGGGGCCCCCTAACAGGGCCCCGGCCTGCTTTTCACTGTCTGCATGGCAGACAGTGAAAAGCGCGACGGGTGCAACTGCACCCGTCGCACCGCCGCAACACCGCCGGCTCCATTCGGAGCCGGCTCCTGTGTTGCGGCCTCATTCCCGCTGGGCCGGCGGGCGCTAACTTGGTTAGCGCCCGCCGGCCCAGCGGGAATGTCAGAATGGGGGCTGCGGAATTTTGGCAGCATGCTGGCCAAATGGCGGTTTCCGCCTGGCGGGCGGCAGTAGCCGCCCGCCAGATTTGGAATCACCCCCTAAATATCTATATCAAGATCCAACCCTAAAGGGCGTGAACAGTGCACCAGGATTTCTGCCCAGAAAGAGTTTATTCAAGGACATCCCCAGATAATATGAGTCAAATGTGATCCAGTCTCCGCTAGGCACTTAAAGCACCTATCAGGAACCTTGGGATTGATTTTGTGTGGAAATGCTGGAGTTCTATAAAGTAACCACTTTATGTAAAATTACATTCTACAGAAGTTAGCCTCTTTCGTTAATGAAAAATTAAGCGTCTTTATTCTATTCCTTGTCTCGTCTGTAACTAGGAGACCTTCTGTGGTCTGCCACCTATTTCGGACCTTTAGGTATAGTGTATTAACCTTCTGATGCCTAAGGATACTAACCGAAGAACTGCTGGATCCGCGAATAGTGGTTTCTGTCCAGTATGCAGCCAACTCTAAGCTGTCCTACATTTTGTTAATATCTAAATTGCATAAAAACTGTCTTATACAGATAAAGGACCCTTGCATCAATATCTTAAAATGCCTAATTGAGTGCACTATTTTTGTCAAAGTCTAGAACCTTGCTGTACCCATTGGATACCCACCAGGCCAAGATGTTCTTATCTAATAAAGGGTGATTCCTGACACAGATACTGGACACATGGGGGTAACATTAGTGACCAGAATGTTGTTATATTTACACATTTTATCCTTACATTTAAGAAACCAACATAAGATCTTGTATCTAACTTTTTTGGGGGTCTTGTAAGGCACAGGAAGTTGGGAACCTCATATTTCTGAAAAATCAGATTAATAAAAAAATTATCTACAGTCATCCTACTGTGAGTTTTTAAAAAAAAATCTATATGAGCAATGCGCAAAATCAGCAGAAAAATATCATTTCAAACCAGAGAAGGCTAGGCTGCCTTTATTTATGGTCCTATAGACCACTTCTATAGCCAGTCTTGGTGTTTTATTCGCCCATATAAAAGCCGAAAATATGTCCTCTAAGTCCTTGAAAAACGTAATCTGAACGATGCATTGAACCGCTGAGAATAAGAAAATGCAGCAGGACTAACATTCTAATCAAAGCAACTCAGCCCATTATTAAAAGGAGTAGATCAGTCCACTTGGAAAAGAGTGCCTTAATCTTACGGATCAGAGGGGAGTAGTTCAGTGCAAATAGATCATCCATATTTTCCATTACATATATCCCAAAATATCTTTTAGGTCGGTGAATCAATAAGGACCGGAATTCTATCAATAAAGTGTCCAGTGCGCAATTACTTAATAACATTTCTGTTTTCAGCTTATTCATTTTATACCCACCCAGCTTTAAAAAATGTGAATTACCTTAAAAACCTGGTTTAAGTTTGCCATTTTTGGTTTAAAAAAAATAATGCCATATCATCCGCATATAATTTAATAGGGGTCATGATAGTTTTATCAGTATGTATTGCTATGGCTAAATGATCTATAAATAGAGCAAAAGGAATAGGCGATATAGGACATCCTTGCTGTGTGCCCCTAGCAATCATACAGGTGCCAATATTGTGAGAATTAATAACAATCTGAGATGTAGCCCCTACATACAAGTGTGATATGCTCTGAATCAGCCTCTCAGGAAACCCAAACTCACATAAAATTGTAAAAAGATTAAACTAAGGCACCAGGTGAAATGCCTTTTCTGTGTCACATAAAAAACGTGGGCAGGAATCTAATTTTGTTAAAATTAATCTAGTACTCCAATTGAAAAAAATGTTTTAGAGAAAAGGTGTCTCCCTGGAATAAAACCACACTGGTCTGGATGAATAATAGAGCCTAACAATTCACCCATACGATTAGATAAAACGTTGCCAATGATTTTGTAATCTGCATTTAGCAGTAATAGGTACATAGGAGTTAACATCTTCTTTACCTGTTTGTCATGAAGTTAACCATGGCCGCAGTGTGGAATGAAACTGCAAACTCACCCCCCTACAATATATGATTGGCGAGTCTCACCAATTCGGGATTGAAGGCTGATGCTAATTTCTTAAACAACTCAGCTGACAGTCCATCTCCGCTACATGCTTTCCCACTGGGAAATGACTTCACCAAGTCCACTATCTCTTCAAGGGTAACTGTGGCTGGTAAGGCCTGTGCTTTGCTAGTGCCAAGCTTCAGAAGAGAAAGCTGAGATAGAAAACTTTAAAGTCAATCGATGTCATTCTGTTTTTGCACACCCAGTGCTTTGTAGTGCCTAAGAAACTTATCATAAACCTGGGCGGGCTCTGACAGCCTACTTTTAGTTTAATTATTAAATAGGGAGGTAACCATATTCTGCATCTAGGGCTTACGAGCCTGCCAGGCTACAAATTTCCCAGCATACTTGCTCTCCTCATACATCCTTTGAAGATAGGCAGAGTTTGCAACACAGTCATGCCCATAATATTAATCTTGCATGTTTATTCTTGTCTGTTTAAGAGCTGCTTTGTCAGTAGCATTCTTGTTACAAGAGTATGCCAGATTTGCTTGTTGAAGAGCAGTTTCCAAACCTGTCCGGTGAGCACCAAGTGTCCTTCTATACCTGATACCCCGTGAAGTTATTTTACCGCATATTGTTGCTTTAAATGCATCCCAGACACAACCTTTGCTAGCAGAGCCCATATTCAATGTAAAATAGGTAGTTGTCTCACTGTTTATTTTGTTGCACCATTCTTCATTTTCAAGGTTAACGTTATCAAAATACCACCTCAAAGTGTTACTCTTGACCTCTGTCCCAAGGATGTCCATCTCCACCAAGGAATGGTGTGAGAAACTATGAAGAGTCTGGATGTAGTTACTTAATTTCAGCTCACAAGAGGAGAAAAAATAATCTAATCCAGCAGCAGAGTTACATATACCCGAGACACAAACATGCTCATGTTTTACCATGTGCTTCTCGTGCCACAGGTCAAGTAAACCCAGCATTTTCATGCACATGGATATGGCTTTTGCCGCCCTTGGTTTACCCTGACTGCACTTCAAGAATGTTAAATCTGAGGCTGGATTTAATACAAAGTTAAAATCCCCCCCAATTATTACAAATCCACGAATAATAAACAATGCCTGAGTGAGTTCAAGGACTGGTACAGGATCATCAGGGATAGGGGCATAAATTGAGGCTACTGGTCAGTCTACAATTAGTGCCCTCTCACTTTTAAGAGACCATCACCCTTCCTTGTCTGTTTGAGAAAAGACACCTGAAATGGAAAGAGCTTATTTAAAGTAGATTGCCACCCCCCTATGAGTGGCATTCACTGAAGATATGCATTGATGACCAGCCCAGTGATCAGATATTTTATATTATGATACCTTTTTATCTTGAAAATGTGTGTCTTGAATTCGGAGCAAATCAGGTCAGTGACTGATCCAATCTTCAATCGCCTGGTGTAGGAGGCTTGCCTGGCTTATAGTGGGTGCCTTGTGGTACGTACACCCTGGGCCAGGTCCAGTAATCCCTTATTAGTAGAATAGAGGTGTTTCTAGCAGCTTAGGCTGATAGTAGGTAGCCATGACAAAGCTTAGGCTGAACTAGGAGACATGCAAAGCTCCTACTATACCATTTATATCATGCAGCACAATCTCATAAGAAAACACAATACTCAGAGTTACGAAAAATAAAGGTACTTTATTTTTATGACAATATGCCACAAGTATCTCAGTGAGTACCCTCAGTAAGAAGGTAAGTAATATACACACGTTATATGTACACAAACCCAAAACAGGTAAGTAAGAGTAAGAAAAGTAATGCAAACAGTGTAGAATTACAATAGGATGCAATAGGTGAACAGAGGTCTAGGGGCAACACAAACCATATACTCCAAAAGTGGAATGCGAATCACGAATGGACCCCAGACCAATGGGAGCTTGTAGAGGGTCGCTGAGACTGTAAGAAAACAGTCAGGGTGTCCAAGATACCCCACCCCAAGACCCTGAAAAGTAGGAGTAAAGTATACCTACTACCCCAATAGGACACAATAGTCGTGCTAGGGGGATTCTGCAAGAACCACAAACACCAGCAAAGCACTGAAGACTGATTCCTGGACCTGAGGACCTGCAAGGCAAGGGGACCAAGTCCAAGAGTCGCAATAGTGTCCAGGGGGGGGCAAGAGACGAGGAAACCCCGATGAAGGTGCAAGGAAGCTGCCTCTGGATGGAAGAAGCTTAGGATTCTGCAACAACGAAGAGAGCTAGGAACTTCTCCTTTGGAAGGAAGATTCCCACGCAGAAATACTGCACACAAGCCTTGCTAGCTGCAAAGGACGCGGTAGAGGTTTTTGGGTGCTGCTGGGGACCAGGAAGAACCAGGATGTCGCCCCTTGGAGGAGGAGACAGAGGGGGTACTCAGCAACTCAGAGAGCCCCAACAGAAGCAGGCAGCACCCGCAAAAGTACCCGAACAGGCATTTAGAAGATTTGTGAACCAGAGCTGGCTCAGAGTCACAAAGGAGGGTCCCACGACGTCGCAGGTCAACTCAGAGGGTTGAGCACTGCAGATGGAGTGCTGGGGACCCAGGCTAGGCTGTGCACGAAGGAATCCTTGGAGGAGTGCACAGGAGCCGGAGCATTTGCAAATCACACTGTACATAGGTTTGCAGTCTAGCGTGGGGAGGCAAGGACTTACCTCCACCAAACTTGGACTGAAGGATCACTGGACTATGGGAGTCACTTGGATAGAGTTCCTGTGTTCCAGGGACCACACTCGTCAGGATGAGAGGACCGGTGATGCAGTCTTTTGGTGCCTGCGTTAGCAGGGGGAAGATTTGTCAACCCACAGGAGATTTCTTCTTGGCTTCCAGTGCAGGGTGAAGGCAGATGACCCCCAGAGCATGCACCACCAGGAAACAGTCGAGAAAGCCGGCAGGATGAGGTGCTACAATGTTGCTGGTAGTCGTCTTGCTACTTTGTTGTGGTTTTTCAGGCATCCCGGAGCAGTCAGCGGTCGATCCTTGGCAGAAGTCGAAGAGGGAAGTGCAGAGGAACTCTGGTGAGCTCTTGCATTCGTTATCTGAAGAATATCCCAGAGGAGAGACCCTAAATAGCCAGAAAAGGAGGTTTGGCTACCAAGTAAGGAGGATTGGCTACCAAGAGAGGTAAGAGCCTATCGGAGGGGGTCTCTGACATCACATGCTGGCACTGGCCACTCAGAGCAGTCCAGTGTGCCCCCAACACCTCTGTTTCCAAGATGGCAGAGGTCTGGGACACACTGGAGGAGCTCTGGGCACCTCCCCTGGGAGGCACTGGTCAGGGGAGTGGTCACTCCCCTTTCCTTTGTCCAGTTTCACGCCAGAGCAGGGCTGGGGGATCCCCGAACCGGTGTAGACTGGCTTATGTAGAGATGGGCACCTTCTGTGCCCATCAAAGCATTTCCAGAGGCTGGGGGAGGCTACTCCTCCCCAGCCCTTCAAACCTATTTCCAAAGGTAGAGGGTGTAACACCCTCTCTCAGAGGAAATCCTTTGTTCTGCCTTCCGGGTCCAGGGCTGCCTGGACCCCAGGAGGGCATAATCCTGTCTGAGGGGTTGGCAGCAGCAGCAGCTGCAGTGGAAACACCGGAAAGGCAGTTTGGCAGCACCCGGGCTCTGTGCCAGAGACCCGGGGGATCATGGAATTGTCCCCCCAATACCAGAATGGTATTGGGGGGACAATTCCATGATCTTAGACATGTTACATGGCCATGTTCTGAGTTACCATTGTGACGCTATACATAAGAAGTGACCTATGTATAGTGCACGCGTGTAATGGTGTCCCCGCACTCACAAAGTCTGGGGAATTTGCCCTGAACGATGTGGGAGCACCTTGGCTAGTGCCAGGGTGCCCACACACTAAGTAACTTGGCACTTAACCTTCACCAGGTGAAGGTTAGACATATAGGTGACTTATAAGTTACTTATGTGCAGTGAAAAATGGCTGTGAAATAACATGGATGTTATTTCACTCAGGCTGCAGTGGCAGGCCTGTGTAAGAATTGTCTGAGCTCCCTATGGGTGGCAAAAGAAATGCTGCATCCCATAGGGATCTTCTGGAACCCATATACCCTGGGTACCTAAGTACCATATACAAGGGAATTATATGGGTGTACCAGTGTGCCAATGAGAACTGGTAAATTTAGTCACTAGCCTGCAGTGACAAATTTAGAAAGCAGAGAGAGCATAAACACTGAGGTTCTGGTTAGCAGCCACACAGGGAACACATACAGGGCACATACTATGAGCACTGGGGTCCTGTCTGGCAGAATCCCAGTGACACAAGGGCTAAAACAACATGCATACAGTGAAAAAGGGGGGTAACATGCCAGGCAAGATTGTACTTTCCTACACGTGGTCTTTGCAATTATTGTTTAAACTGTTTGCGTTTAATGTAATTGTTCGAAATCCCTGCCCACTTATGGACTTTAATGATACATTTCCAGCCTGCCTGTCAAGGTGGGCCACATTAATGTTTACTAATTGTTGTGGATTAAATATTAATAAATGCCAAAATTCAAATGCATTGCTTAACTGTAAGCTCTCCACCATACCCATCCGTCCCTTGAGTTGCAGAGTAATGAAGATATTAAGCCTGCTCAGCAAAGTGCAAATGCCCAAAAGAAGGGGGGAATGAGTACTGGCAACAACACCTGGCGGCCCAAGACAACACAGTTCCTTCTCTTTGCAGTTTAAACTCCTTAAACGCCATTAAAGTGCTAAATGTGCAAGCTGCAAACCGTACGGATAGGCATTGTAAATTCATGTTAATATGTTGCGGACACCTCAGTAGGCCCCTACCATAATGTGCATTGTGATGTACTAACATATTATTCCTTAAAGTGCAGTACAGAGCTTAAAAAACAACCCTACCATAAACACCAAACTGCTCTCCTACCTCGTGGTGGAAACATACAAACCCTGCTTACATCTGCACAGGACAGCACCACTTTCTGCCCCTTGACACTGATACATATCTATTTATATCATGGTTCCAGATTCACCCAACTTGCCCAGCTCCATCTATCCTTACCCAGAACCACTTCCTGTTTGAATTCAGTGGTCTTAACTCATGCGGTGTTGAACTCTGCCATTATTCCCAATGCAGAAACACCCTGGTTGCCATGACACTGCACCCAATCACACTCAAACCCCCCAAGAATTCCCACACCCCACGGAGCACACATCTAGGTACGGCAGTGACACCTCCTATTAAACCATTTTGCCTCAGCACATATATATATATATATATACTGCTCTTGCATTACATTGCAAATCTCAGTCAAATCTCAGCCTCCTCAATATCAGTAAAAGATAAAACTGGCCCTTCACCAGGACTTTAAGTTTGGATTGCTGGAAGATTGATGCTTCCACGCCCATAGTCCTAAACAAATCAATCCTTTTGATAAACTCTCTGTGTCTGCGTGTGGCCAGTGCTGACATATCAGAGAAAACCTTGAACTGAGGCATCTCTGGGGTGGACCATCTTTTCTTCTTTAAAGCACAAGATAGAACGCAATATTTAACTCAAAAGTCAGTGAAATTCACCAATATTGTGTGGGGGTATTTAGAATTTGGGAGGGCTTCAGCAGTCCCCTGATACTTCCAAATCATTGTCAGAACACACATTAACTCAGAAATAGCTTTTTGTCTGTTGAGTGTCTACCCAATCAGTCATCTTTTGACTTTTAACCCCTTCTGTCACCCCAATGATTCTTAGAGTAGGCTGCTTATTGTAATTTTCTCTGTCCTGCCACTTATCCTCCAGGAGGCATTAATTTTTTTTTCAGATGGGTGACTTCCTATTGCATAATCTCCACCTTGTCCTCCAGATTCGAAATTCTAACTTCTGCTTCCTTCACCCTGCTGGGAACCTGGCCCACCACTTCCTCACTTTGGGCCAAGCGATTATGGAGAGTCACAATTTCCTGTGCCTGTGTAGCTTTCAAGTTTGTCCCAGGCATTATAGAAAGTTAAGTTATCTTTTGTGAAAGTTCCTGACTGTGATGAGGGCTGGATGCTTTCATCTATTGCCTCTGTATTCTGAGGTCCACCTAGAAGTGTAATGTTCACAGAGGGCGTCTTTTTGAGAAGTTAGATAAAAAGACTACTATTGGTATTCTCCCCACCGGTGGAGAGAGTCAAGTCCTCCATCTGGATGAAGCCCTTGGGTTGTTTCTAGAGTAAGGGGTTTTGCTTGACTGGAACTGTCGTAGCAAGGCCATCCCCCTCAGTGGGAGCGCCTCCCCTTCCTGTCTCGGCATCAGTGATAATTCAATCTGAGAGTGCATCTGTTGCCTGAGACTCCAAGCAATCTCCCGCTCTCACCATCCTGTCTTATGTCACCCCCGCAAAGCTTCTGCTCGCTCCACTCTGCTCAGCTTCAAGGAATTTTATGATTCCTGACTCCATCCCCTGCTGCAAGCTGCAACTGTCCCAGGGGTTGACTGGCTTTGTTTGACTCCCTCTGTGCTTTAGCTTCAGAGATTAAGTAGATTATCCTGGCATAATTGTTGAACCATTCTCCGTACACTGTAGGGTGCGGGTGGTCACTGACTAAACTTGTGAAACAAGATGCATCTAAATGGGTGCCAAAAACTGTTACAGGTTCAATTTCTACCAGTGTTCCACTGGTATTGTCCATGTAACGTTCACCCCCAATCGATAGGTGAAGAAGGAGAGAAAGACAGGGGCCTCAACACATTGGAAATTCGACACCACAGAAGCAGCTCACTTTTTTTTAACATAAGGGTGAGTTAAAAAAAAAAAAAAACACAACGGCATAACTCTTCCAACAAGTAGATGGATGCAGTGCTCACAGCAAGTACGCAGCATCTCTGAGCTCTCCAGTCACTGCGCCCTTTCATGAAGCTGAGAGTGATCCTGAGTGTCCTGCGGCCTGCCCCAACCCCTTGCGTTGCGCAGCACTCAATGCAGTAACTCTGCTTCAGCGGGTCTCACCAACTGCTGTTGCTACTGCTAAATCACTTAGCTTGTGCAATATGTAAAATGTCTGCTGTCTGTCGATAATCCTCCACGGTAGAAGTGTGGTAATGAGTGCTATATAAAAGCATGTTATTATTATTGTAACACCTCTATGATTTAGTAGGGACAGACACAGGTACCAAGACCCCAAACCTTTGTAAATTTGAATAAACTTTCTGGTCTTTTTTCCAAGAAACTGAGCTAAATGAGGCCAAGATATATTTTATTTTAGTCAGGTAAAATCTCAAGGCCAAGATATTTTTAGGCAGGTGAAATGTCATAGAAATCACAAAACAAATCATGTAATGTATTTTAAATGTACATTTCTTTTATCTGCTATTTCACTTAATGTTTGCACTCTAGAAATTGATTCTTACAGAAATAACCTTGAAGGAGCAGTAAATCTGTGGCTAAGAGGTACGCTCTCCTTAAAGAAATCTACTGGTGGCATTTTTTTATGGAGTTTGAATGCAAAATATAGCCTCAAATTCAATTTTCAAGATATATGCTGTCATGTTTAATGACTTTTCAGGGAATTTTACTTAACTGTCAAAATGTAATGACAAATATTTGTGAAAGATTTATTTTTAGATCTCATTGGTGAATGTGTACATGATAGGTACTGGAAAAGTGGACCTTGTTATTTGATCTCAAATCTACTAAAATTATTAATGTTTAAGAACACTGTTGTTTACATCTCAATTACCACTCATTGGAGAACTAAGGGCCTGGTATGACCTTGGCAGATGAGACTACGCCATCCCAAATGTAAGGGTTATAGGATATAAGTAGGATATAATGGAACTTGTAATATGGCAGGCAGGACATCTCTCACATTTAGGACAGAGTAATCCCCTTCACCAAGGTCATAATCAGGCCCTAAAATCCTGCGATTCAAATTGACCTAACCCAATTTTCTCCAGTCACATGATCAAGCTGATCACCAATCCCCTACTTATTTATGTGATATCTTCCAAGCACAAAATCCTGTGGCCCTGTTCCAAACATAGATGATCTTTCCTCTCTTTGAGATGCCTTTCTTTAAAGTTTATGCAAATGCAACATTTCCCTAATAACATTTCATTTAATCCTTTCAGGTGATCTACTGCTCATCTTGGAGCATGAAAGGAGTGCACATTGCTGTGCATGCTGTTTTATTTAGTTTGTTTCTTTTACTTGTGTGTCTTGATTCAATATATCTCTGATTGATGGGCTGCAGGGTGCTATTTGACATCCTAAGCTTCAATCATATGAATAGTAATTACATTAAAGATATGCTATCCGCAAAATGTGTGCCATTAAAAATTCAGTGAGTGTCTAATGCAGAAGAGATTGGACTGTGAAGACTGCAGTGGGGAATGACACTCTTAAAAGCAACCAAAAATGTTTCATATTTGTTCAAATACGAGAAGGTATGCTTATGGCAGTACCTTTGATTGTAAAATGTCATATTTTCTTGTGCTGCGACTTCCTTACATTTTCAAGAAGGGCATTTGAGCTTTTGGCTAGGGACACAAAAGCTATATTTCAGGACATCAGCATAAACAATAGATCCACTTCTATAACCCACTTATGATTGAAAGAGGTGAGTTAGTTAAAGTTATGAAATCCATGCTATTATTTCCTACTTGCATAGGTTATATTGAAAACATAGCCTTTCTTCAGGAAACTTTATGTTCTACGGTCCTTTTTTAGAGTATTTTCGGTGGTGTGCTATCTGTCGGGGTAGCTTAGGAAATTACCTCTGCCACCCTTGCCAGACTATTATTCAACATATTTCGAAATTTCTGCGAGACCTGTGGAGATCTCAGTGCCTTCACAGGATCTGGCACCATTGCTGCTTCCATGATGTCACTGGAAGTATGCCGAGCTGCTTTCAAGTTTCTCTCACCTGCGAACTTTGTTATTTTCCAAAAATAAACTCCCAAAAGGCTAAAGACCCTGACACCCTGGGAGGTTGTTCCCGGACTGTGGGAGTCATTTACATTTTTCTTCTGTGAAGAAATACCATAGTTTTCCTGGGTGTCCCAACTGGAAAAAAATACATCAGGTCTTCTGCTCTAAAAAAGGTAGATGGTACGAAAAACCTACACAAATTGCCTCAACCCTTTCAAGCCAGCGATGAAGGGCTTCTCCTGGCAGAGCCAGTGGCGGGCTGCTGTTCGAATCATTACGTTCACTCAACTCTAATTAGGGGAAATTGACCATAAGTTTGCCCAATAGTGTAGGATTGCCCAGCACACCAAATTGTGCATCAGGCCTTTAGTCTTTTAATGAGAGACATAGCTGAATTTAATTATTTTTTTCCTGTGGGAAACATGGCACCATCTAGCAAGTTTTGAGAAAGATAAAAGAGACTGTGCCCTAGCACCACCTATGAGGAATGTAATGTTGGAAGGAGTATCATAATTTAAGCTATTCAATATTCCGAGACAAAATGGCAGGAGTGTAATGATGCTTTTTGACCCTGTCAAGAGTAATCCCTGTCAGTGCTTTTGAAATGTATTCTTGAAATCACCATTTTTAGAGTATGAAAACTGCAAACCAGTGAGGACAAGCCTCCGTTATAACTGGTACCTAAGCCATGAAGCCAACTTTAGATGTTACATAAATAACTAAACAAAGAGGATAAAGCAAATTGAAACCAAAATCGGTGACTGGTTATATTCCAGAGAAAGCTGAGTGCAATATAAAAAATACCCTACTCCTCATTTAAAGGCAATCTACACTGATAACCCACAGGAGAGCAAATTAGAGTCAACATTGATAAATATCCACTGTATGCCTTTTCTATCCTGAACTTAAAGGCAATTTTGTTGCAATGGCCCTAAATTCTATAAATTAAAGAAAAGCTGTGGCATGAATTACATTAGACAGTTACCTAGTCGCACTGTAGAGCAGTGTTTCTTACCCATTGGTTTTTGAACCCCAGGGGTGCACAACACCTTCTTAGTGGAGCTCTTACTTCTTTGAAACTTAAATATTTACAAAGGCTGAAAATAAAGTTGGTGTCCTCAGAATGATTCATGGGAGCAATGCGAATGTATCACACAGAATATGGTATGGACAATGAGGCCCAGATTTATACTTTTTGATGCAAAACTGTGCTAACGCAGTTTTGCGTCAAAAAGTTTAGCCCTGACTCGTGCCATTTTTTAACGCCACCTGGGCGTCATATTTACCCTATGATGCTTGGTGGCACTAAAAATAGGTTAGAGTAAATTTTTTTACATTAGCCATTGCGCATTGTCGTAAGGCAAAATGACGTTGACGCTGTAAAATTGACTCTAACCCGTTTTACGACACGTAAACATGTCGCAAAATGGAAATGCACCAGTTTTACCCACATTAGCATTAAATACAGATGCTAATGGAGAAAACAGTGCAAAGGAGAGGCAACATGGACCCAGAGAGTCAAGAGAGACCCCAGGTGGACCCCAATCAACGAGCAACAAGCCCGGAGGACACAGACAAGACCCAGGGGAGTGAGAAGAAAAAGAGAAAGTGTTGTTTCAGTGCAGAGGAGCATGAAATACTGAGAGAGGTGACGGAGCATCCACATCAATGATTTGTCACCTCTAAATTGCCAATTGGCAGGAGAGAGGCAATTTGGCAGCAGATAATAGACAAGATTAACAGTGTGACAGATGTCAGGAGAACCGTAACAGAGTGCAAGAAATGCTGGCATGATTGTAAGTGAAGGACAAAGGAAAAAATGGCAAGAAACAGGAAGGCAGCACTGCAAACTGGAGGTGGGAGTCCAGCACCACAAGAGGACTTGGACGAGATGGAGGAGATGGTTGCAGCAGTCATCCCGGAGGAAATCGTCACAGGAATCATAGGACAGGACAGTGCAGATTGCCAGGAAACAGCACAAGTTGCACAGGGGAAATTAATGTCAAATTGTCAAGTGCTAGAAGGAGGAGGCACATAGGACTCACACAATGCATGTCAAAGGAGCGCAGAGGGACACATTGCACATTTAGCAAGTTGCACCATGCTGACATAAGCTACACATGTACCTGCGCCTTGACAGTGTCATGTACCATAACACATACACAACCTGGATATTTGTCACTCACCAGACCTAAATACCTACAGGTACATATGCAGCACATGGGATGGCTGGCATGTATAATGACTGTGTCTCTGTTTGTGTTATCACAACATCCCTTGCATATAGTCATATTAACCTTACCAACATGATGAAGACTTCAGAGACTAGGTAGTCAGCCGATGCCATACCTGGGGTCACATGATGGTGGTGTCCCTTGCAGTAACACCTTGCAACTGCTTAGCCTTCTTGCTAAAACACATGTATGCTGCATCTTACATCACACAGTTCAGTGCAACTGTCCCAGACATTTGCCGGTAGCACCACCACCCCGCACATTGACAACACGTAAGGCAGCCACCACTCCATCATGCAGTGAGGATGCCCCCTGGGTGCAGGGAATAATAATCAGAGCAGGTGCTGGGGGAATAGCAGGGTGGTCCTGTATCACTAGAAACATGCCACCACCCAGACCAACTAAGCTGGTGTAGTGTGGAACCACACATCTTGATGCTGAACAGAAATGTGCCTCTACAGAAAATATGTACCACAGGTTGCAAACTGTAGGTCACAACAGTTACAGGCTGAGCCCACAACTATTCTGACACAACCATGTGAGACACATAGGTATAGGAAAATAAACACACATATACAACACATGGGGTATGACTCTTAACACAATGGTGTTTAATTCCACATTGACAGGTGGGGTATGGCTCATGGCTAAGTCTGGTGTAAGTAAGACTGCCAGTGCAGAGTACTCTTTGCGGTTGGCATGTTTAGTCACATGTTGGGGTGATGGGTGGAAATCTGTCTGCCCTTGGTAGCTCTGTGGGTCACTTAGCACAACATTGTTGATGGATCAAACTGAGCCAGAGACAGTCTTGGGGTGCATTGGGTGTGACAAGACACGCTGCACTTAGCTCTGCAAATCAGGCAGTGGAAAGGGCAAAGGGGAAGAGCATGGGACCCCATGCACTGCCATTGCCAGGTGCATGGGCTGTGCAGGGGCACTCACGAGCCCACACACCACATCACCACCAACCTTTGCATGGGGGTTTCACCACCATGCAAAGGCTGGTCGAAATGCGGGAACAGACCTGGAGTGTAGCGTTGAATGTAATTCTGCTCTGGTATCACAAGACAAGTGCCAATGCCAGTCTGTGAGATGCTGGAAAAATGACAGTGAAAGGCCATTGGCCCATGGGGCATTCCTCTTGGACAACAGTTGCCACTACCACCTTTTATACAATGGCAGTCAGGTGGTCATGGGACTGCTGCACTTGAAATGAGGGACTAGTATGGCTACCTGCAGAATCACCATCAAACTACTTAAGGACCGGACCTAATTTCAACTGCAATTAACTGTCGATATCTATAAACTCATTTACCATCAGGAACTGTCACATACATAATGATGTAAACAGCTAAAATATTATACCCATGCTGGCAATACCTGGGTCTACCCCTGTGCCTGTGTCAAATTAGCTGCACTGTTGACATGCTGCATCTCATGGATCATGGTGCAAGTTTGGCTGCATTGAGGGGGAGATAATAGGTGTGTAGGAAGACACTCCTACCTGAATAGACAGAAGATGAAATTGAACTCAGCTAGGTCCATGTGTCCTCTGCAATGTAGCACACATACACATACATCAACATGAGGAGCTATCAATGGTAACAAGAGAATAGTGCCATGGCAATGCCAACCCTGGGTGATGCAATGTTACAGTACTGCATGGGTGTAAGTCAAACATGTAGAACTGAAACAGTGACATACTGACGTGTGGTGCCATGGCTTGAGCACTGCAGCACCCATTGCAAGGCCTCACCATGCAAATGGATGCATAGGGAGGGTTGTCAATGATGAGATGGTGTCAAGCCACAGAAAGGATATAGCTCACACCTAGTAGATATGACACAGCAAATTGCCACACCTGAGCTTCCCCTCATGTGACAAAGGGCTGATAGACTGCAACCATGAGGTGTAGGAACAATGTTTGGGAGCTAAGACAACAATGAGCCACCAATAGCATGTCAGTGACGTGACATATCAATTGCCAAAACACAGAAAGATTGATTTTGAACAATCTCATTGCAGAGGATGATGGCAGCCCTGCTGATCTACCTGTCCTGGAGTACCCCGATGTCCTGGATGACCAGCCTAAAACCATCAGCCAAGAGACCCTCCAAGAAGGCATTGTATCCCTCCAGACACTACCTTCAATAGCAAGGAGGAGAAATAATATAGCAGCCATCCCAGATGCCCAACCCAACACCCCAATAGTACGACCTGCCAGCACCAACACAGCTGAGAACTCCAAGGACCCAGGGACCAGCTTTGAGAGGACAGTGGTAGAAGTCCAGCAGGAGCTGACCAAGGAGGCACGGGTGGGGATGCAGACTAAAGCAGCCAGCCTAGATGGTATGTGCATTTGTCTCGTTATGGCCACTGAACAGACTGCAGCCAAATGAGGGACACCCCCCCCCCAATGCATGGAGTCCAGCAGTGTCTGAGGGACATAGCTGCTGCTATGAGGGAAAGGCCACAACAACACTGCCCTCCCAAAGTGGCAGCAGCGTGCTTGAGAAAAAGATGGACTCCATGCACTGGGAACTGGCCTCCCTTAGGGCAGACATGGCTGCCTAAAACAGATATGTTGCTGCTATTCTCAAAAATCAGCAGTTCCTCCTTGCTGCAGTGATGTAATATGTTGTGCCACAGATGGCAGTTGCCGGGAATTGGGGGTCCCCATATCCAACCAATGAAGTGTGTGTGGCCCCTTCTACCTCCTCACCACCACCATCGAGAGCAGAGGAGACACCACACATCGGAGGATGAACATGTTGAACATATTATATTTACTTGTAAGAGTTCCCGGTAGCGCCAGCCCATGCCACATGACCAGTGTTTTCCATTGTCCTGTGCTTTAGATCATGCTAGTGTCAGCACAGTTGGATATGTGCACTCTTCAAAGACACACTGTTGATCTGTCTGCTATGAACCGTCATTTTCTCTCACCTACAAATTGGCAAATCATGTTCCTCTGCACTTACCAACACTTCACCCAAGCCTGACCCATGACGTCTCCCTCAACCCTGGACTTGTGTTGTGTCACAATTGTATGGTTTTCCCTAATGAGGTCACAGACCTGGACATTGTAAATTATGCACTACAACACTTGTAAATAAACACCTCATACACAACCAGCATGTCTTTGTGTATTGTGACACATCTACTACGCTTAGAAATTGTGATATGTGTAACCATGTCTTTAGTCACAGAGTGTCAGTACAAGAGTGCAGGAATATGGGGCAAATATCTACGTACAAGGATCCTACATGATGGATGACAATGCTGGTCTCATCCCTTACAAGCAATTCACTGAGCATGTCAAAAATGTTGAACACATGTATGCTTCACCCACTACATATGGCAGGAATGGCTGTGAAACAGTTCTTGGGCAATATCGTCAGCTGGGAGTACCAGTAGACCACATTGGTGTGAAACAAAGGAACTTAACCTCATCTGTAATTGCCACTGGTCAGTTTTGCAGGATAGATATTAAATGTAGGCTGTTGTCAGATGTGTCACAGTGCCCAACATTCCTACACAGGTCCCTAACACTGACAACTGAATTACCAAACCTACCTGTCTAATGCAAAGTTCACATAGTCACCTTGATTGGTGAGTACACTGGATGGCAGATGCTTAGACAAGTAGATGTGTCGTAGCTGCCAATGTGACAGCTCAGTTGTAAACAGGCAATGAACATGTCAAGAGAGGGATTGGGAGGCAGGACAGAATCCCTAGGCCAACACACAATTTTCACTGTGCACTCATGGGAAGACTCTGAGACACAAGCATATGACACATGAAGTAAGGGGGTACCCAAACATTTTTAATAACAATGAAACTGAACTAAAAAAAAGAAAACCTATCCTAACCTAACCGATTCTAACTATACTTAACCAACAACTAACACTAACTACCCTATGCTAAACTTACCTAACACATTTAACAACACACTCTAAACATTGCCCCCCCCACATCCCCCTTATGTTATGAGACACGTGCAGGACAACATATACTAAACTACACATGTACTAACTATATCTAAACAAATATATGTTTTGGGGTATTTTTTTTCTATTTTGTTAAATACATATATTCCCCAAAATTAACCCACAAAGTAACATGTAAAAGGTAGAAAACCCACCCCCCAAACCCACTTATCCTAAACAAACGGAAATACCTCCTCTAACCTAACATTAACCCCCTAAAACCGCATATAAAACATTCATACAAATGAGGAGGGAGGGGACAGAACTGGGTGTGAGAGTACCAAAGCCAATCACAGCATTGCCTTCTTAAGTTTTTTTTTTAATGTACTTTAGTCTCTTCGTAGTGCCTGCCACCTCCTTCTCCAAACTGTCCAACCTTTTCAAGTCTAGGGTCACGTCCCTCTGCAGATCTTGCAGCATTTTCTGGACCCTGGAAGCAGGTGGTGTGGGCTGATGCACAGGTGTGGCAGGTGTTGAAGCTGGGGTTGTAGTTGTGGTGGCTGCTTTGCCTCCCTCAACAGCTGTGGAGCTTGGTCTCCTCTGTGTGGCCACTGCAAGTGTGGGGCCCCCTTGGATGAATGCCCGCCATTCCCCGGTTGATCTCTCTTCACAATAGCGGCATTCCATCCTCTGGAACTCAGATTCCACTGCCAGGATATGTCTGTAGCAGACTGTCCTCTTCTGGAATGCTCGCAGTTCCTCATTGATCATGTTGGCAGCTGTTAAATTGAAACAGGCAACCATCAGTGTCAGCATTCTGTGGAGTATGTACAGATTATCGGCTTACACGCTACATCTAATTACACATGCACTCCAACTCACATTCCGGAAAAGACAATGGCCCTGATAAATGTAATGACAATGCTGCCTTAGCATCATTTCATTGACACCAAAGTGATGCACAACAAGACTAGGAACCAAACCAAATGAGATATGCATTGCTTTTGTGCAAAGTGAAATGATGTAAAGGCAGCATAAACTTCACGTAGATTGGGCCACATTTTCTCATCATCTGTGTCAATTTTCAACCACACATCACCAGTAAATTGAATGTTTTATTGGGAGGACGGTATACAGTTGGTAACCATAAGGGGTCAGTGCTGATAGGTACACATGCAAGCCTGATCAATATGATTGTCACCTACACTGTTACACTGTGACCATCACATCTACCTACACATTTGGTATTCCTCTCCCCCTGTGCCTAAGGGGGGATGGCAATGCAATCCATCATCTCAACTGTTCTGGTCATCCACCACGGTATGCCCAGTTATACATGGAGTCAGGGAGTGGTCCATATGTTAGGAGAAATGACAACTAGGAAGCTGATATCCATCACATCTACATTCATGTGTCCAGATATAGACACCCATCAATACCTGATCTGTCAATTCTATTCCTTACACACCCATATCCATGCCAGCGCACATTTGGCTTTGACCTGCACGCACGCCTATTACATTCCACATAAGTGTTACGTATATGGTGTGAAAAATACAGAGCGCCGTGGGGGGGACAATTGCCAGCCCAGTCTTCCATATTCATTACAATACAGGGATGCACCAAATTGGGTTCAAAATGGTGCATCCCTGTGTTGTGAGAATGACGGAGTGCCCCAGTGCCAATATTCTCACAGTGTCACACTTTTTAGTCACATATGACCCTACACGTGGCTTGTCATTACCTTGTTTACACAATGCTGCCCATTGAGCACCACAAGCCTCACAAGATATGATCCTCTGGTGGTGCCTGGGGAAACTTTCAATGGGACACAATGTCACTATCCAGCCTACTTTGATATCTGATCATTTGACAGCTTATCACATCTAGCATTGTGTGCAACACACATGACTCACTCACCTCAAACCCTGGATTACTTCACAGGACACACATTATCACACTTACTGGATACATCTGGGTCCTCAAATCTCACCACTTCACCGATTGTGTAAAGGGCAGGTCCTCCTGTAAGATAGAATGGAATACCATGCTTAGTGTCATATCACTGTCACTACTAGTGGACAACAAATTACAGTGTGTACTATTTTAGAGGAGTGAGCTAGTTCCTAGCTCCTAGCTAGTTCCTGGTGTAAAACAGTGCAACAGACACACCACTACAAACACAGGATGACAGTGACACTCAGGTGAGTGAGAGCCACACATCTGTACACTTACCCTGGACTTGAGTCTCATGTAGTGCTACACCCTGCAACAACCATATGTGGGCAATCTATAGAAGATGGAACTCCATGGTATAAGGGGGAGTTGTGTAACAAATACATGACACTGCCCTGGTGCTCTGCAAGACAATTGACTCAGGTATTCAAGCTTGTCCTGCAAGGCACCTGGAGGCACTTTGTGATAGACATGCAGCTCAATTATTAGTCTGCAATGATCCATGACTGATGTGGCAAAGTTGTCTGATGGTATCAAATGCCCCATTTACATTGCCCCATAAGGCAGGTAAGCCCCCTTTGCTAACATAATGGCAGGGATCATGTGTGAAATTATGATGAAGTAGATCTATACATGAATTGGCCTACAATCACAATCCAGGTAAATACTGTAGCCTAGTGGTGTCTTGGCGTATCATACATGACACTATGCTGGGGAACAGGGGTTGCCATAGCCCCTGAAATGTGTGACTTAGTGATGGTTGTGCATGACTCACCAAACATCTGACCTGCATTTGTATAATGGTAGCACAAGTGAACTCCATGTTGCAGTTGCACTTCATTCCGTTTGCATGCAACCTGTCCACAAGCATTGCATGCAGCACTCCAACACATCTACTACTGTTATTCAAGAGCGATGAACAGTAAATAGTATGCCCATTGTAGACTCACCAACAGGGCCACCGATCTCCACATGCAGATAATCAAGTAGATCCTGCTCCCTGGCCATCAGACTTGCCCAGCGAAGCTTCAGCTGGTGCTCATTCCTGGTGCACCGAAATACCCTCTTCAGGTGGTGGAGCACCTTGCCCCACCGCAGCTGCCTCGCCTCAGTCTGGTAATCCTGTATGACCCGGCCCCACCACTCTAACATCAACAGCAGATAGTGGGCTACCAGCTACACAAAGCCACCCAACTCTTCCTCCCCCATCCTGTTCAACCTCCCCCTACCAGACATATTATGACAGTAAAAGTTAACCACAACTACTTTGGAAAAGAAATTAAATGAATGTAAAGGAAACTTAAGCCAAATAACTAATCCCAACTATCCCAGCTTAACTACTATTCTGGACAGACTCCCCTCAGTAGAAATACAATTATACACAAAAAAACAGGTAAACTTACTAACACATGAACAAAATACAGACAATAATTACCAAAACAAGGCAGGAGGGACACCACAAGATACAATACGCAGGGAAATCACACCACCAACTCCAAAACACAACCACACACTCAAAAGAGGCACAGAGTGTAAAGGGAAAGTGAAAGTACACCCACTGTACCACTGTTTGTGATGTGTAAAGTTGTCTTACAGAGTGTAACATTGATGATGACATACACAGCTCAGGCATTGTTGACGATGGCTGAACAATGCTAGAGTGGAAATGTTAACCGACAACTATCTCCATATGTAGATTTGGAGTTTATGATGACTAGTTTGTGGCCTACACATATATCTGACATGTGTACATCTTTGGTACATACTGTGTATGACACACTCTGCCTACATTCTACCTAGATTATGTTTTGGCCACAAATGTTTGATTAAACTCATTGCATTTAGCAATGGTTGTTGTTTTTGTGTGGTGGACCTGCAAACCTAGCTGCATATATTCTCATCCATTCTGGTGTGCATTGCACAGATGTGTCCGTGCAAAGTGTGAGGTCATGTGTACCCTTTGTCAGGATTGGCCCCCATGTCAGTGGCAGGACTGGATACCATGGATGTACTGTGCAGGCCCAACTTCTTCCATTGCTTGTCATACCTGGGCTGATCATGATGACCATTGTCACCAATGATGTCCCCCCCTTGTCACACATGTTCCATGCAGCCATTGCAACTCTCACACTGAGTTGTGACAGTGTTCTGCTCCAACATTACTGTCTGTTTAATTTTGGTCATCCACTACCTCATGTGTGGGCCCCTTGTCTACCTCCTATTTGGACATGTTGTAGTTGTGTGTGATGAACTATTGATGAACAAGTTGTCAACGTGGATGTAATATATATGTTGTGGTCCATAGATTGTGTACTTCAGTTGTCACATACCAGTGATGAGGCTATTAGTGATGTGTGTGATGGTGGCAGTACAATCTTACTCACCACATGTGATGTTGCAACAGTACTTTTCATATTAGTATTTGTAGCATGCTCCCTAAGGTTAGACTATCAATCCTAAGGTATATGTTGTGGAGATTGAAGAGACCAACACAGGATTGTTTGAATAAGTTAGATGTTTATTTACAAAATGTACAAGGTGCGTTAAGTGATTTTTAAGTGAAGACGTCATCAACTATGTGCTGTCTGCAGTGAGTAGGAGGCTGGCCTGGTTTGTAGTGGGTACCTTGGGTACTTACACCTTTTACCAGGTCCAATTATCCCTTATTAGTGAATAAGTAGTATCCTAGCAACTTAGGCTGATAGAGGTAGCTATAGCGTAGCAGCTTAGGCTGAACTAGGAGACATACGAAGCTCATGCAATACCACTTATAGTTACACAGTACTTATACACAAGTAAAGACAATACTCAGTGTTACCAAAAATAAAGGTATTTATTTGGGTGACACAGTACCAAAAATATCTTAGAGACAATAATCCTTCTGGAGGTAAGGATTATACACAATATATACACTAGACACCAAAATTAGACAAGTAAATAGTCATAGAACAATGCAAAGAATAGGAAATGCTATAGAATGCAATGGGAGAAAATAGGCCTAGGGGCAATACAAACCATATACTAAGAAAGTGGAATGCAAATCATGAATTCCCCCCTAGAGAAGTGTAGTGTGTGCAGAATTGCTGGGAGAGTAAGAATACAGTGAAGGTAAGTAAATTACCCTACCTCAGAGCCCAGAAAAGCAGGAGTAAGGTACTGCAAGTTTCCTTAGGACACACTACACCTCAGGATTGGGATTATGCAGTAACCAACCAAGTCTGCAAACAACTGCTGGATTCCTAGACCTGAAGACTTTCAAAAGAAGGGGACCAAGTCCAGAAGTCGAAAGAAGTTCCAGGAAGTGGAAGGAGCACCTGCCAACCCAGAAGAGGGTGCAAAAGAAGAGTCCGCGGTTAGTCGAAGATTGCAGAAATGCACCCTAGGAAGATGCCAGTGGAATCCTGTATAATGCAAAGGATGTTCCACAACGTGAAGATGGATGCAGATGTGATTTCATGCTGGAAGCCGCCAACAAGCCTTGGTTACGACAAAAGTGCATTTTGGGTCAAAATGGCACTGGCTGGACCCAGAAGGGACCTGGGGGCCTCAAAGCTGTGTGAGGAGTAAGAGGGGTCTCTCAGCACTTTAGAGAGCCCTCAGGATGCCAGGCAGCAACCACGGGAATCCCAGAACACAGGGACAAAGAAGGTGCAAAACGCAGTTGGGGCAGCACAACAAAGGAAGGTCCCACACCGCCGGAGAACAACTCAGTCAGTTGAGCATCACAGGACAGAGTGCTTGACCTGGGCCAGGCTGTGCACAAAGGAATTTTGCAAATAGTGCGCGAAGGCCTCAGGAGGTGAAGAAGACGCATTACACATGGGTACGTTGCTCCTAGGGAAGGCAAGGTCTCACCTCCTCCAAATTGCATCAGCAGGACCATAGGACTGTGTTGTAATTTAGTTGTAATATTTTAAGGTAGCAACATGTAATTACATATAGGCAGATTTTGTTAGATTAGAGGTTATGACATATTTAAATATAAGTGGTAGTTCCCCCTTCACCTTCCCTTTAGAATGGAATGTTCTGACTGTTAGGTAGAGGAGTTCACAATAGAATGTTGGTAGAGAGAGCTGAGAGAAGAGGAGATGTGAAGAGCTGATGAGGAGAAGTGGAGATGAAAATAAAGCGTGATTCTAAAGAACCATTGATCTCTTTTCATTATAACAGACAGTCTATGTCAAAGGGTTCCAACCTCTGTGTCCTTAGGAGCACGCTTGTCGCTGTGAGAGGAGTCCAAGTGTACCGGTCTTCATCTTAGAAGGTGCCTGCTTGAGCAGGGGAGTGACTCCGTCACCCCACTGGAGATTTCTTCAGTCTTTCTGGTGCAGGATGAAGACAGGGAATCCTCAAAGCGTGCACACCGAGGAAACTGTTGCAGTTGCTGGATGGAGCTGAAGTTGCAGAAGAAAAGTATCCCTTGTGGATACTTTGTTGCTGTTACAGCGGTTCCTGGAGCAGGCTGCGGTTGATCCGAGGTCAGAGGATGATGAAGTAGGTGCAGAGGATTCCTGAAGTAAACTTGCAAGCAGAATCTGAAGAGAACCCACAGGAGAGACCCTAAATAGCCCTGAGAGGGGGATTGACTACCTTATCAGGGAAGGAACTATCAGGAGGGGATTCTGACGTCACCTGCTGGCACTGGCCACTCAGAGCCCTCCAGGGTGCCCCCACACCTTCCAAAGCATGATGGCTGAAGTCTGGGACACACTAAAGGAGCTCTGGGTACCACCCATAGGGTGGTGATGGACAGGGGAGTGATCACTCCCCTTTCCTTTGTCCAGTTTCGCGCCAGAGCAGGGGACCATGAACCTTTATAGACTGGCTTATGCAAGGAAGGCAACATCTGTGCCCTTCAAAGCATTTCCAGAGGTTGGGGGAGGCTACCTCTCTCCAGCCTGTAACACCTATTTCCAAAGCGAGAGGGTGTAACACCCTGCTCTCAGAGGAAATTATTTGTTCTGCCTTCCTCGGACTGAGCTGCTCAGTCCCCAGGAGGGTAGAACCCTGTCTATGAGGTGGCAGCAGCTGTAGCTGCAGTGCAAGCCTCAGAGAGCTGGTTTGGCAGTTCTGGGGGTCCATTGTGTAGCCCCCAGGATGCATGGAATTGGCTCCCCAATACTGTATTTGGAATGGGGGAACAATTCCATGATCTTAGACATGTTACATGTTCGGAGTTACCATTGTGTAGCTACATATACTGTAGGTGTTGACCCATATGTAGTGCACACACGTATTGGCGTCCCCACACTCACAAACTCCCAGGAAATGGCCCTGAACTATGTGGGGGCACCTTTGCTAGTGCAAAGGTGACCTCACACTTAGTAACTTTGCACCTAACCTTCAGCAAGTGAAGGTTAGACATATAGGTGACTTATAAGTTACTTAAGTGCAGTGAAAATGGCTGTGAAATAATGTGTTCATTATTTCACGAAGGCTGCAATGGCAGGCCTGTGCAAGGGTTTGTCTAAGCTCCCTATGGGTGGCAAAAGAAATGCTGCAGCCAATATGGATCTCCTGGAACCCCAATGCCCTGGGTACCTAGGTACCATATGCTAGAGATTTATAAGGGGGGTCCAGTGTGCCAATTGAAATTGTTAAATGAAGTCACTAGCCTATAGTGATAATTTTAAAAGCAGAGAGAGCATAATCACTGAGGTTCTGGTTGGCAGAGCCTCAGTGGCACAGTCAAGCACTACTGACAACGCATACATTAGGCCACAAACTATGAGCACTGGGGTCCTTGCTAGCAGGATCCCAGTGAGACAGGCAAAGCACACTGACATATAGGTTATTATCTATGAGTACTGGGGTCCTGGCTAGCAGGATCCCAGTGACACAGTAAAAACACACTTACAGACACTCACAAACTAGCTAAAAATGGGGGTAACCATGCTAGAAAGAGTCTACTTTCTCACACAGTGTATCCCAGCAGCTGTGTTGTGCTGTTCCCCTGCATTTTATTCACCACCATCCTCCTCCTTACGCAGGTAATCAACCTGCTGATACAAGGGGACGTTCATCCACACACATATGCTGTGCAGGATAGCACGTCATTATGTTATTGCAGACAATGTGTGGGGCATATACGAGGCTGCCTCCTGTGAGGTCCACGCACCTGAATCTTGACTTCAGGATGCCAAATTTCCTCTCCACGATATTCTGTGTTTTTCAGTGTCCCTCATTATATGCACGCCCCTTTGCTGTGGTTGGGTGGCAAATGGGATCAAAATCCATGGCTGCATGCCATAACCCTAATATGCTGCAAAAGATAAAAGGAGTAAGTTGTTGTTAAGGCTTGGAACAGGTTTGTCATGTAGCATAGCAGTTGATATTTTGAGCTGGTTTGTGACTCATATTTGTTTGTGCTATGGTATGAGTTCCTGCCCTTGTGCAAGGTTTTCTCAGCACTGTGTTGTTGGACATGACAATCTTGAGTTTGGCTCAAGGACCTGGGACATATGATTTGGAATCCTAACTGATGGCCAGTGTGTATGTACCATGCATTGTGTAGTGCACCTTTGTATCAGTGTGCTATCACTAATGGGGACATGACACATCCTCACAACACAATGGGGTCAGATGTGGCAGCAACCTGGTAGCACTACAGAGCCTGGACATCCCATCCATTTTGACAAGTGTCATTACAGATGATGTGAAGCACTGAGGCCCATTGAAATGAGTAAGTGACAATGCACAACACGTCCTCAACACTGGCAGCAGAGTCCTGACACATTTTGACTATGCAAGAATGCCCCATGTATGACATGTTACAAGACAACCCTTTGTTGTCCCCTGCGCCAGTGGCTAATATGCAGCCTTGCACCAGAGTGCTTGGCTAGCTGCCCTTTGGAGGTGGCTGTATCTGTGCAGGAAAGGACACCGCCCTATACATATGCTGTTTTGATAGATAAATGTCTCTTTTTGTGTGTGCAGCAGTATGCAGCATGCATTGGTGGCACATTCAAATGAGTTCAAAGCAAAGTCTTCTTTCTTATTGTAACCTGCAAACGGCACCCCTGAGGTTGTGTTTGATGTTGGCCCTGCCTCAAGTTTTAGGTGACACCTACATCTGAGTCAGCATCATCATGCTATCTTCAGGTGACTGACCTGCAGAAACACACATTGCACACCCCTTCCACGCTGCATGGGAGGGTGGCTGATTTATAATGTGGCTTCAAGTCACAAAAGAGTGGTCATCTGCCAAGTTGTACATACAGTGCAGGCCATGACAATGGCTTTGGGGACTTTTACATAGGTCCCTTGGTGATCCTGAGAGGCAGCTAATGTTTATGGCAGCCGTCAGGTGTCCAAGGGTGTGTATCCCTTTGCTTCAGGATGATCAACATTACTACCAATGTCTTCCCTATCTTCCAACACATGATTCAGCATTTATTCTGTCAACACATGCACAGGGTAGGCTATGGGATGGAGCTCAGCTACTTAGCAAATGTGTCCCTTGGCACAGTGCATGTGAGGAAAGTGATGTCCTATATTCTCCTACAGGGTCCCACTATGGGATCCGTGATCTGCACTGTCTAACGGTGACCTTGCCCCATGGTGGGCCAGTTATTGTTTATGGTACTGACATTATCTCGTAGGCTCTCATTATCTTAATGAGACTACTGGATTTTTGGGCGGCAAGATCGTTCACAGTGTGGGGGACTAAGTCTAACCCAAGACGAAGGACCCTTGTCACCCCAAATCCAGGTTGAGCTCCGGCTAACTAGCAGTGCCTCATCACTCCCAAAGGGAAGAGACAATTGGGCAGCCAAGCGTATGACATCTTAGTGCTTCCCAGGGAAGTCGTGGTCACTCAGATCCCAACCAGTTCTCTCATACACAGGGTGGTCTCATATATAAATGACAAAAGCAGTTTGAGTTTTAAAGATTGTTTTAACAAAATGACTGCCGTTTAGATAACAAGGCGTGAGCCGCAATAACCAGAACCATACAGCACAGTAGGATTGAAATAGTAACGAGGAGAGTGAAACATAAGAATAACGCAATCATAGTGCAACTAGATTACGTTCTCTTTTCTAAGTTCTATTTTGAGCACAGCATATTAAGCTCTAAGCCTGCCTTTCAAGTTCCCCCGGGAGGACATTGGCCCTCATACCTGAGCAAAGGCCTGTGATCGGGATCAGCATCTGCAACATGGCAGTCAGTGTCTAGTTGTGGTTTCCTGGTTGGACTCTCCCTCTTACGTGTACCAAGACTAGGAAGTGTTTTTATAACTAACAGGCCGGTGTTCTAAGAAACGTACCTACGTAAGAATGTGTCTTCGAACCCTAAAGAGTAAACTTCTACCATGTCTATCGGCAATGTACCAGACTTTATCCTTGACTGAAGCACAGAGCGAGCAAGAATGTATTGTTTAAGAACTTCAGTGCTGAAATAAGCTAAACAGTGTGATAGAAGAAAATAAAACAAGACCGTGAAACTGGTTATTGTAAAATAACAGTGCGAGGCTAAATAAAATGCATCTATGGCAAAGTGCACAGAGGCCTAATACTTTAAGCAAACGCGCAAAACGCTACATTAAAATATGGCTACACTACAACATGATGGTGTTATGGGCCGGTAAGTGGTGCATGTGAGGTGGCACTACAGTAGGTGTGGTGTCACTTATCACAAATCTGTCACATGGTATGTGATGTGCATTGATTTTGGATTCCTATGTGTGTGACTCAATGCCTATGCACAGTACAGGCAAGTCAGATATGTGTTGATGAGATGTAGTTGGTATTGGCAGCAGTTGTCTGGCATTTGATTTTTGTTCTGGCAGTGACTTGCATGTCATGATTTGGGGGATCTGTGCCTATATGAAACTTATGTAACATGAGCATGGTGTATGCCATTGACATGGCTGTGCTATTCTTTGTTTGGTTTACTGTGTGTGAAGTGTACGTAGGAGGCAACCTGTGGGCACTTGTAGTGGTCTATGTAGTTCATTTGTTAGCAATGGGTACATATCTGCACCTGTCCTTCACGTGGTGTGCCTGTCAAGTTGTGGGTGTGCTACGTACATGTGTGTGTATGTGTTTGTGGTGTGCACTGATTGTGCTGTACTGCAGCATGGTGCAAATATGTTGTTACCTGCACATCTGTGTTACCCCGTCCATGTATTTATCTAGTAATGATTATCATGTGTGTCCTACAGGGTTGGTGTGTTGTGTGTATATTGCTAAGTTTGTTGACTTGCCCACAAGTAGGCCATTTCCATATTGTCCATCCTGGAAGTGCTTATTGATAGTGCTGTGCTGGAATATGAAGGCATCATGGACACTCCCAGAATACTTGGCCAAAATGTTTATGAATAGTCCCCGGTGGGCCACTATGCCCTGCACATTAATGGAATGCATGTGCTTGCGATTCCGTTATAAGTGCTCTGTTGCTGCAGGTGGAATGAGCCAGACATGGGTGCAGTCAATTGCACCAAGCAAATGGGGGAAGCCATGTATTTGGTAGAACCCCTGTTTTGTCTCCTGCTGCTTTTGCTGTGTGTTGGAGATGATGATGAGGCAGGGTGTCAGAGAAATTATAGCGTCTAACATCTTTGGCAGGAACACATAGAATGACGGCTGTGAGACACCTGCAACTAGGGCACTCGTTGTTTGGGATGAGCCACTTGCCAGCATGTGCAGGACAGCTAGCAGCTTTGTCACAGGTGGTATGTTGTGTGGGGTCTGCAGGCTGGCTGTGATTAGTGTCTCAATGTGGGGCCACAGGTGTAGTATGGCTTGCCGGTTCAGTCTGTAGGTCCTAATGATGTCCTGGTCCCTGAGGCCAAGGAGGGTTGTCCTGGTTCTGAAGACCCTCTCCTGCCTTTGTGGGACATGCTGAGGTGGTGGTGATTGATGTAGTTGTTGCTGTCCATTGCATTGTCTCACAAGCTGGATCAGTAGCACCTCCATCTTCTCCTGATGGTTGGTAATGTTGCTTCTGTGTGTTTTCCTTACATAGTGATGAGTTTGACTCATTTTTTTAACACCTGGTCTGACCCATGTGTTAAAACTTGAAGCAAATCAGAGTTAATGTCATATTTTGGGTCCGTCTCCCACCTGTGCGTCTTTTTTGCCCTGGTGGATAAATATGGGCTTAATGTCATTTTTTGGATGGGAACGCCTACCTTGCATCTCATTGACGGAAGGAGGTTTCACGCATCCAAAAAATGACGTTAACTCCAATATTATGACGCTATATGGGTCTAGGGTCAAAATATAAATATGGTGTTAAGTTTGCGCTGAATTAGTGTAAACAAAATTACGCTAATTCAGTGCAAACAGAGTATAAATATGCCCCTGAGTGTCCTCTGTTGAATTTATAAAAGGCCAAACCTCCCCATTAAGATGAAAATTTTGATTTTTTCATACATGTTTGTAAATATAGTAACATATTTATTTATTTGTATGTTTAATGCATGTTTCTCTTTATTGTATTCTTTTGGAGTTCAAATCATTCAAATTGCTTAAGCTGGGGCCACTGGCTTCCAATTATGACTTAGTGAGGGTGCTCAGATTCCATTAATGATTCAGTGGGGGACCCTGGATTCTAGTTGGGGTCCCCAGAAGTCAAAAGGTTATGAACCACTGCTGTAGAGTGAAATAACAACTTCACCCTTCAGATACCTCTTGGGAAATACCAAATTGAAAAGAGTATCTCTGGGATACTTTCATGGATATCAGTTCATCCTTTGTGCCTGCAATGTAGTGTGCCTATGAAAATAAAACAAGTATTATGCAGATAAATACTACTTTTTCCATGGGATAGACAGACAGGGGAAATAATAACTTTGAGATGTGTTCCATCTACTCTCTGACATAACAAGGGTGTATTAAAATTGTGTATTTTGTACAATAACCGACAAGTATATTAACTCCACAGTATTGATCACCAGTACTTCATCTTAGGAAGTATATATAGGCTGGTATAAATTTACTATTCATAATTCAGCATTTACGTACCTTGATTATAGACATATCTCCAAGGTGCTTAATTGTGGATTCAAGAACAATAAATCTATACTTATTTACCTTGATGATATAGTGGTAGCCAAAATTCTCCTGTCAATATGTTTGTCGGTCAATATTTGGGACCTGGATATTCTGACATACAACTGATTGCCAGACATTGGCAGATCTGCAGCACAAAAAATAAGTGTTCTGTTAAGTTCAATCTTTGTACAATGGAAGTAAAACAACACACTTCTCAAAAGTACTGTTTCTCTTCACAACATATTGTAAATAGGCTAATAATTAAAGGTATTTCCTCCGTTACATAGTATTGACAAAGTGTAAGACAATCCACAGTATTCATTAACCAAGCTGATGAGGGCCTTTTTGTAAACCATCATATATATTATCTATCTGGGAGAGACTTCCATTTGAAAAAAATAAATGATTGAATTGTTGCGGATTAGTTGTTCTCCATGGTTATTTTGTTTGCTTGCAATCCAAGAAGGGTAATACTTTAATATGTCAATCAATATTAGTAACATTTGCAACATTTCTAACATTTGCGTATCTCTTGTGCTGTTCTTTTCCAACAACAGTTTAAAGGGGACTCCTTCCACTGTGTTCAAGAGAATCTCTTACTCGGTGGAAGAGAAATATGGGAGGGGTAGAATTGTGAGTGTTAGAAATGGGGTCTTTGGTTGGCAGTCAGGTTACCCCCTGTCCAAGCAGGCACAAACAGGCAGGCTTAACTTCAGAGATAATGTGTTAAGTATTTGTACAAATGCACACAGTAATACAGTGAACCACTACAAAGAGACACAACACAGGTTTAGAAAAATAAATATTATGTTATCTAAATACACAAGACCAAATACAACACAAATTCACAAAATACAGTTAAAATACAAATATAGCACTACAAAGCATGAAAACAGTGCCTCGAGGCACAAATACTGAAAGTTGGTAAAATGCGGCATTGTGACGGTGTCGTTTCCCACAATGAGATGCCAATGGCACTGTTTACGGAGTCGTTCGACCCCCAGGTACTGTGCCTTAGAGAAAAGGTAGGAAACAGGCTAGTGCACGGAGTCGTGGGGCGAGGTATTGCTGGATCCGATGCGGCGTCGGTTCCGCTGCTACAGGGCAGGAAGGCAGCGGTATTGCGCATTGGTTCTGGACCTTCCTAAAGAGCAGTGGAGGTAAAGTGGCGTCGGATGCAAAGTCAGTCCATTGGTTCCAGCAAAGACAAAGTCCAGTCAAGTCACAATGCTGCAGGGCAACCTCACAGGGTTGTGTTGACGTCACAGGGCCACAGGTGTTGCAAGGGCATCAGATGTCATGGACGTCAGACTTACGACACTCCAAAATCAGTGCAATTGGGTGGGTTTCAGCACCTACAGCGACACGAGGCCTACCGGGTCTGCAGATGTCTACGAGGTCCCTGGCCTCGGGGCGGGTGGCATCCCAGTTCTGTGGTAGTGACGTCAGCCTACAGAGTCATCAGATTTGTTGCACTCAGTAAGGTCTATGGCCAAGGGGCAGGCGGCGTCACAGTTCCTGTCAGTGGCGTCCTTTGAGAAGTCGCACTGCGTCAACCGGTATCGGTAGACTGTTTTTTCTCCAGGAATTCACATCCAGGGTCCAGGAACTGGAATGGCACCCTTTGGCAAGCTAGAGTGCAGAGCAACTAGACTCAGGTCTGGATGGTGAAGCCTTTGCTGTCCCTGAGGCTTCAAAACAGGAGGCAAGCTCTACTCCAAGTCCTTGGAGTTACTTTAAAAGCAGGAATGCAAACACAGTCCAGTCTGTGTCCCCTGGCAAAGGCAGAATCAGCAGCTGCAGGATAGCCCAACACAGCACTGTCATGGGCCAGGGCATCACTTCTCCTTAGCTCATCAGCTCTTCTCCAGGCAGAAGTTCCTCTTCAATCCTTGAAGTAATCTTATTTGCAGGGGTTTTGGATCTGATACTTATATCCCTTTCTGCCTTTTAAATTGGTGAACTTCAAAGCAAAGTCTCACTTGTTTGCAAGATCCTGCCTTGCCCAGGCCAGGCCCCAGACACACACCAGGGGGTTGGAGACTGCACTGTGTGTGGGCAGGTACAGCCCTTTCAGGTGTGAGTTACCACTCCTCCCTCCCCTCCTACCACAGATGGCTCATTATGATAGGCAGGCTACCCCCAGCTCCTTTTGGGTCACAGTCTAGAGGAAAGGTGGAGAACTGCAAACATCCCAACTGTCAAGCTGACCCAGACAGGGAATCCACAAACAGGCAGAGTCACAGAATGGTTTAAGCAAGAAAATGTCTACTTACTAAGACTTGTATTTTCAAAATAACAATCTAAAAAACAACTTTACTGCAAGATGTATTCTTAAATTGTGAGTTCAGAAACCCTAAACTCAATTTTTTGACCTGCTCTCAAAGGGAATCTCCACTTTAATAATGTTTGAAGGCAGCCCCCATGTTAACCTATAAGAGTGATAGGCCTTGCAACAGTGAAAACCACATTTGGCAGTATTACACTGTCAGGACATGTAAAACACATAAGTACATGTCCCACCTTTAACATACCTTGCAAACTGCCCGTGGGGCTACATTGGGCCTACTTTAGGGGTGCATTACATGTATAAAAAGGGAATGTTTCAGCCTGGCAGGTGGGTACGTTTGGCGAATTGTCATTTTAAACTGCACACACAGACACTGCAGTGGCAGGTCTGAGACATGTTTACAGGGCTACTTATGTGGGTGGCACTTCTAGTGCACTTTACTAGGGACTTACTAGTACATCAAATATGCCAATCATGGATAAGCCAATTACACATACATTTTATATAGGAGCACTTGCACTTTAGTACTGGCTAGCATTTGTATAGTGCCAAGGGTATCAAAAACAGTAAAAACAGAGTCCAGCACACATCACCAATCTGGAAAACAGAGGCAAAAAGTTAGGGGAGACCACGCCAAGGATGCTAAGTCTCACGGTGAGCTTTGCTTTTGAAGAAGTCTTTCCTTCTAAAGTTATCAAAAGAACTGTAAGATACACTGCATATAGGGAGATGGGTGACAAAGAAATGTCTAAATGTTGTTGGGTACTCTCTAGGGCCCTGATTGTAACCAATGCTTGCATTTACATCAGTTTGTATTCATCTGCAGATGCCCTGAATGAAACAACACAAAGGCGGGTCTCCCATTCCACACTACCATCCGTATGTGACAGGCTCACCCCCATTTTATGGTTGTGCCCCACCCAGCAACATGGGCTCGTGCACACTTTATGCAGGTGCACAGTCTCTTGCCTCACAAGTATGCCATGGGAATGATTAAAAAAGAGACATAGATCCTCTTTACAACAATGGCGGGCGGCGGACCGCTGTGCCCATTTTGACATCTCCGCTGGGCCGGCGGGCAGAAACAGAGTTTCCGCCTGCCGGCCCAGCAGGGATGTGGGCCACAACATGGGAGCCGGCTCCAAATGGAGCCGGCGGTGTTGCTGCTGTGCGATGGGTGCAGCTGCAGTGTGGGGCTGTGCCTGGGGTCCCCTGCACTGCCCATGCCAAGTGCATGGGCAGTACAGGGAGCCCCAGGGGTCCCGCGACTCCCCTTCCCGCCAGCCTTTCCATGGCGGTTCCTACCGCCATGGAAAGGCTGGCGGAAAGGGGACTTGTAATCCCGTGGGCAGCGCTGCAAGCAGCGCTTCCCTAGCAGATTAAAACCGCCGGGACAACCATGGCGGTAAACCGCCGGTCCCAGAGGTGCGGCCACGGCGCTTCCGCCGCGGTCGTAATCTATGAGTTTGTACCGCCAGCCTGTTGGCGGTACAGCCTCCAAAACAGCCCTGGCGGTCTTTGACCGCCAGGGTTGTAATAATACTGCGCTGTGTTGCATGACAAGGAGAGAGTAGGAGAGCGCCATGTTCTCATAGAAATGGCACTTTCCTCTCCTTTCCCTAGCACTGTTTTCAGCTGATGTACACCTCGCACACACCTCAACCCCATAGTGCTGGGGAGTGTGTGGGGTGTGATGGGTTTTGTATTAGAATGGCATCCATCTCGTACAAAATACTATGCCTAGATAAAGTGAAAATGCTTTTCCGATTTTGTTTGTGTGCTGTACAGAGCAGCACATATACAAAGACGGTAAAGCAGATAGAAATGAAAAAATTTCTCCAGTTTGCGCCCGCTTTTAAAAGGTGTTAAATTTGGCACTAAAGCCTTTCTTCTGATGGTTGTGAATCGGGTTTAACGTCAAAATGCATGGGTGGTAGCAAGGGTACGCCAATGTACCACACATGTAACGTCCCCTTGACGCAAAGTAATGCAGAACAGCGTTTTGCACTGCTTTGCATTACTTTGCCACATAAACCAATGCAAATACCTATTTTGCGTTGCTTTGTAAGTGCCAAAAAAAGGTTAGCATCGGTTTAGCGTTAAAAAAGTAACATTCATCAGAAGACATATATATGACAACGAAAGATTTACTTCTAATGCACATCTCAGATGGCACAAGAGGCATGGTAATGCTGAATTATCTTTTTCTTAGAGTTATGTATCGAATTTAGTGCAATCTAGTAATAGTGATCCTGTATGACGTCAGTTTTCCTTAAGGCTTACACTGAAAATAAACGTTATTCCCAAAATTAGTAATTCAGTTAAAATCTTATGTACAGACATTGAAAACAAATACTGTGGCACACGATGGAGTTCCAGATTGTCTGATTAGTGCAACACTTATACTGAAGACGCCTTGCTATACTGGTAGTAAGTAGTACTTCATTACATTTCTCCTAACAATACATGCCATGTGTTTTTATCGCTTAAATGACGCAGAGGAATATTTCTTTCAAGTTATCAATACCCTGGGTTCATGGTCTTGCCTTCGTGAAGATCTGTACAGCTGAATTTCTGTTCTAGCACAGCATTAGCTAAATTGGCCACTTTATCCAGTAATTATTTCACCTAGTTTTTCACTGATAGCCACCACTTATCCCGATGTCAAACCGAAGTAAATTGTCATTGGTGGAAATAATCTATGCTAAATCACTCTTTCCTGATAGTTGAGTCGATTGCATGCCTGATGTTTTACAATAGTTATTATTAGCAACAAAGGGAAGTTGATCTTTGACAAGAGTGCAGTGTATAATAGAGTGTCTCTCAGGAGCGGGTTGCGTGGCCGGGGCAGTTGGGGTGGGGGTCGAGGCGTGGGGGGCACGGGAAAAAAATACTTAAATAATAATAATTGGAAAAAAACCTTACCTCTGCTCCCATTCCCATCACTGCTGCAGGCACAGGCTCCCAGCCTGCCCTGCGCCAATCCTGATGCTACTCAAAGCAGCGTCAGGATTTGCTGGGAGCTCGCAGTCAGGGCACTCCCAGACAGTCTGGGAGCCTGTGCAGGCTCTCTCCAGACCAGCAACTGTGTTGTTGGGCTGGAAAGATCCTACAGTGCATTTGTGTTTGGCTAGCTGGAGATGGGTGGCCAAACACTTGCGCTCTGAGGGGAGTGCACAGAGCACTCCCCTCGGCTTGTCACCCCGTATACCCTCCCCGTTTTATACAGAAAGGATAATAAACAGAGTTTATTATCCTTTCTGTGTAAAAGGATTTGCAGCGGTTGCTGCTGGCGCGGGGGGGGGTGACACTCCTCCACCCATACAGAGGAGCCACACCTGATGTCTCTGCAATTTTAGTCAGTTTATCATTTATTGTGTTCATCCACACAATACTCAACTGGAAAAGCCAATTGACACAATGGCATATTCTTGATTCCAAACACTTGGTGCTTGTGCATTCAGCCTCTTTCCAATTTACAAAATCTGTATGTTTTACCCATAACTAGGTAGAATTACCATGTCATGTTATAAGGCTCTTCTTAGCGCCCCATCACTGCATGATATTCGCAAGTTCTTTTGCCCAAACCACCAAGGCTGGACTGGCTGTATGGGGCATCTAGCGCTTCCCTGAGTCCCTGAGAGGCTTGACGGGTGGGGGCGGTTTTGCAGCAGTGTTGTAATATAGGTCTGCAGTTACGAAATCGGCAGGCCTTGAAAGACTAATCACTCGCTTCTCAGTCTCCCTGCAGAGTTAGTCTTATATCCAGCAGTTTTCAAGCAACAATAACAGTGTCAAGGTTCATATCTCTGGTGAGTAATCTTCCTGCTAGAGAGTATTTGAGTTTTGTCTATTGGCAGTTTTGACCAATATAGTTTGTGCAGAGGGCTATTATGTCTGCTGTAAAGAACATGTATCATGCAGATCACAGAACTGTATTTAATGTTCATAGCTCAGTGGGTTAATGTTTTTGTCAAGAGAACCTTTTGTAACTTGCAGTTCATAGCTTACAATCGTAATATAGCACAGTGAGCTATGAATTGCCATCAAAAAGCTGCATGCAAACTGTATGGTATGGGTTTGAAAGGTATGTTTTTTCCCCCAGTCTTTCATTATTCTAGTGTTGCTAAAATTGTCTAGTTTGGGCAGAAATACATTCTTATTAGTAAATCCAACCCCAGCTACTGGGTTAGATTTTGAATACAGAGTTTGTACTTCTCCAGACCAAACACTCGTAAAAATGCCTACCAGTGTGGATGACACGTAACCTTAAACCTTTTGTCTCATGTCAGATTGCTTATACACTGATTTACAAATATATGAGTCATTGTCTTGTATGTGTGTGATGTAATGTGTTCTGACATCCTACACTGGTATGGAGGTGCTGCAATACAAATGAAATATATGTGAGAGAGGGGCTATGGAGACATGAAGGTCACTGATGGAGGGTGAGAAAGAGGGAATTAATCAAGGGCCCCAACAATCATTGCTGGGTCCTGGTTGTATTTATACTATAAATGCATATAGAAGCCTTCAGTCAAACCTGTTCATCCATTAGTTTGTTATTGCTTTAGTTACATTGTTTTTCTGCGCATCACAGCATACGACTTCAGTTATTGGATAACTTCACTGTGTGGGACAGCATTCTGCCCTTTAACAAGACCCACATCCACACAATGGTCTCCTTAAGTGCATTGGACTACAAGACAATGTGTGCTTTTTGAGATGAATACTAATTATTTTTGATTCTAGTCAATGTGCTTTTTTTGATTGGTGAGGGCTCAGAGGCTTCCCCAACCATACAGTTTTACTAAAACTATGACAAAACAAAAGAAGCACTGACAAATCCAAAGGGCTGATAAACAATTCAAGAGCTATTGGCTTTGCCAATGACTTTTATCTATGTTTCATCCATCTCAGAAGTGAGACAGGCTGAGTTGGCACTATTGGGATTTAAAAAATACCTGCAAAGCAAGCAGTTTCACAGATTTAAGCAGCACATTTTCTGGCAGTAAGTTAATCTACAGTCACACAGAAAAAGTTGTATAATGGAATACATTCCATGCTTTATTTCCACATTACAGAGAAACCTTCAAGTAGCTTGTGACTCATTATTGGAAGTGGGCTTCAAGAGAGATAAAGCAGGAGAAGTCATGCAAATAGAAATAAACTGTGATGGGCATTGAGAACATTGGTTTCATAACTGTATTGCTTGCACACACACAATGTAGAAGAGAAGCTATATGATTTTATCTATTGCTACTTGGAGATCATAAGAAACAAATGTTGAAAAACACTTCAATCTGTGTAGCACATTGATCCATGCCTCTTGCACAATTATTGGCATAGTGGTTAAAATGCAAATATTGAGGACAAGGTCACCTAATCTTGAGCTTTCAACAATGGCATCCAGGGCCAGACGGGAGCAAAAAGAAACCAATGCAAAAATGTTCAAACAAGCCAGCTCCCTTTTTCCTCCCTCTCTTATTCTCTTCTCATCAATACACTCTTGTGCTCCTTCTCTATATCACATTGTTCTCTCTTCATACTGTCGCTCTTTTACAACTCTCTCTCTCATTTCTTATCTTCTCATGCCCTCTCTACTTCTGGTATAATAATCTGTAGAAACCTAAGTGTGTGACAAAGACACTAGAGGCCGCCTGGGCCTTCAAAAACGTTCTTCCAATAGCCGCAGCCATGCCCCCCACCCCCCACCCCCAGGTAATGCCTGGTGAGGTAAATAGCCAGTCGTTCTGTGTACCAATGAACAAAATACATTGAGGGAGCCTTATTGCAGAAAAGTAAAACTAAAGTGGGGGCAAGTGGTTGGGGATTGCATGTTTGCATATGTAATATGCAGAATTTTCATGATATTACGCTTTTACCTGAATCGTGCTTAGGTTATCTTCAGCCTGAACTTGTGAGGGTTGATGGCTTTCTACCTCACCATTCACATTAGCCAGCTTTGTCTTCCAAAAGTAGGACCTTGATTGTTAAAAACAGAATGAATACCCGGGAGTCGCCGTTTCTGATTTGCTCTGTCGTTGTGGTCCTGCTGTCTCCTCCCTACAGTGCTGTATACTCACACACTCTCTGATCTGCTCCCTTGTGCTACTTCTCCCAACTGCCTTCATGTAGATTCCTCCGCACCACTCTTAAATCTGCTCCCACTCTTTTTCCCATTTTCTACTAGTCCATTCTCTGACCAAGTGTGTTCTTCGGACATTGCTTCCTCCTGATCCACTCTGCTGTACTTTACACTTTTTCCACTGTGTTCCTGCTTTGAGGCTCTCTACTTTTGCACTGTGTTCTGCTTAGCTTGCTCGCCCCACAAGGATGTAGATGTTGTAAGGGTACCAGCTGCAGTGGCCTGGTTTCCCCAAGGTTGAGATGAGCCCTCTAGTCTCCTATTATGGCTCTCTTTGTACTGCATAACCAGTGTAGGTGAGCCTTTTCTTGCTCACATCAGTGCCCAGGACCTTTGTACTATGCCACTGCCCCTCAGAGTTTGGTGGAAGGGAGCGCAAGAGTTAAAGGAACGAGGTGTAGACCTAGTACCAAAATAGTCATAGGGCAAAGAAGGAGCAAGAAAACTGCACATGACATCACGTGACAGGGCCTGATTTGTACTTTTTAGCGCTGCATTTGCTTCATTTACATACAAAATTCAATTATATTTTGTAAGTTTACACCACTTTTGCTTCACAAAATGACGCAAATGCGGTGCTAAAAATGTATAAATCAGGCCCTTAGTTTTTATAGCACTGCTGCTTACAGGTAGTGCTTACAGTATAAAAAAACAACCCCCAGGTTTAGTGCTCCACAATACAGATGTTGCAAGTTACAAAGACTGCTTAGTTTTGACTCCACCACCTGTCTATTTTTCCCCCACCCTACACCTCACTTTGAAGGCTCTTTATCACACCTGGTTTCAACCTCTGTCCCTTTTTCCCATTTATTTCACTTCTTTCTCCATTTTTATTATTTTTAACCTTTCTATCTCTTGCTCTGGGTCAAAGTTTAATGTTGAAAAATACACCCTATTCTAAAAAAAAAACGAGTGCCACTGCCCACCACCTGCAAATATCAACACAAATTAAGCAGTAATTGCAACACTATTGACTCTGCATTGCAATAGTTGATCATTTGATTTTAGAGCAACAATCTATTGGGCAGCAGTGAATCATTGAGAGGATTATATTGAATGGCAACATTTTAAGTAGTCATATTGAGATCTTCAAGTGAGTATTGTGGCCAGAAACTAGTTTATAGTCATGCTGAGCTTTCTGAATGTATTGTAGAGGCTAGTATCGTGCAACTCGATTCATAGGGACGAACCACAAAATGTTTTTTTTTTTTTTTTACTTCAGCGATTTCACGTCCTTGATGGTAAGTTAAAGTAGTGATTGGTGCACATACCTTTTGTAACAGTATGTGCATATTTGTTGTTAGGCATTGTTTTAGTGATGGGTGTAGCCAACATTGTTTAATTGGAGGGGTAAATTAAACAGTGTGTCTTGGTGGAAGCGGGCACTTATGTGGTTCAGGAACCTGATGAGCATAATCAGGACGAGATGGTTTAAATATAGCAAAAAATTACATATATTAAGCACTATGCAGTGGTAAAAATGTGCTAGAATGTTATGGGTAATTAATATAGTATTAATATAGTATTGTGTCTAGAAGCATTAGACTTACAGAATAAAAATACCTATCTGCTTTGGGCTCGAGTTCACCTAAGAATTTTAAGAGGATATACCACACAAGGAAGCAAACTACAAGAAAGCTATGGTGGTCTTGAAAGAAATAGATGGGTTGTTATGAATGGCTCCTTATGAAATCTTTCAGATGGATAATTAGTTAGTATAATACATGCACAAAAGGTAACTGAAATGGCACACTAAAAAACAGGAATATGTAGTTCAGTTTCAACATTCATTTGTGAGGATTTTGTTTCATCCTCTCCGGGAATCATATGATTCTCGCTTTGGCAATCTAAATGCAATGCTGTTAATTTTATGTTGTTGGTCTTACTTGGTTCGGTGCATATTTACAAATTCCCCTTTGCCACTGTTTTGCTGCACAGGTTTTAAAGTCGTTTGATGTGGTCTGTTGTTGTACAAGTACTAGTCTTGCAGTACATCTTTCCCAATCAAACCTCATTTATTCTGCAGTAAATAGGTACATATTGCCACCCCTTCTCTTCCACTTTGTTTCAGGTATGTTTGCTGCATTTGTGTTATTTCCTCTGGTAATTCTACTACAATAGACATGCGCAGATAGTTCCTAATTCCAGGGCAGTTTCTTTTCCATTCTTTGCATTGTAAAGAACAGTACTTAACATACATTGGGCCTGATTTAAGGAAAGTGGTGCTGTACTCAGTGCAGCGCCACTTTCCTTGCACCCCTTAGTGCCCCCCTAATGCCACCATGTGTGGCAGTGGTTAGGGAACTAGTGTCAACATTTTTAACGCTAGTTCGGATCTTTGCAGGATTAGTGTAAAAAATTGTGACTCTAATCCTGCAAAGCCCATCGAAGCCCATTGTAAACAATGGTGTACCTCCTTTTAACACCTGCTCTGAGAAGCCTTTAAGCGTGCCAAAGAAAATGAGGCAAAGAAATCGCTTTATGGTGCGGCTTAATGTAGCACAAAGGTTACAAATTGGTGCAATGCATGCATTGTGGCACTTTGGAAATTTGGCACAGCTATTTTGGCCACATTAGCGTAAAACAAAATGCTGCCAATGTGGCGCATGTAGGCTCTTAAATTTGCCCCATAGTGATGTTAAATGCCAAAATAATGACAAAAAAAGCACACAAAAAACGTTTGAGACATTCACAAATATACTTTTAAATATTAACTCACTTAAAAATGGTATCCATAGAAAAAAAGAATGAAAGCACTGTCATACATGTATCATGCCTAACGCTGTACCAAAATAGCTCCAAGCTGTGAAATTTGTGATCAATCTTTGCACATCTGCCAGAATCGTAAAAGCTTTAATGTGGGAAAGGTATCTACAGACTCCTAAACAGTGGTTAATTTGAGCAGGTAGTTGCAGATGGGACCTACCCCACCTGTTTCTAGGAACTGGCACCTAATTTTCCTCAACAGACTTTGACACAGAGCAAGAGAGTGATGTAAGAAACTGTGTCTCTAGTTGGCAGAGGTGGACACCCTGTCGAAGTAGAGACCACACTCCTAGTCAGGGCAAGTCAGATACACACCCTAAATTAACCTGTGCCCACCCTCTGGTAGCTTGGCAGTTAGCAGTCAGGCTTACCTTGAGAGACACTGTGTAAAGTTTTTGTGCAATACTTGAGTACAATAACAAAGTGAAATACTCCACACTGGTTTAGAAACATAGAACATATGTATCTGGTTGAAACTAGATCAAAACAACAAAAATCCAATCAATACTTTGCAAGTAATAGCGTTTTCAAGTATCCATTTAATGTCAGAGTGCTGAAGTAATGTGTTCATTTGTGCATGGCCAGAAAAGAACTTGCGGTTACTGAATAATTGCAGTGATTGACAGGGATCCCCACCGTGGAATCGGCTCATCTGTGCAAAGTAGTGAAGCAAACCTTAACAGTGCATTCAAATGAGTCAAAGGTTTCTCAGGACCAATGGAAAAAAACATTCTTACAGTAGTTGCCAGGCAGCATGGAAGGATTACAGAGGACTTCGTGAGTCCCATTCTGATGACAGTACCTCTTGGTACAGGAGAGGTCCTCCTGATGCAAGTGGTGTGGCGTTGGGCTGTATGAGGTTATTCTGGGAGGATGAGCAGGTTCGGAGATTGCACACTCCTGTGGGGCATGTGGTGCGGCCTCAGTGGCGAGCCATCACGAGGGAAGCCCATTTGTTATGGTCATGCTGGGGTCATGGTGGGAGTCTTCTCTCAGTCCTGCGGCATCTGCCCAGGTCAAAGGTGATGACTTCAACCAGGGCATGCCACTGATCATGGATACAATGTAGAGAGTGAGCGCTCTGACTTCACGTAAGTTGTGATTTTAAAGTGTGAGTCCAGAGACAGCAGACTGCACATTTCAATCTTCTCCCAATTGAGAGTTACACTTAAAGGATGCTTCAAGGTAACCCCATTATTAACCTATGGGAGAGATATGCCTTATAGTGGTGAGAAACAAATTTAATAGTTGTTCACTACCTGGCCATGTCAAACTTAATAGTACATATCCCACATTTTAAATACACTGCACCCTGCCGTTGGCGCTGACTAGGGCCTACCTTAGGGGTGACCTATATGTAATAAAGAGGAAAGTGTGGGCACGACAAGTGGGTGCACTTGCAAGGTCGAAATGGCAGTTTACAACTCCCCACACTGACTATGTATTGGCAAACTTGAGACATGTTTACCGGTCTACTGTAGTGGGTGGCACAATCAGTGCTGCAGGCCCACTAGTAGCTTTTAATGTACAGGCTCTGGGCACATATAGTGTACTTTACTAGGGTCTTAGAAGTAAATGAAATAGGTCAATTGTAGATATGCCTATGTAACCATGGTTTAGAGTACAGAGCACCTGCACCTTAGCACTGGTCAGCAGGGGTAAAGTGCCCAGAATCTTAAATGCCAGCAAAAAATTTAAGTCAGAAAACAAGAGATCAGACAGAGGGCAAAAAAGTTTTGTGAAACCACAACAAAGATGCCAGGTCTAAGAAGTGAATCTTAAATAATTTACTTGCCAGGAATAGTACATAGTGTTCAATGCTCCAGGCAAAGAATACTTACTTGATGGAGTGCTCCCATGTCCCGCAAGAATACATTATTTTTCAACTTTTTTCTTTACATTTGGAGCTGCTTAGTTGGTGCCATAAGGCAGCAGCCTTGCCAAGACCTATAGGTGCATTGGTCTTAATTTATCATTTTATACTATCATCAATTCAAACAGTATTCCCTTGCATTACTTGGTCTTTTTTAGGTAGAAACTGCTCTGTAAGGTACTACATATCTCTTTTGTGATGTGTTGAAACTGAGTATAAAATGTAAATGCATACAACGTTTACATTTTTAAATGAGGTACTAGTATTTAGTAACATTAATACTGTGTCCATTGAGAAGAAATAATGCAACAAAGTTCAAAAACACAGCAACAGAAAAACAGCACCATCAAAGTAGAAAGAAAGCATTGTATAAGCTTCAGACTGCCTCTCTTACTCCCACAAACATTGACTCAAAAACAAGCTAATATTTATCACCAGGAGTGAAGGAAATCTTTACAGAAGATCGTGCAAAAGCACACAACGTAGCATGCTAGGCAAACTAGTTCTTACTTTTTAGTCACCCACACAAGCACTTTAAAACTTTTCATTCAATTTTAATATTGTAAACAAAAAACTTTACCATGTACAGCATTTTGGCTAAACAATTAATGACTTACTGAATGTGTTACATATGGGATGTACCCACTTGGCAAGTAGGATTGTTTCCTTAAACAGTTCATTTGAGTACCTGCTTTTTCAATTATATCAATAGGGGCATGCCAAATCTTTAACACACAGTTTAAACTCTCGAATGTATTTGCCAACATCTAAAAATAAGACAGATAATACAATTTCAGAATTCAATTCCACATTAACTTGCATTGGAGTCCGAGATTTAAAAGAGACAAAGCTAAAATAACATAACTGTAATATTGAAGATAGAGTGTTTCACACATAACTTAGGAATGTTTGCATTTGTTGTGACTCATATCGAACCGAGAGCTATAAAATTAAGTGAAAAAAGAGAAGACATTAAATCAGACTACAAAATCATAAATAAATTGGTATACAGAAAACTTTAATATTCAGCACACAAAAAATCAAATTGAAATACACAACTAGTTTACGGATAAGCTCTTTGTGACGTCACTAAAATGCTCTTCAACTAAAAAATAAATGGCCTATGATCAAGCAAACATAAGGGATTATATACTTGAATGAAAATCACCAACATACCTGAACGGTGGAATTTTAGACAGCACAGCTTCCACATAGTACTATGGGTCAGTGCTTGAGATGTAAATAAAAAGGGGCAGGTGCCCAATGTGTCTGCTGCATTTAAATGTGCGAGCACTAAATATAGAGGCAGCATAATCCTAATGCCATCTTGGGCTTCTTTAACCAATTTACAGTCACCCCTTACCCCTTCAGCTCACCCTTGCAGCCTTCTGCTTTCTCTCTTTGTGACTCTTTTCTGTGTTTCTTTTCCTCCACCTTTCCGATATGTGTTGCTTGCTCGCAGTTAATGCCTGATGCTGAAAATTAAGTGTTGACCCTCAAAAACAAGTGTTGGTGCCCTGTACCATAAACCACTGCCTCAAATTAAGCACTGCTTAAAAATGAAGGAGACTTCAAGAAAAAACAGAGATACAGTTTTAGTACTTTTGTTTCTTCATGGCATATTCCTTGGAAACACAGACCGAGGCCTTGAGAAATACAATTGCAATTGTTAACCTCTTACTGGACTTCTGAATCTAGAATTAGTCACATACCTGTGCACATCAGAGTTGCTGGGCTTCAGGAAAAATGTTCTCTCTAGCCTACCCTCAGCGCCACAATGTCCTTGCTTCAGATACTTCCAGCAGTGAATTGGCAAGGATGTCATGAGCACTAATGCAAAGAAGTAACATGTTCAGCAGTTTTCAACCAGGGTATCATAGGACTCCCTGTAGACGACTGGGACATGGTTAGACTAATGATGCTATATCCCTTCTCTCCAGCTGATGCATAAGCATCACTAACCTACATATGATAGGGCCACAGACCACCACCCCCTCTTAGTCACCAGCAAGTAGCATTCAGAGAATAAAATCTCACCATCAAAACTGCCCAGCCCTCTATCAGACACATCAAACGTGTCCATCAACATCCAAGGGTATTGAGGCATAGAGTCCCTTGGGATGCATGCTGACACTCCAAAATGTCTTCTCAGATTCTTCAGTCATATCATAGAGACACTTTCTCTGCCTTCAAATACCCTTATTCAAATATTTCTTGTCCACTCCAGATCGATTAGTTCAGCTATTGCTGCTCCTAATTAGGCCCTCAGAGATCTTAAGGGTTATCTAGCTTTCAAATTGCAAATTGGTCATAAGTTACCTCTGCCAGCCCTCAGTCCACATTCTAACACCCCCAACTAGTTACTGGATGCTCCCTGTGCCCACCTTCTGCCTAAACACTGCTGAGAGACCCTTCATTGGCATTTAGACAGCCTCCTGCACATACCAGACACCTGCAGCACATTAGAGATCTCCGTCCTGGCTTCCATCAGTTACTCACAGCTACTACTTGAACATTACTGCCTTCCCTCAGAAGCTGTCAGTATGTCCCCAGAAAACACCCTACTTTTATCAGGGACTCTTAGTTTATCCTCAGTCATCTCCAGTTGGTCATCTAGTTCCTTTAGTAGTCCTTCAGAGATACTTAGATGATCTTTAGGCAACTCTGGCAGGGACATAACGCCCCCGCTCCAAGAATGTTTCAGAGACCTGTGGCTGGATTTGAAACACCCTCTGCCAACTATCATTGATCCTTGGCCCACCTTCAGACTAAACTTAAAAAGTCCTTAGAGAGCCATAGCAATATCATAGACACCTTCGTTCTGCCCTTGAGAAGGTTCATGGAAACGCACATGGCCCTCAGTCACCTGCAGATATTCTTCTGGGAATCTCATTTTACTCTTTTTGGCCCACAGCTTTCTATCAGACAATCCCTGCTGACCACCACCAGCAACACTACCAGATAGCCCTCAGAGATAATAGCATGATCTCAGACACTATCAGTAGGTCTTCTAGACTAAGGAAATCTATGGAATTGCTTCAGACACTCCAAAGCCATTCTCAAACACTTCTAGCCAATATTGAAACTCCCAGAACCACCCATTAGTGATCATCAGAATACCTTCAGGAATGTTAAGGCCCAGCCAGCCTTCAAACAGCCTGTGTGGTCCTTAGTCAGCTCAGCCAACCATTTACACACCTTCAAACACATCTAGGTGGCCCTAGAGATCTTCAGGTGTCCCTCGGAGACAATTGCCTAACTTCAGACATTTCAAGCAGGCCTTATGGAACCCTCAACTCCCAACTAGGAAACCTCACTGTTTCTTCACATCCCCAAAATTATCCAGAAATCCATAACAAGCTCCAGGGACCACCAGTAGGAGGTCACCCCCGCCCAATTATGTACCTTCATTTGACCTTTAGACACAATCAGATATCCCTCAGTTTGCCATCAGGCACCACACTCTGTTTTTAAATAACCCAGATGTGGTCTAGGAGATCCTTGATGTGCCCCAGAAACCTCCAGTATGATCTTAGACCTCATGTGCATGCAGATTCCAAAAGTGTCCCTAACCTCAGCTGTTCCTTTTGTGCTCCTAATAGGCATTCAGAGATCATTGGCATGTCCTAACATACTTCAAGTGTTTACCTCAAATACAATTACCTGTCTTCAGTCATCCCCACCCTTTCCTGGCTGCCTCAACCATGCCTTAGAGTCCTCAGACACATCCAGCAGACTTTCAAAAGACCCTTGTTTCAACCACACATACCCTCAGCCAGACCTCAAATTTAATCTATATTAACAACCAGATGCCCTTCAGAGAATATCATCCATCTGTCAGACCCCCCCCATTTGCTCCTTAGACACCACTTCGGCCTCAGCCTCAAACGCAATCCGAGATACGGTTCTCAATTGACCAGAGATGTCAGGTCTTCAATGGCTGAGAGCATAGGTTTCCCACCTTGAACCCATCTGGCCATTTTCCTGGTAGTCATATGGCCTGTTGGTTTTGCTGCTACTTTGCTTTTGTGCTGCATTTTTGCAATGCAACGTTGTTTTGTTGCATTCTTTTTTCATTGTTTTTTGAGTTGTGTCTTGTTCTGTTTTGTGCTGTTATGTTGCTTTATATGTTTTATAGTGTTATGTTATGTTGTTTACTTAACTTGTGCCTATAAATGTTCCTACATGTCCAGCCAAAGCAGAAAATGCCTCTAAATGTCAAAGGGCAAGAAATCATTTACCTCTGTAAGTTAGTAAAATAGTCCTACACCTACTCTTCTGGTTCATGCTATAAGGCTACGAACCGCTTGTGGGAGTGCTACAATGTGCCTATTTCTGCATGAATGATTTTTTTATGAAAAGGTACAAAATGAAAGCAAATGATTGATTTTGAAATTTTGATACCATGTGTTAGAAATGGGGTCTTTGGTTGACAGTCAGGTTACCCCCTGTTCAAGCAAGGACCCTCACTCTAGTTAGGATAAAAGAGAATCACCCTCAGCTAACCCCTGCTTACCCCCTTGGTAGCTTGGCAGAGCAGTAGGCTTAACCTCAGAGTGCTGGGCGTAAAGTATTTGTACCAACACACACAGTAACTTAATGAAGACACTACAAAATGACACAACACCAGTTTAGAAAAATAGGAAATATTTATCTAGACAAAACAAGACCAAAACGACAAAAATCCAACATACACAAGTCAAGTTATGATTTTTAAAAGGTTTAAAATAAAAAGAGTCTTTAGGTAGTTGTAACAACACACTAGCGCTGCTAGCGTGTAAATGTACCTGGTTTGCGGCAAAAATAACCCCGCACGGGCGGTGTGCGTCGAAAATAACCCGGCACGGGTATATGCGTCGAAAACAGCTCGGCGAGGCGAGGCGCGTCGAAAAAGCCAGCCACGCGACGGTCCGAAGTCCCGCGGCGCTGGTTGCGATCTCTCAGCCTTCGTCAGCGATGCTGCGCGTCGTTTCTCCTGCTCCGGGCGTCGATTCTCCGGTCGCGTTTCCAGCGGCGTCGTTTCTCAGCTGCGGAGCCGGCGTCGCGTCGTTTTCTCAGCCGCGATCGGATTCGCGTCGATCTTTTCTCCGCACGGTGCTTGGTGCGTGTATTTTTGTCCTTAGGCTGCCAGCCTCTCCTTTCAGGGTCCCAGGAACTGGAAGGGCACCACAGAGCAGAGTAGGGGTCTCTCCAGAGACTCCAGGTGCTGGCAGGAAGAAGTCTTTGCTATCCCTGAGACTTCAACAACAGGAGGCAAGCTCTACATCAAGCCCTTGGAGATTTCTTCTTCAAGATGGAAGGCACACAAAGTCCAGTCTTTGCCCTCTTACTCTGGCAGAAGCAGCACTGCAGGAAAGCTCCACAAAGCACAGTCACAGGCAGGGCAGCACTTGTTCCTCAGCGATCAGCTCTTCTCCAGGCAGAGGTTCCTCTTGATTCCAGAAGTGTTTCTAAAGTTTGTAAGTTTGGGTGCCCTTCTTATACCCATTTTAGTCTTTGAAGTCACCTTCCTTCAAAGGGGACTCACACCTTCTTGTGAAATCCTGCCTTGCCCAGGCAAGGCCTCAGACACACACCAGGGGGTTGGAGACAGCATTGTCAGAGGCAGGCACAGTCCTTTCAGATGAGAGTGACCACTCCACCCCTCCCTCCTAGCAGAGATGGCTAATCAGGAATGCAGATCACACCCCAGCTCCCTTTGTGTCACTGTCTGGTGTGAGGTGAAAAACAACCCAACTGTCAACTGACCCAGACAGGGAATCCACAAACAAGGCAGAGTCACAGAATGGTTTAAGCAAGAAAATGCTCACTTTCTAAAAGTGGCATTTCCAAACTCACAATCTCAAAATCAACTTTACTAAAAGATGCATTTTTAAATTGTGAGTTCAGGGATCCCAAACTCCACCTGTCCATCTCTTCTCTAGGGGAATCTACACTTTAATCATATTTAAAGGTAGCCCCCATATTATCCTATGAGAGAGACAGACCTTGCAACAGTGAAAACGAAATTGGCAGTATTTCACTGTCAGGACATATAAACCACATTACTATATGTCCTACCTTATCCATACACTGCACCCTGCCCTTGGGGCTACCTAGGGCATACCTTAGGGGTGCCTTACATGTAAGGAAAGGGAAGGTTTAGGCCTGGCAAGTGGGTACACTTGCCAAGTCGACTTTACAGTGTAAAAATACACACACAGACACTGCAGTGGCAGGTCTGAGACATGATTACAGAGCTACTTATGTGGGTGGCACAACCAGTGCTGCAGGCCCACTAGTAGCATTTGATTTACAGGCCCTGGCACCTCTAGTGCACCTTACTAGGGACTTACTAGTAAATCAAATATGCCAATCATGGATAAACCACTTACATACAATTTAAACAGGAGAGCATATGCACTTTAGCACTGGTTAGCAGTGGTAAAGTGCTCAGAGTTGAAAAGCCAACAGCAACATGTCAGAAAAATATAGGAGGCAGGAGGCAAAAAAGTCTGGGGATGACCCTGCAAAAGCAAAAGTCCAACACCATGCTATTACATTATTGCCGACACGCATGTAGGACGCTATCTTTGAACGGGAGAAATACACTACGGGCCTCATTATGACCCTGGCGGGCGGCGGAGGCCGCCCGCCAGGATCCCGCCCTCCATTATACCGCTCCGCGGTCTGAAGACCGCGGAGGGTATTATGAGTTTTTCCCTGGGCTGGCGGGCGGTCTCCAAAAGACCGCCCGCCAGCCCAGGGAAAAACTCCCTTCCCACGAGGATGCCGGCTCGTAATCGAGCCGGCGGAGTGGGAAGGTGCGACGGGTGCAGTGGCACCCGTCGCGTATTTCAGTGTCTGCAAGGCAGACACTGAAATACTTTGCGGGGCCCTCTTACGGGGGCCCCTGCCGTGCCCATGCCATTGGCATGGGCACGGCAGGGGCCCCCAGGGGCCCCGCGACACCCCCTACCGCCATCCTGTTCATGGCGGCTTTCCCTCCATGAACAGGATGGCAGTAGGGGGGGTCAGAATCCCCTCGGCGGCGCAGCGAGCTGCGCCGCCTTGGAGGATTCTAAGGTCAGTGGAAAACCGGCGGGAGACCGCCGGTTTTCCCGTTCTGACCGCGGCCAAAGCGCCGCGGTCAGAATGACCAAGGGAGCACCGCCGGCCTGTCGGCGGTGCTCCCGCCCCCGTTGGCCCTGGCGGTAGAGAACCGCCAGGGTCAGAATGAGGGCCTACGTGTTTTTATCACGATGTCTGTGTCATTGTTAAAATAAAAATAACTTCCCCTCTGCTAATACCATAGTACAACAGGTTGCACACTGTGATTTCCAAATGCGACCCAGTGCCAACCAGCAAACAAGGTTAATCGAAGAAACTGATGTTCATTCTTTAATGATGTCAAAAGGGTGGTGCCCTGTACCAAGGAAGATAAATATATGCTTCCCTCCATGCGGAATCTATTTCGTGCAAGGATCTAAATATTAATAGAATTGTTGCCATGGCAATAGGATATCACATAATAATTCCATTTATTATAAGTAAACTTGATTTTTTTGTTTTAGACTGCTAGAGCATCATCTTAAAATAAACGGACTCTGTATGTTTTCCTCTAAACCGGATCGTGAGCTATTTCACATAAATTAGGCACACAATTTAAGCAATGCAGCCATGCAGCTTCACAGCAGTCTTGAGCAGGCGCTTACACCTACCAACTGATATAGAATAAAATATTTGACTGTTTGTTAAGTGCAAATATTGTATTTTAATTGATTGGCAGTATCTGCACTGGCACTCAATTTACCAGAACAAGTGCAAAATTGTCTGGCACCTGTGCAATTCACATAAGGTAAGACCAGATGTACTAAAATAGGATTCCAAAAAGTGGGCGCAAATTGTGTTTTGACTGTTTGCAAATCTTATGTTATTTTGTGAACCAACCTATGTATTAATAGATAAAGCATTCTTTTTGTAAACGACCTAGGCACTTTTAATTAACACAACCTTTGTTTTTAACATGCAGTTTTCCTTGGAGGAAAATTGGATGTGTTTAAAAAAACAAAAGTTGATTTAAAAAAAATTAAATATTCGAAAGTGGTCCCATGGAACCCTGTCTACTCGATCAAATGTTTTTTGACCATTCACAAAGGGAAATCTCTCCCTTGGGGACCTCTTCGAGTCTGCTAACGGGTTACCACTACCATTCACCTCGGCAATTCCTACTATCTTGACCAGGTGAGCTAAGAGAGGTTACGCAAAGGTGACTTTTTGCAAATCCAGTGGTATTTTGTGAACTGAAAAATGTACGGACAATGCAATCTTTATGCAAACTCACATATGCAGGTTTTTAAATAATGCAATCTTTTTTTGAATGCAGCCTGCTTTCCTGAAGAAAAATTGAATGTGTTTAAGAAAAAAAAGAAACAGTTTTAAAACTATTTTTTAAGAGTAGGTGGTGCTCCAAGGACCATTTCCAACAAAAAAAATACTTTTGCCCATTCACAAAGAGGAAGGGCTAACTGAGGGAGCCCTTACAGTTTTCAAAAGGGTTCCCAGTACCATTCAGTAGTCAGTAAAATACTTATGTTTTGCGGCTGGATTTCGGTCCCAATACAATAATAAATGCCATAAGGAATCACAATTTGAAAGAGATGCCCTAAACACGCCCTTTCCAAATAGCAATTACTGATGGTTTCCTAAATCATTTAGCGATTTGGTAAAAGTGTAAAATTGGTAAAAGGGTTTAATCTGTTAAAAAAATGCTTTCTAGTTGCAAGTCCTGCAATTTGCTTAATTGCACTCTGATTTAGGGATACAGAGAATTTGTTTTCTGTAGGATCAGCCATCAGAATTTCACAGTTTTGCCGAGTTTGCAATCTTTATTGATCTTGCACAACTTCACCACATGTCAAAATTTATAGGAATAAAAGTATTAGCATTAACATTTTCCTACTAAAACATGTTTTGGGAGTCAGAGTGCTCCTGAAAAAAATACTTTACTTGTAGGAGAAATTATCCAAACAAAAGTAGGTTATGCACGGTGTTTCTGTCCCCAAAGACAGTTTTTGTGGACTTTTTCAGGTACAAATTTCAGAAACATATTTTGCCAACTGCAGAAGTTGCAAAGTAAGGAATTTTTTATAACTATCTTTACAAAGTAGGATAGAATCCCCACAGTAGACCAAGACTTGCAATAGAAATGTATAATTTTCTAAGCTATAATTTTCTTTTAACCTGCTTCTAATTGAACCCCTTCTTTTCCTTATCATATCTTTGCCCAAGGGCTTATTTAATATGTTGGCAGAAAGGGTACTGCATTGCCAGATTTAAAAGTGGGCAGAGCCTTGGTCTAATAACTGCAGAGACCACTCCATGTCTGCCGTGGTTAGACTCCTCTGATGGAGTAAGGGCCATCTGAGGTTGACCTGTGTTCCTGCCTACCTAACTTAGATAGTGGTGGAGTAAAATACTCCATCACCCTTGCGAGGACCGCCCAACCTCCAACAGGTAATTCTAGCCCTAAATCGTTTTGCTTGGACATTTTCTCAAAAGCCTTCTGACTGTACTACATAAAGTGAGCTCAGGGAGTGATAAATTAGGACGCTGTTTCTGCCACAGATTTGGGTTAACTGGTGTCAGAAAGTGTACGAGCTGGAGCAGTTCTATTTTACCACCACATATAGCGGTAACCAATTGATTATTACAGAAAGTTCCAAGACATTTGCTGCTTTTGGCTGGAAATATAGTAGAATTTCTTGAAATATGTAATGTAAACAATAGAACATAATACAATAGCAAACACTATACAGCACAAAACACAATTGAAACATAACCACTATTTACAAACAAAACAGAACACTACTCATCAAATGCAGTATAACACAGCAAAATCACACTGAAATAATCCAGCACAAATACACAGTAGCACAAAAACAGAGCTTATTACTAGCTCAACAAAAATGCCACCCAACAAATATGCACCTTCAGAATCCTTTTTTCAAAATACTTTTGTAAAATGTGTTTAGAACAACACTGGGTTAACCTACACCCAGGGAAATGAAATACCAGTCACAAATGACGTGTGATCCTGCCCTTTTAGCCTTTTAATTGTCTGTACCCTTATTCCCAGAACTGAGCTATTTTGTAGTCTATATTGTAGGCAACTGATTTGACAGCGCGTTTTAAGAAGTGTACTATATTCAATCAAAATGTGGTAGTTGGAGATGTTACATCGACCCTGACTTTATTTATGAATTTGAGCAACGTGACTAAATGATTTCCCCTTTAAAATCACTGCTTTCGTCCATTTGTCTGTACCGATGTTCTCTGAATGAAATGGGGTTACCTTTTTTGTAGCATAGTTTGAATTTATCACAAATAATACACTTTTGAGTCCCAGATAAGTATTTCATGCCGGAGTAAGATTTATCTTCCCTGGGGCTCAGCTTTGCCTGCAAACCTATTACAAATGATATTACTGCTTATTTTCTGGATGAGAGATACGTGCCTTCCAAAGGGTGTCTGCTCTCTGTTGCCCGTGCTATATATACACCGCGGACAATTCAGCATGAAATCACTGCTAAGATACCACGTAGCATTCTTCAGTATCCTACATTAAACCAGACACCCCTGAGAGACCTTACATGATCTCTGGAAATGAAAAGTATACGGTATAAGAAGAAGTAGGCAAGATTGTTCTGTGTAACATGCTGCATTTTACCGTCCCCCGCCCCCCAGTAACAAGATTCTATATTTTTGTAATGCATGGTAAGAGGATGCTCAAAGCGGCAATAATAAGATTGGTCATGCTCATGCATTTATTTCCTATATGTGATACTTTGCTTTCGGTTGCCTTTCCCCCTTTCTATTTAACAAATTACCCATGTTTGAGTGTGTCTTGTCTTTTTGCGGATTAGTTTTTTAGTAGTAAACTCTTGTTAATGTCTGGATTTACTAGACATGATGGTTTTGTAGCCTGTGTAAACATAGATGTATTTTCAAATGGAATGAAATGCACGCCTGATGCCTGTTATACAATCAAGGCGTGTGATTCATTTTGATTTGGTTTAATTCAGTACCACAGGGAGGATGTGTCCCCATGAACTTCATAGACCAGTTGATGAGGTCTTTTCAATAGGAATCGTAACAATATAAATTGTTTCCATGTATTGTATCATTTTCCACAAAAGATGTGTATTTTGTTTGGGTTAGTTGCATGATAACATTTTTATATTCCATAAATATCGACTCGTGCCTGAAATCTTGTGATTTTGACTGGTTTATTTGAGCGACAGCATTATTGTAGATGAATTAGTGAATATGAACTTATTAACTTTGTGTAGGTGACTGAATGAATTCAATGATCACCCTAAATGTGTTGCTCCACTTCTATAAGCGACTGAAATAGCCGATTTCTTCAATCAGATTTTGTTCTTTTTTTTTTGCTTCTTCATTTTATTTCTTCATCTTCTTTGCTTCCTAAAGGAGATCTGTGTGCTACTGTTTGCCACGTCATGGGAGTGCAATAGTCATTGTCCAGAGTCATCATTCATTGGTCCCACGCAATAGAACTTAACACATCTATGAGCAACTAATGGCTGTTTCTGGTTTATCACTCTGCACCTTTGCACCCATAAAGATAGTCTTTGCTCCACACTTAGTTTTGACAGTGGGTGAATGGGGTAGTTAATGTCTAGGACATCTTCGATTTGTGAGATGTCTCGGCTCTACTCTTTACTTTCGACTCCTCCTGCCTCCAACACCAACAAAAGTAATCATGTGCAGATGTGGCAATTAGTGCTGCTCACAAACAACAGCTAGGCAGAGGTCACATGATCTTCCCCTCTGTCTGGTGATCTAATATCCATGCAGCAATGCCTAAACAGTTGCCTCTAAATGTCCGAGTTTAATGACAATTAATTACTCTAAAATGTTCTTAACTGTGCAGGCCAGCTATCTGACAAGGATTTCATCTATCACAGGTAAACTCTGCCAGCTGTGGAGCCCAGATGGAATATATTGACACATATGTACGACCCTACATTAAAATTGTTCTCAACTAATCTGCAGAAGGTATATCTAATTATACAGCAAATCAATTCCTTTGTCTTTCTTCAGTTTCTTTATTTCTAAGATTTTGCTTGACTCAACTGGGGATGGTTTCATCATACCAGCTTTTTAAAACCAACGTTGAAAATACTTTAGCCCTCATTTTGATCCCACCCCACAAAGAAGCATCTCGAGATAATCATATCAAGGAGCAAACCTCTGATCAAACTTTTTTGATTCTATAGCTATAATATCTGTAATGCTTAACAGTAAAGTCAATACATTTCTACACCGTCAATTATATCACTCAGCTTCAGAGGTGATGTTTATTTCTCCCTGTGGAAAAAGCAAATATCATTGGGAGCACAAAACTAGTGAGGTGCTTAGAGTTTGAAATATTATTACTCTGAGTGATCTGAGTAGATCATTGCTGTAAAGACTCAACCGATTTACGTCAACCCATGGGTTCTAACAACCAGCACTGCTGCTTTACCCAAGGATCGACATCAATATATGCCCTTCACTCTACTGTATTTGTTGATTCTTCATAGACTCCAGTTGGAGGACTTATTTCTGTTTGATTCCCATTTACTGGACTCATTATTATGTGAGGCTTGTAGGAAGTGCTTGGGGTTTAAATAAATACTGTTTTATTACTGTTGTTATTAAAATATGCTAATAAGCAGTGTGGTATCCCTGGTACCTTTAGAAACGTTTAATGTCACAATATTACCTCTCAGTATGCCATACAAAAGCCTGTGACAGATCGTTGCTAAGCAATTCATTGTTAGTCAATACATTGAAAACTAAACGTAGAGTTAAAAGTGCATTGCAAATGGCTCCTACACGTTTTTGGCTAGGTGGGGGCTTCCGCACAGGAATGGTCAGCAGCAGCAGCAGGTAACCTCAGAAGGCATAACTTTCACAATGTGTCAGATTTAATCGTAGCTGTCAGAAAGATGGAATTATTCAGCTCCAAATTCAGCGACAAGTGGTAGTTTAGATCTGTGTCAATTGTAATTTTCCCTGTCGTGGAGTAGGCTCCACCTTAAACACTAAGAGGCATATTTATGGGGATGTGGCACAGTACAGCAAGTCACCCACTGCACTGCTTCACATGGAAAGGGCAGGAATGTGGCCATTTATCCCAATGCAGTACATTCCTGTCATTTCCCCAGTGCAGGTGCTCAATGGGCTGCCTTGTACCAACTCAGGCACCAGTGAACCATGATGCAAGGGTGCCTCCATTGCATGTAGGATTATTTTTGCACAGGAATGGGCGTCTTCCTGTAAAGCAATAATCCCCTGAGGCTTTTTCCTCTTTCTATGTGTGCTTTGGAATGCAGCACATATGAAAAGAGGAAAGAAACATGGAGAAATAAAGATATTTACCCTTGTTATGCCACACCTGGGGAAACATAGGATTTGGGGCATTCACATGTTTATCACCTCTAGTAAATCTGGCAATGCATCAAAATCCATGGATGTTGGATGTGAACACCCAGGTAATACCCATGGAAACATCTCCCTGGCACAGAGTAATGCAACACAACCATTTGTGTAGCTTCATAAATCTCATTTTTCAGTTGTCTCATGCATGTATTGTGTTTCATAGTGCAAGTGTGATGCAACCTGGGTCATGAATATTGGGTTTTTGACAAGAGTCCAGTGAGAACTAATTTAAATACATTTTCAGGCTTCACAAATACAATTAGTACCTCCTCAGACTGGATGCAATTTAGAGCAGGTCTTGCCCTGAACACACAATGCACTGTCCTCTATGACACCAGGAAGGTGCATTCTCTAGTGGTTAGTCTTAGCCACTAGAAAACAGGAGAAACTGTAAGAAAGTAGACACTTTGAATCTGCTTCCTCCGTGTTTCTCTGTGTGCAGGAGCACAATCCATCTTACATGCAGATTCCTTACTAAACAATGTTTGCTATCACATGAGGGCAACTCTAACAATAGGTGGTTACAATCAGGTTTTTTCCTCCATTTTTTCTTATGTTATTGATTATTATTGAAAATGTAATCAATATAATCTCAAATCTTCCCAATCAATATTAACTAAATATAAAGAGCCCTCATTCACCGGGGTCAATGGGACTATCTTGAATGAGGAAGGGTAGATATTATCTGCAAGTGAAGCAAAGACACCCAAAAACTTTACAAATGCTAGTAAAATGGAACATGGGGTACCCCTGTGAAATCAAACTGTGGTTCCGTCTATTGCTTGCAGTTTTAGGTGGTTCCTTAGAATTGGGAAATGGGGGCAGAAAACTGAGCAAAGAGAAAATGCTGAGAAAACATTCACAGTCTGGTGCTTGTGTCATTACAAACTCCCACAAACAGCTTGCAAATTGGTTGAGGATCCTCAGCTATGTCAGACCATCCCAACCTAAAGGCACATTTTAACAAATTAACTAAGTTTGATCCTTTTTTAAATAAAAAAGAAAGCGGATTTGGAGATCATTTGGGTGCAGTTTACCCCTTTTTGCATTTAGGAGCATTTTGCTGGCTACATACGATGCATACATTTTGCAGGTCATGATCCCTTGACAGTCCCTTGAAATGCATTTAATGAATTTTAATCCAGAATCCAAAAGCGCATAATTAAATGCAAAAATACACTTGAAACACATTCTTCCAAATAAAAAGTAAAGTGCTTCCCAGATTTTCACCTCAAGGGGGTGAAATTAAAGTGCCCATGCTTTCCTCATTTTTGTAGAAATAAGGGAAATTGGTAGACTATCAGAATTTTCAAGGGAAGAAGATGAAGACTATCTTGTTGAGGGTGTTTCTTGAGGGCAAGACGTACTCTTGTAGAGGACAGCAGCAGGGATCAGACAAATCGTTTTGGCTCTGGTTAGCAGGGAAATTATAGGGAAGGCCTCTGTGATGCAAACAGGAGGTTGGCCAACTAACACTTGGAGCCAATTATTGTTATCCTGGGTTCAAGGCAAGCAGGTCCAGTCTTCCTTACTCAAACAGGAGGGCAGTCCTCCTGAATGTTTCACAGATCCAGCAGTGTTTTGATGAGAGGTTTTGAGGGTGCCATTCTTATGCCCAGTGCCAGCCTGTAAATGGGGGATACCCCCTTGGTCTACCTTCCACCTTCCCTGGGTTTTATCCAAATATTTCTAAGGGGACAAAGTAAGGCATGCAGGCCTAAATGTGAGCTGCATTTGTCACTGGCCACACACGCAGCCTTAGAAGGCAGGAAAGGGGTGGGCACAGTCCTCGGGCTACTCTTCAAAGCTCAATAGGAGGCAAGGAAACATCTCCAGGCCTTCCTGCTCCGGAGAGGAACCCCCTGCCCACACTCATGCCCTGTGCCATCATGTCTAGAAGGAAATTAAAATTATGGTTGAAATATACGGAAGAAGTATTTCTCTCTCTCGTCTCCTAATTTGAAGTTATCACATATTAAATTTAATGAGGTAGGACAGTGTTAGCCTATGGGAAAGGTAGCCTTGTTACAGTGAATAATGACTTGAGAGGTTTTTTCTTTGGGGACATGTAAAGCTTAAGTACAAATGTTGTACTGTTTAAATACCATGCACCCTTCTTTGCGAGCTGTTAGGACCTAACTAAGGGGTGACTTATACGTAATAAAAAAAGGAAGGTGTGGGCTTGGCAAAACATTTATTTTGCCAGGTCGAAATGGCAGTTTATAACTGCATTACAGGCTGGCAGTGATACATTAGTGGGTGGGACAGTGAGTGTTGCAGCCCACTTACTACATTTAATTTATAGGACCTGAATATATTGGTTACCATATACTAGGGACTTAAAAATAAAGTAAATGTGCCAAATGGGTGTCTGCCAATTTGTTCATGTTTAAGGGAGAGATCACGGGCATTTTACTACTGGTTAGCGGGGGGGAGTGCACAGACTCCTACAGCCAAGGAAAGCAAGTTCAGCAAAAGCAGTGAAGTGGATGCAAAAATTATAGGGGAATACCACGCCAAGGATGTCAGGTCTAACATACATAAGAGTATAGTATTATGAAACATTTACCCAACCTGCACTGCATTAAAGCTAATCAAAGTTTCATGCATTCCTGCTTAGTGATGCCTCCGGTTTTGAGAGCTGCAGTTAAAGCTTTGGGGTTCATGAAAGAAAACCACACTTGTAGGTTTAGCACCAGGAAAACATAGGGACATATTTACAAGAAACTGGCGTATCAGATTTCAATGCACCACTTTTGTTGCATCATTCCTGCCCCACCTAACGATACTGTGATTGCGCCCTATTTACAATATGGTTAACCATGGCAGTCGTTAGGACAATGGCGTCAAAATGTTTGATGCTTTTGTGTCACTTTGCTGCACTAGTGCAGCGTAGCATAGGGAGGCCCATTGATTAAAATGGGTGTGTCATTTTAACGCTCGCTCTCAGTAGGTATTAAAAATGAGGGAAAAAATAGCACAGTGAAATGTTGTACATTTCACTGGCCCATTTTTTCAGGCCTCCCTGCATGGGAATGCAGTGGGAATCTACTTTTGGCCAGTATTCACCCAGGGGGAGTTGAGTGATGCCATTCTATGGGATGTACAAAAGTATAGTTCAAAATTTTATAATAAGAGTTTTGGCAATACTTCAGACGTTACGGTGGTGCTATTTACATATATGCATAGATTTTACTAGGAAAAGTAAAAAGGAGTGGATGTCATGAGGCCAATAGATTAGGAAAAGGAAAATTGATGGTTTGCCATTGAACTATAGACTACTTGTCAAAATTGCCATAAGTGGAATTTTTAAATTGTGCAAATACTGAGAATGTGGTGAAATTCCTATATGACATTTTTCAAAGAGGAGGTTCCCCTAAAAAACATTATTACGGATAATGGTGTGCAGTTCAAGTGAGATGATGGAGAGTTTTCTTTGTCGCAATGGGACTGAACACAATTTCACTACGGTTTATCATCCCAGTTGTAATGGTGAAGTGGAAAGGTTTAATTAAGTCATAAAGAGAACTTTGCAATTGGCCTAATGTAAAAGAATGAGCTGGATGGCTTTTATTAGGAAAACAGTGCTGATGTATCACTTGAGATAATCTATCACAGGGTACAGCCCTTTTACTAACATGAGGGGCATGGTACTTATTATGAAGGACAACCAAGGATGGATGGTGAAGTGTAGCTTGTACAAGTGGTTACCAGAAGTGGTAAAAGAGAATATTGTAAAGGTACAAGGCATATACAAGGAATATGCAGATAAAAAGAGAGTTAATAAATATTGTGTGGTGAAGAAGAGAGATATGGTGCATGTTAAGTTTCTCAAGAGAGTTGAGAAAGATGAGAGTAAGATTTTCGAGTCATTGGAAAGTCTACAGGTAGTCCAAAATTCAGCAAGACTTGGTGATGGACAAGTGTGGAACATGAACAGGGTTGTAAGATGTAAAATAAGCAATAATAGCATGGGTGCAGCAGGAGAGAATGTTGATGGATGTGGTTACAGCTGGCATGGTGAATATGGTATTGTGGAAATTGACAAGGTAAGTCCTGAAACTGAGTGTGGGGTTACTAGAAGAAATATTCAGAAGGGTGACAGAGATATTGTAGTGAACACAGACATTAGAATACAATTTAGTATGAGAGCTGGAGGGGAAGTTAAAAATCCAGCATAAGTTGCAAGACTGTGTTGTTTGAACAATAAGACACTTGTTTTTCTATATTTTGTATATTATGCACACAGGTTCAATATTGTTTCATTTTCATGTCAACCTTTATGGGTGCAATTTTAGTGATGACACTTGTTTTGTTACGTTTTGTTATCTACATTTTGCAAATTTTTAAATGCAATCTTTATTGGTGCAATTTTCAAATGAAAATGTTATTAATTTGTGTTGTGAAGAGTGAAGAGCAGTGAAGAGCAGGTTGAGTGTCTCAGATGGTTGTTGCTGTTTAGCAAAGAGCAGGTTGTTACTGGAGCTTCCCGTTAAGCACATGTTATGTTGGTAACTTTTGTGGTTCACCCTGACAAAGATTGTGATTGTTACCTGAGCGGGGTTTCCACACCCCTCACTCAATAAACCACCTAATTACTGGAGCAATCATGGGTCAAGTGAAAGCTGGACACTAGCAGAAAATCTTTTGGGTTCAGGCAGGACAACGACTAAAACAATAGTATAAAGTCTGACTTGATCTTAAGTTGGAATTTAAATTACTTTTAATATGGGTCCTTGAACTATTCTTCTAGCTATTCCCAAGCTTTGTCACATTGTAAAAAAATGCTTGATGTTTTTCACTGCCTGAACATGTAAAAAAGTTTAGAACAAATGCCCTACTTTTTAAATACTGTGCACCCTACCCTAAGGGCTTTTAAGGCCTACCACAACGATGACTTATTCCTATTAAAAAGGAATGTTTATGCCTGGCAAAAGTTTTTTTTTTTTTGACAGGTCAAAATGGCAGTTTAATACTGCACACAAAAGTTGCAGTAGCGGGCCTGTAGGCATGATGGCACAATGAGTGCTGCAGCCCCTCAGTAGCATTTAATTTACAGGCTCTCAGTACATGTGCTACCATTTACTAGTGGCTTGCAAGTAAAATTAAAGTTCCAATTAGAGGTATGCTAATTCTAACATGTTTAGAGACACAAGCACGTTTTCCAAAGGTTAGCAGGAGTAAAGTGTGTAGAATCCAATGGGTAGCAAAAATGGATTCAGCAACAGATGGCAAAAATCTGGGATGACCCTGCAGAAAGGGCACATTTCCAACAGTCATTAACTTTCAGATGTGTATATCTTTTGTATGAAGCAATTTCTAAAATCCACTGTTGTGGACCATATGTGTGCAAGGTAACCATAACATTATTAATGGCAATAAGTCCCCCATTGTTAATAGAAAACAAAGACAAAAGTGTCACATCATTTCCAGGTGGCTTGAAACACATTCTAATGGATTTACATTTTCTGTAAAGAGCTATGTTTTTACTATGCCACCTGTATGCCATAATATTGAGTCATGAAATAGTGTCCTGAAAAATAATATGTCCAGAAAATAACTACCACAATATTGTGAGGGTAAGTATACTTAGGTAAGTATAGATTTACTGTTTGAAACTCGCCATCTATATGTCGTGACAAGATATACTCTAGGGATCTAAACGTAGATTTGGCTTTACTAAAACTGTACTTACCTATATATACACCTTCTGATAGAGTAGTTTGATCAGTGTTTTGGAGACAATATTGTGGCAGAACGATATTTAATACTCAATAGTGTGGGGAATACAGTATAGTGAATATAATTTGTGGGCAAGGAGCACAGGTCTACGGAGACAATAAAGAAACGGAGAACATGAAAGCAAACTCACGTGAAACACCTGCAATATATTTGATGCAGCACAGACAGATCCTTGAATAATAGAATTTTACCCATATAGAGAAAAATAATTTGTATTCTGATACAGCATACTTATAGCTGCCATTTCCTGGAGATCTTGACAGATGATCTCGCTGAAAATGGATCTTTAGATTGTTGGCAATATTCTACACAATTTGTTATTTTGCCTGCTTCGAACCCAAACACATAATTGAATCAAGATGATTCACACTGTTCCTCTTGTTCCCCTACATGTAAATGTGCCAGACATACATAGGAATATATGAGGGTTAGGGCCCTCTACTAAGTGATAAAGTTGCGAGAGCAAATGTCAACCTCTTCAGAATACAAATGTGAAAAATAACCATCATGTGCCACCCCTTACTTGGTGGAAGAAAATAATCTCAACACATTAACCAAAATTAGCAAACTATTAACTCGCTGATTATATACATACTAAGAAAATTTACAGAATCGTGTTTTATCTGCTCCCTCTACGTGACTTCTGGAGGATCTGGGTAAAATTGTGTATATACAATTTCGAAAGGTTCTGCCCATCCTTAAACAGAATCATGTCAGGATAACACGGGGTCTCCAGGTTTTAGGATGTCAGATATTCATGTTTAGAACATGCAAACGTTTACTAGATGATTCTAGATCTCAAGAATGCCTAAACACCAGAAACGTGCATGCCACTCTTTTTTAAACTTTCAATAGAATAATAGCTATTGAACACCTCTCTTTGGATATCAAAACCTATACAGCACTGTCACAAGATAAAGACTAAGCAAATATGGGTTCCTTTGCTCTCTTGGTTGAGGTAAACCTCTCTAGATTGTAGGTCATTGTAATGGAAATTCCTGTGTTTTGCAGGAGCCTTTTTCAAAATAAGCATTTTCCTTTTACACTCCTGAAGCGGTACCATGTCAGCCATGCAGCTGGATAGAGATGGGTATTTCTTTTAATTTTGAAGGTGTACACATATTTATAGTGTTTGAATTCTGTGAAGAGTCAGGGATTACCCAACTTGCTAAGAGTCTGCCAAAATATAGCTTTTTCTTTATATTAAATATAAAACCATTGAAGAAAGGGTGAACTAGTTACACCTATATGTATGATTGTTCCTATTTTTTATTTAAAGTATAACAATGGGTATTTAATGTAGACAGAGAACCATTGAGATTTATTAATTAAAAATTAGTAATAATCTGTAAAAAGTGTTACAAGTTGCCAATTTCATTAACAACAAATGCCCAGCTCACCTTTGTGCACAATGGGTCCATTTAACATCAGAATAATAAAGGCATTTTTAAATGTAAACTTATATTTATGGTTGAACATTTCTTCATTTCTGCCTACCAGCAATTTAGAAATGAATCGCTGGGAGGCATAAATTGATTTACTACTATGTATTTTCCAAGTGTGAAGTAATAATTAGCATGCAAGGGATGGAAAGAGGGCAGAACAAGGTTTGATGGGCACCTATAAACTTGTTCATTTATAGGCATTCACTAAATCTGATCCAACCCTTTCCAACCCTGGAAATGGGGTGAGATTTAATCCAGTAGACAGCTGGAATAAATCCCCTTCTAAGATGGTGACCTTGAAACCCAGGGGAGATATAGGGAAAGGGCTTTTTTAATTAGGAAATTATTTTTCCGCTCAGATTAAAAAAGGAAGGAAAAAGCGTATTTGATTTTGTACTCAATTTTCCCTGCATGTAATAGTAAATTTGTGTAGATGTGGGCGTTAGGGAAATATCCTGGGGTATATGTCACTTGACAATTCCTGTAGTAAGCCCAGATACAAACACCTGGCACAGCCTTCTAATTTTATTGCATGAAAATGTTTATGAATTTCAAAAGCAGTAAGTCTAGGCCACCTCGTAAGAGTTCTTTCAAAGGATTCAGATTTACTCCTTGTTTTTTGAATTGCCTCTGGATAGCCACCACTAATTTCACTGCATTACTGCTGGCTTTAATGTTTCAGTTTATCAATGTAAAATGTTTTTGAAATCACAACATGCAAGTGGACGTACGGCACCAAGATAGGTGTTGCGGGCTTATCATGAGGATAATGTGTTCTCCGCTCTGTGTAAATGGCAAACCAATTAAATGGCTAGCAATTTAAGCACACCTTACCTAAGGTAAATCGTTAATTGTCATTTAGAAAAAAGCACCATAAAGTGGATGCGTGAAACCTACAGGCAGAACACTGCAGCTAACAAAGATGGAAGCCAAGCAAATTAAAGCTATTATCTCAAAATCAGCAGAGTGATTATATCCTAAGTGATGTAAGTGAATTGCTGTAAATTGGTACTTTCCAATGCTGTTGCATTACAAGAAAATTGCCACTTGGTGTCAGTGATAAAGTGATTTATGCAAAGTTGACTCCAGTTAACAAAAAAACTGTTTATCAAGTTGCCTACTGATCCATGTCCATGTTAATTTATCTAGCTTTGCAAGGCGCCTGAAATGCAACCATGATTTTGCTCTTGCGTCATAGTCCAAGAAAGTTATAAATTAAAGTTTGAACGGGGACTCTTGTGGTGCCAAGCAAAGTCAATTTACTTTATAAAGAAATAAACAAGTACCTCGGTTTGTCTACTGAAGAGTGTTATGAAAGATTATTGTACCAGTGGTTGCAGGTGGTGAGAAAGCTCACTCATTTTTGGGGTTGGGGTCCTATTTCTTGGTTTTATTTATTATACGGCTTGCATAATTCAAACCAACCTATTGTACTCAATGCAGCTCTGAGGAACTTTGATTCAGCCTCCTTCAGCCACTGACTTCTCCTGCTCGGATACCTTAAGCTATTGGCTTGAGATCGTGCCAATCACCACTTGGATCTCCCCAGAGGTCCATTTTAGTTTCCCCTTTTTTCACTGGCTACTTCCTCCTTCATTAGAATTATGATTTACAATTTTACATCTAAAAACTCACTCAGTCATTACACATTTATTGTTTTATCTCGTGCGTGCATTGGAAGCATAAGCATTCTTTTTTTAGAAATGTTTGCACTGGAGCAGGCACCAAACAACTGCCATTGCAAGTGCTTGTTCATAAACAGACTTTTAACTCAAAGCAAGAGAGGGAGAAAGGCAAAAAAGGATGAAAGAAAGAGGAAGCGAAAAATAGTAAAAATGAGTGACAGAGGTACCAAGCGGGGAGAAAAAGACCTTGCAAGAGTGAAATAAACAGTCAGGATTTACTGAATGATGGAAGGAAGAGGGCCGGGATAATTTCTAGCAGCCTGTGTGTTCCGCACCAAGGCGGCGGGGGTCTGAGCAAAACTGTGCGTAACAGCCCTTATTTTGTTTTTAATTAATTAAGTACTGAGTATCCCTACACGTGCAAAGGGGTATATTTTATATGACTATCCATCCGCCCATCAAAAGATGTGCTGCAGCAGACGAGTTTAGACACACTCCCAGCTTTGTATCATTAACCGACTGTTGATGCTTCAATCTGGAGCACCTCACACAAGTATAAACTTTATTCCGAAAGCCATCATTCACGAGAATTTCAGAAATGTACACCTTCCTCTTGCAATAAGCAATGCATTTGACTAGTAGCTCAAGTTGCAATAAAGGTGTTTGTGTCATTGGACAGATATGAAGATAACATTTTAGTCGTTAAAAAGAGAGACCGCTTCTCGCTTTCTTTTCTTATTCTATTAATAGTAGTTTTCTTCTTAATTCCTGGAATCATACCGTAACCGTAGCTGTTTTCACATCAATCCGGTTTTATTTTCACTAGTCTATGTTCATTGCCTTCTTTTTCTTGTGATTGGGTTTATTATCTCCCCTTTCCGGTGGAGCGCTCTCATAATCCCAAGGGGCACTTGAAAGGCCTAACAGCATTGCAGGGCAGTGAGGAGGTGGGAAGGTCATTTAGGTCTACAGGAGAAAAAATCAAGGTGTATTGTTTTGAAAATGAAAGCAATAAAATATATTTAAACAATACTAAGCAACACAGTCTGAAGCTATTTTGCAAAAGGTAAAGTTTAAAACATATTTCTGAACCAAAATATGGAGGGATCAAAACATAAAAAAAACTTAAATTGGCAAAGTTACCTCTGATTTGATGGGAGCTGCTGTTTTTCGCTGAACCCCACAGTTGGAAAATTACCTTAAAGAAAGTGGAAATCATTTAAGTGTTGAGGACGGAAAATAAAACGGAAATCATCTGTCTCAGAAAGAAAGGAGCAAACAGAGAATTAAAATTCAGCTCTGTCAGAAACAGCCGAAGTCATTATTTAAAATGTAAATCTTTGTATCTTTTGATGTGCGGATAAAACATATAAACTTGGTCAAGTCTAAAAAAAAAATTGAAACAAAATATGTGACCACGTGTGTGGAAACCCCTAAAGAACACGGAAAGCATTCAGCCTTGTAACATGGGAGGATGGACCTAAAAGCTGAACATTGTGTCCCTTCACTCTTTAACAAAATTACGGCAAATGATAAACATTATGTCACATTTACGCCCATTACGCCCATGTAACCTCGTGTAATTTTGGATGCTATGCAGAGTTCCCAAAATTACACTATTTTGCTATGTTGTATATATATGAGCTGTTCCTGGCAAAAGTAAACAGCACAGAGAAACAGAACGTGAGCAGCTGTTGTTTTGCTGCATTTGTGTTTTTTGCACTTGGTTTGCGAAAAATGCGTTCTCACACCAAATAGTGGTTTTGCACTCCTCGTAATTTTCTGTAATATTACATAATCAGTCAACAGCAAATTACACAATTTTCTCTTAACCCTAATTACATTGTACAAACATTTGTTCCAAGAGGAACTAAAATTGGATTTTCATATAACCACATTACTAGATGACACTGCAAAAAACACTCCTCGTCGATCTTTGCACTACAGAAGTAATCTAGTTTTCCTGACAAACTGGAATGCGCTTTAGAGCTTCGGTAGGACGTAGAAAATAACTATAGAAATGCTACATTATAACACAGTTTCTGATACCATTAGCCTCATATATGAGAGCAGGTTTTTAAGCAATGACAGTTTGAGAAAGCGGGTGCCTCTGGGAGATAATACATCTTTGAAGTAAGGATGGCTGATATATTCCACTCCACAGGTGGAATTAGTGGAATTTTGGCCACTCCGCATTACTCTTGTAATGCAGAGTCCTGGCAACTGCCGCATGGCGGAGCTTTTTCTTGCGTGCAGCTTGAAATCAGTAAATTGGCGAGCGCAAGCGAGATTTGGTGTCCCATAGTGCACTTTTGGGTTGCTTGGAGGGCACCATGCAAGATATCTTCATCACAAGCGGTCGCGGGCGCTGCGTCCTCTTGCACACTTCATGGTGCCATTCTTTCTAATTTTTCAGCGTGGGATGAGCTTCTGGCACTAAATCAGAGTGTGAGCAGCGTGACATTCCTATTTGCGCCCCTTTGCGAACCTCCACAGAATTGTGCAGAGTTTTTTGGTAACTCCGTGGAATTCCACAGGGTAAAACTCTGAGAGCTCTATCCGGATCTACTTTTAAGTGGGTGATTCCATGATTGACTTCATAGATGGTGTGATTTTTATTTAATTTGAGGCATTGTGGTCAACGTCATTACCAATGTGTAGCGGGCAATGGACGTTTAGTTTGCTTTAGCTATGTTAACTGCAACATTTACTAGTTCTTAAGTATTAGCATTTGAACCTTGAAGTCTCTGCACTGAAACATTTTTATTCAAAGGAACTTCATGTGTTATTGTAATGTTATAGAGTACAAGAGCAGACAATCCTAACATCAGCTCAACTAAATGTTTTTCAGCTTTGTGAGCCCTCCTCACATTTCATGATACAGGCGCAATTTCAAAACAAGCAATGGCAAAGTTAATAGCTTTAATGTGAAAACACAAACTAACAACGCATGGAGAAATTGATTCCCATGAGATAGGACACTGGGTTGGCTAATGGTTGGTCTTTGAAAGGGTGTTGGTGGTTATGATGGAGATATTGGTGGGTGTGGTGTTGCTTAGGGAGGTGGTATTCTTATTGTAGTGGTATTGGTAAGGGTGATGGTGTTTGAAGATAGTGCTATTGGGGATGGTATGGTATTGGTTTTATAGATAGTGATGCATTAGTTATATTTGTGATACGGGTGTTGTTATTGGCTGTATTGTTGCAAATGTGGTATGGCAATGGTATGGGCCGTATGTTATAGGTGGAGATGTAGTTTTGGTTGCAGTGCGATATTGGTATTGGTGGTATATCGCAGTTCAGTGGTATTGTGATATTGGGTCTGTTACTGGTGGTGTTATGGGTTGTAATAGTATTTATTGCGGTACAAGCATTGGTGATGTATTGGTGATAGTATCTGTGGTGATATTTGTGGTAGTATTAGTGGTACTATTAATGGCTGGATGGTATGGTGGTGCTGATGTGTAGTGGAACTGGTACCATTAGTATTTGTTTTACTGGCAGGTGTGTGGTGGTATTAGTTGTATTGATGATACTGGTCGAGGTATTATTCATAGGGAGGCAGTGTTGGTGCAACATTGGTATTGATGATTGTGTTGATGATGGTAATGTAATACTGCTGCTGTACTTTTGGTGCTGGGGTGGAGATTTTGAAAAAGGACAGGATTCATGGTGTCAGTGGGGTTGCATATATTAAATAAATAATTATGTGTGACAGAAAGTTTGGTGGTACTCTTTAGATGTAAAATAGTACTTCATGTACTGGAATGCAAACACATTATTGCAGAATGATGTACCAAACGGTAAATAGCATGACTTAGGATGACATAATAGTCTTTCCTGAAAGATCTCAGTATTTAAAATAGTGCAGACTGAGAGCGATTACACTTGCTCCAACTTGAGCAAGAAAACAAATAACTGCTGTTGGAGCAACTGTTTGTTAGCGATGTTCAGAGTTAAGAAGTGTTGCTTCTGCTAGCTTCATGAATCTATTTTTTAAACATTTTGCCAGTTTCAGAAAGTTACCTCCTTTATGAAGTATGAAGGAAAATCAGATGAAAAACCGACAAATAGTTGGTATTGTAGAAGAGAAAACCCGCACCTTCTACATTTAGAGGGAGAATTTATGCTCAAAGTGTTTTCCAATGGATAGTTCTCCCACAAAGCATAGTTTGTGTTATTTAAAATCAAACTTTATTTGCAGGACCTTTGTTGACATGAAACTTTGGAACATTATGAAGTTGAAGATTTACACAACTCCAAAACGGGAAAATACATTCTGCACAGCCTTAGTTGGCGCCTGCTGAAATGTGGTCTGCTTGCTTTTGATGCTCTCGTCCTGTTTATTTTTTATTGCCTCCTGATGAGCTTGGGCATAGTCGGACTGCTCCACTTTCATACTTACGAAAGGTATATAAAATCTTCTCTAACTTTTAAAAAAAAGTGGCTGAAAATTCACACAAAAAATAGTTTTATTTGAGAAAAAATGCATTATTACTTTTAGGGGGACAATTCTCCTACAGAACTTTTCAAGGATGAATTCTAAGATAAAACAAGCTCTTGCGAAATCAATAGGTCTTGCCTTGGCAAGCTGGTGCAATGGTGATTTTTAATTTTTTTATTGCAAGCATGTGCGACGCAAATGAAAATATGCTCCCTAATAAACTTCGCTAGCATATGTTTTGAATATTGTTTTAAATTTAAACAATATTTACCGAGCAGCATTTTTGCAAGTGAATATTTCTAAATGTCAACCCTTTTAGCTACACCAACCCTAATATTATTAATATTTGAGATAAAAACAATAATATATCACCACCTATCAAGGCACTTAAATAGAAGACAGCTACAAAGTTACTATGTATCGTAAACAGTCGGTAATAGACACTTTAAAACGGACATTGGAATAATTCGCCATGAAACTGGATACCCGAATTACAGGCAAACTAAATAGCCCGGAGTTATTGTAGATAAAATATTAGTACATATGGAAAAACATTTAACAGAAAACCTCTATTATTTTTATACAAAAATGTGCCCACCTGCGAAATTTTGCACCCTCAAGAAACTGGAAAAATTGCACAAAACTGTCCTGTGTTCATCTATTGCAACAATGCTGAAAGAATATTTTCACGCAGTGGTCTGCGTCTCAGAATTTCATCTCCTTGCCTTAATTATTTATATCCGCTTTTCACTTTTTCAGAAAGATATGGCTATGGTCTTCTTATTTTTAGTCAGATACGTTTTTTACGCTGAGTTCAGCATAGACTAGGATTGATAAATTACTTTTTATTGACACCTGCAGACCAACGTTGGCACCTGCAGACCAACATCTACAAGACAAAACCGCCCTCAAGGTGAAATCACTCTGACTCATTCAATGGTTGCGGGGCAGCTGAGTTCTGCGAGTTCACTGCAGGAAGGAGAGGAAGGAACTTCCTCCATGAGCCGGAAGGAGGGGACAGGGGCTAGGAAAGGGAAGGCCCACTGTGGAGGATTGTTTGCGATGATAGAGGTGCAACCAGGATACAAGGGCAAGGCAGGAGGATGGAAGCCCATTCTGGTTTTTACACAACTTAAAAAATGCAAGAGCTATATTATGGAGCAATATACATTTTGTTACATGATGAAAAATGTTGAAAAGGTGGAATCAATTTGTTATGACCTGGCAGGAAAAATACCATTATACTTCGTCACACTGCACTGCAAAAAAAGGTTCTTAAATGCGTGAAGACGTTCTCGGTGGTGTTATACACTAATTGGCAATATTGTGCTATTCTGGCATGTTAGGCTCATAGCTGATATTGCTTGCACAGTGAATGAGAGCTCTCACAAGTTGCAGTGGAAATGGAAAACCGTAGCAACAATTTCCCAGGATGAATCATTATGCCTGGGTAGCTCATGTAAATAATATAGCAATATATCCTAGAGATTCACTCATCGACACCTTTGGGATGCATTTTCTGATACTAGAAAAATAATTGGTATGTGAAATTAATCAATCAATAGCGACAAAGTGAGCATAGGGCAGGGGGCACAGAATATATTTGTTTCACTTTTCAGAGGCCACTGCTCCGCCTGCATATTTGATTTTTTTCTTTAATGGAGAATATGCTTTCCCAATATTTGTTTGTTTCAAAATGGTTCCATCCTACCTATGTTTTCTTTGTGGATATTGACCCAGCACACACAGCAGCTGTTTTGTTATTATAAGACGTTTTTCTCCAAAGGTGTCTGTAAATGAAAATGCACCATTGCTCTTCCAGTTCCAGAATGAATCATAAACCATAGACAAGTAGCTTATAGAAACCATTTATTCCAAGTTCTTTACCACTGACTCAGAGAAATGGAACCTCCCGTGATCACTCTTCATTTAAAAGAAAAAACGGAAAAAGAGTTACTATTTATTATTTTGGAGTGTTTTTCAGAGCAGCGAACTGCTACCTCACCCGCAACTTGTCCGGATTAGTAAAACAACATTAGCCTAATAAGTGTTGCCCTGGCATTTACTGTGGCCGCTGAGGCAGCATGCTCCAGTGCATACTGTATCAACAATTTTCACTTGGCAGCTTTTCCTTAGCAAATAAACCACAGGGCCAAGATGCCTCACTGGACTGGCAACCTACAAAGCTTTTCACCCATAGGTTTCTGCTTCTCCAGCAGGGAATACTAGACAGATGTGCTGTAACCCATAAAAATGGATTTTTGATCTGCATGATTGTCACTACAGTATAAATGTGTCAAGCAAACTGAACATGTGTCACAAGCAGCACATGCTGTTTCAGAAGTGGTAAACAGAGTCAATCTTTCTCTAATTGCCAATATCTTTGGGGAAGTTACTAAAGATTATTTTTATAGTCTCTGCTTAAATATAGTAAAGGGATAGAGTCCAGGGGTCTCCAAACTTTTCTATATTGAGAGCTACTTCTGATCAATAAAAAATAGCCCTGCGCTACTAATGACATTGACAATTACACATCATTGATCACATCGGAGACAATCACAAAAGTGTCCACAGTGGGCAGAATTACAAGAGCCAAGAAGATGTATCTTAATATTGAGTGAAGCAGAATGGAAAATAAAAGTATTACTGTTCCTCTGTCTCAAGGCAGGGTGAGCAGCATGCTGGAGTCTTCGGGCAGCCCTGCAGCTGCAGGTAAAGACAACCTCCAGGAAAGTTTTGGGACTGGCACTTATATGTTCACAAACTAAACTCTGCCTTGTGAAGAACCAGACCACCCTATAAAGTTTTGATTCCCTGTGCTGCTGTATTGAATGGCTGTAAAGAAATGATCCATGCGAGGAAAACCAAAGATAAATATTTAAGATATCTAGTATGTAACGTTTGTAATATTTGTATGTGAATGTAATGAATGTGGATTCCACAAAATTCAGATGTTGCCCCTAGCCCTCATGTACCAGTGGTGGACACCCTTTGTAATAACTCTTTTTTTAGTTTATTTTAAAACGATAAATATGAATGTCAAATAAACTAATAAAAACATTTCAGAACTGACATTGAGCAACTAAATGGAACCCAAAACATCTTCAGAAAACATGCATTTTGATTATTTTCCTTAGGCTTTGCTTGAGTTGTAAACAAGATTTTAGGGGATTCCCTAAAAGTAATATTCTAAGCCTGGTTCTTCAGATGCTTTTCGGAACATTCAATATAGAGAGGTGCTAAGTGAAATTCAAAGAAAACTCAATTCAAATTTTCATTAGATCCACTTTACCTTTACTCATGGTGGATTTTATACTTTTCTGGTCATGTGAACGGGATCTTTATAAATTCTCTAATCATGTAGGAGAGGACTCATATTGTTATGTAGCTATTACAGTCAGGTTTAGTCCAGCATTTCCAGATTGTGGCATCACAGATCAGGCTTGTGTTTAATCATGCCTCCACTTATATTACATCTGATAGCAAGAGGACAAATTCAATGTACAAGGTGCAGCAGTGAGTTCTCTCACTAGACGCATCTTTGTCGTCGAAGAACAAGCTGCATACGAATGCCACTCTTCATCTCCTAAACTGTTCACCTGCTCCTGGGGCTTGTATGACAAGATGTCCAGGTGGGTTATTTATTCTGCAACCTGTCCATATACTTCCTCTCTCAGTCACTCTGCTATGCTGTGTTCTGCTATTCTCAATAAATCTTCAAACAACTGCTTTGCCAGCCTTATAACCCAATGAAAGATACACAGTTTCCCATGCCATGCCCGAGGCTGGCTAACCTTTTATAGATGTTTTTATCAGGATAATCCCTTGCGGAATAACAACCAAAATACAGAAACTAAGCATAATGACCACTTGAAAAAAAGGGTGTAATCTTATATTAATTTCTTTAAATCTCTATTTAGAAATTGCTAGCGAATTCGAGAGTTGATCACCTTGTGGATTTTGTAGTTGTATTATAAATTCATAAAGTAAATATACCAATACACATTTTGTTCCTGTAAGTTCTTTGCACATTCTCTGCAAAATAAAACCTTCAAACATTATATTTTTAGAATCGATTCACATTATTTCAATGCTAACAACATCTTCTTTATTGATAAGAGAGATGAATTTTTCCATATTTGGGATTACTAATTTATGTGTTGGAGGCCCGTCAAGTTACTGGGCAGTGGCACAGTGCAGAAAATCGTCATGCAACAATAACTGTTTTTACTTTTCAGATATTATATTAAAGCAATTTACTATTCTTTATGAATAAGAAATGATAATTCTGGAAAAGTACAATAACTGTTCGTGATTTCACATTACAGACTGACTGTATGGGGATACCACTTCCTTTTAGCATGCCTCTTAGGGTACATTTAATGGACAGCTGGGGAATCTGGAAAAATAAAATGAAATATGAAGTCAAAGGAAAGGAGAAATGTGATTTAAATACAATTAGGACCATTCCATAACTTTAGGCATAAATGTATTTTTAGAAATTCTATTTAAAAGTGAGTCATGTGAAGTCTTTAATTGTCCTCATTGAAGCAATGCACTACTCAATACTGTGCCATTAATGCTGGAAAGAACCTGCAAAGAATTAAACAATCTCTTACTAATGACTTTTTAATCTCTATGCTCTTTTGGTTGAGACTTCTACGAAGTTCGTGAGTATTTTCCAGAGGAAGTGTCACTTTCTCTCAGTGCCATAACTGCATCTAACAAAGGCACAGATTTCCAAACATGCTAACAACAGGTATCAGAATTATGCGAGCAAAGATTAGAAAATATGGGGCAGATGGGTTAATCTCAGTGCCCCTTAATTTATTGATGGCATTACACTTGACGTCATTATAGTGAGCAGGATTTTGAAGAGTCCAAGCAGGCAAGTCCTTCATTTAAAATGCTTATAATATGTTGCTGTTTATTTAGCGCTTCGGAACACACTTCTGCCATTGCTATAAGTAACAGATGTCAGTACTACCTAATTTAACGGTACTCAATGTGCTTTCCTTTGCCTCATCAGCAATGTAACTCTTGACCTGGAAATTGCACTTCTTTAGTAGTGAGCGATCAACTCTCTTAGCCCTTCACCCGATTGGCCCTTCAGATAACCAGTCAAAGGCATTGGAGATAGAATCCATGACGACTGCACAAGTGCTCTTGAAGATTTTTGATTACAACATTAGACTGATGGCAAACTTTGAACCTATAAGCTGTATTTGAAAAAGGTGAGATTAGAAGGCACCATGTATAGCAACGTTGGCATACACCAAAACCACACTGAGCAGAAAAGACCGAATAAGTATGGAGAACTCTGCTGCCATCAGGAGTGGGTTGAATAGGAAAATATTACTCATTTAAGGTTCATGGGAAAGGACTCATCGATAAGAATTCTGAACACAGAGCCAATTACTTGATTTGAGCAGAAGGAAACACAGATAACAGAGAGCTCCTTCTTAGCCATCTCTTTTAAGCTCAAACACCCACTGCCATAAAGTCATTCTGCTTTTACTTCTGGGTTTTACTTCCCATGTTGGATTTTATCACCCACCTACGAAAAGAGCAAGAAGGGGGAAATTATGACAACTTCAACCTAAATTAAACAAGTGTTTGCAAGGCAATGGGTCCTGTGTTTGCTCGATTTAAAACTTTTAGTGTTGTAAACTCCTAACTGGACTTTTCTTGCTACATAAACTGAAAATGAAAAGTAAAACGGTTTCACATAACTAACCAGACTTTTCTTGCCACATAAACTGAAAATGAAAAGTAAAACGGTTTCACATAAGTGAGCCGACAGCCACTACGAGCGCAAAGCAGACACACAAATGGAACCAGAAGTTCGCTCGCAGTGAAACATATTGGCAAAAGTGCAATTATCCATGTAACCAGCAAAAGTGCAAATATCCTAAAAAGGTACACAGAGAGATGGAGGGACGGGGATGGTAAGTGCTAACTTCACAAAAGTTCCAGTATACTGTGGGTGTGGTGACATGCCTGCAACACACCAGCTTAGACTCTTTGAACAAAGGCTTTCAACACCATGTTGCATTATTCCTTGAAAGGCCTTAAAAAAACTACTACAGATGAGATCTTGTACGTTTTTAATTAATATTGAGACATAAATTATGACTCAATGGCCTATTAATATTCTTGTGCTCCTGGTGCACCATGCGAATGACAACAAAGTCAGTAGGACTTCATATTTTGTCCTTAAACTATGAGATCTAGTTCTTCATGTAACTTAAGACAGCAGTGGGAGACATGGCACTGCCAGTCCCATGTTCATCGCATTCATTTGAAAGGAAGCACAAGAAAGACTGGACTGTGGCTCAGACTGCTCTTTCATTTCACCTCTCCTAAAGTGCTCTGCAGCACTGACTACTTGTGTCTGTAAGGAATCTTCCACGTGCCTGTGGGAACATTTACAAATGCCGCAAGGAAGATCCACTGGGTGGATCAAATCATCATAAAAATACATCATACATACTTAATGGCAGATGCTTTTGGTCAAACCTCTTCAGCGATGGCTATGTACAATGTACAATGCCACGCACATTTTGTTTCCGCTCACTACATAATACTCTCTGTGATGATGAGTCAGTCCACTTTTGCCACTGGCTGACATGCAAGGTGGGTGACAGCATTTTGCCTGATGACGTGCGCAACAGCCTGAAAATAGTGCACTTCAATATCAAGGATGGTGTGAGTGAGCTTCTCCGCTCCAACTTCATTTTTATAATTCTTATATGTTTGACTTTTTTGCAGATTGCATGTTTGTAAAAAACAAAATCACCCTTGTGAAGACCAAACCTTTCGACTTTGCCAATAGTTGTTTTAATTGTGTTTAACTGTGCAGGAATACATTATGCATACTACAGTGCAAAATATTCTGATAGGTGAGACATTAGGGCACCAGAGTCAGAAGAAATTACATTCATCTATATCCGACTGGGAATACAAAAATAGCAGCACAAAGATAAGTCACGTCTTGATTAATGCATTAATATTTTATGGCCACGCTGCATTATTAACTCAAGTCAGTACCAATTCAATAAAATATCCAACACTGAATGTAAAACGTAATGTTTTCATGAAATGTAGTAAAATGGAATGTCTTGGAATAAATAGGGTATTATAAATCACTCTAATCAGGATAAATCACTAAATCAGAGGAGTCTTCTTTTCTGGCACCAAGACGCTTCAGGAAATTAGCATATTATGGAGCATAATCTTCATATTTCATGCAGATAATGTTTCTGGCCATCTCAGGCTTGCTTTGTTGCAGCCTTCTTGGCAGTGATGGGCCGTGACGTGGATGAGAATAGACTATAACAATATGGCATAATAGCAAGGTGTCGGAGTGCATTGTGAGGCACGCAAACTATGGTTACCTGCGCTAAGAAGACATTTTACAGAATCTTTCCAAGCTCCAGAAACCTTGAATAAAACATCAAACTCATTATGAGCTCTCAGCAGTCAATTACATTGCCCTTGCCTCCAGTCGTCTATTGAAGCAACTGCCCTTTTTCCAAGCAGCGGTAATACTTCACAATTGAAAAAAAATGATATTGCCTGTTTTCCTCATTCTTTTCAAATCATTTCCTCTAAGTGCATGCTTCTGAATGAGGAATGAACTGTTTTATTTCCTCAATATGTCTTTTTCATTTATTTTTCAAAGATAAACTGTTCATTCTGGCCCAATCAACTATCAGTTTTGGGATTCCCTTATCTGCTGCTTTTTTTCTTGAATTAGATGCAGACATATCTTGCATTTTGGGGAAATCTCTGTTTTTTCGAACGCAGTTTTTTCTCTGTTCTCAAAAACGATCTCAGATATAAATGTGTAGTTGGTAAACCTTTCAATCAGTTTCTTCTTTGACAGTCAAAAAATAAATCTGTGAATACAAACTCCTTGTCAACCAGCATCCATCACGTAGCGCTAAATATTTGCTACTGTTAGACTTTTTTGCTTATGCAGGGTCATCCCCAATCATTTTGCTTCATGCCTCCTATTTTTTCTGTCCTTCTGACCTGTTGCTGTTGGCTTTTGAACTCTGAGCACTTTACCACTGCTAACCAGTGCTAAAGTGCATATACTCTCAGTGTAAAATTGTATGTAATTGGTTTATCCATGATTGGCATATTTGATTTACTATTAAGTCCATAGTAAAGTGCACTAGAGGTGCCAGGGCCTGTAAATCAAATGCTACTAGTGGGTCTGCAGCACTGGTTGTGCCACCCACATAAGTAGCTCTTTAATCATGGCTCAGACCTGCCACTGCAGTGTCTGTGTGGGCAGTTTTAAATGTAAATTCGACTTGGCAAGAGTACCCACTTGCCAGGCCTAAACCTTCCCTTTTCCTATATATAATACACCCCTAAGGTAGGCCCTAGGTAGCCCCAAGAGCAGGGTGCAGCTGGTTAAGGTAGGACATATAGTAATGTGTTTTATATGTCCTGACAGTGAAATACTGCTAAATTTGTCTTTCACTGTTGCAAAGCCTGTCCCTCTCATAGGTTAATATGGGGGCTACCTTTAAATATGATTAAAGTGTAGATTCCCTTTGGGAGCGGATAGACGTGTGGAGTTTGGGGTCTCTGAGCTCACAATTTAAAAATACATATTTTAGTAAAGTTCACAAGTGAGGAGTCTCCACAGCGGGCGGGCGGGGAATGTCATACCTAATGAAGTGTGGAGTTCCCTGCTCCACCTGGAGAGTGTCCGCACTCTAAACTTACCAATAATGTGCAGTTTTGTGAATACCAAAACAAACATAAACTTACATAAAAGTATACATTTACCTTTGTGAATCATGCCCTGAGTGACGCAGATACATAAAGGGACGCAGATTCGACATTTGTCTTGTTTGAAAGGTATCTCTTTAATGCACTCCTCCTTATGAGCGGCTGGATAACATCCCCCTTTTCCCACTTAGGACACACTGTTACCAGCTCATCAGAATTTACAAGCAACTAGTCATGAAGGCCCATGTTATGCCTTAAACTATATGGTATCTGTTAGAAATGGGGTCTTTGGTTGACAGTCTGGTTACCCCCCACTCAAGCAAGGACCCTCACTCTAGTCAGGGTAAAAGAGAATCCCCCTCAGCTAACCCCTACTTATCCCCTTGGTAGATTGGCAGATCAGTAGGCTCAACTTCAGAGTGCTAGGTGTAAAGACCAAAAAGACAAAAATCCACAATACACTAGTCAAGTTATCAATAAAAATGCAAATAAGTAGTTTTAAACACACACTAGCACTGTTAACGTGAAAAAGTACAGTGGGTGCGTCAAAAATAACCCTGCACAGGCAAACGTGCGTCAAAAAGGGCTTGCGATGCGTCGATTCCACTCACGAGCAGGACCTTGCGTCGTTTCTCCTTTAGTCGGGTCGGGGCACGTTGTTTCTTCTCTCCACAGGAGAGCAATGCGTCGATCTGGTCAGCACTCTTGGGTCCGGGCAGGCCTTGAGTTGTTTTTACACGCCCAGCAGTACTTGCGTCAGAAATCCAGCCGCACGATGATCCGAAAACCACACAGCGCGGGTTGTGAACTCCAAGCGTCCGTCAGCAATGCTGCACGTCTTTTCTCCTGCTCAGTGCATCGATTCTTCAGTTGCGTTTCCAGCGAGCGTCGATTTTCAGCCGCGGAGCTGGCGGCGCAGCGTTTCTTCAGCCGCAGATCAGAGTCGGGTTGATCTTTTCCCCGTACGGCGCTCTGTGCGTAGATTTCCTTTTCTTCAGGCTGCCAGCTTCTCCTTTCAAGGTTCCAGGAACTGGATGGGCACCACAGGCCAGAGACTCCAGGTGCTGACAGAGAGAAGTCTTTGCTGTCCCCGAGACTTCAAACAACATGAGGCAAGCTCTAAATCAAGCCCTTGGAGAGTTCTTCTCAAGATGGAAGGCACACAAAGTCCAGTCTTTGCCCTCTTACTCTGGCAGAAGCAGCAACTGCAGGATAGCTTCACAAAGCACAGTCACAGGCAGGGCAGCTCTTCTTCCTCAGCTCTTCAGCTCTTCTCCAGGCAGAGGTTCCTCTTGTTTCCAGAAGTATTTCTGAAGTCTGTGGTTTTGGGTGCCCTTCTTATACCGAATTTCTCCTTTGAAGTAGGCCTACTTCAAAGTAAAGTCTCTTTTGAATGTGAAATCCTGCCTCTTCTGTGGTGAATAACCCACTTTCTGTGGTGAATGGTCAATCATTTGTTTTGTAAATAGGGGATGGTGGAAATTCATGCAATTTATTTTTGCATAATAACATGAAAGTTTGGAAAAAATGTGCAAAATTATGCATAATTAATTATGCAAAAGGCAAAACCAACATCATATTTTAAAGCAAAATGCATCTTCTCATCCACTTTTAGACAGAAGAATGTATTCTTCATTAAAAACAGTGCACAAAACACAAGAATAGCCAATCATGTTATGTCATTTGAGTTGTGTTGTTTTCCTGTGCTCGCTGTAAATGCTTACCTAAACAGTGCCTAATTGCACAATGTGGCATAATAGTATCATTTTGGGAATTTCTAGGTACCACGAATTGCACAAAATTACTGAAATTATGTGAGGTTATGCCAACATAATGTAAATTTCACACAGGCCTGTTTGCACCCTCAATTGCAGTGGCAAGCAATTGGCACACATCCTTGTGTTTTGCAAGTAATGGGAAGTGCATTTTCACGCACTCTTTTCTTTGGAGATCGTAAGATGCTGCAATGTGAACATTGCTAGTCGCAAATCTTTACCTTAAGTACTTTATGACTTTAACATTTTCCAATAGCAAAGCCTTACATTGTCGCATGGCAGACCTTCTCAGTGCAAATATTTTTAGCTGGACGCACTTTGGTAGTGTTATCAATCACTGGCACAGCCTCGCATTCCTTCTTTGAACAACAAATTGTGTCAATAAACACATTATCTTGTTTGGACAAAGACTTCATCTGTGATAAATGGCAGTTTTCTTTGTTTCTGAAAAGAATTGTGATAAAGGGTGATTTTTAGAGGCGCTCCTATGTGAAGAATTCTAAGATCACTGACCTCAGATGGCTTCTTCAGCTCCATTCCTCGTCGACTCGAGGAAAAGCTATTGGGTGTTCTGTGCTGATACGGCCTGCGATGCCATTGTCTCGACCCAACAAGTAACAGACCACAGGGGAACAAAGGACAATACATTTATCACGAATAGCCTGTCCAGTGTCCACAAGGCATTGTTCCAGTGCATACTTGAAGTCATTAAGTCATGATCTACAGTTTGCTTTTTATAGACTCCCCGATACTGTCCTTGTAAAGACGTGAGGGTTTTTGCAATGTAAAATGTGTTCATGAATGCCACCAAAATGTTACGGCACAGAAAGTGATGGCATTGTTTTTTTTTTGCTGTTTTTTTACCACAAGCAACATTATGTTGTAAAATGTTCATCAAACACATAGCCGGTTGGTGCTTAATGAGTAGAACTCAGTGAGCATCTAGGACAGGTCTGAAAGCATGATCAATGAGTGTAATAACCACATTATTAGAAAAAAACACCAAGTTCTGCTATCAATATAGGTCAGTAAATGTCTGACTTCAAAACAACTAAAGCATTACCGAATTTTCTGAAAGTAATTAACTGGAAACAAGTCATTGTTGATGAGCCGAGATGTGATAGAATCTCAGACCAATGGCTAAGGTTCTTGAGTCAAAGAAGGAAATGGCTGAAGGTGACTGACCCAGGTGAAGGTGGCTACTGTACACAAGAGGTGGGCTTAGTCAGGCTTAGAAAACTGGAAAAGGACACATTATTAAAAAGTGCACATTACTGTCATCTGTCTTCCATTATTGCAATATTAGCAATACATGATGGATCGAAGTAGTACACATGGGAAAAATACCTAGAAACGGGTGCTGTGGAGTCTAGGAGAAAGATATCAGAGGTTATTGCTTGGGGACCCATCAGAACAACATATATCATAAAAGGAGGCAAGGAAGAGTTGAGGAGGGGTAAGTAAAGTGCAGAGAGTAAACCTATTATGTGAGGCACTGAATAAGAACTTACAAAATAGTAAAGGAGTGAAAAGGAGAGAAACAGCAAGAGGAAGAAGGAGGAAGAGGAGGAAGACGAGAACTTTGGGAAAGTATGAGGTTTGCATACTGTTAGAAATGGGGTTTCTGATTGGCTAGGGTATGCACCTAAGCCAGGCTGAACCCTCCCACTCTAGTCGGGGCAAGGGAGTTACACGTCCAAGATAACCCCTTCTCTCATCCTTGGTAGCTTGGACAAGCAGTCAGGCCTATCCCAGAGGCAATGTGTAAAGCGTTTGCACAACACACACAACACACGTGAAGCACTATCCCCACCACAAAGGAAACACAACACTAAGTTATATGAAAATATACTGTATTGTACACAACGCAATTATTAGACCAAACACAACATATCAGTAATATCCTGCTACCTTAGCAGTTGCCAGAACGTTACTGTTAGAAATGGGGTCTTTGGTTGACAGTCAGGTTACCCCCTGTTCAAGCAAGGACCCTCACTCTAGTCAGGGTAAAAGAGAAGCACCCTCAGCTAACCCCTGCTTACCCCCTTGGTAGCTTGGCAGAGCAGTAGGCTTAACGTCAGAGTGCTAGGTGTAAAGTATTTGTACCAACACACACAGTAACTTAATGAAAACACTACAAAATGACACAACACCAGTTTAGAAAAATAGGAAATATTTATCTAAACAAAACAAGACCAAAATGACAAAAATCCGACATACACAAGTCAAGTTATGAATTTTTAAAGATTAAACTCGAAAATAGCACTTAGAAACAAAAATGCTTCGATGAGATGTTAACACAGCATCGTGACGGAGTTGTTCCCAACAAGCCGACACCAGCGGCGCCGGACAAGGAGTCGTGTAGACTCCCAAGTACAGTACCTTTGGTGAAGAGAGAAAACAAGCCGATGCGCGAAGTCGGGGATCGCGGCGTCTGTGCGAAATGTTGAATCCGTGCACTTCAAGCAGCGTCGGTCACGACGTGGTGCGGCGACTTCCATGGAGTCGCGGACTTCAGCGGGGCTGCTGCGGCGTCGGGCCTGCGAAGAGCGTCGCGTTCCAGCGAAGGTCACGGCGTCAGGTGCAGGCGGCGTTACCGGATTCAGCAGCGGCGTCGGTCCGAAGTCATCCGAAGTCGATTTCCTTGGATTCCACCAGCTTTCCTTTCAAGGGCCCAGGGACTGGATAGGGCACCACTTGTCGGGGCAGGAGTCTCTCCAGAGTCTCCAGGTGCTGGCAGAGAGAAGTCTTTGCTGTCCCTGAGACTTCAAACAACAGGAGGCAAGCTCTAACTCAAGCCCTTGGAGATTTCTTCACAAGATGGAAGGCACACAAAGTCCAGTCTTTGTCCTCTTACTCTGGCAGAAGCAGCACTGCAGGAAAGCTCCACAAAGCACAGTCACAGGCAGGGCAGCACTTCTTCCTCAGCTATCAGCTCTTCTCCAGGCAGAGGTTCCTCTTGGTTCCAGAAGTGTTTCTAAAGTCTGTAGATTTGGGTGCCCTTCTTCTACCCATTTTAGTCTTTGAAGTCACCTTTCTTCAAAGGGGACTCACACCTACTTGTGAAATCCTGCCTTGCCCAGGCAAGGCCTCAGACACACAGCAGGGGGTTAGAGCCGGCATTGTCAGAGGCAGGAACAGTCCTTTCAGATGAGAGTGACCACTCCACCCCTCACTCCTAGCAGAGATGGCTAATCAGGAAATGCAGGTTACACCCCAGCCCCCTTTGTGTCACTGTCTAGTGCAAGGTGAAAAACAACCCAACTGTCAAACTGACCCTGACAGGGAATCCACAAACAAGGCAGAGTCACAGAATGGTTTAAGCAAGAAAATGCTCACTTTCTAAAAGTGGCATTTTCAAACGCACAATCTTAAAATCGACTTTACTAAAAGATGCATTTTTTAATTGTGAGTTCAGGGACCCCAAACTCCACATGTCCATCTACTCTCTAGGGGAATCTACACTTTAATCATATTTAAAGGTAGCCCCCATATTATTCTATGAGAGAGACAGGCCTTGCAACAGTGAAAAAAGAATTTGGCAGTATTTCACTGTCAGGACATATAAACCACATTACTATATGTCCTACCTTATCCATACACTGCACCCTGCCCTTGGGGCTACCTAGGGCCTACCTTAGGGGTGCCTTACATGTAAGAAAAGGAAAGGTTTAGGCCTGGCAAGTGGGTACACTTGCCAAGTCGAATTTACAGTGTAAAAATACACTTACAGACACTGCAGTGGCAGGTCTGAGACATGATTACAGAGCTACTTATGTGGGTGGCACAACCAGTGCTGCAGGCCCACTAGTAGCATTTGATTTACAGGCCCTGGCACCTCTAGTTCACCTTACTAGGGACTTACTAGTAAATCAAATAGGCCAATCATGGATAAACCAATTACATACAATTTACACGGAGAGCATATGCACTTTAGCACTGGTTAGCAGTGGGAAAGTGCTCAGAGTTCAAAAGCCAACAGCAACAGGTCAGAAAAAAAATAGGAGGCAGGAGGCAAAAAGATTCAGGATGACTCTGCATAAGCAAAAGTCCAACAGTTACACATTAGTGTCTCTGCAGAACCAGCGGTAGTCACATATAATACACAGGTTACTTAGTATTCGGCAACATAAGCAATAGTCACGAATCACGTTACTACACAAATGCACTTGTCATAGAAATATCATAAACATCCATATTAGGAACATTATAAAACGTATGGAAAGTCAGGAAAACATATTAGCATGTCATGCCCAGAGAAGGAACATCAGCACATATATAAAACATTATAAAGCAAACAGGCTAGCATGAAAAATTCATAAGTCCATATTAGGAACATTATAAATCATATGTCCTTCAAAATACCTGCTTTGTGATGTAAATGCACTCCTAGTGCCACGAGTGACAGAAGAGGACCCCTGGCACTCTGGAAGCTCCCTCGGGGGCCACTTTGATGATGTGGGGGAGGAGGAGGCAACATGCACCCCCTCTGACTTTGTAACAGGCCCCTCCTAGGACCCATGATCTCCGCGGCCCCCCCGGGCCTCCACTGGCCCTTCCACGGGGGGTCACAACAATGCGCAATATTGGGGCCCAGCGGCACGGGAGCCTCCAATGAGGCTTCCACCCCACCCGCCCTTCAAGATAATAGTATCAGGCCCCTCCTGGGGCCCGCAATCACTGGAGGAGCCACAAACGTAGACCGGTGGTGCGAGGAGCCTCCCGCGAGGCTTCCGCCCCACTCGCGGTCACTGGTAGCACAAGACGGGCTTCGTTAGGGCAGGGGGGAACCTCCGATGAGGCTTCCTTCCCCCCACCTGGCTTCACTCTGCACGCAGCGGCCCACCTGGGCTGCAGCTGAGGGCAGGCACCAAAGTAGGTGCCTGTTTTTGCCCTGGGGGCGCTCCTCAGAGCACACTTCACCCCGGGGGCACGATAGGAGCGCGCTCACTCCTTTTCTTCTGATGATGTTGCCCTGGGGGCACTGAAGACAGCGTGACTCCGGTGCGCTTAAATAAACAAAAGCCGGGCGCGGCGTGATATTTTAAATCGGCACAAACTCTTATCAAAACACTGGGGGCAAATTATAGATCCTGGGTCTCGGCGGTGATTTCTTGCAACAACAAGTGCTTTCAGGTGCTGGGGGGGCAATCTTCTCAGCCACCAGGACGCGCTTTCAGAGCGCTCTACAAATCAATAGGTGAGCGCTCCCCCAGACGCTAGGCTCAAGCTGAAGAAGCGATCCTCATGCGCTTCTGGTTGGCAATGGCACCCTGCCCCTGGGGGACAAAGCACTCAAGGAGCACAGGGCGGGAGGGCCCAGCTGCAGGACAGCACAAGATGAATGCAAGCATGTGTCAGTTCCTTACAGTGACCAAGCCGGTCACAGGTCAGCCCAGCTGCAGCAGTCCATGGCGGTTCCTGATGCTTCCTTCAGTGGTCTGTGTCCAGTTCCAGGTAAGTTCCAAGAGTTCCCAAATTGTGGGGAAAACCTCCCTGTACTTATACTCAGTTTTATAGTGTGTCTACAAAGGAGGGGGAGAGGAGGTTACAACAGCTGGTTCTGGGAGTACCCCCTCTCTCCTCCAACACAGGCTCCAAACATCAGTTGGGGGTAAACAACCTATTGTGTGAGGCCAGGGCACAGCCTCTACAAATGCAGGTGTGCCCCGCCTCTCCCTTCTCTCAGCCCAGGAAGACTATTCAGTATGCAGATGCACCTCTGTGACACCTCCACCCTCCCTGTGTACAGGCTGTCTGAAAAGTATGCACAAAGCCCAACTGTCACTCTGCCCAGACGTGGATTGGAGTCAAGCTGCAAAACACCAGTGGCATTTCTGTAATAGTAATAAAAAATCCACTTATATCAGTAAGCAGATTTTCTCATCACCATTACAACCATACCAAACATGCCTATGCTATCCCTCATAAATCAGACAATACCCCCAACACATAAGGCAGGGCATTTTTAATGCAATACCATGAGAAGGCAGCACTCACAGCAGTGAGACACCAAGTTAGGCTGTTTGTTACTACCAGGACAGGCCACACAACCTGGCACATGACCTGCCTTCTACATACATAGCACCCTTGCCATAGGGCTAGCTAGGGCCTACCGTAGTGGTGACTTACATGTAGTAAAAGGGGAGATCTGGGACTGGCAAATAAATTTAGATGCCAGGACCCTGTGGCAGAGAACTGCGCACACAGGCCCTGCGCTAGCAGGCCTGAGACAGGTTTGAAAGGCTACTTCAAAGGTTGGCACAAGCAGAGCTGCAGGTCTACTAGTAGCATTTAATTTACAGGCCCTGTATAGAGATACCACTGTAAAAGGGACTTATAGGTACATTAAATATGCCAATTAGGTAGAAGCCAATCATACCAACTTTAGATAGGAGAGTACCTGCACTTTAGCACTGATCAGCATTGATAAAATGCTCAAAGTCCTAGAGCCCACAGCGAGAGGCCAGAAAGAATAGGAGGAAGGAGACAAAAAGTCAGGGGATGAACCTACCACAAGGGCCAGGTCCAATACATACAGTTGGAGTTTCTTAAATGATGGCAAAGGGAGACCCTGTCAAAGATGGCAAGACAAAATAATTTCCTAATCCTTTGCATTTGATAAGTTGATTTTGTCTCCCTGAACATACCATGAAAATAGAAATGTTCTGTGGATTGGATTTATCATGTATCACCAGAACAGACATGCCTTTTGATTTTTTCAGAGTTTCATAGTCTAACCCTTGTCTAAGGCCATTATAGCTTTGCAAGAGAACTAGAATATGTTACACATTTTTAAGCATGGATAGATGAAGTCATCTGCCCTGAATCACAGAGTGCTGAGCTGAGGCTAGGACTTACACCTGGTTCCAAAGTTGCCAGCTCTAGCCCCAGCAAGAACAAGCGCTAGAGCTGTGTTGGAAGCTTATTCATACATAAAATTAAACCAATCGATCCTAGACTAAAGGAAATACATGCTGGATGTATTTCCTTCTTGTACTATTTCCGAACGAAGAGTTATGGTTCAGTGTTTCTCAGACAGCCAGGTTCTATCAACAGTTGCTTCTGGATATGCGCACATCTGTCAGTTCTTCAATTTTGCCGCCAGCTGCCAATGACTGCCGATGCATGGGCACAATGACCCTGTCCCCTGGAGGGAATGTGCAAGCTGCATCTGCTGACCCAGTGAACATGACCATTTATCCGATTTCTCCTTGAGGCTCGCCGCCTCCGGCTTCTCACACAATAAAGGCCCCTGAGCTGCCAAGCGTCTTCCTGGATTCTAATGACATGACATGTACGGATCACAATCCAGGGAAACTAGGCCCGTATCCGCTTAATGACATTGACAAAAAGGTACAAGATAAATTGTAGTTTGGGGCTATGCCTATAAAATGAATATCTGTTTGTATATATTTTTTATTGCAATGGCAGTCAGGATTTTCGGTCAGGCGCAAGTTGACTGGGTTTTCCGATCTATCAGCATTCATGTCAGCTTTGCATCCTGTTTTCTGCCCTGGGCTTTATTTAGCTATTGATTTCACTGGCTGTCACAACCTTAATGCTTATTCAGGTAAAAGTATTTGTTACTTTGTGAAAACATAAGTATCACAAGCCATTAGAGAATGTGATAACTTCCTGTGATTCGGTAATAAGTTTTGTTTTCTAACAAACATGAAATCTGACAAGTAGAAAGCAGACAGTCACTGCTGGTCCGCTGCAGTGTTACACCCACACATCCTATTCACTGCAGTCACCATTAGCATTCCTAGCCAGAATGCAGGCTGGAGAGGCCGCCTAAATATTTATGGAATACTGCAGACTTGAGCACAGGGTCCGTAGATAATATTAAAGCTTTGTACCATCTATTCAGGAAAATGTAATCAGCTGCTATGTAATAGAAACATCTATACTACATTCCAACAAACAACGAGGGTTATGAAGTGCCTCGTGTTGGCCGTAGATTATATGCCAAGTGAATTTTGCCCTTGCACTATGAGCAGGAAAATTGAGAAATACTAGGACAGAGGGAGAATACCCCATCTCCTATAATTGTGGCTCAAAAACCACAGACTGCACTCTGAGCCTGCAAAGTGAATCTGACAATACTGTAGCAGGACAGACTTTGGGCCATAGAGTTAGGCAGATGCAGGATGTCTGCTAAAAAGTGACAATTGTCCCAACCACCATAATAAGAGTCCATTGATGTCAATTTCACTCTAAATTGGGTGTAGTGAACTCGTGACATGTGGACACTGAGAAGACATTTGTAGAGAACACCCATGGTGATAAAACTATTAATATGATCTTTCTGAACTATTCACAAGTTTCAGGTGTGTGGTAATGCTTACTGCACGGCCAAGCACCTTAATTCATTAGGAAAATGAGTCATGAAATCAGCATCCGGTATATTTAGTGCCCTTTGTTCAAAATCCTGTGTACCAAAGCAATCCTTTTTTTGCACAGTGACTGGTTTGCAACCCTGAGTGTTTTGTTTTGCTGCAATTGATAAATATACTGATTTGTCACAGCTGAAAATTGACTTTTGGTAGGATTCTTTGAATCATGCCCCATTAATATTAATGAGGCAAGATTATTTTTGTGAATCACAGGTTTGGAGGATTCCGGTTACAGCAGATATCTGAACAGAAAGGGTTGAAATCAGAAAATTAATTATTACTGTAGGTGACTGGGCTTTTGTTGCAGTTGTCCCCCTACCCTTTGCCTAATATTTGATGCAACTTTAACTGAAGTGCACTGGGTTCCTGCTAGCCACTTAACTCTACTCTTATACAATCTACTCTGAACAACTGTACTCTGTGCCACTGCACTCCACACCACAACTACACTGAATTCTACACTATATCACACTATGCCACTGCACTCTTTACCACTCTCTAAGCCACTGCACTCTATACAATGCACTCTTAAGAACTGCACTCTACATCACTGCACTCTATACCACTGCACTCTACTCTGCACCACTGTACTCTATGCCACTGCTCTCTGTGTCACATTACTCTACTGTGCTGCAGTCTACCCCACTGCACTCTAGACACCCTACTCAGCAACACTCACTCTCTGCCACTGAACTCTCTGCTACTCTACTCTGTACTAATGCACTCTATGCCAGTATACTCAACTCTGCAACACTGCACTCTACGCCACTGCACTCTGCATCACTTCAAACTATGTCACTGCAATTTATGCCAATCTACTGTGCACCAATCTATACTGCTGCACTCTCTGCTACTGCACTCTATGCCTCTGCACTCTGCACCGCTACACTCTGCACCACTACACTTTAATATGCACCACTCTAATCTATGCCACTGCATTCTTCCTGCTGAATCCTATGCCACTGCACTCAACACCACTGCACTCTATGTCACTATGCTCTGCAACACTCTGCTTGAATACACTCCACACCAGTCCACTCTACTCTATACCATTCCACACCACCTCAATATACTCTACTCTGCAACCCTCTTCTCTACACTAGTACACTCTATGCCACTGCAGTCTATGACATTGCACATTTTGCCACTGCATTCAATGACACTGGACTCTTCTCTGTACCACTGTCCTCAATGCCACTGCACTCTACTCACCACCACTCTATGCCTTTGCACTCTACACCAATGCATTCAACATCCATGCACTCTATGCTGCAACACTGCACTTGATGCCAGTAAACTCTACACCACTCTACTCTGCACTACTGCATTCTATGCCAATGAACTCTACACCCCTGCACTCTGTAGCACTCCACTCTACACCACTGCATTTTTTGCCACTGCACTCTGTGCTAGTCTACTTTACTGCATTCTATTTTGCACCACTCTATGTCACTGCACTCTGTCCCACTCTACTCTACCCTTTACCACTCCACTCTGCACTACTAAACTCTATGGCACTGCGCTCTACTTTGCTTCATTCTAATCTACACCACGGCATTCTACAACACTGCATTGTACTCCACTGAATTCTACGCTGCTGCAGCCTACACCACTGCACCCTAAGCACTATATTCTGCAACACTCTTTGTCAATTTACTCCACACCAGTCCACTCTACTCTGTCCCACCCCACGGTACACCACTCTACGAGACTCCACTCTATGCCACTCCAATACACAACACTCTCTGACGCAGCACTCAATAACACTCTAGGTCACTCAATTCCACTCTCCAACACTCCGTAGCACTCTCCTCTATGTCACTCACTTTCAGCCATGAGGAAAGATAGCTGAACTGGTATACAACATGGCTAAAACATATTGGCAAAGCCAATAGCTTTTGAATAGGTGAGTCCTCTTGGCTTTGCCAATGCTTGTTCATATTTGGTGTCACACAAGCCTAGAATACTTTCATTTTATTGGACACACTTAAGAAGCACTGATGTTGGCTTTTGGTGTTAGCCAGCTCCCAGAAACATACATAAAAAGAAAATGTGCAGTCTAACAGTGTAATATATTATTGATATTTTCTTATTTCTTGGTCCATGGATATCTATCACAAACTTGGACACACAGAACAGATTCTTGGAACATCAACAAGGAAAGCACAAGTTCTATATACATTGTCACTATATTCAGGGATGTAGAATTCGTATTCAGGTGCCTGATGAGCCCATTGCACCCATATATATCTTAAAGGGGAATTGGGGCCATTTTCCTTGCTTTCATTAGGTTCCATACCACCTTTGCTATCAGTCAGTGGAACTTTTTGTTAGGTTGAGACTACCAGACAGCGCACCATGTCTGGTTGTGAAAGACATATTATTGGCTTCCAGAACATGCAAGAATGGGTCTACAGTCTGCCCATAACCTACTTATCATTGGGTGGCATTACTATTACTATTATTTGCTTGCTTTCTATTTAATAGTTTTCCTTGTTTCAATCTGTCCATCCTGTGTTTGTCCTTCCTGTGGAGGATAGTATTTTTAACATCTTGTTCATAGGCTTTCTTCTACGTTTCAACATCACAAAATAAAATGGCGGACTGCGTTATGAAACATTTCAAACACTTACCCCAGTCACAGATCTGGATTTAATCCATCATTATTTTGCTCACCACATTACCTCAGTTTGGACCCAGCCATATGCAAATCAGTCTGGACCCTGCTCCCCATGGGAACAGTCCAGCCCTAACTGCCAAGCCAGGTCCTCCCTGTACTGGAAACAAGCACCCTGAGACCGGTTTTGGGGTATAACTCCTCAACATCCAGGCTAGCTTGAATCCAGTGGCGCAGCAAGCAAGGGACCCACGTCTGAGCATATTATAGCCACTTTAAGGAAGTACTTTTTTCTTCATGCCTAAGCACCTCATGAGTGTGCATGTGTTTTCCAGCTTTCTCCCTCCTTTGCTCTTCTTTCACTTCCCATGCTGTCTCTAACCTGAATGCTTCTCTCCCCCACCTGCACTCGTTTTGCTCTTTCTTGTCTATGTGCTTCTCTCTCAACACTTTGTATTGCTTTATTTCACCCTTTTTTCTCCCTTGCATTGATTATCCCCACATCTCATGTGTTACTTCTGCACTGGCCCAACTTGCTGCGTCACCACCTCTTGCAATCTGCTCACTCTTTTGCACTATTTTCAGTTCATGCTACACTTATTAATTTACCGATCCATTCTGGATTTTCAAATAAACAAAAAAAAGTGCTTTGGTAAAATTGCATTCATGCATGTTGAATACCTCTACAAAATGAGCTGGTGGTGGTGTCATTGAATCTTTTCCTTACCCATTCTGTACTGCAGTCACTATGCTGTACAGTATGGCTAAAAAGGTGGCAAAACCAGCAGATGTTAGAAGCAAGATCTACTGGCTTTACCAATGCTTGTCGCAATTTGTTGCTTGTTCCTTAACCGAAAACCACTACTGTCATCGGTACTAACAAGGAACACACAAAATTCTGGCATCTAATAGACTTAGGAACAATGTTAGAAATGGGGTCTCTAGTTGGCATGAAGGGAGCAGGCCTCACAGTAGTGTAAAAACTAATTTAGGAGTTTTACACTATCAGGACATGTAAACTACACAGGTATATGTCCTGCCTTTTACCCACACAGCACCCTGCTCGAGGGGTACCTAGGGCACACTTTAGGGGTGACTTATATGTAGGAAAAGGGGGGTTTTAAGCTTGGCAAGTACTTTTAAATGCCAAGTTGAAGTGGCAGTGAAACTGCACACACAGGCCTTGCAGTGGTAGGCCTGAGACAAGGTTAAGGGGCTACTTGAGTGGGTGGCACAACCAGTGCTGCAGGCCCACTAGTAGCATTTAATCTACAGGCCCTAGGCACATACAGTGCACATTACTAGGGACTTATAAGTAAATTAAATAGTCCAATTGGGTATGATCCAATGTTACCATGTTTAAATGGAGAGAACATATGCACTTTAGCACTGGTTAGCAGTGGTAAAGTGCGCATAGTCTAATAACCAACATAAACAGTGTCCAAAAGTGGAGGGAGGCAGGCAAAAAGTTAGGGGTGACCACCCAAAGGCTGTCAGGTCTAACACTGTCCAAGTGGGGACCCACCGTCTAGTTAGGGTAAGAGAGTTACACAGCTAAGATAACCCCTGCTCACCCCCTTGGTAGCTTGTCACAAGCAGTCCAGCTTATCTCAGAGGCAATGTGTAAAGTATTCGTACACACACACACAAACAGTAACACAGTGAAAACACCACAAAAGTAATCTACCTCACAGTTTAGAAAAATAGCCAATATTTATATGAATAGAACAAGACTGAAACAAGAAAAATCCAACATGCACATGTAAAGATATCACTTTTTAAAAGTTGCAAAGAGTCCAATCCCGGCATAAGGGTGTTAAAGGGAGCAGGGTGGCTCGAGCAGGGGGCGGGGACGGGGAGTGGCGGGGAGGGGATAGTAATATTTTTTTTTTAAAATAAATAAATAAACTTACCTTGGCTCCTGCACTGCGTGCTGCTCCTCTGCTCCTCTGCTGGCTGGGCAGCTTCAGGATTGGCTGGGAGTGCCCAGTCAGGGCGCTCCCAGGCAGACTGAGAGCCCTATGCGCATGTGTGTTTGGCTGGCCCGAGATGGTCAGCCAAACACAGATGTGCTCTGAGGGGGAGCACTCCCCCTCAGAGCACGACACCCCCATGACCCCACCCTTTTACAAGGAAACAATAACAAAACCTGTTTGTTATCATTTTCTTGTAAAGGTTTTGCAGCGGTCACTGCTGGTGGGGGGGGGGTGACACTCCTCCCCCCTCATGGAGGAGCCGCCCCTGAAAGAGTCTTAATCCAGAGGAATCAATGGTTGTGTCTTTTTAACACAGACTACCAGGGATGTGTCAAAAACAAAGACAATACAGGCTGCAAAGGAGGTGGGGCGCTGGAAAACAAAGCGATGCATCAGTTCCTTACTGCGCAGGGGAGGTGATGAGTTGGTTCCTTACTGGTGAGGGGGTGGAGTTATGAGTCAGTCCCTTACTGGCAGGGTAGGTGATGCATCCGTTCTCTCCCCACAGGAGAGGTGATGTGTTGTTTTCCAGTCACGCAGCCTCAGTTCCTTGCTGCCTTGCGGAGTCAATGCAAAAGTGACACCCATGGATGATGTTTGGTAAAATCCAGATGCACTGGAGTAATAGAGCCGAGGTGGAACAGGCACTGCATTGGTCCTACAGGTGCTGCATCAATTCTTCCACCGCAAGTCATGCGTTGCATTGATTCTTTAGTTGCAAGCCAGGCAATGCATAAAACTTCAGCTGTGGCAATCCGATGCATGGTTTTTCCTCCTCTGGGCACCAGGTTCCACTTTTAAAGTCCCAGGGGCTAGAGTTGGAACCACTTGGCAAGTCAGGACTCTCAGCAGAAGAGCCCAGGCACTGGCAGATGAAGTCTTTAATGTCCCTGAGACTTCTAACAGGAAGCAAGCTCAGTCCAAGACCTTGGAGAACCTTGAAAAGCAGGATGTAGAAAGCAAAGTCCAGTCCTGTCACTTCCAGGACAGATGCAGAAAGCGGCAGTCCAGCACTACAAAGCAGCAGAGTGGCAGGTCCTCCTACAGCATCCAGCTCTTCTTCCTGGCAGAATGTTCTCAGTTCAGGAGTGTTCTGAAGTTGTGGTTTCAGGGGTCCAATTCATATACTCATTTCTGACTTTGAAGTAGGCAAACTTCAAAGGAAAGACTTTGTAGTGCATAAGATCCTGCCTTTTTTGCCCTGGTCCCAGACACACTCCAAGGGACTGGAGACAGCTTTGTGTATGGACATGCACAGCCCTATTCAGGGGCAAAGTGTCAGCTTCTTCCACCACTCTAGCCCATGGAGACCCATCAGGATATGCAGGGCACACCTCAGCTCCTTTTGTGTGACTGTCTAGAGTGAATTCACAACAGGCCAACTATCATCCTGACCCAGACGTGCATCCCAGAGCCATGCAGAGGCACAAAAAGGTTAAGCAAGCAAATGCTCACTTTCTAAAAGTGGCACTTTAAACTTAAAATTTAAAAAACAACTTCACCAAAAGATGTATTTTAAATTGTGAGTACCGAGATCCCAAACTCCAAATCCCTATATTCTCCCAAGGGGAAATTACACTTAAAAGATATTTCAAGGCAAGCCCCATGTAGTCCTACTTCTGTAGTGCCCAAAGATCCAGAAGAGTGGGACTGATGGTCCTAGCGTCATGCCTGGGCCCTGCTTTGAAGTGGAAAAAACTTTTCAATTTTTTCCCCCAGAAAAGTGTCTGAAATTTGATTGCCTGCCTAAAGTCTGGGCCCTCAGGTCACACTTAGGGCATCAAAGACAAAGTGATGTAAGGGATGCTTTAATTAATCTCAGCCACTGGTCATTACTCAGAGACTGCATCCATGTCCATTGTTATTTTGCACATAGTTGAAACTTGAGGAATATTTTGTAATCATTTGTGAACTGCTTAAAAAACCATGAAATGGTGAAACTTTCTTGAAACTGTCCCTAAACAATGAAACCTTGAATTTCATGAAAGTTTGCCAGGTGAAGCGGTTTTGTGAAATCATTGCAAACGTTTCTGTGAGGAAAAATTCATTATCAAATGGATTGCAAGTGTTTTATATTTTGGTAGAATATTTTGCTCAGTCAGTACTTATATGGTGCCTATGTGATTGCACACATTATGAAACTGCACTAAAAGGCTGTATTCTAAATGTAAAAGCTTTACCCTTAGAGTACTTATATAAGCTTTTTTAAACAACAATGATTTATGTTTTTACTCATAATTGCAGCAGAAGCCTAGAAATAAACCTGCTGTCTTTTTTGTGGGCTCTAACTAGGAGATTGAGGCCCATATGTATACTTTTTTGCGCCGCATTTGCATAATTTTTTAATGCAAAAGTGTCGCAAACTTACAAAATATAATTCTATTTTGTAAGTTTGCACCGCTTTTGCGTCAAAAAATTGCGCTAATGCGGCGCTAAAAAAGTATGAATATTGGCCTAAGAATCTTATTGAGGGCATTTCTGATATAATGAAAGCATGCCATAGCTAACAAGAACCTTTCTTTTTACTATTCTAGTTGTTATTGTAGCACGGCTGCGGTTTCTGTCATGACTGCAACATTATACTGCATTTACAAAGAATCATAACTTAAAAAAACTCTTAAAGGTCCAGCCTTTCAATTGATTATATTCGCTCCCATGTCAACACCTTCTGATTACTTTAACTATGGCCTTTCCAAATGTATAAAAGGATGTGACCTTTTGGCGAAGCATTTACTGGTTGTTAAACCTTGTGCAATAAGTTATTTACTCAGGAGTCTGGAATGTCTTCTGATGTTACTTCAAATCATTAGTCTTTAAAAAATGCTGTGTATGAGTCCTACTCGTCCAGTGCATAATTTAAGACGGTGGGCTGCTGGTGGGGGCCGCTTGCACAATTTTGGGGACCGAAAATTATTTTTAGGGGATTGGCACTTTTTTTTGCATCAGACATTTACTGATAGCAAGAGAGGGAAAACACACAAAGAGGAAAAAGGGGGATAAAAAGATGGAAAACCTTGTTAAAGGGAGAAAGCAGGGACATGCAAGAGCGAGATAAAGGATAGGGAGTGGCTGGTAGGGGCTAGTAGGGCAATAAAGAGGCCTGACGTGAATTGAATGATACATAGATTTGGGGGCATATTTATAGGGAAGCTGGTAAAATGTATAGGATTTGCTTGCACCCTTTATTACGCCACTTTTAACGCCTGCTAAAGAGCAGGTGTTAAAAGGTGGCATCCATTCCTTAGAATGGGCCCCTATGTACTCTGCAGGAGTTGCACCAATATTTGGCGCTACTCCTGCAGTGTACATCAATAGCATCATAAAAAAATTACACTATTGCCTCCTACCCTGCGTCATGGTGCGCTGTATTTTAAATACGGTGCACACATGGTGGCAGTAGGGGGTGCTAAGGAGTGCAGGGAAAGTGGTGCTGCACTTGGTGCAGCACCACTTTCCATAAATCTGCATCTTGGTACTTAGCACGCTGACATTTAGTGGCACCTGCCACAGATTTCTGAGTAGAGATTTGGGCACCACCAATCATTATTTTACAAATTAAGCACGGTACTAGTCTACAATACTTAGAAGTGGGCAAGTCGATAAAGTTACATTAAAGCCTTGCTGGGCCAGGTCTTTGATTTAACTTCTCTTCTACGGGTAAGGACGATGCCACGAGTTGCAAGGAGATAAGTCATTTTGCCTTGGGCAGAGTATACATGGACAATGTTCGTTTCACTATTAACACAAAAACACAGACACTGTTACTGTAATTTCAAGAAGGCACTCAGACATTAAAAGAATTCCAAACATGAGTGAGACATAATAAATATAAAAAATGTGGCTCTACTTCACAAGAATTTCTCTTAATGAAAGGCACTATTTATACCCAGGCTTCTTTTCTTCTGAGAGTAACATTGTATACTTTTTACACACTTTGGGCCTGATTCTGACCCTGGCGGGCGGTGACCGCTAGGGTCACCGGCCACGGGAGCACCGCCGACAGGCTGGCGGTGCTCCGAAGGGCATTCTGACCGCGGCAGTTCAGCCGCGGTCAGAAAGGGTAAACCGGCGGTCCGCCGCCATGGGGATTCAGACACCCCCTACCGCCATCCTGTTCATGGCGGGAAACCCGCCATGAACAGGATGGCGGTAGGGGGTGCAGCGGGACCCCTGGGGGCCCCTGCAGTGCCCATGCCAATGGCATGGGCACTGCAGGGGCCCCCGTAAGAGGGCCCCGCAAAGTATTTCAGTGTCTGCTATGCAGACACTGAAATACGCGACGGGTGCCACTGCACCCGTCGCACCTTCCCACTACGCCGGCTCAATTCTGAGCCGGCGTCCTCGTGGGAAGGTTGATTTGCCCTGGGCTGGCGGGCGTCCTTTTGGCGGCCGCCCGCCAGCCCAGGGCAAATCTCAGAATCACCCAGCGGTCTTTCGACCGCGGTGCGGTGTTCTGACGGGGTTACTTTGGCGGGCGGCCACCGCCACCCGCCAAAGTAAGAATGACCCCCTTTGTCTTAATCTGAGAGATAGGAAGGACTGAATTAATAAAATGGCTTCCTTTGCTTTCACGAACAAAATAGATTAATTGCTGAGTAACAATATTCTGAAAAGAGTTGCTTACTGTCCTTCCCTTTATTTCGAAACCGATGATATTTCTTACCGTTGCCATCACATTTTTATCAGTATGGTGAAATTTCTTTCTTTAAAAAAAAGCTAGATATTGATACCAAATAGTAGGTTGGATAATTTGCCTTTTATTATAAATCATTTGCCTTTACATATTGCATAATTTAGACAACCCCACCACATAATTTGATCGTTCATTGCTGAATAATTCTAGCTGACTTGATAAGACCCTTTTCAATTAAGTCATATATGACGGAATTACTTCTTCCGTCCGGACGCGAATTACTTCAAGAAGCGCTCAGATTTGATAGTTAGAGAAAACGAGGCACAGTGCACTTAAATAATGTATCTATTATCCCACAGTTTAGAATATCACACAGTTTAGTCAGTAGGATAGTCGTGACTTGAGCCTATCATAATTATTATAACTAATGCAATAGTACTACAACAACTACTATTACTACTAATTATAATCATTATAATATAATAATAATAATAATAATAATAATAATTCTTAGAACCATGTTCACACTTATCATCATATTACAACGGTGCTAACACTAATCTTAAACTACAGAGAGCAATTGAGATTAAACACTTAGGGGTAGATTTACAAGAAAGTGGTGCATCGGTCCTGATGCGCCACTTTTCTTGAGTCCCCCTACCACCACACAATGATTGCGCCGTATTTATAATATGGCGCACCATGGCGGTCGTTAACACAATAGCGTCAAACCTTTTGATGCTATTGTGGCGCTTTCTTGCACTGGCGTACATTTTTTTGACACTAGTGTAGCAAAGCACAGGGAGGCCCATAGGTTACTATGGGTGTGTCATTTTAACTCATGCCTTGAGGAGGCGTTAAAAATGACAGAAAAAATGACGCAGTGAAATTTTGTAGATTTCACTGCGCCATTTTTTCAAGTCTCCCTGCGTCAGAATGCCCCCCTTGCATACATTATGCCTGAGGCAGGTATACTATGGCACAAGGGGTAAAAAAGTGGCACAATGCAAGCATTGCACCACTTTGTAAATCTGTTGTGGGGAAAAGGCCACCTTAGTGCCACATTGGCCTCTGCCAAGTGGTTGTAAAATTTTAGGGGTGTTCAAACTCACGTACTTTTTTCTGTGTGAACAAGTCTTTCGTTGGTTAAGACTTTTTACACAAGGTGCATACTTAGACAGAAACAGTTATGTGAAATAGCAGTTATATGAAGTAGCATATGCAACATTTTGATAAAGTTTATGCATTCTGCAGTGTGAAATTTGTCACAGGTCCATTCATGCATTAACGCACCAACACTGTTGAAAAAGTGTGATATACAGCAGCTTCTCACACATGCACACACACACAAAACATAACATACCCATAACTATGAGGACCGGCCATTGTCCATAATGAAGTGTGTATTTGCTATTCTAATTCTACCGTGGTCCAACACACCATGGCAGCCGGCGCTTACACACAGTGCTTGTGCCACATGCGTTTCCAAGGCAATGCCTCTCCTGACGTCTGACCGTAGTGGGAGGCCTCAGAATCCCCTGCCGGTCTGTCAGAAGCACTCGGAGCTGGCACTAAAGAGCAGCTCGCTTTTCTTTCAGTGCGTGCTCCAGCACAATCACCTGCCTGCAAAGCCCCACCTCCCCTGGTCAGCTACAGAAACTGGAGCCACTCTATTGCACGCTGCCTCTCGGTGAGACAGGCGTCCTGGAACTAGAAGGTGTGCAAAGTCAGTTGAAACCTCTTCATCCTGCACCGTGTGCTCCCCCACAAGGTACCGTAACTGTTTCAAAGGCACGCAAGTAGAAAATATAGGAAAATGTAAATATATAAGGAATAAGCCTTTAGTATTCCAATCCATACACCACAGTGCTGCATATCACTGACAAAAAACGAAACAAGAGAAAAAATAATAAAGAAAAACCAAAACAGAATATGTATGTGGAAACACGAAAAAACACTAGATGCTGAATATTGTACCACTAAATATTGCATACGAGTAAAAGACCATACCACATAAACATTACACAGAGGGTGCGGCACAACAGAACAAAAAGTGCTCATTTCAAACTGTGAGTAGTAGAAGTACTGTGAGAGGGAAGAAAATATTTCCCCACCCCACACCTGCAAACTAGAGACAGCCCCATCATACATTACCTGCTCTGACTCAACATGTCTGCCATCACTCCAGTTGAGCCTTTGTCGTTGACTGGGGCCCCGTCTGCACAAGCCCTGCGATGGAAGTAGTGGGTCGACAGAGTCTTGCTATTTCTTCGAGGCCACCAAAGTCAAAAATGCACAAAAGAGAGCCATGATCTAACACCTCTGGGGGAAAGACATCTACAAAATATCCAAGAACCTCACAGAAGCACCCCCAAAACGCATTTAACCGTGATAGATGCCTTAAAAATGCATTTTGAACCTATGGCCAACACAGACTACGAACGCTTTGTGTTCAGGCAAGCCAGACAGCAAGCACAAGAATCGATCGATTCATTCCATATGAGGCTCAAAGACAGAGCCAGCACGTGTGGGTTCACAGATGAGACCAAAGAGAGCAGAGTCCAAGTGATCCAGGGGTGCGCATCAGCAAAGCTGCGAGAGAGAATCCTTTAGGAATCTGGGAGGTCCCTACCTGATATCCTCATCATGGGACGCACTTAAAGGTTGTCCAAGGCCCGAACCTCACATATGAGGTCGCACTCCAGAGACCAATCAAAGAAGAACCACTTAACACAGTGGCAGTACCTCCTAACAAAGCTAGACCCCGAAACAGCAGGCCTCCATCAAAGCCGTGTGGGTACTTTGGTGGACCAGCACACAGATCAAGTGACTGCCCCGCCCGAGGAAAGAAATGCGCAGGCTAGGAAGCTCAATCATTTTGAGAAGGTCTGCAGATCGAACAAACTACGACCAGGAAACGCCTCTGTCAACGCCACCACAAGCAGGTCCAGGAGAGGCAGTAAAATGGATAAAGATGACGCTGAGGTCGTGTCATCTACTCCTAGTTCACTATAGGCAATGCGGCTCAATCGTCCAAGAAACTGCCTCGGTGCCAAATCCAGGTAGGCACCCATCCAACCCTTGCTGTTGTTGATACCGGGGCCTCCATAAAAATCTTGGCTGCCAGTGTGTATCACCAGATGGCTCCGGCACTCACATTAGAAGCAGCAAAGGTAAAAGTGTACACGTATGGCCAGAATATGCTGCTCGCCCTTAAAGGGAGATTCCAAACATCCATCGGGTATAGATCGAGGTCAGTCCATGCGCAAGTATATGTGGCTGAAGAATGGCATGGGATGCTATTAGGGTGCAAACAGAAGAAGATTTAGGTGTTGTCACCTTTGATTTTGGCATACATCAAGAGTCGGTGACTGAACTCCTCCACCAGTTCCACAACATGTTTGAAGGTATAGGCTATATGCGTCACAGAGAGGTGAAACTACACATCGACAAGACCGTGTAGTCAGTGGTGCGCCGGCACTGACGCATTGTGTTCCACCTCAGACCTTAGGTGGAGAAAGAGTTGGATCAACTTGAAGCATACGGCTTCATAGAACACGTCACCAGACCCACACCCTGGGTACCTCTGATAATGGTCATGCAGAATTCCAAAGACCAGGGGCAGTACGCATCTGTGTAGACCTGCGTCTCCCCAATGTCGCTATCAAGCGTGAAAGACATCTGACCCCCATGATCAATGACTTGATAGGTGAACTAAGTGGATCATGTTGGTTCTCCAAGCTGGACTTGCGCTCAGGGTAGCACCAGTTGGTTATAGCCAAGGAGTCACGCTATATAACCACGTTCTTGACGCATGTATGGTTACAGCATTACAAAAGATGAAATTTCAGCGTCTCCAGCGCTGCCAAAGTTTTCCAAAATGTCCTTCACGAACTCTTAGTAGATCAGCCTCGCACTATCAAAGTCAGTGATGACATCTTAATCCATTCTAGCGACCATCCCAGAGCATAATACCAGGCTCAAGAGCAGGTTACAAAGAATCCGGTCTGACCCTTCACCACCGAAAGTGTGAGTTTCTCACCAACAGGATCCAGTTTTTCAGATACGTGTTCTCAGCAGACGGAGAGATACCAGATTCTGTGAAGATGCAAGATATGAAGCACGTGCCCCCACCTACCAATGTGACTCAAGTTCAAAGCTTTCTCGGAATGGTCAACTACAGCGCCACCGCACAAGATGACTGCCTTCAAAAAGCTTTGCAGGAGATCCGTTCCAATTAATGGCATGCTGTGAGGAAGGAACTACCCTCACTCACAACTGCCTCAAAGCGAATGATGGAGAGCTTATACCATGTTCTCAAAGAACTGTCAGTGGACCCCGATGGGTGCTTGCTGTGAGGCTACTGGTTAGTATTTCCGTCCTTCCTCATTGACTGGGTGGTACAGTTGCCACACAATGGACACCAAGGCATGGTGAAAACTAAGAGTCGACTGTAGGCGAAGGTGTGGTTTCCCTTAATTGACAAGCATGTGGAAAACACGGTGCGGTCGTACAAATGGTGCAAAGCCTCTGGGGAACCCAGAAGGTCTGTCTCCATTGAGACAGAACCAGGCGCACATCAACCATGGGTTTCAGCAAGACCCGATGGCCAATACACCATGGTGATCATTGATGATTTCTCCAAATATCCTGAAGTGGAAATCATCCCCGCTCTCATGGCTGATGTCGTGATTCCCTAGATTGAAAAGATCCTGGCCACTCACGGCCTTATCTCTGAAATAAAAACTGATAATGGCCCCCCATTTCAGAGTAGGGAGCTTGCTTCTTACTTTGAGACCAACGGAATCCAACACAGACGGATCACGCCGCGATGGCCCCAGGTGAATGGGGAGGTCAAGAGATTCACGCAGGCTTTGAACAAAGTCATAGGAATTGCTGCAGCCAATGGACAGTCAAGTGAATATGCCATATATTTCTTCCTGCAGAACTACCGACAGACTCCTCATTCCATTACTGGCCAGGCTCCCGGGCATATCTCCTTAGGTCGAGCAGTGGTGGATTCCATTCCTCATCACCAGCAGTGGGTACCTGGAGCCTTTGAGGAGTGTTAGGTCCACCAGAGACATGTCAGTGTGAATCGAAAAGCCAGCCATAAACATTGTGCGAGAGCAGACTTACGCTTTGAATGTGCGGTGCTGCTAAAGGTACACTCTCCTGGGAGTAAGTTTCATCTACCATTTGACAAAAATCCCTGGACCAGTGTGCGTATGTGTGTATTCATGGTTGTGGCCCGGCGAGGGACTTCCACCATCACCAGGAACATTTCCATGTTCAAGAGATTTCAGCCTGCGAGAAATGGTGCATGCACCCTTTCACAGCCAATTTCACTACACCAGATCACTTATAAGTCACCTATATGTTAGGACTTCCAACCCTGAAGGCTGGGTGCAAAGTACCTGTGTGTGAGAGCACCCCTGAACTAGCAGAATTTCCCCCACGTCATCCAGGACCTTTTTTCTGGACTTCGTGAGAGCGGGGACGCCATTTTAAGCATGCACTGGACACAGGTCAATACCTATGCCCAGCTTCACTATGGTAACCCTGAATATGGCCATGTAAGGTGCCTAACAACTGGGAATTGTACCCCAATACTGATTCTAGTATTGGTTGTACAATCCCATGCACTCTGGGGGCTCCACAGTGGACCCCCAGTACTGCCATACCAGTCTTCTGAAGTTTTCCAGGCAGCCCCAGCTGCTGCCACCTCACAGACAGGTTTCTGCCTTCCTGTTGCTTGATCAGCTCAAGCTCAGGAAGGCAGAACAAAGGATTTCCTTCGGGAGAGGGGTGTTACACCCGCTCCCTTTGGAAATAGGTGTTACAGGCATGGGAGGGGTAGCCTGCCAGAGCTTCTGGAAATGCTTTGAGGGCACAGATGGTGCCCTCCTTGCATATTCCAGTCTACACCAGTTCAGGGACCCCCAGTCCCGGCTCTGGCACAAAACTGGACAAAGAAAAGGGGGGTGACCGCTCCCCTGTCCATCACCACCAAAGGGGTGGTGCCCAGAGTTCCTCCAGAGTGTCCCTGGGTTTTGCCACATTGGAGTCCAAGGTGGGGAGGGGCATTCTGGGAGCATCTGAGTGGCCAGTGCCAGCAGGTGACATCAGAGCCCTCCCCTGATAGGTGCTTACCTGGTTAGGTGACCAATCCCCTTTTCAGGGCTATTTAGGGACTCTCCTCTGGGCGTTTCTTCAGCTTCGGATTGTAAGACTCCAGCAGGAATCCTGTACATCCTTTACTTCATCTTCTACTGATGGAACCTCAGCTGAACCCTCCAGGAACTCTACAAACTGCAACAAAGAAACTAAGATTACTTCTGCAACATTGTATCTTCAGCTCCTACCAGCAACTGCAACAGTTTCACGTCGTGCATCCACCGTGGACTACCTGTGTTCAGCCTGGACCAGAAGAACCGAAGGAATCTCCTGTGAAGTGACGTGGTCACTTCCCTGCTTCAGCAGGCACCTTTCTGCAACAACAACCCATGGCATGGGTCCCCTCTCCATATGACGAGCATGGATCCAGCAACACGGGCGGTCGACTAAAGTAACCCCGATGGTCCCAAGGTCCAGCTTTGCAACTTTGGTGGAGGTAAGAGCTTGCCTCCCCACACAGGACAGTACCCCTGTACACCACATGACTTGCAGTTTCCAAGGGTTGTGTGCAACGTTCCAAGAAGTTCTTCATGCACAGTTTATGCCCCCAGCACTCCATCCAGTGTCGCGCTGCTTCCTGAGTGGTTCTCCGGTGTTGTGGAATCCCTTTGTGTTGTGCTGCATGGGCCTCCATTTGCACCTGGTGTTCTGATGTCTCTCTGAGTTGCTGAGAGCCCTCTCTGTCTTCTCCTCCTGGTCCTGGGTAGAGGCTACCAGGTCCCTCCTGGTCCCGGCAGCACCATTGTCTGCTAACCACAAGCTTTGCGTGTGCCAAGGCTTGTTGGCAGAATCCAGCAACACAAACCAGACAACAATCACCCGTCTGGCGTGGGACATCGTCTGCACCAACAAGGAACTCACATCTCTCTTCTTGGGTGCATAACTGACTTTGTCTTCTCACCTATGGTTCTTCTTTTGCACCTTCATCTGGGTTAGCAGGGGCTCCTGTTCTCCCTGGACTCTTCAGTGCTTCTGGGACTTGGTCCCCTCTTCCACAGGTCCTCAGGTCCAGAAATCCATCATTGGTGTCTTACAGTGTCTTCTGGTTCTTCCATAATCTTCTATCATGACTTCTTGTGTGTTTAAGGAAACTTACTGTAATTTACTCCTGTTTTCCTGGGCTCTGGGGTGGGTTCTATTACTTACCTTTGGTGTTTTCTTACACTCCCATTGCCCCTCTACACACTACACTTGCCTGGGTGGGAAACCGACTTTCGCATTCCAATTTTTTAGTATATTGTTTGTGTTCCCCTAGGCCCATTGTAACCTATTGTGATTTTCACTATTTGCGCTGTTTTCTAACAGTTTACTTACTTGTTTTTGGATTCTAATGTATTTATTATGTGTATTACTTACCTCCTGCAGGAGTATAGTCTCTAAGGTATTTTTAGCATTTGTGTCACCAAAATACAGTACCTTTATTTTTGTAACACTGAGTATTTTCTTTCATGTGTGTAAGTACTGTGTGACGACAGTGGTATTGCAAGAGCTTTGCATGTCTCCTAGTTCAGCCTTGGGTGCTCAACTTAAGCTACGCCTAGACAGCCTGGCTTCTAGACACTGACTACATTTCACTAATAAGGGATAACTGGACCTGGTATAAGGTGTCAGTACCTGTGGTACCCACTACAAACCAGGCCAGCCTCCTACACTCCCCTCCGTACTTGCATGTGAATGTGTTTGACCTAACGGTCACATGTTAAAGCTAATAAAATAAAGTGTGGCCATTGGGCGGGGATCAGTAGAGACAAGGCGATGAAGAGAAGCCGATGATGCCACATTATCACCTACCCCATGTCAGCATATTATTTCTGTGGTAGCGCCCACGTAGACAGTGTATTGCGCCGACACTACAGATATCATGCCTCAACCCATTAAGAAGGAAATAAGTCATAGAATGCAATATGCTATCTCTATAAAGAACACAATATCCAGGAAGACACGTAAAGAATAGGTATCTTGTGATCCCATCAACAGCATAACAATATTACAGCCCTCTTCCTTGCCCCCGAAACACCTCACCAGGCAGCTTGTTGCCATGGCTTAAACAAAATTACCCTTGATTGCCCAGGATTCTCTATTACTTTCAGTTCATGTGAGCTGCATCTTGCAAGTTGGGCTCAGAAGTTGGGGATCAGATATTTTGCCAAGAGTTACCACCTCATTAGTGGATTTAGGGCCAGATGTATTTTTTAAGAAATCGCTATTTCTGATTCGCAAAATGCAATGTATCATATTTGCGATTCGGTAATAGCAATTTCTCAAAAATCGCAAATGCTATTACCGAATCGCAAGTTGCGATACCGGCCCCATTCGCACATATGGGCCTGTAGGCCCATATTTGCGGATATTTTGCATTTCCCAAATTGCGAATTCCTAACTGGAATTTGCAAATTTGGGAAATGCAAACCCCAGGGTCCTGGGGGCCTAGGGCCCCCTTTGCTGCACCCCAAGAAGTTTTTTAAGGACATGTAAGGTGCACACATGCCAAAGGGGCATGTGTGCGTTACATGTCAATTCAAAAAATTCATTTTTTAAATTTGCACATGGTTACCACCAAGTTCAACTTGGTGGTAATAGCGATTCCTTAATGCCCAATTCGCATTAACGAATTGCTTGTTACATGTGGTTTAGAAATCGCAAATAAGGATTCCTTATTTGCGATTTCTTATTTAGAGAATCACAATTTGCGATTCTCTAAACGGGCTCGCAAATTAAAGGAATCGCTATTTTAGCGATTCCTTAAATTTGCATGTCGAATGCCTTTCATAAATACTGAAAGGCATTTTTGCATTCGCAAACGGGCATTCGCACCATTTGCGAATGCAAAAAGGCTTGATACATCTGGCCCTCAACGCCTTCTTTTAACTTTCAAAACACAGCTTACAAAGCGAGCCTTCTACAGGGGCAAGCATACATCTTGAACAACTGCAACTGTGCCTCGGAGATGCATGCTCAATTGAACAGCAATATTTATAATTCTTGGTCCTTCCATAAACTTTGCACCATAGAGAAAAACGTGCGATTTACTGTGGAGTGAATAGGCACAATGTGGGTACAGGATTTGAGTGTGACCTTAGCAGGCTATAGTGGTGAAATGCATTACATGATGGATGTTCATGTTTTTCTGTATGAGTTGAATGCAGGGTGAAAGTTGACAATTTCCTTGTGCCCATGGGTGCATACTTATTTGGAGTGTATTGCAAACAGAGGGCCACAGGAAACAGATTACATTTTGAAGAACATTTACCCCGATAAGCCTCAAATGTGTCAATTGCGCTTATAACACATTTGCATATAGATAGTGCAGATTGTGTTCCGTCATTCACATTGTCCTGAACTAGAATCTTGCAGATGTTGGTTATTTGTAAAATTTCTCTTCAAGGAGTCAAGGCTCCATGGTCCTATTCCAAGTCTCCAATTGATAAATATTAGAATATTCTTGGAAAATCACTTGCTATTCTATTTCTCAGTCACTTATTATGGCAAAATTGTCGGCGCTAAGAAAGAGGCTGCAAGCAATATTGCGCGGACTTTAGAACTAGACTATAGAATAATTTCCTTCATTGGAATGTGTAGAGACCTTTGACTTTTTGGCCTTACTCCACAAAATGGTGTTATAGTTGCCCAATCTTAGAGGTAGTGGAGATGCCAATACAGGACTTTCAAACCCTCGATGACATTTGAGGAAGCACATAATCTTTGTCTATGGTCAGTCTTTTCTAAACAATGTTAATAGAAAATGGGATCTGACAGAAACTAACGAACAATGACCTGTGGCAGGCACAATCACCGAGCTCCTAACATTAACAAATATTAAATGCACACTTGACTTGATGAATTGAATCCATATTTCTATCACAAAGCCTGCAATTCTTAAAACTCTAAGCGTTGCGACTAGAAAACCAAAATTTGCAGTGAATAAAATGTATATTACAAGTAAGCCTGAACTAAACTTTAATGACACCAAAGTAATTTGAGTCATTTTAGTAATTTTGCATTACTCTTTTGACACGAAACTACTGAAAAGTGTGCAATTACTCCCATTACTGTAGTAATGAGTAATTTGCCACAAAAATCGTAGAGTAGGAGCCAAGGAATATTTTTATTAGCAAGCGCAATCAGCTGCTGACTGGTTATGTTGTATTTAGAGTTATATTCTTAGTGCAAAATGCATCCTTGGGTCCATTTTGGATGAAAGCGTAAATATAGTGCTAAATGCTGTGTTACACTCCTTAAATAGTTTTGTATAATATCAGGTAATTCAGCTGTAATTTCACATAATTACACAAGGGAAAATTATGCAAATTATTCCCACCTCTAATTACAAGTCACAATAGCCTTTGTGACTCACAGTCTGCACATTGCGACTACTTCCTATTACAAAGGTGGGATGGTCGTGAAAGTGGTGTACTCTCACTTTTAAACTACAATGAAATGTTGCAAACCATTGATGGCATAGCAACTCCTCAAAGGGGAGGTATAACCTTTGCAAATTGGACGTAGATATTGGCTGGATCATACAGTGGTTCATGAATCACTATGGCCCTGATTTATACTTTTTTTGCACCACATTTGTGTCATTTTTTGATGCAAAAGCGGCACAAACTTACAAAATACAATTGTATTTTGTAAGTTTACGCCGCTTTTGGGTCAAAAAATGATACAAATGCGGCGCAAAAAAGGTATAAATCAGGGCCTATATGTTCTGCCCCTAACACCCTTCATATTATGCTGGTTTCCTTTTGATGGCAGCCATTGTCCCATTAAGGGACAGCAGGAGTAGTTTAAAAAATGGAATAATGCAAAAGTGATTGGTCTTATGTCTTAAAAGTAAGGTTACAGATTCCTCAAGACAGAGTCAGTGTTAGTGGTAGGCAGAATGAGAGCACTGACATGTGACTGTTCCTGCTCATCTGAATATACAGACGAGTCTAAGAATATGAAAGTTGACATGACACTATTGCCACATCTATTTACAAGGTGTGGGGTTAAGTTGCTTTTGTGGTCACCATATTGGTCAGCTATTTTCTGCATCCTGCATAAATAGAGCAGTACATGAACACCATGCATTCTAAGTGAAATATTTCTGCATGAAATACTTGAATGTATCCTTTTTGATCAACAAAACTATATGTAATGTATTCTGTTCTGATTGATAGATTTAGTAGACTGCAAAAAATACAGGGTCAAATTTAAGTGAAAATGATGGAGCGCGTCGGTACACAAAATTTGGCAGCGTCGCGCACCCTCATGTTCAAAACGCAGGGATGCTCCGTATTTACCATAATACAGCACACCCCTGTGTTTCCCCCTGCGCCAGCGTAAAATTTGCTGTTGCATGCCAACACAACCACCCTTGCACATTAGTGCAAGGATGGCTGCGTTGAGGGGGAGATTGTTTTTGTGCAGGAAGGGACACCTTCCTTCACAAGAACAATCTTCAATGGCGATTGGCTCCTTCTATGTGTGCTGCAAGACGCAACATACATAGAAAGAGCAAAACACGAGGAGCAATGAAACCATTTTCCATCATCATTTCCCCTGGTGTGGCGTTAGATTTTAGCATTGCCTCAGGGTTATGAAACCTCGCAAATCTGGGGCAGCGTCAAAATGCAATGGGTGTTGCTGTAGTACTCCCACTGCAACACCCATTGCACACCGTTTCCACGCAAAGTGCTGTGTGTAAAGGGGCTGTATTTACAAGGTGGTGTTAAGCCACAAAAAGTGGCTTAACGACACCCTGTAAATACGGTGCAGTGCATAGCACCATCGGAGCATCACTAAGAGGTGGCACTAGGGGCTCTTAAATATGCCCCACAGTTTCTTATTTAAATAGGCAGCTCAGTATCCTATCATTATGTATAGAACATGAACTGTCCACATTCCATGTTTGGAATATTCATACCAAGCGTTGTCGATCATGAATTTTCCACTTGGGCAAGATGAAGTATCAGGCAATTTTCTGCTTTGCCTTAAAATTTTAATTATATTGTGAGACTGATTTCCTTTGTTTTGTATAACCTCCTAGATCTGACGTACGTAGCATCCCAAAATGCTTGAACTAACTTTCTACAGTAGCAGGACTGAACTCAGACCCTAACACAAAGTATTGTACTAGTTCATTACTTAATAGACTAACACCCCCTGTGCTGAAGAGAACTACTGCTTTTTTGCTAAATTGGTTTGAGACATTAACTGTCAGCAGCAGAACTGCCTTTTTTCTATACAAACCGGTGAGTTTTTATGATGACCTGCTCGCTAGGACTCAGTTCTACTGACTTTATGTCTGGCGTGCTGTTCACTTGTGTTGCCCTTTTTACTCATATTCACTTAAGCAGTCTTTTCATGTTTCATGTTGTACTGCGCCATCAGCACTAATAGTTAATTTTTGTACATATGTATGTTGTACTTACACCTGAACGTAATTCACTACATTTATGGAACTATGTTTTCATTGTTTGGTCCTTTGGGGATGCTTTAAATACCTGGTGAAATGAGACCATCTACTGCATTGATTGCGTATAGTCATAACTGAATGCATACAGATGTAATTATGCAAGGAGATGTGTATATGGATACAACACAATATTTCATATAATTACCTTTACTTTTTTGTGTAGCTGATTCCCTGGGGACCAATCTTCACATGTTCCTTCCTTGTACCCAAGTGCCTTTGGGAAGAATAGGGTTGCCCTGTTTTTAATGTAACTGTCATCTACTTTTCAAGATATAGGGCCAGATGTAGCAAGTCTGCAAATTGCGACTTGCAATTTGCGAGTCCATCCGACTCGCAAATTGCAAGTCGCAATTTGCAATGCAGTACGGTGTCTCAGACACCGACTGCGACTCGCTATGGGGTCGCAATGACCCACCTCATGAATATTCATGAGGTGGGTCGCAAATTGCGGCCCCATAGCGAGTAGAGGCACTCGCAAACATGGAGGCCTGCTGTCGTCAGCAGACCTCCATGTTCGTGACTGCTTGCTAATAAAGCAGTTTTTTTTTTTTTAAGTGTAGCCCGTTTTCCTTACAGGAAAACGAGCTGCACTTAAAAAAAAAACGAAACCTTTAGTTTCGGTATTTTTTCAGGGCAGGGAGTGGTCCCTTGGACCACTCCCTGCCCTGAAAAAATATTTTCGGGTCCAGTCACAAACTGGAAGGGGTCCCATGGGGACCCCTTCCAATTTGCGAGTGGGTTACCATCCACTTGAAGCGTACGCGGTCGCAAATGGTATTGCATCCCACTGCGACTCGCAAATAGGAAGGGAACACCCCTTCCTATTTGCGAGTCGGAAATGCATATTGCGAGTCGGTAACGACTCGCAATATGCATTTCTGCATTGGGAAACGCGTTTAGCGAGTCGCAAACGGCAAATTTTGCCGTTTGCGACTCGCTAAACGTTTCCTACATCTGGCCCATAATCACTATGGGTCGGCTTAACTGATGTTATTCTCTCTAACGTAATTACTCGTAATTACGCAAAATTGCTTGTAATTATGCATAATTGTGTGAAAACCATAATCTAGAATTTAGTACTGCTATTTTCTTAATGTGAAAGGTACTCTCTGGTCCAAAATGGGCCCAAGGACCGTTTTGTGCTACACAAATCGCACTTAAAGCTACAGAAGAGGAACAGCAGTAGCCAGCAGCCTCTTGCTCTCGCTTAGTATGTTGTTCCTGTGTTCCACTGGTTGTAGTTTTGCCTCATATTACTCTTAATTACTCAAAGTGGCATAATCACACAATTCTGGTGATATCTCATCACAAAAGTAGTTAGTAATTACTGAAATCACTCCGATTTCTGTGGTGTAATAAAAATTTCACCCGTGCCTAATTATCATATTAATTCCTACCACAAAAGTTTGCAGGCCCCACCACATTGGAGTGTGGAAGTGGGAAGCAAAACGTACATAGTGTGTGAAGGGAAAAGAATGTACGTAGATTGCATCGGTGTTCCTCTTCAGGACCTGCAACATAGTAGTAAGTTATTTTATATGCCACAGTTCTTCTGTTGCTGTAATAGGTTTTTGTAATAACATTTTGAAAGCGGGTTCCACGGTTACCTAATTTAGTGGTATTTCATTTACGAACATCAAAAGAATGGAAGGCTAAGTCCCTATTGCTAGGGCCCATACTTTTGACCTGCACATCACTGTGCATTTCCTGAGTGATGGTTCAACACACTAAGGGACATATTTACAAAGAATTGGCTCAGCGCGGCGCTGCACAAAAAAGTAGCAGCACCACGCTTCATCAGTTCAGAAACGCAGCGATGCACTGTATTTCCAAAAATAGAGTGCTTCCCTGTTTTTCCCCCTGTGCCAGCACTAAATTAGCTGCCTAGTGCCAACGTAGCCACCCTTGCGCCATGGTGCAAGGATGGTTGCATTGCGGGGGAGATTGTTTTTGTGCAGGAAGGGACATTTTCCTGAAACAAAAAGAGTCTCCAATGGCGATTTGCTCTTTCTACGTATGCTGCACAATGCAGCACACATATAAAGAGCAAACAAAGAGGCAAAATGAAAGCAAGTCTCGTTGTTGTGCCATGTTAACACCACCACTGGGTTGGAATTTGATTTTTTGCAAATCTGGGGCAGCGTCAAAATGCAATGGATGTTGATTTGGAAAGCCCACAGCAACATCTGTTGCATTTCCCTTCCACAGAAAGTGCTGCATGTGAAGGGGCCGTATTTCCAATACGGCAGCATGCACAGTGCCACTGGAGCGTCAAAAAGGTGACGCTCCGGTGGCGCTAGGGGCTTCTAAATATGCCCCTAAGCTCCCTTGAGTGTGTATAGCTAGCTCCTTTATATTCTAACTGTGCAGTCAGCGCTTTTATTCACTTAGCTTTGGCATGTATTAAGTAGACATTTACAATGGGTAGTTTTGAAACACTCCCTGGGACCTTCAAACCCTCAAATATTTTGACAAAAATTAGTCCTCATGAGCTGGACCACCCATAAATAAAGCAGTCGTTCTCACTTTGGAACCCTCATATGCAGTTTTTTTAATGCGCTGTAATTGGCAAAGATTTTAATTGTGTGTAATTAGCTGTGATTGCATTGTCGTTTCATTTCTCTCCATTGCATTGATTGCCATTATTATTTATTTTAATTGAATCTCGCTACTTAGGTGTAATTTTTCCAGTCCACGTTTCTACGCGACGGTCAGGGAATAGACTGTAAATTGGCTTTCAGATGCACGACTATGACACTACTAATTCTTCAGTTTGAGTCAATTGCAGGGAAAACGACTCCTGAAAATGGTGCATAGGGTGTCAATGTATTTCCTGAATAATGTCTGATTCCAGGATAACATTCATTGATGTGTTTTTGCATCATACCAACAATTTAAAGTCTTGTTGATTGGGTGTGGGATGGGAGCCTTGTGATAACAAGAAGTATTTATCGATAAATGTCTGGACGGACACTGAGGTATTCATTAAGAGTCTGGTGGTTCTAGGACCTCCAGACTCGCGGTGGCGTTCTGAATGCTGCCACTGGAGGAACTGGTGGTGCTGGATGTCCTAATCCGCCAGGGCAACGCTGTATGCAGCGTTGCTCTGGAGATAACGACCCTCCCGCCAGATTTTGCATGCAGTTGCACCACCACCATGTAGAAGCTGGCAGAGACAGGGTTCAGGGGCCCCCGTGGACAGCCCTGTCACACTTTTCACTGTTTTCTTAGTACACAGTGAAAAGCGTGACAGGTGCTGTTGCACCCTACACACCGCAACATTGCCACTGCCTCATTTACGTGCCAGCGTCAATGTTGTTGCTGTTTCTCACTGGGCCAGTGGGAAGAAACTCTGTTTCCACCCTCTGACCTAGCAGGAAACTTGTAATAGGGGCCGCAGGAAGGTCACCACACTGGTGGTGACCTGACAGCAGGAGCTTGACAGGCGGCATTTTCCGCCCGCCAAACTTGTAATGATGGCCCGAATGTCTGAATGAATGCAATCCATTTTACGTTGCCCTTTAGTACTGTGGCATCTAACTTTTCACACGACCTTTGTATGCTACAGGATAGTTTTTCAAATATGGTTTCCAAGTAGGATCTTGGAGAGCATGGTAGAAATGAATTTTGAAAGACGAAGTGATCATTCTACCTCTTTAGAACGAACGTTGATTTATGAAAATACCAGGTCAATTTTGTTTTGCAGAAAATCTTTCCTAAAGTAGCATTAGCTCTTCTGGGAACATAGATAGGCCAAACTCAGGGGTGACATTATTTTTAATGAAAAAGAAGGACTATGGACAACCACATGTTGAGAACAGTCTGAAACTAACTGCAATTCCAGTGCTATTTCTACACTTGGGTCCAGATTCTGTCTTCATTGCCACAAATGCAGTGATTTTTAACACTCAGGAATACAAAATGCAAGCTCTGTCGAGAAACGCTGTTACTCTCTGCCCAAATCGGATATCCAGTATAAAATGGATACTCCCATGAATACCTTCTCACAGGTGTAAGGAAGGTAACAAGCACACACAAGTGGGCAAGTAAAAGGCTCATGCAGATTTAAAGTATTATTTGCACACTTCTGGTCACTTCCTCATTTAGCATTCGTAACTCCATTTAGCCCATTTGTAACCACTCTTAAATTTGGCAGGCATTGGGAGGCCAAATGTGTGCAGAATAGCATAACATTTTGAAATGTGAATCTGCAATTATAACCATATCTTGTGAATGTGTAACTGGCAGCTTGATAGCTAAATGAAAGCTACTGCTATGGGCCTGATTTAGAGTTTAGCTGACAAAGTATGCCCATGCACGAGCCATGGAGTACCCTGTCTGCAAAAACCTTTGGTCAACACACTCAATTTTGATTTGGGCAGATCACCAGGTTTATGTGTACAGAGTGAAATTAGCTCCAACAGTGTAAACCTCCCTCCAAAAGCCCAAGACAGTACAGACATTCTGAGGTAGGCCACCTGACCATCTGCTGTTTAGTCAAGTGACTTTTTTTACAGTCCCTCACTGAAAGAATTTCCTAGCAGTGTGGGGCAGTAAAAATAAACAAATAGCCTCACACCATGGGAGGAAATTCGAGTTTACTCAATTTCTTTTTACTTTTCCAAAAACAAACTCCTCCCTTGGGAGCTAATCTTTCGAGGAATAAAAACTTTAAAACGTTTTGTGTGAGTGTCCATCACCAATGATGGATGGACATGGAACTTTTAAATGGCATTGTATAAATGGCAAATACTTAATTTCATGCAAACTCATACAGCTAAGTGCAAAACCAGCACAGAACTCTAAATTTGGTGGGCTGAATACTGGTAGGTTGGTGGACATAAAGTCCTCTGCTACCCTGACGGCTTTTACTCCATCTGACAAACTCTAAATCAGCCCATAGGTCTTGGGTGAATTATCAGACATTTGTTGTTATTCCTTTCATGTTTTGATGGTGCCTGAGAAACTGGATTTTTTATTGAGTGGGGTGAAAACCCTTCTCAGGCAAAAACCACAATCCTTGTCAGGGTGAACCACAAAAGTCAATAAATGAACCTCTGGTTGCTTGGCAAAAAAACAGTGAGGCTTAAATTAGAGGCACCGTGTTAAGAATTTATGGAGCACACAAAATGTGATAAATTGAAAATACAATACTGAAAAAATCCCGATGGATTTGGAGAAACAGAGTACAATTTAATAAATAAAATGAGACCAAAAAGAAGAAAAATCCGGTCAGCAGAACTGGAGATATGCAGTGTTAAAGGTTTAATTAAAAATAGCACCAAGATACAGAAAGCCCTATCTGTAGGTGTCTGGTCATGTTAGACCAGGACAAAGTCACATGTTCAAGCCAACCATTAAGGATTGCATACCGGATATAGGAATCAGGTTATTTCTGCTAAACAAATTACCCTTAAAAGTCCAGCTTGCAGAGTTTCATAACTTAAAGATTTCATAGGAGGATCTCAACTGATGCCACAAAGGGTCCAGGATCTGGGAATTCACATATTTGGGATCAGAAACTCACACCAGCAGAAGCTAGCAGGGTTCAGACATGTCCAGTTGCAGGTCCAGGCATGGTCAGTTGCAGTATGGTAGCTGTACAGTTGCAGGATGGCCTCTGCAGCTTGTTGTACCACTGTACCTCTGAACCAGAGATCAGTCAACTAATCCTCAAAGTCACTGTGGTAGCTGTGGGTTCAAGCAGGTGGCCCTCCCACCTACAAGCAGCAAGGCTGGCATCGAGCAGCAGGGCAGTCCTCTGAAAAACAAAGCAAGCCTCAGACAGCAGGGCAGTCCAATGAAGAACAAGGAATGGCTTAAGCAGCAGGGCAGTTTCCAGAGAAGTGGTTCCCAACCTCTTGACTCCTGAAGACTGCCACTGAATCACTACTGGAAGTCAGGGTACCCCAAGCAATTTGTACAGTTTAAATTTCAAACATTAAAACAGTAATTCCCCAAAAATACACAAACAAGTACACATCAAACAGATACTCAAATTACTAAAGATATAATTATTTTATATTGATAACCTATGCAAAAATCAAAACATTGAATGGGAAGGCTGGTGCTGCATCTCGGCTTTTCAATGTTTAGTTTGATTTCAGAAAGTTTAATTCACAGGTCAGAGTTTACATTTTTCAAGCGATTTTTGCATATATTTTTTAGGTGCATGAAATGAAAAATATTTTTCACATAAATATGTGGTGGGGGAAGGATGTAAAACCTTAAGTGCCTCTGGTCTCTTCACAGCCCATCTGTCACATGTATTTCATTTGTTTTACAGTACCTCTCATACCAGTGTAGGGTGTCGGAGAACTTTACATCACACACATACTGAGACAATGAATCATACATCTGTAAATCAATGTGTAGAAAATGTCAAAGATGGCAAAGGGGGATACAAGGTGTAAGATTCATGCCATCCGTCTGGTAGGCATTTTCTAAGAGCCTGGAGAAGCACAAACTCAGGATTCAGAACATAACACAGTGGTTAGCATTGACTTTATTAATTTATTTCTATGCAAACAAACCTTTTTAGTAGCATCAGGCAAATGAAAGACTGGGGAAAAAACATACCTTTCTAACTTATACCATGCAGTTTGCATGCACCTCTTGATGATAGCTCATAGTTCACTGTGCTAGATTACAATTGTAGCTTAGGAGGTGCACAGTAACAAAAGAATCTCTTTGGCAAAAGTAGTAACCCACTAAGTTATGCAGATAAAATACTGTTCTCTGATATGCATGATATACGTTCTTGGCAGCAGGCATTTAACCATCTGCACAACCTTAAATGAGACAAAACTGCCACTAGACAAAACTCACATTTCTCTCCAGCAGGTACATTAATCACCAGAGTTATCTTGAAGCTTTTATTTTTGCCCAAAAACTGCTGGATATACAAGGAAATTTGCAGTGCTTTAAAAACTGCTGTACAAATGAAGTATCAAATATAAAAACACTCATGGGTTTCTGTTGAGATGCTCCTCCTGGAGAAATGCCTTTCTGACGGCCCAGTTCAGCGGATCCCCAGGGAAAGTTTCACAAATCCCTGGGGGGCTGCAGCCCATGGGTTAGAAACCGCTGCTCTCAAGTACAAGGCGGTCCTTCTATAGTCTTCTGCAGGTCCAAGAGTGTACTGAAGAGTCAGTCAGATGGGTCATATTTTTATACTTGCTGCCAACTTTGAAGTAGAAGAAACATCTGGAGTTTCTCTACCACAGATGGTTCTGGAATTCCCTTTTTCCTTGCACTGGTTCCAAGATGTCTGAGGTGTCAAAAGCCTACTATCAAGCTATTTCGGAGTGTACTGATGCAACACCTTTGAAATGTGAGGCAGGGAACATTTTCCCGGCTTCCATCCTGGCAGGATGGCTCGCTAAACTACACAAGGTCCTATTGCTCACTGTCTGGGCCTACTATACATTTCTGATCGGGGAGCAATTAACAGGCCCAGGAAGCTCCTTGAAGACCTCAGAAAGTTTAGAGTAGGAAAATGGAAACTTTCTTAAACTGGTATTTTCAAAATTGCAATCTATTATCCTACCTTACCATTAAAGAGGACTTTAAATTATGGTTCATTTGAGTCTAAACATGTAATTTCTACCTACTCCCAATTAAACCTTAGCACTTATTAAATGTTAAAAAGTAACCCTATGTTCTACTGTGGTAAAAGGAGGCCTGACAGTAATGGAAAACAAATTGAGGGATGTTTCACTACCAGGATATGTAAAACCGAAAGAGACATGCCCTTGTTTCCGAATACAGTGCTCTCTGCCCTATGGGCTGTTTAGGGCCTATTTTAGGGGTGGCTTATGTATAAAAAAAGTGTTTAGTCCTGGTAAAAGGTTTATTTTGACAGGTTGAATTGGAAATTTAAAACTTACTTCAGCTGCAATAGCAGGGCTGAGAAATGTTTTAAAAGGCTTTTAGTGGATGGCACAATGAGTGCTGCTGCCCAATAGCAGATTTTTATTTATAGGACCTGGTACATGTAGTACCACTCTACTAGGCATGTACAAGTAAATTAAATGTATCAATTGAGTATAAGCCAATTTTGCAATGTTTATAGGAGAGATCACCAGAACGTTAGCACTGATTAGCAGAGGAAAAATATGCAGATTACTAGGTCCAACAGAAACAAATTCCACCAAACAGGAGAAGAGAAGACAAAATGTTTGGGGATAACCATGCAGAGAGGGGCCTAGTCCAACATGGTTTTTCCTCAATAGTATGGTTTTTGAGCATTATCACAGACTCTTCCCCAAGACTAAAAACTTGTCAGAGGTCAGAAAACATCTTCACTGTTCATATGGGCCAATCTACCGTTGCACAGAAACCAGCATGTTGACACACACTCTATAGATTTAATCATGTATTAGTTTCGTATCTCACTTACTACCAATTTACAATTGCCTCTTAGTGCTTTTTAATGCCTAATAAGCAAGGATTTGTAAGGGGGTAGCAAACACAAACTACCAGACCGGAAATGCACAGCACATTCAAGTGCAGATGTGGCAACAGAAGCATCCTAAGCTTATCAAGATGTTTTGTAGTAGAATCTTTTATGGAACTTCTTTTCTGAATTTCAGGAAGTCATCTTGAAGTCTATGGAGAGAGATTTTAATAGAGGAGAGAATTGAAAGTGGAAAGTGCTCAGAATCTTTGGTAGTTTGCATCACTAGTAGACTGGATGGTAAAGATGGATGTGAGGCAGCATGGATGATGCAGGCTCATGTGCTTTATGGGAAAAAATAAAAAATATTGGTAAGAAAGACAAGAGATAAGGAATTTATGTCTCGAAGGAGGTTGATTCAGGAGTCTAGGACTGTATGGGGGTGATGAGGTTCAGGTTTGCGGCAAGCAGACTTGCGATTATTGAGTAGAACAGGTCTACCACTATGAAGCTGCCTGTGGTATGTAAGGGAGCAAGGGGTCAAAATCCTAAACTGAGAAAGGAATGGAAAGAGATACCATAGGCAGAGGGAAAATGTTGGACTTAGCCCTTTCTGCAGAGTCACACCCCCAACTTTTTGCCTTCATCCTCCTATTTCTTTGCTGAATTCATTTTTGTTGGCAGTAGGATTCTGTGCACTTTACCACTGCTAACAAGTGCTAAAGTGCTTGTGCTCTCTCCTTCAAACATGTTAGATTGGCCTATACTCAATTGCCATATTTAATTTACTAATATGTCCCTAGTAAAGTGTCACTACATGTGTCCAGGGCCTGTAACTTAAATGGTACTAGTGGGTCTGCAGCACTGATAGTGCCACCCACTTAAGTAGCCCTCTAAACACATCTCAGGTGTGCCATTGCAGCATGTGTGAGTGTGCAATTTTAAACTGCCGTTTTAATTTGGCAAAATAAACCTTTTGCCAGGCCCAAAACTTCGGTTCTAATACTTATATGTTACACCTAGTTTTGGCCCTGGACAGCCACCCAGAAGGCAGGGTGCATTGTATTTACAACGTAGGACATCTACCTTTAGGTTTCACACATCCTGGTAGTGAAAATTCTTTAATTTGTTTTCTCTACAGCAAGGCCTACCTCTCCATGGGATAACATTAGAATTACCTTACTACAGTCTATACGTGTAATTTCCAAATGGGAATAGGTCACCAAATCATGTTTGGTGTCTCTGTAATCACAAATTACAATCTTAACATATGGTTAAGTCAGATTTTAAATTGCAATTAAAAGAAAGCCTGTTTTAGAAAGTTGGAATTCTCCTGTCTTAGCCCTTTTGGGCCTGTATCCTGTACCTGGGTTACATAACTGGGCGTAGCGGACAGTTGAGCTTTGTATATTCTTCCTAGACAGCCACACACAATAGATAGCTTTGATGTGTCTGAATGGGCCATCACTGGCAGAATGGAAGGGAAGAGCTGGGCACAGCCCCACCAACACTTGACTAGGTTGTGTCCTTCCTCCCCAGTAAGGGCTGCATTCCCCCTGTAGTTAGCCTGGAGCTAGGACAAGGAAGGTAGGATATCTGGGGTCTTCAAAGGGAAACCTCTAGAAGATTCTCACCTAATCAAGCCCAACGTGGTATAAATAATGGACCTCAGACACCACCACTTCAGTACAATTCTGGACTTGTGGATAGTCTGCCAGAAAGAAGGACTGCTGTGCTGCTACAAAGACTGCCACACTGCTGGACATCTGCCCAAAAGAACCTGCTACCATTCTCTGCTGACCTGCTTCTCTCTTGTCTGGGTTAAAAGAACTGGACCTGCACTTAATTTTGAAGGCAGGAACCCCGGAGTGACTCAAAGGGCTAGTCTGCTGTCCTCCTGATTTGATCTTTAAGGACATAAAAGACAGCCCAACCAGCTCCTGGACCTCACTGCAGTGAGTTTCTGACCCCCAGGTGGCACCTCTCAGGTCCTGGAACCCTGGTGTGGCACACAAGCTCTTAAATCAGGCTTTTGGGCTTTTCACAACCACAAATTGGACCATTTGCACTACACCAAAATGCAGCGTGAGCTGCTGCTAGCTTATCTCTTCAAACAGCAGCATTGGCAGACCACAGGGGCAGCTGACACAAGCTCCAAACCCGCTCATAAGCGATGGCCAGGATGCTCTTCAAGCCATGTCAACAAACACCAGCAATGCGATTCTTGCTCCTTGTAGCCCTCTCCAATGCGAACGGGACTCTTGGCACAAACGTGAGAAGGTAAACCTTCAGCGGAGCTAATCTGGGACTTTATCTGACTCGTGCTCCGTCGTGATTGGCCTCAACTTTGCTTTGACTGTCCAGTGCGACCAGATAGCCGTGTCTGATGTCTTCTGCTTTTAGGAGATATTTTATACCTTATTCTTTAGAAAATTCATAACACCAGTTCTACTGATTGGATTTTTGTCATTTTGGTCTAGTTTTTTTAATGACATTCGCTCTATTTTTCTAACCTCCAGTGGGATCTTTTTGTGTGGTGTTTTCACTGTTTTACAGTTTGAAGTGTTGCACAAATTCTTTACACATTGTCTCTATGTTAAGCCTGACTGCTCCGTGCCAGGCTATCAGGGGTTGAGCAAAGGTTAGTTTGGGGCTTTGTTTATGCCTTATCCTGAAAATGATTGCAGCTGCTGCTTGACCAGGGCTCATACAACAGTCAACCAACCTCCCAATTTCTTACAATAAGTGATTATAATTAAAAATGTGCAATTAAATTAAATGCTTTTGCAATAATAGAATGAGAAAACTTTCAATATGGCAAATTTAAAACTATACCAATAGCCACTGAAAACAAACAAATATATATATATATTTTTATAAAGAGCTTTTATTGATTTTGGAAGAAAAACATGTATAAGAGAAAGAAACAAACAACATGCTAATGCAATAGCAGCATGACAATTTGCTCGGACGCTGCTGTGGCCCCGGTAGGGTCCATGAAACGAGAATACAAGATTCCAATAACATGTAGATTAATACACTCAACAATACATTATGCAGGGTAGCATAAACTATGAGAGGAGCAGCATGGACGTCATTCAGTTTCAGACAGAACTCCATCCCCTCAGTTATTTGTACCTTCTGGGGGACACCCTCCAAACGGCGAGTGTGGCCCTGAGATACTAGCTGGCCAGTGCAGACTCCCATTTTCCCCAGACTCTATTGTGTTTGTTCGGGCACCCCCTTGCCTTGTACACATGTTTTTCGAACTGCGCACACCAGTCCACTCCTCGTCTCCACTCGGTGAGCGCCGGCGCTGCCCCCGCCTTCCAATTTACCATAATATCCCTTTTGGCCACCAGGCAAGCCATCCCCAGGAATGTGCCATCTGCTCTACTCAGCCCTGTCCCCTCCATGGCCCCCAGCAGAAGTGGTATGGGCACCACGTCCACTTCGGATTGCAGCACCCCAGATACCTCCCTCATAATCGCTCTCCAGTATAACTTTATAGTTGGGCAGGTCCAAACCATGAGGTAGAAGTCTGCGTCAGGGTTAGAGTAGCGGGGACAGTCTGCGGTGGATCGGAGGCCTGCCCCGAACAGTCTTTTAGGGGTGAGTTACGCTGCATGTAGATCTGCAGCACTTGTAGTCGGGATGTCATGGTCAGTGTTCGAGGGGCCATCAGCGCCTCCCTCCAATCCTCTTCTTCAATTGGGCCCACCCAACCCTCCCATCTCCGGCAGAGTCCATCCAGGGAGGCCCCGGTGTTTGTGAGTAGGGAGCGATAAATCTGGGAGATCCCCCCTTTGCCCAGTGCTCCCATTAGAACTCTTGCCTCTAGGAGGCTGTATTCCGGGATACTAACTTCCGATTGGACATTTACTAGTAAGGCGTGCCTAAGTTGCAGATATTTGTGGAATTGGATCTTATTTAACGAGTAGATTCCTTGGAGGTCCTCGAAGGACCGTATATGTGTCCCTCCCCAGACGTCGCCAAGGGTGGATATTCCGATGGTGTCCCATTTCTGGAAGCCTTCTAGTGCAGAGACTTCAGCTAGTCGCCTCCCCCGCCAGAGAGGGGTCTGCTGGGAGAGGCGGTTCCACCAGCCCGACTCCCTCTGCCCTGCTCGCCAACCCAACCCAGTCACCTCCGGGGCATCTCCAGATACCAGACCCCCGTATAGTGCATCAAATATCCCGGGATAACCCACTGTGGGGAGTTCTAGTCTATAGTCTGGGTCCAACCAACCCCCATTCAGCCAGTCATTGACCACTAACAGGTGCATTGCGAGATGGTAAAGGTAGAAGTTGGACATCCCCAACCCGCCATCATGGATATCTCTCTGGCAAGTGCTGAGGGCTAGTCTAGGGCGGGAGCCATGCCATAAGAGCTGATGCTCCATCGCCTCCAATTCTCTGAACCACTTCCGGGGCACATGGTGCGGGAGGTTTTGAAGTTCATATAGGAACCTGGGGAGTATCATCATTTTGTACAATGCTATTCTACTGAGTAGGTTGAGGGGCAGGCTCTGCCATCTCTGTAGGTCACCTTTGATTTTCTTTGTAAGTGGGGTGATATTTAGTTCCCATGCTAATTCGGGCAACAAAGCTATGTGCACGCCGAGATATTTAAAGCTGTTACGCCGGATCGGGATGTCTTGCTGCCAGTCAATGCATTCTCCTGAGGGATGCAGGGGGACCAGTAGAGATTTACCCGGGTTTAAACTCAGGCAGGAGGCCTGTGAAAAGAGGTCTAGCATCTGTAGGACTTGTGGGCCGCTTAGTGCTGGGTTTGATAGGTATATAAGGACGTCGTCCGCGTAAAGGGCTACTCGGTCCTCCGGGCTCTCAGGCCATGACCAGCCCTCAATCAGGGGGTCCTCCCTCAGTAGCTTCGCCAATGGTTCCATTGCGAGTGCGAACAGCCAAGGGGATAGTGGGCATCCTTGGCGGGTCCCGCGATCGATAGGGAACTGTTCCGAGACCACTCCATTCACCCCGTCCCGCGCAGTCAGGTTAGAGTAAAGTAGTCTCACGAGACTTCGGAACTTCGGACTGATCCCTTTGCCCAGTAGGACCCGTTCTAGATAGGTCCAATCAACGGAATCGAAGGCTTTCTCAAAATCGAGCAGTAGAAGCACCAGAGGAGACCGGGCCAGGGTCCAAGGGTGTGCTAGGGCGACTTGTAGGCGTCTGATGCAATGCCTAGTGCTGCATGCAGGCATAAATCCACATTGGTCCAGGTGTATCAATGTAGGGAGTACGGTTCTCAATCTGGAGGCTAGCACGGTCGATAGCACCTTGATTTCGGTGTTCAGGAGGGAAATGGGTCGGTATGCAGAGCATTTGCGTGATGGGGGCTGGGACTTGGGGATCACCACTATTGTGGCTTGATCAATTCCGGCAGGGAAGCAACCCTCTCTTTCGGCTTCTGTGTACATATTGAGCAGGTGGGGACTCAGGATCTCACTACATTTGTGATAGAGCTCCGCTGGTAAGCCGTCGGGGCCGGGCGTCTTGCCCGATGACAAGCTAGAGATCGCCTCTGCGATCTCTGTCAGTGTGATGGCTCCATCCAGGCTGTCTCTGGCCACCTGCGAGATGTGAGGAAGCATGATGTCGTCCAGGAGAGGGGACTCCCTTTCAGCGGTGGGTCGGGGTCTTTCTGCATATAGCTGATAATAATAAGAAGCAAAGGATTGTGCGATCTCTCTGGGCGTCTCAACGAGTGGTCCTGACCTGTCTGTGATCTCGGGAATAACTCTGTCCGCCAGCGGCCGCGTGGCCAGCCAGTGCAGGAGTTTCCCGTGTTTGTCCCCCCAGCCATAAATGCGGGCCACTGATGGTCTCCAGGTGTGTTTCGCGGCTTCCAACATCTGCTGCCTGATCTCTTCTCTAATCATAGTGAGCTGCCTCAGGGAGGAGGCCGAAGAGGCTCGTGCATTCTGTCGCTCAACACGGAGCGCTTCCGCCTCCAACTCCACTATTCGTGAGTCACAGGCACGCTCCTGGATACGCACAAGATGTTTGGCGTATCCCGTAGGGGTTGCCTTACCTGCAGCCCAGATCGTGCCTGGAGATCGGACTGATCCCAAATTCTGATCAAAGTACTGGGAGAGGTGGTTCCTAATCTCGAGGGTATACTCTTCCTCCTGCAGCTGCCATGTGTTTAGGCACCATACCGGACGCTGAGTCGGGTCAACACCCCCCCATCCGGATCCGGAGCGGCGAGTGGTCCGATACCCTGTGGGGCAGTATTTCCACCCCTGTGACCCCAGAGAGATCTACTGCAGGCACAAACACCAGGTCAATCCGGGCCTGCGACTGGTGGGCAGCTGATGTGTGCGTGTACTGTCGTTTCCTGGGGTGCCAGGTCCTCCACATCTCGCAGAGGCCCAGGTCTGCCGCCCAACCTCTCAGGCCAGATGCCCTGGCAACCCGGCTGGTCGATATGGTCCCGGAAACATCCAGTTTGGGGTCTAGGACTGAGTTAAAGTCCCCTCCTATCAGTGTAGTTCCCTGAGGGAGGTCTGCCAATACTTGACGGAGAGTGAGTAGGAAAGTGTCGAACCCAGCCGGAGGGGCGTAGGCACACACAAGATTGAGCAGCGACCCATAGAGTAGTCCGGTCACCACCACAAATCTGCCCTGTGGATCGGATCTCGTGGCACTAACCACCATAGGTAACGAGCGATGTAGTAAAATGGCAACCCCTCTAGAGTCTCTCGAAAATCCTGAGTGATAAACTAGAACCGAGCAGGTGGGTTTCTTGCAACAAGACCACTGAGGGTGCATATCTGCGCAGGGAACTGAACACTGCGGACCTCTTAATCTTGTCCAGCAGGCCGTTCACATTCCATGAGAGAACCTGGATCAACAAAGGCCATGTATGCATTGTGTTAATGTGTTGTGATGTCGGACTCCCACCCAGGGACACAGAGACAACTGTACCAAGCAAGGAAGAAAGGAAGGATATTGGCCGCTAGAGCAAGAGCAAAAACAAAAACGAAAACAAAGGAAACTTATTGAAACAACATTCCTAAACCTTAGCAAAAGCTTCAATGCCCCCAACACCCCCCCACCCCATACTTCTACCCTGGAAGCATCTGTCGCCCAACTACCCAACTAAATTGTCCCAGTCAGAGGGACTGTCACAGGAGTGGAGTTGTGGACCCCTCCATTTGGACGGATTACATGCAATTAGCTCTTGAGAGCTGCGCCCCTCGTATTAAACAGAAGGCACAACGGTAAGTGTTGATCAGATCTTGCCTCAGCACCCGCCCCACCAGGCCCGCGCTAGGCGGGGTATATCATATCCAGAACTTCCCAGCCCGTTGTGCAGAGCTGGTGCTAGTTAAGAACAGGGGACTGGCTCAGGTGGCACCCTTCCAACTCCTGCGCTGGGGCCAGGGCCACCAGAGAGTCCCCAGGGACGACATCCGACTGGGAGCAGGTCCTGGATTCAGTGTTTCTATCTAGACAGTCAATCGTGTCCCTCTGTCTTCTGCGTTGGGATCTTGTGCTTCTCCGGCCTCTTCTCGCATCCAGTCGAGGTCCGAGGTGACTCTCTGGGGGGTCCCCAGCCGGGCCTCGGGGACCCTTCCTTCTCTCAATGCCTTCCTCCGTAAGCCAGTCTCATCCCTCCTCTGGTGACTCAAAAAAATTGGCCTTTCCGGCCAAGATTACTTTTAAGCGAGCAGGAAAAAGGAGCATATACGATAGCTGCATCGCCCTGAGCTTTTGCTTAACTTGTTCATATGAACGGCGTCGGGTCTGGACCTCACGGGTGTAATCGGGGAAAATCAGGATTTTGTGGTTATCCCAGAGGAGGCCAGCGGAGTGTCTTGCTTCTTTAAGGATATTGTCTCGGTCTCTGAAATTAAGAAAGCGTGCTATCAGAGGTCTCCTGGGTCCTCCCAGAGGGGGTCGTGGAGCGAGGGCCCTGTGTGCCCGCTCAACTGCAAACCAGGGCGAGAGAGCTTGCTCCGACATCCAGGATTTGATCCAACCCTCCAGAAACTTGGATGTCTTACTGTCTTCGGCTTCCTCCGGGAAGCCAACGAAGCGTAAGTTATTTAATCTTGAGCGATTTTCAGCATCCTCAGCGCGGCGATGAAGTTCACCAGTTCGAGTTTGCAGTTGGGCTATCTTGGTCCTGAGGTCGGCCAGGTCATCTTCTCTCTGGGAGATACGGCCCTCAACCTCATTGATCCGGCCCACCGCATTTCGGAGATCCTGTCTTATAAGGCCCATGTCTTCCTTCACTTCTCCAATTTTAGTTTCCACCGCCAATTGCGATGTCTGGATTGCCTGAAGAATAGCGTTTACCCCATCTGCGGGGGGTTGCCGGACAGCATATCATCACCTCTGCGAGAGGCCGCTGGTGTGGTAAATTGATCGATTTTCTGCTGAGACGCCGGTAGTTGTTTGGTCGTTCTGTCTTTCCCTATGCTTCCTCCGTGGGTCAACCGGGCAACTCGCACAGGTAGCCTACAGCACAAATCGGGGCGCCCGCTCCCTCCAGAAACCGCCTCAAGCTGGTCCGGTCCTCATGCCATCAGGTCGCCCCCAAGGCGCAATGTCCGGGCCCCAGGCAGCCTCACGGGGCCAAAAGGGCAGTCAACACAGTTCTGCTTAGGCCACAAAAGTCCAACTCTAGGCCACAGGTCCCCGATCAGGGGTTCTTCGGCTGATGCAGGCGTCGAGGTCAGGGCCTGGGTGCCCCACCACACATTGTGCTCCGTCAGACCGCCGGTCAACCTTCTTTAAGCGCCCGTAGTTGTTCGGGGGTCAAGCATCCCCTTCTTCTTGGGGAACGTGGTCACCCGTCCGGGCGGGGGGGGTCTGAGATGTAACTGCACCTCCACCTCTCCGGGCCAAGACAGTCCCTCCTCACCTCGACCACAGGGATCCTTCAGCCGTGATCCCACTGCGGTCCGTCCCCCCGGCAGGTGGGCTAGGTCGCGTCCTGTACCCTCCGCTTAATCCTCGGCCGACCACCGCTCAAGCATCAGGTCCCTCGGCGGGGCCCAGCCCAAGGCAAGCAGGGCCGAGCAGGGCCCGGTCCTCCCGCGCGGCCCGCGGGCCATGAATAGTCACCTCGAGGTGTGGAGCGGCGGCGGGGGGAAAGGCCCCCAATGTCCCCCAACCTCTGCGCACCGCTCCAGAACATCCGACCACTGGTTCCGCACGGCCCGCGGCACCCGCCCGTAGGCTGGGGACGGCCGCAAGTGAGGTCCTTGCGTGTTAGGGCGACCTCTTCCTCTTCGTTTCACCCACAGACCGGCTGCACAGGGGAAAGTCCTGAAGGGAGGCGCGCCCCAGGGGAGGCCGCTCCCGGTCTTGGTTCAGGGCACGGCTCTGGCCGGCCGCAGCAATTGGCCACTCCCTCGGCACCGCCCAGCGGGGCAAAGAGCTCCCGCCCGGCTGCTCCGGCTGTTCAATTACGTCTCTTCGCCGCTGCCAGGGACGCACACAAGGTGCTCACGCATAGGCGTGGATCGCGGTGCGCAGCCTCGGCCAAGGCCTCTTCACCAGCGCAGTGCTCCTCACACCACTGGGGGCTCCGCCGGTAGGGGCATCCGCCGGTCGTCACCACACCTCGCGGGAGAGTTAGAGTCGGCAGCAATCACGGGCTGATGACAGAGGGGTCCAGAGCACTCTCAGAATGCGACCCCATCTTGACGCCCGAAGCCACACCCCTCAACAAACAAATATTAAAGTGGAGCTATGATTAAGTGTTGAAATGAGCTGAAACCTAATGCTTAAAAAATAAAAAGAACACTGAAATTCAAAATGTATAGTTCACTGAGTTATCTGGTGAATCCGCCATGCACTGCTTATGGTCTCACACATAACGTTACTCACAACATGTTCATAGACATCATTGATGACATCACTGATGACATCTCAAATTCCATCAAATTCCATGGCCAGTGGTTGTGTGCAGCAGGCGGAGTGGGCATCTCACCTTGCGGTGTCCAGCCACTGATGGCCCTGTGCTCAACACCCGCCCCAGGCACCTAACCCTCCTGTTTGCGTGGTCAAAAGATTTGTGCAGCTGGGGGCTTACCACCAAAAAGTAGTGAAACTGTGAAATTGTATGGAGTTTCACAAAGCATTGGAGTTTCACAACACCTGCACTGAATCTATTTTGCAAGTGAAATTCCACCACAGACAGGCTTTGCACATTTTTTATTTCAGTTGAATTTTCCACTACACGCTAATAGTAACAAACATTTGCTATATCACTTTTTATCACACCCACTACTGCTATTCATTATTTGTTGTTCTTGTCTTAAATGCTTAATTTTTATTGGTGTATTTTGTGAAATATCCCTCCTTTGTGTTCTCTCCCAGGGGATTTCACTAAATGAACTTTTTTTTTTGGCCATCACACTACATCACTCTTTCTCCTGTTACAGCGTATGATGACCCCTCCTCCGGTTTTAGTTTGCCTTTCAGCCTAGCCGCGATCCTTTCCAGACATTTCATTGAAAAAAAAGCCACACTGCAGGGGATGCCCTTGTGGAGTACCCTCAGGCACCTCATATTACCTTCCTTAAGCCATCTCACATCCGTCAGAGGTCGGAAAAAAATTTTGTTTGGCACCAGATTGAGCAAAATGCAGGAAAATGCAGAACCGAGGGCGAGGGCATGACACATGGCTTTACAGCTCTCCTTTATTTCTCATACCCATGTTGTTTTACTACTTGCAAAAAATGAAGAATTCCTAAGGGACGGAGCCAGTGGAAAACACGTGCAACCTTGACTTCCAGAAAAGTACTGCAACCAGTACTAAAACGGAAGACTACAAATGGCTACCAGGATTCACCCTGTGGTAAAATTTGGCTTGTTAGATATAATATGCTTTTGGAGCCATGAAACCTTTGAGAAAAGACACGAGAAAGAGAACAGCACCATCTATCTATCTATCTATCTATCTATCTATCTATCTATCTATCTATCTATCTATCTATCTATCTATCTATCAATTTAAATTAAACATTTGTCTTTTCAGTGAAAACACAAACACACATATTTAAAAACATACATATATTTCACAATAGTGAGCACCACTGTGTAGTTAGGCATGAGTCAGAGATTCCATAAGAAGAGTTTTTTGTTTTGCTAATAACTTTGGTGGCATTTGACAAATCATGAGGACACTTACTAAAAAATAGTCCATTCACCTATGCTCCTTCCTGGAAAGTTTTGGGACACTCTGTTAAGCCAGGCTCGAAGAAATGGAGGTTCCGAAACACTTCTTCCCCGTGCACCTGTCACAGGGAAAATTAGACAATGATACAGAAACAAATATTGAATAGAATTACACCAGATTTGGCAGAAAGCTAGATCTTTAATCAGAAAGCATGTTTCTTTTGATTTGGTGTAGTTCTGGTCAGGCAGTTGATAGAAACTAAGGTTGAAAAGTTATAGGTATCATTCCTTGTGGGACTCCCACATGACTCCCTTGTGACCATGCAACAAAATAAAGCATTTTGATTTGCTGGACCTGCGCAAGTCACATGGGTTATAGCAATCTGATTGACGGCCACACCATGAAGGAAATTGTTGTGCCATTACAGGATCTGGGGATTCAATTCCTGAGTTCTGAGAAACAAATTAAAAAAAAAACAATAAAAGGGGCACTACAGGGATACCATTACCCTAGCCCTTGTGTGGGGTTCACACAGTGACAAAATTTGAAAACATATTGTGGATTCATGATGGTCCCATGGCATTTTCATGGAAACTAGCACACCCCCTGTGTGGATTCCCGTAGGAAGGACCCCCAAAGAATTTAGGAAAAAAGAAAATGAAGGTGGGGGATCAAAGCTTGTATGCAGCATGGGGGGATTCTACTAAGCATAGTCAGCTCTCATTGCACAGACTGTACATTGAGACCACTCCTTTCAGACACTCAAGTCCTATTAGTTGGGCATGGCACTACTATACACAGTCAGTGCTCAGTGTGCTGACTGTGTGTAGAGCCCACTCCCTTCAGAGACACAAGCCCCATTAGATGGGCAAGTGCCTTCAACGCACAATCTGCACTCCCAATTAGGTAGGTAAGCTCCTACTGCATTTGTGCTCAGTTTCTAGACTGTGTGTAGAGACCACTCCCTCCAGCCATCTAAGCCATTTTTAGGTGGGCAAGCCTTTAGGGTGCACAGTAAGTGCTCAGCGAACAGACTGTGCTTAAGTCACACTTCCTCCAGAGGCACAAGTACCTTTAGGAGTACAAGGCCCTATTAACCACAGTCTGAACTCAGTTTGCAGTCTGCATAGAACCCACTACATGCAGACATGCAAAACCCCTTAGGTTTAAGTGAGCAAGTCTCTACTGCACACAATCTGCGCTCAGTTTGCAGGCTGTTCATAGAACCTACTCCCTTCAGAGTCCCAATCCCTTTTAGGTGGGAAAGCCAGTAATGCTTACAGTCAGTGTTCAGTGTGCAAACTGTACATCATTCCCAATTCCTTCAGAGCCCCAAGACCCATTAGTTTGATAAAGCCCTATTATGCACAATGTGGGTCAGTCGGCACACTGTGTACAGTGCGCACCCTCTCCAGATACAAACCTCATTTGTTGTGCAAGTCCCTACTTTGCACAGCCTGCACTCTCTGTGCAGACTGCAGAGAGCCCACTCTCTCCAGGCACCTAAGCCCAATTAGGTGGGTAAGCCACTACAACACAAAGAGACTGTGCACTTTGTGCAGTTCTTCACAGATAGCTCACTCCCTCCACATGCTCAGGTTTCCCTAAGCAGCAAAGGGCCTACTACCTACAGTAAGTAATGTTAGTAATATTTTACTTTATGCGAAAACCCTCCAGAAATTCTCTGAAAAAACAGTAACGAACATTAGTATAGTGAATGATGTCATCAATAATGTTATTTGAGATGTCAACAGTGATATCGTCAAGGATGTCATTGAACATGTTATGAGCTATGTAGTATTCAAGGTCATAAGCAGTGCATGGCGGGGGTGCAAGTTATAGTTAGCTCAGTAAACTATAACTGGCGAATTTCAATGCTGTTGTTCTTTATTTTTGACTAACAATTTCAACTAACTTTAGCCTTTGTTTTTTTCAGTGAAGCCCTATGTTTTTTTAACGTACAGTAAGATATTATTACCTGACCTAAATGTAACATTACTTAACCTTTTTTTGTTTCAGTTAATTTGTAGAGTTCTTAAATGTAAAGGATCTAATTACTATCACCCATTATTATAACTTCACATAACCCATCTTGTTTTCAGTGAAAATACATATGTCATATTGCAGCGATCAAGATGGGTGCAGTGGTTTCCATGAAACGTGTCTTCCCAGCAGTGAATTTCTGTTTTGATATTGTATGCTGGTACCTTATGTCATGGGGTCCAGACAGAGCCTTTGGCTTCGGTAGTGAGGCTGACCTGACAAAGCTGCTGTTGATGGAGCATGAACAACGAGTTGGATATTACTGCATCCCTTGCCACTACATCTCCTGGCACTCAATTCGCTCCTCTACTCGCCTGACAATATATTTAGGGGTGTGCAAAGTTAGAGTATTTTTTTTTTCGTGTAACTGTGCAAAATTACAGCAGGTTTAAGCATAATTACTAAAAGCAAATCCAACATTCAAGCTATATTTTATTGCTAAATGCATCCTCATGTCAATTTTTAATAGAAGGTGCATTTAAGCAAGAGAACCAGGAAGAAGAGCCGCTCACTTGCTGTTGCTCCTGTGTGTTTACAGTAAATATTTTTCATGAATTACCATGAACTGTGGCACTCAGTGTAATTTGTACTGTGAATGGTGCATAATTATGCGAACAGAATTTCAGGAATTTGCCTTAACATAACACAAAATTCCTGAAATTACATGAATTTCGATGGCACGATTTACATTTTGCCTAGCCTAATCAGGGGGAGACCACCAAACTTGTCTTTTTTAGTTTCAATTATCTTTAACCCCTTATTAATTAAATAACCCTTCACCTGTTTTGTATAACATACATTTGAGAATGTAGTGTCAGACGTTGTTATGGAGATGAAATAGTGGTTAAGCTATGTAGTGGGATTGTTTCAAAGGATGTGCTTCCCGATTACTTTTCTCGACAGCAATAGTCCCTGAGCCAGGACACATTATGAATGGTTGAATTCCTGGCATGAGTCTTGTGTGAGAGTTCTCCTTCCAATGTGAATTTTCTTCCGAATTACCTACGTGAACAATGTTTGCACTGGCCATCCTCACAGTCATAGAAAGCGATTTGGCAGTTCAGCCAAACATGACTTTGCATTTGACAGCTAGTGTCACTTAAAGTGTTTCTTAAACTGCTACCTACTGCTAGTATTAAAAATTGTAGCAAAGCAACCACGAGACACTCGCAAAAAGAAAGAACTTCCAGAGATAGTGTTAGAAATGGGGTTTTTGGTTGGCAGTCAGGTTACCCTCTGTCCAAGCAAAAGCCCTCACTCTAGTCAGGGTAAGTCACACACTATCCAAGATTAGCCTGTGCCCACCCTCTGGTAGCTTGGCACGAGCAGTCAGGCTTAACTTAGAAGGCAATGTGTAAAGTATTTGTGCAATAAATCATACAATACCACCATATAGCACCACAAAAATACACCACACAGTGCTTAGAAAAATATATAATATTTATCAGGATAATTGTAGGTCAAAAAGAATAAAGTTGCAATGGAAAATTGTAGAAATATCACAGGAAAGTGATATAAAGTGTCTTAAGTCTTTAGAATGTAACAAAAGTCTCTTTCAAGCACAAGTACCTGGTTAGGAGTGGAAAATCTCCTCAGAGGGCCACAGGAGAAGAGATGCGTGGAAAAAGGGTGTGTGCGTCGATTTCTCTTCAGCACACAAAGACTTGCGTCGTTCTTTTCCACGCGGGGAAGTCAGGCGTCGTTTTCCGGCGCGCAGACAGTCTCTTTTCGTGGATCGCGGGGATTACCAGATGTCCCGGGTCTGTGCGTGGATTCTCCGACTTGTTTTCCGGCTGCGCGTCGTTCTGCGGGGCTGCGCGTCGAAGTTTCGATCTCACGGTAGGCGTCGCGTCGATTTCTCCTTGGAAGTCGGGCGGCGTTGTCCTTGCGAGGCCGTGCGTCGAAATTTTGGTCTCACGGCAGGCGTCGCGTCGATTTCTCCTCGGAAGTCGGGCGGCGTTGTCCTTGCGAGGCCGTGCGTCAAAGTTTCGCACTCACGGTAGGCGTCGCGTCGATTTGTCCTGGAAAGTCGGGCGGCGTTGTCCTTGCGAGGTTGTGCGTCGAAGTCTCGATCGTCCCGAGGGCGTCGCGTTGATCAGCGTCGGTGTGCGGCGTTTTTCTCGCTGCAAAACAAGCTGTGCGTCGAAATTTTCGGCGCACGGAGCGTCCAAGTGAAAGGAAGAAGTCTTTTTGGTCCTGAGACTTCAAGGAACAGGAGGCAAGCTCTATCCAAGCCCTTGGAGAGCACTTTCACAGCCAGACAAGAGTTCAGCAAGGCAGCAGGGCAACAGCAAGGCAGCAGTCCTCTGTAGAAAGCAGACAGGTGAGTCCTTTGAGCAACCAGGCAGTTCTTCTTGGCAGGATGTAGTTTCTGGTTCAGGTTTCTTCTCCAGCAAGTGTCTGATGAGGTAAGGCAGAGGCCCTGTTTTATACCCAAATGTGCCTTTGAAGTGGGGGAGACTTCAAAGAGTGGCTAAGAAGTGCACCAGGTCCCCTTTCAGTTTACTCCTGTCTGCCAGGGTCCCAGTAGGGGGTGTGGCAGTCCTTTGTGTGAGAGCAGGCCCTCCACCCTCCCAGCCCAGGAAGACCCATTCAAAATGCAGATGTATGCAAGTGAGGCTGAGTACCCTGTGTTTGGGGATTGTCTGAGTGAATACACAAGGAGCTGTCAACCAAGCCCAGCCAGACGTGGATTGTAAGGCACAGAAGGATTTAAGTGCAAAGAAATGCTCACTTTCTAAAAGGGGCATTTCTAGAATAGTAATATTAAATCCGACTTCACCAGTCAGTAGGACTTTGTATTACCATTCTGGCCATACTAAATATGACCTCCCTGCTCCTTTCAGATCAGCAGCTGCCACTTCAACAGTGTATGAGGGCAGCCCTAATGTTAGCCTATGAAGGGAGCAGGCCTCTCAGTAGTGTGAAAACGAATTTAGGAGTTTTACACTACCAGGACATATAACTACACAGGTACATGTCCTGCCTTTTACCTACACAGTACCCTGCCCTAGGGGTTACCTAGGGCACACCTTAAGGGTGACTTATATGTAGAAAAAGGGGAGTTCTAGGCTTGGCAAGTACTTTTCAATGCCAAGTCGAGGTGGCAGTGAAACTGCACACACAGGTCTTGCAATGGCAGGCCTGAGACAAGGAAAAAGGGGCTACTTAAGTGGGTGGCACAACCAGTGCTGCAGGCCCACTAGTAGCATTTAATTTACCAGCCCTATGCACATAAAGTGCACCTTACTAGGGACTTATAAGTAAATTAATAGTCCAATCAGGTATGATTCCAGGTTACCATGTTTTAAGGGAGAGAGCATATGCACTTTAGCACTGGTTAGCAGTGGTAAAGTGCGCAGAGTCTATAAACCAGCAAAAACAGTGTCCAAAAAAATGGAGGGAGGCAGGCAAAAAGTTAGGGGTGACTACCCTAAGGCTGTCAGGTATAACATGTGTCCCCCCCAGCTGAAAGTGGGGAGAGCTACCCGACCTCCTGGGAGCTCTCATCGCTAAGGCGGAAGTACCTGGAGAGACCATCAGCATTGGCGTGGTCAACCCCTGGGCGATGTTCCACCGTAAAGTCCATCCCCTGTAGGGAAATGGACCACCTCAAGAGTTTTGGATTCTCACCCCTCATCTGCATGAGCCATCTGAGGGGCCTGTGGTCTGTCTGAACCCGGAAGTGAGTCCCAAACAGGTAGGGTCTTAGCTTCTTCAGTGCCCAGACCACAGCAAAAGCTTCTCGTTCAATAGCACTCCACCTCTGTTCCCGTGGTAATAGTCTTCTGCTAATAAAGACTACCAGTTGATCTCTGCCCTCCTCATTCAGCTGTGCTAGGACTGCCCTATGCCATGCTCTGAAGCGTCTGTCTGCACGATAAATTCCTGGGAGTAGTCAGGGGCCATGAGTACGGGGGCCGTGCACATGGCTTCCTTCAGGGCGTCAAAGGCTTTCTGACAAGCCTCTGTCCAATTCACCAACCTAGGTTGCTTCTTGGAAGTGAGTTCTGTCAAGGGTGTTACAATGGTACCATAGCCCTTGACAAATCGGCGGTAGTATCCTGTGAGGCCTAGAAAGGCTCTCACCTCCGTCTGTGTTCGGGGTGGTTGCCAGGCCTTGATAGTTTCAATCTTGGCCTGGAGTGGCTGCACCTTGCCACCACCCACTAGGTGTCCTAAGTACACCACGGAACCCTGCCCAATCTGGCACTTACTGGCCTTGATGGTCAGGCCTGCCTGTTGCAGGGCCTGAAGCACCTCCTTGAGGTGAAGCAGGTGTTCCTCCCAGCTGGAACTGTAGACAGCTATGTCATCCAGGTAGGCTGCACAGAAGGCATCCTTGCCAGCTAGGACCCCGTTAACCAACCGTTGGAAGGTAGCGGGGGCATTTTTCAACCCAAACGGCATCACCCGGAACTGGTAATGGCCATCCGGGGTTGAAAATGCGGATCTTTCCTTGGCCCCCTCAGTTAGGCCGATCTGCCAGTACCCTGAAGTAAGACCAAACGTACTCAGGAACTGGGCAGCGCCTAGCCTGTCCACGAGCTCATCAGCTCGGGGGATGGGGTGAGCATCCGTCCGTGTGACTGAGTTGAGACCCCGGTAGTCCACACAGAACCGGAGTTCTGGCTTCGCACCGGGGGCAGTAGCCTTAGGGACCAATACCACTGGGCTGGCCCAGGGACTACTGGATTTCTCAATGACCCCTAGAGTCAACATCTTGGAGACCTCCTCCTTGATGCTGGCCTTCACCTTATCCGACAACCTGTAAATTTTGTTTTTCACAGGGAGACTGTCACCGGTGTCAATATCATGAACACAGAGGTGGGTCAGCCCAGGAGTAAGGGAGAACAGGGGGGAGAACTGCTCCAACAGCTCATAACAGTCTCCTTTCTGATTTAGAGTCAGGGAGTCAGACAGAATGACCCCGCTTACTGACCCATCACCTTCTTAGGCAGAGAGGAGGTCGGGGAGAGGTTCACTCTCCTCTTCCGTTCCTTCATCTGTGACCAGAAGCATGTTGATCTCCGACCTCTCAAAATGAGCTTTTAGTCGGTTCACATGGAGCACCCTTAGGGGATTCCTAGGGGTTTTGAGGTCCACTAGGTAAGTGGCCTCCCCTTTCCGCTCCTTTATTTCAAATGGGCCAGACCAGCGGTCCTGGAGAGCTCTGGGCTCTACTGGCTCCATTACCCACACTTTGTCTCCAGGTTGAAACTCTACCAGGGTGGTCTTCTGGTCATACCATTGTTTCATCACCTCTTGACTGGCCTCAAGGTTATCTTGGGCTTCTTTCCAGAAGCGGGTCATCTGGTTGCGGAGGGCCAACATATAGCTGACCACATCCTGAGGGGGTGTCTTTGGAGCTTTCTCCAATCCCTCCTGGACAATGCTTAAGGGTCCCCTGACAGGGTACCCATAAAGAAGTTCAAAGGGACTGAACCCTACCCCTCTCTGGGGGACCTCTCTGTAAGCAAAGAGAAGGCATGGTAAGAGGACGTCCCACTTACGCCTCATGGCCTCAGGGAGGCCACCAATCATGCCTTTCAGGGTCTTGTTGAATCTCTCCACAAGACCATTCGACTGGGGGTGATAGGGTGTGGTGAACTTGTAAGTTACACCACACGCATCCCACAGAGACTTCATGTATGCAGACATGAAGTTAGTGCCTCTGTCAGACACTATTTCCTTGGGGAATCCCACACGGGTAAATATCCCCATCAGGGTTCTGGCCACCACCGGTGCAGTTACTGTCCTCAGAGGGATTGCCTTTGGGTAACGGGTGGCATGGTCCACCAAAACCAGGATGAACCTGTTGCCTAAGGCAGTTTTGGGGTCCAAGGGACCAACAATGTCGATGCCCACCCTTTCAAAGGGGGTGCCAACGACAGGAAGTGGAATCAGGGGGGTTTTAACCCTTTTTCCTGCTTTACCACTGGCCTGGCAGGTAGGACAGGATCTGCAGAACTTGTCTGAGTGTGTCCTCATTTTGGGCCAATAAAAGTGGGTGACAAGCCTGTTAAAGGTCTTGCCCTGCCCCAAATGTCCTGCCAGGGGAATGTCGTGAGCCAGACCCAGTAGGAAGGTTCGGTAACATTGGGGGACCACCAGCACACGTGCTGCCCCAAAGCCCGGAACCTTAGGCTCACTGTAGAGGAGATCATTCTCCCAATATAGGTGGTGATCGCCAGAGGCGTCGCCGGCTGCCTGGTTTGAGGCTTGTTTCCTCAAACCTTCTAGAGTGGGACATTCTTTCTGCGCCTTGCAGAATTCCTCCCTGGTGGGTCCACCCTCAACTTGCCAGCCAGCAAGCTCAGGTAAGTCACCTAGGGCGGCAATGTCTTCCCCAGTTGGCTCGGAAGCCTCCTCCTCAGGAGCCCCGTCAGCCACTGTGGGAACAGCTGGGGCCGGTTTCCCGCACCCCTGGTCCCTCCTCCTGGCAGCTCTCTGGGCCATCGTTCCAGGCTCCAGATGCCCTTGACTTCCCTCTCGGTCAGCCATGGACCGTGTGGTCATGCAGACCCACTCAGGTAACCCTAACATCTCCAGGTGAGACCTGAGCTCCACTTCTTTCCAAGCAGTGTGCTCAAGGTCATTGCCTAACAGACAATCTACAGGCATGGCAGGACTCACAGCTACTTTCAGAGTACCAGAGACCCCCCCCCACTCAAAGGGAACCAGAGCCACCGGTAGGTGACTCTCGCGATTGTCAGCGACTCTGACCTGGTGGAATGCATTAGGTACTATCTGCTCTGCTGACACCAGCTGACTCTTGATAGTAGTCATACTGGCTCCTGTGTCACGAAGAGCCTCCACCCTCTGCCCATCAATGGTGACCCACTGCCGGTACTTGGAAGTATTTCTGGGCATGTGGGCCTTGGGCACCATTTCTCCTTCTCCCAGGGACACTAGGGAAATCTCTACCTGCTCCCCAAAGCTAGTTGGGTCCATCTCCCCCCGAGTGCTACACTAGTCAACCCAGGTGCCTGTCTGGTAGTGGACGGTGCCCTCTTGGGACACTGTGGATCGCCTTTGTAGTGACCATATTGGTAACACTCCATGCATTTGGGGCTAGATTTTCCTGACTTGTCAAATGTCCCTGGCTTTTTCCCAAATTTGGAAAAGGAAGGGTTGCCACCCCCTCCCTGGGAATTCTTTTGGGGGCCTTTAGAGAGTTCCTTATCTGTAAGTTTATCTCCCCCCTCTTTCTTCTGTTGGGAACCCTGACCACCTTTGTGGGAGTCCCCCCCAGGTACCTTTTTGGACACTCTGGTGCTAACCCAGAGGTCCGCCTCCTCAGCAAGCTTCCTGGGATCAGTCAGCTTACTATCCACTAGGTGCTGGCGCAAATCTGTATAAGTAACATTAAGCATATGCTCTCTCAGGATCAAGTCATATAAACCTTTATAATCTGCTACTTTGTTGCCCCGCACCCATCCATTCAGTGCCTTACTAGAGAAATCAAAGAAATCTACCCATGTTTGTGTGGTTTGTTTGGTGCTGTCCCTGAACCTCTGACGGTATCCCTCAGGGGTCAGCCCAAACTTGGCAAGTAAAGTGGCTTTCTGGAGTGGGTATGTGTTTTGATCCGGTGGATCCAATGTGAGAAGTGTGTCCCTCCCCAATGGCGGCACATAACCCCACATAGCTACCCCCCATTGCCCTTCAGGAACCTCAGGAGCCCTTAGTGCAACTTCATAAGCAGCTAACCATTTATCTATGTCATCTCCCACCACAAAACTGGGCACCACATTTTTGGGTATACGAACCTTCTTTTCTCCAGCAGGTCCTGTCTGTATGCTGCCACCATTATTGCTGGATTCAGACTGTCTTGCCTTGATCTCCAGCTCCTTGAGACTCAGTTCATGAGCCAACAATAGTTTCTTTTCAACCAGAGCTCTTTCAGCTTCCACTTGTTTGGCTGCTCTTTCAGCTTCTGCTTGTTTGGCTGCCCTTTCAGCTTCTGCTTGAATCTGTTTGGCTGTTCTTTCAGCTTCAATCTGTTTGGCTGCTCTTTCAGCCTCAGCTTGTTTGGCTTCTCTTTCTGCCCTCCTCTCCTCCTGTTGCGCCTCAATTTTCAGTTTTGCCATTTGCAATTGGAACTCCCTTTCCTCTCTCCTTTCCTCTGCGGTCAGGCTTTGCATGGAGACACTGCTCCCTGGTCTGGAAGGGTGCACAATTGCAGTGGTAACACCATCCATAGATAGTGAAAATCCTTCTGAGGGGCCATTTTCTGGCTCCCCTTCCTCATCATCCTCTAAATGGGCTTCTGCCCAGGCCCTCAGCGCCACTTGAAAGTCCTCCTTTCTGGAGGCCCCTTGGGTGGGTACCCTTAATGCCCTGCAGAATCCTCTTAGTTGTTTGACCGTGTATGTATCCAACTGGACTAGGTCAAAGTCCCCTGTCTGAGACCCAGTCAGAGACATGTTGAGTGAGGATTTAGTTTTTGAAAATTGTCAGGAAAAAAACGGATTTTCAAAAAGAGATAAAAACCAAGTTGACCTTCAACTGTGGGTAGGTAGTGAAATACTTAGCTACTGTATGTCACTGCACAAATACAAGTCCTATCCTCACCGCTGATCACCAATGTTAGAAATGGGGTTTTTGGTTGGCAGTCAGGTTACCCTCTGTCCAAGCAAAAGCCCTCACTCTAGTCAGGGTAAGTCACACACTATCCAAGATTAGCCTGTGCCCACCCTCTGGTAGCTTGGCACGAGCAGTCAGGCTTAACTTAGAAGGCAATGTGTAAAGTATTTGTGCAATAAATCATACAATACCACCATATAGCACCACAAAAATACACCACACAGTGCTTAGAAAAATATATAATATTTATCAGGATAATTGTAGGTCAAAAAGAATAAAGTTGCAATGGAAAATTGTAGAAATATCACAGGAAAGTGATATAAAGTGTCTTAAGTCTTTAGAATGTAACAAAAGTCTCTTTCAAGCACAAGTACCTGGTTAGGAGTGGAAAATCTCCTCAGAGGGCCACAGGAGAAGAGATGCGTGGAAAAAGGGTGTGTGCGTCGATTTCTCTTCAGCACACAAAGACTTGCGTCGTTCTTTTCCACGCGGGGAAGTCGGGCGTCGTTTTCCGGCGCGCAGACAGTCTCTTTTCGTGGATCGCGGGGATTACCAGATGTCCCGGGTCTGTGCGTGGATTCTCCGACTTGTTTTCCGGCTGCGCGTCGTTCTGCGGGGCTGCGCGTCGAAGTTTCGATCTCACGGTAGGCGTCGCGTCGATTTCTCCTTGGAAGTCGGGCGGCGTTGTCCTTGCGAGGCCGTGCGTCGAAATTTTGGTCTCACGGCAGGCGTCGCGTCGATTTCTCCTCGGAAGTCGGGCGGCGTTGTCCTTGCGAGGCCGTGCGTCAAAGTTTCGCACTCACGGTAGGCGTCGCGTCGATTTCTCCTGGAAAGTCGGGCGGCGTTGTCCTTGCGAGGTTGTGCGTCGAAGTCTCGATCGTCCCGAGGGCGTTGCGTTGATCAGCGTCGGTGTGCGGCGTTTTTCTCGCCGCGAAACAAGCTGTGCGTCGAAATTTTCGGCGCACGGAGCGTCCAAGTGAAAGGAAGAAGTCTTTTTGGTCCTGAGACTTCAAGGAACAGGAGGCAAGCTCTATCCAAGCCCTTGGAGAGCACTTTCACAGCCAGACAAGAGTTCAGCAAGGCAGCAGGGCAACAGCAAGGCATCAGTCCTCTGTAGAAAGCAGACAGGTGAGTCCTTTGAGCAACCAGGCAGTTCTTCTTGGCAGGATGTAGTTTCTGGTTCAGGTTTCTTCTCCAGCAAGTGTCTGATGAGGTAGGGCAGAGGCCCTGTTTTATACCCAAATGTGCCTTTGAAGTGGGGGAGACTTCAAAGAGTGGCTAAGAAGTGCACCAGGTCCCCTTTCAGTTTACTCCTGTCTGCCAGGGTCCCAGTAGGGGGTGTGGCAGTCCTTTGTGTGAGAGCAGGCCCTCCACCCTCCCAGCCCAGGAAGACCCATTCAAAATGCAGATGTATGCAAGTGAGGCTGAGTACCCTGTGTTTGGGGTGTGTCTGAGTGAATGCACAAGGAGCTGTCAACCAAGCCCAGCCAGACGTGGATTGTAAGGCACAGAAGGATTTAAGTGCAAAGAAATGCTCACTTTCTAAAAGTGGCATTTCTAGAATAGTAATATTAAATCCGACTTCACCAGTCAGTAGGACTTTGTATTACCATTCTGGCCATACTAAATATGACCTCCCTGCTCCTTTCAGATCAGCAGCTGCCACTTCAACAGTGTATGAGGGCAGCCCTAATGTTAGCCTATGAAGGGAGCAGGCCTCTCAGTAGTGTGAAAACGAATTTAGGAGTTTTACACTTCCAGGACATATAACTACACAGGTACATGTCCTGCCTTTTACCTACACAGCACCCTGCCCTAGGGGTTACCTAGGGCACACCTTAAGGGTGACTTATATGTAGAAAAAGGGGAGTTCTAGGCTTGGCAAGTACTTTTCAATGCCAAGTCGAGGTGGCAGTGAAACTGCACACACAGGTCTTGCAATGGCAGGCCTGAGACAAGGAAAAAGGGGCTACTTAAGTGGGTGGCACAACCAGTGCTGCAGGCCCACTAGTAGCATTTAATTTACCAGCCCTATGCACATAAAGTGCACCTTACTAGGGACTTATAAGTAAATTAATAGTCCAATCAGGTATGATTCCAGGTTACCATGTTTTAAGGGAGAGAGCATATGCACTTTAGCACTGGTTAGCAGTGGTAAAGTGCGCAGAGTCTATAAACCAGCAAAAACAGTGTCCAAAAAAATGGAGGGAGGCAGGCAAAAAGTTAGGGGTGACTACCCTAAGGCTGTCAGGTCTAACAGATAGGGTTGCATAGACTCTATTGCCCTCTAAGGTGGAACCAAATAACTATTTCTGTGCTTTCTGGACTGAATTATAACTGCATAGTGTACCCTTAATGCTTCCATCAGAACGGATACTGGATTACTAATATTCACTTTTTTGTAGACAAGCAGAGAACAAAATAGAAACCAATCACGTCTCTGAAAGGTCATCTGTAAAAGCAGCTGTACTATTTACCAGTGAACTAATAAAAAATTAATCAAGTTCAGACATTGAGAAAGGCAAAAAGTTGTAAACCTTTGATTGCCTCATGTTTCCATCAGAAGCATCACAGTGAATGTTCAGGAAGATAAATTGAGCAACTTATAGCACATCCACATTTTAGCTCTGGCATTAGTCAAGTCTTTTTGATTTTATAACGCTATATGAATAATATTCTTATTTTAGGAGCTTTCGGCCCACTCTCTTCATCCACTGGTCTGTTGTTGCATCATTCACATTTTCTTTCACCCTTTGCTATTTACTGCATAGGGCAGTGGGCCAGCCCACTTCACTCATTGGATTACTTTACTGTGAGTGACAACAGTATGCCCTTTCACAATGAGAACACCCAAAATAAAGTAGCTCCCTTCAGTGACAGTGACTACTACGGCAATGGATGCTTTTCGAGACCAAAAATATATTTTTGCACCTAGTCATTTTTTTAGATAGGTGAGGGCCTGGAAGCATCCCCATCATTAAAGGTACGCAAAAAAAAAGAAAGAAAAAAGAAAGCAAGTATTGAACAAACCAATAGGCTGTCAGTCAACACATAACCTATTGACTTTGCTAATACTTCTTAAGAACTGCTGTGATAAAACTGGTCAGCGTCACCAAGGGGTATGCTTGAAACACTTTTATTATAAGAGGTAGTGAGAGGGCTACTGTGAACTCGTTCAGTCTCTGTCATTCCTATCTCTTCTGATCAGGCTTCCATCACTGCCCCTGCACTTGGCTGTATATCTTCAATTCACAAGTAGATTAGACTATATACCATGACTCCATAATCTGCACTGATGGATTTTTTTGTACATTCTTTCCTTGAACTTACTGGCGGGGCTGTATGCTTTGTCCTTGCTCTGGTTACTTAACTATCCTTTCTCTGTTTCCATGATGATTGGGCTCTACACTCTGTCCTTGGAGATCATTCTGCAAAACTTGCCTTTTGATGGGTGATTGGACTTAGGGTCATATTTATACTCCGTTTGCGCCGGAATTGCATCGTTTTTTTTTACACAATTCCGACGCAAAACTAACTCCATTTTTATACTTTGGCGTTAGACGCGTCTAGCGCCAAAGTCCATGGAGTTAGCGTCATTTTTTAGCGTGGACACCTACTTTGCGTTAATTATATGCAAGGTAGGCGTTCCCGTCTAAAAAATCGACTCCGAGGCATGTGCGTCGGATTTATACTCCCGGGCAAAATTCACGCCCGGGAGTGGGCGGGTAAAAAAAAATGACGTACGGCCGCTTCTGCGCCGTTTTTTAGCGCCTGCAAAAGGCAGGCGTTAAGGGACCTGTGGGCTCTGAAGGAGCCCAGAGGTGCCCTCCCATGCCCCCAGGGACACTCCCTGTCACCCTTGCCCACCCCAGGAGGACACCCAAGGCTGGAGGGACCCATCCCAGGGACATTAAGGTAAGTTCAGGTAAGTGTTTTTTTGTATTTTTTTTGTGGCATAGGGGGGCCTGATTGGTGCCCCCCTACATGCCACTATGCCCAATGACTATGCCCAGGGGACATAAGTCCCCTGGGCATGGCCATTGGGCAAGGGGGCATGACTCCTGTCTTTGCTAAGACAGGAGTCATTTCTATGGGGGTTGGGAGTGAAACAAAATGGCGCAAATCGGGTTGAGGCGAAAAAATTGCCTCAACCTGACTTGCCCCATTTCTTGACGCCCAAGCCCCATATCCCCCTACGCCGGCGCTGTCTGGTGTACGTCGTTTTTTTTAACGCACACCAGACGGCGCCGGCGGCTAACGCCAGCTAACGTCATTCAATAAATACGGCGCCCGCATGGCGCTTCAGAATGGCGTTAGCCGGCGCTAATTTTTTTGACGCAAAACTGCGTTAGCCGAGTTTTGCGTCAAAAAGTATAAATATGGGCCTTAGCTTTCTAATCTTTGCTGTTAATGAATCCACTGTATACATTTCCTTTGTAGTGGGTGACTAGCCTGTACACGCTGCCCTCACTTATTGGGGTGTGTACTACACAGTGCTTAATTTGAACTATTGGTTTCCGGTGCTTGGCACCAGCACTTATTTGCCAATACTAACACTTATGACAGCTGCCACATGGCAGTGCTATTTGTGTAATTTAAGGATTAGCTGCCACATGGCAGTGCTGTTTCTGTAATTTAAAGATGAGTTGTTTATTAGTTCAATGCACATTAAAAACAACCAATACCAGATGCGCAAGCCATTCTTATAGCTTTGGGTCCCTCAAACAATCTGTATAGTAATGTTTTTAGCAGTGCGATGGCTGGAAGTTCTTTATGCACTGTCATTGGCAGTGGCCAAAGGTGGTGCCTCCTGACCAGAGCATTGGCAATTTTATCAATTAAGCTCTAATATTATGTCCTTACATGGGTTTTTTTGCGATGTAGATGATTGTGCTAAGATGTTTTGTTCTTGCAGAAGATCCCTTACCTTGCAGTGAATGGTTGGGGTATGCACTGAGCCTTTGCACTTGGTGATGGTGATCTGCATTGCACCCTTCCACTGAAAGATTGGCTTTGTATGTTGCTCATGTACTGGACGATTAGGGTGTGGCCTCTGCTTTTTCAGTGGATTATGAAGTTGTGCATTATGCCACTACAATATAATTCATTTACCCTTTGTATTCAATTATCGTCCCTAGAATATGCCTCTGCGCTGTTTACTTGGGCAGGTCAGTCTGTCATTGCACGGGAGGAACTGAATTCCTCACTCTAGTGTTTCCTGGCCTAGTAGGGTTATATGCTGTGCCCTAAAATATCCTTATTTTATCTTTGAGGAAACACACAAAAAAAAGATTTCCCAAGGTCACACACTGTTTTAATTTAAGATGCCTGCGTTAGAAATCTCACCTTGCGGTTCCATCAATGAAAACGTAATCGCTATCAACATCATCCTCCTGGGAGGCTGAGCAAGAAGCATAAACTCCGTGCAGTTGGTGAGAAGCTGCAGGCGCAGTACGTTATCACATTGCACAAAACCCCAACGTCTACTTGGGTCAAGCATAAACATAATGTTAGTAGACATTTCACAATAATCAAAAGCAGAAAATAGTACGGTGGTACCCAGCGTCACACACTGCAAAAACAGAGAACGTGCAACGAAAAAACTTTGGAATTTCAACAGGCAAGTTCTCAAAGAGGCTATATTTCAGGGTCAGTCATGCATTTTTCAGATTCTGCCAAGGAGCCGCCTGAAAACGTGTTCTGGTTTTCTGAAATTCATACCTTTGATTTGTCACCCATAGCGACTTCTCGAACCCACAAGCTCTCTCCCTTCTTATATGTTTTCCACCGTACATGGACTTCTTCAGTCCCTCGTGTGAAGCAGTTTCTCCATGGGTCACAATGCTGGTGACATGACAAATGAGGGCATTAACGTTCAGGAATCTGTGGTAGTCGTTGAGTGCACGCTAGCTCATATGAAAATTAGGCAAGGACGAAATACCAACATTGTGAAAGATAAGTTAAAAAACACAAAATATGCATCTGGTCTTGAGATATGAAAAGACCAAAAGCTAACAGTATGCATCAATAAAGAAAGGCAAGCAAAGCAGTAACAGATGTTTTTAAAAATGAAAAAAAAAAGTTTCATGGAAAAGGATGACTGCTAAACATTAGGTTTAATTTACCTCTCCTGGTTGATAATAGTTTCTGTATAGTTGGTTGGATTGTCCTTTATGTGCAAAAGCCAACACAATATCTGTAAGGTGTGAGAGCAAGCTGTATTTCAGATTATTGTTCGATTTGGGGGAAAAAAGCAACCACATACAAAAAAAGAAAAAAAACGAGCATTTAAGACCCTCGACACAGTAAAACACACACACAGCCCCAAACATATGTATAATATTTACAGTGTTAAGCATGTAACTTTGATAGAATTGTTCTGTGTTGTGTTTGATGAACATGTACTGCCATTGAGAATACGTGGGCACGCTCAATTTATTTTACTCGTACACGTACTCTACAGCACATCACGTGCATAGCAGGGACATGTCCTCCCCTCTCTCTCACCGGTTTTGACCCAGTAGGGAATGTACGGAATCAGCAACTGTTTCTACTCAATGTGTCGGAAACTGTAACATTGCATAAGAGGCAGACGGGAGCACATCCCTCGGAGGACCGAGCGCAGTAATCTGAATTTGTGCAGCCATGCGCAAGACTGTAGAACTCAGTATCTACCATCCATGTTTTAAATCGAGTCTAAGTGCATTTCGCGTTTTCCATTCTAAACTCTATTTACTAGCAGTACTGGGCTATCTGTTCTACTACAATAAAATCACGGACACCTAGGTATTTTAAAAAGAAAATATAAATGGTATAATCTAACAACCATACATTGTTATGGGTTTTACAAATGCAAAAATGTGTAGTGTTATTGCTGCGTCATAGTATGCTGGGTCATGATGTTTTCTGGAGGAAAGATGCCATAGCAAAGAAGCCCAAATTATTTGAAACCTAAAGAAAAAAAAGTGACATATGCTTTGCTTTCTCCATCACGTTACACTATACTCCTGAAGTGGTGATAAAGTATTTGCATGGCCCAAGGCATGAGTTTGGTGAAGCCATCGATCACACATGAAGCTCTGTGTGTGTATGTGTGAATGTGTGTGTGTGTGTGTGTGTGTGTGTAACTGTTATTTGTGGTTCAGTCCCTTGGCATTTGGAGCACCCAGGAGGGTGATTTTACACTCTCATCCAATGGACCTTTTTATGTTGATTGAGATACAAAAGCGAGTTAACAATAATAAACAATTCAGTTTTCTGTGAAGCCCACTTGGTCCCTCAATAAGGACCAGGAATAGGTGATTGACATTAAGTCAATTTATTCTGATCAATAATTAATCGAATATATGTATGCATGCCATGAAAATATTGAAATGATATAGGTTTACAGCTGGCAAGCTGAAATATTAGAAAAGATTAAGTTTCAATAGATGAACAAACAGAGCAATTACGGCCACAGCAATACACAAACTGAGAATTACAAATAGGTGTTCCATAAAGAAACTTTTGCTCTCTCTCCTAAACATGAAACTAGTCTAAGATCATCTAGTCAGAGTTCTAAGAAAAGAATGAGAAAGGTTTGAAATACATCTGAAGCATGGTTGGAGAGTTGCTTAGGGCGATTTGGGAATGTGAGAAGGTGTCAGAGTAGTGAAGACTTCAGCATAAGTCTTTCAAATTGAAATAAGTGTTCAGCATAAAGCTTCATCCTTGCATGAATAAAGGAAGCAGTGAGGTCAGTAACTCTCAAAGTCTTAGAGAATCTCCCTCTACTTCTAACAGCATAAGCATTATTTAAAACAAACAGAACCTTCAACATCAATGGAACTTTACCCTCCCTTCCAGAGACCAATGAGCTTTTCATCAGTATCGTAAATTTTAACATCACCTAGAGTTCTCATCCCAAGGAACTCAGACAATCTCTGGGCCCTTGAACAATCCACATTCCTGTTACAGGATGAACATGAGGCTTCAGCTGCTCATTAAATCTTCACTTCTGGTGCTAAGACACCTCTTCTCAGGCCTCACTATAAGTGAAACCAATGCAGAAGCTATACTACACAAGCCTTGAAACGCACCTGCAAAGAAAGAACATGCTACACAAACAAAAATGCATTCCAGAGTTATGGCCTTTCGTCAAAATAATTTTAACTAAACATTTAATGTGCATTTCAAATACGTGGTTATACATATGCACATGTTAAACCTATGAATGCAAATGCAAATAAGGATATAATTCACTTTAACACATTCAACTTATAATTGTAGAACGCAAATAATAATTACATGAAGTAATTTGAATGAACATCAGTGTACATATGTATAAAGCTTCAGTCCTTAAATGGTTACATTTCAATATTATGTTTAGATATGCTTAAATGTTAATATTCTTAAAACACACAGTAAATATAATGTCAAATATGAATGCATAATTGTGAAATGACTTCTGTGTAAAGGATGCAGTCTACATTTGTGCAACTCCACCATCTATGCGGCACTTATGAATGTGAGCACATGTGACGCACTGGTTGTGTGCACAGCAGTGGATATATGTGTGTTTCACATTACGGCCCTGGGCCTTTGTGTGTATATCACTGGGGAAGTATATGGTACATGTTATGTCAGTGTGTGTGAGAGAGAAAGAGAGACCAGGCCTTTGTCCATGTCTCCGGGATATGTTTATTTCCAAACGTCGTTTTTTATTATCATGTATTATTGCTACTGAACTATCACTATGTGATTGGAGCTTCCATTTGCAACTTGACTCTCAGTCCTTCCGGTGATAAGAATGGAACAGTCTGTCTTTCAGAAAGAAAATCCCGACTGTGTACAACCCTGAGGCAGGATGTTACAGAAGCAGACGCATCCTTCGAATATGAGATGTGGGCAAAAGTGTTTCACTAGACCATCAGCACCCCAGCTTCATGTGGCACACAGAGCTGATGCCAGTCGAAAGACGTGTAAATGGACAAATGTTTCCTTTGGTCTTTATCAATGTTTATTGTTGCAGTGTAAGACCATTTCTAGCTATTGTGTAAGTTTCACTTACTGTAGACTTAGATTTTGTTAAAAGCGTGAAAAACAAATGTTAATATTACCCGATCTAAGCATCAACTTCTGAAGGATGAAAATCTCATTTAACCCACACTGGATGCAAACTGCAGCTCTCCAAGTCACAACAGAAGCCCGGCTCAAGAGTAGAACTCTCAAGCCTTCTTGCCAGTTGAGTAAATATGATATTTGTGGAATTCCTTTTCTCGTTTCATGGTTTCGGTATACACACTCTCTCTGGCAGAGAAAGAATCTGGGATGGACCAATCTCAACTTTTTAGACTCTGATCAAGATTTGTTTTAGCATGTGAATTGATTAAACTTCCCTCTTTGCTTTTTTTCATGCAGGTGTATGCATGCAGGGTTTAACTGTCAACGAAAGGAATAACGTGCTCGTGTTTCATCATGAATCCACTTAGCACCCCATGACAGGAGCACTAAAGCAACATCTGCTTCCTTTAGAAAGGAGGTCACGCGCGTCTATTCCTCGGTGCATACTTTCCTATGACCACGGTGTAAAACTGATAGAGCGAAATACATGGTGACACATTTAATTTTAAGAAGTAATCATTCAGGGGTTCGGGACCAAATGGTCCTACGATCTGATTTGAGATGAAGTGCTAATATATTTTTTTTTTTTTAGAAGACCACATTCTTTTTCAAAACTGTCCTTTTGGAATAGTAATTGATGAAATATAATTCCTAAAAATTGGGATTGCATTCCGAAATTAGTTTTAAAGTCTTGCTATATCCTTGCCTACCTATGTTGCATAGGTTTTTGTGAGTCTGTGATTTAAATCGTAAAACAAAATGTAACTCTTTGAGGCGGTTGAACCACTGAAGTTCGAGTGAGGCTCGAGCTAGAAGCCTGGCTCTCACTCAGCTCTAGATTCTCTTGGCCCCTCAAGCCCAAAACAAGCCGAGCATTCACAGGAGTCAATGTGGCACAGTAGCTACAGCTGCAGACCATGTAACATCAGGAACCAGGTTAATATAATGGCTTTGGTTCAATCCTATGAGTTCCGGCAAACCTTCCTGTACCAAAAAAAGGTGTAACGTAATCTGTACCTGATGTGATGTGCTCCAAAGTCCTTGGTCAACGCTTGCACTATGTAAAACTGCCAAAAATAAAATCTGGTTTCTGCCTACTACCCATGCTCTAATCGCATTCTCCAAGAATTAAGGAAAAAGCATTGACCTTTGATGTCATAAAGAGCGACCTAACTAATGGTGGGATTACACAGTGTGGAATTGGAATATCTTGGAACAAGTCTGGCTTCCCTGCTTGACAAAATTGTATGATCCTATGCAAATTCTTTTTGTTTCTTGTCACATATGCGAGCTCCTCTAAATACTTGTATTCAGAGTGTCTGCTGTATAAATGCTTCTCAAATTCAGAGATACAGGGCCTGATTACAACCTTGGCGGAGAGGAGTACTCCATCCCAAATGTGCCGAACATCCCGCCCGCCATATTACAAGTTCCATTATATCCTATGGAACTTGCAACACAGCAGACAGGATATCAATCACATTTGGGATAGATCAATACCCTCTGCTGAGGTTGTAATCAGGCCCATAGTCGTATGAACTAAGGGGAAATACTTCTTTGTGTTAACACTTTTTCCATTTAGAAGACACAGGTCATAATATAACATGGTGTTTGCTACTTGATTTACATGCCAACTATTTTCAAGGCTTGGTTCATGCATGGGCTCTTAGAGTCAACGCTGATCAGTGGCTCAGCTCTGGCTTAGCTATACCTGTTAATGTGTTGTCTCACCCACCTCTACCTCTGCTTATGTTTTGACAGCCAATTGGATTACTTCATCTGCTGGCAAATGTTACAGGTACTGACTCACTTATAAAACACTTTGAGGTACCACTTTCCTGCATCACTGACATATTCTTTTATCATAAAACTTTCCCAATGAGACAATCCTTTGTCCTCTCAGTCTTTTTTTTTCCAACTTTTGTTTTTAATAGTAATTAGGCTTATTTCCCTCTCTGAGTGAGAAGGATCACGGCATCTCTATCTGCTGACCGAAGACTTTGCACTACAGGTAGCTTTGGCTCTGGAGAGTGTTTTTTATTTAATAACTGGGTTCTAACCTGTAAAAGACACAAGCAATCTTTTATTAAGGACCTCTACTGAATTGTGAACACCTAATAAAACCTTACCCACTGTAAGCTTCTGACACCTCCTACACTCACTAGTAACATTAGAAGCATTGATTGTCTCTTCTACTTTGAGACTCTAAAATCATCTAATTGTCTGCGCCACAGATAGGAGACTGCTTAAGCTTCTGGTTTTCTCCTCCACTCAATGCAGAGTGTGGAAGATTCTGTTCTTCTACCCCACATAAAGGTGATGGCACAGGCTTCTGATATCTTTCCACAGACCTGTTTTACTGAGTCTTTGCTAGTAGACAAAAAAGGGACCTATTCACAAAAATAAATCCAGGTCCAAACGTAAGTTCACAAATGCATTTCCCTTTTTTTAAATCTGCTAGGAATTCACAAATGAGTTTATGGTGTAGCTAGATTCATTTATTAGGGTGTATTTATTTTGCTCATGTGTGGAGGAAACCAACAATAGTAAATCCTACTCAAAGGGTGGGAAGAGGGCACTCCAAGGAACGTGGACATTTATGGTTATTCTTACATTTCTGACCATATCCCAGCTTAGAAAGGTTTGGGGAGTTATTTTCCTTCCAGTATGGAAATAGGAACCTATCACCACCCCCCTCCCCCTGACTTGCTGAGGGTCTAGAGGAAGATCTTTTTCAATATGGGGAATAATACTAACCACAGAAATAAATGTGCTTTCCCTCTGTGTGGAGTTCTTCCAAAGGGTGAACTTGGATTAAGGGTGCCAGGAATCTTTGGAAGATGCCATATGAGACTTCCAGAAGCATGCCTGAAAATCTAAGCTAGCACAGCTTTTCCAAATGTGCTTCTGGAAATGTTTGTGACAAAGAAAACGTTTTAAAAAATTGTTCATGGGAAGATGTAACACTCTACTCTTATTTCGATAATTTGTTTTTCATGACTTGGACCCTAAGGTTTCACTTTGCAGACAGGAGACACTTTGAGATGTCGAAAATATGTACATTTTTTCATGAAACAGGTGACAAATGTTGAGTCCGAACTCCTCACCAAGTGCTAAGTCAGCATGGTCCCCTCGCTGCTCAGCCAGCCTGTCTCCACTGATCTCCTTATCCATTCACCCACTGGGACAAATTCATCATTGTGCATGACTGCACTATCTCAGACAGAGTAGAGCAGAGCAGTTTATACATCGTAATGAAAGGATTGCCGCAATCCGTGGTAAAAACATAGGCCAAAGCCAAAGAAGAATAGCACAGAAACTGTTACATCGGCAAGCTGCTGCAAGCTCCCTTCATCTTTTAATGTGATTTGAAATCACATGCGTGTCAGAACTGAATCCCATGCGGTGCGTGCTCTGAGCTGGACCATTTCTTCTCAGCTCAGCTTATTGCCACCGCTTTTGCACACTGATGAGTTTTCATCTGAAAGCGAATATAGAATCCGACCCTTGTGTGAATGGAAATGGAGAAATTCCCTAGTTGCTCATTTCACTCTACACCCCTAGGGAGCTGTACATGGAAACTGCAGTAGTAAATACTGTTCATTTTCGAGCTCATTATGCATTTCTATGCACACATCTCTTTTTCTCTCTCTTTCTACCTGTCTTTCTCTCTCTCTCTCTCTCTCTTTCTCTCTCTCTTTCTCTCTCTCATCCTCCTCATGATCTGACCTTGTTTTGTTCGTTTTAGGATTCTGGGCACTTTACCATGCTGGCCAGTGGTAAATTGCAGGTGCTTTGTACTCCAAAACAAGGTAACATTGGATTATCCACAACTGGCACATATAATTTACTTGTACGTCACTAGTAAAGTGCACTGTATGTGCCCAGGGCCTGTAAATTAAATTCTACTAGTGGGCCTGCAGCACTTGTTGTGCGACCCACTACAGTAGCCTTTCAAACATGTCTCAGGCCTGCCACTGCAGAGCCTTTGTGTGCAGTTTAAACTGCCATTTCGACCTGGCAAGTGTACCTACTTGCCAGCCCAAACATTCATGTTTATTACATGCACATCACCCCTAACGCATGCCCTAATTAGCCACAAGTGCAGGTCCCATTGTATTTAAAAAGGTAGATATTTTAAGTTTATCATGTCCAGATAGTGAAAAACTCTTAAATTAGTTTTTCGCTATTTCAAGGACTAGCTCTTCCACAGGAAAACATTGGGATTACTGTAAAACATACTTTAAGTGTAATTTCCAATTAGGAAAAGATAGAAATATGGAGTTTGGTGTTTCTAGACTCATAATTTAAAATCACAACTTAAGGGGAAGTCAGACTTTAAACTGTAAGTCTGAAAATACCACTTTCAGAAAGTTGGCATTTACTTACTTTAACCATTCTTTGCCTCTGCCTGTTTCTCAATACACGTCTGGAGTTATTGACAGCTGGGCTTTGCACATTTTCTCTTGACAGCCACACACAAAGGGGGCTAGGGTTGGATTTTTCATTTGCACAGGCCCCTCATGACCTTAAATAACCTTTTAACCCCTTTTGACTGAGCACTGTTTTCAGATTGGGGACCAGATTTAGTGCCACATTAGTGTAATTTTTTATGCTATTATGGCATTGGGCTTCAAAAATCACCTTGCCGTATTTACAAAGTAGCGCAATGCATGCATTGTGCCACTTTGTAACCCTTTGCGCCACTTTATGCCTACTCCATGCATAATGTATATGAGGGGGCGTTCCCACATAAGGAGATGGGGCAAAAAAGTGCCGCAATGAAATCTAAAAGATTTATTTGCGCAATTTTTTAGCAGAATTTTTTAATACCTGCTCTGAGCAGGTGTTAAAAGGAGGCACAACATTTATTAAAATGGGCCTCAATGTACTTTGCAGGACTAACGCCAACATTTTTGGCACTAGACCTGCAAAGTATATCAATAGCATCAAAAATGTTGACGCTATTGCCCATACCGTGTGCCATGGTGCACCGTATATTAAATAGGGTGCGCACATGGTGGCGGTAGGGGGACGCTAAGCAGAGCAAGAAAAGTGGCTCTACATTGGCAGCAGCCCCACTTTTTTTTGAAGCAGGCCCTTAATCTTTCAAAAATCATATCACTTTTTCTGATTGGACTTTCGTCGATTTGGTCTTGTTTTACTCAGATAAATATCAATTTTTCTAAACTGGTGTGGGGTCTTTTTGTGGTGTCTTTCAATTTGTTTCTGTAATTAAGTGTTCCACAAGTAATTTTATACTTTGTTTCATTTCATTTCCTTATAATTTTATTCTATTTTTAGATTAAAATCATAAAAGCACAACAAAAAATCAATACTTAGGAAAACATGTGCAGTTTCGATGTCTGCTATTGGGCCACAGAAATGTGGACATAACATTACAAACACATGTAGTCGGGAGCAATTGTTAAAATATAAAAGCTGGACTTCACAGGGTCAATTTCATAGCTTTCAACAGCGGCAAAAAATAGCTTTTTCTTTGAGAGGTGCATAAATTACAAAAGAGAATTACATGAAATCTCATGGACACATAATCACACGGCCATCTTTCCAAGGGTCTCAACCAATCGTTCATAGTAGGAAAGCTTACCAAGTGATGAAAGATGTCCAATCTAAACCTGGTAGATACAAATCTATGCTGATCATCCCTTACATTGATGAGATACCCTTGTATGTCAAATTAATTTAAGAATATTTGATTTTTTACCACACTTGGTTTAAGCAGCTCAACAGATAACCTCATCACTTCCAGGTGATTCAGACATTCCTGCTTCAGAGATTTCCTTGAGACTGATTTTAACAGTTCAGGTCTGAGGAAGTAATCTTGATGCCCCAGTCAGTTGGGAAGTTCTTTACGTATTAGAACCACTGTACTCTTCCTACTTGAGTGGAGCTAAGGCAATCAACAATAATGGCCTGATTCAATTTGGTATACTCAGAGGACCAGTTCTTGTGTCACAACAAGATCGGCTGGATCTTAACTAAGCTCAAGATGAAAGAAACCCCTAACTCAGTGTGGCAAACGAAGGAAGATCTGCCCAGCGAAAAAAAAGGAGGTATTTGAGAAAAGCATTCTCAGCAACCTGCAGAGGTTTGCAATTTGCATGGCCTCACAGGCCTGCCCCATACAGGGAATTAGACACACATTTTGCTTAGTATACTGCCAGCAGTGTCCTAGGGGTTTTTCCCAAGCTTATTTGAAAAACTACCCAATGCCAAGATAGCGCTCTGAAAATGAAGCCCCCCTGTCTTAGCCGCTGTTGACCAAGACCCATCACTATCAAACATAATCCCCCAGATATGAAAACAACTTCACATAGTAAATTTTAGTTCCATTTATCATAAGATTATGGGAATTTGGTAGCGCATTTCCACACCCCATTGCGAATGTATTGCTCTTATTGACTAATAATCCTACTAAAACTCCTCCATATAGAATACAAAGTGCGTTAATAACTGCTGGAGTGCTATGCAGACAAGGTGCCATAAGTACGGCATTGTCTGTAGAGAGGAGGGTAGGAATAGCACGATGCTCTATTTTGGGGAAATTGTTACAGAGGGCACTTAACGTGCGACCTAGGCTTTTAATGTATAAGGAGAAAAGAGAGGGAACCAAAACACACCCTTGCCATACCCCCCTCTCTTTTCTAAATGACTGGTTACACTCACCCTGCAAACCATGCCAAAGTTTATCCTTTCTGCCCTCGTACATTTGCCTGATGAAATCTATACTTGCTGGATCCACCCCTCTAGATTTTTCATTATAAGCCACAGTTTACCCTGGATTATGCAGTCAAACATGGCAGACAAATCGACAATGACCAAATATAATATCCCTTGTTTGATGGTACAATATTTCTCACCAAATATCTTTAAGTTAAGGCTCTGCTCAATGGTCCCCACCCCTTCCCGAAACCCATACTGTAGATCAGAGAGCACTTTGTTCTCCTGGGCCCAATCCTGCAGTCTTTCCAATGCAATGTGTCCCGCCACTTTTGCCATGGAATCCAATAAGGAGATTGGCAAGTTGGGATATGCCTAACCCCATTTTTGAAGATAGGCAGTACAAGAGCTTCCAACCAAGACTCCATTAGACCAATTTTACAACACATGTTTAACACTTGTGTAAGCAAAGGAGCCCAAACGTTGGTATCAGCTTTAAACAAGTCTAAAAGGATAAAATCGGGGCCTGGTGGCTTTCCACCCTTACTCGCATTTACAGCTCTGACAACTTCTTCAAGAGTGAAAAACAGGTTAATTGGAAGAGTAACTGAGGCAAGGGAGCCACTACTAGAAGAACCGCCGCCATCTAAACTTGGCTGATCCTGGGGACAAGAATAGATGGCCATAAAATTTGAGATCCAATCAACCTCGCTAATTGCACTTTCTAGGTGTGGGCCATCATCAGGCCTAAGATAATGTGAATTAATTACACACCAGAAGGAGGCTGAAATTTTACTTAGGCCAGATTCTTGAAGTTTAACCCACAGTTCTTCTTTCAGTACTAGTTTTCTCTGCCTTCTAACATAATTGTAGCTTTTCCTGGCAGTCTGGATCTCATGATTACAACGTGGGCTCTTATGCAGTGCTGTTTTCAAGGTATTATGAGCCTTAGTACATGCTCCATCAAACCATCCCTTTTTATTGGTATTTCTCCCCCTGCTGGAAACCAACAGACCCTCCTTAATGCCCCTAGAAATACTCTGGAAACCAGCTATGATCTCCTCAGGGCTAGAATCCGTATCCAGACATTGGTCAAAATGCTGTTTATTACGACAAATAAGCTTTTTAAAAAACTCCTGCCGATCAATCTTAGACCATCTCAAAGTGTACCCGTTTTGTCTTGCAATTTCCACATCACCTACCATACAGGGATTTGGCTGTACCGCCTGTGCTAACCTATTATTGGACCAAAGATCCAATTCGATGCTTAGAGGGTAATAGTCACTATGTGCAATGGCGGCACGTCTCCTTTTTATTACTATATAGTCTATCACCGATTGTTTCCTTAGTCCATTAAATGTATAAATAAGTGGGACTGACGGGGACCAGATCTCATTGCAAAAAAGCCAAATCAGTATTAAAGAGTAACTCATTCAATCGGTCGCCGTATGGAGAATGAGTAAAGTGTGAAGGCCCATCAGAGCCCCTTTCACTTAAACCACAAATCTTAGCAGAATCTTAGTACATAGTTCTACATTAAAATCCCCACCTCACAGGATTATTACATTCTTGTTGCTATCATTACTGATAGCTTTGAGATCCTTTTTTAGTTGTCTCAGAACTGAGTTATCCTCCATCTTTGGGATGTTGTTATGAAAATTGACCTGAGCCAGCACACATGTAGCTGAAAATACCATGGTGATAAGTTGGGAAAACAGCAGTGGGAATACCATTGTTAAGCTAAGAACATTCACAGTATTTAAAATGTAAGTACAAATTTCCCACTTCGCTCTCCTAGAATTCAATGGCACCCCGGAGTGTGAAATGTTTGGTAGCCATTTAAGTGAATTGGCGTTACAACCCAGGTTTCTTCAAAGCATAGAAAGTCAAAACCGTTTATGAAATCACCCCAGTCAGCTATAGCCACTTTAGTCATTGATCCTGCCCCATTCTAAAACGCAACCATTGCACTGCCTGTTCCAACTGCCATCCTAGTAGCGGAAGGTCCTTCCAGGCAGGTATGGCCATGGCTCTTCATCTGGCAAGCTACTCAGTGGCTCTTCTTAAGTTAAGCCTGACTGCGCTGTGCCAAGCTACCAGAGTGGAGCACAGATTAATTTACAGTGTGTATTTGACTTACCCTGACAGGGATTGTGGTCCCACTTGGAACAGGGCGCATACCTTTGCCAACTAGAGACCTACTTTTTAACAGTAATTGTCTGCTAACTAATAGTAGGTTTCCTAAATTAAGAGATAAGTTATTTTAGTAAGTATTAAGTTTAAGTTTGGATCAACAACAATGCTTGCCTCTTCATAGGAATTATGTGGCTGTCAGTCGTACATTTGGTTCCTGCATTAAATGCAGGAAATTCCAGTTGGCCAAATACACATGGTTTTCACTGGATCCAGTTGCAGTATATGGGCTGTTGGGCACTGAATTATATTAGACCTAAACAAGCAAAAACCATACAGCTGTAAATCAGCTACAGGTGAGTTTCCATGCAGTCACAGAAAATAAAATGTCTGTATTTGGAGGTGTAAGGTGATCTTCAGATGGAAATTACACTGTCTTTTCCAAAATGAATGGTAAATCTGGTCCTTAAATACCAACACAGTCCCATGCCCACCCAAAAAGTGGTCACTGCAATTAAGAGGGGACCAATGTTGCACAAACTTCAATTACACCAATAGCATATAATTACTCCTTGCGAGGGACACATACACTATCCCAATAATACTGTAAACATGTACAACACACTAAATGATATTTTTAAAAACCACACCGCGATTTACAATTATGAACAATCGCCAACCCAATACACATTTATTTTGTCAGAGTAAAAACACACACATAAAACAAAAAAAACTAAAATTATGACTTTTGCAGGAAGAAACACAAGGCTACACCTGTCTCTGAAAAAAAAGCAACTTCAGAATCACAATCAATGCTCTGGATGACAGTCGCCAGAGGCAACACACCCACAAACACGAACAAGTATAGGCACTTCCATCAACACACACCCATTTCTTAAAAATAAATGAGCAAAGGAGAGTGACATTGACAATCCAATGCCCATGTATTGCTGGCTACACACATACAAATACTCTTGACCCAAGGGTAGGTCGCTCCCCCTGCCGCTGCAGCTCCTCCAAGTTCCCGAGTTCCTGTGTTCCTGAGACCCACCTAACTGTAAGTACCCCCCTCCTCCCAGCCCCTCGCCCTGCCCCGCGCCACTCACCTTCTCTTCTGCTCCTGCTTCTTTTCCTCCTCTCTGTCTCTTCCTCCTCGCTCCCCCTCTGCAATCTTCTTCTGTGTTCTTCTGTTCTTCCCTTCTGTTCTTCTGTTCTTCCCTTCTGTTCTTCTGTGTTCTTCCGGTCTTCTGTGTTCTTCTTCTCTGTTCTTCTCTGTGCTTCTGTGTTCTTCTTCTCGGTTCTTCTGTGTTCTTCTGTGTTCTTCTGTGTTCTTCTGTGTTCTTCTCTGTTCTTCTCTGTTCTTCTGCTCTTCCGATCTTCTGTTCTTCTGTCTTCTACTCTTCCGGTCTTCTGTTCTTCTGTCTTCTGTTCTTCTGTCTTCTGTTCTCCTGTCTTCTGTTCTCCTGTCTTCGGCTCTTCTACATCCTCCGTCTTCTTCCCCCGAGCCTGCCCTCCTGCTCCTTCCTCATCCCCCTCCCTCACTCGCCTCCCCCTCTCTCACCCCTAGCTAACCCGTTCGCTATCTACCTCCCTCACTCCTCCTATCTTCCTATCTCTCTAGCTCCCTATCTCACTATCTAACTCCCCCACTCTCCACCTCCTCCTACCTACCTATCTGTCTATCTATCTATTTCCCTATCTATCGACTTCTCTATCTATTTTCTCTATCTATTTCTCTATCTCTCCCCCCCTCCCGCCACCCCCTCTACTACCTATCTCCCTATCCTCTCACTCTACCTCTCTCCCTCACCCACCTCTACAACCCCCCCTCCCCTATCTTCACAACCCTACTCCTATCTCTCTCCCTAATCTCCAAACCTCCTAACACTCACCCTCCTCCACCCTAAACCCCCTCCCCCAGCTCCTCTCACTCTACCTGTCCCCCCCCCCTCCCTCGCGCTTTCCCGCCGCGACCTCCTGCACGCCCCCGCCCCCCAGCTCCCATTCGCCCCCAGCTGACCCCTCCCCCCCCCCTCCTACCTCTTATGGCGGCCGCTGCGCGACAGTGGTAGCGACCCTTGACCCAAGGGTAGGTCGCTCCCCCTGCCGCTGCAGCTCCTCCAAGTTCCCGAGTTCCTGTGTTCCTGAGACCCACCTAACTGTAAGTACCCCCCTCCTCCCAGCCCCTCGCCCTGCCCCGCGCCACTCACCTTCTCTTCTGCTCCTGCTTCTTTTCCTCCTCTCTGTCTCTTCCTCCTCGCTCCCCCTCTGCAATCTTCTTCTGTGTTCTTCTGTTCTTCCCTTCTGTTCTTCTGTTCTTCCCTTCTGTTCTTCTGTGTTCTTCCGGTCTTCTGTGTTCTTCTTCTCTGTTCTTCTCTGTGCTTCTGTGTTCTTCTTCTCGGTTCTTCTGTGTTCTTCTGTGTTCTTCTGTGTTCTTCTGTGTTCTTCTGTGTTCTTCTGTGTTCTTCTCTGTTCTTCTCTGTTCTTCTCTGTTCTTCTGCTCTTCCGATCTTCTGTTCTTCTGTCTTCTGCTCTTCCGGTCTTCTGTTCTTCTGTCTTCTGTTCTTCTGTCTTCTGTTCTCCTGTCTTCTGTTCTCCTGTCTTCGGCTCTTCTACATCCTCCGTCTTCTTCCCCCGAGCCTGCCCTCCTGCTCCTTCCTCATCCCCCTCCCTCACTCGCCTCCCCCTCTCTCACCCCTAGCTAACCCGTTCGCTATCTACCTCCCTCACTCCTCCTATCTTCCTATCTCTCTAGCTCCCTATCTCACTATCTAACTCCCCCACTCTCCACCTCCTCCTACCTACCTATCTGTCTATCTATCTATTTCCCTATCTATCGACTTCTCTATCTATTTTCTCTATCTATTTCTCTATCTCTCCCCCCCTCCCGCCACCCCCTCTACTACCTATCTCCCTATCCTCTCACTCTACCTCTCTCCCTCACCCACCTCTACAACCCCCCCTCCCCTATCTTCACAACCCTACTCCTATCTCTCTCCCTAATCTCCAAACCTCCTAACACTCACCCTCCTCCACCCTAAACCCCCTCCCCCAGCTCCTCTCACTCTACCTGTCCCCCCCCCTCCCTCGCGCTTTCCCGCCGCGACCTCCTGCACGCCCCCGCCCCCCAGCTCCCATTCGCCCCCAGCTGACCCCTCCCCCCCCCCTCCTACCTCTTATGGCGGCCGCTGCGCGACTGCGCAGCGGGCGCGCGCAGCGGGCACGCCGCTGGCGAGCCGGAGGCGCGCCAGAGGCAAGCCCGTCTGCGCCCGTCCGCGCCTGGCCCGCGCCCAGCGCCACGACCCCTGGTCCCCAGCTACCCCAAGCCCCGCTGATCCGCTACGACCCCACCACCCTCCACGCCCTCAACCCAGGGCGCTCCAAAACCTGCTTCCTAGCTCACCCCAAACGCACCCATGGACCCTTCGCCTGCAACTCCTGCAAACGCATCTTCCACGCAACTACCACGACCACAAGCCCACGCGCCATCAACCACCTCAAGTGCATCCTGGTCAACGCTCGTTCCGTCCACAAGCACGCCGTTGAACTTTGGGACCTCCTGGACTCCACAGCCCCGGACGTCGCCTTCATCACGGAGACATGGATGAACGCCTCCTCTGCTCCAGACATCGCTACCCGCCATCCCCGAAGGCTACAAGATCTCCAGAAAAGACCGCACCAACCAAGTAGGAGGAGGTGTCGCCATCATCTTCAAAGACTCCATCAGCGTCACCACCTCCACCGAAGACCCCCCCCTCGCCGCTGAACACCTGCATTTTCAGATTCGCACCGACCCAAGGACCACCCTCAGAGGATCCCTCGTCTACCGTCCTCCCGGACCTCGCGCCTCTTTCAGCGACGCCATCGCCGACTTCATCTCCCCGCACGCCCTCGCCTCACCGGACTACATCCTCCTAGGCGACCTCAACTTCCATCTGGAACAAAACAACGACCCCAACACCACCACCCTGCTCGACAACCTCGCCAACCTCGGCCTCAAACAACTGGTGAACACCGCCACCCACATCGCCGGACACACGCTCGACCCTATCTTCTCCGCCAGCAAACACGTCTTCTTCAGCCACACCTCTGCCCTGCACTGGACCGACCACAGCTGCGTCCACTTCACATTCCGACGCGAGACCTCCCACCTCCGCACTCAACCCATCCCTCGTCGACAGTGGAACAAGATCCCTGAAGAGCAACTCTTCTCCGCTCTCGCCGCCAACCAACCCACCCTCACCACCGACCCCAACGACGCAGCTCTCAACCTCACAAACTGGATCTCCAACTGCGCTGACAACCTTGCTCCCCTCAAACGCACGCATCGACAGACCAACACCAAAAAACCTCTCTGGTTCTCTGACACCCTCAAAGAATCAAAGAAAACTTGTCATGCCCTTGAGAAGGCCTGGCGCAAGGACCACACCGCTGACAACATGACCGCCCTCAAGAACGCTACACGCGAACACCACCACCTGATCCGCACTGCCAAAAGGAACTTTTTCACCGACAGACTAGACAAAAACAGCCACAACAGCAGAGAACTCTTCAGCATCGTCAAAGAGTTCTCCAACCCCAGCGCCAGCGCCGTCACGCCCTCACAGGATTTGTGCGAATCCCTCGCCACTTTCTTCCATCGCAAGATCAGCGACCTCCACGACAGCTTCGGACACCAGACCCAACCATACACCACTGAACCCGCTTCCCCGGACATCACCCTCAACAACTGGACCCACATCAACACGGAAGAAACCAAATCCATCATGAACTCTATCCACTCCGGCGCCCCTTCGGACCCCTGCCCGCACTTCATCTTTAACAAAGCCGACGACATCATCGCCCCGCACCTCCAAACCGTCATCAACTCTTCTTTTTCTTCTGCTACCTTCCCCGAATGCTGGAAGCACGCTGAAGTCAACGCCCTACTAAAGAAACCTACGGCTGACCCAAGCGACCTGAAAAACTTCCGCCCCATCTCTCTTCTACCTTTCCCAGCCAAGGTAATAGAAAAGACCGTCAACAAACAGCTGACCACCTTCCTGGAAGACAACAACCTGCTCGACCCTTCACAAACCGGATTCCGAACCAACCACAGCACGGAAACCGCCCTCATCTCAGTCACAGACGACATCAGAACCCTGATGGACAACGGTGAAACAGTCGCCCTCATTCTCCTCGACCTCTCGGCTGCCTTTGACACCGTCTGTCACCGCACCCTAATCACCCGCCTACGCTCCACCGGGATCCAAGGCCAGGCCCTGGACTGGATCGCCTCCTTCCTCGCTAACCGCTCCCAAAGAGTTTACCTCCCTCCGTTTCGCTCAGAACCCACCAAGATCATCTGCGGCGTACCTCAAGGCTCATCGCTCAGCCCGACACTCTTCAATGTCTACATGAGCCCCCTCGCCGACATCGTACGCAAGCACGACATCATCATCACCTCCTACGCCGACGACACCCAACTTGTACTCTCCCTCACCAAGGACCCCGCCAGCGCCAAGACCAACCTACAAGAGGGTATGAAGGACGTCGCAGATTGGATGAGGCTCAGCCGCCTAAAGCTGAACTCTGAAAAAACGGAAGTCCTCATCCTCGGCAACACCCCGTCCGCCTGGGACGACTCCTGGTGGCCCACGGCCCTCGGCACCGCACCGACCCCCGCAGACCACGCCCGCAACCTCGGCTTCATCTTGGACCCTCTTCTCACCATGACCAAGCAAGTCAACGCCGTGTCCTCCGCCTGCTTCCTCACTCTCCGCATGCTCCGCAAGATCTTCCGCTGGATCCCCGCCGACACCAGAAAAACCGTGACCCACGCCCTTGTCACGAGTCGCCTGGACTACGGCAACACCCTCTACGCCGGGACCACCGCCAAACTCCAAAACCGCCTGCAACGCATCCAAAACGCCTCGGCCCGCCTCATCCTCGACGTACCCCGCAACAGCCACATCTCCGCACACCTGAGACACCTGCATTGGCTCCCAGTCAGCAAAAGGATCACCTTCCGTCTTCTCACCCACGCACACAAAGCCCTCCACAACAAGGGACCGGAATACCTCAACAGACGCCTCAGCTTCTACGTCCCCACCCGCCCCCTCCGCTCCGCTGGCCTCGCACTTGCTGCCGTCCCTCGCACCCGCCGCTCCACGGCGGGTGGGAGATCTTTCTCCTTCCTGGCGGCCAAGACCTGGAACTCCCTCCCCACCAGCCTCAGGACCACCCAGGACCACTCCGCTTTCCGGAGACTCCTAAAGACTTGGCTGTTCGAGCAGCGATAACCCCCCCTTTCCCCCCTAGCGCCTTGAGACCCGCACGGGTGAGTAGCGCGCTTTACAAATGCTAATGATTTGATTTGATTTGATTTGATTTGCAGCACTGCCGAAGGAATATGAAATCACATAAGAAAATAATATTCAGTCCACACACAACACTTCAGGGCTACACTAATCAGGACTGATTAGAGGAATCCAAACTTAAGCTAGACATCAATAAAGGCATTATTTTAAAGATCGCATACTGAGTCCCACTACTAATCATAATAATGACTCATTTTTACTATGACTCTTGATACTGTTTCATACTAATTTTGCTGTTACTAATCATTGTAAATATTAGATGTTAACATTACCCAATTTAACAGAACTGATTGTACTGACCTCAGAAGATGCAAGTCTGAGTTGGTCTTGCAAAAATTTGAACTCATGACCTGCAGGCCCTAACAGGGCCAGAAGCAAGCATTTAGCTTATTGATCCAGCCACCTGATCAAAAAAGAGTATGTCTCCTTTTAGGACTACAGAGTCAAAGGCCCTAAATGCATTAGAATATTGTGTAAAAAACAGAAATGTAATGAATGGAATGGTTTTCACTAAGAAACCCAAAAACAAATATTGGCAAAAGGCTACTGGTAATTACTCTGGACTTCTCTTCAGTCATTCCTTTGCTCACTGTGCCACTTCAAACTGGGAAGAACCTTAAGAAAATCAGAGTATGTCCAGCTACAAAGCAGATGCCCAGTCTGAACTGCCAGGGCAAACCCCTTCGAAGTAGGATCACACGCAACCCCAGGTTGGATTTAGCTTTCCTGAGTCTAATGAGAGAGATGCACCAAGAGTCATATGCAAAGTGAGCTATGGGACTCATGTGTGAGCATCCCGATTGCAATAAGAACATTGCATTGAGAGAAACGAAAATGTGATGGTTGAGACTCTTGAATTAATCTCAGTCACTGGTAATTATTCTGGATTGCAATCCATTATATCATTCATTTTGTTCACTGTACCTTATTAGTCAGGTACTAACAGTATTCTTACCAGCAGTTAGAGCTATCCTTTTTCTTTTTCCCATGCCCGAAATATGAAGTGTATGCCCAGATGTGGGTCCAGTTTTCACTATGCCATGAAACTCAGGTTTCACCTCAGAGGTGTGGCTGAATATGATGGAAACGGGGGATGCGTGTGGTCCTGTTCAGTGGTGGGGTGACCTAGCAGTTCGGACACAACTGTTTTTATAGGGGCAGGACCAAAACAGAGCTGCCTGTGGTTGTTCCCAGTTTGTAGGTTAAATGTGATCCAAACATAATGGACTTTAATGTTCAAGGATTCACTAAATTACCTTTTCGCTGCAATAATATTATTCATTAGAGTCACTAGAGGTACAATTTCTAAAACCACCCATCCCCATGGTTGTAGAGAAAGGTAAAGAGGAACTACAAGCGTGTATGGCCAAACCTTTACAGCTGCAAAAACATATCACACAAGATGATGCAGCACTCAGATACATAGACAAATGCCTTACAATGCTTCTCTGCTATTCTATTGACCCAGGAATAAATTCTAAATTCACAAATAACAGTGAATAAATCCTAAAAACATAATTCACCACCATATAGAGGAGGTACAGCAATGAACAAACCTTGGCAAGATGTTCCATCACAGTAGACCTCAAACATTGATTAATATGTCTGCCTGCAGGCACAAGCTCAATCCAGTCAAGCAGGGAGTGGCCCTGTGCTCCACAGCAAGGTTTTCAACCATTGACTGACCAATTTAAATGTCTGAGAACAGCTCCCGCAAATGCCATTACAATGACTACTAAGACACGGGTTGGTCAGGCAGCCAGACAATACCAATTTTCTGGGAATATAATGGGAATTGGCTAGGGAGAGGGTGTGTGACTGATACACCCATATGTGAAAACCGCACAGCAACTGACAACAATTTGCTGGAATGGAGGGAACTTTCAGACGTTTTCGACTACTGCCATCAGATGTAGGTCATGTGCCGCACCTTCTCTAGGGCCCTGAAGAAAATATTTTTTTTAATATATTTTTTCACAGCAATTGGTACCCCAGGTCATTAACTGTCACATTTTCTGTGGCTGAGTACATATAAGGGAAATTAATATGTTGAAATATCATTGCCATTTTTACTTTAGTTGAATTTACATGCACACTTTGTTGGTGTTTAGGGCTTTCATTCTGACTCCAAAGGATATTGACCTCTCTTCTTCCTACTTGGAGCTAGCCAACGAGATGTCAGTGCTTTGTACATTGTGATAGCTTCAGATTCTGAATTGTGTTAGGTAATGATAACACATTCACGGCATTCGGTGTAAAGCACTGCAGTTTGACAATGTGACACTCCAGGTTGGCTATTGTTATAGAATAATTGCTTGCTTCGGTGTGCACTTTGGTCTCATGCCTTCCAGTAATACAGAAGGATAATTGTGGCTCAACAAAGCAGATACTGTGGCGCTCTAGTGTATTTTTTAAAGGGATATAAATTGCCAGCGGTGTCGATGTAACCACGTATTTTTCAAATTGGTGTGCACTTCCTTTATTCTTCCAAGTGATATTTGGAAAGAATACGCCATCAATGATGTATTTTGTGATACGATCAATCTTCTTAAAGATAGAGTATTGCTGTGCAGTTTATTGCATGCTCATCAACACCGTTAGAGCATATCCATCTAAAATCACGTTCTTATACAGAAAGGTTTCAGTAGCAAAGTGTGAGAGGCCATTATTAAGATTTAGCTGAAAAGCATCGAAGCATTGTACAGGTCAAAGGCAAAGTGTAGGTCAATGTGTGAATGGAGGGTGAAGTTAGTTTCTACGATACAGTGATGCAGTGTACTTTAAAGAGTTGTGTCTTGAGCTCATTTTAAAATTGGAGCCGGGTTGTGGCACTCCTGATGGATTAGAGGTACTTTTGGACACGAGGTTAACTTATACCGGTGGTCTTACAATACAGCAAGACCTTATGTCATGCAATGAGCAGAATAGTCCAGACAGGTCATTTTATTTGGGTGACGTGATTAATAGCTGAGGACCTCATACCAAATCAAATATCAAGAAAAGATACCTTGCCAGACTGTGAGTAAAACAATAGAGTACAAAGAGCTGTGATCTGGAATGCCATCTGAAACACACCCTGATCTTCCTGCATGTTTGAGCCACGATGAGGAGTGTTTCAAAGATTGGGAACTAAAATGGAGGGACCTAGGACACAGAAATCTTACCATATATGATTTCTGATTGCACTAACTTTTGACCCATACAGGAAAGGGTGTGGCTTGAATTCCAACAGGTAAACTGATATTGTGAACGGCTCTTGATGTAAAATTGTCCAGAACATCATATGCAATTGCTTTATTTTGATGATATTACTGTACCAATACTTTGCCCAATACAGTTTCAAGAACACCCAGCTTCAGAAACACCTTCACCAACATGGTTATTAGAAAAGCTTCTTTCTACATATCCTTCACATTGGTAAATGAGAATGTTTAGCAGTGTCTACTCTGCGCCTCCTAGAAAAAATAATATCTGGGAACATATTTACTGTGTTTCATGCAAGCGAGTGCTGCATGAGAAATTGCAATGCTGTGGTTTTCAAAGAACTGGTTGCTCTGCTTGATGCTAATCCTCACTGTCTTGTACGAAGGTAACCCAGTAGTTTTTAGCCTACCTTTTGTACTTGACATGCACTGTCCATTTCAAATTCCTAGGCATGGACAACAGCACTGGGTTCAGACGTTTTACATGTATGCTTTAGTGAAAGAATACATCTTACATGTAGGCAAATAGATAATGTACCACTTGAAACCATCCTTACATCTGCTTTAACATTGTATTAGGATCTAGGACAATGCTAGATAACTATATTTTAGTAGGTCTGGCTTTGTGTCAAAATCTAAAGTTTTTATTATAGTCAACCTAAGACTTGCCCTTCCCTTGAAAACATTAGCAAGTGAGGGTGCAAAGAGGGTTGTGCACAGTAAAGGTTATTTTATAGTGTACACTAGCTTTTGTGCATGGACAATTGATTCTTTGCTGCCATTTGTGTAATGTAATAAGATAGCTGTGAATAACGAGTTGGGGTTCCGCCTCAGGTTCCCAAGTGAAACAGTGTGGAACTTAAGTGTTGTTCTCATTGTCTGTAAGGTCACATAAACACCTCAGTGAAACCCTGTCTACATATGTATTTTTCTACATGTCTTGAGGGTCATTCGGAACCCCAGTCGATGCTACCTCGGTGAACATTTTGTCAGTCTGTCTAGGGTACTGGCCTGAAGATGGCAGGTGACACTGAATGTTGCAGTTCACTGCATAATACTGCAGCACTTCTAGTTGGGAATTAACAGCATGCACCTTATCGAGCTGGGTTGGTGTTAAGACCCTAGTTTCTTTCAAATTGGCAGCTTTTTAATTTAAATGTGGGTATAATTCCCCCCCAAATACCCACAGTGAGCGATCCGTTGCTACATCCCTGGCATAGTTCTGTAATTGGTGGATCACAAGCTCAGTGTTACAGCCTTACGAAAATATTTGTTTTGCACAGATCAAAGGCTCCTCAGAGAAGGAAGAACTGAACGAGCATGTCACAGCTTTCCCCAGATCCTGGAGAGAATAAGCAATCTGATTCCCAATTCCTTTTTTTGGGAGATCATTAGCACAGAATAAACTAGATATCTTCCTCCAAATCCAAATATGTTTGAGAGATTGCTCAGAAAAAAAGTGGATCTTGTTCATAAATGCCTTGAATGTCCAACATGTAAAAAGTAGAAGAGATGACAACCATCAACGAATATCACTATTTTATTTTCAAACTTTTTCGCATTACTTTGTAAATGTGAAGCAGTGTGTTGCAATTCTTTACAATCATATCACATGATTTGGACCTCTAGGTGTACAATATATATGTGTAACACCGTTAAATAGGCATTGATTAAATCTCTAAAATGAATTCAACTGTTGGTATTTTCCTAGAAAATTACTGTGAATCTTGTTCGAGTGACGTGATGTACAGGTATTGTCTGAAATGCACCTGCTCCTTTGTCTTGCTAATCACTCTAAGCGGGGCCTGTTGCATATTTGAAAGTTTGTACTGTTGATAATATATATTCTACTGCTATTAATCACACATTTTGCTAGTAAAATTATATCCTGATCCTGCATTAGCCATAATTGCACCTTATTAAAATAATTATGTATACCCATACATGTGATTAGAGCGAAATAATGGTGTAAATGTTATGAGGTAAATGCATGCACAAAAACATTGCACCTGGCCACTGGTATTCCAACACTTTCAGATTCTCAAAAGTTCTGTTCATGTCCTTGTTTCTTAACTCATTCACTGAGCGCAGCCTGGGCAACAAGTGGAGTATATTTACACACGAGACAAACCTTCTGTGCCATATTTAAAATGTGCCCTTGGTTGCAAAGTCAGCATCTTAACCACAAAAATAAGACTTCCAACACAGGACAGCTCAAATGGAACTATGGAACCAAGTTTCTTTTATCTCACCTTTGTCAAGACATCCCTCAACCACTTTGTTAGGAATTCTACCAACTCAGTCTGCTAGGGAAACATCCTTTACAATGGTAGTTAGCACGCAGTGCCTTTACCACACATTTTTACCATGCAAATGTTTTACCATGCATATGCCTTTACCTTGCATGCCTTTACCGATCTTGGACAGTATACACACGCACCCACGCATATATACACATTTAAGGTTTTAGGTTTATGGTTGAGTAAGGGTATAGGGATTGGTAGAGGTATAGGGTGGTAAGGGCATTTTTAGGGTTTACGGGTGGGTAAGGGTATTGGGTGGTTAGGGTGATATTAAAGTTTAGGGATGGGTAAGAGTATTGGGTGGTAAAGTTTTTTTTAGGTTTTGTGCGTAAAGGTATTTAGTGGTAAGGGTTTTTTTAGATTTTAGGGTGTTGGTTGATGGTTTGGGTGGTAAGGGTGTTTTTAGGATTTAGTGGTGGGTAAGGGTATTGGGTGGTAAGAGTATTTTTATGGTTTAGGGACAGGTAAGGGTATTGGTTGGTAAGGATTTTTCACCCAAAATATAAAATATATATATGTGTGTGTGTGTGTGTGTGTGTGTATAGTGGCCAGAGGAAGGCTTTAGCCGAAACACCCCGCCATGTTTGGTGAATGGCATCAACCGAGCACTTTTACATGAAAAAAGAATAATATAAAAAGATTACAGAACTGCATCTGATTTTGCTTACTTTTTGTCTGAGAGCTGCTTCTTGGCCCCTAGAATGGGACTGGAGTGAGTGGAAGCAGCTGCTGTCTGGAAAGTTTCAGGGTGATCCATGAAGCGGGGACCGAGATAAAGGGGGGGGTAAAATTTAGAGCACTTCCAAAGTTAATTCCCATAGGAAAAGAGTCCTTTTTGTTATTTGGTGTAAATCCATTTTGTAGTTTTAGAGAAATTAAGGAAAATCCAAATTTGTATATCTAGGTGCGTAAAGGATTCGTGACCCCTCCCGATCTTGTGTTGAAATCTGATTGGCTGACAACACTTCAACAAGGAGCAAGGGTACAGACACCCTGACCCTTTAGGTCTGGTGGGACCCCCAGCGCTAAAAAGCATTTCATTTTTTTCAAGATCCTGGGTGGGTCAATTTTAGTGAAGTCGTCATGACCAGAGATATACAAATTTGTTTTCCCTCTAATAACACTAAAACTACTGAATGGGTAGACACCAAATAACTGAAAGTACAATCACGGTACCGAAAGCTAGCTTTCAGCCAAATTTGGTGTCGTTTTTCCAGTGGTTCGGGTTGTAGTCGTGTCTAAAGGTCCTATGGGAACTAATATGGGAAATGCAACTTTTTGAATCTATATGTAACCCTTACCTTAATTATACTTACCTGTGTTGTAAAAACATATACATGGTAAAAGGCATCTGCGTGGTAAAGGCATGCGCTATAAAAAATGTATGGTAAAGCCATGCGTGATAATTGGCAGCACTGTAATGTCATACAACTATCTGATCTGCCCCTTAAAGGTCCACCTATATGAAAGGTCTTTCTCGGTTCTGAGTCTTCAGATCTGGAACCAGCTGCCCATCTCCATTCATCTGAATAGAAACCATGGGGGATATATACCAAGGCAACTTGGATGGTGCAAAGTGACGCAGAGCATTGTGCTATTTTACTTACCATTAACAAATCCTTCAGACAAAGTGCAACGTTGTTCAGTGCCATAAAACCCTCATGAAATAACACCCCCTTTAATCTTTTTGCAAAGCCCTTAAGGTGCAATTGTGTGTTAAGATTACTCTCTCTTGGGTGACACAAGAGCAGCCCAGGGGACAATGTGCCATTCTTCAAACACGGATAAATGCTGCACTCCTTTATTTGAGAAAAGTCCCTCTCAAAGTAATTTATTCTATTTGTTTATAATTCATTTCGGAAACTCATTTATAAGGAAATTGGTAATTTTAATTATGTTGACTCGTGGGGCATTTTCCGGTCCACTGCACTCTTTTTTACAATTTTTTCCACTTGGTAAAGCGCGTTGGGGCATTTTTACACAGAAATGGCACAGCGCGGCGCTGCGCCAAAATTGGCAGCACCGCAGTGTGTCACTTCTAAAATGCAGGGATGTGCCGTATTTACACAAATTTGGCACTCCCTTGTGTTTTTCTTTAGCACTGGGGCTAAATTTAGCTGCCATCACCAACACAGGCATCCATGCACCACAGTCCAAAAGTGTCTGTGTTGAAGGGAATGATTGTTTATGTCCAGGAAAGTGTCCCTTTCTGCACATAAACAATCTGCAAAGGTAATTTGTTAGCTCTATGTGTACTGCAGAATGCAGCTCACTCAGAGGTAGTGAACTGTCATTATTGAATGATTGTTTTTTTGCAGGAAGGAACGCCTTCTCTCACTTAAGCAATCACTCATGGTAGGTTGCTCTTTCTATGTGTAGTGCAGAATGCTGCATATATAGAAAAAGCGAAAACGAGGGGAAATAAAAGTATTTCTCCTCGTTGCGCCATGCTGACACCACCCCTGGGGTGGCGTTACTTTTTGGCGCTGCCACACATTTACAAATTCTTTTAGATCTGGGGCAGCATCAAAAGAAATGGATGTTGTGGTGGAACACCCACAGCAACACCCTTTGCATGCCCCTCTGCTGCAGAATACTGTATCAGGGTCCCATATTTACAAGGCATTGTTAAGCCACAAAAAGAATCTTAGCGCTGCCTTGTAAATATGACGCAGTACACTGCTGCACTGGAGCGTCACAAAAAGTGACACTCCGGTGGCGCTAGGGGCATTTAATATGCCCCTTTGTTGCTTAATTTGAAAGTAAGAGCAAATATTTAACAACAGGACATGGCATTTGGGACCTTACTATATTTTCAAGATTGGGCACCTCACATAGCTATGATAATCGACATGTTCCCCATGATGCCTCCATCTACTTACTCACATACAGAGGCCAGCTAGTAAACCAAAGCGTGCACACAAACACACATAAGCACACTAACACGTTCAACAATCAATCAATCAATCAATGAATTTATAAAGCGCACTATGTACCCACACACACATAACAACCCCAAACTCGTGACCGTACAAACAAGCACACGTTTTCCAACACATACAAACAAGCACGCTCTCACACACTCACAAACCACTGATTGTCGCTGTCACGAGCACGGAAATACATAGAGGAACACAACTGCACAAACACACACAAATACAAAAAAACTGACACTCACTCCATCACACACATACTAAGCATCGAAACAAACACACAAACCCATACACAGAGACACAAGTGTGCATGTACGTAATAAAACAAGAATACATGCAAACACATTCACATTCATAACTATACACACAAACAGGGAAACACAACCACGTCGTTTTTAATTCCTGCACGTACACTATGAGGAAAAGATAGTTTTGTATCTGTTCCAAGTATATGTATCGGATACTATGAGCTATGTCATAGTGTAAAAGCAATATGAATTTAAATTGTATATTGTCAGTGAACGTCCTAATCAGAGGTCATCAACAAATCCTAATGTTCTTCCTCGTGGTTGTGAGCGAATTTGAAATGCTCCTAAAGTCATTAATCTCGAGATGAAAAATGGGGTTTGAATCATCACTGCAGGACAGGTACAGAAATAGATGTGTATCCTGAAACAACAAAAATAACAATTCCAACAAAATACCACAACTGATGGATTTACAACTTATAAAAATAATAAAGAGAAAATGCACAATTCTTTTTTTTATCATAGACTTTCAGTGCCTCTTTTTCACCTGATCGACATTGGTAGCACATAGACTTATGCAGGCTCCATTACTGCAGGGACATCTTAAGCATAATGGGGGACTATTTTGAAGACCCAGTTCCCAACAACTATGAATTTATGATCCATTTGCAGCTAAATTGTACATATTGATGGCACATTAAAGTTAAGCTATAGTAAAAGAAACACTACAAATGAGAGGCATTGCTTATTTAAAATGAGCACCCTTGGACCATGGGGAAGCCCATTAGATGCTGTGGTAAACTTGTCAACATCCAATAACCAAAAAAGGTTGAAATTGTTATTATAGCTCAACTGTTTGATTAAATTAATGGAGGGTCCTGCTCAGATTAAATAATAAGGGTCCCTCTTGAAATGTCAGGCCCAGGGACAGATCCTTCCTTGCCCATACCTTAAAACATCTCTGGATTACTAGTGTTTTGCACATAAGCTATGTACACATAAGGGCATAGTTAAGAGTTTTTGGCAAAGGGCAGCACAGCAAGTCACCGTGCTGCACTGCCTTGCATCAAAGGGGAAGGACAGAAATGTACCACATATATCCAATACAGTGCATTGCTTTCTTCCCTGACCCTGCGCTGGCACTCTTTTGGCAGCCTAATGCTAACCCGGGAACCCTTGCACCATGGTGTGAGGGTTCCCCTGTAGTAGGCAGGATTTTATTCCTCTTTCTATGTGTGCTGCAGTCACAGCTCATTATGATTAATTCTGTTTGTCCAATTTTAGAAAAATGTTCACTTTTACTTCCAGTAATGCTTATTCAAGAGTGCCTATTCAGGTAGTTGTGTTCAGAACCATGTTGTACATTGCAAAATGTGTTATGTGACATCATTTGAAAAAGTATTTAAGTATTGCATGGTACAAAATGAAAAAAAGCTGACCATAATGGAAAAATACTCATAAATGAACATTTCTTGAATTATTAAGAGAAAAATATATAGGTTTGTTGTTTTGATATGGAAACTGTATGAATGTGAATTATTTCTACAAAATAAATTGAGCTAAACCTTACCCTGTCAACATGCTGTATTGTTACTCTTTCATTACCCGTACACTACTTTGATCATGTGATTTTGTATGAATGTGTGTTATGGTCACTATATATTCCATGAAATGTGCCAAAATGGGGCATATTTATACTCTGTTTACATCAAATTAGCGTCACTTGTTGTTACTCTAATTCGGTACAAAACGAACATTTTTTGAAAGTGGAAACCTACCTTGCCTTAATGAGATTCAAGGTAGGTGTTCCCGTGCACAAAATTACTCTATAGCCTTAACGCGATATTTATACTCCCATGAAAAAATGGTGCACGGGAGGGAGGAGGGGTCAAAAAATGGTGCAAAGCTTGCTTTGCCCTGTTTTTTAACACCTGGGTCAGGGCAGGCATTAGGGGACCTGTAGGCCTATTTCCATGGTGAAACACCATGGAATAAGCCCACAGGTGCCCTCCCCAGGCCCCATGGACACCCCCCCACACCAGAGGGACTGCGGGGGATGGGAATCCCCATCCAAGGTAAGTATTGCATTTTATTTTATTTTTTAAAGTGCCAAAGGGACCCTGAAATGGGCCCTCATACATGGCACAGGGTACAATGACCATGCCCAGGGGACCCTGGTCCCCTGTGCTGGCCATTGGGGTGGTGGGCATGACTCCTGTCTTTTCTAAGACAGGAGTCATGTGGTATGGACGGTTTTGCGTCAGAAAATGACTCTAAGCAGGTTAGAGTCATTTTTGTTTACTCCAACCTGCCTAACACAATTTTCTGGTGCAAAACCCCCTTCTTCCATACCGCCAGCCCCAGCCGACTAATGTCATTTTTATTTACGCTAGCCTACCCTTTGCACCGGCTTGCACCATTCCATAAATATGGTGCCCTGGGTGTGCACAGAAATGGTGCAAGCCAGTGCTAAACTTTTTTGTGCAAAACTGAGTTAATGCAGTTTTGCACCAAAAAGTATAAATCAGCGCCAAAGTCCGTTATTCCTAGTAGGTCAGACACGGATGAGGTATTACTGCACCCAGGGCGGACTATTACACTGAGTTTAGGTATTTGCCATGTGAGGTCAATACGTCTGGTTCAAGGAATATGATTTGGAGTTGAGGCATAAGAAGTGGAATCAGTTTTTAACATAACGACAATAGTAGAAACACATGTGAAGGTCAAAAATCTATCAAGAAAGTTAGACTTAAGATCCAAGCAAACTTTGACAAGATTGGGTATGAGATACATCAATTTCTGAAAATCATTGTATATCACTTTAGGGCAATCCTGTCCTATTTGCTACATTCCTTGATAAATTCCATAATAAATAGACAAATATGAGTTTTAAAAGTCTTAACAGGTTAGGCGTTTATTTGCGAAATGAAACCATATAGTTCTTGCCATATGAAGAACACTTCTTTTCATTCTCAGGTCATCTTCTACATCAATTTCTGTTTTTTATTCTTGAGATTTGCAATCAGAGGCTGATGATTAGTTTTTAATGTCGAAACCATCGTACATTTGCTTTTTTGTCAAAAATTAGAAATCGTCTTGTCCCATTTTTTTTTCAAAGATTTAAAAGGTTTTAAAAATGGAAAATCAGGTTGCAATTGCACTAGCACTTAAACTAAATTTAATCATCGCTAAATTAATTGACAGATTACCTTCATTTTTAGCAATATTACTCATAATTAGCTATCTTGTGTCCCTTCTGATTCCCTTTCCTTTTGAAACTGAAAGGTTAATTGGAAAATTAATACATTGATTTTTACTTTTGCTTTCATGTTAGGCTCTGTTTCAGGTGTATTCTGCTTAATTAAAAAAAAAAATCCACTATTTAGCATTTTCCAGGCTTTTTATATCAAAGAATTTTGTATCATATGACTTGCCAAATCTGTCAATTAAAGATATAAGGGGCCCGATAAAAAATCCGTATTCCTAAATGATGCAAACTCTCGTTTGCTCAGGGATCGACATTTCACTCGCATCTCGTAATCATGGCTAAAGTCACTAAGACGCCTCTCTGATGCTAAGGGCTTGAACATCTTGAATTTATGTTGCAGTCAAGCGGATTTCGGAGTTGTCAAACGAGAGCCTCACAGTTGTGGGATGAGCTTGCTTGGAGAATCAAACGAAGGATAGCGACACGTGTGAACTTCCAGCCACATGATTCTCTTTTCGATTTGCAGTTAAAACTTCATTCTTGCTTTTTTATTTTCATCCCACCCTGGTTTATTAACAAACGCCTGTCATTTGGATCCACAAATAAAGTGACTATTTCTTTAGTTTATATTATTACCCATTCATATTTCTATCCTGTTTTATTGGTCAGTTCATTCATCAGCTAACAAAAGGTGTCTACTTTAGACTTGCTTTTTTCATGAACTCATTTCTTCGTCTATTTGCGTGGGCTAATTTCAGTGATTCATCATATCAATTTACACAATACACTTCAACCGCCTAATGAATCCTCTTGGTCATTTCATCCATCCAGCCCTAAACTCATTTACCCATCACCACATTATTTTTCTCACTTTACCCTATTCGTATATTATAAGCCGTTTATTCATTTGCCAACTAACCAACATGGCCGCTGATTTTGTGACTTCGCCATACAGGGCATCTTATCCACGCAATGCGTGCTTATCCGTGCCTCTATTTGCACAGTCCTTTAATGGATAAGACATTCTTTAACATATTGATGCTTTCATTTATTCATTGATTTGTTTATTCAACTATCATTCAAGGCAAAACTACTGATGTACAATCCTGCTAAATGGTTACAGTTGTCAAGCTCTGGTCCTGAGCATTTCTGGCTGGGTCTGGTAAACGCCGACACACTCTACGTACTGAAAGAAAGGTGACATAAAGACAGGGACTTGATGACACAACAAATTTAGCGGTTGGTCATCAACATCGCTTTTGTCAAGCAAGGACAGACAGTTCCAGAGAAAATTTTATTTTTGCATGTCGGCTTTCAGACATAACACCTGTCAAGAACCATCACACTGCAGCATCGATATAATTATGCCATTTCCATGTAATAATTGGTAGCAAACCCACTGCAGTAGAGATAGATGGCATAAAGTAATGTTCTGAACTCTGTAATAGAGGGAGAAATTAAGGTGTTTATACAATCACGGGTCTTTGATGAGTGGATACTGATCATTACTTGTAAAGAGTTTTGGTCAAAACACACTTGCTCTGTATTTTTAACCTTTGCCTAAAACTCTTGTTACTGCTCATGAAATTACACGGTTTTAGAAAACATTCCCATCTATAACTGTGATACAGGCAGATTTATCAAAAGTTTGAGTTGATGACAAACTACAAATGTCGTCTTGGCAACCTGCTGGCAAAGGGCTGGGGGACCCAGGCCTGCTTGGGAGATGTGTGCAAAATAATTCTAATGTGTGCAAAATAATTCACCACAACATTACTGAAGTACCCTATTGCCAGTTGTGTGAGAAAGAAAGTAAGAGAGACAGAAAAGGAGATAGAGGCACCTAAAATAGCTTTAAAACTTAGAGAACCAAAGAGGACTTATAGAGGTTAAAACCTGGTAACAGCAGCATAATAACAAAACTATATAATTATTCTCATGGTTCTTGGAATATGAGAACGACTTCATCCTTGTTCTGAAAATGTAGCCATTTTCCTGAAAGCAGATATTTCGATCCCCGGAACTTGCTCAACATCAAAATATCTTGGGGTACAATTGAGTTCACAAGTGAGGGAAATTCTTAAATTGAATTTTGAACTTCTTCTACTCTGATATTAGCAAATTGCTGCTCTTGAATAAACTCCTAATTAGCATCACCAGACAATGTTAAATAATAAAAATGAATGTTCTCTCCAAATTCTCATATCTATTTCAGGCTATTCCTCTTTGGATCCCTCGTTTATTTTGTAACCATTTGGAAAGTGCTATTGGTAGTTTTATTTGGGGATATAGGTGAGCCAGTCGTACTATAAGGTGTCTCAAGATTTCTCGTGGACAGGGTGGGCTGCAATTACCAGATTTTTATCTCTATTTCTGGACACCATTTGCAGGTCATCTGCACAATTTGTTAACCCTAGCTGAACAGAATCTTCAATATTGGGTTTCCAACTGGGGCTGTGGCCTGGGTATATATATTTTTTTTACATAGATTTAGGGACCCCAATTATTTTAAGCTTGTTAGGTTTAAGGTTGTGAGGGATTTGATTCATATATGGCTGGAATTTTCTGTTAAATATTCCTTCCTCTGATTCACCCAGATGCTCCAATATGGGACAATCCAGTGTTTCCACCAATTTTGCATGATGCAGTGGGCAAAGTCATGTGACAACTTGGCCTGGTTACTGAAGGGACATCTCTATGACATCAATGAGTTTCGTACTTTTGCAGAGCTTCAGGATGCTTTTGATCTGTCTCATCGTTTTTTCTTCAAATATCTACAGATAAAGGACTTTTTCAGCTCTGAATGCCAGTTTACTGACTTAGATACTTCAGCATTATTTGCTGTTTTTTATAGGGCACCTAGAAAGTCATTAATAGCAGGATTTATCAGGGGTTCTGACAGCATGAGACTGATGACAGCTCAGAGTTGACCATCAAATGGAGACGGGTACTGGCTGAGGATATTACTGCAGCGGAGATTCCTGGGGTCCTAGAGATTATTGATGACTCAGTCCATTTTAATAAGATAAAACTGCAACAAGTGAAGATAATCTGCATGATGTATTACACCACAGGAAGGATCGCTAAATGGGGTGGTAATTCAGCAGACGAGAAGACGGAGTGCCCTAAATGTTGTGTTTATGCAACAGCTTTATCACATGTTTGCTGCTTGCCCAGTGCTGCACTACTTTTGGATAAGAGTGACACAACAACTGACATATTTCTTGGGAAGCCATATACAATTGTCAATTAAGGAGATTATGCATGGCTTAAACATGGAATTTGATGCTGTACTGCGCCGTCTGTTGGCAATTAACATTGTCACTGTTAGATTGTGTATTGCAAGAGCATGGATTTCCCTTATGACCCCTCTGGATGTGGAGTGGCTGGCTGCCGATAGGCAAATTGTTTGGCTATGGCCAGGGGGCTTGATTTATTATTAGATTAAACACAGCCACGCTTTAAGTGGGACTGATTGAGTTCAGTAGATTTTGTAAGATGTTAATGTATATGAGAGGGTCTTAGTTAAAATATTTTGCCTAAATCTAGGTCGAACAAAGGACTCGAAAATTCGTTTTTCTTTTTGTGAGCTTATTTTTTTTGTGATCTACTGATCAATTAAAACATATTTTAAAACAAGATGTAGCTATTTTCCAAGCAACTTATCGACTGCCTGATAAAAGTCCTATACCCCAAAGTTGACTGTGCTTAAGATTTACACCTTCAGTTAGAAAAAACAAACTTCAGATCTAAGAGGTTAATTAGGTGCTCATCCCATGTGAATTTGTAGCACACAAAGTTGTGCTCAGCAAAGCTGAGTTTAAGCACAAAAACACCAATGCACCTGGAAAAATGCTTGTAAGTTAACACCGTATTTTCAGAGCAAATGTTCTGAGTTCTGGGGGATAGATCTTCATCTCCTTAAAGAACACATCCAGTGAAGAGAGCAAAAAAATATCTTTATCCAGTTCTGCAACACTAATAATCAGCTTTCTAGATTGTTCCTTTGGTTGATAATGTCTCCTTGTGTTTTGAGACTTATTGTAGCATCTTCACAGAAAGACACCTTTAATCTTAATAGCATGAACTCAGCAGTACTGCTCAATTAATTAAGTAGCAATTTATATTTCTAAAATACCTCTGTCACATTGAGAGCTGTATATAACAGGCATCTCTATTACACACTTCAGTGGTACTCAGTTTAAAGACTTCAGAAGTATGGAAGGCTGTTTCACTCTTGCTGGAATTCTAGCTTCTGGGGATGAATCATGATGAGCTGTGCGGCTCAGTGCAGAGTCAAGGGCCTGTCTTTTAGGTCGAGCATAGGCAGCACGCATGTCTCTTGATATGCTGTTGTCTACTTCTGTTGGCTATCACCACACCCGTCACACGCCAATCATTTACATTTTTTTGCATGGACTGCCTTCAAAATTCCTTTGGTTTCTTTAGTAAATGCTTTACATTTTTCCCACTTTTTGGCTGTTTTGTTTCTGCTCTGGGCACTGACCCTGTTACATGTATCAGTTTACTTCTATTTAGTTAGTTTCAGCGCACTACTTCTTTCTTTTGACTCTGGTCGTGGCGCCGTCCCCCCTCCACCTCCCACCCATCGCTGCATTTCCTCTTTGTGTTGGCACCCGTCACAGTTCAGTGAATCTCCCTATGCGGTGCCATCTCCCACCAGCTACTGCCCTTCGATGTATTTTGTATTCAAATGTTCGCCCTGTGATTTATAGATACAGTGTGTCATGATTTTTTTTTTTTCCTATCATTTGCCCCTTGTTTTCTGTTTCATCTAGAAGCAGCAAGAAAATCTAGAAATACTGTGTGTTTTCTCCCAGACTACATATACTTCAGCTTTGTCATACTAGGGTGTTTTCTGCAAATGTGCCTTTATCTCATTGTTTTGTTTTCTGGTATCTTTGACGGTTTCCCAAAGAGAGACTGAGAGGAAAGATAGAGACAACTGCATCCCTGTTGGCCCCCAGATCCTACAGAAAAGGCAGACACCCTTGTTTTAGAGGGTGATGCCAAGTGAACTGTTGTTGGAAGGTGGGCAGGTAATACTGCTGTTTCACTGCCCTGTAAGTTACAAGTGGACTGTAGTATTCTGAACAGTTCTTCACATCTGCGAATGGGTTTTGTGTGGCTACGTGCTGGTGCCTTTATTTCATTGTTTTTTGGGTTTCATTTCATGGTATCTACGATGATTGCACAGAGAGAGGCTCTGTCTGAGTAAGTACAGAGCACTAGGAAGGGTAAAGCAGACCTCACATGACAACTGCGTTTGTGTGACCTCAAAGGCAGACACCATTGCTGTAGAGGTTGGTGCAAAGTGAACTTGAAGGTAAGCAAGTCACTCTGCTGTTTCAGTGTGCTGCATATTACAAGTGGACTGTAGAGTCGCCCTTTTTCATTTCCGTTCTTACTCCTTCTCATCACCACATGGCGTGTTTCATGGGTCTATTTCCATGCGTATAATATTTTCTCTGTTCTCTTCCTTTGGTACTACTCCTTCAGTTCTTGGCACTCCATGTAGTAGATCTGTTTGCGCTGAGGCAATGGTGGCACTAACCAGAGCCCCCTTCACCTCCCACTGCTGCGGGACACCTCTGCAGCTAGTGGCATAGCGAGGATGCTATAGACCCTTATGTAAGTAAACAAAAATGGAACCCACCGCTCTTTGAATGCTTTAGTACTGACAGCGGTAGGGTGCTGAGGACCCTTCTAATCTCCCTGCCCTGGTGCAACTGCACCTGCTTTGCTAATAGCTATGCCTCTGACTTCACTCCTGGCTGGTAGTGCAGGACAGGAGTTCTGCTAGCACATGAAGCTGCAGTAACTTTACTTGCAGCATGACCATCTTACACTGCTGTTTTGAATGTTCCCTTTTTCTTAGTACATTTACTCCTGCAGCATATTCAGTGTGCATGCACCAGTGGTTGAGTTAGAATTGTGTAATTCAGGGTCCCTTGTGTACACAGTGCTTCTTAACTCATATAGCAACATAGGCATTGCTTTTATTTCGTTTTAAGTAATGGAAAAGGGTTGGTCCTCACCTTGTTCATGCCAATAGTTGAACATTACCCAACACAGTCCCCACTTACATAACTAAACAACCATTTGCTCTGTTGGAAGATTTGGCTTTAGTCAGTCATGAGAGAAATGAAAGAACAATCCTCTCATTTACTGTGTACCAGCGATGTCTAAACCTGTATCTCTCCTTTCAGAAGTTCATGGCACCCCACACTTATCTGACGTGCTGTCCCGTGCAAGAATGCTATTTGTTCTCTAGGTCAAGTGCATGCCAAGAGCTTCATTACATTCTATATGCTGCATAACCAATAAAGTTGCATTATTTACAAACATGTTCTTTTGATTTTATTTCAGATTGGCACGTGTTTCCCCTTTTAGTTTATTTTACCTACTTGGGCCAGCTGAGCTGACAAACACGTTTATTTGAAAATCGTTTTGTATTAAGTAGATTTCACATATTATGTGAAGTCATCACATTCTCTAAAATCAGTTTGTTATGCAGAGAAATACTTGCTGCACAGAATCCAGAAGTGCTCATTCACTAACCCAGACGTACATAGAATTTTTCAGGTCGAAAATGACCTGATTAGCAGAATCAGGACTTTTGGAACCAGAAAAATGCCTTTTACTACGTACCAAACCTAATTTGTGAGTTGAGTCGCAAAACGGGTTAGCAATTTGGTATTAGGAAGGAGTGTGTTAAGGGCGTCCCTTCCTACTAGCGACTCGCACTGGCATGCAAGAATGTTTTGCAAACAAAATGCGGTTGCAAAACATTCACATTTTACCACCTACTATAAGTAGGTGGTAAAATGCAAACGGAAAAGGGACCCCCAAGGGACCCGTTCCCCTTTGCGAATGGTTGCGAAAACGTTTTTTTTAAGAGCAGGCAGTGGTCCCACAGACCACTATCTGCTCTTAAAAAATGAAATGAAAATGTTGCTTTTTTTTAAAAATGAATCCCACTTTCCTTTAAGGAAACACAGGCATAGTGGTCTGCTGTTCCCAGCAGGGCTCCATCCCAGTGTTTTTAGCAATGCCAAATGGATTGCAAACTGCGACCTACCTCAGGAATATTAATGAGGTAGGTAGATTGTACCCCACTAGGAATCGCAAACCGTGTAAAACGCACTAGTGTTTACAATTTCCTAATAGCGAATCGGAAAATTCGCTATTAGAAAATCACAAATGTTAGTCTATGTACATCTGGCCCCCAAGAGAGATGTACTGGCAAATAGCTTAGCATTTATATTGTAATCTCTTATAAGGTCCCCAACGCGAGACCTTTCGGCTATGACAATGCTTTTTAGCTTCTGAGGCTTCTAAAGTTCGTCAGTAAAACTCGAAATTTCTCCAACTTAATCTATGAACTTTGTACAAAACAAGTAGGAAGCGAGAAGTACGGATTTTGCTCACAAATCTCTACTGTTTTCCGACTTCTTCTGGGTCAAACTCACAAATTAACCGAGAATTTATGAGGATTATGTATGAATTTAAGACGCCACAATCGCAAAACAAAAAAACTGAAAACAAAAACCAGCGCCCCACTCTATGCCGAACCGGTGTAGATGTGGCCCCTGACCGTGTGCCATTACTAACGCTTGCAATGAAGAAACCCACGCAATGCAACATGGCCTCTTGAAACGTGCCGCAGCCACGTTTCTGCCGTTCCCGCCAAGGGTGCCTCCGAACCAGCATCGCAGAGGCGCGCGTAAAACCAAATCAAACACTGAGGAATATCTCGAAACTTCATTGAGCGCGGTATGAATATTCATTACATTTCTGTATACATTGTCGCCTTCCTGCCAAAAATAGCACAATCGTGGTTAGCCGCCTTCTTTCAAGAGATGTTTGAAACATAAACTTCCTGACACGAAATCCCCGTGTTGCAGACAATCAGATCAGAACAAAAACCCAGCGCTGTTGTGTGCGTTATCCAAAGGTGACCTTTTTGCACCGCTGTCTTCATCAGTACATGCAAATAATCACTTTAAGAAGACAAGGGCCTGTGTGATGTGATCTCTTTGAAGTGTGATCACTGGGTACTTCGTTCGCTTCATGTTTCTATTTAGTTTGTGCTCACTCATGCCCAGTTTGGCGTACAGGGTTAGCGATGCATACTTTCTTTCAGTCCAGTCCTATAAAGTGTGTTGATCATTTGTAGAATTTCTTCTGCAGCTTATTCAGAAACCAGCACGTCAGTTGTTTTTTGCATAATGGTAGAAGTGGGCAGATCTGTCAGGCTTGAAGGGGAGATGTATAGGATTGTAAAACATTATACATTCGAAATGCATATCACATATTGACAAGTTCAACTTGACAAAGGAAAACCTTACTAATGATTGAAAGAAGCTGCCAGCGACCATATTTTTTGGATAGAAAGACGTGCCACCATATAAATGAAGATTAGAAGGCAACTGAATTGACTAATGCTTCAGAAAACTATTTGCCCAATGTACTGACTACACAGTCGTGACATTACAATGTTCTTCTGATCCCTCTCAATGGCGCTTTCATATTGAAGCTTGGAAGCAGCGCTTAATTAATTAAAGCAAAGAGGTAGGGCCCAAATATTTCCTTGTGAGCTCTTAGTAAGAGTTGTTAAATGCCAGTGTTGCCTAATGCCAAGACTGCCTGGTGCCACTTTCTTCGACCATCCAGTACCTTCTATCTCACTCTTACAGAGTATTTTTAATTCCAGCGTTCTCTCTTTTTCACTATTTTTCTCTCACTCTCTTACTTCTTCTTGCTTGTTTTTTTCTGTTGTTTCTTTCTGGCACTGAGTCAACATCTCATGAGACAAAATAAACTCCAGTCCTCCAAAAATAAGTGTCGGTGCCCATCACCTGCAACTGCCGCCACAAATTGAGCACTGCTTGTACAGTGCCTGTGATGGAAATAATGAAAGGTTGCAATAAAGGGGCACTAGGCCCAAGGACTATTAACTGGTTAAGCTCTGATTTTGTGCTGTATTGTATCTTCCAGAGAATACAGGAATGGAGGTGTCCACAGGACAGGTGGAGTCAGTTCCTGGAAACTGCATACAAATCTGTTATTGCAGCCTCTCATCTGGACCCCAAGGCTCAGAATTGGAAATTTAGGTAATCTGTTGCTGCAGGGCTTTGGAAAGCAGCAGTTTACACTTGCAGGCCAGCATATTTCTCAACTTTTCCTGACTGCGAGGAGTTTATGGGTATAGGGCGCATATGCCTAAAAGTACTAATCAATTATTGGTTTTCAAATAAACTAGTGCTAAGACTTAGCTAATTAGCCTTTATTCCTCTCATCTGCTTATAATTCGAATGTTGAAGTTTACACATTGGGCCTGATTCAGAAACTGCATTTTGTAGTATATGAAGTGGTACTACTCTTGTACTACAAAATGCAAGTCAAAAACCTACAGCAGAGACTTCTTTCTCTGCCTTTCCTATCTTTTTCTGTGCAGTACTCATGGTGGCAAGGATCTCTGCATACATAGGTGTACATTTAATTAGTAAATGTGGAATAGGCCAGTGAGAGTAGTTGGAAAATGGAGCATGGCTTCGGGGTAGGGAAATTGTTGTAGGACATACTGATACAAACACACACCCACAAAAGAGTTAGACTATTGCTATTCACAAGCTGCAATTCTAAAGTTACTACAGCTCTAAAGATGTCAACCCATTAGCAAATGTGAATACCAAAAAAAAGGAGTAACACCAAGATGTATTGGTAAGTATACATGTGATCAAATAAAGAAAGAGTATATTTGCCTTTAAGAATCAGGCCCTTTGTGACTTACAAAGTATCAGTTTTGAATGGCACTGATTTGAGCAAAGATTTGCCCTTCTGCAAGTCAATCAGTCAGTCATGTTAGCTTAATACAACATGGGGTATGTCCATATGCAATTCTAACAGGGAAAGAGTGGCAGTATTTGCTCAGGGTAACACCACAAAATAAAATGATGGGCAGAGTGTTAAAACTTTTAAAATACTGACTCCCAGTCACCGATCTGGGTCTCATCCGTCATTATTTTGCTCACCACATCACAACAGTTTGGACCCAGCCGTATAAAAATCATTCTTGACCCTGATCGACATGAGACCAGTCAAGTCGGAACTGACAAGACAGATCCTCGCTGGACCGGAAACAAGCATTCTGGGATGATTTCATGGTATCACCCCTCATCAGCCAGGCTAGCTTGAATCCAGTGGCACGTTTGGGCATACCCGAGCTACTTAGGGCCTGTTGGACTTTTGGCCATACGCATGGTCATCCCTAGTCTTTTTGCCTCCTTCCTCCTGGTATTTCTGACCTCTCGCTGTTGGCTCTAGGACTCTGAGCACTTTATCACTGCTGACCAGTGCTAAAGTGCAGGTGCTCTCCCATCTAAAGTTGGTATGATTGGCTTATACCTAATTGGCATATTTAATTTACCTATAAGTCCCTTGTACAGTGGTATCTCTATACCCAGGGCCTGTAAATTAAATACTACTAGTGGGCCTGCAGCGCTGCTTGCGCCACCCACTGAAGTAGACTTTCAAACCTGTCTCAGGCCTGCTAGCGCAGTGCCTGTGTGCGCAGTTTTCTGCCACAGGGACCTGGCATCTAAACTTATTTGCCAGGCCCAGAACTCCCCTTTTACTACATGTAAGTCACCCCTAAAGTACGCCCTAGCTAGCCCTATGGGCAGGGTGCCATGTATGTAGAAAGGAAGGACATGTGCCATATTGCCTGGCCTGTCCTGGTAGTGACAAACAGCCTAACTTGGTGTCTCACTGCTGTGAGTGCTGCCTTCTCATAGGATTGCATTAGAAATGCCCTGCCTTATGTGTAAGGGGTATTGTCTGATTTATGAGGGGTAGCGTAGGCGTGTTTGGTATGGTTGTGATGGTGATAATAAATACTGCTTACTGGTGTGGGTGTATTTTTTATTACTATCACAGAAATGCCACTTCTAGAAAGTGCGCATTTATCTGTGCTTATGATTCTGGTGTTTTGCAGCTTGACTCCAATCCACGTCTGGGCAGAGTGACAGTTGGGGCTTTGTGCATACTTTTCAGACAGCCTGTACACAGGGAGGGTGGAGGTGTCACTGAGGTGCATCTATATACTGAATAGTCTTCCTGGGCTGAGAGAAGGGAGAGGCGGGGCACACCTACATTTGTAAAGGCTGTGCCCTGGCCTCACACAATAGGGTCGTTAACCCCCCACTGATGTTTGGAGCCTGTGCTGAAAGGAGAGAGGGGGCACTCCCAGAACCAGTTGTAACTGGCTGGAACCTCCTCTCCCTATCATTGTAAAACACTGTAAAACAGGACTATAAGTACAGGGGAATTTTCCCCACAATTTGAGCATTCTTGGAACTTGAAACAGGACACAGAACGCTGATGAATGGACTCACCAGGAAACCGCCTTGGACTGCTGCTGCTGTGCTGATCTGTGACCTGCCTGGTCACTAGGAGGAACTGCCACCAACTGCACCCCTTGTGCTGGCCTGTAGCTGGACCCACCAGCCCTGTACAGTCTCCTTGATTATGGTTCCCAGGGGCAGGGTGCTGTGGCCCCTGACCCCTGCAACTATCTTTTCTTTTGCCCAAAGAAATCACCGCCTCAGCCCGGGCTCTAGATGGTTCCTAGCGCTTTGAAGAGCGCTTTTCTTTTGGCAAAGAAAGAATCACCGCCGCAGCCAAGGCTGCTGATTTTACCTTAGCGCTGTGAAAAACGCTGTATTGTGAGCCCCCGGATCACCGCCGCAGCCGGGTTAATTGTTTGCTTCCAAGCGCGAGGATCGCGCTCAACTCTGTGCCCCCGGGGCACGAGAAAAAACCACCTTTAAAGAATCAGGAGCAAGCCTGCTCCTAGCGGTGCCCCCGGGGTAGGGATCGCTCCGAGGAGCGCCCCCGGGGCACCAGAAGGCCCTGCCTTGGGCCCGAGTTTCATCGAAGGCGAGAGGAGAGGAGGAAGCCCCTCCCTCGCCTGAAAAGCCTCGACACCGTCGGAAGGGCGAGGGGAGAGGAGGACACCTCTCCCTCGCTTAACGAAGCCTCGGAAGGCTTCAGCCACCTGGAAAACAGGCGGCAGCCTCATCGGAGGCTCGCTGTCCCCCCCAGACCCCTCAGGGCCCCTGCGTGGGCCAGCCTGGTACTAAAGGGGTCTCCCCCTCGGAAAGGGCCGACGGAGGCCCCGGGAGACCCCAGGAGGTTGCGGGCCCCCAGAGGGGCCCGCTCGCAGATCGGAGGGGGTGCGCGGCGCTCCCTCCTTAACCCGAGGATTTCCCTGACTTGGGCCCCCCTTGGAGAGGGCCGGTGGAGGCCCGGGGGGGGCCTCCAATGAGCACGGGTCCCAGAAGGGGCCCACCAAGGAAACAGAGAGGGTGCGTGCCGCACCTCTCTATTTGCCAAGTTTAGGGAGGCCCCCGTTTTGCGCAGAAGAGCGCCGGGGGCCCCATGATTCGTTTTAGGCACTGGAAGTGCCTCTTTATCATTCCCAGGTACTTTTAAATGGACAAATATAATTATGATTTAAAGTTCTTTCTACAGACTTTCTTAATTGTGTTATATTACCTGCCTGTATTATGATGCTTTTACATATGTGTGCACATGTTCCTTTTATGGGCATGACTTGCTAATATGTTTCCCTAACTTGCCATAGGTTTTCTAATGTTCCTACTATGGGCGTTTTATGATATGCTTATGACAAGTGTTCTAATGTGATAACGTGTTTCCTGACTACTGCTTATGTTGCAGAATACTGAGTAACCTGTGTGTTATGTGTGACTACTGCTAGTTTGCAGAGTAACTAATGTGTAACGTTCTGACAACTGCTAAGGTAGCAGGATAGTACTGTTATGTGATGTTGGTCTAATAATTACGTTGTGTACAATACAGTATATTTTCATATAATCTGGTGTTGTGTTTCCTTTGTGGTGGGGATATTGCGTCACATGTATGTGTGTGTTGTGCAAACGCTTTACACATTGCTTCTGGGTTAAGCCTGACTGCTCGTGCCAAGCTACCAAGGGGGTGAGCAGGGGTTATCTTGGACGTGTAACTCCCTTGCCCTGACTAGAGTGGGTAAGTTCTGCCTGGCTGAGGTGCATACCCTAGCCAACCAGAAACCCCATTTCTAACAGGGCCCATATACCAACACCACAAAATAAAATGACAAGCAGAATATTGAAACTTTTTAAACACTCACCCCCAATCACAGATTTGGGCTTCATCAATGTTCATTTTGCTCGCAATGTCACCCCAGTTTGAGCCAATCCATATGCAAATCAATCTTGACCCTGTACCCCATGGGAACAGTCCAGCCGAACTTCCATGTTACCATTGCTGTCCTCAGACTTTTCTGAAAAGTGCTCTGCAGGGGCTTGATTTGAGCTTTCCTCCTGTTTTCTGAAGTCTCAGGGCCAAAAAGATTTAACCTCTCCAAGGAAATTCCTTGTGCATCGAAAATTACCACATAGCCTGCCGAAAATGATGCGCAGCCTGCCTTGCGATGAAAAAATTGCTGCACAGCCGACCTGGAAAGATGCAGCCCACCTTCCTGAGTGAAGATCGACGCAGCACCTGCCATGAAACAGAAAATTAAACGCAACACCTACGGGATTGGCGCAATACCTGTGACTTCACCCCGCACACCCAGGATTTCCATGCATCTTCCCTGGGCATCAAAAGAACCCCGCTTTGCAGTGAGGACCCAAGAATGCACGCCAGAAATCGACGCAAAGCCCCTTGCAGAGTGGAAAGAAACAACGCATTGTATGTGCCACGTCGCAAAATCCGACGCACACCTTATTTTTTCAATCAGCTCCTCCTCTGTGGTCTCCGTGTATGTAATGTTGATGCAAACCAGGTACTTTGTGCACATAACATACAACTGTTGGTTTTTAAGATTTAAGGCTCTTCTTAACATTGCAAAAGTGACATTTCAACTTTTGCTTATTGAATCTTTATCATTTTAACTTCATTTAACTAGATCAACATCATATATTATTCTAAACCTGTGTGGCCTATTTTTTGTGGTGTTTTCACTGTGTTATTGAATGGTTTATTGCACATATATGTTACACATTACCTTCCAAGTTAAGCCTGACCACTCAGAGCCAAGCTACCAGAGGGTGGGCACAAGATAATTTGGATTGTGTGTGACTACCATGACTAGGATTGTGGTCTCTATTTGGGCAAAAGTAAATACCTCTGCCAACTAGAGACCTCACTTCTAACATGCACCCTTAGTGCTAGGGTATATCCAGACATGACTCCTTTGCTCATTGCACTACTTGGATTCAAGATAGACTGGCTGATGAAGAATGATACCCAGAAAACGGTCCCATCTTGCTTGTTTCTGGTCCAGGGAGGACCCAGTTTGGTGGTTCGGGCTTAGGGCATAGAGAGCAGGTCAAGAGTATTTTGCATATGGTAGGGTCCATCTTGGGTTAATGTGGCAAGGATAATTCTGATGGATTAAACCCATATCCCTGACTGGGGGTGAGTGTTCGCAAAGTTTCAACACTCCGTCCATCATTTTATTTTGTGATGCTGCTATATTATCACAAAGTGGCCAGGATATGCTCAAATGTGGGTCCCTTGTTCAGTGCTTAATTTGTAAATAAAAACATGCCAGTACCCAAAGCTCACATCTGAAACACGCAGCTGCTGCAATTAAATGTGCAAGCACAGAATACTGAGGCAACGTAACCCTGATTCGATCTCAGGCCTCTTTAATCAATTTACAGCCACTTCCTGTCCCTTCAGGTCACCCTTGCAGCTTTCTGCTTTCTCCCTTTGTGGAACTTTTCCATTGTTCTCTTCCTCTGTCTCTCATATTTGTCTTTTGCTCAGAGTAAATGCTTGAGACAAAAAAATAAGTGTTGGCCCTTAAAAATAGGTGCTGGTGCATTACCCTGGAAACCATTGGCTCAGATTAAGCACTGCCTTTGCTTGCTGCACCACATGGATTCAAGGTAGCCTGGTTGATGAGGGATGATACCCAGAAACCGGTTTCAGGATGCTTGTTTCTGCTCCAGGGAAGACCCAGGTTGGTGGTTCGGGCTTTACGGCTCCCCTGGGGAGCACGTCCAGAGTATTTTGCATATGGCAGGGTCCATACTAGGTTGTTGTGGCAAGGAATATAATGCTGAATTAAACCCATATCTGTGACTGGGAGTGAGTGTTTGCAAAGTTCCAACACACATCTGTCATTTTATTTTGTGGTGTTGCTATATACACCGCAAGTGGCATGGGTATGCTCATATGTGGGTCCTTTGCTCTGTGCGCCACTTGGATTCAAGGTAGCCTGGTTGATGAGGGGTGATACTCTGAGACTGGTCCCAGGATGCTTGTTTCCACTCCCATGGGGTCAGGGTCAAGAATGAGTTGCATATGGCTGGGTCAAGACTGTGATGACGTAGTGAGGAGGTGAGTATTTCAATAGTTTCAACACTCAGTTTGTCATTTTATTCTGTGGTGTTGCTATTTGTGCCCTAAATGGCTAGGGTACGCCCAGACGTGGGTCCCTTGCTTGCTGCCCCACTTGGATTCAAGCTAGCCTGGCTGATGAGGGGTGATACCCCAAAACTGGTTCCAGGATGCTTGGTTACAGTCCAAGAAGGACCTGGCTTGGCAGTTCGGGCTGGACTGCTCCTGTGGGGAACAGGGTCAAGAATGATTTGCTTATGGCTGGGTCCAAACTGGGGTGACTTGGCGAGCAAACTAACAATGGATTAAACTCAGATCTGTGGATGGGGTTGAGTGTTTGAAAAGTTTCAACATTCCGTTTGTCATTTTATTTTGTGGTGTTGCACAATATTTGCTCCAACCTATTGTTAGACACCAGGACAAAATATACAGTATCCAGATAGAACTCCATTTACACTTGAAAAACTGTTTTACAGGTTAATATGGCTAAATTTATGATGACTAGGATTTCACGTAAAATGACTTGCAGTTGTAAATCATTTTACTTCTGGATAATATTAACACTCAAATGTATTACGCAGGAATAAATATCTTATGAAGAGTGGACAGAGGGATTTTGAAAGCATGTTTAGCCTTGCTAATTTTGAATGCCCACTAACACATGAATTTGATCTCAAACTCCCTGCCTACATATTACCACCCAGGAAATGGTCAGATATTTATTGCAAATGAGCTTTCCATCTCCCTTGTGCAGGAGGAGTGGAAAGGGTTTTCAGTACTTGAGGAAATATTTTTCTGTGAATGACAAACAAAAAGTGAGCCTCTGCACAAAGGGGCTGCTTTTTCAAAAAGCGTAATTGTACTCACTAAACAAGTCTACATTGGGAAAATAAATGAAAAGTGTAGACTTATATAGCGTGGCTTATCACCCGTAAGGGTATCCAGGCGCTATCCATTGGCATGAGGAGATTAAGTGATTTGCCGAAAATCACATGATGTTGCACCAACAGCAAGGCTTAAACCCGGATCTGCAGCTCCAGAGGTGGTCACTCTGCCGCTGAGCTACACGATCTCAAAGCCAAAACAGAAAAAAACAGAGATGACATGACTTTGCTAGGATTATGCTTCGTCTGCCACTAGTTCAGCATTCCTGACATACTCGAAAAAAGTTTTTTAAATCTACCTAGTCGGAATTTCTAAACTCAAGCTAGATCATAGACCCTGTGGGTGAAATTTTGTGATTTTGTGTACTGGACAACAGCAAACTTATTTCATGCCATATTTTCTGGGTTTATATGTTAATAAATGGAGAAAAAAAACATACATTTCCGCTTTTCAAATCAGAATGAGTAGACTGAGTTGCAGCATTTTTCTTGAGATATTTACCAAAATAGTATTGTACCATTTTCCATACTAAATATTTTGAGTAGAGGGTAAAGCAGAGGGAAAAATAGTTTAAACCCATTCAAAGACATGATGTTCTCTTATGAATCATTCCAAAGGCTGTAAATAGAGTGCGCACGATCCCTTGCTACTTCTAGAGCTGCTCGCAGGATGTTATGAAGATGTCAAGAGGTTTCTTGCGTCATTCACGTTTCCTCCAGTTTTCACTGCTAATGACAAGAAAACCAAAGCAATGCGCGAAAAATCATTAAATGGATGCGCAGCTCCATTTCAATAACTTGATGAGGATGGGCAGAGTGCTTGTATTTTTGCGAGTGACGTGTCCAAACTTCAAACATAAACTTCTCTGTTTATGACTTAATCTGACCAAAGTTCATGCATTAACTCAGCCTTAGAGAAATATGGGCGCCAAGGACATGGAACCATTTTATAGGTGTGGGTCAGATTAACTGGAAACTGTGTGAATCCTATCCTAGCTCACATTAAGATTCAGGCTTCATTTCCTCATAGCCTGCACTATGATTCCCTGGAGCTCCCAAATGAGAGATTCTGGCTTGAAAGGATATCACTCTCACTTTGCAACTTTACTTTCCCAATACATGAGGTGACAGCCATGTTAACACTTCCTAAACCTATTGTCCCATTTCTGTGAGAGGTTACAGGAGTTACTGTTTAGTTTCAAAAATATATTCACAGTTATTTATGTCCAACGTTCATACCAACACTATTTTGGCCCTCGTATGACAGAGCTCTCTAATTCCGGTGAAGAAATGCATCCTCCATCGTACGTTATGGAGGGGTACAGGCCCTCAAAGAGGAAAATGTCAACACCCAGACTCACCTAGTGAGATAAGCTCTTAACACATTGAAGATGAACTGCACCAGCGCAGATGCTGGAAGTTACACATCCACAAACTAGAACTAGTTCTCCCAGGTCTATGAAGGGAGCCTGGGGCCTACTAAAAGAATGGTTTCAGTTGTTGACCGCATCCACTAACACAGGAACTTATGAGTCCAAGTCACCGTCTGGAAGTGACACTGACATGGGAGAAATGGCTAGCCATTTAGCATAATGGGGTGACAAATGGCTGTCTGTGTTGTTGCGTTATCTTGACCCCTCTAATGTTTTGGTGGTGAAAGATTCAGAATGAGTGCATTGCCAATTTTTTGCAGGTCTGCCTTCTGTTACCATTTTTTTTATTGTTGCTCTCAAAATTATGATACTATTGGGTGTTCACATTCAGCAATCTTTTTGCAACTATTTCATGAAGGTTAGCAAACGACTAGGATCTTATCACTGTTCAAAATTTATACTGCATTGTACCAGTCGTGGCTTGCGGCACGCGGAAGTGGTGGGGCAGCGCAAGGGGTGGATTTAAAGGAAATTAAAATAAAAAAATAAACACTTACGTTCATCCGCTTCTCTTCAGCAGGCACAGGTTCCCAGCCTGCCCTGCGGCCAATCCTGACACTGCTCAGAGCAGCATCTGGATTGGCTGGGAGCGCCGAGCCAAATGTGCAATTCTGAAGGAAAGTTACACGAGATACTGGCAAAAAGCATTTCAATTCATAGTTTTTGGGCCCGATTCACATCAGTAACTTTTGTGTCGTAAAGTTACAAGTGCGGAGTCTCTGCTCTCGGAGCGGAATCTCTGCACTGAAATGCGCAGTTTGGAGACTCAGTCGCACACATAACTCCACTACATCTAAGCAACCTTTGTGAATTGGGCCCTTTATTTTATAACATTTTTGCATGTTTCATTGTAGGAAAATGCACAAAGTTAGCACATTGCTACACAGAGCACCCATACTCACCATTCATAACATGATCACTACATAGTGAAATTCCCGTGCGGATATTTGGCAATACATAGTGAACTGGTAGCAAATGAGGAAACCGACTGCAACAAACACCTGATCATGAAATTAAATGCAAGATAACCTGCCTCTGATACACCAGCAGTCATGGATTTCCTTTAAATCAAACAATAGTTGACAATAATTTGCATAGCTACACCGCCACAGCCAGTGCGACGTCTCTAAACGCTGGGACAATCTGCTACTGATTAGGAGATTAATTTCTCCCATGATGCTGCTGTGTACGCTCTTCAATGAAATCCAACTAGTTTTTGGCATGTTTTGGGAGATGAGCCAGTACTGAGATACATTCAATTAATTACTATTCATGGGCACATGTGCTGTGAGCTTATTTCTCCTAGTGTATGCATCTAAAAGAGCTCCAAGATTGACCTGCGAGAGGGGCAGAACGTCTGGGATTTATGTTGTTAGAGACGTGCAATGTCCATTCTCCGTAAATTGCCTGCAAGATTCAGAAGATGGAGTCAGCAAGGCTCTTGAAATGTAGGGTTGTCCTATCAGTGCTTTAACTAAATTAGCAGTTATTTAAAAGCTCTTAAATTATTTGTTTTTAATTTGCTGCTTTGCAGGTAGTGTCTGTCTATGTATGCAGAGGATATTTTACAAAAGATAGGAACTAACTAAGGAAAACAATGTAGATATAGTTATGATGTTGCTTAAAAACGTTGACTGAGCTGTAGTGGAAGGGGGAGCCCTTTTCTGGGTCAAGCAGTTACCATCTAGGCATGATTGTATATTTACCGCCACCTAGCGCTACAAGTATAAATAATTTTGTGCTGTACAAACCTTAAATAAATGAATATAATTTAACCTGATTGTTGACAAAGATAAACAATGTGACAGTGCAAGGCGGAGGGGGGTCTAGAAGAATGCAGAACGATAACTTGAACCAGTGCTTGAAATGGAAAAATAGAAGTGCAGGTACTTTGTACCAGATTGCCTGCTTATTTCAGGGAAGTGCCGGTACTCTCCAATTAAAAGTATTATGTTTTTCCTTAGAGAAGCAGGTACTCTCCCTCTAAAAATAAAAAGGTGCCGGTACTCCGTACCGGACAGTACCAGCACATTTAAAGCACTGACTTAAACATAGTAAAGGACATTGTGTTGCAATATTTTATTTCAACGTAAGACTTTATAGACTGAACATTAGGCAGAGGATTTTTGCACGAACAATTGCAACAACCGATCGAACCAACTGTTTGGTCAAAATTTCAGCGTTTCGTTTATTGAACTGGACTTTTTTTTAAAGTATAATGTATTTTAGTGAAATCAAGTTCATAGGAGTGGTGCCAAAATAATGCAGTGGTTATCATAAGGTCATAGGTGAATAGTGGAAGCTTCTGCAAACGTATTTTTAAGAGGGTCTGGTGAAGGATAATATAAACAATGAAAATCTGAACAAAGTTTAGGTTTTCAGGGATTCAACTCCAGTCCTTAAACACATGCTGGCAGATTTTTTGCACGAAGCTAGGAATTCATCCACTAGGCACATTCCAATCCAAAATGCATACCTACTCCTGTCTTTTTATAGAAGAAAATGTGTGCGTTTTGGATGTGAAATTGCTTTGAAAATGGAGGTTAATCCTCAGAAAGTTCAGATTTTTAAGTGTTTCAAACATTCTGAATGGTTATTCCACTGCGTGTCTAAATCATCTTATGTGGCTTCATGGGCACAAGAACAAATCCCATTTCAACGTACTCATCCTTTCATCCTGCTGAGGTAAACTGAAAAGCATTCACTTGTCAACAGTAACTGCAGATATTTAGTGCTTTGATAAAGAAAAAGTATATAAGCTATAAAATGAGCTACTATTAGTGCACATGGAGCATTATGAGTAGTAGATTGTCATTTATGGTGTCCATGTAGAGGTTTTATTTATATTGGCAGTGTAGACCTGAGCCCTTAGAGTACAGAATGGCAGTTCGGGCCACAGGAATCTTTCACAAGGTACGCCTAATGCAGAAAAGGACAATGCACCCTATTATCATGAATGCTCTGCTCCCAGAGCAGGTGTGAACTCGGTGCCTTGGGGTGGCACATTCAGTGAAAGACGGAGCAACTACTTACACAGCAGTCCAGGTTCCACAGTGCTGGTTTCAGACTGCTGGCAGCAGCCTCCTCCTGCTGTGGAGAGAGATCCACTGCAGGCATGTGCAGTCAGTGATTTGCAGTTTCATCTCTGGGAGGGTGTCCATTTGACATTATTATCCTCCTCCGGAGGGCTGTCCCACTGTGACAGTGCACCACTTCTTTATGGTGCACTCAGTGCATCTGATAAGGCCTCTCTGCATCTCCACCCACAATTGGGCAAGGGCACGGAGGCAAAGTGACTCCCTCATTTGCATGTGTCTACATCCACGACTGAATAGAGATGAGGAAACACCGTCTCATGATAGCACTATCAGCATTACAAAAGGGGCCGCTAAAGCGTCTGCCGCCCCTTATGTAATATATTTGCGCAGCAGGGGCATCCAAAGCCGGCACGCATGCCTGGTGCACTATGGATAATGGAGTGCTGTGCTTGGCCTGAATACTTTTTTTGCTTCTTGCTTTCCTCCTGCTCCTCGGGTGTCATATGAGAGGAAACTATGAATATAAGTCAGGGGTACTAATCAAGAGTAGCTGTACATTTTGGAGAAGAAACTATACATGTGTATGAGGGTTAAATCTTTGCATGTGCACAAGAGGGGGGAGTCTGAAGCTTCTTTCTTTTCAATTATTCATGATAAGCTGCTTTGTAATGCAGATGATTGTTGATGCAAGCTTCTGTACAAATATTGTGCTTGCAGTTGTATGATTTCATGGGGCACACTATTCAAAACATTGATAGAAGGTCTGTAGGTGCCTTGTTTTTTTTGGGGGGGGGGTATTTTAATTTGTGCTTTCCTTGACAACCCTTAAGAGCACATAGAAATAGCAGAAGTTTTGTAGTTAGTGCCAGAAGCTACATAGTAATTGTTCCCAATTTAATTAATTCATGACATTCCTCAGTCCTTAAGAAAAGGCAATTATGGGGGAAATTGGAATTACTGCACCCAGTCCACTCAAAGTCGCTGTTTTAAAGTCCTTTACCTCTTACCCAATTCATGCGGGTGAAATATCCAGTGGAATAGACTATGAATCTGGTATTCCTGCTTCTCCTGTAATTCTGATTTAACCAGAACCAGCCTTTCAGGTATTACTCTCATCTTTCAATGGGGGATTTTTACTATTTCTGAGTAGAACGTCTGAGTTTTCTATGACTAATTAATTGGTCAGCCCACATGCACCAACAAAGGCACCTTGGTACTGCCAACATTATAACAGTGTGGGTCAGTAGTTCAAATAGAAAAGGCGAGTTTTAAAAATGTTCCTAAACTTCAGTTGAGAGGGGATGAATTTGATTTGAAGAATATTATTCCAGAGTCATGCACTGAGAAAAGGTAGGGCCTGGCCCCTAACTCTTGAGTGTTGAAACCTTTGAATAGTATCTGGGTGCTTGATCAAGGTTTTCTTCCAGTAGCATAGGGAGGAAAGTAATATGAGAGCAGGGGTTTCTTTAGAGTTGCAATAGACTTGTATGTACGACAGAGGGCTTGGTTTAGAGTTCGGTGGATGTGTTAGTCTGTTACAACTGTGATAGATATCCTGTCTGCGGTATTACAAGTGCATTCTATCCAATGACACTTGTAATAAGGTGGATATAGTGTCTGTCATATTTGTGATGGAGCAACCCTTCTGCTGAACTTTAAATCAGGCTCACAGTGTTGAACACGCTGTTGAATACACTGTTTCACTGGACCTCAGAGTAGAGTACTTCTAGATTTGCTCACTCAGTAAAATTTTATTATCTTGCAAACTTATTGTGTGCAAAAGATTTTAAGAATCGGCTCTGAATTATTTTCTGAAACGGCACCAGAAGCCTTGGTTATAAGTCTTACATCTTTTATTATTAAGAACCTGCTTAAATCCAGAGACGTTTCAGTGCACTGTGCAGAAACTATTCTTTACCGCTCTCTGTGATGGAGTGAATACTTATCAGCAGCCAGCTGGATGCTCACTCTGAAAAGCTCTGCAGAAGTTGTCACAATAAAGATGATGAGATGCTAGGACATTAGACCTTCATTATTTTAAGTGCCTAGTTTTCTAGGATTACTTTCATGTTATGTTCACATGACAAGACTTCTTAAGTGTTCCTTAAATTATTTGATGGAAGCCTCGTTAGGGAATGCGACAATATGAACTGGAAGTTTAACAATAGCAGGAGCTCACACTTCTGTATGATATGAACAAAATGCATGGGTAATAAGAAGCTGAGTTGTAGTACATTTGAGCGGACAGTAAGTTAGTTCATTTCTACTGAACAAGAATGTGGGAGAGTTAAGTTGCATCCATTTATATTGAATGCGTTATGCTATTTTTCTCAAGGCATTTTTATAACTCGGTAGGTGGTATATCCGCCACTTTTGGGACGGTTTAACACCGTCCTCCAAAGTTAGAATCAGGCCCCTAGGCTCTTAATACAAGTAGGTAGGAATAGGATAGGCTTTTTAACCAATTTTGACAAATACCAAAACTTCAGGGTGAGGTATTTACTATTTCTGGTAAATACCTCTTATTTCTAGTTTTCAGTTGTAAAATGGGGCATAACTTGCAAAATCAGTATTTAACGCTCTGAATTCTGCCTGTTTCGCACAATTTTACTAGCCCTTATTCTCCCCAAAAAATCCGCAGGTTTGATCTTCTGACACCCCTGTTCCTCCAAGTGACAGAAATTTCCCTTTTCTGTATAATGAGTACTCAGCTAAGAAACTCCATGATGGACAACTTGTGCAAGGTTAAGGCTATCATGTTCAATCAAATTTTGTCTGTAGTTAAATGCTACTAATACAATCTGTTCAATATGAAAGGCTCTAAAGAAATACTAGCATCCACATCTTTGAATTTGTATATATCCCAAGGGAAACGGAGCTTACACAGTGTACATTTTTAAATAAAGGTAGTTTTAATGAACATGATGCTAGTTTCAAATGAATGAAACAAAGATGTATAGACAAATCATATTATAAACTGACATCAGTTACATTTTCATATTGCCACCAAAACATTTGTATCATAGACTTTATATTACTATCCATTTTTCCTCCCGATTCACTTTAACCAAGTCTGTTTCCAATAATAGACACTATCAGTCAGTTTCAGAGAAAATCAACTACTATGATTAAAACATGAGAAAGATGATGAGTTTGGATAACTTTAGAGTTCTGCCTCCACTGTAGAAGTAGGTCTTAACAAACCACTTTCAAACCATATAAAAACCAAAAAAGCAAAAAATAATAACTACCGGTTAAACCACTAACTTTGGGCGACTGATTAGCATGCTACCTGCCATAAAGCTCTTCAATGTCTCGTCGGGGTAGTAGGCTCTACATACATGCAATTACAATACAATACAGTATCACAGCATCAACTCCATCAGCGGGAATACAACAAATTGTGCATAGATGTGCGAAGCAGTACATTAATTATGCTCATGATTTGAATGCTATTGGATAAAGACTGGGTAAAATGAGAACACCAGGGCATGCCTTCTTACAGACGAAGCATAAGTGGATTCCACCAACATCTTGCATAATTTAGAGTACCAGTTTTGGTATTTAGCACACGTGGTATAGCATATGTTTGGTAAATCAATGCCCATTTACCCAGACCACCAGTCTGTATGTTTTATTAATAAACGTTATTCTGAATGTAGCATTGCAGCAGAAGTGCCACGTAATTTCTGAGCTCCAAATACACATTCAATAGTATAACTCCTTCATGTTCCTTCAATATAAGAAAGGGAAAGTGCTATCTAACAATATAGTTAATTCAGATATTGTAAAATAGGATGGTAAAAACATGAGAAAATGAACACATTCATAACAATTTACTTGTCTCACATTTTCAATGTACTTTGTTACAGAAGCTGGCTTGTTCAGCAATAACTCACTGGCTAGTTCAGAGAAATTGTTTTCTCTTAGGGCTTCTTGGCTAGGCTTTGGCAGCTAGAAAAAACGGTAATTAATCCTCAGAGGAAATGTGTGAGGTGTTGTGAGAGGTGTTGAGTAAAAGCAAATCTTAACAAAATAGAGTTCGGAAATAATGAACTTCAAGTTCTAACTAAAATAGGTGTAGATAAAAACAAGACTTCACAGAATGCTATAAAATGATAACAATAGGATTATAATTGACAGCATAAATAAAGATAAACTTAAGGGAGATAATTGAAAGTGGATAAAAAAAAAGGACAACAAATAAATACTTTATGCAGATTGTCCAAAAGAGGCATTGGTGCATTGACATTGGTTATTGCAGCCAAGGCATATGGCCAAAGGGATGCTTCAAAGAGACCAGTGGGACAGTCAGTTACATTGACGTGGTGCACACTTCTCTAATTGGGCACTGTAGCAATGTCTTAAAAAGTTTTCAAAGTCTTAGCAATTTTCAGACATTTCTCAAAGAGCTCCACAGTGCATGGAAATCCTTAGCAAAATGAATTGGAGATTCGCCAAAACCTCACATTTCTGCTCTATCTCTCTCTGTACCTCGCAGTTTAACAGTGAATTGTTTTAATGAAACATGACTTCTCTTAGCTTCACAAGACGTGTCAGATCACACGTCACACATCTGAAAAATAGATTTACAGCCGGAGGGCCACTTAGTTCAGTGTTCACTGCAGCCAGCACTGTACACTGGATAAGAGCATTTTTGAAACTTGGTAGTACTGCTCTTTAAGTTGTCATGAAACTGGCTTCTACTGGTTTTGATCAATCCTGGGTGCATGGATTCAAGTCAGTGAGAAAAACAGTCTATCTACGTTTCTTGGTGGGTGTTTAAAGTACTTCTTTCAGCGGGAAGGGAATCTTCTTCTTTTCCAGTGATCTAAGGTAGATCTGAAGTGTTACTGGCCCATATAACCATTCTTAAAAGGAGAACTAGCGTATGTTGACACTGATCCTAAACTAATCTGCAAGACGTTATCATGGACTCCCACTTTCAATTTTGCCCCTTCCTGCACAAAAACAATCCTTCCTGCAAATGTGTGCCAACACAAGGAAAAGAGAGGAAGGCACCATATGATGTTAAATACTGTGTATGCCTGCCCTTTCTCTTTCAAGCAATGCAACACAGTAAAGTGGCTTGCTGCCCTGCGTTGCGCTGCATGAAGTAATGAGAAATCTGCCCCGTTTGTTTATGTGATTTTACATAATGGTGCAGGTGAGATGTTACCACGTTGGAGGTTGTCTGATTCGGCATGTGTTCAGAATTGGGTATTTGTCGATGCGTGCGATAATGTGTTCTCTTCCTTGATGGTATATGTGGGTACGTGATGAGGTGTGTGTTGCTGTGTGGTTTTTGTGAGTTTGGGAAGCCATGTAAGGAATGTCATGTGTGAGAGTGTCTGGGTAATGGTATGGTGTTTGTATGTGAATGATAGAGCACCCGCAGGCGCTGTTAGTTTGCAAAGATTTGTGTGGAATGCATTTGTGTTATAGCGTGTGAAAATGATGATGTGTTTCTAGGCACTTATGAAGAGGTGTACTGGAATGAGGAAAGTGCGTCAGTGTGTGTGTAGGAATTCTGGCCATGTGCTGATCTTTCCATTGTGTACATTAGGCTTGTTTATTCAAAAGCTTGTCTACAGAGTGTAGAATAACACCAGTAAAAACAATGACTTTTGGAGTCCGGGGGGGTTTTCATCTTCTTCATGAGAACACAGCAGCAAATTCTTACATATTCCCAGTACTGAGCAATGCACGTGAACGAGGCTAAGCATCAATTTTAAGAGCCAATTGCTGAAGTATATTTTTATGTTGATTTATTTAACACCTAATTCCTGGTTGTTGAATATGTTTTAGAGGTTATTTGTATGTTTTCAAGGACAGCCAGGGAGAATGAACGGGAAGTATAAAACTCTAACTCCGTTGTGTGAAAGTAGGATGTCCTTATTTTTGAGAGCTACCCAAGATCAATAAAAAATGTAATTGTGCCCTCATTACCCAAATCTGCATCAGTTGCTAGGCGATACTGAGCATGCCCTGGCTGAACAGAGATGAGGACAAAGAATGATCAGTCTAATTAAGTAAATAATTCCTATAATGGGAGATTGATGTGTCCTCAGAATCTTTCTAAGGCTGTGACCAGTCTGGCCATCTCTAAATACATTACATTTATTAATTGCTCACCTGTACCAAATGTGTCTAGATGTCTACATCATTGGGAGATATTTGTTAATGTATGTTAAGTCATGGTAGGCCGTCACCCTAGTGACAGACGTGTGTACGCCAGTGATGAACCGAACCTCTGGATAGGTACAGTGGTGGCATAAAGGTGAATCAGATGCCATGTGCCTCACCTGTCTCTTCTTGCTCAACCGTCCTCTCACTTGCTTCGATGTGTTGTACTAGTCGTTAAATCAATACCTCAGCATAGATAGCTAATTATTTATTTCTTTGCCAAAGTGCAATAATACAACAGGTGTCTTCAGACATATTAATGACATGCACATCCTCTTGCAAAAATTTAATAATGCCACCCTGGAATTGCAAATATTTTTTTCTAAACTTTACTATAAAATTTGCAACGTTCAATAAAATTAAACATTTTTAAAAATGCCATTATGTTAAATTATCTCTTTTAGAAATTTATTGAAATACATATTTGCCATCATGCTATGGGCAGCCTGGTCTTCTAGAGTGTAAACGTAGCCACAGAGGTATTACCATAAAAGATTAGAAATGGGAGTGGGACTTTGAGGGCTATTTGAACCCATATGCTCCGTAAGACACCTGCTTTCAGCGGGAAAGATCTGGAACAATGCGTCCGGATACACGCCTGCTTTGTTCACGCAAGCGGAACAACACTTGCCTGAACAACACAGGCCTTCGTCTCTGCCTTAACCACGCTTGTGCTGAACAAAGCACATGTGGGGTTAAGGCAGAGCAAAAGGAAGATACAGCGATAGAGGACGCAGTCAGGTAAGTGGGTCTGGTACAGGGTTGTGGTGGTTAGGGGCGGGAGTGGGGGCTAGGGGAATTTTGTATTTAGAGGGTGAGGGGGTCGGATTTTTAGGGGCAGGGTGTTGGGGTAGTTTTGTATTTAGGGTGGGTGGGGATGTGAGGCTTTTAGGAGTGGGGTGGGGTTTGGAGAAATTTTGTATTTAGGGAAGGTGGGGGGATTATTAGGGGGGGTCGGGGTAATTTCGTTTTTAGGGCAGAACGGGATTTTACGGGTGGGGGTCAGAGTAATTTTGTATTTAGGGTGGGTGGGGGGTCAGGTTTTTAGGAACGGGGTGGGGGTTTGAGGTCATTTTGTATTCAGGGCAGGTGGGGGGTCAGGTTTTTAAGGGCGGGGTGAGGATTAGGGTAATTTCGTATTCAGGGCAGGTGGGGGTTGGGTTTTTAGTGGTGGGTGTGGGGGGTAATTTTGTATTTAGGGTGGGTTATTAGGGGTGGGGGTCGGGGTAATTTTGTGTTTAGGGAGGTGCGGGTTTTTAGGGTGGGGTCAGGGTAATTTTGCATTAGGGCGGGTGTGGGGGTATGGGTTTTTAGGGGCAGGGTGGGGGTTTGAGGTCATTTTGTATTCAGGGCAGGTGGGGGGTCGGGTTTGTAGGGGCGGGGTGGGCATCTGGGGTGGTTTTGTATTCAAGGCAGGTGGGGGGCGGGTTTTTAGAAGCGAGTGTGGGGGGTTGGGGTAATTTTGTATTTAGGGTGGGTTATTAGGGGTGAGGGTGGGTGGTTGGGGTAATTTTGTATTTGTATTTAGGGTGGGTGGGGCGTCAGGTTTTTAGGGACGGGGTGGGGGTTGAGGTCATTTTGTATTCAGAGCAGGTGGGGGGGTCAGGTTTTTAGGGGCGGGATGGGGATTTGGGGTAATTTTGTATTCAAGGCAGGTGGGGGGTCAGGTTTTTAGAGCCGAGTGTGGGCGGTTGGGGTAATTTTGTATTTAGGGTGGGTTATTATGGGTGAGGGGGGTTGGGGTAATTTTGTATTTAAGGCAGGCAGAGAGTCAGGTTTTTTGGGGCGGGGTGGGGGTCAGGGTAATTTTGTTTTTAGAGGTTGGGTCGTTTTATTTCTGGCGGATAGGGTCGGTTTTAGGACTCAGGGTGGGTGAGGGGTATCGGGGTAGTTTTTAAAGGTGGGGTCGGGGTACTTATGCTTTTAGGGGTGGGGTAATTTTGTTTTTAGGAGTTGTGTTTTATTTTTTGGGGTAGGGGCTGTTTTAGGACTCATTATTGGGGTCATTTTTAAGGGTGGAGGGTTTGGTGTACTTCTGTTTTTAGGGTGGTGGGTCTCATGCCACAACCATGCATGCCGTTTCCACGCATGCCTTTACTAGGCATGCCTTTCACAACGAAGAATCATGTAAAGGCATGTGTGGAAAGAACGCAGTCGTTGTTTCGACTGTGTTGTTCAGGCATGCGGGGTTGCCGCATGCGTGGTTTCATCATACAACCACTTTCAGCCAACACACTAGTGACAAAAGATGTTACTAATGGCTCATTTCAGAATGTTTGACTGTCACTCTATTTTTTCACTAGCAACACAGTTCTGTTTTTAGCAAGATGATCCTTTTGGCCAGTGACTGGCAGCACTACCACTTCCCCTCTCCCTGTTTGAAGGGCTCTGCTGCGAAATACTGCCTACTTCTTCAGTGTCTAGGCAAATAGGTGCAAGGACTTAAAAAATCAAAGGAAGGGAAAAAACAAGGCAATCTTTTGTCTGAGAATAATAACTGGAAAACCAATGATAGTTGCTACGAGAAATTGACTAGGAATATGCTGCACTTTGGCTAGGCAGACAGGCCCACTGGAAAGTCAGGCATTAAAGGAAGGCAAACGGTTGAGATTATATAAGGATTAAACTACGAAAAATATCGAGGATACATCACGTATTTTGAAAGATTCTCAAAATAGAGCATAGCACATTCATTCCCGAAATGACAGTGTTCTTGAAATTGTTGGCCTAAGGATCGAAGCTGCTGGTATGTTTTTAAAAGCAGAACTCGGCCGGGACATACTTCATTTTTATGACGTGTATTGAGGGCAATCTCTCTTGCAAGTTATCAAAAAATGCACCTGCTCCTTCCTTCTTTTGGTCATAACTTACACAGAAATATTGGAGCTATGGCAGTATAACAACGGGAGCAAAATGTCTCATGTCACCATTGTTAGGTTTTACCACGTACTACCTATATGTGAGTACTACTGACGTTTAATTGTTATATGTGATTGAAATATGAAATGTAACTAGAAATGGTTTAATGGGACACCCTGTTTGGTTTCCTATTGGATAATAACAAACTCATAGTGCAACATGTATTAAGGACTCAGTGAGTAGTTCGGCACCTCCATAGCACAATATTGTGCAGTGAACGGTTCTCTTGTTGTCCTCTCCATCGTATTACACATAGAGCGGCAAAATATTTTATAGAGGCCCGCATGGGAACGCAAAATCTACGCAGAAAAGAAATCCCCTGGGGTCAAGCTGAGGGTCCAAAACGCACCCCCTGCATGTAAAAATAAAATATTGCAGATTTTGCCACAAGGTTCTGAGATGTTGAGCAGAAATTGCGAGTTCTGAGTTCTTTGAGGTCTGCAAACTCCCTGGCAGGGCTTGTAGACCCATGGTGGACCTACTCCCCAGTTTGAAGACCCTGTATTGGCTACACAGAGCCTTAGGAGGCCCAAAAAGGACACACGATCCTATGTGGATTCGCAAACGCAAATTGGAATGTACAAATCCTAAGTAAAAACAAAAGAAGAAAACAAAGGCCAGCCTCTACCATCCCCTCCATAGGTCATGCACAGAGTAAAAGGCCTGGCCCTGTGGCCAGCCCCAGGTATGCTGCCTGAAGGTAATCATGCTGGTGGGTTGGTCTCTGGGCCTGGCCAAATGGGGATTAATTTGAAGAAGGTAAATTTAATATATCCTAACAAATCACCTGAAATTCAGTGAAGAACTATAATTAAAAAGAAGTGAAGGTTGTAACACCTTATCGTATTTTTTTAAACAAACTTTTGAAATGCCCCACTCATGGTTAGCTCCCCAGTCTGAAATCACACTACAGCTATGCAAACCATAACTTGCACACCTACTGCAATGATTTTGACCTCACAATATTAGTGCCAACAAGTAACAACTTCTAAAAGCAGGTCATTAAAAACAAAAACAATACACAAACCAATAAATCATTTTACATGGTAATTGTCTCGTGCATAATGTTTATGGAATTGTTATATGTAATCTGACCTGTAGGATAATTTATGACATTAGTAAATTTATCTGTTGCATCAAGGGTGGTATAATAAGCACTGTGGTTGATGCACACGTTATTCGTGCATGGCTTTTGTGCGAGCTCATGCATACAAAAACGTGAACCTTTTTAAGACCATCTTGCACCTTTTTTCGAAATTCAGGGCCATATTTATACTTTTTGACGCAACAGTGCGCTAACGCAGTTTTGCGCCAAAAAAATTAGCGCCGGCTAACGCCATTCTGAAGCGCCATGCGGGCGCCGTATTTATTGAATGGCGTTAGCCGACCGGCGCTGCCAGGTGTGCGTGAAAAAAAACGACGTACACCAGGCAGCACCGGCGTAGGGAAAAATGGCGTTTGGGCGTCCCAAAATGGGGCAAGTCAGGCTGAGGCAAAAAAATCGTCTTAACCCGATTTGCGCCATTTTTTTGGGGCGCCCAGACGCCATTAACATGACTCCTGTCTTAGCAAAGACAGGAGTCATGCCCCCTTGCCCAATGGCCATGCCCAGGTGACTTATGTCCCCTGGGCATGGTCATTGGGCATAGTGGCATGTAGGGGGGCACAAATCAGGCCCCCCTATGCCACAAAAGTTTTTTTAAAAAAATACTTACCACAACTTACCTTTTCTTCCCTGGGATGGGTCCCTCCATCCTTGGGTGTCCTCCTGGGGTGGGCAAGGGTGGCAGGGGGTGTCCCTGGGGGCAGGGGAGGGCACCTCTGGGCTCATTCTGAGCCCACAGGTCCCTCAACGCCTGCCCTGACCCAGGCGTTAAAAAGAGGCGCAAATGCGGGTTTTTTTGCCCCGCTCACTCCCGGGCGTCATTTTTGCCCGGGAGTATAAATACCACGCACATGCTTGGGAGTAATTTTTTAAGACGGGAACGCCTACCTTGCATCTCATTAACGCAAGGAAGGTGTTCACACCAAAAAATGACGCTAACTCCATGAACTTTGGCGCTAGACGCGTCTAACGCCAAAGTATAAATATGGAGTTAGTTTTGCGTCGAAATTGCATCAAAAAAAAGACGCAATTTCGGCGCAAACGGAGTATAAATATGCCCCTGAATATCGCAAAAGCTTTTGAATGGATTTACATTTAAATAATGTTTTTCTGACTAAAACCACCTTTCTATGTCTAGTTTGGTCTAATTATACTCAGTGGTTCCTTGTTGGATTCTAAAATGTGGAATTAATCTTTTTGATCTCCTCAACATTATTTTCCATTAATAGAACTGCACCATTGTTGATTTACCACACCTTAGCACCATACAATAATCAGTGTTAAATTTGGTTCAGATCCATTCATGAGGACTAAAGATTTAGTCAAGGAATAGTGTGGGTTAAGCATAAATACTCAGTAATTAGTGATATTGTGATAACATGGTGTCAGTTTTCACTGTGTTGTTATGGTTCAGCTGCTCCTTGCATCGAAAAGGTCTGGATATGTAAACATATTTATAAAAATGTACTACTATTATTTCTTTAGATCTATGTGAGTGGACCTTGTTACTAGTTGAATATTTCTACTACTCCATCTTAAGCATGCCTATTAATTATGAAGTGCAAAATGTAGCAAAAAATAAAGTGAATGTGATACTAATCAGAGGACGTTTTTCTTTCCTCCTTCAATTTTTCCAAATTGGCAGGAGCAATGAATAGTAATGAACACACTATGGATCAAAATGGCATTTCTAAATATGACTCCTCTTGATATATTTTTCCCACAGCCCCCCTTTATTAATGAGAAATCTGGCTCTGTATCTGAGACCAGATCTGGGAACCTTATTTGTAGGAGGGTGCATGACTATTTTGCTGTTGCGTCTACTATGCAAGGTGAGATAAGGGTGAGATAAGGGTACAAAGGCCCAAATTACATTTTTCCCTGAAACTTTGTGAAAATTAAACAAAATTACAAGAATTTTGCAAATTCCGCTTGACAATATATAACATGAAAATTAATTTCGAGATACCAGCAGGACACCTCCTAAAAAGGAAAATGTCCTAAACTAAACATTTTCTCCTCTGCTTTGAACTGCATACGAAATCTTCACTCACACTGGCCGGAACATTCATGGGAAAAAGCATTTATATTTATCCACTAGGGTCCTGATTATGAGCTGCACAGTGCAGAGGCGCTGTAAAACAGCATGTAAACGCCTGCCTTCTTAAAGGTGAATACGCATGTGGACATGGGATTACTGGGCTAAACTGATTATGGGGACAAGTTCACGCCAATTTTCCTGTTCTGACCAGTTGGTAAAAGGGTGCATGTGACAGGACAGGTTGCAGGGTGGTGGTCAGGAAAGGGATGTGAGTGTCTGTGGCAGGAAAGGCTCTGGGTTGACTGGGAGGTGTTGGGGTACACATTCCCCCTGTTAGGTACTGGTAAGTTTAAAAACGCACTCTTTGTGCAGCACATTGCCTGGGGGAGAACATATAGAGTGTTTTTTATATCCGTTGACCCTCAGTGTTATTATCCCAATGTGCTTTAAAAATACACTGTTTGGTACTAGTTTCAGCAATTACGCCTTAGAGACATTTCTTTAAAATCCCTTATAAAATTAACTTTAATTCTTCTCATTTTACCAACTCTATTGGCACCACAAACTTTAAAATAGACAATTTTGTATTATTTTCCCAAATTATTCTATGGTTTAGGATCACTAAAAATTATTTTACCCCATTCCCTTTATTGTGTGTAAAAGTAGCAGCCGAGTGTACTTCAAAGGGCTTATTTTACTAGCAGATCTTTGCAACCAAAACCATGATACCCTCTATAGTGTTTTTTGTTGTCCATGGTTTCTCAATGCTATTGATGTGACATGCTTTTAAATATGCAATTTGCCCCCAAAATATGGTTAACGGAACTACCAAACCTCTTATAAAATGCTATGTAAATTCTTACGTTTTAGAATGGTTAATGGTTCCCCATGCTTTAAAGAGCACCCTTGGTTCTATATGGGCGAATACGAAACTTACCCTACAATTTTCTCTTTTGCCTCTTGTTTGAGAATCCTCCAATAACATTTAAGAACACCTAATTCTGTGGCCGGACATCACAACAACAAAGCTACTCATTTTAATCTGCACAATATCGGCTACAAAAATATTGCCAAGGTAGGCATGTATAGGGAAGTATCGATGTATTATTCTTAACTCCACCTCTACTTACTTTGGTTATGTTGTAGTAGACAATATTGTGAAGTCAATATTAGGTTTAGATTAGTATCATAACTTTGATATTGTAGTAGAACACAGTGTAATTAGTACAGATAGTTTTATTATTTTTTATTGGGGGCGATGGTTGAGCGTTGGTCAGTAGTCACTACAACCCTTGATTAGATATTATAGTATTTTGTTTGGCCTTCTGGTACCTATCTTTTAGCACCTCTAACCTAGATACTGAGATGTGCATATAGAAAAATATTTTCTAGTATTTTCATGACATTTTCATACAAGAAAATCTGCTTCGCAAAGTGGTATTCTTGAAAAAGTCACAGGGTTTGATTCACAAAGATACGTGCATAGGAATAGATGTGACTTACACTTGTAGCACTCCTGATGTATGCATGAAACTCAGAATTCCTGTCTCGGCCCGCTTACATCTCACCATTTCCTAGCCAGTCACAATTTGCACATTTACGAGTCACAGATGTATGGCACAAAGTTAATCGAATGCTTTTTTCTACCTTCTGTGAATCTGGCACTTTGATGCGTTAACGCCCTGTTTTTAAGCATGCTCACTTATACTGAATGGCACACCAATCCTGCACTTAGAAGGTCAGTTGGACAGTGGCAAATAAGCATTTTGAGTTTTTTTGCTATATTACAAATCATGGACAGTATTTGGCACTTAGTGGTCATTGGCTCCTTCGTGTATAGATGTGTATTTCAAACTTTTCACATAAACGTACTGAGTAGAATGAATCTAGCCACCATGAGATGATACAAGGACATCAGGGTCTATATCACTTAGCTTGCATTCTCCTTTCAAGATAACCTAAAATGCAGTGGCAGCAGTGACATTTTTAACAGACACCTAAAGTTTCTGACAGGTACAAAAACAACATTTGCACTGATCACGCAGTCTAAAAATAACACTTGACACTATTTTATTGTAGGAAAATGGCTTTTAATAAATGATCATCCACATTTTGTTTGGACTGGTGCCACTGTTTTTTAACTCTCTGCACTTTTACTCTGTTAACCAGGCCTGTGTATGTGCTGTGACACCTAATACATGTTAAGATTGTCTATATTCATATTTTGCATATTTAAAACACCTAAAATACTCTAGAATATGGTACAAAGTATTCCCAGGGCCTGTATGTTAAATGTCACTAGTGGACTACAGCACCCATTATGCCACCCACTACAGTAACAGTGCTAACCTGACTGCAAGACTATTTCTGAACTCTGCCTGTGCTGTTTTAAAACTGCATATCTTGGCCTTTCAAAATAACCCCTTTTGACAGTCCCAACCCCTACTTTCAAGTTTGAATATGTCATACCTAAGTTGACCTTAACAACCACAAGGCAGGCTGCATGGTATTTAAAAAAAAGAATATGTAATGGTTTGCTGTCAAAATATCCTAGAGTGAAAAGACATTAAACACTTGTTTTTTACTGTAGCAAGGTTAGCTGTGCCATTAAAGGTAATACTAATGTAATGCAACGTTAGCCAATGTAATGCACTGTCATGTAATACTATTATCTCTGCTTAGAAAACAGCTACAAAGTTAATTCTTGGACTTTTTAAAACAAACCCAATATACTGGTAATTGTCAGATTTGTAATAAAGGATTTAAGACATAGATTCTTAAAAAGCCATCTGTTTCCTGCCTAAAGCATTTAGAAGTTCATTTGCATGAACTGCCAGCTGTCACCAAGGAGCTGAAAAGCCCCTTGATGAGTTGTGAACTAGCCCCCAGAGCTGAGGTTAAAGATCTTGGGTGTGGGGAGGTATTCTGTACCTCTGGCAAGATGGCCATCTTGGGTAAATTAACTTCAAAGAGGCCTATCCTGTCTCTGGCCATTGTAGCTAAACTCCAGGGCTTGCCACCTCATTTGTCTCTCTTGTCAGACAGGCACCAGTGGGAGATGAGCTGCCTCCTGAACCTATAATGACTGATCCCAGAGGAGGGGTTATTCATTTTCCTGGCAATACCTCTGGGATGGGCACAGAAGTTCTGCATAGGGGAAGAAAGTTCTGGCATGCTGGATTTCGGTAGAGGGGGGCACAACGGGATTATCTGCAGTAGATCACAAAGAAACTGCTATAAAAGCCGGCAGGGTTAACCCTTCAAACTTTTTCCCTATTGATTATAGAGAGGCAAAGAGTCAGCTCCACCCACAGGTGATTGCCAGGTATAAATATTGCACCCTGGGCAACCTCTTCCAACACCACTGGACCTGTGGAAGGGACTGGAGCCTCTCCTACTTGTAACAAGGGTAAACAAGTGGACTACATGGGTCAGTTGGCTTGGCTCTTGTTGAGCTACATGGACACAGCAAGTTGTTAGAACCCATTTTCTGGAAGAGCCCAACTGTGCATGCCCTTGACTATGCCGGTGGCATCCGTTGGAGTGAGTCTTAGCTCCCCTGGAGCCTTCAGCTGTTTCAAAGTGTAGTGAGAAAAGTGGGACTTAGATACGTTTTGCCTCAAATGGGCTCCGGAGGACTGAGACAAGCCTACCAAGTCAGTCCAATGAAGAGGTGTTGCAGTTAGGACAAAGATTCAGTTTACTCCAGCTCAAAGATTTTCATAGCGGCCAAACCATTTCAGCAGGGCCTAGTGGATAGGGTATCCAGTACAGGTGGGTGGAATTCCTAATTCTTCCAGTCGAATTGGAGAAATTTGGTAATTGCATTTTGATCTTGTAACACAGATTTACTATGAACTTTTGCAGCTCCACTGGCAGAACTGATCTACAGTGTTTGTTTTTTAATCAGGGCTGGAAGCGGGAACAGTTCCTCTACATTTTAAAACCACTGCAGACTTCAATCTGCAGTGATTTTGAAACATAGAGGGACCGGTACCTCTTGTGACCCTGTTTAAAATCTACTGACTACACTGCTGCTTACATATTTAGAGTGTATATAGCTTATATACTCTGAGTATGTAAGGGCACCAAGGGGTATGCGCAGCCGAGAGGTGTGCACAGCAGCCCCTCGTCACCCTCGTGTACACTTCAGTGATTACTGCAGAGTATGTAAGGGTGCAGAGAGGTAAGCGCTGCTGTGCCAAATACCAAATGGACTTACAGTGCATGTTCCTCAGCGCCCTTACATACTCTGCAATAATAACTGATGAGTACACGAGGGTGATGAGCGGCTGCTGTGCATACATCTCGGCTGCACGTACCTACGTAATAACTGCAGAGTATGTAAGTGCTGAGGAGTATGCACTGCAGTGAATGTGGTATTTGGCAGTGCTATTTCTTTGCCCAAAAATGAATCCTTTTATCCATTTCTGGCTGCAAAGGTGCATTTTGTGCTAAGAAATTATCCCAGTCATAGAATTCTGTGGATTCCAGAAGAATTTAAATGTAATTGCAGAATTCCAAGACCTAGTAATAGATCTTTTTGGCCTCTTAAAGTCATAGTCTGCTGTTTTGTCTCATTGATGCTTTTTGACTTCCATTTCATAGACAAAGTCAGAAGGTAAAAGGTATATCTTCCAACCAGGATGAAACTTGTTTCTGTCACTGACTAGTGCTTCTTGACAGTCTGCCTTAATTTGCTTTTAGGTACCTGTCAAGCGCAGCCAGATGGCTGTGGTTGGCGTCTAATGTTTTTTGGTGCTATCTTTAAATTTTAACTTTAAAAATTCCTATCTCTGGTTAACCTTATTGAATGTTTGTCATTTTGGTATTATTTTATCAATGGAGTGGTATTTTTATTGTGTTTTGACTTTTTGGTACTTCTAAATGTTTTACACCCTTTCTTAAATTAAGCCTATCTCCCCCCCTCCCCTCCTCAGCACCTTGAGACCCTCAGAGGTGAGTAGTGCGCTTTACAAATCCTTGATTGATTGATCTACTCTGTGCAATAGCTACCAGGAGTTAAGCTCAGGTTTAAATTACTGAAACATTTACTGGATCTAACAAGAAGAGTGTCATTAATCTTTGTGGTGGACTGTCATTCACCCCAACTAATAACCCCCTTTCTCACACATATCACATCAAGGTGACATTTTTCAGTGATCGGTCAGTTCAAGTGTGAATGAAATTGCTGGACCAAATGTCACTGGCAGAATTACAATGTGTGTAACTCTAAAATGTAGATGCATGATAAGGAATCTGTTCCCCGGTACCTAACTATCAAATATTAAGGTAATATATTGAACATAGTCATGAGGCTCAGCTCATTGTTGATGCCATAAATATAATAATATTTTTCCCGAGCTATAGCTCCTACATCCTTTCTTGTACACTTGTTTTCCTGTTTTAAGAACCAGAACACCAATTACTATGATTGCCTTGCTCTAGGGGGTTCCTTTTATTGTCTCCAATGCCATCTTAAGGTGTAGCCTGTACATTGCACAGAGGCCTCTGTGGCAGGCACACTTCCCAGCTAGGTTGTAGTACCAGGTTAAATATTGTTTTTCCACAGGTGCGCTAAGATCTTGAAAACATTTCTTTTATTTCCTGTGTCTCAGCCACTGAGACTTGTATTGGGAATACAAATAGGGCTTCGCAATTGAAAGGTTCACACAGATAATAATAAGGCAAAAGAATACAGTGCATTTGGATGAAACCTCCAACCTCATTTTCTCTACAGAGTCTGCTCACTTCTGACTTCTTCCCATGTATTTACTCTGCCACCTTTATTCAGTGTTGAAATGCGTGAAACTCAAGCATTCATATGCTTTCGTCGTGGGTGACATTTGGTAGCACACAAGACTGACTTCTTTAAAATGCAATGCATAAATAAATACAGATTAGAATTTGACAGCAAAAACATGTAGTCGGGCTTTGGGGATGTGCAAATTGCGCATGCTTAACTCAGGTGTCGCTCTGCGAAAGAGAGAGTAGTATTTGAATACTCGTGGGGTGCAGAGAAGGAACTATTTTTAGTAAATGTATGTCTGTGTAGGTGTTCCTAAGTTATGGTAGGTATTCATTTTTTTAACATGAAAAGGTCACGTACAGCAAGAGGAATAAACATGAAAGCTGATTCACTCAAGTTCCGGAGGTACTGGACGATACTTCAAACACCCTTTGACCTGAATGACATCTCAGAAGGTGACATTATATGACCCTTGACCTGTACCTTCCCATGCAGCGATATCACATAACTTCAATCCTGTTGACATCACAACAATTGAAATTGCTAAATCTTCATAATAACTACATGAGTAAAATAACAACATAGTCAAATGTATATTTTAAAAGCCACATATACTAGGGTGCTGACATGATTTTTTGAAAGTGGTGGAGCATAATTAGCCATGAACTGTAGCAAGGAATTGAACCAGACGTCTTCTAATGGAACTTCAAGGGTTCTCTCTCTTGAAAATGTTGACAAAAATCGAGTCTAATAGTGCATTCTAAAGTACGTTAGCATACCTTTGCTAACAAGCTTAAAAAGCACTCAGCGAATATGCATGCCTTTTCATAGTGTGCCAAGCCAGTGAAACCTGATGCTCCACAGAAGGTGGCTCAGGGCCTGATTTATATTTTGATGGATGAGTTACTCTGTCACAACAGTAAAAGAAATATAAATCCCATAGGATATAAAGGGAATTATAATTCAGCGGACAGGCTATCCAACACCATTGTGATGGAGTAACCTGTCCGCTGACATTTGAGTATGGCCCTTAGTTTTTTTTCAAAGTGTTCTGTGGGTTACCACCTATGTTAAATGTTACCACCATTGTCCCAGGTCCAGTATTTTCATTTGTCTTTCCTGTATGCCAAGAGTGCCCTCTAATGCCGAATAATTGCATACAATAGGCAGAACAAGAATGTGGCCGTTAATGCTATCCATATACCATGAAAGGCCCTTGTGTCAAAAACAACCTTTTGCATGTGTTAGCAAGCATTTTGGTATGGTTGCCCCTACCCTGTGCCATGATTATCTTCCCTTAAGCTTAGAATTAACTCCAAATGGTCAATGCCAACATTTTGGCACAGATGCAGCCTGTGACAGGAATTTTCTTGAGTATTCCAGCACCAGCATTTATCCAATGGGTCCTCATGTGCCAAATTTACTTTAATTTGCCAGAGTCAATACTTTACCATGAGTATCCAATATGTCAAATGCTACCTCTTGTATTCCAGTGTCAGTAGTTTGTCAAAGGCTGCCTGTCATGCTGAGAATTTCTTCCTGTATGCCGATTTGCCATGAGTGCCTCTATAGGCCAAGAACTACCTTCAATATGTCAAGTTCCAAAGCAGACTTGCAAGCATAACATCACATCATCACTCACACTCACTTAAATTCACTCACTCTTCCTCATTCTCACTCTCTCTCTTGCATGCACTCTTACCCTCACTCATTTATTGACACTGTCTCACTTGTTCTCACTCAGCCTCACTCATTTTCATTCATTCATTCATTCACACTCACTCACATGCACTCTTACTCATAACGTTTCACTCACACTTGTATTCACTCAAACTCACACTTATTCCCACTCGTATTCATTGTAACTCACAGTTACAGTCACTCACTGTTATTCTCATTAACACTTACTTACATTCTTCCTCAAACTCTCACACACAATCATATTCATTATATTTCCCTCTCACTCACATTCAGTCACTAATACGTCCATTCATCCATTCCCACTCATTATGACACTCATGCTCACACTCAAAGTAACTGACCCCCAGACACTACCTCTGTCACTCACTCTCACTTCCACTCACACACATGCTCATTCATTAACATTCTTTCTCTCACACAAACATACTCTCAACCACACACACACGCAAACAAAACATACATTTTAAAAAAGTTTTTACTTATCTCACAGCTGCCAGGACAGGTGACATTTCAGATCCTAAAACTCAATTTTTTTCTATAATTCTAATAGCACATAATAGACTAATATTCACAAAGGTATATGAAAAGGGTAACTTACAGGGGACAGCAGAGCTTAACTTTAAGAGATTGGCATATTATTTGAGGGGGTAAAAAGTCACCTCAAAATATCATCAAATCCTTGTCTACAAAATTCACTAAATAAATCTGTGCTCAACCGTTTAGCAGCTTGGCACAAAGCAGTCAGGCTTAACTTAGAGGCAATGTGTATATTATTTATGCAGTACTCAAATGGTAATAAAGTGAAAACACAACAAAAGAAAAATCCCAAACCAATTTAGGAGTTTACAGTGAGTTTTAATAAATAGAAAGACACCAAGATTAACAAACATCTAATTAGTAGAGCCATAATTATGAATTTTTTTTAGGTTTAGGGTTCAAAATCACACCAACAAGCATTAAGCACCAACCATGATCATCTAGTTGTGTTTGACTGGGACAAAGTAAAAAAATAAGAGTGACTGAATTCAAGCGTGGGTCAGGTGCAGGATCATATTCACCCTGGTGGAAAGTTTTATCTTTGGGCTTATACTCTGGAGTGGAAGTCAAAAGTACTCAGGAGAGCAACAAAAGAGACTGTGGTTCAAGATGGCTCCACGCTGTCAGATAGTCACTGAGCAAGGTCTCAGTGAAGCTGTTGACTTTTGATGAGAAAGCTCTGAGTGGGAGTAGTTTAAATTTCCTTCCCATAGAAGATTCCATGTTGGCTGGATACTTTACGCTCCTTTGCCTGGTGAAAATGTATATCTTTGGACATTGCAACTTTTTTGAAGCTTGGATTCTTCCAGTGGGGCAGGGCTGCAAGTTGTATCTGAAGACGGGTCCATGAGGCCAGACACCTTCTCCACAAGATTCAGCTGTATCAGATTTGCTGCTACGGAGAATAACACAGCAGGAGCGACCTGAATCTTTGGCCTAGTGCTGATGCACCTCCATCAGACCGGTGTTCCAAGTTGGTCTTAGTCCTACACTGGTTCTTAGAGCAAAAAAGTTGACAAAAATGTTTAAGTCCTAGGTTTCAGGAAATGTCAGGAGTAGTATATTTGGACCCCAGCCAAGTGTCCAGGACCATTACAACAGCACTTGAGGGTCCAGACTCACTTAAGCAGAGGTCATCAGCAGATTCCAAAGCAGGTCTAGGTGGAACTGGTCAGCTCGGAATGCAGGAAAAATGTATTTTGGAGCTTGTTGTGTCCCTGTAGACTAAACAGGAGGGCACCCTTTGGACCCTTGTTTCCACTTCTTTGCCCTTGGTACTAAAGGGAGTGCAGGTCCAGTCTTCAAGGTGTTTCTCAGGTCACAGAGAGCAGGTCCAGTACTCTTCTGTGCTTCCCCAGGTAGATAATTGATCTGGGGAAGGTACTGGGAATGCCACATGTGTTATCAGTTTCAGCTTGTGGGTAGGGCAAGTTACTGACCACTCCCTAACCAATGGGGTGAAAGTTCACAGGGAAGGTTTAGGCTTGGCAAAAGGTTTATTTTGCCAGGTTGAAATGGCAGCTTAAAACTGCACACACAGGCTACAGGGACAACAGGGACAGCCTGCAGACATGTTTTACAGTGTAACAGGAGTGGGTGCGCAGTGACTGCTTCAGCCAACCTGTAGCATTTAACTTACAGTACAATCATTTATATGTAATACTGGATACTAGGGATTTATAAGAAAATTAAACGTGCTAATTATGGGGATACCAATTTAACTATGCTTAGAAGAGAAAGAGCACATGCACTTAGCATCTTATTTGCAGGGGTAAAGTGCACATAGTTTTATTGCACGCAAAAGCGGGTTTAGCAAAAGATGTAAAAGAAAATTTATTCATTTAGCTTGCCCCATTATATGCTTTGTCTTGTGGGTTGTAGTACAACGTATAGTCAATTATGGGGCCCTATTGCATGCAATGTATTGGGGCCCCCTTGTGTTTTTTGTGCATAGAACTCTTTGGACTGGAGATGTGACTAATGGTTATAATATAATATAATATAAAATAACATAACGTAATGTAATGCAATATAATATAATCCAATCTCATTTAAGAGGGCAGATCCTGCCCCAGCATGGGAATATTTCCCATCATTTGCAGAAATCAACACTTCAGGACTGGTCTTCCATACTGTAACTGGCAGATATTCCAATGGGTCTTTAACTAACAGACCTTTCAACATACATTTTATTTATTTGCTTCACACTGGAAAAGTCGGATGGTCATGTGCAAAAATACAAAATAGCCTCAGCATGTAGCGCTTGTTTCTAAAAATCGAAATAAACGCTCAATTGATCTCTAACATTTCATCTCAGTCAACATCGATTATTGAAAACTTCTTCCTATGCCTCAGCAGAAGCATTTTATTTAACAATTGCCACCAACATGTGAGAATCTTTTCATTGGATAGCAGTCCTCACTTGGGTCAGGGAACAGAAAGAGCTTCACTACACCAGCAGCCTCCCAGGGCCTGACTGAATTTCAAATGAACTGCATAGCCTTTATGTACTTCCATCAATGGGTTCAAGCACAGAGACCCTCGTTATGAGTGGCCTGGAATGATCCCTCTCATTTCTTCATCCCAGAATTATGGTAGCTGTATTACTGTGGGTTCTGATAATTCCAGGTTGGGAGTAATAGGAGGGATACATAACATGCAGGAAGCGATCTTTCCACGCGGATTCTTGCATGTTTCCTGCAGAATTTCAGACAATGATTTTGTCTGCATTCAGCAACTGAAATCTTTGTGTGAAATACCGTATCTGGTAATGTTGATGGTTCCAGTCACTGCTGTTAGCAGCCCCATTGGAATGATCGGGCAGTCATGACAAAGGAAAAAGGGCCATATTTACGAGCCTGTTGTGCCTCCTTCCCCCACATTTTGCACTAACATGGTGTTAAGGAGGCAGTTTAATTGCGCCATATTTACAAAGTGATGCAATGCAAGCATTGGGCCACTCTGTAACTCTATGCGCCACATTATGTCTGCACCAGGCGTAATGTGTGCAAGGGGAGCGTTCCCCCTTTAGGAGGCCCAAAAAAATGGCGCAGCAAAATCTACAAGATTTCACTGTGCCATTTTTAGTGTCATTTTTAACACCTGCCTTAGGCAGGCGTTAAAGTGACGCTTCCATTGTTTTGAGTGGGCCTTCCCTGACTTTGGTGGATGAGCTCCATCATTTTTGGGGCAAATCCACCAAAGAGCCACAATAGCGTCAACATTTTGGACGCTATTGGCCTACCGTGCGCCATATTTTAAATATGGCGCAAACATGGTGTCGTTAGGGAGGCAAAATGGGGCACAAGAAAATTGGCGCATCTATGATGCGCCACTTTCTTGTAAATATGCCCCAGAGTGTTTACTTCACTGCTTACACAGCCAGAAGTGAAAACAGTAATGTGATTTTGTTCCATGTTTTTCCATTTTTCTAAACTTTATGTAGCACAGTCTTCTATGTTCACTGAAGCGGTATGAACAAACGAGTCTGAAATTAATTGTGCAAACTCTTTTTTAATGTACATGAAACTCAAAATAGAAAATATGTATTTCTTTAAAATCGCCAATGCAGTTTATGAAGAAGAATGTTGATGGCTGAATTTGAATATTGTTTTCGGACAAAAAAAAATGAAGTGACTAACAGAAATAAATATTTTCCCACTGAAACAAGATGCCAAACTTTGCGCTATGGATAGAAATTTAAGGTAAACCTTATATGTCAAGGTGCTTAATTCAAGTAGTATGCGTTTGCACGGAGATAATGTGTGAGAAAGAGAAGGCGAGAGAGAAAGATGAAGAAAGACAATGAGATAATGTGACAGAGCAGACCAGAAAGAAAGACAAGAGCCGCCTTCAAGAGAGCTATGTAGTCTGAGTAAATATGTAATCTAGAAGGAGAAGGTTGATAGTGGACGAACAGTGAAATTGTGTGCGTTTGTGTAAATAGTATTGAGAAAGAATTTGAAAGACGAAAGCAAAACATGAAGTAATAAACGAGACAGACAGGTAAAAAGTGAAAGACTAATGGGGATCAAAACTCTTCAAAGAAAGACAAGCGAGGGATGAAATGAGAATAAAGGAGAAACACATGCACAGAGAATGAGTCATTGGATGGAACATTATACAAAGGCATTAAATTATTTAAAGACCGAGAGAGAGCAACAAAGAGATAGACCAGGAGCAAGTGATAGTCAGACAAGGACAAACATTTCAAAAGAGGTAAGAGAAAAAGTATAGAGAATAGTATTAAGCTATTCAAAGAGACAATGAGAGAGAGCTATAAAGAGAAAAAAAGGAGAACCAGAGAATGGGAAAAAGAGACACAACAGCATACACAGGAGCACATTGGTAAAATGTACAAAAGGACACGAAAAGAGACAAAGAAAAGGCAAAACGAGTTGCGAAAAACATAGATTAATGCAAAGAGACTGAGAGAGAGAGATAAAAGCAATGAGAGTGTGAAACACGGTTGAGATTAATAAAAACTGTGTGAAGGTACATAAGATATACACACTTAAATGAGCTGAAATACTAGCAATATCGAAGCCCATGTGCCTGTTTTTCTAAGAATGCACTGATGGAAAACGGCTTTTCTTGCTATCCAATGTGGCTCTATTAAGTAATGCTTTCTCTGTACACACACAATTCTCCCTTTCTCCTGATAATTCGATGTAGAGCAAATTCTTGACGTGGGAACACAACAATGTCTTGAAAATACTTATTTCCTTTCCGGTTTTATCTGCTTTCCAAGCGCATGATTCACATTGTTGGTCACAAATCGCCCACTTAACGTCTTATCCTCCACTTGTGGCACAAAGGTACCCGGGTTTTACTTGAAGAAATAGTTACAGTCATTCGACTTGGTGGGGTTGCTGATATCTGGCCGCCTTCCCACACAACATTGTGCTCTGAATGTTAAGAAGTGGCTATAAGTGTGAAAGGAGGCAACGCTGGCCAGCAGAAGCTGCGCACCCTTTAACACAGAAATGATTTCAGATGATAAATTGTTTGGACTGTAGATGGCTCTGTGTGCTCAAAGAGTATAGGGAATTCTGTGATCTGGTGCAAGTGTGAGAGAGGCATTGACAGCGCGAACATGTGCTAGCAAGACCTGCAGTACAAACTGTGCTGTTTGCAGAATAGCTGCTGCTTCCCACAAAGGGACTAATACTATGGAAGAAAAAAACAATCTTACAAACATCCATTGCTGACTTTCCCAGCATTTCACGGAAAATTATTTAAACACCGACCCCTTAATGTTATATTGAACATTAGACCTAGTTTAAAAGTAGGGGTATGCGAAATTTGTATAATTTGCTTTTGCCTAATTGGCAAGATTTCGATAAAATTACACGAAGTTATGCCTAATTATGCAAAAAAGCAAACCCATCATGTAGCACTATAATTTAGACCGAAACACGACACAAAACATTTTTCACTAACAAAATGCAAGGAAATAAAAGTACAGGGAACAACAGTTGATAGCATTCCATTGTTCCCGGACATTTGCAGTGGGCACATTTCGCTGTAAATTCTATTCACAAATAGTATATAATTATACAAAGTGGTGTAATTTTTGGTACTGAGCAAAAGTATGCGATTTATGCTGGCAAAACTTACATTTCGGCTAGGCCTATTTAATAGCCTTCTAGAGCACCATTTATTAAAATCATGAGTGCAGCAACTCGCTCTAAAATACCACAAAGATCCAAGTTTGAAATGATGCTTTAAGGAAATGGAAACCTTGGAAACTCATAAAACATTTATTTTAAGCAACGCATCCAGGTGAGCAAACAAAAAGATAAGTAAGGTAAAAGTTTGAGTCTTAACTTTAAGTGAAATATAGGTTTTTGGGGTGATTGCAGTAATATATGTAAAATAATTAATGCAACATTTCAAAATTAATGTTTCTATGTGGCTTAAATGTGTAATTAAAAATAGAATTATTAAACTTAAAAAAATCTGAATATTGAAGAGCCCTCAACACCACTGGGAGAAAGAAAAAAAGCAAAGATTGATCAAATTGCAAAATTGGCTCAGACGTCAACTTCAGAAAGACAAAATAGAAACAGCAGTCTGCGTCCTAAGTTTATTATAAGCATCTTTGATTGATTTTATATAGTATCATCTTAATTGTCACAGCTTATTGAGAGGAGAAACTAGTGTCAATTTAAGTGCCATGGTATATTTTCGAGCCCCCTGTTTGGAACTACCTTGAACTTAAAAAGCCTTTACAACTAATTCAAGCTCTAGTGATTCCCAACAATACTGAATTATATTTTAAACTTTCAGGAAAGGAGGCAAGCAAAAACAACAAAAAACTCAAGCTGCTCGGAGACTACCAACCAAATAGTGCAACATGGAGATTGAGCAAGCGTTGATTAAGCCATTTGTTTTTGCACTTGGAACTAATTTCGTTTTCTCTAGTAAAAGCTATTTTTATGGAATTCATTGTCTAAACAGCCTGTTCTTCCATTGTATAAAATACACAATAGGGTTGACTTGGTGGATGTGGTAGTGAGAAAGCAGCAAGATTGTGAGAAAGGCTAGGTAGAGGCAGCAAAGTTCAAATGATTAGAGTAAGTAGTGGAGAGATGATACAGCTAAAATACATTTAGAGGTTAGGCGGTAGAGCTAGATGTGTGGTAGAGATGAGGTATTGAGATAGATGTGATGCATATAGAGAAAAAAGGTGTAGAAAAAAGGAGGGAAAGATGCGAGATAGAGAGTTCTGAGGTAGAGAGAGGTGGGAGGCGACTGAGGGGAGGTAAAAAGAGAGATGAGGTAGAGAACGAGCAAATAGATGGAAGATATCTAAAAAAAGAACGAGCAACGGAAATAGACCAGGGAGGTGCAGGAGATGGTTGGAGAGAGGAGGGTGTGAGTTAGAGGTAGTTAAAGAGAGTAGTAGTGAATGTTCAAAACAATTGACCAGTTGCCCACTTAAAGGATGGGGTTCTGGGCAATTGGCAATGTTTCCCTTGCTTAAAAGCATCTGGGGCAATTTTGGGCAACTATCTGAGGATACACATAATGAATATAATTATGTTTTGCTCATAGTTTGTCAGAAAATCCAATATAAGCAGCCATGAAACCACATTCTATAGTTGATCTGAATAGTACCTCTATATCCAATTCCACAATATTCACAAAATTACAAAATCTAATTCCTAGAGCTCAGTCAAGGAATGGAACTCCTAAAGACATGGAAACATGCATCGAAGGCTGTTCCATGAAACACTGGCTCCATTTTGCTCTATGATACTTGCATATGGGTTTCTACTTACTTCTGGGATTAATTCACAATTAGCAGATAGTCAGTCAAATCAAACAAACACAATTTTAGGTACTCCTGATTACCAGCTGCTATGAAGATTGATTTCGCCGTGACCCATTTCCTTGCTGAGAACAATTGATTCTTTTGTTTAATACATTTTTAGGTGGGAAAGGGGTGTGATCACATTCTGCAAAGTAAATCAAATAATCATTAGCATAGGCAATAGGTTTGGCCTTGACAAGCTGCTGCAATGGATATTCGTAATTTTTCAATTTCTTTTTAAATATGTCACAAAAACAATAAACAAAGAAAACATGGCACCGCCTAAATGTGGAGACCACGGCTTGAAATACAAATGTTACATTTAATGGAAAGATTTAACCATCATATATGACAAATGATTGAATAATAGAACAATAACTGTGGTTTCTAGAAGAGAGATGTTTCAAAACTTGTATAGAATCCATGTAAAGTTTTAGTTTGCATCACATAACAATATGATTATTATTGGTACAAAGAAAAAAACACTAATGGCTCTGAATTGTTGTGACCTGAAGACATAGTTAAAAAGCACAAGAATGAATAGAAAAAAAAAAAAAAATTTTTTTTTAAAAAAGCATATGTAAATTAAAGTATTGACCAGTCAGCCCTTACATTGTAGTAGGCTTCTTTTTAAAAACACTATGGGGGTGATTCTAAGTCTGGCGGGCGGCGGAGGCCTCCCGCCAGACTTCCCCCCTCCAGAATACCACACCGCGGTCGGAAGACCGCTGCGGCTATTCTGTGTTTTACACTGGGCTGGCGGGCGACCGCCAAAAGGCCGCCCGCCAGCCCAGTGTAAAACTACCTTCCCACGAGGACGCCGGCTCAGAATTGAGCCGGCGGAGTGGGAAGGTGCGACGGGTGCAGTTGCACCCGTCGCGAATTTCAGTGTCTGCAAAGCAGACACTGAAATTCTTTTTGGGGCCCTCTTACGGGGGCCCCTGCAGGGCCCCGCGACACCCCATACCGCCATCCTGTTCCTGGCGGGAGAACCGCCAGGAACAGGATGGCGGTATGGGGTGTCAGAATCCTCCAGCTGCGCCGCCATGGAGGATTCATTTGGGCAGCGGAAAACCGCCGGGAGACCGCCGGTTTTCCACTTCTGACCGCGGCCGAACCGCCGCGGTCAGAATGCCCAGCGGGGCACCGCCAGCCTGTTGGCAGTGCCCCCGTCATTTTAGCCCTGGCGGTCTTGGACCGCCAGGGTTAGAATGACCCCCTATTTCTCGGAATGGAAGTGATCTAATGAATTAAGTAGGCTGTCCCATTACTTAATACCGAATTCAGTAATGGGAAGCAAAACATGAATAACAGTTTAGCAGACCAATGGATGAAAACCCTCACTCAATCACCCTTTTTATAACTACATTAAGTTGGCCACAGGAAGTTACCCCACTGGCAAACAGAATCACTTGGTGAAACCCCAGAGAACATAGGGATTTACTGGTAGAGTTGGGTGCTGAATTGCCAATTCCCTGTAATAATCAATTTTTGATACCTCCACCTCGTATTTCTCAGTAGGTCACCCAACCCCTCCAATCACCGATGTCCCCAGCAAAATCCAGGGCACTTGTGATGAGGCTCAAAATGTCATTAAGTTTCTTATTGCAACATTCATGTTGTGAGAGTTTCTTGATGGCTAAGAAATATGTTTTTCACTCTGTGTTCTTAGCGAAAAGCAATGCATTCTAAAAGCTCAAGATTGGACCACTCCTGATCGTGACAAACCACGTGCCACATGGATGAAGCCTATGCTTCGAGTGCTTTGCCTCTGTGCCGTCCCCTGGTAATGGGAAGAGACAACGTGTCACGTTCAGAAAGCACACATGGTGTAATGTAAACCACTCTAGTGCAGAAGAATGGAAATATGTTAACATTTGGCCGGAGGCAATCGCATGCTCTTTCAGCAACATGGCCAGACTTACAACCGGAGAAGTTGTAACCTCAGATCACGTTCATCGTGCGTGACCGTTAGTCAGAGAAGTATAAATAGAAAACAGCACATACAAGGATGCAAAGGCGCTGAAGGCTCTTTTATGTTTTGATGATGATGATTTGGAGTTAATGCTTGTATGACCATTAAAGGGTACTGCTTTTTTTGAAGGTGTTGTCTCATTAAGTTACAAGCATGAACATGCATTGGCAAAGCTAAAAGCTAGTGATTTGGAAATGTGTTTTAACAGTGTTGTTCACCAGCGTGGCTGCTGTTCAGCATGGCTAAAAGTGAATGGCGTAGAGGAGAGTGGGATGGAGTGTCGTAGACGGGAATGGGAATGACGAGTGCTGTAGAGTGGAGGGCATAGATTGTCATGTAATGTAGTGGCTTAGTTTGGAGTGACATAGAGTGTCATACTCTGGAGTGGCATAGAGTAGAGTGGAGTGGTATACAGTGCATTGGTGTAGGGTATAGTGGCGTAGAGTGCAATGGCATTGAAATCAGTGGGTTGCAATGCAGAGTCATAGAATGCAGTGGTGTAGATTAAAGTGAACATAGTAAAGTGCAGTGGTGCAGAGTGGAGTGGCCTAGAGTGGTGTGGTGCAGAGTAGAGTGGCACAATGTAGAGTGGCACAGAGTAGAGTGGCACAGAGTAGAGTGGCATAGAGCACAGTGGCGCAGAGGAGAGTTGAGTGGCATAGAGTGCAGAGTACAGTCAAGTGGCAAAGAGTGCAGCAGCATAGAGTGATGCAGTGTAGAGTAGCATAGAGTGTAGCAGAGTAAAGTGTAGAATTGTGTAGAGTGTCATTGAGAGCAGTGGCATACATTACAGTGATGCAGAGTAGAGTCAGTGGAGCAGAGTGTAGTGACATAGGGTGCAGTTCTGTAGACTGCATTGGCATAAAGTGCAGTGGTTAACAGTAGAATGGAAAAGAGTGCAGTGGCTAGATAGAGTGGACTGTTTCAGAGTAGAGGGAAGTGTCGCAGAGTGGAGTGGTACAGGGTAGAGTACAGTTGCGTAGAGTGGCAGTGAGTGTGATGGGGTAGAATAAAGTGGAAAGTAAAGCAGATTACATAAGGGACCTGATCTAAATAGTAAGACCCTTTCCCAGTGACCAATCAGGTACATTTAATAAGGTACCCTCATGCGATGCCCTGGGGCTGGATTGATTACAGGGCATTGCATGACGGTACTCCCTACAAGTGAGGTCAGCCCACTTGGGTATTATTTGTAAATATTATATGAGACTATTGTGGCGCTTTGGATGAGATACAAGATTGGGTTGTACTTTGGGAGTACTTTACTGATTGAATGTGCGGAAAAATATAACTCTTGTAATAACTTAATTTACTATAAGACATAAAGATATTAACGAACATGTTGATGGCTGTGTAATGTACGTTTTATGCCCTCTGTGAACGTATATATGTAATCATTACAAAATGGGCGCCACACTTACATGGAGAACGACAGTCCATTCGGGTCCATCTTTTGTTTCTAATGGTATTACATATGGTGTTTGAATACTGTGTGCTAACTAATGCCCGTAATCATGACCAAGTTCCAGCCAGTATCAAAACGTGCTGAGAAGTATAAGCCAAAATAATGATGTTGTGCACACAGGAGGTGAGAGTTGCGTCTCTTATTGACAAGAAGATACTGTTATATACATAGAAATAAAAAATGACCCCTAAATATGGAAAGCTGGACATTTTAATAAATACTTTTTACAAAAGCTTGTATTGCCTTCCCAATTCTCTCCAGGGTTGTGATTTTGAACACACAATGCATTTTGGCCCTGCTGGATTTGCTGTACTTAGCCACAGGATGTAGCTTCCCACACTACTCATTTGGGGAGGAGGACAATATGAACCATGTCAACCAAACAATGCCCGACCTACTTTTTCTTAAAAAGCGACATTGCATGGAAAAAGATAGTCAATTTACCTGTACAGAAAGCACTAACATATTGAGTTTTGCTCATCAAATTAAAAATATATCAAATGAAAATAAAATATGACCCTGGCCTTTTAAGAATTTCCAGAACGCGAAATCAAGTCCCTGAGATCTATGGTGGATCTTTGGGCCCAATATACTGAGCATTTTTTGAATTAACAACATTGCATGCCTTGCAAAGGTAAGATGGCAAGTTGCAATGTACAAAAGACGTATTGTGAGTTAGTAATGAATTTCTATCTTACTCAATGTTATTTGCCACTATTGTGTTTCACAAACCGTTGCTAAGATAGCTAAAGAGGTTAGTATGCAATATGCAAAGTGCAAACTGTTCCTGTAGTAGACAGTCAACTTTGGGAACATGTTCGTTAGGCATAGGATGCAGACCAAGTAGTCCAGGAAACCATGCATGTGTCAAGATGCATGGATGCACAAATGGCTGGCAAATATGCAATGGGCATTTCAAGTTGGCTGGCCATGCACATGTATTAATCATGACACATCTACAGGTATGCACTATGACTTGCGTCCTCACTTGTTCATGTGTACGTGTCATAGTGCATGGAATTAATTTTTTATTACTGGTCTAACATGTCAGATGGCAGTGCTTGAACAGTAATTTGAAATACAAAAAGTGAAAAACAGATGCACATGAAACACAAAAAAGGAAGTACTCAACCTAACATTATTTTCCCCCGCCTGGTCCTTGTAAAATAAATAAAATAAAAATAAATAACATGGTGGCTGGGGTAACGGGGGCTGTCGAGGAAAAAGCAGAGGAGGGGAATGGAACATGTGCTCTCCAATCTAGGGGTGAATACAAAATAAAAAGACCCCCTTCAATTATGCAGGGGAAAGATACAACTCATCCAGTCAGAGCATTGTGAGACCAAAATGCTCATGTGCAAGACAAACAAACAAATGAGGGGGAGCCTTTACATCAAGAGTACACAACTGAAATAGAGTCCAAAGCAACCAACTCATATCAAGGGCTGGCCCAAATTCCACTCAAAGTACATGTTAAGAATTGGAAACAACATGTCTGCTTAAAGCTGTTTATAAGTGAGACCAAAAAGTATTGGCATTCTGTGATTATGAATACATGGATGTTTTCTGTACCCCACAGGCCTCAGTACCTGCAGTCATAGCATTTGCATGCAGTTACAGAAGGAATCCTGCATCTTGACATTAATAAGACAGAAGTTTTCATGACTTTGGTGAATGAGCATCTAATGCTGTGACTGACTAGTACACCAGTTGCAGCTCAAAATGTTGATGGGGTTGCAAAACATGCAGGGCCTCATTTACAAGATTTCTTGCGCCTGCGGCACATCCACTAATGACACCATGAATGTGCTGTATTAACAATACAGAGCTCAATGTCGCACATGTTAACAGATTACTCCGAAATTCTGACACATCTGTTGGTGCTAAAGTGACGTATTGCTGGGGTTGCGTCGTTAAACTGATGCACCTCCAGCAATGTGAGTTCCATTGCTAAAAGTCCTGCATCAATTTTACGCCTGGTCTGAGCAGGCGGTAAAACTTTGACGAAGTGAACTCGTAGAGTCACACAGTGAAAAGTTATACATTTCACTTTGTCAGTTCTACGTGGCTTTTACCGTAGGACTGCTGTACCCTGCATACATTATGCGCCTGGTGCAGGTGTAATGCTTTACAATCTGGTGCATTGGGCCCAATGCATCCATTTGTTAAAAGGGAGCAGTGTAGTGCACTGCTAGCGCTGCCGTTGCATAAAAAAACTGACACATCGGGGGCACAAGGGGCTTGTAAATGAGGCCCTCAGTGTGAAAAAGACGAATTGTCTTACCACCCCAGCTCTGTAATGTAGGCACCGTATTAGCCAATTTACTGGATAAGCAGCGCGCACCTGCTGAAGGTGGCTTTGTACACATTTCAGAGATTGCATCTTACCCTTTCACCCCTTTCAGGAAGAAAACCTCAAGCCCGCCTGCTGAAGTAGTTTGTATGTTTTTCCTACAGCTTTGTCTGGTGTACCATTCGAGAAACCAGCAGAATAGTAATGTGCTCAGTGCCTCGCCTGCGCTAATTCAAGCTCACACAGACTGCATTACTCTCATGAGCACGCCTCAATCTGCACAGCCGAGCTCCAGAGCTCTCGGAGGAGCAATGCCGCGTGTAACAAGCTATCCCACTATTCTCTGGGTACCACTAGCACTTCGGTATTCAAAGCTCAACAGAGCTGTTTTAACACTTAGAGGAGCGCAAACTAAACCTTGGGAGATTTCCGCAAAAGTCGAACTGATTAAAACAATGAACAAGCAGAGTACAGCAGAAAGCCAAATGAAGTTTCACTGGCGCGCGAATTTCTGAAAAATAAAATTGTTCTGTGTGCATAAATATGAGGAGAGAGAAGCTTGTGTTGAGAATTCTGAGACATGTTGGAATAAACGGCTCTGTATGCTGGAAGCACGAATGTTTACATTTGGCAGAAGCAATATTGGTCTCCAGTGTTAACGAAAACATTCAAGGATCATTAGGCCATCCTAATTTTCATACGCAGATAAGTCAGTCTTCTTCTTACTCACAAAGACAGCATTTTTTTTAGCATCAGTAAAACTGTTTTCCCTGTGCTCGGAGCTATAGCTAGAATGGCTAAACTACACCTGATCACATTACCTCAGTCAACATTTTACAGTGCTATTCTGATAGACTTGCAGGTCCCAATTTACAAAGGTTTTGGGTTGTGTTTTCATTGCTTTCTTACATAAACCTGACACAAAATTATTTTTTTGGTATTTACAAAGCCACACAAATGGCTATTTATATAGCGCCTACCCCTGAGGAACAGTGCTTAATTTGTAGTCCTCCTCTTAAATGTGCAGTAGCTGAAATTAAATGTCGGAACACGGAATACTGAGGCCACGTAATCCTGAAGCCATCTCTGGCCCCTTCAATCCATTAAAAGCCGCTGCCTGCCCCTACAGCTCACTCCTGCAGCTTTCTGCTTTCCCCCAATGTGAGGGTGTTTCGTTGTTCTCTCCCTCCATCTTTCCCATATGTGCCTTTTGCTCACAGTAAATGCTTGAGGCAGAAGAATAAGCACTGGCCCTCAAAAATAAGTGCAGGTGCTCTGCACCGAAAACAACAAGCACACATTAAGCACTGCTAAGGAGGCACTGAAGTTGCATTGCAGTGTAAAAAAGAAGCACACCATAGTTGCGACCTCAATGCCTCCTTAGCAGTGCTTAATGTGTGCTTGTCGTTTTCGGTGCGGAGCACCAGCACTTATTTATGTCAGGGAGGCATTCCATGGAAAATATTAATTACATGATTTCTTGATAGTTATTACAGCTGAGCTGATCCGTATCAGATAGCATCAGCTTTTCTCCTGGTGACAATTGACATGTATGTTAGTGGTGTTTACTACTATCTCTCTAATGGCACGTTCTTTCACTTTAAGAATATGGAACCTTAAAAAGCTGAGCGTTTATATTATCATCAACTAATGGAGGGCTGATGTTCTCATTAGACTACATTGATTAGAGAACACCCTCATGCAAAGTGTTAGAGATGGCATCTTTGGCATGGTTTCCCCTCCTAATTTGTTCCTTAAAACCTACTATTTCTGCTGACTTCGTTTTTGTTGGCCTTAGGACTCTGCACACTCTACCACTGCAAACCAGTGGTTAAATCCTTTTGCTCTCTCTCTTTAAAACAGGTTACATTGGCTTCTTCCCAAATAGCATATTTATTTTTACTTCTAAGGCGCTGGTAAAGTGGCACTACCTGTGCCCAGGGCCTGTAAATGAAATGCTGCTGTGCCAACCTGCTGCCTGCTGCTCTCTTGCCTGGATGAGAAAAACTGGACCTGCATCTCTTGAACCCAGAGTGACTCCAAGAACTACTTGGCTGGTCTACTGATTAGAAGCATGAGGGACACAACAGGCTCTAACAATCTTGCTCTTGCTCCTGGACTCTGCCATCTGTGAGTCTACAGTGCCAAGTGGTCCTGGACCATTTGAAGTGGACCAACTTCTGTGTATCCAGTGGAGCCCATACATTTCCTCTGCTATGCAGTGGAAACCTGAGCAGAACAAGTCATTGCTGCCTTTGCCTGGATTGGGCCCCTCACGTTTGCTGCCTCGTTGGAATCACCACTGAGCTTCATCCTCAGCCCTAACAGCCTTGATGGGGATGCCAGAATCCTTATCATAGCCTTGGAGCTTCTGTGAACCAACTCATCATCCCAACAGCACATTGCAAGCCTCGTTGCCACAATCCTCAGAGGTGATGGAGGCACTTACATCGCAGCCTCACCGCACCTTGGAACCAAAGTATGTCTTTGGCTGTGCCACACAACTTCGTCGCAGATCCTCACAACACTCTGCAAATCAGGATTTTAGATACTATTTTTTAGCAGGCATAACTGGGTCCCTGTAGCCAGCCTGTGCCTGAACTTGACTTTGTTGCAGTCCAGTGTGACTAGATGTCAACAGTTGGTGTTGCATGCTTTTTTGGCTCTATTTTCACTAAATTCTTTGAAATTGATTAGCTCCTGTTCTAATGATTTACATTTTTGTCATTTTGAACTTTGTTTTACTTATTAATGCAAGTTATATTTTTGCATCTTGGTGTGGGATCCTGTTTGTGTGGTGTTTTCACTTTATTACTGTTTGAAGTGTTGCACAGCTAGTTTACATATTGCCTCTAAGTTAAGCCTGACTGCTATGTTCCAAGAAACAAGAGGGTTGAGCACACCTTAATTTAGGGATGGTTTGTTCGTCACCCTGACAAGGATTGTGGTTGCTGCTTGACCAGGACTCGCATCCCAGTCAACCAACAACCCTATTTTGCATCAAATACTTGGTTAATATAGACAGAGGCCCTTGTCAAAAACAAAGGCACTGCTGCAGGGATGGTTCCTCTTTTGAAAAACTGTAAATAAATATGTAAACCATAAAAATCAGAAATGTATTTCGGGAATATTCATAGGTTTCCTGTTGTGCTGTGAAAGATTTTGTCAGCTGATGGTTGAATATTTTTAACATTACGCAATACAAGGGGACACTAACATGTGTGCTCTGCTCCTGTGTGTTGTTCTTAAAAGATACCTTGTTTAATCAGATAGTTTGAAGTGTTAATATGCGCTGCTGAGCAAGATTCTCAAGCCAACTTTTAGACATTAGTGGATTGTTGCATGAAAATAGGGTGTATGTTGAAGAGTGTGTACAAATCATCAAGCAACACTGCAACTCTCACTGACCACAAAATACAGCACGTTTCTCATAATGATTCCTCTGTTTGCAGTTTAGAGTACGCCTGTATCATTTTTTATTCATTAATTGCTGATTCAGAGTCAGAGCAAATCATATTTTATTCATTAATAGGTGCGCTGGGACACGGTATTTGGAGTTGGCTTGCTTTCATTCTCTCATTCCACAGCCTGCTGTGATGGATGACTTTTGAGAGATGTGTTTCCTTGTCTCTCGAATGCATGTCACTGCATGGCCAGATGGAGAGCCGGTGTTTGGCACTGCTTCTGCTGGCACATCTCAACTGATGGCCCTTCTACCTTCTAAGTCAAAACATTTATCCACCGTCTGTGCTAAAGAGCTGTTCGCACTGTCACAATTCAGTCATGGATCCGCATTAATCCATGAAGGTACTATTTCAATGTTTGTGATAATTTTCTCACTTGCTCCTGTACTCATATTCTTTATTTCTAGTTTTGACACATAAGAGCACACTCTCATTTTTCTAAATTCGAGCAACATCTCTGTTAAAAGCGCACTTTTCCATGGGGTCGGACTGCAGCAGCAAGCTAAGAATAATTGATTTATTACTTCAGGGATCTATCAGTCCGCAACCACTACCTTCGATTTCTGCAGCCTCACCTTCATGGAGGTCCACTCCAACACCTCACCATGACTGCAACTATTGGTGAGATCTCTGATGGATGGTTCAACACCTGGTGCAGCAGCATAATCAAGCTGGAGACCAGAATATGCAGGAAGAAGTGGAAAAGACCAAGAACCTTTTCCGATCATACAGTCCGGATCGCCAACCACCTCCAGATCTGTAGGGCTACATTCAATCTCCACTCCAGTTGAACTCCACTCCACTCTGTTAAACATTACCCCTTCACTTTGTGACCATCAGCGTACCAAACTCCAAATTAATTGAATCCTGGGCCCATGACGTCCCTTTATTTTTCGAATGTAGTTTCCTCCTCCCTTTTTGTCATTAAATTAGTTTATTTCTGGAAAACATTCCCAAAACACAACAAAACTAAGCACTTGGATATTAAAATCGAAAAGATAAAAGAAGTACATAAAAATCTGAATTAAATAACGAATTCAATGCATGTAATCAGAATGAAATTAGAACAACTCGAAAAATGAAAGACTAATAAATGATTAATATTGATGCCGAAAATAATAACAATAAAAGTTTTTGGGTAAATTAATTTCTAATTCTTAAACAGCAATCCATTGTGGAAGTATAAAGAAATTCATTCTAACTTTCCAGAAGAAATTACTAGAAATGGAGACAAGGGAAAAATCAATGCAGGGGAGATGTTTGAACACACAATTCTTAAGGCAACCAATTGGCTGTGAATGCATACATTCTGAAAGACCGGAATGCTCCACTTCATCTTATCTTTTTTGTAAAGAAGAGAAAACTATAAAAATATTCCATGTCTGAGGATTTTTATCACAGTGGCAGCAAAACGGGAGATGTCTTGGCAGTTAGAACAATTGATTTCAAAACTTACTAAAGGGAAGGTTCCAAAACTGAATTTCATATGAAAGGTTTTAGCAATTTGTACTGAATTTAAATCGTTTTTAAAGGAAGGAATGTGTTTATGCAACAAGAAATATTCAGTAAAACTACGATAAACTTGCATTGTAATCTGCTTTCGTCCAGAGCAGGCCCGTGAATGTTCTTGAGTACTCTATAGATGGAGTTAAGAGTTCACTCTAATTTCAGTAATTTTATTCTATTCAGATCCGTTTAAAACGAATCTATAAATATAGCCTCTGGCATGCACCCATCACATTCTCCTTTTGTGTCGTACCCCTTGGCTGTCCTTTTGGTCTATAGTTTTGATCTTCAACCCCTCTCCACTGGAAAATCCTCCTCTGCCATGGCCCTCCTTTGCTATGTCGCCAGATATCAAGATCACAATTTCATAATCACGAGATTAGAACAGGCCATTGCAAACTGTTCTCCTTCCTTCCAGGGAACAAAAATAAAGTTACACAGCTCTTGCTTTTAAACTTTACTCAGTAATATGTGCATAAGGATGCCATAATCATGAGTGGTCACAGTTGTTGCGATTATGGCATCTACAGAATGGGGACATACTGGGGTTGAATGACCAAGATTGTGCAAAAAATTACTTCTGTCGTCCTCCTTGTCTACTGCTAACTTCCAGGAGTAAGGAAGGAAAACTATTGGCTTACTCCTGGAATGCTGGAGTAAGTCAGGATAGCCACAAGAGTAAGTCACATCTACTCATAGCAATTTTTTTGTTTATGAGACCTTTATACTTCTGTTCAAAGAAATTAAACATTTATTATGGACTGCAGACAGTTAATGCTGATACTGGCAAAGATCAAAAGTGAGTTAACTAGACAAGAGTAACAGAAAACTTCATTTTCTTACCTAGCACTGAAATTATTATTATTAGGAAATCCACTAGTATGGCACATTAGGCTAACAGAAACAGGTCTTATAAGTGTAGTGATACAAAAGCAGTACTTTAGAAAAATCAGAACATAGTGTTGAGATCTTTTAAATGAATGCATGCATTATCCTACCAACGGCTCTACACAGGAGTTTGACCAACACGGTAATCATTATGATGCATTAGCACTTTTTCGTTTTCACTTGCACATGCGCAATTGCTTTGTGAATTGGTCCCTTCAACTTCGTAAACTGTTTATGTAACATGAATCATGATCAATATTTTGAACTTTAGATGAGTTTAATGCGGCAGGTAGTCATCAAGGCGCAAATGGTTGTGTATGTGTATTGCCTGGCCGTATTAGCAAACGCTCTGTACTGTATGTGGTGTTGGGTGCTTATGTACAACGATATGAAAGGCAATCCAAACTAGTTTGGTGAAATGGTTTTATTAAGCTCAAGTGGATGATTCCCAAAGCTGTTAGCACACACCAAACGGATTGGTTTATGGGTGCAAGGTAGTGAGAACAAAAAGGCAACCTTGTACTTGTAGACTTATTTGTGTGCAATATTACCCCACAGTGGCCTAATGCTCAACATCGGTAAATCTCATGCAAGAGATGTAACTGGCTGATAGGCGTTACAGGGTGAGAACCTTTAAAATCTTGAGTTTGGGAATCCTCAAGTTTCTCTCTGACTCTTCCCCTTGCTGGAAATGGTAGAGCAGGTTGAGTTCCTTTCCAGGGTTAGAATTTGAAGTTAACGCCACCAAAACTGGTATTGGTGCAAGGGCAAGGATTGTTCTTGGGACAAAATTCACGGCAGAATGTTTGTTTAAAATGTGCCTTTGCTGAAAAATGATGGCATTCTACCGTATGTAATTCCACAACATATACAATTGGGTTTGTGGAAATTCCTGTGGGCAGGTGGAAAAAACAATTCATAAACACTTTCTGAAAAAGCCTAGAATTCTTTCCCTGCTGCAGTTTTCCCTCGTGCTTATGCAAAATTTTCTGACTTTCTAAAAGTTGTAAATCTCCACACAAGTGGAGTGGAGAGTGTAAATATCCACACTTAAGTAGATAGTGTAACTCTGCGAGTGGAGGCTACACGTTTTGTCTGGAAGGAGCATTGGCTGGGTGGCATTCCCAGGTGCGTAGTCTCAGCTCTCTGTGTTTTATCCTGAATTGAGTTCCAGTTTCTAACAGGCTGCTGTTTTCTTGTGTCAGTGGGAGTCACAAAGGACTGGGTCTCTGTGCAGGGGCTCAACATGATTTCTTCAAGGACATTATTGTGTCGCAGGAAACCGCAGTCTCCCACAGAGATCAAATCACTTTGCAATGATATTATGAGAATGGAAAAACAATCCTGAGCTGAACAATTCATTCTCACTAAACTGAAACAGAGGGAGCAAAAAAAGTAATTACACCAAGTGAATGTTGCAGATCTACTGTTGTCTTGAAATGTTGAAGCAGTCAGATATATTGAACGTAAGTTTCTTATTTTCACAAAGTAACATTTAGTTGTATCAGACAGTTTAATGTGTTTCCAAAGTAAATAGTTGTTGAAACAATGTTTTATAGGATCCTTATCTCCTATGTACACAAATTTATTATGTGACATAGGAAGACAGTCGAAGAATCAGTTGAGTTTCACTGTGTTTTATTTCATTGCTACAGTGTCTGGAACGTGCAGAGCACTCGTAGGAGAACAGCGAACCTGCATACATTCCCATTTTTAGTGTATTTCGTTCCTTTCTTGGTCTATTTGGACATTTCAAAAGCAGTCTTCACAGTCAGTATTTATAATGCAGACTTCACCACTAGTATTTTTATTTTAGCCTCGTAAGTACTGGCATCTTCTCCTAATAATACAATAGCAGATTGTGTTTTTTTTATATTAGAAGTTCTTGATATAGCGCTAATAAACCCCATGAAGATTTCAGAGCGCCTTACAATAAATGTTCATTAGACATAAACAACCACAGATTAGCATAATTAAAAGTAGATGTCAGCCATTGGCAAGTCGACACACACATGGAGATACAGTTGTCAAGGTTAATGCATTGAAAATAGGATGAGGGAACATATATTAACAAGCATTTGCAATGCAAAGGGTCTCGCGTTTGCTCATGTTAGAGCTGATAGCGTTGTAAACTCCTAACCCAACTTTTCACCTATCGGCAAAAGTGCATTTATGTACGTAACCCAAAAAAGTGCAATTAACTATGTAAAGCGCTTGACTTCTGCCAAGCGAAATCACGCTAGCAAATTAGAGAAAAAGTAGTCCACGAGCCGGACAGAAAACAGTGAGCCTCGCATGTTTTCTGTACTTGGTCGATGCGTTCGAGGAAGGCTAGCCACCGGAAAAGGCATGACGTATGCATGCCTTTGACTAATGAAGCAAGCAGATTTTATTAGGCAAGCTCACGAACCAATGAAAAACACTGACGTGAGGTCGACAGGGCTCCGAGCCCTTTTCTAAACACTAAAGCCTCTCGCTGCGATACGCATGCGCGAGCGCATGCAACGCAGTCATGACCCTAAAAATGATGCACTGGGGTAAATTTGAGACTCAAGTGTGGCGGTACATTGAATAAAGAATTCGGCAACAAACGAGTGCAGATATAGAATTAATACATTATGACAGCGACATACTGTGTTAGGGAAATTAGGAAGTTAATCAATGTTTAATCAACGTTTGCATTGGGAATTTCTAATTTTAGCCTGTAATACGCATTTTCTTTCCCTGGTATATAATTCTTGTCATAGTTAACATATAATTTATTTTTTAAGTTTATATTTTTCATTTGCTTTTACTTTCTTAACACTGTCATATTCTGTAGCTTTCTCTCTGCTTTTTTATTTTCACTTCACCTATAGTTCTTATTTGCACTACCTCTTTTCACCTTTGTCTTAAGTCTCTGTCTTAATCAGTATTTTAGTTTCAGGTTGATATTCGACCATCTATTCGACTTTGTGTCTTTTTATTGATCTAAATATGTACAGAGATGGTTTTGTTGTTGGGTGTTTCATAAAGTAGCACTGTCAAAAAAGAACACAATCGTGCACTTAGATCAGTCCAACCCAAAAAGTACAGTGTCCCTGAATTTGCCAAAAGTGTTTCAAAGTGAGTTTATTTAGGGAGTTGGGTCCTGATCTCTTATTCTCTATGCTAAAGGCCAGAATTGCATAGAGATCCAAGCTACAAGGAGTAATTTACTTCAATGTACTCCTAACTTGCTCTTTAAATGCATTTCATATACAATCCTAGAAGACTTTTGTTAGAAATGGGGTCTTTGGTTGACAGTCAGGTTACCCCCTGTTCAAGCAAGGACCCTCACTCTAGTCAGGGTAAAAGAGAATCACCCTCAGCTAACCCCTGCTTACCCCCTTGATAGCTTGGCAGAGCAGTAGGCTTAACTTCAGAGTGCTAGGTGTAAAGTATTTGTGCCAACACACACAGTAACTCAATGAAAACACTACAAAATGACACAACACCAGTTTAGAAAAATAGGAAATATTTATCTAAACAAAACAAGACCAAAATGACAAAAATCTGACATACACAAGTCAAGTTATGAATTTGTAAAGTTTAAACTCAAAATAGCGCTTAGAAACACAAAATGCTTCAATGAGGTGTTAACACGGCGTCGTGATGGAGTCGTTGCCAACAAGCCGACACCAGCAGCGCCGGATACGGAGTCGCGTAAACCTCCAAGTACAGTAACTTTGGTGAAGAGTGAAAACAAGTCGATGCGCGAAGTCGGGGATCGCGGCGTCGGTGCAAAATGTTGAATCTGCGCACTTCGAGCAGCGTCGTTCACGACGTGGTGCGTCAACTTCCACGGAGTCGCGGACTTCAGCAGGGCTGCAGCTGTGTCGGGCCTGCAAAGGTTGTCGCATTCCAGCGAAGATCACGGAGTCGGTTGCAGGCGGCGTCACCGGATTCAGCAGCTGCATCGGTCCGAAGTTGTCCGACGTCGATTTCCTTGGATTGCCACCAGCTTTCCTTTCAAGGGCCCAGGGACTGGATAGGGTGTCACTTGTCAGAGCAGGAGTCTCTCAAGAGACTCCAGGTGCTGACAGAGAGAAGTCTTTGCTGTCCCTGAGACTTCAAACAACAGGAGGCAAGCTCTAAATCAAGCCATTGGAGATTTCTTCACAAGATGGAAGACACACAAAGTCCAGTCTTTGCCCTCTTACTCTGGCAGAAGCAGCAACTGCAGGATAGCTCCACAAAGCACAGTCACAGGCAGGGCAGCACTTCTCCTCAGCTCTTCAGCTCTTCTCCAGGCAGAGGTTCCTCTTGATGTCCAGAAGTGATCTAAAGTCTGTGGTTTTAGGTGCCCTTCTTATACCCAATTTCTCCTTTGAAGTAGGCCTACTTCAAAGTAAAGTCTCTTTTGAATATGAAATCCTGCCTTGCCCAGGCCAGGCCCCAGACACTCACCAGGGGGTCGGAGACTGCATTGTGTGAGAACAGGCACAGCCCTTTCAGGTGTAAGTGACCACTCCTCCCCCCCTCCTAGCACAGATGGCTCATCAGGAAATGCAGACTACACCCCAGCTCCTTTTGTGTCACTGTCTAGTGCAAGGTGCAACCAGCCCAACTGTCAAACTGACCCAGGCAGGGAATCCACAAACAGGCAGAGTCACAGAAATGGTATAAGCAAGAAAATGCTCACTTTCTAAAAGTGGCATTTTCAAACACACAATCTTAAAATCAACTTTACTAAAATATGTATTTTTAAATTGTGAGCTCCGAGACCCCAAACTCCACATGTCCATCCACTCCCAAAGGGAATCTACACTTTAAACAGATTTAAAGGTAGCCTCCATGTTAACCTATGAGAGGGACAGGCCTTGCAACAGTGAAAAACGAATTTATCAATATTTCACTGTCAGGACATATAAAACACATTACTAGATGTCCCACATTAACCATACACTGCACCCTACCCTTGGGGCTACCTAGGGCCTACCTTAGGGGTGCCTTACATGTAACAAAAGGGAAGGTTTAGTCCTGGCAAGTGGGTACACTTGCCAAGTCGAATTTACATTTAAAACTGCACACAGAGACACTAGAGTGGCAGGTCTGAGACATGATTACAGAGTAACTTATGTGGGTGGCACATCCAGTGCTGCAAGCCCACTAGTAGCATTTGATTTACAGGCCCTGGCACCTCTAGTGCACTTTACTAGGGACTTACTAGTAAATGAAATATGCCAATCATGGATAAACCAATCACATATAATTTACACAAAGAGCATATGCACTTTACCACTGGTTACCAGTGGTAAAGTGCTCAGAGTTCAAAAGCCAACAGCAACAGGTCAGAAAAAATTAGGAGGCAGGAGGCAAAACGATTGGGGATGACCCTGCATAAACAAAAAAGTACAACAGTTCATTTTTGTGGAATAACTACAATGATGTTCCCTTCTTCAAAAAAACCTGTCATGGCGGAGAATACGATGATGGTGATGTGATTAGAAAATGGGGATAAGTGACTACAAGCTTCCCCTAACCCCTCGGGTGCCCTGGAGCAGGTGGTTATGTCCGTTGCTGTTGTGCTCAGGCACCAAGGTCGTAAACACCTCGTCTAGCAATGGGCCCCCGGGAGAAGGGCTAGCCCCCCCGAGAGCATTTCACCCTCTTCCCATGCGCAGTGATGGAAAGGGAATCACTTCCCCTTCCTCCCCCACCACCCCTGACCCCCCCAGTGACGTCTGATGATGTCAGTGCACGATCGCACGCTGACCTCATCAGAGGCCGCCCCCACCACGCTGGAAGCTCATCAGAAGACTGAGGCATCAAAGGAAAGGCTTTTCCTTTCCTTTGATGTCTCTCTGAGCATTTCTGCTGCCCGATCATGAAGAGATCCGGCAGCAGAAATGCCTACTAGACACCAGGGAGTTTGTTGTTTTTGTGTTATTGACATGAGGGGAGCGACACTTTGGGCAATGGGTGCTCCCCAGGTGGGCAAATTATTTTAAGGTCATGCCTATTGTAATTAGGTGGATCCACCCCCAGGGAGAGCAGAAACCTCTAGACACCAGGGACCTTTTTTTTGTTTTTGTTTTTTTTCACATGTGGGGAGCGACCCCTTAGGCAAGGGTCACTCCCCTGGTGGGTAATTTATTTTTAGGTCATTTCTGACCCCTTGGGGGAAGATCGATCGGTTTTTATTAGGCCAATCTGCTTCCCAGGGGGTAGAAACCACTAGAAACCAGGGATTTTTTTTTTAGGTCAGTTTCATGCAAGGGGAGCGACCCCTTAGGCAAGGGTCACTCCCCTGGGGGGGGGGGGGGGGATTTATTTTAGGACATTTCTGCTCCCCTTGGGGGCAGATCAGACTATTTTTATTAGATTGTTCTGCCCCAAGGGGGCAGAAACTATTAGACACCTGGGATTTTTATTTTTTTGCGACAATTGTTTACGCAAGGGGAGTGACCCCTTTGGCAAGGGTTGCTCCCCTTGGGGGGGATTTAATTTAGGCCATTTATGCCCCCCCTTGGGGGCAGATCGGCTATTTGTATTATTCTAGATGCCAGTGAATTAAGAAAAAAAAGTGGGGTAGTGGCTACCAACCAGTATGGGCATGGTTATGCCCCCACCCCAACTGAAGGGGGTAACCGTCTTTCAGCTCTCACCCTGCACACTAAAAAAACGTATCCCATGGCAAGCAAGAGGACATTTGATTATTTTGGGTTTGGTTTCACATTTGGGTAATGAGAGCTTGTCTAACTCTCAAAATCATCCCACTCGGAATGGTGAGGGCTGCACGTTTTGGACTTTGGGATGCTGCCATGTAGAAAAATTTTCGAGACCAAGAAACATCTGAAAACTAAACATCTGGGTGAGTCCAGGGTGCTGTGCTTCACATGCACCCTGCACCATTTTCTTACCCACAATGACCTGCAAACCTCCAACTTTGCTGGAAATCACACATTTTCCCACATTTTTGTGATGGAACCTTCCGGAATCTGTAGGAATCCAAAAAGTTCCTACTACCCAGCACTGTTGCATCTATACCGATAACAATTCTGCCCCACTTCTCAGCCTAAAAATGTTTTTTTCAAACTGCCCTTTTGGACCTGCTTTGGTTCTCCCTCAATTTCAACATGTTTTTGGCTCTTTCCTTTCACAGGCACTTGGCCCACCTACACAAGTGAGGTATCATTTTTACCGGGAGACTGATGGAAACAAGGGGTGGTAGGAAATTTGTGCTGGTACTCTTATCCCGCACAGAAATGTGGAGAAAATATGATGTTTTAGCTAAATTTGAGGTTTGCTGAGGATTCTGGGTAAGAAAACACTGGGGGATCCATGCAAGTCACACCTCTCTGGACTCCCTCAGGTGTCTAGTTTTCAGAAATGTTTGGTTTTGGTAGGTTTCCCTAGATGGCTTCTGAGCCCAGGTCCAAAAACGCAGGTGCCCCCGGCAAAAACAGGTAGTTTTGTATTTAACATTTTTTATTGGTCCATATAGTGTTTTGGGCCATTTCCTTTCACGAGCACTAGGCCTACTCACACAAGAGAGGTACCATTTTTTTTGGGAGACATGGGGGAACGCTGGGTAGATGGAAGTTTGTGGCTCACCTCAGATTTCAGAACTTTGCAGCACCGAAATGTGGGGGAAAATTGTTTTTTTCTGCCCTATTTTGAGGTTTGCTAAGGATTCTGGGTAACGGAATCTGGTGAGAGCACCACAATTTACCCCATCCTGGGTTTCCTTAAGTGTCTAGTTTTCAGAAATGTCCAGGTTTGCTAGGGTTTCCTAGGTGCCGGCTGAGCTAGAGGCCAAAATCCATAGCTGGCATTTTACGAAAAACAAGTCTGTTTTCTTTGGGAAAATGTAATGTGTCCACATTGTGTTTTGGGGCATTTGCTGTTATGGGCACTAGGCCTACCCACACAAGTGAGGTACCATTTTTATTTTCAGACTTGGGGGAATGCTGGGTGGAAGGAAATGTGTGGCACCTCTCAGATTACAGAACTTTCTATCACCAAAATGTGAGGAAAACGTGTTTTTTTCTCCAGATTTTGAGGTTTGCAAAGGATTCTGGGTAACAGAGATCCCAAGAAGTCACTTCATCCTGTATTCCCCTAAGTGTCTAGTTTAAAAAAATGCACAGGCTTGGTAAGTTTCCCCAGGTGCCGGCTGAGCTAGAGACCAAAATCCACAGTTAGGCACTTTCCAAAAAACACAGCAGATTTCAATGCAAAAATGTGATGTGTCCATGTTTCGTTTCCTGTTGCGTGCATTAGGCCTACCCACGCAAGTGAGGTACCATTTTATTGGGAGACTTGGGGGAACACAGAATAGCAGAGCAAGTGTCACTGCCTTTGTCTTTCTCTACATTTTATATTTCCAAATTTAAGACAGTGTGTAAAGAAAGACGTCTATTTTGAGAAATGCCCTGCAATTCACGTGCTAGTATGGCCACCCCAGGATTCACAGATGTGCAAATAACCACTGCTTCTCAACACCTTATCTTGTGCTCATTTTGGAAATACAAAGGTTTCCTTGATACCTATTTTTCACTCTTTATGTTTCACCAAATGACTTGCTGTATACCCGGTATACAATGAAAACCCATTGCACGGTGCAGCTCCTTTATTGTCTCTAGGTACCTAGGGTTCTTTATGAATATACAGGCCCTATATATCCCCACAACCAGAAGAGTCCAGCAGAAGTAACAGTATATTACTTTGGAAAATCTGACATCGCAGGAAAAAGATACAGAGTAAAACTTGAGAAAAATGACTGTTTTTTTCACCTCAATTTCTCATATATTTTTTTTAAAAACATTTTTTGTTGTATTTTGGCTAATTTCTTGGTCTCCTCTATGGGAAGCCACAAACCTTAGGTGCTTCTAGAATCCCTATGATGTTGGGAAAAAAGGACGCAAATTTGGTGTGGGTTGCTTATGTGGACAAATAGTTATGAGGGCCTACGCGCCGGCACCTGACGGGGAAAAGGCCTGACAGCTAAGGGGTTAAATGAGGACAGCTGCACATAACCGAATGTAGAGATTTGATAATTATTTGTTATTGTTTGTCCAACATTTAATAATTCTGTTCACATTTGTTCTATTGCACTTGAATCACAAAGCCTTGTTAAAATTTTGAGAATAATTATTAACTTTTGACTGACAGGTCTCTTGTGTCCCTTTGTCAAAGAATTAATTGGTTTGTACTAGGCACTTATTGTTTGCGATGGTTTGCTGCCAAGTTTGCTTTGTGTTTTTGCGCGCTGCTGAAATAAAATGATACACAAAAGCTCCCGCAACAAAGATTCATAAATATAAATATTACAAGCGTACTTGCCTGTTGTCAATGATTATTTTGAAGCCCTATTTAAAGTGAAAGAATGGATGAGAGAGAAAAGAGTGTTCAAACACATTATGCTTTAACAGTGCATCACAGGAAAATGCTTTTCGTAGAGGCGACAGGCGCCTCCTGTTACCATCTGTGGGATGTGACATAGGACAGGTGCACACCGACTTCAAGACTACATTCATCATTTGTGAGTGAGAAGAGGCTACTAGTTGCGCTATTTATGTAAAAATATTCAACAGCACTGGTTGAAGCTCTGTCTCTTCAGATGTGTTGCTATATGCATTCTGTGAGGATTACTCCCAACATTAAAAAAAATATATATATATATATATATTCCCACACACATTCGATCTCACCAAAAAATGTACAAAGCTAAGAGACTCAGAACATAAATTAGAAGAAAACACTAGAGGGCGACCGGGGCGGACTGCCCTACAGGGAAATCTGGCAGTGCCCCAAGGAGTGGTCTGACAGGTCAGTGTGTGGCTGTTTCATGGCCAGGTGAGTCGATTGTTTTCACTGATTTACCACAAGCATAGTCTAAACACAAAGCCATCAAGCATAGTCTAAACACAAAGCCATCAAGCATAGTCTAAACACAAAGCCATGCAGTCTCGCAGACCTTGCAACATCCCTTTACTTATAGTGAATGTCTTTACTAGTTCAGAAGTGGCCTGATTTGCAAATATGGACCGTTTCCTTAGCTATCTGGTTCGCTAGTGGAGGCCTATTTTTTAAAGCCTGGGGCTATTTTTTGTCCATGTCCGACCCTGATGGGCACCCTAGTTGTTCTCAGTTAAATAATCTAGAACCATACCATTCTCATGCATGCAAACATTTCGGAAGAGATGAGAGAGATTTAAAAAATAAGATCCTTAAAGTGTTATTTTCCCCATTAACGTGCATACAATTGGAGGTGGGTTCAAGCCACAGAAAATTAAAATAAAACATTTTTTGTACTTCAAAAATCAGGAATCGACCACTTCAATTAGAAGTATGGTTATATATGCTATCTGGCTATCATCCAGGCTTGGGTTTTAGAAGATGCCCTGCTCACACTCAACACAGAGAACACTCGGTTCCTTCTGTTCGTAGATCTCTCTGTGGCCTTTGGGACAAATTAATTTAAAAAATGATTGGCTATGGGTTATCATTTATATGATTTAAAACTGTATGTGGTTGTAGAGCTACTGGGGCATCTGATTGCCTTTTTCTTTTTCCCTTTGTGTTTGGAACCTACTGACAAATCCTCTGAAATTGTATCTCGATTCTCATCTATACACTGTATTGCATTTTAGTCTACCTTCCCTCTGATATGTACAATCAGTCAAACTTTCAGCTCTTGTGTCATGCCACTACTGTCGCTCATTGACTCTGACAATATAAATCTTGATAGCCTTGACCAATCAACAATTCCACACTTTGCTGTAGCCAGGATCACTGTGGGTGTGAAGTGTGAATGTGCCATCATGTTGGAGAGGAGGGATCATTTTTTACTGCAATTACCATACCTCTGCAATAACGCTTTGAACCCCATCGTTTCACAGACAATGTACTAATAGTATGGAATTGAATGAAGTTTACCTTTACAATCAGGTCACATTTAATTCTAAGTAGCCAAAAGATGGTCTTTGAAATGCATTATTAATTCCTATTCTCCCTAAGATATATTGTGATCTTCAGGTGAGATGGTAGTTTTTAAATGATGATGGCAGCTAATCAACCGAACAACCAGCAGTGCACATTTGGTATATGGCCAACCATTCATTTTGTACTACGTGGGCATCCACAACAACCTTTCACCTTACGTACAAAACAAGTCCTTTGTCTTGTAAGTTCCCCTCAGAAATAAAAGATTCAGTTTAGACAATCAGCAATCCTGTTAATGAAACAGGTATTTGCCTTGAAATTAATATTCTATGGCCTCATTGCTATCCTCAAATTCAGACACCCAGTAAAACAATTTTAATTTTTTTTAATTTTTGAAATAGTGGCATGTGGAAGTGTCATTCAGTTTCAAAGCCACGGTAAAAAGGAGGCTATGAAGATATTTTCTGAACTATACAGGGCACAGTACATAATAGCCTCGGTATAGAGCAATCCATTGTCAAGTCTATGCCACCAAATTAGTGAAGACATATATCATGATGCTTTTCAAATTAAGGATATTTTAGTATCTGACACAGGTTTAACTAAATCATTTTTGCTGCACAGATCAAACAAATTAGGGCCTATTTTGGAGTTTAGCAGACAGGTTCTCCATCACAAATGCATCATATCCTAATGTACTGGTTATAAGGCACCGGGCTATCTGCCACTTTTGTAGTGGGGTGTCCATCCTCCAAATTCTAAATCATTCCCTTAAATTATGGAATTATGGGCCTAATATCTACAATATGTGAAACACAAGTGACAGAGCCCTGAAAATAAAGTTAACTGGGATAGATATCTAAAGCAAGTCCTTGAATAATGACTTCTTGTAATCCGTGTGCGGCAGATTCTGGAGCAGGCAAGCAATAAAATTGTGTACAATCTTCTGTTTACACATACGTTTGCTTGGATGTTTCATTAGAACAACGTGCTAACATTTCTCCTTCGACAGAAGGCCTCTAAACATATCACAAAGTTGTCTTACTGAGTACATTCAGAAAAACCAAAGGCATGCAAGTAACTTTGAAAGAATGGTATAAACATAATAAGTTTGAATATTATTTGATAGTGACGAAACACAATGGGGAAAAATCTCTTACATAGTATGTACTTCATTTCCCAATAGAATTCACATACTATTAAACATAAAGTTCATGATTGTTAATAACCATAGAATTATTGAGGGTAGCCATGAATAACAGGAATATTTTTCATCAAGGGGTTCTGAGCAACATCAAATAGATACCAAGTGTGAAGCGGAGTTATACCTTTTATTCAGTTTTACCTATTTATATTTTTTGTGATGTATGGGCTCTCAGAAATCATTCACTCCTGGGTTCAGCTGCTACGCAGGGGCAAAGTATGAAATGTACTTAACATGTCCTCTCCCCTCCTTGTTCCAAATGAAAAAAGAAAGCTGGCATCTTCCACTCACCTCCTCCAACCACTGTGTCTCCCCCCCCTAAAGTTATATTAAAGCCTGCACAGCCATGTCAGCCTTTAAGAAAACCCTTTAAGAGCAGCCCGGGATTCCTTTATAGCAAAGCAATAGTGGGAAAAATAATGTTTTTCCCACATTTACTTCCTTCTTCCAATAAATATTTTACCAACCAAAGACTTTGGTGTTCACAATAGATGCTTCCAATGAAAGTCCTGTGTAACATAAGATATACAGGGAAGTACCAGTGAATAACCGGGTTGTTTTTCACCTAGGGGCCCTGAGTGACATCAAATAGACAACAAGAGCAACGCGTGAGATGTCTATGATATCACTAAGAACCCCGAGGTGAAAAGCATCCCTGTTTTAACTTTCCCCCCATCTATCATTTTATGTTGTGTATAGCCCCAAAAATGATTTGTCCTGTGTTCAACTGCTACGTGGCAACAGAGGAGTAATGAGAGAGCCATATATAACATGGCTGTCCCTCCTTGCCCCAATATAAAAAAATTAAACCTGGCATCCTTTACACCCACCCCATCCAATGCTGTGTTAGAGCCAGTGCTGCGCTGACATGCTCTCTGAGACCTCTGTCTGAGCAGCCTGCATTTCCTTTATAGTGTAGCAACAGTGGCAAACTGTTGCTACATGAAAAGCAGTGAATAACCCAACTTAGAACTCAGTATTAAAACGAGCATTTGCAATGCAATGGGTCTCGCATTTGCTAGAGTTCGTTATTAGCGTTGTAAACTCCTAACTGGACTATTCTTGCCACATAACTTGAAAATCAATAGTAAAACAGTTTAATATAAGCGAACTGATTCACAGTGCCATAGCCGCTACGAGCATCAGTGAAAAGGAGAGACACAAAAGGAAAAAGAAGTTCACTTGCAGTCAAACATATGGGCAAGAGTGCAATTAGCCATGTAATAGGGGCGATAGCTAAGGCAGTATCAAAACCTCCGCAAGGAAGGACAAACATAAACCATTTACCAATGTCATCAAAGGATTTTTGAAGGGCAAGCCCACAAACGAGTGATAGAGATGGGTCTGAGGTGGGACTTGTTAAAAGCCCAGATACATTCCAACATGTCGGAAAAAACAGCGCATACACGCTGCTTTGCTTGACCTCTAAAGTGTCTCTCAGTGAACACATACAATTAGAGATGGGTAACTGTGAATAGCTGAATTTTTTCAGCAAGGTTTTCTGATTGCATTAAATTGACAACAAGAGCAAAGCTCAAGTCACTCAGAAACTTGAGATGAAAAAGTTCCCAGTTATATCAATAATAAACATCTATAGTTTTTGGTTGCATTTAGCCCCCCAAATTTAACTGCCCCTGCTTCCAACATGTATGCAGGGACAAAGGAGTATTTAGGAACCATATGTAACATGTAAATATATATTTTAAAAAACTGGCATATTGCCACCCACACTCCATTAAAGCTCTACATTAACCTTCCAAGTCCCTCAAATTAAAAATAAATTTATGCTATCCACTTTTACCATCCTCTGAAAATACCCACCCTGACAATCTCAGACACAAATAAGTAGACCTTTCCTTCTCCCCCTCACCCACTTTATCCATCCTACCAGCCTCAAAAAAATTCCTTACACCCACCCAAACTGCAAAAATATTATTTGGCATTCTGCCGGCCCTCCCTCACAATACGGCCCTCCCCGCTCTCACATTGAGAGCTGAGAGCTGGAACTGTATTGATTGCAGCTCTGTGACAGCTGATTGCCACACAGACTGATTTCTCCTCTCAGCGTGGTCTGTAGAGGTAGAGTCCCCATTTCGCTGGGCAGAAGGTGGTTGGAACAGGCACAGCATCGCCAATATTCTCCCTCAGCCTGTGGAGACTCAGAAGAAACAGCAGAAAGTGGGTTAGACGACCAATCCACCACTGCGGTCCGGTTTCTGGAGACCAGTTCGAGTTAGCAGAACAAGAAGTAAGCAAGAGTTTCCCCTGGGTGATGTTGTAACAGCGGTTAACCACTGTTTAGAAGTCATTGCAGTGAAAAATTGGATTTTGATCCTGTTGTTTCATGATAAAGGCTTTTAGTAGTAGCCATAGACAGAATACGAGCTCAGGACTCTCAAATGCTGGAGAAAACTTCCCACCCACATCTCACTTTCACGGTTGAGGGTGGAGAAAATTCAGAAGCTTATTTCATGCTGTTGTTGCTCATATAAAATAGTTAGGCTGGCCTAGATAGTCTGAGGAGGTAGATTCGGGATCTACAAATTAAGATCCCAAACGTGTGACAGAGAAATGTCCATCACAGATCTGTGCCAAGATCATAAATTGAAAAGGCAGGTTAATAATAAAGATGACATTGGTAGAGAAAAGGGTGATTATGCTTTTAGGAAGAATACCATGAACATTATTAAGCAGTTTTCAGATTGTTGTCCCTGAAAGAGTGCTTCAAATTAGTGCTTGTAATCACCCAAAGGGAAAGAGAAATAGTTTTTTATAGGCTTAGGTCAGTTCAGTTTTGTATCTTGATTGATAGAACTAGGCAGAAGAAAATGAAGTCCCGGTTATCAAAAGGACATACGGAGGCTCTAAGAGATCCCAGTTCCTTCCTTCACCACAAAAATTAATTTTATGAAGGAAGGCAACAGAAGTGTCACAGAGGGGTAGAAAACAGTCAGTAGTTTTAATTGCAGATGGCAATATAAAAGTACAGCAGACAACCTAATCAGCTCAGGGTGACAAGTCGTTGTTGAACTGCTGATTTCTGGCAATGCCTCATACCCAGACGATAAAACCCTATGCATTGCTTATAGGAGATCCTCATTCTCTAAAATATACCTGCATCTGCTACTACATATTGTTGCATCAGAAATTAGTACGTGGTTACAGTAATTGAGGAAAATAAGATAAGGTGCCCAGCGGCACTTAGCTACACTAACAATTGTTGAATAGATTGCAAGAATGCTTGTATCAGGTGGGCATATATGCCCTTGAGAGCTGTAATGCACAGCACATCAGGCTGGTATCGCCCTATTTTAGCACAGCTTGTCTTTTTGTGAAACCTTCCGTTCGACTGCATGGTATCTCATAAGATATTGAACTAAATTGTGAGCTATATATTGTATTTTATTTAAAATTATTTAAAATTCAGGAGATGGGCAGGAAGGGGGAAGAGACTTTAAAAGTGTAGAAGACTGCCCGTTTATAATCTGTTGTTTAATACAAGCATATTAAAAACGTAGGCCATTGTTTGTTACATTTTATTTTTCATTCTACATTCGGTCACTTGACTGCAAGGGTTTGAGGAAATTGAACGATTGAAGCTAAACCCTTTTTCTATTATCTAGAAACTGGTAATGCGTATTCTCTATTTCTTCAATTGTGCTGCTCCTTCAGGCAAAAAGCTCAAGTTGATTACCGTGTTCCCATGTGAGACACGATTCCCAAGTTAAGAGCACGGAGTCTATGAATTTATGTCTTATCGACAAAGCAGCTATGTCGTTCTGAGTTTGAAACATCAGGTGGTTGAACCAATGTGTTGCATTCTGTTTGCATGGTATCTGAACATGTAACTTACATACCTGTATTTAGCCTTTTTGTCACCTTGTCTTACCTGGAATGCATCCTTGAAGATTTTGCTCCTTCCATGCCTTTGATGTATTTTAGTGCAATTGTTATCTACTTAGGTGAAAATTCTAGCAAATTATTTTAGGGTCATGCAGAGGATGTTCTAATTGTTCTTGTGTTTGTGACATGTTTAGGGATGTAGGAATATTGTATCCCACACCAATTTAAAGTGAGGAACTAATAGTTTTAATTCATAAGACTTTTTTTCTGTGATTAAGCATGCCTTATTCCTGTCCCTGATTTGTACTACTCCTGAATTTCCCAGTATCATTTACAAAACCTTTTCTCCATGCTAAACATCTCTTGCCCTCTCTCCTTAGAAGTTGATGGATCCTGCTTGCATCCAAACCCAATGTCCTTTTGTGCTGTGTAGTTCAACCATTGGTGCCTCCGTAAAGTCAAAGTGGATAGAAGTTTTATGGTTCATTCACTAACCATGACTGGCAATCAATCAATCAATTTTTGTAAAGTGCTGCAAGGTGCTGGGGGAGGGGCCTCACCCGAACAGCCACGTCTTGAGGTTCTGCCTAAAGATGGTGAGCAACGGGCTTTGTCTCAGGTGCAGGGGGAGGTTGTTCCAGCTCTTTGCTGCAGTGTAGGTGAAGGATCGTCCTCCTGCAATGGTTTTGCGGATGCGAGGGATGGTGGCCGGGGCCATCTGGGCGGGGCAGAGGGATCTTGCGGGGTGTGGAAGGAGAAGGGGCGGTTCAGGTAGGCTGGTCCTGCATTATAAATGGCCTTGTACATGTGGGGTGAGAAGCTTGAAGGTGATTTGTTTTTTGACTGGTAGCCAGTGGAGGGTCCTCAGGTGATGGGAGATGTGTTCTCGGCAAGGGAGGTCCAGAATGAGCCTGGAGGCGACGTTCTGGATGAGTTGTAGTTTTTTGATGTTTCTAGTTGAGGTGCCGGTGTAGAGGGCGTTTCCGTAGTCGAGCTTGCTAGTGACTAAGGTTTGGGAGACTGTCCTACGACAGTCTACTGGTATCCTTCTGAAGATATTCCAAAGTTTGCGGAGTGTGTGCCAGCAGGAGGAGGTGAGAGAGTTTACCAGGTGAGTCATGGATAGGGAGGAGTCAGGGATGATTCCTAAATTGTGGGTATTCTCAGTCAGTGCAGGGGGGGGGCTGAGGGATGTGGGCCACCAGGATGCGTCCCTAGCTGAGGTGGCGTATCTGAAGATGAGGAGCTCAGTCTTGTCGGAGTTGAGCTTGAGGCAGCTTTCTCTCATCCAGGTGGCAACAGCTTCCATTCCTGAGTGGAAGTTCCTTTTGGCCATGTCCAGGTCTTCGGTGAGGGAAATGATGAGTTGTGTGTCATCGGCAGATGACATGATGGCACATTTCAATGTTTGTTTTAAATCGTGATATTGTACCAGCTTGCATTTGTAACACCCACTGCATGATCCCTAGTTGTGAGATTGACATGTTTTAGTATAAAAAGACACATGGCTAGTAACATGTCCAAATTATTCACAGATCCCTCTCTCCAGAAATCCAGGTACCCTGATGAGAAAGAAGCCACGCTCAAGCTAAAAAAGAGAAAATAAAAAAATAATTATAAAAACTTCCTTAGTGCAGTTTCCACTCTTGAAAACAAAAGGCCTGATGTACTAAACGACTTGTTGCTAAAAGCGACGGTAAGTTCCATACTGTGCTTTTCGCTACCAGCCTCAGTTGTGTGATTAAAAAATCTCCAGTTGGCAAGGTTAGCAGAAAGACCAGCCTAATGGTTATTAATTAGGCAGGTCACTATTGGTGACTCTGTGATTAGGTGTAAACACATAGATAGTGGCCTGCAAGGGTCAGAATACCACCATCTCCTCCATTTTGTTAGGCCAGCTTTTCCTGCACCCTAATACAGCCCAGTGGGCCAGAGTCTTAGGAGACGAGGGAAAAAATGTACTCTCTTGTAAGTTTTACTCTATCTCCCCATCACAGTGTACCTCTATCAATCCATCCTCCATCTCCACTCTCTGACCTATCCCAAACCCATTCTATGACTATGCTCTCCAAAATAGCCCTGCCTAAGCTCTTCCCTCCTCTACCGCTCCTGGCTCACCCCAAACCCCAGTTTACTACTATGATCTCCCAAACAACCCTACTAAATTCTCCTTCAGTGATCTCACCTTTGACTCATCCAAAACCCCTTCTACTACTATAAGCTCCCTAATCCCTTTCTACAGACTCGACCCTCCTCCATCTCTCCTTTATTCATCCCAAGCCTCATCCTATCACTATAAACACCAAATTAACACTTCTGGATTCTTCCCTCCTCTATACCTCCATTATTCTATTCAAACCTTCTAACATACTCACATATCCTCTGCTAAAATCAACTCATACTAATACTAATATTGTACTTATATTTCCCCATACTAATCCACCACTAGTCCTTTTGGGTTCTGGAGTAGTGTGCTACTCACAGAAAAGCGCTTTAACACCTCGTCAGGGTATTATGCTCTATATAAATACAATTACAATCCCACATTTTCATTCCTGGAGGAGATTATTTTTTAAGCAAACTGCATTCCTTAAAGAAACAGTGGTGTTTCTATAAAACACTATTTGGAAGCACGTCAGTGGGTGCAGGCTGTGGTCACCTGGACCACTGATATCTGCCCTGGGGGCCGCCTAACAAGATTTGGAAGGGGAAAGTTTTCCAATGATGACATCTTCCTTTTTGCAAACGACTTACCATCACCTTTCAAGAGTCAGTAACTGTTCAAAGATTTGCAGCAACAATATATGGCATATCACATCATCATTAGGAGGTGAGTGCCTTTGACGGTCCTTACTAATTGTTATTAAGTATGGGTGGGTAAACCGAACTGGCTAGTTGGAAATGCTCAAAATCGCACAATAGAGTCAACATATTTTACATTCACAAACCCTGTATTTTTTAAAATTGCTAAGTTTGTGACAGCCTGTTAAACAATTCCTGGCGTTGAGGTAGCAGGTTTACAACTATAAATACCTCTGTGAGCAAGGACTTACGTTTCTAATATACATGAATGTAAAACGTTTGTTGAGTTAGCCACAATAGACAATAAAGGAAGACTGAAAGCTTTGCATCCGGTGACCACTTGATGGCATCAATCACTAGTATGGGAAATCAAACATCTGCCTTTCATACCCTGGCCTTCACTCTTGCATTTATTAACAATATCTGCGCGCCTTGCAGGCGATGGTTAGTCACGATAAGAAGGGCTGCATTAAATGCTACTCTGTATCCTTCAGTCTCTGGCAGAAATGTTACACGGTATCCTGGATGAATCGAGAAAGGAAATAACATTTTCACGCTGAAGGGCATTGAGTTATTGGGCTGGGAGTTGTGGCAGTGCATGAAAAGAGCCTGACAACACAAATGGATGCCAAATAATAAATCCTGAAGGCGAAATAGGACCCTGCTATTTTGAAGACTTTTTCACAACTTTAGGAACATTTCAAAATACGTTTGTCATCCATGCTGAAATATGTTCAAGATCATGATAGCTGACTTCCTCAATGATTTTTCATCATTCTATTTTCAATTCTATTTTCAGAAAATATTTCCTCTTTATTTCTGGTTCGCCCTGTAATTTCTAATGTAACGGGCCTACCAAATTAATGATGTCATAATAGACCACAAAACTTCGTGGGACCTCATCAAGCAAAACAACATTCCTGAATGCCTTCTGTTGGTGATTTTTAGTACTGCAGACCTGGGCAAAGCCAAATGTGTTTTGCTCTTCCCTTGATGCGCCCTTAATATTTTAGAAGTTTTTTCAGGTGGGCTAGACACTCTTATTTTACTAAAAGTTCTGCAATCTTAATGTTGTAAACACTTGGGGCCTGATTTATACTTTTTTAGCGCCGCATTTGCGTCATTTTGTGACACAAAACCGGCGCAAACTTACAAAATGTAATTGAGGCCCATATTTATATTTTTTGACGCAAACCAGCGCCGCCGCTGGTTTGTGTCAAAAATGTACTGCCGGCTAACGCCATTCCAACACGCCAGGCAGGCGCCTTATTTATGGGTTGACGTTAGCCAGCATTGCGGGCTGGTTAGATTAAAAAGAATGTCTCTAACCAGGCAGCGCAGGCATAGGGAAGAATGGGGGATGTGCGTCAAAAAATGGTGCAAGTCAGGTTAGAGTAAAAAATCATGGCTCTAACCGGAGTTGTGTCATTTTTTGACGCTCAACCCCCAGTGAAATGACTCCTGTCTTAGGGAAGACAGGAGTCATGCTCCCCTGCCCAATGGCCATGCCCAGGGGACTTCTGTCACCTGGGCATGGTCATTGGGCACAGTGGCATGTAGGGGGGCCAAAGTTAGGCCCCCCATGCCACTTAATTAAAAAAAAAAAATAATACTTACCACAACTTACCTGTACTTACCTGGAATGGGTCCCCCTATCCAGGGGTGTCCTCCAGGGGTGGGCGAGGGTGGCATGGGGTGTCCCTGGGGGCAGGGAAGGGCACTTGTGTACTGCCTCCATGGTCAGAGACCATGCAAATGAGCCCATAGGTCCCTTAACACCTGCCCTCACCCAGGCGTTAAAAAATGGCGCAAATCAGGCTGTATGCCATTTTTTAAGGCCCACCCCCTCCTGTGTGTCAAAACGACACAGGAGTATAAATAAGGTGCACATGCCATAAAGTAATATTTTGGACAGGAACGCCTTCCTTGCATGTCATTAACTCGAGGCGTTTTCCCGCATCCAGAAAATAACTCACACTGCTGAATTTTGACGTTCGCGGGGTCAGGCGTCAAAGTATAAGTATGGTGTTAGGTTTGCGCCGAATTTGCCTCAAAACTTTGGAATCAAATTCAGCACAAACAGAGTATGAATATGCCCCTGAATTGTTTAAGTTTGCACAGCTTTTGCGTCAAGAAATGACGCAAATGCAGCGCAAAAAAAGTATAATTCAGGCCCTTGGTTCCCTTAAAACTGGAGTTCACTGAGTGATACAGTAATATGAGCGAAAATGTTTCAGTAAAAACTTCAGTTTCGTATGGTTTCTTTTCTTTTTAGATTTACTCATTTTTTATAGTGATGTACATGTCTGTAACATGAGTAGGCCAAATGTGATATGCAAACTAAAGAAAGGATTAGGATGCAGGTAACCCAGCCTCTGTTATAAGTTGATATCAAATATATTCAATACAAAATCTATATTACTGAAAGCTGGCCCAGATTGCTGAAAGCTGTCAGAATTCTCTTCACTGCGCTTGCATATCTACAATGGCCTCCTAACCATGAACCTATGAATGTTTCAATTCCACCTTCCTGGCAGAATATCAAGTTGTATTAATGCATCTTATGATTGCAAAATTCAGCACAATTAAATATACTTTAAATACAAAGATATTTAAGAATTGAGACAGACAATATAATTTTTATTAATTTAGTGCAAATGGGGACATTGCCCCACTCATAAGCCTTTCTGAGTCTACTTCTTATTCTAATGGTCATGGTTCATGCTTCCACCATCACAGTCCATAATCAGAGCAAACATGACCACATCAGCCAACTGTCCAGAACATTTGGTGGCTATTCGGTGGCTATTCCTTCAAGCTCATTCGAGGTCAGTTCAACATGATGAAACTACAGGTCTTGAAAAGTATGGCATGAAAAGACAGGAAACATATTTTCTTTTAATGGGATCATTCTTTCCTTGATCTCAGAATTCCCTTCTCTCTTCCAACTTCAGGAAGCAACCTTAAAACATCTTCATCGTTCAACATATCACTAAGTCCCATCAATCGTTTCCTCCCCTGGCCATCCGCTCTGTTGTAAGAAATGTAATTACTCCCTTTACCACACTTTTTAATCCTCTTGTCTTCTTTAGGTATGCGTGTACTCACAAAGGAATGAATGGAAGCATGTTAATTTATGTATGACAAAGCGTATGTCCTGATGCGTACATTTTGAGGAAATACAGAAGCTCTGCTTTAATCTAACACAGCAACCAATGAAGAACTACACATTTATTTAATGGCTGTTGTCCTAGCTGTTCTTGGTTGGTAGAATTAAAAACAAAGTTCACTATTCTGTTTTGTTTCCACAAATGTCTTTCTTGGAAGCTACATAAAGTTTAAAAAAAATGAATGCAATGAGGGTCCTGGAAATGGCAAAACTTGATTGTTTGAACAGCTGGTGGGAAAAATAATTATCCCTATTTCAAGTTGCAGTACCACTGTTGCTAGACAATAGGTTAAGTAAATGGTATACACAATCAAATGGAAAATTAGTGAAGTATTGTTTAAAAAAGTGAATATGCAGGTGTGCACCAGAGACGTGATAACTAGTTAATCAATTTTATCATGGCTAGCTAGTGCTGCAAAGTGATCAGAGGTGTGCAGGAGTCAACGGTGTTCAGGAGTCAATAGTGTGTAATTTAATGTATGTGCACTGTGCAAAAGAGATTGTCCTGTTAGATGGAAGGAAGAATGTCATATACGACATATTATAAATGTAATGTTTCTTTCTATGAATAGTAGGTTTATGCACTGTCAGTACAAATGGTGCCTTTTTGAAAAGTGGCTAATATGTCATATCATCAGAAAGCCAATAGATAAAATAAAAAAGTACGAATAAGCAAGCAAGATGGTGTGCAATATATTAGTGATCATCACCAGGCAGGCATTTGCTAAACCATCGACAAATAATCATGGAGCAGATTGCTGCTCTTTAGAAATCGCCATTTAAGTAAAATAAGAATTGGGAAAGCCAATCTGTCTTGGTTTGTCTTGTTGAGTAAGTGATGCAATCTGCTTTGATAGTTCCTGACTGGTCAGGTTAAAAGATGGCCACCATGTTGTATGATGCAACATGTCATTGCCAAGCCATGACAGCGCAATGCATGTTGAGTCATTTACCATGGAGGCCATCTTGAAAGAATAGAAAACAACTGTGCCACTGTTTGCATACTTTTAACATGGCCATTCGTCCTATTGCCTTTGCCAATGATGGAAGAGACTAAAAGCCTCTGGCATTGGCGGTGCTGGTAGTGACTTCCACTACAGAGAGACGCATCACTGGACTGTGCAATGGCCCAATATCTAAGGTATCAGCAAAGCTGTCATCAGCATGAAGGGTACAGTTAATGACCATCACGAGGGGAGGACAGGCTAAGGAGTATTTCCAGGGCATCACCAAGGCTGCCATTCAACAGTTGGCTTTCAGTGTATAAGCATCAGGAGGGGTAAAGACATCCTAAGAACATGCAAGGCATCACCAAGGCCACCATCCAGTGCCCATGTCATCACAGAAGGACGTTGGGAGCATGCTCTGAAAATCAAGACATCCACTCATTCACAACCATAGAAAGCTAAAAAGTAATGAAATTTAAAATCAGAGAAGTAGTTCTGTGACATCAGCAGTGGAAGGCTACAGACTAGACAAAAGCAAGGGTAACCTGTTTTATGAAGAGGGAAAACAGAATAGTAAGGAAAGTCACCAATAAAAAACATAGAGCTGAGACTGACGAGAAAGCTCTCTACTCGTGAGCAAGGATTGACTGTATATATCACGGTATAAAATCCTGTCTGCGACAGCGCAAACATTAAGAAAACGTGCTCTATTATCACAATATCAGTGATCTTTATGCATTGACTGCCAAATGCTGTATTATTTCTGTGATTTCCAGTTTTGGTTGCATTCCTTGCCGTTTTCTGCCCTGGTTTCTGAAACCCTGCACTTATGAACTGTCCAGGATTTTCCCTCTGTAAATTAATACACCTGGGACGATAAACAGCTTCAGGCAGTGCTCGGTATTGGAAAGCTGGGAAATATTTATTGACCTATGGTTTAAACGGTATTGCCTGCTCGGCTTGGTTTTTATAGACTGTGCTTACAGAGTCTGCCTGTCTTTGTTGTTTTATTGCATTTTTTATGAAATATACACATGGTTGAATATATTAGAGCACAGATGTGTTCTGTGATTGCTGGCAAACGGTTCCTGGGGGACTTAATCAGTTCAGCAACGCTGTGACACTTTAAAGCTAAAAGATTTTATGTTTTTGCAAGATACTGAGCACCTTCATCATAAATAGAAACACCTTGGGCTGTATTCTAGAAAAGTATTCTTGCTTTGGCTCTGTGGTGCGAGAGAAAAGATTCCATAGAAATGAAGTCGAGGATACACGCAGAGTAGTGAGATGGCCATCAAAAGAGTGGGAGAATGAGACAAAAGGAGAAAGGAAGTTTAGAGGGAGTAAACAGAACTAACGCTGACTTGGGTTAAGAGCAGTATGGTCAGTAGGCCTCTGCGAAAGTGAGCAAGCATGCTCACAATAAGTGAAAATTGGATATAGGGGCATACTTCGTACTCAAAAGCACGCAAGAAGGACAGGTTTTAGGAGAAATTGTACATACACAATATTTGGGATCTAGCCTAAAGCTGGGACACCATCAGAGTGGAAACAAATAACAGGAAAAACTAAAAACAAGCTGCCTTCTTTCCCTATGCACTAAAGGGCATATTCATAAAAAGCAAGTCATCTTGCTGCACTGTACTGCATGACAGGGTAAGGGCAGGAATGTGGCATATATAAAAGAATACGGCGCATTCATGCCTTTTCCCCTCGCTGGCACCGTTTTGGTGCAAGGCTGCCTGCGTTGTAACGAGGATTGTTTTTGTGCCGGAAGTGGTATCTTGCTGCACAAAAACAAGCTCATGACACATTTCCTACATTCTATGCGTGCTGCATAATGCAGCACACATAGAAAGTGGAATAAAACGAGGAGCAATAAAGATATTTCTCCTCGTTACGCCTCAACTGTAGGGGCGTAACAGTTTTGCCACATTCTCAGGTCTATCACTTTTGGTAAATCTGGGAATGTATAAAAAATTCTAGGTTTTGCATAGGAACCTCCACTCAACACCCATGGAATGCTTCCCTGGGGCAGAATAATGCAGCACAGTGATGTGCGCTGTGTTGCATTACACTGGAATTATCAAGCCAATCAGGGCCATGCAAGGAGGCCTTGAGTGGCTTGATAAATTGCATTTTGGAACTGCATCATGCATGTACTGTCGTAGTTTGACTCTTGCTCTAGGCAAGACTGCTGGTTTAAGGATGACAGTACTTATGTTTGTAGGCGACAATGCCAATCCTACAACAAGTCACAACTGTTATCCCAACCCTTCTGGATCACAAGCTGTCCCTCACCAAAAACTCAAATAGTAAAAGGTGATTTTTGGCAGCCTTTACGCATGGACTCAAGAGTACAACATCTCAGGGAGTGCCGTGGCTAAACAGATATTAACGCTTTCTCATATAAACATGTCTCAGTCAAACACAGGCAATGAAGGAGATGCAGTAAAGTTTTCAATAGGTTTTATTAAGAAAACTGCAATCTACGATAAGTTGCATGGGCTGCAACGATTAGGATAATGAATAGTGCAAGAAACAGAACTGTAAAGATGGGAGTCATTAACACAAAGACCTCAATCATCTTGCAATAACATAAAGTGACATGAGATATGAAATATGTCCTAATACCCTACCAAGATGGGCCTACCCTCTAACCTAAAGAGAGCTAGGTGTGATAAACCTAATCTGCCATTGCCATGTCATTATGAGAGCACCCCCAACTCTTGTTACCTTGGAATGAGGTTTCTCTATCAGACTCCATGGGGACATGAAGACTGGGTCAGCATTAAGGCGACATTTAGCACGGATAACATTGATGGCATCTGGTAGGAATCCCTCTAACTTCCAGTCTATTTGAGGTGCATTTATACAGATCTGATCGAACCCCTGACATAGGACTGTTTACAAACAATAAATAACAAGACATGCTTGGGGCAGCAATTACAGAAACAATTACCTTGAAAGCACAAAGTGGGAAAGTACCTAATGTGAAGGCCTACATCTTATCTATCTCTGGCGCTGATAGTGACGCCTTAGAAGAGTGGCACTGATAGCCTAAAACTAAAACATTGTCCTAACTAAGAATAATGCAGCCGTCTTAAACAGATATAATTAAATAATTGTGCTAAAACAGAGCAAGCTAAGTAGGGTAAAAGTCACTGAGTGACAGGGGCACAGGTCTGAAAGCCAGAAGGCTAAGCTAACTCCTGCTTCCCATTAAAACAAAATAGGATTCACTACACCCTCCCCATTGCCGAACAAGTACGACACCATAGGATGACGCCATTGAAGGCGAATGAACCCAAGCTAAAATGCTCTGGACTAAAACAATATTAGCTAAAAATTGTATTTAAAAACATGCTGAAAAATAGCTAAGCACAGCAGGCAAAAGTAAAGGCAATAGATGCAACTTTGAATTTGGTAAGATAAGTCAATCATCAAATCCATTTAACAGTAGTCATGATCTTGAAGAGCATCATCGAAGCCATTGAATGGAAAGGCCCTCAGGAAAGAGGCCACATCGTCAGATGTGAGATCGATGACAGGGTAGGTAGATGGATCCATGGAGCAGTAGTGTGTGTCAGTCTCATGTGCAGGAACTCTTGCAGGGGCGGTACTCTCCACAGAGCCGAAATGAGCCAGATCGTTCACCAAAGGCAGCTCATAAGTGACCTCACGAATCAGACTTAGTTTAAGGGGCATGGCCATGAATGAACCCTCATCGGGACATCAGCAGTGCTTGGTCCACAGGAGGTACCACGGAACAGTAAAGCACACCGTAGGCAAATGTTCAAAGAGGCACCACACACAACCAAAGACTGGCTGCACGCGCCATAGGAATGGTCTGAATGACAATGACCAGTCACGCTCCAACTCTTCCAGTAACGGAGATTTAAAGAACTGAATCTTGCGTTCACGGCACAGCTGAGCTGGTGGCAGTGGCTTCATCACTCAGTTTAGCTGGAAAGGCACAACCACTCTGAATCAGAAGCAATAGCAGTAGTATTCCAGCTATTAATGCCAAAATTATAGGGAAGCTGTCAAACACACTTGAAAAGAGTGAATGGATGGCTGAAGGAATGCCTCCAAAGACAGTCTGGAAGATGGACACAAATCCAGACCCAACAGCCTTAAAGAAATGAACAATTACTATAGTGCCTGAAGCTTTGAACATTCTGGATACAAGCTCTCCAAAGTGCTTGGGGAAGTTGCTATTTAATAGGGATTGCATTTCTGCTGATGATAGTAGGGAAGTACCATCTTTCTTAGCATGTTACCCACAATTTCTACCTGATTGTCAATGTGTTTTGACTGTGTCACTGGGATCCTGCTAGTCAGGACCCCAGTGCTTATGGTTGGTCGCCTATATGTCAGTATGGTTTACTGTTTTGTCAGTATTGCTGTCTCTGTTTCCAGATTTGTCACTATAGTCTAGTGACTATATATTTCACTCCAGATTGGAATACTGGACCCCCCCCCTTATAAGTCCCTAGTATATGGCACTTAGGTACCCAGGACATTGGGGTTCCAGGAGATCCTTATGGGCTGAAGCATTTCATTTGCCACCCATAAGGAGCTCATACAAACACTCCTTCAGGACTGCCATTGCAGCCTGAGTGAAATAGTGTAAGCACTATTTCACAGCCATTTTCATTGCACCAGGTCACTTATAAGTCACCGATATATCTAACCTTCATACCATGAAGGCTAGGTGCATAGTACCTGTGTTTGAGGGCACCCCTTCACTAGCAGAAGTGACCCCACATCATCCAGGCCCATTTTCCCAGACTTTGTGAGCGCGGGGACGTCATTATAAGTGTGCACTACAAATAGGTCAATATATATATATGTAGCTTCACAATGGTAACACCAAATATGGCCATGGAAGGTGTCTAGGGACTTGAAATTGTACCCCCAGTCTGATTCTGGTATGGGGGGGGGGCAATTCCATGCACCCTGGGGGCTCTACCATGGGCCACTAGTACTCCCAACCCAGCTCTCTGAGGTTTTCACTGCAGACTCATCTGCTGCCACCTCACAGACAGGCTTCTGCCCTCCTTGGACATGGGCAGTCCAAGCCCAGGAAGGCTGAACAAAGTATTTCCTTTGGTACAGGGTGTTATACCCTCTCCCTTTGGAAATAGGTGTTACGGGCATGGGAGGGGTATCCTCCCAAAGCTTCTGGAAATGTTTGCCCTCCTTGCATAATCCAGTCTCCACCGGTTTAGGGACCCCCAGTCCCTGCTCTGGGGTGATACTGGACAAAGGAAAGGGGAGTGACCATGCCCCTGTCCATCACCACCCCGCGGGTGGTGCCCAGAGCTCCTCCTGAGTGTCCCTGGGTTCTGCCATCTAGTTTTTAGGATGGTCAGGGAATCTGGGAGCATCTGAGTGACCAGTACCAGCAGGTGATGCCAGAGACCCCTCCTGATAGGTGCTTACCTGGTTAGATGACCAATCCCCCTCTATTTAGGGTCTCTCCTCTGGGTGTTTCTTCAGATTCAGATTGCAGGACTCCAGCAGGAATCCTTTGCAACCTCTGCTTCACCTTCTACTGTCGGATCAACCGCAGAGCTGCTCCAGGAACTCTACAACTGCAACAAAGTATCCAAGAAGGCTTCTGCAACCCTGTAACTTCAGCTCCTGCCAGCACCTGCAACAGTTTCCAGGTCGTGCACACTCCGAGGACTGCCTGTCTTCACCCTGCACCAGAAGGATGGAAGGAATCTCCCATGGAGTGATGGAGTCACTTCCCTGCTTCAGCAGGCACCTCTCTGCAGTAACGACTGGTACTCTAGGTCCCCTCTCCTGATGACAAGCATGGATTCTGGAACACAGGTGTTGGACCAAAGTAACCCTGACTGTCCAAAGGTCGAGCTGTTCAAATTTGGTGGAGGTAAGAGCTTGCCTCCCAAACTAGACAGTATCCCTGTGCACAGCATGTTTTGCAGCTCATAGGGCTTCTGTGCACTTCTCCAAGAAATCCTTTGTGCACAGCACAGCCCACATCCACAGCGTGTGACCCCTTTGTGTAGTGCTGTGATGACTGCCATTTTCAACTCCTTTGTCCCCATGTCCTGGGACTCCTGTGGGTGCTACCTGGTCTTCTGAGGGCTATCTAAAGTGTTGAGAGCCCCCTCTGTCTCCTCAATCCAAGTTGAGACCCCCCAGGTCCCTCCTGGGCACAGGTAGTGCCTTTTCCCACCAAACACTTATTTTGCATGAGCCAAGGCTTGTTGGTGGAATCCAATGACGAAAACCAGCCTGCATACATCTACTCGACGTGGGACGTCTCTTGTCCCAAGCAGGAACCCACAGTTGTCTTCTTTGGTGCAATTCTGACTTTTTCTTCTAACCCGAGAATCCACTTTTGCACCTTCATCCGGGTTAGCAGGGGCTCCTGTTAGTCCTGGACTCCTCAGCAACTCTTGGACTTGGTCTCCTCTCTCCACAGATCTTCAGGTCCTGGAATCCATCATTGGTGTCTTGCAGTCTTGCTTGGTTTTTGCATTATCCTTTCTCACAACTTCTAGTCTGTTCTGAGGAAACTTGCTGTACTTTACTCCTGTTTTCCTCTGCCCTGGGTTGGGGTACTTTACTTACCTTTGGTGTTTTCTTACAGTCCCAGCATCCCTCTGCACACTTCTCTTGACTACTATTTCAGTATATGGTTTTTGTTCCACCTAGGTCCATTTTAGCCTATGGTGATTTTCGCTATTTGCACTATTTTATGACAATTTACTTACCTGATTATGGTTACTACTGTATATTTTGCGTATAATACTTACCTCATAAGGGAGTATAGACTCTTAGATATATTTGGCATTGTGCCCCTAAAATAAAGTACCTTTATTTTTGGTAACACTGAGCATTGTCTTTCATGTGTTTGAGTACTGTGTGACTACAGTGTTATTGCAAGAGCTTTGCATGTCTCCTAGTTCAGCCATGGCTGCTCTGCCTACAGCTCCCGCCAGACAGTCTGGCCTCTAGATAGTGACTACATTTCACTAATAAGTGATAACTGGTCCTGGTATAAGGTGTAAGTACATGTGGTACCCACTACAAACCAGGCCAGCCTCCTACAATGATCTTGCTATCTGGGGAGCACACGTCTCTCTAGCCGATGTCAAATCAACTTGTTTCTGGAACAGTAGCGCCTTTATTCTGCTCAGCTTGTCATTATTTACATTAGTAGTATCAATGTGAGGCCACATCTCTGCTACTCTTATTTCTTCTGTGCAGGGGAATAAAACATGTCTGCAACACTTAATGACCTTAGAGACTGAAATTGCGTAGGCAATTTCTGGTCGCAAACTGAAACAGCTTTGGTCGCTCAGCACCACATACCTTCCAGTTGAAAGTACAATCAAACGGACGGGAGTACCCTTCAGAGAACAGGCTAAGATCTCGACCCACGCATTGCAAAGGCCATGAAAGGACACCTGTTTGCAGATCATTGAATGACTAACAGTAGTCCCACATTCACTTTCACTGATAAAGACCTCTGTTTCGACATTCAAACACTTGTATTCAAAAGACAAATCCCACTCTTCGTTAATATAGCTATCACCTAGCCACTCGTCTCTGCCCACGGCAAGATGTTTCAAGCATTTAGAAAAATGAAAAGTGGAAATGGGCAGATTTATAATGCCATGTAAGAGCCATACAGTCTATGTGCTTTCTGCAGCTTTGAAATGCAATTTCTCTAACTTTTCTATATGAAGCATGGTGAAACTTTCTTCTTTTTTAAGCCATTGTCTGTTGTTCCCTGGATAAATTAAAAGCAGCAAACATGTTACTACCATTAATATACTTCCGTGGAATACAACCATTTTTCAAAATATGTAGTGTCAAACCTAACTGCATAATGGAACGCAGCTGACTTTGTCCATTGATAAAAGGGACATGTCATTTTGAATGATGTCAATCGCAGATGACACTATGGCCCTCATTCTGACCTTGCCTTTGACCGCCAGGGTCAGAATGACCGCCTATGTTATTAAGGGAATAAGGGCCAGATGTAGCAAAGGTTTTTATCCATTCTGTGTCTATGGGAAAAAGTGTTCGTACATATGGCCCTAAATCCTGTTGGGCAGATTGTTCATGCTGTTTTTGACAACAGCTAAAGGCTTAGCTAAATTTTCTTTGTCTATCTGCCTTAAACATGCAGCAGCTTCTATCTGAAAAAGCTTCCAGATCTCATTGTATATGGCATAAAAGAATCTTTTAGAGCGTGGCTTTCTCTGACCTAACAAGAAGTCCTGTAAGTCTAAATCTTCAGAAAGAGTGTTAAGATGTTCCTTAACTGTGGCTAACGTGTTAGTCTGTAAGCACTGTTGGCACAGTTTACCCACACTGTATGTTGTAACTGTACCCGTGTGTTGACCCGAAACAAAGCGAAGGTCTGGCCAGCTAATTTTAAAACCCCCTGAGGAATTCACAAAACATGCCTGACACCCATTTGGGTCCATTGGCCATAGTAACCACCCACCAGGACTAGAAGTGAAGAGTTATAGGTAGCAGCCTGTACCTTTGCATCTAGTTCTAGCTCGGTGACATTCAAGAAGGATTGCCAATTAGCAAATTTTGCAGGTGTGGGGATACTGGGCGCATTAATTTCCTTTATTTTTGCTAACCCCAGACAGAATGTCTACTGAGTAATGTAATTTAAAAAGATAATTTGCACAGGAATAAGGTACACTCTAAATAAAGCTTCCCTACACTGTAGTTGCAAATCTTGGTTTTCCCCAAACACTCTTTACATCAATAGTGTTCTTCCAGTATTTGTAACCTTCAACTCCAAGACAGGAAACAAAGGAATCTGAATAAATCAGTTTTGTGTCAGTTAGTAAAATGTTCCTAATTTTGGAAGGTGGTAACTTGAAATAATATGACTCTGGATTTTTTGTGTCATGGCTAGAAAAATAAGTACATTTTCCTGAATAATATTTTGGGCTCTCCACAGGTGGAGTTGAACAGTGTTCCTACTGTGTGTAATTGAATACTTATCTACATCTAGTTGCACGGTGCAGGTAGTAATGTCCCAGTTGTTAGAGCAGAACATTTCCCCATAATACTTTGTGTTGGGATATACATCATCACTTTCAAATACTTAATAGTCTTTCATTTCAGTTAACATAGAATCAACTGTCCTGACATCCCAATCATCAGATACAACACCAGGTGTAATTACATCAGTCATGGAAATTTTGAAGACATATGGAATTCGAATGACCTCAGTAGGCCCGCATATATCAAATAGAACTTTGTCCCACACAATCCCATCAGGAATTGGTACAGCTGAAATGTTCACAATGTCTCTTCGGACCTTATGCGAGGAAAGATATGGAGTTAAAACTTCATCCATGGGCTCAACAGAGGAGTGTTCAGTAAGCTAATGACCATTTATAAGCAGGAAGAAAACAGTCACAAAATCAATCCATACTAAAAATAGAAATAATGTCAAGGGTAACCATAGATAATTATATGGCTGAATTAAATAGTTATTTTCAAGTCATACATACAGCTTACATGTCTTTGGAACAGTTTCCATCACTGGGGTGGATGAAGTTGAAGAAAAGTCATAAATGTGGATGAAGTAACCAGAAGCAGTCTCAGCTAACACAGGGGCTGGTGCATTACTGGTGGATGGATTCACTTCACGTGGAGGCTCATAGTAAACGATGTCGTCAGTTTGTGTTGTGTTTGAATAGAAGACAGCCATATCTTGGACAGGTGATGTTGCTGAAGTAGTAACTGGAATATGCAAAAGCTCATTTTCCACCATGGTTGAGTAGATATTTGAAACATTGTTGGACATGCTTGTATATTCAGAAGTGTTGTTAGTTCTTTCTTGACGAGGTATGTCCTGTTGGGTAATGAGAGGGGACCCAGAACTACCCAAGAGATCTCTGGGTCTACTCTGCAGGATCAGCCACATGGTGAAGTTTGATGTCATCAATGGAAATGAATCTGTTAGCTCTGAAGCCTGGCAGCAGTGATAGGATAACAGTTCTGGTATCCTGTATTCCCAGGATTGGGACTGGTGCTCTGTAAGATGGGCTGAATTCCTTTTTCACAGCAATCTTCTCACAAAACAGATCCCCAACTTCAGGAATCCAGCCAGTAGAAGTTGTTGGTAAATTCCTTATTCGTAAGGTGGCAGCACTGGCGGATGAGTTATCGTCACAGAATTGCTGAAGCTCCTGTAAGACAGTGAGACGTTCATTCATGTCAAAAGGTGTATCTACTGCCAGCAAACCAGGGCCATCTAGATCTGGGGCATTCATAGGTATCCCAAAGAGAACCTCATAGGAAGTGCACCTACCCCCAAGACTTTCTTGGCAGATTATTCAGTGCTCTCTGGACTCCATATAGGTGATGATTCCAGCTGTGGCCAGAACCTAATACTCTAGCTGTTAAGGACTTCTTTATATCACGATTCCTCCTCTCCATGAGTGAATTTCCCTCAGGATGGTATGGTGAGGAGTAATGGGGTTCAACCACCATCATCCCCATGCTGTCCCTGAATGCCCTAGAGGCAAAGGCAGGGCCCTGGTCCGAGTGGAATGCTGCAACTCCATATGTACCGATAAAGGTCAGCAAGTCTTTTAAAGCAGTTCGAGCGTCAGCCAACTGCTGTGGCCATACCCACAGGAACATAGATCAAGAATCCAAAGTGACTAAGATGTGTTTGTGTGCACCGTCTGGTTGAAGGGTACTGCAATAGTCTAGGTACACACATTGGAGTGGCCTATTGGACATTAGGAGGGATGCCTGCAGAGGGTGTTTGATGTTGGAGCCCTTAATTTGCTGTCAGATGTCACAACAAAGGATGTAATGCTTCATCTATTTGTATAGACCTGGCCATCAGAAGCGTTTCTGTTAGAGTGTTATTGTGGCAGAAATACCAGCATGAGCAAATGCGACACCCTCATGCGCTGCTTTGATGAGATCTAATCTCTGGTCTTGGTTGGGGATTGCCTGGTTTCCAACCCAGGTAATTGTGGCATAAGCAACATTGTGTGACTAATGTGGTAAGAGTAGCCAATAACATGTACTCCTACACGTTGGTGGGCCAGTGTATGTACTACATGGACACATGTTAGCTTATCCTTAATATCAGCCACCTTCCCCCACAGAATTCTGTGTTTTATGGTGTTCCCTTTAGAATCTCTAAATCTATTCAACTTCCACTGATTAAGACAATCATTGTAGGACTGTACGCAGTAGTATGAGTCACAGACAATCAGAGTGAGTAGTCCTGGGTCTGTGTGTTCTAGCACTAGTATAAGGTCCTTGAGTTCAGCCAGCTGGGCTGTGCAGTCCCCAAATTTCTGCATGTAGGTATTGTAAGGGTGGAGTACACCATCCTTCATCACTCTGCTTACGACTGAGCAGGCGGCTGAGTATTGATGTTTAGTACCTACGCCTGGTTGTGCCGAACCATCAGTGTAAATGACAGTCTGGTATCTGTCAAGTGGCAAGATGTCTAGATGTGCGAGGTATTCTTGTTCGTATTGGAGAAATTCTTGTGTCTGAAGTTTTGGATCAAAGATGTAATCAACATCCGTGGCAGTCAGGGAGGTTGCCCACTGAATCCAATATAGATATAATGCTTCAGCAGTGGGAACGCTAGCTTTGGTGACAGCTTTTAGGTCTGGCACTGGGGTAACGACAATAATGTGTTTCCCTTGGATAAGTACCCTCTCTTTGATGACAGCCATCTGTACTGCTGTTTGAATTTTTTCTGTAGGCGCAAAACAATGTTCTGCATAAGAGTATAAGTGTCATTTATATGCTATGGGTACTGTATCCCCTTCATTAAAGGTGACATAGGTAAACCCAATGGCACCAGGACTTATTCTGATGACCAAATTTGTTTTGTTATCACATGTGTATAAGTGTTTTGCTTCAAGCATGTCCTGTTGCAATCATCTAAGGATGCGCGTATGTTCTGTTGTCCAGTGTTTCTTGGAGAAATCTGGGCTCATTAAGTCATAGAGGGGCATATTTATACTCCGTTTGCGCCGAATTTGCATCGTTTTTTTCGACACAAATTCGACGCAAAACTAACTCCATATTTATACTTTGGCGTTAGACGCGTCTAGCGCCAAAGTTCATGGAGTTAGCGTCATTTTTTTGCGTGAACACCTTCCTTGCGTTAATGATATGCAAGGTAGGCGTTCCCGTCTTAAAAAATTACTCCGATGCATATGCGTCGTATTTATACTCCCGGGCAAAAATGACGCCCGGGAGTGGGCGGGTCTAAAAAACCCGCATTGGCGCCGGATTTTAGCGCCTGGGTCAGGGAAGGCGTTAAGGGACCTGTGGGCTCAGAATGAGCCCAGAGGTGCCCTCCCCTGCCCCCAGGGACACCCCCTGCCACCCTTGCCCACCCCAGGAGGACACCCAAGGATGGAGGGACCCACCCCAGGGACATTAAGGTAAGTCCAGGTAAGTATTTTTTTTTATTTTTTTTTGTGGCATAGGGGGGCCTGATTTGTGCCCCCCTACATGCCACTATGCCCAATGACCATGCCCAGGGGACAGAAGTCCCCTGGGCATGGCCATTGGGCAAGGTGGCATAACTCCTGTCTTTGCTAAGACAGGAGTCATTTCAATGGGGGATGGGCGTCGTAAAAAAATGGCGCAAATCGGATTGTGGCGATTTTTTTGCCTCAGCCTGACTTGCACCATTTGTGGACGCCCATACGCCATTTTCCCCCTACGCCGGCGCTGCCTGGTGTACGTCGTTTTTTTCAACGCACACCAGACAGCGCCGGCGGCTAACGCCGGCTAACGTCATTGAATAAATACTGCGCCCGCATGGCGCTTCAGAATGGCGTTAGCCGGCGCAAATTTTTTTGGCGCAAAACTGCGTTAGCGCAGTTTTGCGTCAAAAAGTATAAATATGGCCCAGAGTGTCTTCACATGTCGTGCACAATGAGGAATGTAAGTTCTGCCAAAATTAAAGAATTGATAGGTAATACATGGCAAAGAGAATGCTTGTCCCAACCTACATGATTGTGGTACAATGCAGGTGACTGCTCTAAAGCCCAGTTGACAGCAAGGTCTTGTTTTAAAGCTTCTGGAACAAAATCAGAGAAAGACGGCAAAATGACATCCTCCCCTTGTGGGAGCTTACGGACGTGCTCGGGTGGCCAGTCCCTCTCGACCAGCAGGTTATCACATCTAAGTTTAGCCCAGAATATCACACTAATGGTGCACTCTATGTCTCCCTCAATTTGGATTTTTAAATCATCAACCCTGTCAGGTGGGAGAACGCGCCCATCTGCAGTCTCGACTGCAATAAGGTTGCTAGCTCGTGTCCCACCCAGATGATATTTCAGACCCTGGTAACATATTGTGTCCACTGCCGTGCTGTCTACCAGTGTTACTGCCCACGTCTTGTGCTTCAGCAATGTTCTTGAGTATTCTGGCATTTTTAATTGACAGTGCTGCCCCCTTTTCTTTTTAAACTGTGGGGACTTGTCTTCTTATTTGTCTGAAGACTGTGGTGAGTCTTTTTTCTGTTTCACATATTCAGGATGTCGATCTGGATGGCCCCCTCTCTTGCTACGTGTGTCCGGTGCATCCTGAAAAGAACGAAAGGGACATGAACCAGTATATCTGTCAGGAGCTTTTAGATTTTCTCTATTTCTGAGAGTATATCTCCTGTCGAAGTTCTCAGTGTGCAGAGAATCCGCTCTCTGATTTTGTCTGTCTTTAAATTGTTTTTGGCTATCCCAGAGCTTTTTAGAACCCTCCTGTGCTTGTTTAGTACCGTCCTTAGTGATGGTACTCTGCAGTTCGGGCTTTTTGTGATTGGCTCCCAAACTATCCAATTAGATACTGATATAGGTGTCGGAAATAATTTTCGGTAGCTGTTTCTCCTGGTACAAATGTGGTATCTCTCGGAGCCGCTGGCGTATAGCCAGTGCTACCACTTCCCCCCTAATGTTACTGAGTATAATTGAGGAGACTGTGCCAAAGTTACACATAAGTTTCATCCCCAAAGGTAGGGCTGGAGCAGCCCCGTGCTCAGTCTGAACTTGTTTTAACACTTCTAGTAAATTGGCAAGTGTCGGGTTACCATGTGTGGTAGTATAAATTGCAGCGAAGACTGCACCCCGTGTGGTGCAGTCATCCACCGGGGGAAACATCCTGCAGGGCAAGCACATTGTAAGAATTCTATGTTTTTCCTGTGGTCCCGTATGGGAAAACACAGCTTCCAGCTGATTTGTTTTCTGGGCTATCCAGAACTTGCTTTTCTCTCATTCCATGGGCACTTTACCCATGATAGAATTGACTTTTTGTGGATTTATCCTAGTAGTAGCCAATTGGTAACCAGCAGGTGCTGGTGGTGCTGGACGCGCTAGTGTTGTGTTCAGAGTTCACATTACGAACTGAACAAGTTGTCTGTATTGTGTCACTAATTCAATGTATAGATTGCGCAGATCTGCTGCCTGCATGTTTTGTACACCTGAGTATGGTGTATATTGGCAAACATAGGCCAGGTTGGCCTGTCATTACCTAAGAGACCTAATCTTATGGGTTGTATTATGTGTGGTAGGGTGATATTAAACCAATTTTGATGTTCTTGATAAGTGATCGGTATTTCAAGATATTGGTATGCTTGGTACCGTAGTGGTACGTTAGCTATTCTGTATGTTTGGAATGTTAATGCAGTGTTGTCTTCCTCAGGAAAGGTAACTCAGGAATAGAATGTTGCTGTTTGATAAGCTTCATTAGCTTCTACTATGAATGTAACATCCCCGTCCTCATCTGATAAGCCATGTGCTATTGAGTGGAATGTTAATGAGTATCTAACATTTTCAGGAATGTCTATGGCATTAGCCCTTTTGTGTAATGGGAAAGAGAGATGTAACACCAAATAGGGAGAAAAGTCCTTTTGATAGTTCGAACTTGAACACCCTACAGCCCAGTTAGGTGCTCCCTATTCAGCTGAGGAGGATCTTCCCCAAGGCCATGGATGTCGCCATATAATGGTACTTAGGGTACCTGTTGTATGTGAGACAGTGATAGTCAGGGTTTCTGTAAATTAGTGCCTAAACACTTTCGTTGGTGGCACCATGTCGTAGTTTGACTTTCTCTAGGCAAGACTTCTGGTTTAAGATTACACTACTTATGTCTGTAGGCATCTATGCCAACCCTAAAACAAGTCACAACTGTCGTCCGAATCCTTCCGGCTCACAAGCATTACCTCACCAAAAACCCAAACAGTAAAAGGTGATTTGTGGCAGTCTTTACTCGTGGACTCAAGAGTACAACATCTAAGAGAGTGTTGTGATTAAAGGGAGATTACCCCTTTCTCACAACATGTCTCAGTCAAAAACCAGGCAATGAAGAGATGCAGTAAAGTTTGAAATAGGTTTTATTAACAAAACTGCAATCTACGATAAATTGCATGGGTGTCAATGATTAGGATAGTGAACAGTGCAAGAAACAGAATTGTAAAGACAAGATTCATCAATACAAAGACCCCTGGCATCTTGCAATAACTTAAAATGACATGACATATGAAATATGTCATAATACCCTAACATGATGAGGCTCCCTCTAACCTAAAGAGAACTAGGTGTGATAAACCTAATCTGCCAATGCCGCGTCCATGAGCAGAGCTCCTCCAACCCTCGTTACCTTGGAATGAGGTCTCTATATCAGGATCAGTGGGGACACGAAGACTGGGTCAGCATCAAGGCGACGTGCAGCATGGATAGCGTCGGTGGCACATGGTAGGAGTGGATAGCGTCGGTGGCACATGGTAGGAATCCATCTAAATATCTGTCTGCATGAGGTGCATTTATACAGATCTGATCGAACCCCTGACGTAGTACTGTTCCCAAACAATAGATAACAAGACATGGTTGGGGCAGCAAATATATAAACAATTCCCTCGAAAGCACAAAGTGAGAAAGTACCTAATGTGAATACCTACATCTTATCTATCGCTGGCGTTGATAGTGACGCCTTAGCAGAGTGGAACTGATAGCCTGAAACTAAAACATTGTCCTAACTAAAAACAGTGCAGCTATCTTAAAGATATAATTAAATAATTGTGCCATACCAGAGCAAGCTAAATAGGGTAAAAGTCACTAGGTGACGGGGGCACAGGTCTGCAAGCCAGAAGTCTAAGCTAACTCCTGCTTCTCATTAAAAGAAGATAGGATTCACTGCAGTACCACTTTTGGTGGTGCAAGAGCAATGCAACTCCCTTATAAATAAGGCACTTAGGGCTACGTTTAAAAAATGTGACGTTGTACCCAGTGCAGCGCCACTTTTCTTGGGCCCCTTAGCGTCCCCCTAACGCCACCACATGTGCGCCATATCTAAGCTACAGCACACCATGGCAGTAGTTAGGAACCTAGCATCATAATTTTTTACACTAGTTTGAGCTTTGCAGGATTAGCGTAAAAAATGTGTACGTTAATCCTGTGTAGCCCATTGGGGCCCATTGGAAACAATGGTGTGCCTCCTTTTAATGCCTGCTTTGGGCAGGCATTAAAAGTAGCAAAATAAATTATACATAGAAATATATTAGATTTCTTTGCAAAAAAAATTCACCCCCCCCCCCAGCGGGGGAACACCCCATTGCATACATTATGCCTGAGGCAGGCATAATGTAGTGCAAAGGGTTACAAAGTGGCACAATGCATGCATTGCATCACTTTGTAAATTTGGCATTGCAATTTTGGCCTCGTTGGGCCACATTAGCATAAAAAAGATGACGCTAATGTATCACTAGGAGGAACTATGGGCTCTTAAATCAGTCCCTTATTATCTAGAAAAATATGCCCATATCTATCAGCGATGCCCCTACCATTCATTTTTTTTTTTTTAAATGAGGATTTTTATAAAAGAATGCCTCATCAGAATGCAGTAACAGTACACAAACCGCTGCTGAAAGAAGGTGCAAGAGAGAAGGGAACTTTAAACGAATGAAAATAGAAACCCACACATTATTATAGAAAAGATTTTAAAAAGTACAACCACTTAGACAAATGAAGAGAGTGATGGTGAGAAATAAGACATTAAGAAATATAAATAACATAGAGGGCTAATGAGGAATATTGAGAAACTGTTACCAAAGAGAGAAGCTGAGAAAAGAATGGAAACTATGACAAAAGTGAGAAACAAGTAAAGACAGACCGTGACAAGTGAAAAGTAGTTGAATAAAAAGATAGGGGACTACAGAGCAGATTTCTGGAAAGTGGCGCTGCACCATGTGCAGCGCCACTTTCCATGTGCCCCTACGCACCGCCCTACCGCCACCATGTGTGCACCGTAAAATACGATGCACCATGGCGCAGGGTAGGAGGCAATAGTGTAATTTGCTTGACACTATTGATATACTCTGCAGGAGTAACGCCAAAATGCCCCCTTTGCATTACTCCTGAAGAGCACATAGGGGCCCATTGTAAAGAACTGAAGCCCCCTTCTAACGCCTGCTCTTGAGCAGGCATTGAAAATACCATAAAAAATGGTGTAAGGAAATCTTATAGATTTCCTTACGCAATTTTTCCGGCTCCCCTAATGGGGGAATGCCCCCTTTGTGACATTATGCCTGGTCCAGATAAATATAGCGCAAAGGATTACAGACTGGTGAAATGCTTGTAAAATGGTGCAGGTATTTCGGCCTCGTTGGGCCACATTAACGCAAAAAAATAATGACGTTATTGTGGCACAAGGTGGTGCTACGGCATTATAAATATGCCCTTAAGTGTATAGGCAAGCTTTGGAGGGAGAGAGGTGATAGTGTAGGAAAGAAAGAAATATTAAATGTGAAAAAGTAAGTGGTGAGAAATGTATAAAGGGAGATGAACGCAGGGAAGGAAGATGAAGAATACACATTAAAAGAGTAAGTAAGGACTTGTTAAGGAACAAATTGCTACTTCAGTACTTCAAAGTGAGGGTGAGACAGGGAGAAAGACAGAGAATTAATAAACAAGAGAGAAAGGTGAGGAGGGGTAGTAAAAAAGGGTCCAAAAGAACAATAAATATGTTCTTTTCATGAGAGTGAAATCTCTTAATGAAGGAAGAAGTTCCATCTGCCATGTTTATTGGATGACTTTAGTTCTTCAAAGAGCTTTTGTCACTACATAAGTACTGATTCAGGCTGTGGCAGATGAAGTGTAGTCCATCCGGGTGGCGGAGGAAATTACCTTCAATACCTTTATGCACTAATCTAGAGGTACCTACCGGTCCTGTGATCATCTCTGTATGTTGAAGGGAACCACCATCTTAAGCAGTTATGTTCATAATACTAAATATTTGGTGGAATGCCACTATCACTTTTGATGTCCAGCCATCAAACTTTTATCATTTTTTGTATTTCAGAAACAAATTCCCAAACTAGGATTTTATTTTTGAAATACAAAAAACATATGACCCCCGACATCCTGGACGTTTTCCCCTAGGGTGTGGGTAGTCATTATTTTTTTCTGTCCTTTCAGCCTGGGTTTCTCCTTGCAGTAATAGACAGAAAGAAAGAACATCACACCATCAAAACTAAATAAGGTGGTCAATATGCTGCTCTTCCTCTGATAGCCCCTTTCTCCATCAGGCCACCATTTGAAATTTTCTGTCCACAGAGACAACTGGAGTCTGAAAACAAAGAGCTTAAGGTCCATCCAACTTTAAATTAGATCGGCAAGCCAAGAGTGTTGAGGACAGCATTTGCGGTGGAGTACCCTGTCCACCAACCTATAAATCAAGCTTTTTTTTTGTTTTACTTACAATTCTTTGAACCATTCCTATGATGCATTTTTGATGCTGACAAATAAGAGGGCTAGTTTTTTAGTTTCTTAGTGCATCAGCCAGGCTTCCAGTAGTCAACTTTAGAAGTCGTAGTGGCTTATTTAGAGTGTTTAAGCTGATAAATGTATTCTCATTATTCTACAGAGGATGAAAAAGGGACATTATTTTCTGTTTCTCAGTCTGAAAAAAGTAGGTATTCAAAATCTGTTTTCAAGTCTGTGTAGTAGATGTAGCTTTATTAAAGCTGACATGTGGGTATCATCAACAGCTGCCAAAAGAACAAATCTAGAGAACAAGGCTAAGTCCACACGAATAGGAACTGACAGATCAGTCTGTTAGTCCTGTCTATGGTTTCTTGCATGATATAAAAGACTATTTTAGAATAGGGAAATATATTCCACCGGTCACCTAATGCACCTCTACTCTGCCTATTCTGAACTGGCACAAATGACTTATAATGTGTGAGATATTAATATTTTACACTTTAATTGTCATCTTGGTTTACTGGCACAAACATGGGCCGGGTTCAGGGTAGCAGGCTCTGTATCGATTATCAGTGAGCACAGAATTGACAGAGTACATGTGGCTGAGACCTGCTCAGCAGGCTAATGTTTACATGAGTAAGCGAACATTGAGAGTTTCAAAGCACGGAAAACAGAGGAAACCCAGTAGGCAGATGGAATTCGACATGCTTATGGCAAATCACTAGAAATACCACTTTTTCCTTTGTTCTCTATTGACCTTTCTCGGTGAACAGTCTTCTAAGCAGAAGGACAGAGTTGGTAAAAAAGAACAAGAGATGAAGATTTCATATGGCGGCCATCTTGCAGTGCTCATTAGGGACTCACAGGGTTGAGGGTCCTGCCACCAAAAGCAGCTTGGAAGGGAGTTAATAACTAGATTCTACTTGCTGGTTACTCCCAAAGATGCTCAGTGACAGTCACATCCTGAATTAAAATAGGATGGTAAGGCTCTAGATACTACCTCCAAAACTGCGAAATTGAGAGCAATACTGTGACACACGTTCTATTCTGCCTATAATTGCAGGGATCGCCTTACCGAAAATGCACCTGGTTTTGCAAACACTGCTGTTGGCAGCATCTAGTGTAACCTTTGTTTTGCTTGATTTTGTAAATGAAGACAACCAACTAAAGAGCTGGACTTTTCTGTGAAAATGTTTCTCCCTGTAGTGTTGGGGGCCCTAGGCCCTCATGCTACAATAAGGTTACAAGGATACAGTGGTAGCGGGTTACATAACTCGCTTCAGGGCATATGTGCGCCAGGCCTCTTTTATTGACAGGGTCACCTGATTGATGGCACCTGTGATGGATGGGTGTGAGGCAAGTGTGGAAGCCAGCCCTCAGCAGAGTGCTGGTGGAAACACTAGAACATGTCCAGCAGAACACTACATCCCTCCCAAACTTTATTGAAAGTCAATACAAACTAAGTCCAAACTGTGGGAGAGAAAACATCAGCTATAAACAATCACAGAGTTTTTTCAGGCAGTCTTCTGGACATGCTGCATGGTACAAGTACAGCTGGGCACTCAGCATCATGGCACGCCTGCCTTGTTTAACCAGACTGCTCTGGTTATAAATAGCAGTGCAGATGACGTCCAGATACTTCAGTCGCCTGTCCACGACATCACTGTTCGTTTGGAGACTGTTGGCCTGGGCTCCCGGTGTCAAAGTCTATGTACAAAGTTTGATGCTAGTGCATCAGGAGCAATGGGGAGTCCACTTTAAGAATCTCTGGAAGGCATTCGATCTCTAGGGATGGCACACCTCCAAAGACTGCGGATGACCTTGATGAAGAAGCGTTGTCCGTGAAGGCCTGGTGCATCCCGACATGCTTTGGCAGAGCAGCGTCATGCGTCCCTCCCGTGCCAGAACTCCATCAGACAGGAGTCTCCTTGAGGCCCTTTAGCGGACTGCCATGGGACACTGTGGACTGAGCCGGGTCTAAAGAAGGCCAAGCTAAGTAGTCCCTGAGGAACTTCTCAAAGTACCACATCCTAGTCGTGCATGGAGCCACAAGGGGGGTTGTAGCAGGGTTGGTGTGCTCAGGCCATCAGGACTGAGGTACTTTGGCCTTAGTGCAATAGTCTTTGCGTGAACAGTCTCTGTCTGTGACCTCCGTGCTTCCCAGTGCCTGTTGTGGAGCTACCTCAGACACATCTCCCATGGCAGCTGGGAAGCGTGGGGCCTGGATACGTTTTACGCATGCTGGCAGCTTACAGTTGGTCAACCCGGGGAGCTGTCTCCAGTGACGTCTGTTCACCCTGGTGGCTGGCTTGTGGTGATGGGGGCCCTCTTGTCTGCTAGCACGAGTCCTCAGTCCTATCGCACTCCTCTTTCACTTGCGCACCTGTGGTGGTGTTGATCTTCGGTCTGACTGGTCTGTCACACCCTTTCTCTCTTCACCCATTGACGTGGTGGCATCAGGCCACGTGCTTCTCTCCTCCTCGATGTGGTGGCGCACCACAGGTTGCAATGCACCACACAGACCTTTTGCTCCACCTCTGCCAGTGCATCTTGCTCTGTCACAGCCTCTCGCAAGCTGAGCCCTGCCGGTAGGACTTGATCTGCTCTTCTCGCAGACCTATTGCAGGGCTGGTCCATTCCGGGATCACTTTGGTGGACTGCTCCGTGACTGGAGGGTCACTGTTTCTCTGTCTTCACTTAAGGGCGCCACTCTTGCGCCTCAAGATTGCGCTGTCACAGCTCTCGCTCCTGCCTCCATCTGCTTGGCAGTGTTGTTCAGTACTGCTGACCTACTGTACGATGGGCCAATGGTGGCCATCTTGTGCTGTGGTGTGGCCTGCTAGCGAGGACTCTTCTCCCTGGCATTGCATCACGCTGTCAGAGGGCTCACTATCTCTTGGGCTCCTGCCCTTGTTGCCAGGTTCGCTGGTGCGGCCCTATGCGCGCCTCTGACATTGTCTCTTTCCTTCTCCAGGGCAGCCCTAGGCTGGCGCCTGGCCTACCCATACTCCTGGCTTGCGGTGACGTCCTTCACCGCTGGGGGCATGTGGCGCTGTCTTCCCATTAGTGGCAGTGGCAGATGACCTCTAGGGGCTGCGCGGGCCATGCGTGTTGTCCTTGTTCGCCAAGTGCGGCATACAGCCTCCCTAGGCTTTTGCTGCTTGGCTGGGGAGGCTTTGGGCATCTGTGGCAGGCTTTCTTTTTGCTGTGCAGTGGTTGCACATCTCCCTGCTCCTCTTGTGCAATCACTGTCCGTGGGCACTGCTGCTGCCCTTTCACCTGTGGGCACCGCAGCTATCTTGGTGCCGCAAGTAAGTTTGTTTTATCCAAAGCTTATTTTATTTTGAAAATACAAAAAAGGTGCACTGACTCTCTCTGGCCACTAGATGTAACTGTGGTGTTGTTTACAGGCCAAGGCAGCCTTTTCTCAGACTGTGGGCCTTGTTGGTGGATGCCGGTGATTGTAATCACTGGTGGTCGGTGCCGCAGGTCACCTCTGCAGGTAAGTGCAGTTTTTTTCTTTTACAAAATCTCTCTTGCTGGTTGGGGCAAGATCACGGGACACAGCAGGTTGGTTGGGAATGCTGTCTCCTTTTGTTTTCAGATGGCCGGGGCACTGCAGCCATTTAGAATAAGGCAGGAGAGGCTATTTCCCACTTCGCTGTGGACGCAGTCAGTTTGCCCACATAGGGACTTGAGGAGCAGAAAACGGACGGTAAGTAGCACTGTCGTCACCTTGCGATGCCGCAGCAGTCTTATTTTGATTTCGAGACATGGCAGTTTATGTGTCGGTACTGCTTTTACCGGACTGGGGGCATTCCTTCATGTGCAGCTTCCTTCCCTCTGGTGACAGCAGCTTTTCCTTTAAGAGTGTGCAGCATTCAGCGCACGTCCTTCCTTTTCTTTAGCTCTGGGTCTCTGCATGCAGGCAAGAATAGGGGTTCCTCTGTACTGTTATGGTGCCCTCAAGGCATGGTACTGTGTTTGTGGGCTGCAACACTTCACCTTCCCCAGGATACAGATGGCGGCATGCAGGGAGTTAGATTACCCATGCCGGCTCAGCGTGGGAGCAGCATGCTTCGCATTGGTGAGGGGGGCCTACGCAGGCTGTAGCAAGTCCCCCTTTCGCAGGTCTCCCTTACACACTGCTGCTCCTCACCTTTTCGCCACTGGGACTAGATCACAGCCTGTGGGCAATGGATGGTCTTTTCCGCTTCGAGGGGGGGGAAATACCGGTCGGTAGCAACTTCACCGCTGGGGCTTCACCAGCAGTGTCCAGTGGTGTCTGCACAGGGTGCCCATCTTGTCTCCCAGCACCAGTGGCTGTGGGTGAGGGGTACCTTTAGACACAGGCATTGCTTTTCCACATGACAAAGAGCAAAACTCCTGCTAGCGCGCATGTGGGATCAGACTCACTTGCCGCCATGAGAGTGTTAGGGGCCCTAGGACCTTATGGTGGAATAAGGTGACAAAGAGACAGTGGTAGTGGGTTGGTTGCATAACTGGCTTCAGGGCAAGTGCGCCCGGCCTTTTTTATTGGCAGGGTCACCTGACTGGTGACGCCTGCGATGGATGTGTGTGGGGCGAGTGTGAAAGCCAGCCCTCAGCAAAGTGGCTGGTGGAAACACTAGAACGTGTCCACCAGGACACTATACTCCCTATGTACATTATTGTAAGTTCACAAATTTGCAGTAGTTAGTAAATTAAGTAGCATGATTCAGCAGCTAATTCTATTTTTCAAAACTAGTGAATCTGAAGTTTAAACCGGTGCTTGCTTTGCAGGTCACAATTTCAAATAGGTTTCAGTAAATATTAGTTGGATGGTGATATTACACTTCTCATGCACTAGGTAATGCAAACTATGAATGAGCTGCTTTGAGAGCTTTGAGAAGTCATGTCAAGCCAATATCTCTACTCGATGACTGCTTTTCTTGGATGATCACTTGAGCCAGTCCTTGTTTATCACTAGCCAACAATGCACTGCATTCTGGGACTTGTAGTTTTAGAATTAGAAAATCCCCGGACCCAGTCTATAAGAGTACTGTTGAAACCAACAGGTTTTCTGTTGGGTCTTCGATCTGGTGTGTGCAGCAGAGTTGTTACAACTGTACTGCGAGGAGATAACTGCTTTCTTACAAGGTCTCTTGTTATCTGTGCCTTTTTCCATGAGTCCCCTGGGAGTGGGCAGCACGGATTTGTGGGTTGGAATCCCGTTATTATTGAAGGCAAGGATAGTAATAGATAAGAACAACTAGAGCAACGAAGACTCCTTCTGCTCAGCCATAGTAGGTAGGTTCTCACTTCCACTGTACGAGGCAATATACTATATAGTAAAAGTGCTTGTACGTTTATAATTCGACATTTTTTTGCGAGGCTTGTTCTATCGCTAGATGTATTCTGAAGTAGTGCTGTCATTCCACATTATTGCACCCTGTCAAGATTTTTTTTGTCTCTTTATACAGATTTCTGCCACTGTAGAGGTGGGGGGGCGCAGGAGAGGACATTTATTTTAGACTTCGAAAATTTAAATGACTAATAGTAGTATTTATTTAATCAGGAAGGTGACGCACACCAAGTCTACACTGTCTTCTTGTCATAAGTGAAAGGGATGGTAATTTCTTACACATGACTTCATTTTGATTTTCTTCTCCATACCCAAAGTTAAAAGAACTTATTATCTAGTTCATCATATAAACTATCATTGTACCGTTTCCTGCTATTACGTTGTCAATCTATGTCAGCAAATAAAGCACTTACACATTAGTTTGATAATCTATCTATCTAGCTATCTCCTTGCCTCGCTACTTCTCACACTGTCTCATTTCCATCCATCATCCATTCATCCATTTTTCTTTTCTTTCTTGGTCTCTCTATCTTTGCATATATTTACGTCAATCCAAACATCTCCATAAGTTTGCATCTTCTGAAAATAGCTATAGCACAGGACTTCAGTAAATTTAAAAATATTAGTAATACAGTATAACTTATTCTGTAAAAGGGTGCCACAAATCGCAAGCAGGAAAAAGTGCAGCTACGTACTGTGATGCAGTTGCTGTTCACAAAAAGACTTATATAAAAATAGAAACTGTGTTTTTCCTTGGATGTTCTTTGCCCATTAAAGAGCAACATCCTTCTGCAGCAAGTAAACTCAAGCATCAGTGTTTGGGGTTAAAGAAATGTCCTACCGCACACACACAATTAGTCCCACTCTTATCATCAGTCTGTATTTAAGGAGTGCTGTCAGTCCTGGCATCCTGGGCATGGTTTTCCTCCTAACTTTTTGCCTTCTGAGCACCTGTTTTGCTGACTTCATTTCTGCTGGCTTTAGGGTTCTGTGCACTTTACCACTGCTAACCAGTGCTAAAGCGCTTGTGCTCTCCCCTTAAACATGGAGGCTACAGCCTGTCTCTAAGTCACATGAGTGGGTGTAGTCGGCAGTTGTGCTTTGTGTTTACCTCACAGACAGTCACACACAATAGGGAGCTTAGGTGTGCCTGTACAGGCCATTCTTCTTGCCTGGGTGAGAAGGACGGAACCTGCATGTGTTAAACCCAAAACCCAAGAGTAACTCTAAAGGCTATTTGGTGGGCCTCCTGACTAGAGAATCAGGGACAGAAGGCTCCAACAACCTCAAACCCAGCACCTGAACACTACCATCTGTGAGTACCAGGACAAATGGTGCCACTTCAGTCCTGGACCCCTGGAAGTGCCTATGTTGCTCTGCCAGTCTCTGTGGACCCAGTATAACCAACACATCTCCTTTGCTGTGCGGTGCAATCCTGAGCAGAACTGACACATCTTTGCAGTTGTGTGGATCGGACCTGTCTCAAAGACCCGCATTGCATCAGAGGCTCGCAACCTCTTTGGACCCTCCGCTGCATGCTAAATCCTCAGTGCAGGCCCTCAAATCCCACATTGACAGCCGCCTTGATGACAATAATAGACTCTGCACCGTAGACTCAGAGCTTCTTGGAACAGATGCATCACCCAGACTGCGTGATGCATCCTCAACCCCGGACTTTGCATCCTAAGCCCTTGTCAACAGGATCCTCAATGATGATGCAGGACCTCACATTGCATCCTCACCGCACCTCAGAAAAGAATGCACTGCTTTGGCATGATGCATCTTTCATGCAGATCTAGTAGTGGCTGGTGGCAGGAAAGGGTGCAGGGAGCGCGTAAAGTGAGGGGGAACGGGCAGCAGTGCATGGAGCAGAGGGGACGGGGCAACAAAAAAACATAAACAAACTTACCTCCTGCCTCTGTTTCCTGCTCAACCAGCAGCCTCTCGTCTTCTTCGTCCCTCCCCAACCAATCCCGATGCTTCTCTCATACTGTTACACAGCACAAAAGTAGTGCCGGGATTGGCCTGAGCGGGCAGAAATGCTGCTGAGGGATGGAGTGGGACACTGCGCTTTGTCTTCACTCGGCTGTGAAACACAGCTGGGTGGAGAGTTTTAAGTGTGCATGTCAGTTTGTCCAACTTTGAATCACCAGCCAAACTGACATGCACATTTAGAAGCGCACCACCACTTCTCCTTCACTTGTTGATGTGGAGGAGGCTGGCCCCACCCTTCCCTACGAAAGCAGAAATATAAAGGGAGGATAAAATATTTTTATTCTCCCTCTATTTTCTGCTTTCACCAGCAGGGCAATGCTCCTCTACCATAGCGGAGGGGCCACCCCTGCACGGATCATCACAACACTCTGCAAACCAGAATGTAAGGTACTTTGTTCAGCTAGTCTAACTGAGTCCCTGTAGCTGGCTCACATTCCATCGTGGTTGGCCTGAACTTGTGACTTTGTCCCAGACCGGCATGACTAGATTTCCCCAGTTAGAACTTTGTGATTTTTAGCTTAATTTTTACTGAAATATTTACAATAGTATATCTCCAGTTCTACTAATTGGTTTATTGTTTTTTTTGGGCTTGTTTTATTTAATAAACAATTCTCTATATTTCTAATCTGATGAGGGACCTTTTTTGTATGCTGTTTTCACTTTATTACTATTTGAAGTGTTGCACACATACTTCATACATTGCCTCTGAGTTAAGCCTGACTGTTCTGTGGTGAGCTACCACGGGTTTGAGCACTGGTTAATTTAAGGTTGGCTTTGCCTCACCCCAATAAGGATTGTGTTTGCTGTTGACCAAGGCTGACTCCCCCAGTCATCCCACAACACAATTCCTTACATTGGTCATCTGTGGTGAGGATTTGGACTTGTGCTTGTGCAGTGCCATACAGGGAGGTCTGGGCAGGCCACCATGGAAGCCTACACTGTGGCCCAGCTCAAGGAGTTCTGCAAGGACAGGTGACCTCTAGCAAAGGAAGGTTGAGCTCCAAATGGTGCTGAGGGCCTTGGCGGAATCCCACCAGTCACTGGTTGGAGCTACAGAGGGAGATGATGAGGAGATACTTAGGGGTATATTTGTTAACATTTTGTGCCATGTTTGCATCATAAAAGGGACACAAATCGACCCAAAATATTTTAATCTATTTACATATTTTGCACTGGAATATCTCTTGAAAGTAAAGCAAAGCAGTGCATAGCACTGCTTTGCATTGCTTAGCACCAAGGGGGCATTCCATGGGTGGTGCATGGGAATTCCATTGCAACCACCCAAGGTTTTTGATGCATAAAAAAATAGCGCCCATTCCAATGAGGCACTATCACAGAGAAATGCTTTTATTTCCCCTTTCTTTTCCAAATTTGCAGGTGTGCTGCACTGTACAGAATACATACAAAATGAGAAAAGTTGAAAAGGTAGTCTAAGCATAGTACATCGTACTGGAAGGACATCCTTCCAGTACATATAGGGGGTTATTCTAACTTTGGAGGAGGTGTTAATCCGTCCCAAAAGTGACGGAAAAGTGACGGATTTACCACCAGCCGTATTACGAGTCCATTATATCCTATGGAACTCGTAATACGGCTGGTGGTATATCCGTCACTTTACCGTCACTTTTGGGACGGATTAACACTCCTCCAAAGTTAGAATAACCCCCACAATTTGCTAGACTCACACAGGCACCCTTGGTTTATGTTGAAAAGATGTGTGCATGGCTCAGGGCAGTAAACTTCTGTGCCGGTGCTAGGGTGAAGGGAGGAGAGGGCAATATTTCTGTAAATGTGGCGCTCTTCTGCCCTCTCCTTCTGACACAGCGCAGTGCAGCGCAGCATTTTTGCCTGCTTGACAATTTAGTAAATCTGTGCCTTAATTTTGTATTAGAAGATTGCTAAACATGGGTTATAATTTCTGTCTCTTTATCTCACTTTGTGGGTACTTTTTCATCACTGCTATCTCTCTCTGTCACAGGTTTTCTATTTAGCCTCCTTTCTTACTCCCTGTTCTACCTTTCTCCCACCTCCTCTGGATCAACCTCTAGTAACGAAACCAGTGCCAGGTCCGGGCACCTACAACCACAGTCTAAATTCGGCCGTGGTATATATGGCATGTCTGTATACACAACACAGGTTGTCTCATTGATCTCTTTTTTTATGCTTTCTAGGATCAATCTCACTAGATTCTTGCCAGAATATTGTATTAAATTAGTAGAAGGAAATACAATGTTTGACTCTTCTGCACTCTCAGTAAGATCTGCTGGATGCCCCTTTTACTGACTGCTTGGTAACCCTGGCCTTGTGTTCTTCTTCTTTGCAGCCTGTGACCTGATGACACAGGGGATCTTAGCCTTAGTGACGTCCACTGGTTGTGCCTCAGCAAATGCCCTGCAGTCCTTGACAGACGCAATGCACATCCCCCACCTCTTCGTGCAACGCCACACAGGAGGGTCCCCGCGCACTGTCTGCCACTTTAACCCCAGCCTGGAAGGGGAGGAGTACACCTTAGCTGCTCGACCACCAGTCCGCCTCAACGATGTCATGCTGAAGCTTGTCACTGAGCTGCGGTGGCAGAAATTCATCGTCTTTTACGACAGCGATTATGGTGAGTCACTGGGAAGTGAATCAACATGAACCTCGTTGCCTCCTTCGCCGCTGTGGAAAAAGAATCCTTTGTGTTGCTTCTGCTTTGTGCTGCTGTTACTTTCTGCTTGTGAAGTTTTGCCATGCGCGCCGGGTTCAGGATCTGGGTGAATATTGCTGTTTGAAATACGGCCGAGAGATAGACTCCACATAGCGTTAGGTAGCACTTGATGCTCAGCAGTCGCTTCTTATCATGACAGCTGACGCTTGACTCATCTCGCAGGGTTTTCATAAAATATTAATAACCCATTGACAGTGATGGGCAGAGCACCTGTGGGATATATGAAAGACTTCAGAACCACCAGTGACTTCTTTAATGCTCAACATTTCAAAGTGATTTTGAATGCACATATCTTGACATCATGAATTTTTAGCATCTACGTTTTTGCGCACTTTCTTTTGTTTTCCCATATGTATGGTATACATGAATACTTAACATTGTGTCGGTTTAACAGGCTTGCAGGTGAGCTTTTGTCATTCATAGATACTATTATGCTGATCATTTGGACTGCCTTGCAACATAAACGATTTTTGTCGATAAAAAGTTTACCTTCCTTTAGCGCTTATTTACGGATTTTCAAGGAAACAAGTAAAGTTGAGACTACGGTGTGATCTATCACTAGAAGCCTATTTTACAGGCCCTAAAATTGAATGCCCACATGTATTAGCTGCTCCACAGAAATATGATTAATAACCTTTCCTAACTGTTTACCACAAAAATATGAACATAAGAACAATACATTGTCTTAGGCTCATTAAAAAGGCAGTGTTCTGCCGTTTTCCAATGTGGGTGCTACTGTTGCCAAATTTAATGATGCACGAGGTATCAAAATCGAAAGGATGAAATACTTATTTAGCCATTCGAGTATTCAAGGTTATAATTTAAAGATCACTACGTTCCGAATCGAACAGTACATGTTCTATGCTATGCTGGTTGCATAGGGATTCCCGTGCAATCAGAAGTAGTATTTTCTGATGAATCACATATTTTTGCAATAGAAACTCAGCTAGCTCAATCTCGAACACCAACATATGAGAAACACGGTTCTACTACTACTCCTACTTACTCGTACTTACTACTACTTCTATTACTACTACTACTACTACTAATAATAATAATAATGATAATAATAATCATGATAATATTAATAGTAATAATATACAAACAATAGCACTGCATCGGCCCCCTTTGATAAACCCAGACAGTAAGGATATAACATCCCAAGTACATGGACAAAATGGTTGCAAAACCTTACTCCAAAGACAACTTTAATTCGGTGTGATATTATTTTGTAAAAAAAGCGAAAATGAAACGACAGAGTAAATATTAGATCAATGAAAGAGGTAATAATTGAGCAAAGAAAACGTGATGAACCATTTTACAGTTTATGGTCTGACCCGTCTCTTACCTTCTGTGAATTAACTGTACTGAAAACTTAGCAGTCACCATGGGCACCCTTTCACCATACTTAACTTATTGCTTTCCACAAAAGGTGCATCGTAGTTTGAATTCATGTAAGAACACTAGCACTTCACGACAAATAAAAACAATCTAAATGAATGAGCAGTCACCTCTTCTCTTCCAGCTGTTAGCCTGAAGAACAACATCTTTCATTGTGTGGTCAAAGCGTAACCAAACAGGGCAGCAACTGAACAATATAATTTTACTGCTTTTATTGATGGATCTGCACGTCTTTGCCTCTATACACTGTATGTATATGTGCTTATCATCTTATTAGCACAGATTTTCTTATGAGTGTGCTCTTGGTGTTGGTTCTCTGAGAAACTCCGGACGTTTTAACATTTTACTGTGTTTTGTTTGCTTATGGATACAAAAAGTCGAGTGGTCCACTATAAAAGGTGACCCTTGATATTTCCGCTTAATAGAGAGAAACACTTCAGTGTTTGGTGCGTGAACTCCCGTAGATTTCCCTCACTTCGTTCCTCTTCTTACTTGTAGGGGTATACATGGCCCAACACTTTTGCACCCCAAAGTTTGTCTGAGGATTTGCACCTTCATTTGGGTAATGGAAGAATAGCTTGTCTTTGCCATTTGGAATATTGGAATGTTGGAAGTTTCATTCATGACAAGAGAGTGGCCAATGGTGGAGGGGCACTTGCAGTTAGGTATTGACCAAGATGGATTCAGAGGGTCGTACTTCGTCCCTGTCAATACCTAACTGGGAGAGCCCTCCATGTTAGGTAATATTGCTCATCTAAATCAGGCCCTTAAAATCTTGGTGAGAGTCACAAATTGTTATTTCAATGCTGTGTTTTGTCATGGGATTACATAGGTGGAAGGTTACAAGAAGCAGAGCTGTTGAATTACTTTTGATTATAAAGGCCCACCATTTTCCCATTTGAATGCTTTGTAGTGTCGGCCTGGGAGTGAGACTTTGAAAAATGTGTATATAGAAAGAGTATTAATAGACTGTAGCCGCAATATAAACCATTTGTGATTTAATTATGTGAAAAACGCTGGCCCTCTTTTGAGATTTGATGCACCATGTTGTAGAGAAAATTGTTTTCTCACATGATTTTTTCATGAAAATATTGGTAAATTCCTCAGAAACTAAAAGGGTGACATATTTTCTATTAGTTCGCAAATGACATTTAATGTTCTTCCTGTCCTCTCATATCCAGTTAGAAACTTTTAATTCTTGAAGATGTTCTAGGCCTTTTTGGGGAAAATCTGATATTATGCCTACAGTAATCCTTTCATTTGGAATTAATTCGGCGAGGTGGAAATTTAATGTCCTTCGACCATACAGCATATTGCAAATGTGACAAGGCATATGCTTTACCATTATTGTCACCAGGATGAAAATGAACAATGAAATCGTAGTCACAAAATAATTGACCCACATTAACTGTCTATGATAATCCTTTGATTGACTTGAGTAACTGTAGATTCTTGTGATGGGATATCACAAAAACCATATATTTGGCTTCTATCAAATAATGTTGCCATTCTTCAAACGCTACTTTAACAATTAACAACTTCTTATCAGCAACTGTATATTGTGCCTTCTGCAGAAGACAGCTTACAAGGCAAAAAGACTATTGTAAGTATCAAATTAGTAAGAGGATTTTACTTAACAAGATTGCCCCAATGGCCTGTGCTGTAAATGGTGATAGGGTATCTGGATGTTGCAAAATAGGGTCGAAAGGGCTTTTTTTCTTCAATTACATGAAGCCACATTCAAATTCAGGTTCCCAGGCAATCTTAGCACCTGTGCATAATAACCTAGTTATGGAAGTTATGATCACCGACAAATGGTCAATGAAACAATGATAAAATATGTTTAAATATCTGAAGACCTTATATTGCTTCAACGTTTTTCTGTGTTTATGACTTGAACCCATATAAAATCCTTCAGGAGAAAAAAAACAATCCACAGAATTCCATCTTTTACTAAGAAACTCACAGTTCTTGATCTCACCAAATAGATATCCTTTAGACAAAAGAGAATGAACATGTCAACTAGGTTTTTCTTCCATCTTAGAATAACTTAAAATGTAATCTAAATATACCACTGTACATACATCAATAAATTCATGAAGAACTTCATTGATAAAAAAAATTTAAAAAGCAGTTGGGGCATTGCATAATCTAGGTAGCATAACCTGATCCACAAATATGCCAAATCTTTTTCAAAAAGTGGTTTTCCACCCATCCTTCTGTCAGCCTCTGATATGATAAGGCTCCCTCAGATCTAACTTACTACACATAGTTGCAAACTTATGGTCATCCAATAATAGTGAAATCAGAGGCAAAGGATGTTTTTCCTGACAGTAAGTACTCTATAATCGATTATTATTAAGCACTCTGTCTTCAATACAGGTGTGAAGTTCTTCATTCTTTTTAAGAACAAAGAATAAAGGAGAAGCTATCAGAGACTTAGGGGGTCATTCTGACTCCCGCCGGCGGCGGTAACCGCACGCCCGGCGGGAGCCGCCAAATGACCGCACCCACCGCGGTCAAATGACCGCGGCGGTCATTCTGAGTTTCCCGCTGGGCTGGCGGGCGACCGCCAGAAGGCCGCCCGCCCGCCCAGCGGGAAACCCCCTTCCACAAGGATGCTGGCTCCGAATGGAGCCGGCGGAGTGGAAGGGGTGCGACAGGTGCAGTTGCACCCGTCGCGATTTTCAGTGTCTGCCACGCAGGCACTGAAAATCTATGTGGGGCCCTGTTAGGGGGCCCCTGCATTGCCCATGCCGATGGCAGGCAATGCAGGGGCCCCCAGGGGCCCCACAACACCCGTTCCCGCCAGCCAGGTTCTGGCGGTGAAAACCGCCAGAACCAGGCTGGCGGGAAGGGGGCGGAATCCCCATGGCGGCGCTGCTTGCAGTGCCGCCGTGGAGGATTCCCTGGGGCAGCGGGAAACCGGCGGCACACCGCCGGTTTCCCGTTTCTGACCGCGGCTGTACCGCCGCGGTCAGAATGCCCATGGAAGCACCGCCAGCCTGTTGGCGGTGCTTCCGCGGTCGTTGGCCCTGGCGGTCCATGACCGCCAGGGTCAGAATGACCCCCTTAGAGTGCCTGACAAAACCATTTGCAAGGTTCTCTTCCAAATACTACTTTAGATGTTCATTCCCCTTTCAGTAACCACATTTATTCTGTCACAAGGAATCTTCAGTCTGGTTCCAAATCCATTCTGCAATCAAATTCTCTATGTAGGAGCATATCTTAACTTTACCAAACATTCATTCAAATCATGATAGCATGAATGAAGACTTTCAAATATTGCTCTTCTATCAACTGAATCAATTTCTTGAGTTCCTATGACCACCTTCTTTTCATGTTGTAGGATGTAATATATTTTTCTCAAAACTAAAACAGAGTCAACCTTATTGTTTTTCCACTCAATCCTTGGTTCCTGTAAAAATGCAAACCCCAAAATGAGTCAGTCAGGTGCATTAATTAAATACAAACATATAGTTTCTATATCTTAATCTGAAGGTTGTAAGGTAATTTTCAATCACAATTGAACCAGATGAAAAATCATGTGCATCAGTTGTTCATACTAATGCAGGTGCAGATTTGTTAACCACCAGAATTCCAAACTCCTTAGCACAATGAACATCGAAAAAACGCTAGAAGCCCCTTAATCAATTGTAGCATTATAAATGAAGGTATTTGTACTACATATTAGTTCCACAGATAAAAATAGAGGTCCATGTTTACCTTGCATAATCCGGGCCCAATTAATCTCAGCACACAACCTGTCAAAGAAAGTTATAAAAGTAATCAAATCTTGACAGTCCTGTTTTAGATTTTGTAATTCCCTACCTGAAGATCTAGGAAAATAACTTTTTTGCAAACAATTTCTTTAATTCTTCTTTGAGTGCCTAGAAAGTGTGGAGGAGAGGATAATTGTTGTCCACTAAAGGAATAGATCAGAATGCAGCACTACCTCCAAATAAGCAAAACCACAAACGCTGCCTTAGACTGCTCATGGGACATGCTGAGGGTCCACACAGAAAATGTAATCCAACAAGCTGAAGATTCATCTGCCTTATTTAGAGGTGGTCAGAATTTAAGTATTTCAGCAATGGAGACTACTTCATCTCAGCTCCTGACATACCAGTGTGAGGGCCTGATGGAATAAGAGCCTTCTTTGGTTTGACCAAATGACCAGTGTTTACATTAACACACAGTCATCCAAAACATGATGATACGTGAAAGTAAAAACACATTTAAATTACACCCAGGATGTGGGAGAAATCTCCCATTACTAAGGGGTCATTTGTTTTATTTCCAAAAAGAATACTTGCTTTGGGATCTTGTTTTTGAAAGTAGAAAAATATATTAAATGTGTACTGTACTGCACCGTCATGTTGCTGGAACTGCACAGCACACTTGCAATGCACTGAGAGCCAATGCAAGAAATGTCCACTGGGGCGACAGACATCTCTAAATCTGGAGTATGGTTACTCTGTCAGTGTGATGGAGTATTTTACTCCACCACTCGATGGAGTGCAATCCATACTCTGCACTCTAAATCAGCCCCCTTGTATGGCATCATTGACTACTCAGGTGTAAACTGTCCTCTTCTTAATTGAAATAGGATCAGAATGGCCACTTTAGCATATTAATCACTAGAAAACAGTACAATAAAAGGCAAAATAATATAATGGTTACCTCGAATACTGATCTATACAATTGCTAGATCAATATTGGGAACTCAAGAATTAGGTATTCAACTCGCACAACACTTTCTGTGCTATAATACTCTTTAGAAATACCTAACAGAAGCAGGCAAGTGGCAAACAGCCTAACAACAAGTGCAACTTACCTCTAACACCCTTCGCACAAATAACCACCACGAACATTTCACATCAGGGAACAATTGGTGTGCAAGCAAGACAAATGGTAGAACACCCTCTTCTGTGTTACCATACCAGAATCTGTACCTCACCCTCACACCAGAAAAATGAGAACACCAACAATAAGGAGACCAAAATCCCAGACGCAAACAATAATGTCTGCTTAGCTCCGAAGACCAGAATTGCCACAAAAAAATGAAAACTCACAACATGAGCCTGCAGAACAGGGAAATAGACTTGTCATGGAAGGACGTTAAACACTTTTAACTGCCATGGGCAGAAGCCTGGAAGAGTATAGCAGAACAGTACGAAACATCAACCGCACAAGAAATTCAACAATGAATTTGTGACAACGTTGAAGACAAATACTTCATATACCTTCAGTTTACCATAAATCCTCTTCTGTGTTTCACAGTGGGAGCAAAGAGTAACCAAAAATGATCAGCTAATATTCTCTGCAACTCTTGGACCATATGGATATGGATCTCTGGGATAAGTGAGAAGGGAAGAAGATGCACATTCAAGACAATCAATTAATTTCACTCTAATTTAATTTTAGATTCAGAAGTGAACAATAAGAGTTAAGATTGATTCATAAAAGTGTATCAATCAATAGTTCTCAAATTCTTTATTTTATTACTTCAAGTAAAAATTACAGGCATAGCATGTCCCATAATATTCTGGCTCTTATTCTAATTTCCTAAATCAGAAAAAGTACATTAAGTTGAATAAATCATAAAAGTTCTCTCACATGGCAGTTCTAGAAAGGTCAGCAAAAGAGAATAATCTGAGTTAGAGAGTTATCAAAGAATTAAATATAAAATAGCAAAAAGGAACAAGTGTCTGAGAGTCTGTCTAGACACTAAGGTGGTGCAATTTCGAGTGACAAGATCTAACCTGAAGAGCGAGATCATGAGGGTACATCAGACAGTCATTATTTCCCCTGGACACTTTTATAGAGAGTACAATGATACAAACATTTTAACAATTTCACAGATAAAATTCTTCTGTCCAAGCAGAGAGTGAAGATTCTGTGGGCCAAGGACAGCTTCCATCAAGATGGCAAGTTCTAACATAGAAAATTCTAAACACAAGATACATCTAACTAAATTTTGAACAGCTTTGAAACATTGACTAAAGTTCTCTTCTGCATTCAGTTCTGGAAGAGAGAACATTCATGAAACGTTTTATGTGCAAATACATCTTGTCATTTCTAATCTCACACATCTTTACACTAGAACCCTATTCATAAAGAAACAAGTGTTATGATTAGTAAATCAAAATAGAAATTCCAGTACAGGTCAAGAGGATAAAAGGAAAAGAAAATATTATTTTGTTGTTAGAATAGGAAGTTTGTGTAATGTAAGTTATGTTGAAGGGCACGACAGAGGCCAAAAGAAGCAACTTCAGCTTAGCTATAGCAGTAAGGAATTTACCAACATTAGCATTTTCAGTCAAGTGTATGTTGTGCAGGCTTTAGAAAGTGGAATTTGTGTTTAATATACAGCATTTGTTTAGGCCTATAATTCTTTGGTGCAGGTCAGTGGTTAAATGCGTTTATTTCTATTAAAATCTCTAGCAATAGTCAAACTGAAGACATGAGTGACAACAACCAAATGTTGATCAGAGCAGAGATAGGTAGGAACTCCTACCAAACAATCTACAACTCCAGGGGGCAACCATGAAGTGAGCAGAACATGTGCTATGAGAATTTTTCTAACAACGCCACATGGTTGTTTAGTTTCAACACAAGGTCCACCTAAATCCATTTTCAGAGCAGCAAAAATATTCAAGTGGGATAAACATTGTTTCTTGTCCTTCTTGATTGTGATTTACATAGGAAAGCCTTAGCACCTTGTCCCAGTCCTCCGCAGGTAAAAATAAATAAATAACTAATTACTGCTTAATCCAGCTGCTGGTGAAGTTCTTTCTGGTCTGGCCATGAGATTCTAGGTTCTCCCTGCAGGGCTCTATACCTGTGGTTCCCAACCATTTGACTTCTATGGATCTCTCACTTTATGATTAGTGGACCCTGGAGACCCCCACTGAATCTTTATTGGAATCCAGAGACCCCCACTGAGTCATTACTGGAAGCTGGGGACATAATCTGTTAATGTTATTGAATTTCCTAAGCAGTCACAGACCTCCTGAGGAGGTTTTGTGGACCCCCAGGGGTCCCTGGTTCACAGGTTGGGAGCCATTGCTCTAGACATTAGATCTCTCTCTACGCCTCACGCACTCAGGATCCATTTGACTGTGGTCAGCTGGGCCCTTTTGGAGTCAGGCCCTATTAAGCAGGTAATCACTGAACCCTTGGAGAGCAGTTCCAGACCCTATGTGCAAGCAGGAGTCAAGAATCATTCAGTCTTTTTCTCCCAGCACGAGTCATCCTTTGCCCAGAATGGCCCTATTCATCTGGTGTACTCTTACCAGACCCAGATATATTCTGAGGACATTTTTGTGAGGTACCATTTGTTACCTTACACTGATTGAAGAAATTCCTTGATGCTAATACTGGATACTTCTGTACCCACTTTTTCACAACTTCCACTTCACCTTATTGCAAAATTATGCAGGACCCTCCTGTTTTGAGATAGCAGAAATCTTACCTCACTGACCTATTAGAATGTGCTCTTCTTCCACCTGACAGGACCAAAACTGGTTCTTGCTCATGCTGGGTTTGGAAACAAAGAATTTGGGATGGCTCTTAAAAGGATTCAGACCAGATCTTGTCAGCACCATTGGGTATCAGCATATCAAAAGAAGAAGCTGTCCTTTGCTTTGCAGTTGTCCTACACCTCTCTCAGATAGTTAATCTCTGCTAAGTGGCCTTTAGATAACATGACCCTGTTTCTCTGGGAACAGACAAAAGGTCATCAGAGCCAGAGGGGTTATCTCTCCCAACCAAGGATGGTAATTACACATGCAGAGGAGTGATGAGTGACAGTTCGGAAATTAATCAATTTCTGAGTTAGTCAGCCTAAAGTACATTTTTATAGAGCTACTTTTCCACAAATTGTATCAAAAATATGAATTCTTAATTAAATAAGATTTGTGAAAATAAGCAGAAAATAACTTTACAAGCCTTTTCCAGCATCGTCTCAAATGAAGATGCAAAATAAATCTTTGATCTCATTTAGGTTTGTCTAATGGAAAACATAACTGAATTTACGTAGTCAAGTAGATTTGGGACCTTCGGTTACTGTGAGGGTACACTTTTTAATATGTTGTATTTCACATTTATTTATATATATATATATATATATATATATATATATATATATATATATATATATAAAAGACACTTGAGAGAAGAATTATTAATATAAAATAGGTTTTCCTACATGCTAAGTGTATTTTTCACAACTTATTTTGACACACATCTGTGTGAAGGTAAGCAAGGCGTATCCTACATGAAGAATACATTCATCTGAGCTGAGAATTGTGACTAATTTCAGAGGCAAAGCAAACAATGGTGTGCTTGTCCATTTTATATGCAATGACACAAAGCCTTTGACATTTTTTCAACAAAAGTGTATTGTAACAGAAATTGAAAACTCCAAAGATCACGCTATTGCTCCAAATGGATCACTGAAACATCCTCTTGCAAGAAGTGCAGTTATGGCAAAGGTGCCTTTGATATCCTTTGTTATTCCATTTATTTACCACAGGTGTGCCAAAAGAAAGTTCCCTCTCATAGTCTTTTCCCATAAGTTGTGAGGCAAACTCATTAGTAGCCCACTGTTAATAATGGTAAGACTAAAGTTATGAATGTAGTCCGTGGCTTGGTTATAAATGCTAAAAGTTGGCTTGGCAATAGTAAGGTGGTACATTTTTAAACTATTTATCTAAGGATAACCACAGGCTCAAGGTAAAAAATAAGGTTCTTGTTATCACAACAGCCTGAGTTCAGCCTAAATTTAGTTTCTTAAACCCTATGACAGCTATCCTTTCACTCTGAACTAAAGCAATAGCTGTGAAAATGATACCTAAGGTGTTATTTCTGTGTGAAATTTTGTGTTTGGGTGACAAGTTTCATTTCCAAGAACTGGAAGAAAAGTACTAAAAATGCTTTGAGCCTTCTCAAATTCAGCTATGATGCAGACACTGGAACTTTGGCTTAATCACAGGTGGTATTTATTGAAACATCACTCTTTAAACTTCTTTCTTAATGTGAGGGATTCAGAGATTGCTAAACCATCAGTGGCATGTTCAAACGTTCTGACTGAACTAGGTGCCTTTGATGGCTTGCAGTAAAATCCTCCTTTAAAAAGTTGTTAAAGATTGAAGCATCAGAGAAGATTATTCATATTTGTTGCCAAGGAAGTAATTTGTCATAACAAGAAGGTTTCTAGGATCCCGGGACTGTCAAGTGCATGCCTCTATTTCAAAAACGTACACTGTGGGTTGAAGCTTTATGCTCCAAGGTGAGGATCAATTCTGGCTTAAGTAATAAGGATTTATTACCAACCACCAGAGCAAATCAAGGAAATATGTTTATTTCCTAATCCATTAAATTTTTGATTGTCTGCCGTATTTAAATCTTCCTTACTTAAATTTGTTTTATATCTTTTACATTTATGATTGCAACACATGCTTGTTGAGCATAGGTCTGTTTAGCAAAAAGAAATGTTAGGATGTGGAAACTTGCTATTGCTACTTTCTTGTTTGTTGTGTTTCAAATGGAAGTTGTAATGTTATATATTTTTGGTGTTAATGGTTGTAGATACTTGGTTTATACATATTTGAATGTTATAATGTTTTTAAAGCCTTTGAATCATTGCATCTAAATAAATAAATAAATAAAATGTTGTGTGTCATGATGCTTGTATTTATATAGCAAGCACTCATGACCAATGTTTTTTTATCAACAAGATCACATCACATTTTGGTTACTGAAAGGGACATGTTAAATATGAACAATTAAAGTAGTGAGATTTATAGAACTAGATGGCTTTGGTCACGCTAGAGGTCTACTGTTACCCTTTGTATAATTTGTAGCAGCCATTTTTCCAAATGGCACCAGTTTTTGTCAGATGTGTATATCAGGCAACACAAGCAAACACTCAGATTGGCTGACAGCCCCAGGGGTTCCCTTACTAACAGACAGGGCTTGCTCTAACAATCCAAAGGTGCTCTTTTAGTCAGTAATGTGGTCGAGCAGCCTTAGGCTTATCAGAGAGGAGTGTGAGGCATTTATATTTATATTTATATAAGACACACAAATCAATAAGGAGCTCCACTCCAACTTACAAAAATAACAAGTAACTTCATATATGTTTTGGCACCAGAATCAATATGATCAGGTTTTGCAAGAGAAATCTTTACAGTTCAAAAGAGTCGACACTTGAAATTCTTGCAATTCTTGAAAGCTGCATTGTAATTCTATGGAGAAAAGCTAATACTGCAAACAGGTAGACTACAGCAACTTATGAAACTAATCTCCTGGATTTAAGGTGAGTATTTTGCAAGGGTCAGGACCACACCAGCAGTTCACACCAGGTGGCACTGGGGAAGCTGGGTGCACAGGTGTAGTGGTGTTGATCCACTTTGAAAGAGGCTGCAGGTTAGGACTACGTGTTCAGTTTGGGTGAGTCACCGAGTGGGCTCAGGTCTTGCGATGGTTGGGCACGCAGTGAGGACACCAGTGGTCCTCTTCTCCTCGGTCGGGAGTGGCCGTGTGCATAGAGTTCTTGGACCATCAGGTGTACATCACTGGAGGCGGTCGTCGTTGAAAGGGGCTTGCACAAAGAGACTGCAGGCATTGGTGTGAAAGTCGCAGTGGGGAAACCCATGATAAATTTTATCTCTGGACCGGGTGGATGCCAGTTCGGCACCTTTGTCCCAGTTCAATACAAGCTGGGAGGCTCAGTGCAGTGGTGCTGTGCGGCGGTGGTTTTGGCAGTCCGGGGTCCTCTTCAGCATTCTTGGGTGCCTGCAAGAGTGCAAGGAAGCAGCTTTGCTACTCCACAGGAGTTCCCTGATGCTGGGATGAAAGCTGGTAGTTTTTCCAGACTTTTTCAAATTTCTGAAGCAAGAGGATGGGTGACTTTGGCATGATTGTTGACGTTGGCAGGCACGCTGGCAGGGTTGGTGCTGAGTCCATTGCGGGTCTTCAGTTCTCGTTTTTGCATCTCTGAAGTGTCCTTCTTTTTCTTCTGGTCAGTGGGTTCTGATTTTTTGGTGATTGGGGCTACCCTGAATACCGAATTTAGGTGTGTTTCAGGAAGTGTAGGTTAGTTGCCAATGGGCTACTTACCCCTGGGGTCACTGCATGCCTTCCTGTGGGAAGTAGGGATAACTCTGTACCAGGCTTCCTAGTTCTGGCATCATCAAGATAGCAGACTTTCAAAGGTTATGCCCACATCAGACTGTTCACCTTAGGGGTGAGACGTCTTGAGAAGTGGGCAAACCTCTCTGACCACTAATTTTTCAACCCGTCCAGGTACCAAATGGGCCAGGGGACAGAGGGTTGGCATACTCTCCTTTGAGGGAAGCCGGATCTACATATCAAGGGTGGTGGGCTTCTCTGAAGCCCCCTGCCCGTAAATGAAGATTCAGAGGTCATCCTTTTGGGATGAGTGTGCTTACACCCCTTGCCAAAGCATGCTTTGTTTCTGTCTGCCCAAAATCAACGGCTCTCACCCTTGGGGATCAGAAATGTGTCTGGTGGTGGCAGACTAGTTATAACTAGTCAGCTAGCACATGGGCTGAGGTTAGGGTTTCCAGTGGAAACTCTAAGGTGCCCTCTGGGTGTATGTATTCATAAATCTGTCACTGGGTTCACTGAGGGTTTACTAATATGAGATGTTTGATACCGAACAGCCTTATTTTCATTGAAGCCACTATGTAGCTGGGGAACCAGTGTCCAGCACTAAAATGAAATCCCTGTTCACCCACTATATCTGAGAATCAACAAAGGCATAGTGGGGGCATATCTGCTCTTGCAGACATGTCCTCACAAGTAAAATAATGTACCCTGCCTTAGTTCTGTAAGGCCTGCAGTAGGGGTGTATTACGTGTATTGCAATCAGTGTTAGAGCGACATGGCACACAGGCTGTGTGCCATGGAATGTTTTCACTTTTAGGTGCACCAAGACATGCCTTCTTCAATGGCAGACTGCATGTGCTAGGTGAGGGGCCTTTGGGGGTGGCACAATACATGCTGCAGCCCTTGGAAACCCTCTTTGGTGCCCATGACCTGGGTACTAAGGGTACCATTTACTAGGGACTTATAGAGGTGACAAATGTATGGCCAATTGAGGAACAATTACACAGTTTTAGGGAAAGAGATCTGACACTGAGGACCTGGTTGGCAGGAGCCTAGTGTACTTTCAGCCAAAGTTCCATCAGATACCAGGCAAAAAATGGGGTGACCATGTCAAAAAGGGGCACTATCCTGCAGGGATCAGAAGATGTACCTGTATTCCTGCATGTTAGTCCCCTCCCAGGTGTGTTATCTTGTAATGGCCTGGTACAAGTGCAGGAATACAAAGTGTTAACTACTGTAATAGTATCACCATGCCCTCTTGTGGTTGGACAAATAGTGACATCTAAGAACCCTGGATTCTAGTTTAAAGCATTGCCTTTGTTCTCAAGATAGGCACAGTTGCTCTGGATGAGATGAAAGGAGTCGAAGCCACAAAGATCCATTTTAAAGTTGAAAAAAATCCAAAATGCTTCACTAGCATCCACAAACTGTCACATCACTTTCAGTAACTGCATCAGAATGAGAGTAGGTGCCTGAGACAAGAAATCAGTCTACCAGCAAGGATGCCCACTACACGAAAACTGCTCCAGAACAGGACAACGTAAGAGTTATGTTGGATGCGGGTGGTGGGGAACATGCAATGTGGGAACAAAATGGCAATTAACTGTTCGTACAAACCAAAGGCCTTTTTGCTCAAAAGTCTGCTCAGTATCAATAATGTTCTCCTTCTTCTGGAAAAGAGTGCATAAAGATGAAATTACACCAAATGAATGAATGCAGGGACTGAGAAGACACCTTCATGAAACCAGTGAAAGATCACCCAGTGTTTCTCATACACACATGAAGTATACTGCCTTTCATCTCTGATAGTAGCCATGTCTCTCAGGACAATGTATGTTTGTACTTCATGCTAATACCTAGAAAGAAATCTTTTGGAATATTACTCCTTGATATTCTTTAAATCCCCTTCCTATGTAGATTAAGGATGAGATCTGATATTGGTTTATTTGCATCCTTCACTATTTCAAATGAGATAGTTTATGGCAGGACTTAGTGGTAAAAGAGGCCCTAAAATGCATGCATTCTAGTCCACTATTGTACTGAGTGAGCATTCTAAACAAGCAAATCTAACTCTGTACATGAGGGCCCTAGGGCAACAGGTCCTACAGAAGAATATGTTTGTTAAAAAAATAAAAAATAAAAGCATAAGCTATGTTTTTCTGCAGCAGAAAGTCAAGTACTCAATTGCAAACTACATGCAGCTTTCACATACTTGATTTGAGGATGATTAAAGGACCCGATTAGCTGAGAATGCTTCAACCTTCCCAGCTGTAACAGCAGAAAGGTAATGGGGTCTTTATCCCGTGCTCTGTTTTTCTAGTTGAGCATTGGATGACACTCCTCAAAATGTACATTGGGCATTCCCTTTCATGTCAACTATCATCTCACAGTTGAATCTCAGTAGACAAGAGTATGAGAGGAAACTAGGAGGATACGAATACTGGATACTGATATTTTTTGGACAGCTATGGCTTCATTATAAAAGTCCCAGAACTCTACCTGGTAACTCCATACCAATGAAGTTATCAATACTGTCAGCATCAGAAATTCTAAGGGACAGAGTTACTTGGTATTTCAGGTGGGCCCTGTGGGTCCCCTTAGACATGAAAAATTATCAGGGGAAAAGTAAATCAAGGGTGATTTCCATAATTGTCCTTATTAGGCATCTGGTATTTCAACCTTAGGTTCCTACTCCTATTTGCAGGTGAAGTTTTATAGTGAAATGCAGTGGACCAGTGGTATTCCTGTGGCACATTTAATTCTGGTGGGGCTGGTAACTCCCATCAGCTATCTATAGAAATTACAAGAATACTCAGGACGAGACCTCGATGAGACCTCAAGGAGAAAGACGGTAACAAAAGCATATAACTGACTGTCTGTAGGAAAATGCCCCTTGTTAAGTGGTCATCTCTACTTCTTGGTGAATTTTGCTGTTGTTTTTGACACCTAAAACTTTTTGAAATTGGCTACACTCCTATTTAACAAACTATAACTTACCTTTAAGTCCCCAGCATATTGAACAAAGTATTCCTAGGGCCAGTAAGTTAGATGTCATAAGCATATTGCAGCACAACTTGTGCCACCAGTAGAGTGACAGTGAAAAACATGACGACAGTCCTACTTTTGTAGGAAGTCTGTGCAGTTTTAAAACTGGGACTTCAACCTGTCAATTTGCTGTTTTTTTTTACACCTAAAACTTTTTGAAATTGGCTACACTTCATTTAACAAACTGTCAATTACCTTTAAGTCCCCAGCATATGGTACAAAGTATTCCTAGGGCCAGTAAGTTAGATGTCATTAGCGTACTGCAGCACAACTTGTGCCACCACTAGAGTGACAGTGAAAAACATGACGACAGTCCTACTTTTGTAGGAAGTCTGTGCAGTTTTAAAACTGGGACTTCAACCTGTCAAAATAACCCCATTTGACAAGCCTAAACCACCCTTTTAAACAATAATAAGTCACCACAAAGAAGGCTTTAACGCCCAATAAGGCAGGCTGCATGGTAGTTAAACATTGGACATGTAAAACTTTAATGTAAAACATGTGTTTACAGTGACAAGTTCCCAAAACCTTTTCGCTGTAGCCAGGTTAGTTGTTACTTTGGAAAACACTGGGGTGTAATAGTAAAGTTACACAATCTTACCTTCGCTTACAAAACAGCCTCAAAATTTATTTTTTGACTTTTTAAAATATTTGTTATAAGTCCAAGTCATTGGTAAAGTCGGGTTTAAAGGTGTTTTTTCAAAAAATTTACTTTTAAAAAGTTATCTTTTTCCTGCGTAAAGCATCTAGAAGCGTCTTGCATGATCATCCAAATGTCACTCAGAAGTTGAATAGCCCCTTTTCTGAGGTGTGAAATTTCTCCCATAGGTGTTCTGTTTCTCTGACAGGATGGCCATCTGGGAAATGCCCAAGAACTCATTTAACTTTAGAGAGGCCTAATCTGTCATAGGCAAATGTAGCTAACACTCAGGTCTTTCCTCTCATTCTGCCCTTTGGTCAGCCAGGCCCCAATCCCAGTGGGAGAGGAGCTGCCCCCAGAGATGGGTTTGAATGACTGAAGTGGAGGAGTTGCTCATTTCCCTGGCCACACCTTTAGGCACGACATAGGAGATCTGCACAGGGGAAGAAATGTTCTCCTATGTTGGTTATAGTCAGACAGGTGCACTGTGTGAAAGTTTGAAGTAGGGCACACAGGAACCACTGCAGAAGTGGTTAGAGGTACCTCTGTGAACGTTTTTCTTATGGGTTAGGAATGGGGCCAGAGGCCACCCCCAGCCACAGGCCAGTGGCAGGCATAAATGTAGCACCACTGGACACCATCTTTAGCACATTGCTGGACCTGTGGAAGACAGAAGAAAGATTGCACCTGCTGTGTAGACCTAGAAGGAGATCTGAAAGGCTTGACATGCTCCCACATACACCCAGGAAAAGAATTGGACTCCAAGAGAGTTGGCTGATCTCCTCTTAAGCTACAGGGGCATGACAAGCTGCGAAAAGCACATCTTTCTGAAGAGCCCAGCCAACCTTTTCCCACTGGACCTGCCCTTTTACCTGCTGGTGGCTTCTGTTGGAGTGAGCCTGACCCCAAAATCCTGTCCCCGAGGTCCTGCAACCCTTGGATGTGTCAAAGTGTACCCCTACAAACATCCTGAAAAACACTTTTGGCTCCAAAGATCTGTGGAATACCAGGGTGTTGGAAAGTGGATTATTGTTAAGGGCAGGTAAGTACCTACACCTAAAGATAGGCCACTAGCCCCAACTTAGGTCTCAATAAATTAAACCCAGCTCAACCCTTGGTAGCTTGTCAGCAAGGCCTAACTTAGAAGACAAGTGTGTAAAGCATTTAAAAATCACAAAACAGTAACAGTAAGTAAGTAAAACATGAAACACAATAAAACGTCAACACCAATTTATGAAACTAGATTATATTTTTATCTTTAAAATGACACCAAAGTGATTAAAATCAGATAAGGGGAACTGGATATATAAACATTTTTTTAAAAGTTTTCTAGAGCATAGAAGCAACTAGTGCTCAAAGGGCTAAAAAAGGTCGCACTGGACAACGACAAAGTCCAGAGTTCAGGCCATCCAAGAGGTAATACTGTTACACTTACTTTCAGAAGTGTTTCTTGGTTCAGGAAAGTGGTCCACAGCACTGACATAGATTTCAGAGCTCTGGTTTGCCACTTGGGGTCTGGGACTACAACTCCTACAATGAACCTCTTTAACTTATGGAGTTGATACAAATGTCTCCAGACTTCTGGATCTTCTCCCAGAAGTCCTTTTTGGGTCTTTGAATTATCCACAGCTTGATCCAAGGTTCCAGAAGCTGTAAACTGCTCCTTGGGAGTTGGGACAATAATTCCCAGAATGCAACTGGTCCTCAAGTGGCCACTGGACGCTGGCCAGCTAAGCTCTGCTTGCAGGACTTGATGCAGGGGACTCTGGGCAGCTCCTTTGTACCAGTAGCAAACAGAGGGTCCTTCTTGAAGCAATAGAAGACAGGCAAAGTCCTTTTAGTGGTGAAGCCCAAGTGTGCAGCTGGTGCAGTCCTTGAGAGTGCAGTGTCCAGGTGCAGGCCAGGGGTCCAGCAGGGCAGTCTTTCTTCTTCTTTGTCTTGTTCCTTGTAGGGATCTGAGGTATGGGTGCAGCCCTGTCATATTTATCCCTGCTCCTGGGGTGAAAACCTGCAACAGCCTAGTTGTCCAATCACAGGTAGACTCTTTCCCCTTTGATGACCACTTCCTGGGAAGTGTGGCAAAAATCAATCCCAGGGAGCGACATTCTTAAAAAAAAATATAACATGGCTGAAACTGATTTTTGAAGGTTAGATCTGGCTGAGCCCACCCAGTGGTGTGGTTAAAAATAAATCCTAAACACACCCTTCTCCTGCCCTCTCATAATCTAATCAAGAGGGTACCTAATTGCCTGGGGTTGCAGGAAATGGGCAAGGTCCTGAGCTGCTCCAAATGTCTTTCCCTGCCTTTGAAGACCTGTTTGGCTGTTCTTTCCCCATGCTCAGGCAGATGTCTTCTCACAGGCACATCCTTTGTGTTCATCTTGGCTGCCAGGGGCTGGCCAATCAGAGAAGGGCACTACAGAGCTGAAGTTGGCAACTTTCAGGGAGAGTTTTAAAAATCTTTACTTGAACTAGTTATATTAAATCCAACAATGGGCAGTTGTAGGATTTATTATAACAATTAATTTAATACCAAACTCAAGGTATCTGTCTCTTGGGGCGTGGTCTGGCCATGTTTGAAAATGGCCGCCCAGCCGAGCCACTCCGACCGACGCCGGACCACCGAGCCGGGCAGGGGGGGCGCCCTGGCTTTGTGTGCCGCCCCTGGAACACTAGCCGGTGCTTGTGAGGGGCGGAGCTCTCCACAGAGCCCCTTGGATGAAGCTGCAAATGACTTGATCCTGCCTCCCGTGGTCCCAACGACGGCCGGGGCCTACACCCACCTGAGAAGCCATGGCCTCGCTTGAACCCCCTGGGCCGGCGGGCCACAGACTGAAACACAGTGATGAGGTGGGGGAGAAACGGCGCTGACCGCTCCGGCCACGGTCACGCTGATTGGTCGTCGCACGGGGGTCCAGGCTTGAGGCCCCACTCTGATGCCCTGTATGCCCCCTACCGCATCCTCAATCCTTCGGGGAGATGGCTGGATGGGGAAGGCGCCCCCGCCCCCGTCTGAGACGGGAGAAGTAAAGAATAATGCTGAGGGGCTGTGGAAGAAAGCAAGGCCACTTTGCACCAATTGCAGAGTAACCAACACGGGGTACTTCCACCTGGATGCGCCACCACTGAGACCCCCACTGAGCACTCCTTCATAAGGGGACCACATTGAGTGCAATTTTGGATCGTAGGACCTCTACCTTGGGGTAGACCATTTGAGACCTCACCTACTGAATACTGCAGGGGCCTATGACTTCCCCTGCCTGGATACCATCATTCTGCCCCCCTCATCCCTCCTCCCTCCTTCCCTCCTCTCTACTACGGAGAAATCTTCCATATTGCTCCAGGAGGGGACCACGACTGGCCTCTGCATGATACCACCAGGTTGTCACTGCTGCAAGAGAAAGGAGCTGTGGGCATAGCAGGATGGCTATTGTCGTGTCTCTACCACGTTGAGAGGAGATACTCAGAACTCTGGGCACTGTCCCCCCCCCCGCTGTCCTCCTCATCCCGCTTCTCTATCCAACGCCTGGGCACGTCTGTCACCGCATTTGGGAGTGTAGAGCGAGACCTGCATGATCCTGCAGTGACCACGGCAGTGACCGCTTGACGCGGCGGGCATGTCCACCCAATGATCGCACAGCCTACCACTGAGGAGAATGCACCTCGCCTGCTGCACCCTCCCTAGTCTCCACAAACCGGCGATGCCAGGGGGCAGTTCATCAAATAAACACCTGGGTAAGCCGGCAGGACAATTGCTCTTCTCTGAAGCTCTGAGACAGACGCAAACCCCATGCCCGGCATCCCAAGAGCACCCAACCAACCAGTCTTGCGTCATGGCGGATACCTCGCAGGATGCAACCATGGACCGTATCCTGCTGGAGATCTCAGTGGTGGGCCGCAGACTCGAGGGGACGGATAGCCTGATGATCTCCCTAACAGAGGATACAAAGTCAATGCATCTGGATATCGCGGGCTTCCAGTCGAGAGTGACTGCACTGGAGCAGTGAGTGACGACAGTTGAGACGCAGGCCGTGCTCGCCTCGGATAGAGACCAGGAGTTTTTGTATCTCCACAGCAAGGTCATCGATCTAGAAGACAGAAGTCATAGAGTCCGCCTTCTTGGCTTCCCGGAAGAAAAACATGGTGCAGATGTGCAGTCCTTCTTACAGAATACTTTACCTCAACTCACTGGCCTACCTTTTGACCCCCCCGGAGTTTCAAAGAGCACACAGACTGGGCCCCAAACGTCGAGAGGGGGCCAACCACCCAGGGCCATTGCTTGCTTCTTGTGACATACGCATGCTCGACAGCTTTTGCAAAATGCGCATATGCAGGGTCCAATCCGTATGAAAGACCTCCAGATACGGATGACGGCTGGCTTCTCCAAAGAGACTAGTGAGCGCAGAAAAGCATTTCTAGCCCTGCGTCCCCGTCTGTGACAACTGGAGACCAAGTTTGGTTTATTCGAACCGGCAAGGATGTGGATCACAAAGAATAATGTATCCAAGGACTTCTATGATCCGACGGACCTGAGCCTTTACCTCAACAGCTTCTCAAACCGCCCTATGGACACGGCCAGCAGGTCCCCATCCCAGGCTCTGATCACGACGGCCTTGAATTCACTACCAAAGGAATCTGCTCTAGAGCGACCGGATCACGACCCCTTGGAGACTTTGAACAGAGGCAGAGACCTTGAAAGACTCTCTAAGAACCATGACGACAGGGGTAAGGTATTGCACGCAAAGGACCTCTTCCTTGGTCGTCCTATTTTCATTTTGTCTCTTGATTGCCCTACCTCTGTATCCTCTCTGTTCTGTACTCTCCACTTGCTGAGACTATACCCCCACCCCCTCGTCTTCCACTCTTCCCACCCCCTCCTCCTGATTCTTGTCCTTGTATTCCATCTCTCCTGTGTTCTTGAGCTAGTGCCAGTACCCACCTTCTCTTTCCCCCATAGCTCACATATTTTCGCTCTTAACCCTCTAACTTCCCTTGTATTACCCATTACCTTTTCCGCATACATCTGTTACTCTCTATTGATACTCAGGTGCGATCAACACAGTAGTTCTCACATGACAGACTCTCCCCCAACTACATCTACGGCTATGCGGATCATATCCTGGCATGACCCATTTCATTAAACGAAAAAAGATCCTCTCATACCTCCAATCGAATCGAGCAGAGCAGAGCTCTGCTACAAGAGACCCACCTAGATAGGGCCGAATCTGCTAAACTGAACCGGGACTGGGTAGGGACAGCGTTATAAAGCTGTAGCCCCACCTCCGGGGAGAGAGACAATGGTACCCCACGAAAATGTGGTGCCGCCATACGGTTTCCAAAACGTGGATAGGCACGGAGGGTCGTTATGTGTTTGCTAAACTCAAGTTTGGAGACTCCTCCCTCTGTGTGGGATCAGTCTATGCTCCCACGAGTTCCAAACGTTTGTTCCTCCTGCAACTCACTCGCCTGCTGTCAGAGATAGGGGCCTCCAGATATGTCATAGGAGGAGATTGGAACCTGGCCAGGGATGCAGTGTTAGACAGGATGGACCCCTTAGATGTGGCCAACAATGGGGATAGGGCCCTCCAGTCTGACGTGATGCAGGACAACGGTCTAGTGAACTACTGGAGAATGGCATACCCGACCGATAAAGAATACACTTTCCTGTTGCCGGTCCATGGTACATAGTCCCGGGTGGACTATTTTCTCATCTCGCATGGCCTCGAGGTGCAGGTTACGGACGCCAGGATCCTGGAGGGTAGTCTAAGGGGACCATTCTCCAGTGCAAATTGCGGTCCAGATGGGCCTGTCGTCTCCCGGCTGCAAACCCTGGAGAATGGCAGTCCACTGTTATCCCTCCCCACAGGGCAAGGAACGACTACGCGAACGTGTCCACATACGTCCAGAACAAACAATCAGGGCTCTACTGTCTCTCAGAGAGTCCTGTGGGCAGCGGCCAAGGCAACTATATGAGGGCAGATGATGAGTGTCGCTGCACTGGCAAACAAGGACAAGAAAGCAAAAACGGTACATCAGCTGATGCGGCATTGCGGTCTGCGTCCCTCCCTGTGCGCAGACGTTTGAAATCCGCCCGCATGGCGCTTAACAACTTGCACACCACGCGGGCCAAATACACAATTCAGCACATACATGGTAGACACTGCGAGCAAGGGGATAAGGTGGTGAAGCTGCTTGCGGCTAAACTCCATCAGAGAACGGCAGCCATGGCCATATCAGTGCTGACAGCCCACTCTGGAACGACACTTACACGTCGGCAGGACATAGTTAATGAGTTTGCATCTTACTACAGCCATCTCTATACCCCAGAGTCGACAACTACACTCGAACACATTGAAACCTTCTTAAGTGGCATAGCGTTACTCTCCCTCTCCGCAGAAGACTGTGCCCTCCTAGAAGGAGACATTAGTCGACTAGAGATATCACAAGTCATCTCTGACCTTCCCTATCACAAATCGCCTGGTGAAGACGGCTTCCCAGCAGAATTTTACAAATGGGCGGGGGATGAGGAGCTTGATGTCCTACATGACGCGCTTGATAAAGCCTGTCGGACGGGCTCCCTAGTCATGATCTCTAAAACGGCCACGATAGTAGTCATACCGAAACCTTAACGTGATCCCTTACTCTGCAGTAACTACTGGCCAATATCTCTCTTAAACGGGGACATTAAGATCCTAGCCAGCGCTCTAGCGAACGGCCTACATAAAGTTATACCCTCACTTATCCAGCATTCCCAGATAGGATTTGTGCCGGGTCGCATCTCCAGAAACCGCTTGCGTACCCTCTGCCACACCCTGTGGACATCTAGAAATGTGCTGGAAACCACCCTAGCCTTATCCTTAGATGCTGAAAAAGTGTTCGACTGCATCGAATGGCCATACTTATTTGCGACGTTGAAGAAGTTCGGCCTAGGTGACCAGTTCATCTCCAAAGTCTGCCTCCGATCATCCCACAACGCGGGTTAATTGTGGGGGCTTTCACTCAGACCCCTTCCCCATTCGCAGAGGGACCCACCAGGGCTGCCCCCCTCACCTCTTTTATTCTTGCTGGCTATGGAACCGCTCGCAGCTACTATCCGCACTTACCCCTCAATAACGGGACTTACTTTACCTGGTGGTGTCTCAAAAAGATACCTCTATGCCGATGACATCCTACTCACAGTAGCGACTCTCGAGCGCTCCCTCCCTACGTTGCTGGAGACCATCGAAACCTTTGTACTTATCTTTGGTTATCGAGTGAACTGGGGAAGAGCGAGGCACTCTCACAGATGACGACAAAGGCGGACATACGCAGGTATCCCTTTCGATGGACGCCGAAACACCTAAAGTATCTAGGAATACTGGTCAACAGAGGACTGGAACATATAGTGATGGATAATCTTACCCCTCTGATCACACGAATGAGGCTGGACTTTGACAAAAGGACCCATCTGGGCCTCTCCATAGTGGGCAGAGTGCAGGCGGTGATAATGGTTACAGTACAGCGATTCACTTATGCCCTCGGCCTCCTACCTCTCCAGGTGCCTCTCCCATTGCTCCGCTCTGTGGATGCAGTGATTAGAACCTTTGTATGGGGCTACCATACTCATGGTGCACCACTCATCCGGGGGAATGAGCCTCCTTTCGGTGAAATACTACACCCTAGCCTTACATTTGTTGCCCTTGGCTACACTAACATCGGACGTAATAGAACTACCTCAGTGGGTAACAATCGAGAAAGCTCTGCTTTCTCATCACGGGGGCCTAGAGAGTCTTTATTGCGCTAGCTCATCCTCCTCTACATCTCTAAATCCGATACTGAAGGCGACACGAGCGGCGTGGAGAAGGGCCCACTTCCTGCTTGGAGTTCACCTTTCTCTACATACCAAGCACCCTTGTAGAACAACGATAGCCTGCGTATAGGGGTGAGGGCTTTCACCTGCCCAGCTTGGAGGGAAGCTGGCATCGTCCACGTTGGCCAGATGGGGCGATCAGGACTTTTGCCTCACTACGGGAGAGTTTCGGTCTTCACCCTAGACAAGAATGGTAGTATCTACAACTTCAACACTGCCTGCAACATAATGCAGACATTGCCCAACGAGGATCTCAATCTTCACCTGTGATGCTCTACCACCGAACGTGGGGAAAGCACAAAAGTGTTATGGCAGGTCTCTATGAGGTTCTCACACGACATAAGTTCTCGCAACCCCTTCTAGAAAATCTCAGTTTACAATGGCAAACCCCCCTGCAGAGATCCTTTGACACAGAAGACTGGGTGGACTTACTGGAAGCACTGGACAGAGGCGTCCGCGAGGTTCGCTTGAAATTCTGCCTCTTTAAGATTATCCATGAATGGTACTGGACCCCGCTGAGGGACATAGAGCAGGACTCCTCCTTCACGCCATTTGCTGGCGCTGCCCGGAGATGCACTGTGATCTACGTCACATTTTGGTTGTCTGCCCGTCAGTCCACCCTTTATGGTAAGCCTTTAGCCTCACCGTTTCCACCTCAAATCCGCTCCCAGCACGGCTGCCTCCCTTTCTTATCTTCCCAGAGACTGCTGCATACTGCACTTGCCGCGGCGAAGATCTGTATCCTCTGTCACTGGTGTTCGACGGATCCCCCCACACCGGGTGAATGGATAACAGCAATGACCCGGATAGCAGCATGCAAGAAGATCATTTATAACCTTCAAGATCAGGCTGCCCTGTTCCACAGAATATGGGCCCGTTCCTTGCTGACCCTCCGTCAACATAAACGTTGGTCTGCATCTAATGATTCCCTCCTTGCTGTTTCCTATAGTTTGACCTATAAATGGTGTTGCCCATTGTCTAGTACTCATACTCATCTACTTCACCTCCCTCTCTCCCCTCCCCTACCCCGATGCTCCCACTTATGCATACACTTTCACACCACTACCCACTGCGCTCCCCCTTCAGTCACTCTCTATCTTTTTCCCCTATATACCTTAGCCCCCCCTTACCTCCTCCCTCCCATAAATACCCTGTCCCCCTTCCCGTTTTCCATTATTTGTTCCTCATCCACCCCTTTCCACCTCATGACATATTTTGTATGCGCCTACTTGACCTTGGACGACCGTTTCTTTTCCCGTCCCCTGCATTCTTAATATTGTTAAGGTTTAGTACCTATGGGATTGCGATTGATGATGTTTAATCAAGGCTATATCCTATACAACATGATTTGCATGTTTTGCACAACAACATAGGGAACATGTATAGGCATAAATATATGCCTTTCCTTCTGTATACTGTACTGTAGAGCTTACAGTTGGCGATTCATGTTTTCTCCTTTATGTTTTGGACCCTTGTTACTAATAAAATAAATACAACACAAAAAAAGGTATCTGTCTTTTATGGGGACTTTGTTAATTAAAATAAAGTCTCCCTATGTTAGCCTATGGAAGCCATCCACTACAGTCAGGGAAAAACAAATTTGGCTATTTTACCTCACCAGGGCTTATAAAACACTTTTTATAACGTACCTGCTTATAGTTACCTATCACCGAACCCTAGGGGAACATATGGCACACCTGAGGGGTGACATATGTAAAAATAAGATAGTTTAAGACTTTGAAAGAACTTTTAATTCCAAATTCGAATTTGCATATAAATTTAGTTTAAAAGAAGCCAGCAATGCAGGCCTGCCTTTAAAATGACAATGGCCACCTCAGCAGAGCACCTATGGGTGCATTACCTATGCTGGGGTCCCTATACCTACATGCCGTACTATATACTAGGAACGTATTAGTAGGTTGATACTGCCAATTATAATTAGCCTAATTTGCATATCCACTTTACACAGAACACTGGCCCTGGGACTGGGAAGCAGTACCCAGAGCACAGCCAACATTCAGTAACCACCAGAATCGGTCCAAAATTTTTGGGGTGACCACGGCAAAAAGGAAGACTTTCCTCACAGGGCAAATCTGCTGAGTGAATCTGATGAAGGTGTGTTGATGCTGGGCCAAAGAGTCAGGCAGCTCCCACTCTGAGTTTTTCAGCAGCAACAAATGCATTTCAGTGGGATGTCACAGAGAGGCTAACCAGCCTTGTGTAGCCCTGTATGGCTTCAGCTTTCAGCATTGCCCCGCTGGATGAATCCAAGCTTCAAATAAAGTGACAGAGTCCGAAGATAGAAAGATACAAATTTTCACCAGATAAAGGCATCAAAAGTATCTGGTCAGTGAGAGGTCTTCTTTGAACACTAGGGGGCATATTTATACTCTGTTTGCGCCGGAATTGCGTCGTTTTTTTTTACGCAATTCCGACGCAAAACGAACTCCATATTTATACTTTGGTGTTAGACGCGTCTAGCGCCAAAGTCCATGGAGTTTGCGTCATTTTTTTGCGTGGACACCTACTTTGCGTTAATGATATGCAAGGTAGGCGTTCCCGTCTAAAAAATTGACTCCGAGGCATGTGCGCCGTATTTACACTACCGGGCAAAATTCACGCCCGGGAGTGGGCAGGTCAAAAAAAATTACGTATGGCCGCTTTTGCGCCGTTTTTTAGCACCTGGTCAGGGCAGGCGTTAAGGGACCTGTGGGCTCGGAAGGAGCCCAGAGGTGCCCTCCCAAGCCCCCAGGGACACCCCCTGCCACCCTTGCCCACCCCAGGAGGACACCCAAGGCTGGAGGGACCCATCCCAGGGACATTAAGGTAAGTTCAGGTAAGTTTAAAAAAAAAAAAAATTTGTGGCATAGGGGGGCCTGATTTGTGCCCCCCTACATGCCACTATGCCCAATGACCATGCCCAGGGGACAGAAGTCCCCTGGGCATGGCCATTGTGCAAGGGGGCATGACTCCTGTCTTTGCTAAGACAGGAGTCATTTCAATGGGGGTTGTGAGTCGAAAAAAATGGCGCAAATCGGGTTGAGGCGAAAAATTTGCCTCAGCCTGACTTGCCCCATTTTTTGGCGCCCAAGCTCCATATTCCCCTACGCCGGCGCTGCCCGGTGTACGTCGTTTTTTTTCACGCACACCAGGCAGTGCCGGCGGCTAACGCCGGCTAACGTCATTGAATAAATACGGCGCCCGCATGGCGCTTCAGAATGGCGTTAGCCGGCGCTAATTTTTTTGATGCAAAACTGCGTTAGCGCAGTTTTGCCTCAAAAAGTATAAATATGGCCCTAGGTTTGAATTTCTCCCACTAAGCACTTTCCTGCCAGAGGGTAGAGGCTTCACCAGGACCTCGCCTGAAGGCTTTTCGGCTTTGTGGAGCCCTTCTCGGCCATAGCTTGATGCCTTTGCCTGCTGAGGATTTTGGACTTCAAATTCAAAGACAAATCTTCTGACCAGGAAAAAAAATGGATTCTGTTCCCTCCTGTTCAGATATAATTAAGTGTTAATAATATTACTTATTGTATAAGCAGCAGCATCAGTTCAAGGGTTGGTAGGCTACTTTGTGCTGCACGGATAAATGAGGCATAATCTTTTTGTTTATTTTTGCCATTTTAGATGGTACAAATAAACCAAATGGGCGTTGCTGTGGTTTGATTAGGATTCGTTTCATACTGTATAAAGAAGGACGGGAATATATTACATGTTATATTACATGATGGACATAAGTTTACTACAGTTAAGTGATCTCACCTAGACCTCTAGAAGTTAAATGGGGGCTATCGAAAGATTCATTCGTGTTAATGCCCAATATGCATGGGTCTTCACAGTGACAGGTGCTATTATCACGGCCTTCGGGGTATACTCCAAAGTTGTAAAATAGTACATTTCATGAAAAGATGAATCAGTTTTCATTGAAGAAAATCAATAGCCTGACCTTCAACAGTTTTTTGCACGGGTCTTGCCGGATCAGACCAGGATCATTTTCACCACAGAGTGGGCCATGGAGAGGCACAGTAGCTTTTTCATTTTATAAGATTGATCTTTTCAGCATAAGGGCATACTCTCTGTATAGTACTTGTTATGGAACAGTGGGCTTTGCTTTTTCTGTTACTATTTTAAAAAGTGGCAACCCTATAAGAATATTAATTTTCAGAATTAAAAGCCAGCTGGGAACACATGCTCATCGCAGGCACATCTTAAGGAATGTTGGGGCCCTAAACCATACCTATTTTGGGGGCCCCTGTTTGAAACAGCTTTGACATTTATGATCCATTTTCAGCCCTTTTTGGCCAGGTCGCTGACAGAACACAGACACACTCGTCCAAATTCTAGATCTGTTTATATCTCATATTCAGGGAGTGTGATGTGTGTTTTCAATATTGTAATTGGGCAACTGCTCAGTAATGTGACTGAAAGTGATCTCTGTGACACCTTTTCATTTATCATATCCGAGGTCCAGTTTTGATCTAAAAGTGACATTTTTATGAATGTTGCATGAAACATAGACAACCTTTCTCTGAAATAATGTTTGTAATAGGCTCTCACACATCACCCACATTAAAAATAAATTAATAGAAAATGATATTTAAAACAATCTGTTTAAGAATTCCGAAAGAACATCGATGCAAAACTTTGTGAAAGGGGTGAGGGGGAATACATTTAAAAAAACGTACAGTTTGTCGCTGCTGCTGTCCTCTCCTGCCACCTCGTTCAGCCTCCTTTCCTGTTATGGTGACCAACCATTTTTGGGGGAAAAAAAACTATAATTCTGATGGGGTCTGTAACTTTTATTACTGCCCTCTTGCCAATTAGAGGCCACTCATGAAAAGGGCCATGGATTCCAAAAACTGAAATGTAAAAATTAGCAAACGTAGATGGTCATAATAAAAAAAACATTTTGGTAGAAGTAGAGTGGAACCTAAAATGTTGTTGTTCCATGAGGTATATTTTGCTTTCTTATTTTATATAAATTGGCAACATCAAAGAGGATTATATGCTGTTATAGGTTTTTTCAGTGTTCACACAATTAAATCAAATATCAAAACAGAGCTTAAAGGGCTTGTGTCATCTCTATCCAGCCTGTATATTGTATACATTTGTCTGCCTGGGCTTGATTCAAAGAAGAGGAAAAGATTTCACACACGGAGCTAAATGTTCATTATAGTTACTGACATTAAAGTGAATATGAAATCAAACCGGACGCTCCTTAAAGAGGTCTTTTAAAGAGCCTAAAGCCACAAAATGCCAATCTGTGCCTTTAAACCAAGCTCTCTAACATTTTCTCACAACTAAGCAAGGCTTCTTTTGTGGTGATTTTAGAAGTGATGGTAGGCAGAAAGGAATGCAACTCAATTCTCAGTGCGCATTTCCATGGGAGCCCCTTTTAGAAATGTACTTTACAATTTATTAATGTTAGGTGTTAAAAATGAGGTTTCTGGTGGCTAGGTCATGCACCTATGCCAGGCAGAACCCACCACTCTAGTCAGGGTAAGTAACATACCAAAGATAACCTGTGCACACCCCTGGTTGCTTGGCACAGAGCAGTCAGGCTTATCCCCAGAGACAGTGTGTAAAGCATTTGCACAACACACTCACACCAATGACACAGTAAATACACCACAAGAGAGACTCAACACAGGACTGTAAAATATACATCTATATTTCATATAGATCAGAAGCCCCAAAGTGTCATAGAGCAAAACACTGTGCATATGGTGCAATGACGGGCAGGATACTCCTTGTCATATAAAGACATACATCACAGCATCAGACCATGCAGTAGAGTGTATATGAATCATCATAGGGTAAAACTCATAAATTACTAAATATCACCATAAACATATGAATCAGCAATTATTCCACAAGTACAGGGTTCTGCAAAGTCGGTCCTGGAGAGCCGGGTCCATGCCAGATTTTTAGCATAGCCACATTTAGAAAATGTAGATTTCTGAAACATCCTTTTGCTAAATGTGGATATGCAAAAAATCTGGCATAGACCCGGCTCTCCAGGACCGACTTTGCAGAACCCTGCACTAGTACATGTGTAGCAGCAAGCTTGCACTCAAATTAGGTGTTACAATGTACTCAGGGTTTCAGGTAGGGCACAGGGTAGCTGTGAGCCTACTGGTGGTAATCTGCTTTATCAACACAGGTTGTAGAGCACCGGCGCTCCCATTATCATCCATCTGGAAACATTTTAGTGAATTCCTAAATGCACCAGAACGGGGCCCTCCTGTGAGATCTCACTCCACACAAATATGGCACAGGCATCAAGACCCCCATGGTGCAACTCCTGCGGTTAGGGCACCCACACACAGCAGAGAGTAGTAGAGATCACCTAGTACTCCTGTGACCCGAATCCATAACAGCAGGGTTTGGGGCTGCCGCTCGCGTTCTTCCTGTAATGGGGTGCGGCTGCTGGTTGGGGCCACTGCCCGTGTTCTTCCTACAACTTGGTGTGGCTACTGGTTGTGGCCAACACTCACGCTCTTTTTATAATGCAGTACGGCTGCTGGTCGGGACTGTTCCTGTCTGGTGTCTGGTCTGATCATTCCAGTGTCTTTCCTCCTTACCTCGGTAGTGCCAGCAATCCCAGGGGCCCTGGGTTGCCAGATTATATGATCCTGATATGGGGCTTCTCTTGGGACATAGATGGGCTACCGCTGGGCGGAGAGCTGACATACACCCCTTAGCACAGTGGCTCCTGAACAGCACAAGGCCGCACAGGGGTTTTTCCGCAGAACAGTAGCATTGGAACAAATACACTGATGAAATCATGATGAATCAAAAGATGGCTTGGTTGGCTGGACTCAGAGTCCCACAGCCAATTCTGGGCAGTTCAGTCATAGGAGAACACTTGGGGACACCAAGGGGCAGACAGGCCAGCATATAAGTGCTGACAGTGGGCGATTCCTCCTGGCAGTTCAGCAGTGCCTGGTGACGCACTGTCGAGGAGCAGCTAGCTGGCTGTAGGGCAACAAGCAGAAAAGCAATTCAGTGAGCCCTTTACCCACCCAGCTGGTTGCAGGTAGCAGAGCAACAGCAGAAGAAAAGTTCAGATGAGTCCATTTTGCAAAGTAGCAGTCCTGACAGAGGTTCAGTCCCAGTTCCAAAAGTGATCTAAAAACATGGGGTCAGAGCCCATGTGCTTATACTCAGAAATGACTTTGTCCAAGGGCTGACTTCAAAGGAACCCTTTTAAGTGTAACACACCCCCTTTAAAGCCAGCCCTGGCTCAAGACATCAGTAGGGGATAAATCGGCTCTTTGTGTGAGGACAGAACACAGCCTATACAAATGTCAGTGTGCCTAACCTCCCTCTCTCCCAGCCCAGGAAGGCTATCAGTATGCTGATGGATGCAGATGCCTTTCCTGTCTCTTTCAGAGCCTCCTGCGTTGTGACTGTCTGGAAAGTATGCACAAAATGTAACTGTCACTCAGCCCTGGATGTGGCTGCAAAACACCAGAGTGATAAGCACAGAGAAATGCCCACTTTCTAAAAGTGGAATTTCTAGAATAGTAATGAAAAATCCAACTACACCAGGAAGCAGGATTTTTCACAATCATTCTAAACATACCAAACATACCCATGCTACTTCTTTCAGATCAGAAGTTACCACTTAAAAATGTATAGGGAAATTCCCAATGCTAATCTAAAAAAGGAGCAGCCCTCATAGGAGTGAAAAACCACATAGGCTGTTTGTCCTTAACAAGACATGTAAAAACTAAACGTACATGTCCGACCTTTTAGATTCACAGCACCCTGCCCATAGGGCTACCTACGGCCAACCTTAGGAGTGACAGGGGTACCAATAGGGGAGTTTAGCCCTCGGCAAGTAGTTTGAAATACAAAGCCACTGTGGTAGTAAATTACGCACACAGACCTTTCAGTGGCAGACCTGAGCCAGTTCTGAAAGGATACTTCTGTTCGTTGCTCAATTAGAGCTGCAGGCCCACTAGCAGCATTTAATTTACATGCCCTGGGTATCTAATATACCATTTCACAAAGGACTTAGTTGTAAATTAAATATACCAAACAGGTGTAAGCCAATCATACCAAGTTTTATGTGAGTTAGCACATGCACTTTAGTACTGATTGGCAGTGGTAAAGTGTCCAGAGACCTAAAGTCAACAAAAAGAGGGTCAGAAAAATAGGAGAAGTAAGGTAAAATGTTTGGGGATAACCCTCAAGGAAGGGCCATTTCCAACATTAGTTTTTTTTAGACTATTTGATGAGCTGCTGTGACTAGTTTACCCGTCACTTAGCCTTTCCTTACAGCCACCTGTGAACATGCTGTGTTATTCTGCCCCACTACAAAAATACCTTACCAGAAGGCCTTGAAAGGATTAACATGGACTAATGACAAGGTGAGCTTGTCCACTAACCAGGTGAGGGCCAGCATTTTGGTGTCCCTACAGCGTTGGTGAGTCCTGATTAAGTCTGTCTTCTGAGGATGCCAAGAGGAGCAATAGTAAGAGAGATGTTGCTGACACCGAATTAGAAATTCAGTCCTTCTGATATTATAATGAAAACAAGAGTTTGACAAGAAGGGTCCTTGCTTAAGATCCTCAAATCCATTACTAGAAAATATATAGTGGCATCAATTATTTGGGACCAAGCAATTCTAGTTTGGAACCTTGCTATATGACAACCTAGCACATAACTCGGGTGGGCGGGTGAGAGCCTTTCTGAAATGCTAGAATAGTTTAGTCTGTGGCTTGTGAGGACACAAATGTTGCCCCTTTGTCTTCCAAAAGTAGAAGAGAAAGATATACTACGAAGACAGATTAACTGTTTAATTTAAGCCATGGGCAATTACAAAAAACAGCCTCAGGATATCTTCAAAATTACTAATGAGTGGTGGACAAGTTCACCTATTGCAACAAAGCTAAGAATATGTCTGACATTGGATAAACTTTTCTATCAGTGACCGTTCATAGGACATTTTGTGGTCACAAAGTAATTGCCTGAGACTAACTAGAATGTCACTTTAAACACCTCATATTCTAAGTACTGCTTGGAATTCAACAGTGCGTGTTCCTGCTTGTTTATTCATTAAAAAAAATTGTCACTGTGATCAGCCATCAATTCAATCTCATAGCATTAAGGCATCAACAGACATAACCTGATACCTTTTTCTGCTTGCAAGACCATTGCGCCATCTGTGCGCAACATCTAACCACATGATGTAGCTGTTCCATCATGACAGACCTCTGAAACCTGTGTTCCTTTGCCCTGTGTGCCCTTCATTGTGTTTGCTCAATTATGGATTGTTGTCAATAAGAGGTTGAAAAAAAGGAGAAGCAGTAACAACCTACTGGACATCTCATCTGTATTCGTTTAGCCAGATTGCCTGATTTTAATGTTATGTCAAGAAATCAACTTAACAATCATAAAAGAAAACACAAATTAATAGGTGAAATATGTTTTTCCTTATCTCCGTTCCTGTCTTATTGTTTCTAATGACTGTCCAGATTTTTAACACATTCAAACTATTCATTAATGATAGAAAGCCTGTAAGGAACAATTTAAGGATAGTCAAGTTTCCAACAATGCAATATTGCCATATGTTTTTGAACAATGTAATTTTTTTTCCAAAATTGAAAGACTTAATGGTTTTCAGGCAAATGGCTTATCTTCCTTCAAGATAAGTGGAAAATCAGATTCTGTGTTTTACTCAACCTTGACATCAAAGCAATTTGTCCACATTTTGCGCCCTACATAAAGGTGTCCAACATGGGTCCAGGAGGAACGGATCCATGGCAACATATGCTAATGAGATACATTCACCTGCTTTTAATCTATTTTACAACTCCTATATAGTTATCAATGATCCTAAAAATCAGACATCGATTAACCCCTGGACCTACATTGGATACGCTTACATTAAATAGTGACAGGCATTGGTGCTCAGCCTGCTTATTTTGACTTCAGAATATTGACAATGACTATCTGTGAGTTATATTTAGTGCTTCCAGGTAACAATATTTTGGTATTGTTTGGTCATTCTCAAATGGGACTACATATTCCTGTTCATCCACCTAGAATCCTTCTCACTCCATGCACACATAGATAAAGGATTAATATATTATTGTGTGAGTTTGTTATTGCATAATCAATGCTTCAATTTAGTGATAAATCATAGATCTTTACAGTCAGGCAGTCGTCCTGTGTCCAATAGTGGATTAACGCTCTTCGAAAGTCCACCAGTGCTCTTCCTGATGCCTTCCTCTGATTAAGAGATACATTTCTTTTAAATCAAGAAGTATGTAATCGCTTCTCTTCAGAAGACGAATTGCTTATGTCCGAATGCCCATAGCCTTCAGATATGATACACTGTGAAAATGATTGTAATACAATGAGAAAATATCTGAGGTGTGGGATCACGCGTTGGTTTGGAGAGGGTTATTAGCATTATTTCTGTGTCATTGTTTTCATGGACCTGAATTATAAACACGGGGCAGATTTATTAGCCCCTAGCGGTACCTTGCACCACATTAGTGTCATTTGTTTGACACTAATGTGGCCCCAACAAGGCCAAAATCGCCACATCAAATTTACAAATTGGCACAATGCATGCATTGCGCCACTTTGTAACCCTTTGTGCTACATTATGCCTATGCCAGGCATAATGTATGCAAAGTGAGTGATCCTCCGTTAGGGGCGAAAAAATCTAAAAGATTTCTGTGCCTCATTTTTTTGGGCACTTTTAACGCCTGCTTAGTGAATGCGTTAAAAGGAGTCACACCATTATTTATAACGGGCCTCAATGTATTTTGCAGGATTAGTCTCAACATTTTTTACGCTAATCCTGCAAAACTCAGAACTAGCGTCAAAAATTTGGATGCTAGTTCCCCTAACTACTTATAAATGGTACACACATGGTGGCATTAGGGGTACGTTAAAGGCCGTTAGAAAGGTGGCACTGCACTGGGCGCTGCGTCCCTTTTCTTAAATCAGATCCAGTATATCTTTGCCACTAGAACTTTGCAGGATGAAATCAGAAGAGATCGATTACCGTGCAGTGTGAGCAACTTTTGTCTTTGCTTTGTAATTAAAATATCTTATATTTTACAAAATACATTCCATTGAAATGTTTTAATGGCTCGCATGTTATAATCAGTATATCACCAACATGCCAACAGACCCGATTTAGGGTGGCGACTCCCAACTTTCAAAGACCAAAGTGGCTTTAGTTTAGGTGTCTACCGCCGAAAATTGACTTTGTTTCCATATAAGCCTCTGGGCAGTGCCTAATGTGAGCCAGTAATTACTAGTAGGAGTCACTGGCACTCGTTTGTGGGACAGGCACTTATTTTCCCCCCTCAGACATTTACCGCGTACAGGAGAGGGAAAACAAACAAAACAGAAAGACCGGGAAGGAGAAAGACGGAAAAGCCATCACACGCGGGTGAGATAAAAGGACAGGGTGTGTCTGGCAGTGGATTAAAGAGGTCTGATACGGATTTTATACTATGCAGCTTTAAGCACTGCTTATTGGGAAAATACATTCTCCATTTTTTTTTTTAAATCTCCCATTTCACAGCTTGAAAATGAAGGCATGCTTGATTTCAAAAGTTATTTATTACAGCTGTATATCTGAGCATGAAGAAGACTGTTAAGCTGGAATTGAATGACACAGGGTGGGTAGTTGTAGCATGTGATTTTACATCAGTGACAGCTGTCAGTGAGGTAAGGTGAATCATGGTAGGTTAAAGTGAAGGAGAACGTCTTATGTTCCCTTAAGACTGTTTCTAAGGTGAGTCAAAGTAGCAAGACGTTTGATTTGAAATCATGCATTCTAAAATTGATTGTTAATAAAAGTGGTGAATTGCTGCTATTAGCGGGATGCCCACATTGCGAGACTGGGGATGTTTCACATCCAAACACTAGTGGTTTTAAGCCCAATTTATTATTTAATAAATGTATGTTTGTGGGTAGTAAAGAACTTGGGAAGACACTAGCATGTCAATTTAGTCCAGGAAATATGGGGAAGACTAACTTGTCCTTGCACAAGCTTGATTAAACTAGTCAATGTTGATATAGGATTTCAATAAAGCCTCACCCCCGTTCACTATCCTGTCACACGTAAAGGTTAACAAAGGAAATGTTTAAAGTGAATTTGGTACTGTGTCTAAATATTTTTTAAAGTGATTCCTAGATCTTTCAAAGGTAAAAGGGCCAAAGAATGGGATGGGTCCTCCAAATATTAAGAGTTGTTTTTTGCACATTGAAAAATTGGATCCAATTTTGGCCTAGGAGAGTAGGTTTCCTCTGAAGCTCAGGGCACTCTACTTCAGGAGTTTGCAAAGAAGCTGGGAGGCTGGAGATAACTCTGCAAGTAACACTTGAAACAAAGAACTCAAATGGATTTTATGGCACCAACTAGGTAAACAGAAAAAGATGTCCATTACTTTACTGAACATATAGGAACGGGGAGTCTGGCAATTTTATTAGGACATTGTAGGTTTGTCCAGCGGTGACTAATGCAAATCTCAAGGAGAGGGGTGGGTGGGGGTAATAAACAACTAATTGTTTTTTTAAACATATCTGTTCCCGTCGCCGACTGCCACCTCACTCCTCTGTTCCTCTTTTGGTGTCCCAGCATTCACTGGGACACCAGCACAGGCTCCCCAGCAATCCTGGTGCTGCTCTCGTGCTAAATCTTGCATGAGGGCAGCACCAGGATTGGTTTGGTCAATTTGTTTTGGCACTCAGACAGTGCCCTGGAGCCTGTGCAGTCTGTGTAGCACAGCCGTACTGGAAAAATCTAAATGCACATGTGTGTTTGGCCAGCCTGAGACAGTCAGCCAAACACACGTGAGCACTTAGAAATGCACAGACTCCACTCCCCTTCCCCTCTCCTTCCTCCCATGGTCTGGCCCTGTCCCTCCCTTCACATGCTCCTGGCTGAGCCTGGAGCTGAAAAATAGAACAATAATGATATACTGTTTTGTTTTGCAGCTCCTGGCTTAACCAAGGGGGCGACGCTCTTTCGCCATTGCGAAGCAGCCACCCCTGGGGTTGTCTACCAATGACTGATGGTTTTACCCCTTAAAACAACCTCCATAATCCACTGAAATGGGAGAATTTCCTTGGATCTGAAGAGTAGGATTGGGTTCTGTGTCTTCTGCTCTGACAACTTCCCAATTACACGCCAAAGAATATAAATGTTATGTTAATACAATAAACATTGATTATCTGTCAATAGCTCATGGAGACCTCTTCGGGGTTGTATATTAGTTTCTACAAGCATCCATGTTATGTTCATCTGGCATAGTTTTGATTTTGTTCATGTGCAGCATCTATGAAATGATTATCCTAAGAAACTTCAGGCATTTCAGCTTTTGAAAGCATTTCATTAATGACCTGTCAATAAAATGAAGTGATTGTAGAGAAAAAACACAATACCCACTGTGTCACCCAGAAAAATTTAGTGGACCTAAAGACCTAGAGCCTCATTTACAAGAATCTGACACAACGGCTCTGATGCTTCAGATTTCTTGCGCTGCCCTGCACCCCCCCTAATAATGCCATGAATGTGCTGTATTTACAATAAAGAGCTCCATTGTGCATGTTTTCACAGATGCATCATAAATTCTGATGCATCTATAGCGCTGAAGTCACTCATTGCTGGACTAGTGTAAAAAAAATGCACTACTCCAGTAAAGCAAAGAAGACTCCCATGTTAAAAAGCCCTTCATAAGTTTAAGGCCTGCTTCTGTCGTAGTGAAGTCGCAGAAGAATGCAAAGGAATGTAAATTTCACAGCCCCAGTTCTGCATAGCTTTTTACGTGGGAATCCCTACCTTGCATGCATTATACCTGGCGCAGGTATAAGGTGGTGCAAGGTATTCCAAACTGGCGCATTGCACCAGTTTGAAAATGGGGTGAACTGTAGGGGACTGCTTAGCGCCACTGCTGCATCAAAGAAATTACGCAAGAGTCGAGCAAGGGGCTTGTAAATAAGCTCCTACATATTTAAATCAATAACAGAGAAACATATGTCTAGATCGCATAAACCTCCCTGTGCAAGGCAGTTTTGTACTAGTTCTGAGCAATTTTGCATAAATCCTGGGTATTTATGTAGCAGCAGTTGTGCTGCACACCAGTGTGAAGAAATATTGTCATCAAATGTCCAGTTCAAAATGTCAGTTTTTCCCTGTCAACGTAAGTACTGAACTTATAAATTTATAGCAAGATTAGTGCACAATTGCCCAGAGATAGTGCAAAATTACTTTGCACCTGTGTAATGTACGTGATCTGTTTAGGATTCAATATCACTGTACGATTCTGTGTCTACTTTCGATTGGTCTGTTTGCTGAATGACAAGTAACACAATGTTGAACTCTCCTTTCTTATGAGAGCCAGAGCGCCAAAGCACTTTATCCTTACACTCAGAGACGCATCAGTAATAATCCATTGAAATAATTCAGCAACGTGGTGGCTGATCTGCTCTGCATGATGCACTTATTTTCACAGGGGGTAGAGAGAGGGCAATCTTGGATTAAAGCACATGCCAAATGTCACACTGTTTCAGGGAGTCACTTAGCACGCTGATTAACTACTGTTAATAACCGAGATACTTGTTTTAAAATGAATACAAAGACATACACTTGGCAGCTCAGAATGTAGGTAAGAAGTTATTTTTGTTCACTTTAGTTTGAAAATGTACTGAATTCTCTAGAGAAGTGTTCCCCAACCTTTTGACTTCTGTGGACTCCCACTTTATCATTACTGGAACCCGGGGACCCCCATTGAATCATTATTGGAATCCATCCCCTCCAACCCCCCCCACTCCCAAACAGAGTCATTACTGAAAGCTGGGAATGTAATCAGTTCATATTATTATTATTTTTATAGCAATCACAGACCCCTTGAGGAGCCTTTGTGGACCCCCGGGGGTCCTAAGGCCACAGGCAGGGAACCACTGCACTAGAGTATTCACAATATGTGCTGCGCACTACTGAAACTACTGAAAAATATAGAAATGCACGGAACAGTGCTCTGTCCACTCGTATGATTGGTGGTGCCACACTTACCTTGATCTACAGATATGCACAGCACACTGTTCTCCGTAATATCCCCAAGTCCCGCTCTCAGTGCTGTCCTCCATCTCTAGCCTCTATTTAGATGTGCTCTGCTCTGTTGTCCTCCCATGTCTAGTGTTGGCCAACATATTCCACCAAACCAATGAAACATACAAAATCTGCATTTGGAACAGTTTAGTTGCTGGCTTCGATAAACTTAACAGCCTCTCGAAATTCCATGGATATTTGCAGTTTCCCCTTTTTGGGTACATTTTATGAATGTTTCCCCATTTCATGGTTCAACAAAATGCACACGAAATGTCAAAACATTCACAAACCTTGATTTTACGTGATGACTTTAGTGCTTTTTTGCAGAGCTTGCAGAATAAGAAAATATATATTAATGTAATGGCGGCTTTGTTGCTATGTTCTGCAAAATAAAGAAAAAACACCCAAGTCTACAATGCTCCTGTTGCTCCACGCGATTCCCTGCATCCCTACTCTAAGGTATTTGAAAGTCTCTGTTCCATCCAGACTGGTCAAGTATTCCTCTCTGTTATGTGTTCCCTATTTCCTTCTCACTTCTCGGTCATTTTAGTAAATATATTGCTTGCATCTAGTGGGCCTTTTACCCCCCCCTCCCTGCAATGTCCCTGTAAGGAATGGCTTTATGCATGGTGGGTCGCCCTATCCCCTTTTTTCTAAAGAATTTCCCTGGGGTGTAGATGGTTTTCTATGCCCCCGGGGGTAAAACACAAACCACCATCAATCTCTCTGAAGAAGAAAGAATTATACTACTGGGTTTACGGGGAGCACAGGCCCTTGCTCCATGGATCAGTCACCCTACACACAAATTCCTGGTATCTAGTAGAAGCATCATGCAGGCAATTACATCCCACTGTGATGGGCTGGCACTTTGCAGGGTAAGAGAGGTATCCCTGGGAAACTGAGTTTCTCAGCTTTTCAGTGACACCCCCCTTTCTGGCTCAGTTCCCTGCAAGTGAAGGTATTGGAACTGTTTTCAGTCCCTCTGTGCTCACACGGAAACAGAGAAGCCATTTCCTTGATGCCAGCCCTTCAGCTTAAGTAATTGTGCCACTAGTTCTTTGCTGGACTAACACAACCCCCTGGGCTGAAGTCAGCAAGTCTTATGCTGAGACCCAGGGAGGTGTGATGTGTGGGATTGGAGCAGCATACAACAACTGCTTTTTCAGTGTGAGAAGCTTGGATGTGACCTCCATGTTGATAGTGCACAATTATGTGTGCTATGGATGTAGAGGTCATATTCCTAGTGCGTAAGAAGTTAAAGAACACATAAGATATTGCAGGGACAAAGTATTGTTTCAAAGAAAGTTAACACACCCAACTTGCAATTTTAGTGTATACCTAAACTCACAGAAGTAACCAAAAAACCTGACACAGCTTTATGAACAAAACCAGGTGTTATAACACATGGAGGCTTGCAAAATGAAAGTAATTAATACATGTTTCAGAGTCTACAGTAAGCTCTCACAAATGTTCAATTTTTTACATTTGGTTCATTATTCAACCTCTTCAAAGAGAGATGAGTTTGTGAATGCAGAAACCACAGACACATGCAGTGTTGTCATTCATATTAGGGATTATGAAAGGAGCAATGTCAGAATTACATTATCACTTTATTAAGTATGACCAGGACTAATTTGTAGCGTTGAGAATGATTGGCATTGATAATCTGAGGGAGGGACTGACAGAGACAGACTTGCAAAAAGTGACAGAATATTCTTATAGGGTATCGGTATCAATAAATGCTAGATTTGAATGTAATCTATACAATATTTTGCATCACGCATGCTTGATGCTCAGCAGATTACATAGGATGTTCCCAACAGTAAAGGATTCATGCCTGAGGTGTCAAGCCGCAGAGGAAAACTTGACAGCTATGATGGGGACATGCATGTCTATCTCATTTTTATGATATGAAATACTGGACGTAATTAAAAATTAAACACTTGTCTGGCAAAACAATGACACAAAATCCTAAAACCTGCTGACAGGGAATGATTGTAAGAACAAAAAATACAAAATGAAATGTAAATGTATTGCTATAGATTTACTGCTTGCTAAAAGACAGATAGATGTGGAAATGTAGTGATGCCCACAGATATTAATGTGGAAAAAGGAAATTTCTAAGTGGGCAGAAGCATGGATGAAGACAAACAATCAAGAATAAGATTGGGAGTACATTGATAACAGTGTGGGATTTGGTTTCCTGGCTGAGTGCTGGTGAGGTACAGGACTCCCACATCATTCTACATGCTATTTTAATAATAAATCAGCATGTGGCATTATAAATACTTAGAACTTCATGAAAATTAAAAACCACAAGATTTATAGCCCACTGGATGGATAAAGGTACCACCTGGAGTGTTCTAGACAAACATGAGATATATAACAGTGTATATTTCTCTCAATGCTTAAAAAATTGTAATGAACATATAGTTTCATCAGCAGTTGCTCAAATGTGCTTAGTAAACACATTAGTGACATGTGTCTGATTAAATAATTGTGAGTAATCTAAGGATGTATTAATGTTAACTCAATGTATGTACAATTATGTGTTTCATTTGTGACAAGCACAACAAAAAGTGTGAATAACAAAAAACCTATCTTGGTCAGTAGGTATCCAGGAAAATATAAAGTATAGCCAAGAATTTCCAGCCCTCTAAACAAAATAGTCACACCTAAACATTTATGATAATTTTCCTATTTGGGACCAGAGTATAAGAGAAAAGCTTTGGCCACCTTCTGTACTGGAAAAGCAATAAATGAGGAGAACGTTAAGAGCTAGCATACATCAAATTCAAGCTATTTTGTTATAGCTCTAGATTTATGTGGGGATCAGATAGTAGCCGAGAGATGATCAGTGTGTTTTAAGTTTAGGCTGGCTTCACATGTTAAAATTATTCTCCAAACACACACTATGTTCAAGGAACAAGTGTTTTTAAAAGAACATATTATTTTCTTTGTACAGTACAAATTACTGCAATTGGTCCACTTAGGGGTCAGGCAATTCAGTGATTCATTATATAAATATTATTGTATATATTTTATTTATCTTTTTAATTTTAATGTATGACCTAACACTCTATATTTTGAATAAATATGATGTCCAACACAACAAATTCCATAACTGATAAGATTAAATCTCACATATGTGAAGGTATCCTATCTGGGTATCTATATACTGTCTTCAGTCAGAAAGCTATGTCTAGTGATTTCACAATGATCCACAATTTTGATAAACACATATGACTTTATTCATAAATTCATCTTCAAAATGCAATTTTGCTTGAAGCCAAAGCCAATGAGTTTCCTCACTTTGGAACTTTTTCACGTTTTGTTATAGTAAAACTTCATATCAGTCCCACATTGAGAGCACACCGGCTGTGAAGTGACATTTGAAACTCTGAAAGGGTTCATGACATAACATGATGTAATGCAGACTTAGCTTATGAGGGAACAAATGTTTTCTACTGATATGAAGATTCACTGTAACAAAACATAAGATCAGTAGAGGTTATGGGAAACTAGACATTACCAGTTATTGAGTGTGTTGTGCCTGACGTAAAATATAGAATGCTAGAAATATTTAGAATATTGTAATTTGAGGGTTTCATTGTTTTAGGAAGGCGTTGTAATGTCTGCTCCCCTTTGACTCATTGTCCCTAGAACAGAGGTCTTCAATCTGTCGGGTACGACCTCGGGGGGGTGGATGTGGAGTCCTGGGCAGAGGGTTGTGCATTCCCCCTCACTTTGTCCAATCATTATCATTTTTCAGCTGTACTTTGATTCAGGGAGTCTCCTGAGCTGTGAAACTGAAGCATCACAGACAACTAAAGACACCTTCGTGCCAGGTGCCTGCTTCCTGAATGAAAAGCAAATGTGCACTGCGAGTTGATCTGCAATTGTAAAGGATGCTTGGGAGCCGGTTCTGGCTTTAGTTGACCTAATCACTCAAAGCTTTGTGATGACAAACATTTATTATTTTTGAGTGGTAGTGCAAAGAATTAACAACTGTGCTGTGAAGTGAGTGTGTTTAATTGTAATCTTATTTACATAGTGCTTAATTTACCTGAAGGTGTTGAAGGGACAGCTATTTAAACAAGCATTTACAATGCAACGGGTCTCGCGTTTGCTCAAGTTAGAGCTGATCGCGTTGTAAACTCTTAACCCGACTTTTCACCTATCGAGCAAAAGTGCATTTATGTACATAACCCGAAAAAGTGAAATCAAGTATGTAAAGCGATCGACTTCTGCCAAGCGAGATCGCGCTCATAAATTAGAGAAAAAAAGTCCATGAGCCCGATGGAAAACAGCGAGCCTCGCATGTTTTCTGTACTTGGTCACTGCACTCGAGGAGGGCTAGCCACCGGAAAAGGCATGCCATGTGCGTGCCTTCGACTAATAAAAGCAAGCAGATTTTATTAGGGAAGCCCACGAACCAATAAAAAACACTGACGTGAAGTTGACAGGGCTCCGAGCCCTTTTCTAAATACAAAAGAGTCTCGCTGCGATACGCATGCGCGAGCGCATGTAACGCAGACTCGACCCTAAAAATGGTATTGCAGATGCTCTTGTGCTATTTAAATCTACGTTTTGGAAGCACCGTTTTCTCTTAAACCTTTTTGTAGTGGCCCATCTTATACTTTATGAAATGCAAGTATAAAACGATGCTTTACATATTCACAGTGCTTTCTGTCTGAGGTTGTGACCTGGTGGTGCTAAAATACATGTCACTATTCTCCACTGCACCAACCAAGATTTAATTCTGTTGCTCTCCAGTTACACACAGAACTCTATGGTGAATTAATTAATAGAGGTTTCATAATGCACCAAAGTGCATTTCCCAAAGAGTAACAACTTTCTTTTATTTATTTTTCATTTAAGCTGTTATTTTAAATGTAGCTACCTGACGGTGAAAAACCCTAAAAAACCTTACAGAAAATTTTGGGTCTTATTTATGAGAGGCTTGCTGCCTTTGGAGCATCACTTTTTTTGGTGCTCCAGCGGCACAATCCTCTCGTATCTATAAGGTGACCAAAGCCATCCTGAGTGGCTTTGCATGGCCTCATACATATGGAGTAAGGCAAAGCAGTGCAAGCCGCTCCTTTGCCTTAATCTGCATCAAGGGGGTGTTCCATGGGTGCTGTGGTGGGTGTTCCCACACAATACCCATGGATTTTGATGCTGCTCCAGACTTACAAAATCACATAAACTGTAGCAGTGCCAAAACCTTACCCCTCCCCAGAGCAGGCGTAATGAGGAGAAATGTTTTCATTCCTCCTTGTTTTTTCCTCTTTCGATTTGTGTTGCATTCTGCAGCACATATAAAAAGAGGAAAATGCCTCTCATTATTATTTTTGTGCAGGAAGGTGCCTCTTCCGGCACAAAAACAATCCTGTCTACATTGCCACTAGGCAGCAATTTGTGTGCCAGCACAGGGGTAAAGGACAGGAATCACTGTATTTCATAAGTATGGTCCATTCCTGCCGTTTTATATTGGCGTAGGGCAGTGTAGCCAGAAGATTTGTGGCACTGCCCAAAGCCAATTCATCATAAATTATGACCTTTGCTTTTAGCTTCATATTTGACCACGCCCTCACACTCTCTGTCCTTTGGTTGGCTAAACGCTGTTTAATATTATTTCCTCACCATAAAAATTATTTGCCATGGGAATTGTCGACGTTTATGATTGTCGATGATGAGGAGTACCACGTTCTAGAAATTTTTGTAGTGAAGGGGTTCTTATACTTTAAAAATTTTGAGAGGGTGTCCTGGCATCACAAAGTTTGAAGACTTCTGCCCTAGAGCAATAGGTATTTTCTATTTGAAAGTAATAGTGGCATGTGCGGTGTTCTTAAAGTGCCTCTCAGCCATTATATGTAAATCATTCTTTATGTGATTTTATGTTGTTATTTTATTTTAGATTTTATTTCATCTTATGTTATTATAGTGTTTGTTTCTAAGCTATGTTTTGTATTTTTTTATAAGGCATTGTCTTGCTTAATTTGTTGTTTTTATGATACAAGAATATTTCTTATTAAAGGGGCTTTTGCCACAGAATGCTGAGACTACACAGTGGGTTCTAAATGCTGTGGTTTACAGTAGGCCTGTGCCACTTACCGTTACTTAATGTGGCTTGTGGTTTTCTGATTTCTTGCATTCAAGTGTGTTTTAATGATGTATTAATGACTGAAAAGAAGAAACGGACTTGTGGCACTTTTGATACTTAAATACCTGCAGGGAGCATTTAGGCCCATATTTATACTTTTCTAGCGCTGCATTTGCATAATTTTTTGATACAAAAGCAGCGCAAACTTACAAAATACAGTTGTATTTTGTACGTTTGCGCCGTTTTTGCTTCAAAAAGCGGCGCAAATGAGGGGCTAAAAAAGTATACATATGGGCCTTAGTATTCTTTAGAAGACTGAGAGAGGTAGAGAGAAAATGCGACAAAATTTATTCTGCACTTAGTCATTCAGGCTTATCCATATTTATACTTTTTTAGCGCCGCATATGTGCAGCTTTTTGACGCAAAAACGGCGCAAACTTACAAAATACAATTGTATTTTGCAAGTTTGTGCCGTTTTTGCATCAAAAAATGAGGCAAATGTGGCACTAAAAAAGTATAAATATGGGCCTCAGCATGCAATCAATGGAGAACATTTTGTGAAATAACTACAGGCTTAGTCTCATTAAAGAGTGTGTCTCAGTTACTTATACAAACCTATAAAGGTGCAGTCAAATTAATTTTAATTGAGGCCAAATACACACATGAAAACACATTTTCTTTAAATCTTGATATTTTTAATGAAATCCTTTTGTTCACAATCGCATGATTTCATAGTTCAATCAAAACAGAAATAATCTTTTTTAGCTAAGATGTGTTGAACCTTGTGTTCCAATTTCTCGGAGCTTACAGTTAATTCTAATATACATGCGTATCTGAAATGATCAAATGGTCGACCGTTTATTTCTTATGAGCTTTCAGTAGTGTGGCTTAAGATATGACCCGAGTTTCTGCTGTATGATTTTTATTTTTTTATTTTACTTTATAATTCTTGCTCATTTAGGTTTAATATAAAAAAAATTACAATTTGAATGGGAGTGGCAGGATAATTTCTGGAAACATGATGATGCAAGGCCCACCCTTCACAGCAATATCATGTTTTTAAAACAAATGACCTGTACCACTGACCAAGGTGTAAGTCCCGCATTTAGAACAAATTTAAAAAAATAACATTTTTACTTAACAATTATAGTGAATGTATTAAAATTTTACCAAACTGTCGGCCTGATTGTGTGATTGTAAATGACTGAAGAAAAGGATATCTGTGCTCTGAAAACCACAAGAGGTCGAGGCAAATATTAGAATTATCAGAATCTACTGATCCTGAGTTATACTGGAGGTCATTACTGTATGACAGCACAGAAGGCCTGTTAATAAACATTGAAGAGTAACGGGGATAAAATCATTACCATGATACTCAACACACCCCGACAATGCCAATTCCCACAAATCAACTTGACTATATATTTTGTATATTCTGAATTATGTCAGAGTTTAGGGAGTAGAAAGATGCTCACAATTGCAAACAAAATCAAGACATTGCAGTCTACGATCTGCAATGGTCCCCAGAAATAATATTTTGGAGTATGTAACATAACACACTCCTGGCTGGAGTGGAGAGTCATGTGTTTTATGAAGAGCATATTTATGGCAGTTCCTAGAGCATTGTCAACATCACAAAACAAAATGAAATGATGGACAGAGTGTTGAAACTTTTCAAACACTCACCCCCAGTCACAGATCTGGGTTTAATCCATTGTTATTTTACTCGCCACATCACTCCAGGTTAGACCCAGCCATATGCAAATCAGTCTTGACCCTGTTCCCCATGGGAACAGTCCAGCCCGAACGGCTAGGCCAGGTCCGCCATGGACAGGAAACAAGCATCCTGGTACCGGTTTCAGGGTATCACCCTTCATCAGCCAGGCTAGTTAGAATCCAGTGGCCCAGTGAGCAAGGGACCCATGTCTGGGCATACCCCTGCCACTTAGGGCGCACAAAGCAACATCACAAAACAAAATAAAATGATGGACGGAGTGTTGAAACTTTTCAAACACTCACCCACAGTCACAGATCTGGATTTAATCCATTGTTATTTTGCTCGCCACGTCACCCCAGGTTAGACCCAGCCATATGCAAATCAGTCTTGACCCTGTTCCCCATGGGAACAGTCCAGCCCGAACTGCTAGGCCAGGGCTTCCCTGGACAGGAAACAAGCATCCTGGGACCAGTTTCAGGGTATCACCCTTCATCAGCCAGGTTAGCTTGAATCCAGTGGTGCAGCGAGCAAGGGACCCACGTCAGGGCTTACCCCTACCACTTAGGGCGCACAAAGCAACATCACAAAATAAAATAAAATGTTGGATGGAGTGTTGAAACTTTTCAAACACTCACCCCCAGTCACAGATCTGGGTTTAATCCATCGTGATTGTATGTATTGTTCAGCACTCCGTCCATCATCCTTTTGTGTTGCTAAAGTTGCCCTAAATGGGAAGGGTATGCTGAGACGTGGGTCCCTTGCTCACTGTGCCGCTGGACTCCATCCATCATCCATTTCCGTGGCATACAACATGTCACCAGTATGGGGTTCAGCTTAGATTGGATTACAGAAACAGAATGTGATTAGGGATGACTGAACCGTTTATTATGAAAGCATAATCTGTATAATGGTTATAGGGTTTTGCATATTTTTACGAAATTGTGATTTTTCTTTACATTTTTTTTCACATTAGTATAATTTTAGTATAAATGTTTCACCAAAACTAAAAAAGGATGTGTGCTGAAAGACATTTACTTGTAGAGGGAGTTTCTTGTGAGTATCTCATGTGACTTTAATATGCTAGGTACGTCCTTGCATGCACTTTTCACGCAAGATATCTCACGCATTGTATTTTGTGTCATAAGTTTAATTTTGTATAATTTTCACTAAACAAATCCACAAATTGTGAGGATGGAAATTATGAAATTTCCCTTATCCTTGTCATGATGGGGAGAGGTGATAGAACAGCCATGCGGGGCTATCTGATTATTATTCAGGGCACAGGTAGATGAATTGATCTAACAAAACCGTATTATTTTATATCAAGCACCAAAACCTAGATTTGGTTGCCAGGGTCATAGGCCACCACTTTTAGCACCACTCTCTGAATCATTCAATACCACGAACAGTTCATCTCAGCTCCATGTAAAAGGTTAGAATGACTGCCTAAAATATGCAATGTCGTTTAAAGAAAGGGTGCTAACTGCGTGGCTTTGTTATGGATACTATAAGGCATCTGCAACTAAAGTAAGTTCCTCAGTGAAAACGTCCTGATCCCGTAAAACACACAACGTGCATGTAAAACAGAAGACATTTTAAATGTAATTGTTTCCAGAATATTAACAATAATTGATAAAAGAGGATTAAGAATGTCATCTAAAAAAAGAAACAAAATTAAAAACGTAATCTAGCCACTTAGGTTTTGACACTTATGTAAAAAGGTATATGGAAGTATATGGAAGTAATTAGAGATCGATATGAATAACTCTCTTACCTTCCAAGATATATCTTGTATTTTAGTTGTACTTATTGTTTTCAAGTCATTTTTCTGTGTTTCGCTTGGGCCATCTTTTTAGCTCTCCCAATTTCGCATAAATTGCTTCAGCTATAAGTTTTGTCATGCCAACCAATTTTTGGTTGATTTTCTGGCTCTAAATGGTTTTAGCGTGGCTAGTTACACTAAGATATCTGACGTCATATGACAGAGCTGTCACTGAAGAGAACTGAAGGGAGATAAAACTATATAACTATTTAATTGTGGCATCACATGGTTTCTACATTTGTCCACGGGAAGGATTTTCTGAGATTGAATCCCTCTGAGCTAACTATTAACCTTTGCATGTACTTTATGAAATATTGATTTTTAAAAGCATTGTAAAGTGATCAATCCATACCGCAGGAGTCATCGAGACCTCTATTGCTATCATTTTAAGATTGAAAATCAAATTTAAGGTATGACCTTTAACGCACATTAATCAGTTGAGAAAATTCATGCATGCAAGCCTCATTTAAAAATTAGTTAACTAGAGTGGATTGGGTATCATTCATCCATCCAAATGTTGAAACCATATACAATTAAAATTCCTTAGGAAAGCATTTACTGTCGGACTAAATTTGGAATAATCATTTCCAAATGCCGGTGGGACAATATATTGCAGTCAGTGTAGGTGACCAACAGCTTGGAATAAGTGCTTTAACTGGTAGTGTTTCAGTTTCATGAGGGTGGAAGATACTTATTTTGTGCATACTAATTAGTTCATTCTGAATGAGTACATGTTGTCGCCTTCTTTGTCAGGGTTTTTTTCTGCAGATAACTATGAAAGTAAACGGATATCCCCTCCAGCACAGGGCCCGATGAATCATCCGCCAAACCTCAGATGCATCTATCATATCCCAAGGTAATTCCTCTGTCAGGGAAGGAATTTACAGACTCATCTGACATCTCAATATAACACAGCGAGTAAGCAGTATTCTTTTTCAGCTGTGTGTAGCAGTCATGAACATTTATAATAGTTAATAGTTACCAAATTTAGCACGGATGGGTCATAATACAGAAAATTGGCAGGGCAAATATATTTGCACAATTTGTACTGTTTGTGTTATAGGGAATTGCACGAATGCTATTGGTTCCTCACTTTTAATTGTTAAAAATACAACTTTATTTGAGGCAAATCCATGGTGTTCCATTTGATTAATAGAAAAAACGCTGAAAAATCCTTTTGTTCTAATTTTTTTAAAGTGCTGTTTTTTTACTTCAGTTTCATTTTTTCAATCTGATTGATACTTGTAAAACGATAACTATATATATATACATATATATATTATATATAGATATATGCACATATATATTTATATATATATAGATACACACACACATATGTATATATATATACATATATATATATATATATGTATATATATATATATAATTACTAAAAAAAAAATCCTGTGGTTTTAGAATTTTTCTCATTTTGTCAGAATGCGAGAATGCGACAATCTTTCATTTGAAATCGACGGGTGTAAAATTGTTTTGCTCATAAATACTACATGAGCAGCAAAATGTTGTAGACCGATATTGACCTTCATTTACACCTGTGCAGCGCATATGTAATATGACATCCTCATGCTCTTTCTATGAAACCTTTTGTTCTACATTTGTAACAATGTGTACTAAATTCATCAACAATCACCCATGGCCTTAGAAGTATTCGGAAAAATACACTTGAATATCGAAAGTAAAAGGGATTGATTCAGAATTCAAAAGTGCCCAAATCAAATGGCATATTTCAGTTCCTTTCTGTAACCTGAAGTGAGGTGACAGATCTGAAAGTCAATCTGAGGTATTGTCTCATCAATGAGAAAGAATGCGGTTTCAATTTGACCTACAGATGCAGAAGATGTAAGGTCTAGTTGGATGGGCTCTAGCTGAGCTGTACGTCATTTTTCACAAATATATCATTTGAACTGCTAAAAACAAACCCTTTTGATTGCTTGTCGAGGGGTATGATCAATGTTTTTGTGACTCCTGTGCTGGCTGGTTTTTTTTTGCACTAGAATTCCAGTCTATGATAATTCATGACGTAATTCAAGACTAAGTTGCCACCCTGTGCCATCCAGCTTTAAAAAAGAGCCGGAATCCTTGGATGGGGGAGAACAGCTGGGCCTTGCCGAGATCAGGGACAATGAAATAGGATAATGTGGTCCAGAGTGCTAAATGCGCAGTATCAACACTGCGGCCCTAGGATGGATTCAGGGCTGGCTTTACCCCTGGCGGCACCTTGTGTGACAGTCTTTTTTGGCGCCCCCACCCTATGACCACCTCCTCAGATTCATTCACTACCACCCGCAAAATGTTCCCCTCATCTCTCCATAGCCCCCCCTTTTGCATACATTTATTTTGTTTTAAAGCGCTTGAAAGGCTGACTTTACTAATACACTCAGCTATCCACAGAAAATACAGATCTTTCATGGGAGCCAGCACATTTACTCGCTGTGCTACTTTATGGCAAGTCAAAGCAGATGCTGGACAAAACGCAATCTCTCTACCTAGCAGAAACATTAGTCACATCTTGACATTTTAATTGTTTCCTGAAGGCTGGATGCAAAAGTAACTTTTTAGTAGGTGCTTTTAAATCGCATTTTTTATAAATCATTGCTCAACACGATGCCCCCCTGAGGTCAGCACCCCCCAAACCAGCTCAGCACCATGTACTGCCACCCTAAAGCCGGCCCTAGAAGATTGGTCGGCCTTGTAGGTCATTTAGGAGTTTGCTAACCGCTCTCAATGTGCTTCCCCATAGACTGTTAACAGAGTAATCTGAAAGAACCAGCACTAATGTGTGTTGAGTCACTGATGCATACAGCCATTGACCACCTTTTGTTTCAAAGACAGGAGCTACAGTTTCTGTCAAGCTCCTCATCTTTTGTGTGCAGGAGGGGCCAGGGGATGTTAAGAAACATATTGCACTTCCCTGCAGGGCAGTAATTGTTCTCCACCTTGCCTGTAGTTTGGGCCCATAACTGCAGGGACAGTAATTCACAGCTGTTATTGCTTGCAGTTGCAGGCAATAACATTTAATAATAGCCCACTTCTCAGTGCTACACAAGTTGTTAAAGACCCTTTTGGTGGCCTATAGGTCTAAACCGAAGGTGAGGGCATATAATGAGAGAGAAGAGCTTTAACCACCAGTTTAATCAGAAGCAATACAAGTATAGTGCTGATAGAATACTCCTTCCCTTGAGGGTTGAATGTTGTAAATTAAAAGTGGAGAAATAGAAAGATGAACCTTGGAATGTTGTGGCAGAAGTTCTGTATCAGCCAATATTGGCCTTTTGGTCTTGTGCCCATCTACTGTCTTCAGTACAGCACCCAACTATCAGGTGGTGTAATATAAATTGTGCTTTTTTAACATCAAAAACACCTCCAAAGGAAACTATAGATCTATATATATTTTTTTTAAATCAAAGGCTACAGGGACGTTATAGTTAGGCTCACATTCTAAACATACAAAACCATAGAAATTTGCCTGTTATAGTTAGATTTATATGAAGAAACAATAACTGATGCCTTAAGGTGTAGTGTAGCCATTTTTAATGTAGCTTTCTGCATGTTTGCTTAAAGTATTAGGCCTCTGTGCACTTTGCCCTAGATGCATTTTATTTAGCCTTACACTGTTATTTTACAATAACCAGTTTCACGGTCTTGTTTTATTTTCTTCTATCACACTGTTTAGCTTACTTCAGCACTGAAGTCCTCAAACAACACATTCTTGCTCGCTCTGTGCTTCAGTCAAGGATACAGTCTGGTACATTGCCGATAGACGTGGTAGAAGTTTCGTCTTTAGGGTTCGTAGAAAGTACACATTCTTACGTAGTGACGTTTCTTAGAACACCGGCGTGTTAGTTATAAAAACACTTTCTAGTCCTGGTACACGTAAGAGGGAGATTCCGACCACGAACCCACAACTAGATGATGACTGCCCTGTTGCAGATGCTGATCCAGATCACAGGCTTTTGCTCAGGTATGAGGGTCGATGTCCTCGTGGGAGGAACCTGAAAGGCAGGCTTAGAGATTCACATGCTGTGCTCAAAATATAACTTAGAGAGAGAACGTAATCTAGTTGCATTTTGATAGCATTATTCCTATATTTCACTCTCCCTGTTACTATTTCAATCCTACTGTGTTGTATGGTTCTGGTTATTGCGGCTCACGCCTTGTTATCTAAAATGCAGTTGTTTTATTAAACCAATCTTTAAAACTCAAACTGCCTTTGTCATTTATATATAGGACCGCACTGTGTATGAGAGAACTAGTTGTGACCTGAGTGACCACGACTTACCTGGGAAACACTAAGATGTCATGCGGTCGGCTGCCCAATTGTCTCTTACCTTTGGGAGAGACGAGGCACTGCTAGTTAGCCAGAGCATAACCAGGATTTGGGGTGACAAGGGTCCTTTGCCGTGGGTCAGACTTAGTCCCCACACTGTGAACGATCTTGCCGCCCAAAAATTCAGTAGTCTCATTAGGATAATGAGAGCCTACGCGACAAAGGTAACCATAACCTGTGCCTCCGCCATTCACAGTTATCCCATCAATAATTATACTGCAAATGCTACAGTGACATTATCCATTGTGTTATAAAACATATCATGAGTGGTGTAATATCTGGGGTAAATAGCAGTGCATGGCTACGGCATGAGTTATAGTTACCTTAGCGCACAAGTTAATAACTCTAACTATAACAGGTGAATATCTACGGGTTTGTATATTTAAAATGTGAGCCTAACTAGATTTTCCCTGTAACATTTGCTTTTGAAAGTGAATTTCTATGTTTTAAAATTTTTTTATTTCCTAACTATAAAGCCCCTGTAACCTTTCTTTTTTTCAGTGAATTTCTATGGCTTTTTTAATCTAAAGTAATATAAATCACTAAACCTTAATCCAACCACTTGGGCTTTAGCCATGTGCAGCAGACACTGGCCGCAGTGCCTGGCTGTGATCAACCCCCTTTAAATTTCAAACCCCGTGCCACACATGACCAAAAGGTTTGGAGCTTAAAGGGGAAAACATTAAATATATATATTTAGGGGAGCCGCCAACACCTCCCAAGGACTACCTAATAAACATTTTTAGGGGGTCACACAAACCCCCTCAGGCTCCAGGGATGAGTTTATGGGGGGTCCACCACCTCCATGGGGCTTCATAATTAAAATACTTAGGGAGGTCGTGCAGACCCCCCATATCCCGTGGACACCACTTCCCTGGGACAACATTCAAAAAAGTATATGAGGGTTGTTAGAAATGGGGTCTTTGGTTGACAGTCAGGTTACCCCCTGTTCAAGCAAGGACCCTCACTCTAGTTAGGATAAAAGAGAATCACCCTCAGCTAACCCCTGCTTACCCCCTTGGTAGCTTGGCAGAGCAGTAGGCTTAACCTCAGAGTGCTGGGCGTAAAGTATTTGTACCAACACACACAGTAACTCAATGAAAACACTACAAAATGACACAACACCAGTTTAGAAAAATAGGAAATATTTATCTAGACAAAACAAGACCAAAACGACAAAAATCCAACATACACAAGTCAAGTTATGATTTTTTAAAGGTTTAAAATAAAAAGAGTCTTTAGGTAGTTGTAACAACACACTAGCGCTGCTAGCGTGTAAATGTACCTGGTTTGCGTCAAAAATAAGCCCGCACGGGCGGTGTGCGTCAAAAGTAACCCTGCACGGCTGTGTGCGTCGAAAACAACTCGGCACGGCGGTGCGTGTTGAAAAAGCCAGCCACACGACGATCCGAAAGTCCCGCGGCGCAGGGTGCGATCTCTCAGCCTCCGTCAGCGATGCTGCACGTCGTTTCTCCTGCTCCGGGCGTCGGTTTTTTCGGTCGCGTTTCCTGCGGCGTCGTTTCTCAGCTGCGGAACCGGCGTTGCGTCGTTTTCTCAGCCGCGATCGGATTCGTGTCGATCTTTTCTCCGCACGGCGCTCGGTGCGTGTATTTTTATCCTTAGGCTGCCAGCCTCTCCTTTCAGGGTCCCAGGGACTGGAAGGGCACCACAGAGCAGAGTAGGGGTCTCTCCAGAGACTCCAGGTGCTGGCAGGAAGAAGTCTTTGCTATCCCTGAGACTTCAACAACAGGAGGCAAGCTCTACATCAAGCCCTTGGAGATTTCTTCTTCAAGATGGAAGGCACACAAAGTCCAGTCTTTGCCCTCTTACTCTGGCAGAAGCAGCACTGCAGGAAAGCTCCACAAAGCACAGTCACAGGCAGGGCAGCACGTTTTCCTCAGCTATCAGCTCTTCTCCAGGCAGAGGTTCCTCTTGGTTCCAGAAGTGTTTCTAAAGTCTGTAGATTTGGATGCCCTTCTTATACCCATTTTAGTCTTTGAAGTCACCTTTCTTCAAAGGGGACTTACACCTACTTGTGAAATCCTGCCTTGCCCAGGCAAGGCCTCAGACACACACCAGGGGGTTGGAGCCGGCATTGTTAGAGGCAGGCACAGTCCTTTCAGATGAGAGTGACCACTCCACCCCTCCCTCCTAGCAGAGATGGCTAATCAGGAAATGCAGGTTACACCCCAGCTCCCTTTGTGTCACTGTCTGGTGTGAGGTGAAAAACAACCCAACTGTCAAACTGACCCAGACAGGGAATCCACAAACAAGGCAGAGTCACAGAATGGTTTAAGCAAGAAAATGCTCACTTTCTAAAAGTGGCATTTTCAAACGCACAATCTTAAAATCAACTTTACTAAAAGATGTATTTTTAAATTGTGAGCTCAGGGACCCCAAACTCCACATGTCCATCTACTCTCTAGGGGAATCTACGCTTTAATCATATTTAAAGGTAGCCCCCATATTATCCTATGAGAGAGACAGTCCTTGCAACAGTGAAAAACGAATTTAGCAGTATTTCACTGTCAGGACATATAAACCACATTACTATATGTCCTACCTTATCCATACACTGCACCCTGCCCATGGGGCTACCTAGGGCCTACCTTAGGGGTGCCTTACATGTAAGAAAAGGGAAGGTTTAGGCCTGGCAAGTGGGTACACTTGCCAAGTCGAATTTACAGTGTAAAAATACACACACAGACACTGCAGTGGCAGGTCTGAGACTTGATTACAGAGCTACTTATGTGGGTGGCCCAACCAGTGCTGCAGGCCCACTAGTAGCATTTGATTTACAGGCCCTGGCACCTCTAGTGCACCTTACTAGGGACTTACTAGTAAATCAAATATGCCAATCATGGATAAACCAATTACATACAATTTACACGGAGAGCATATGCACTTTAGCACTGGTTAGCAGTGGTAAAGTGCTCAGAGTTGAAAAGCCAACAGCAACAGGTCAGAAAAAAATAGGAGGCAGGAGGCAAAAAGACTGGGGATGACCCTGCATAAGCAAAAGTCCAACACGACCCCCTACCAGCCTAAAGCCAGGGGAGAACAATCAATACCTTGATGTACTTCCCTGATTGGGGCGATAGAACAAGGACCCAGGCCCACAACAGCAGGGGCATGTTCCAGTTCTACGCCTTCCTGACTCCAGTTGGATCCCTCTGTCCATACTCTCAGGGCCCACTAAGCTAACCCATGGGGAACCCTTCTCCACATCTACAGACACTATCTGTGCAACACCTAACTTTACTTTGCTCACAGATGTATTGCAATGGGCAGATAGTACCACCAGGGCCAACACAGTGGTGTTGCCCACTCCACCCCCGGGGTGTGACTCTCGTCCTCCCCCCCCCAGGGGCAACTCTGTCCACCAGGACAGCAAGCCACAGTGGCCCCAGACAACTGTCAGGGATGAGAGCCCGACCTCAGGCCTCTCTAACCACTGTGACTGTGGAGAGTGGGGGGTGGTAGCCCCAGGTGCCTGGCACCCTTTGACCACTCTCTCTTCCACCAGGTCAGGGATGACAACCTGACCCTGGTCCTCCCCTCTGGGGCTCTGTAACCTCCCTGCAGAAGCGGCACCCCCAGAGTCAAAAACTGTCAGGGTGCTTGTAGAAGCAGTCCTGCACAATTCTTCCACCAGTGCAGGGATGTTAACCTGCAACTGATCCTCCAACCTGGGGTCTGTACCTTCAGGTTGGACCAGGGCCAGGGGTGAGGCTTCCCTCCCCCTGCCCTCTCCTCTGGGGTCCTGGACCACCCAACTAGGAGTGGCCCCCCCAGAAGACAACATGGTAGGGGCACTGTTAGCAGTAGCCCCTTCCTCCAGGTCAGGGGGGACACCCTTAACCTGGCCTCCCAATCCAGGGTCTGTACCCACAGACTGGATCACTGCCTGGCAAACCAGGACTTCCTGGGGGGCATACCTACCCCCTACCAGGTCAGAGTTTACCCTCTGAACCTGGTCATCCAACCCAGGGTCACCACCCTGCGGTTGAACCACTGCCTGGCACACCAGGACTTCCTTGGGGGCACACTTACCCCCCTCAAGGGACACACTGTCCCGAAGGGCCACACAAGAGTCTGGCTGGCGCAGGTCTCCTGACCTCTGCCCATCTGACAGAGTCTGGATTCCCCCCAACCCAGAAATGGTCTTACCAAGGTCATTCATGGGGGGCTCTGCTCTCAGAGCTGACCCCTGACCCTCCAGGTTCTCCACTGGGGTCCGCAACCCCCTCTCAACCCTCTGTCTGGACTTCTGCACCCCCTCACTAGGAGTGGTACTGCCAGACACCAGAACTGGTGGGACGCTGGCTACAGCCGCCCCCCCAATTTCTCCTGACACTGTGGGGTCTCCCTCAACAGATGGCCCTATGGTACAGGCTAGGCTCCCCTCCTGGTGTTCCCGCAGGGAACCCTCCAGGACCTGGGACCGGATCTCGGGCACCTTGGGCCTCAACCCATCCCCATTCCCTCTCCTCTGAGACTGGACATGGGGTCCCTCACCCATCCCACTACACTGGGACCTACCTGGGACACTACAATCCTTCCCTACCTCACCTGGTTGGGAACTACCTAGACCACTCCTCTCAGGAGCACCCCCAAATGCCTCTTCAGACTCTCTGGTACTCACCCAGAAGTCTGCCTCCATTGTAAGCTCCCTGGGGTCAGAGAACTCACACTCCACCTGGTGTTGGCATAGCTCTGGAAAATAAGGACTAGACATATGCTCTCCAGCAATTACATCACTCAGCCCCTCACATGAATTAACCAAAGTACCCTTCACCCAACCATCCAGTGACTCTGCTTTGACAAAGCACCCCACATCACCCTCCTGAGACTGGTGAGACAGTACCTGACTGTCCCTGACACTCAACCCACACTCTTCTGGGATGTCTTCACACTCCATAACCAGGACTTCTACCTGGGGGGAACCCCTCTCCCTGTCACTCTCACCTAGAGTCAGTAGAGTGTCCCTCCCACCAGTAGGAATATGACTCCCCATGCCAGTTCCCCAATCCACCTCAGGGACCCTGTGCATCACTGGAGCTACCTCATACCCCTGAACCTCCTGGCGTGTGTTAACTCCCTCCTTCAAGTAGGGCACCACCTCTCTGGGCATGTGCACTTCTGCAGCATCACTGGATATACAATTGTTGCTGCCACCATTCCAGCTGGACTCAGCCCTCATGACTTCCAGCTCTTTCAATTTAAGCTCGTAAGCATAAATCATTTTTTTAATCTCTAAGTTCCTCCTCCTTTCTTCCAACTCCCAATCGAGCTTTTTTAGCTCCCATTGGTACTCCCTCTCTGCCTGTCTGTCCTGTAACTCTTCAGGAGTCAGACCCTTGGGTGACACCCTGCCATCCCTCCTGGGGACCCTCCCCCCAGGCGTAACAGGTTCCTCCACTACACCACTGTGTATCCTCTGCACTTCCCCACCCATATTCTCCTCCTCTGTGTGCCCTCCAGCCTTCTTGATTGTCACCCAGGCCCTCTGTGCCTGTTGCAGCTCCCCCTCCCTGGTGGAGCTCTCAGTGGGACAGTCAAGATCTTTAAGGAACTGTTTCAATTGAGCAACTGAGTACTCCTTCAGTTTCTCCATTTCAAACACAGCTCCAACTGTTGCATCTCCAGATTGAGACATGATGGTCACAAGTGCAAAGTTCCAAAAGGCAGAAAAAAATAATTTCCCAATGAAGTAAAAAGAATCAGTCAAGGGATCAGCAAAATCATGGAAGTAGAATAAAAAGAGTCCTTAAGAGAAAAATCAAAAGATCACCAAACAAGTAGTATGTGGTCACGTAGTGGTCTGAGATCAAAACAGTAGTGTACACTTAATCACTGTATGTCAAGTACAAATACAAGTCCAAATCCCGACCGCTGATCACCAATGTTAGAAATGGGGTCTTTGGTTGACAGTCAGGTTACCCCCTGTTCAAGCAAGGACCCTCACTCTAGTTAGGATAAAAGAGAATCACCCTCAGCTAACCCCTGCTTACCCCCTTGGTAGCTTGGCAGAGCAGTAGGCTTAACCTCAGAGTGCTGGGCGTAAAGTATTTGTACCAACACACACAGTAACTCAATGAAAACACTACAAAATGACACAACACCAGTTTAGAAAAATAGGAAATATTTATCTAGACAAAACAAGACCAAAACGACAAAAATCCAACATACACAAGTCAAGTTATGATTTTTTAAAGGTTTAAAATAAAAAGAGTCTTTAGGTAGTTGTAACAACACACTAGCGCTGCTAGCGTGTAAATGTACCTGGTTTGCGTCAAAAATAAGCCCGCACGGGCGGTGTGCGTCAAAAGTAACCCTGCACGGCTGTGTGCGTCGAAAACAACTCGGCACGGCGGTGCGTGTTGAAAAAGCCAGCCACACGACGATCCGAAAGTCCCGCGGCGCAGGGTGCGATCTCTCAGCCTCCGTCAGCGATGCTGCGCGTCGTTTCTCCTGCTCCGGGCGTCGGTTTTTTCGGTCGCGTTTCCTGCGGCGTCGTTTCTCAGCTGCGGAACCGGCGTTGCGTCGTTTTCTCAGCCGCGATCGGATTCGCGTCGATCTTTTCTCCGCACGGCGCTCGGTGCGTGTATTTTTATCCTTAGGCTGCCAGCCTCTCCTTTCAGGGTCCCAGGGACTGGAAGGGCACCACAGAGCAGAGTAGGGGTCTCTCCAGAGACTCCAGGTGCTGGCAGGAAGAAGTCTTTGCTATCCCTGAGACTTCAACAACAGGAGGCAAGCTCTACATCAAGCCCTTGGAGATTTCTTCTTCAAGATGGAAGGCACACAAAGTCCAGTCTTTGCCCTCTTACTCTGGCAGAAGCAGCACTGCAGGAAAGCTCCACAAAGCACAGTCACAGGCAGGGCAGCACGTTTTCCTCAGCTATCAGCTCTTCTCCAGGCAGAGGTTCCTCTTGGTTCCAGAAGTGTTTCTAAAGTCTGTAGATTTGGATGCCCTTCTTATACCCATTTTAGTCTTTGAAGTCACCTTTCTTCAAAGGGGACTTACACCTACTTGTGAAATCCTGCCTTGCCCAGGCAAGGCCTCAGACACACACCAGGGGGTTGGAGCCGGCATTGTTAGAGGCAGGCACAGTCCTTTCAGATGAGAGTGACCACTCCACCCCTCCCTCCTAGCAGAGATGGCTAATCAGGAAATGCAGGTTACACCCCAGCTCCCTTTGTGTCACTGTCTGGTGTGAGGTGAAAAACAACCCAACTGTCAAACTGACCCAGACAGGGAATCCACAAACAAGGCAGAGTCACAGAATGGTTTAAGCAAGAAAATGCTCACTTTCTAAAAGTGGCATTTTCAAACGCACAATCTTAAAATCAACTTTACTAAAAGATGTATTTTTAAATTGTGAGCTCAGGGACCCCAAACTCCACATGTCCATCTACTCTCTAGGGGAATCTACGCTTTAATCATATTTAAAGGTAGCCCCCATATTATCCTATGAGAGAGACAGTCCTTGCAACAGTGAAAAACGAATTTAGCAGTATTTCACTGTCAGGACATATAAACCACATTACTATATGTCCTACCTTATCCATACACTGCACCCTGCCCATGGGGCTACCTAGGGCCTACCTTAGGGGTGCCTTACATGTAAGAAAAGGGAAGGTTTAGGCCTGGCAAGTGGGTACACTTGCCAAGTCGAATTTACAGTGTAAAAATACACACACAGACACTGCAGTGGCAGGTCTGAGACTTGATTACAGAGCTACTTATGTGGGTGGCACAACCAGTGCTGCAGGCCCACTAGTAGCATTTGATTTACAGGCCCTGGCACCTCTAGTGCACCTTACTAGGGACTTACTAGTAAATCAAATATGCCAATCATGGATAAACCAATTACATACAATTTACACGGAGAGCATATGCACTTTAGCACTGGTTAGCAGTGGTAAAGTGCTCAGAGTTGAAAAGCCAACAGCAACAGGTCAGAAAAAAATAGGAGGCAGGAGGCAAAAAGACTGGGGATGACCCTGCATAAGCAAAAGTCCAACAAGGGTGTTAGACTTTTCATCCTTGGCGTGGTCTCCCTTAACGTTTGCCTCTGTTTCCCAGGTTGTTGATGTGTGCTGGACTCTCTTTTTGCTGTTTTTTTTTTTACTCTGGGCACTTTACCGCTGCTAACCAGTGCTAAAGTGCAAGTGCTCCTATACAAAATGTGTATGTAATTGGTTCATCCATGATTGGCATATTTGATTTACTAGTAAGTCCCTAGTACAGTGCACTAGAGGTGCCCAGGGTCTGTAAATCAAATGCTACTAGTGGGCCTGCAGCACTGGTTGTGCTACCCACCTAAGTAGCTCTGTAATCATGTATCAGACCTGCCACTGCAGTGTCTGTGTGTGCAGTTTTTAACTGTAGATCGACTTGGCAAGTGTAACCACTTGCCAGGCCTAAACCTTCCCTTTTCTTACATGTAAGGCACCCCTAAGGTAGGCCCTATGTAGCCCCAAGGGCAGGGTGCAGTGTATGGTTAAGGTAGGACATATAGTAATGTGTTTTATATGTCCTGACGGTGAAATACTGCTAAATGTGTTTTTCCACTGTTGCAAGTTTGTCCCTCTCATAGGTGAACATGGGGGATACCTTTAAATATGATTAAAGTGTAGATTCCATTTGGGAGTGGATAGACATGTGGAATTTGGGATCTCTGAGCTCACAATTAAAAAAAACCATTTTAGTAAAGCTGATTTTTAGATTGTGTGTTTGAAAATGCCACTCTTAAAAGGTGAGCATTTTCTTGCTTAAACCATTTCTGTGACTCTGCCTGTTTGTGGATTCCCTGTCTGGGTCAGTTTGGCAGTTGGCTGGTTGCACCTCTCACTAGACAGTGACACAAAGGGAGCTGGGGTGTAGGCTGCATTTTCTGATGAGCCATCTGTGCTAGGAGGGAGGGGAGGAGTGGTCACTCACACCTGAAAGGGCTGTGCCTCCCCTCACACAATGCAGTCTCCAACCCCCTGGTGTGTGTCTGGGGGCTGGCCTGGCCTGCGCAAGGCAGAATTTCACAAACAAGAGAGACTTTCCTTTGAAGTAAGCCTACTTCAAAGAGCAAAATGGGTATAAGAAGGGCACCCAAAACCACAGACTTGAACAGCTGAGGAAGAAGAGCTGCCCTGCCTGTGACTGCTTTGTGGAGCTATCCTTCATTTGCTGTTTCTGCCTGTGCTAGAGGACAAAGACTTGACTTTGTGTTGCCTTCCTTCTTGTGAAGATCTCCAAGGGCTTGATTTAGAGCTTGCCTCCTGTTATTTGAAGTCTCAGGGACAGCAAAGACTTCTCTCTTCCAGCACCTGGAGTCTCTGGAGAGACTCCTACTCTGCTAAGTAGTGGTGTCCATCCAGTTCCTGGGACCCTGAGAGGAGAAGCTGGCAGCCCGAGAGTGAGAAATCCACGCACAGACCGCCGTGAGGAGAAAACATTGGCGCAACTCCGATCTGCGACTCAAAAATCGACGTGCCGCCGGCTTCGCGGCTAAAAATTGACACTCGTCTGGAATGCGACCCGAAGATCAACTCTCAGGGATGGAGAAATGACTCACAGCATCGCTGATGGAGGCTGGTGAGATCGCAACCCGCGCTGCGTGGTTTTCAGATCATCATGTGGCTGGATTTCCGATGCAAACACCGCTGGGCGTATAAAAATGACGCAAAGCCTGCCCAGACCCGAGAGCGCTGACCGGATCGGCGCATCACTGTCCTGCGGAGAGAAGAAATTACTCACGCCGACCCGACTAAAGGAGAAATGACGCAAGGTCTCGCTCATGAGTGAAATTGATGCATTGCAAGCCCTTTTTGATGCACACTCGCCCGTGTGGGGTTATATTTGACGCACCCAAGGTACATTTTCACACTAACAGCATTAGCGTTGTGTTTAAAATTACATGAAGGCTCTTTTTGAATTCTTAGTGATAACTTGACTTGTGTATTGTGGATTGTTGTTGTTTTGGTCTTGATTTGTTTAGATAAATATTTTCCATTTTACTAAACCTGTGTTGTGTCATTTTGTAGTGTTTACATTACGTTACTATGTGTGTTGGTACAAATACTTTACACCTGGCACTCTCAAGTTGAGCCTACTGCTCGTGCCAAACTACCAAGGGGGTAAGCAGGGGTTAGCTGAGTGTGATTCTCTTTTACCCTGACTAAAGTGAGGGTCCTTGCTTGGACAGGGGGTAACCTGACTCCCAACCAAAGACCCCATTTCTAACAGAGGGCAACTCAGACCCCTGGACCTTGTGAACCACCACCTCTCGGCACCTACATTATAAAAAAATTAAGGGAGCTATGGAGCCACCCACTCGCCCCAGGGACCAACACTTCCCTTGGGCTACATAATAAAAAATCTTAGGGGTGCCATGAAGATCCCCCAGTGACCACCACCTCCCTGGGATAACATCAAAAATTATGCTGGGCTGCAAGGACCGCGGCCGGGCCTGGGATCCACCACCTCCCCAGGGCTACATTTAAAAAACCTATTTGAGTGGCCACGTGGGTCCCCCCTTGCCGCAGTGACCACCACCTCCCATTGCTATTTTAAATATATTTCTATGTTGGTAACAAAGATCACCCAGTGATCACAACCTCCCCGGGGCCAAATTAGTTTTTTTCTTAAAGGGAGGGGGGTTACGTGCCCCCCCCCCTCCCTATGTCGATTTTGGCCTGTGGAATCCCATCTCCCAGGGCCCAGCCACATGTTCCTGGACGCCCAGGGCACCCATTAAAACTTCTGGGGACCGTGGGTGGAGCCTGAAGGCCCACGTGGTCTCAGCCAGCTTCTTTCTCCTGAGGGAGCCAGCATTGCAAATACCATCTTCCTGAATGCAGAGCAGTGTTTTCATCCTCTTTCCCTGCTCACTAGCATGCAGGTGTGATTTTAACATATCATATTCATTTGAATAGGTATTAATTTCAATGCATGCCATATTCATTTTGACAAATGTCATGAGAATTTCAGCTTTGATCATACTCATTTGAAGGTACGTGAAAATTCAATTCAGTGGGGCTTATATTAATTTCAGCTCAACCCATGTTCATTTGGAATGATCTCCTATGTATTTCTGTATATCTCATATTCCTTGCAATATGGGTAATATTCACATTTATTGCAGCACGCATAATGTTCATTATAATGTATGTTATATTATTTTCAATGTCCATTATATTCTTTCAGAATATAATGAATTCACTTCAGTTCCTTGTATTCATTTCAATCTGGCATAGTCATTTCAAAATATGTCATATGCCTCTTGGCATATGCCAGTCATTTAAAGAAATGTCTCAATATTTTTGATTAATATTGTATTAGTTTCAGTGATTGCGATATTGTTTACAATGAAGGCCGTATTTATTTCAGTATGTTTGATATATATTTCAGCATGTCTCTTTTTCAATTTGGAGTGTGTGTTCTTCATAATATTCACAAAGTAGCATGATCACTGTGCCAGGTTTCATATTTGTTTTGGTTCAAATCCGATTCACTCTGCCAGATATCATATTTATTTTGACACATATTGCATCCATTTTGGTGTGTGTCATTTTAAGAGGTGTCCTATATGGGGAGCTGTAGTTTTGACACGATTGGCTTCCCATACCTGGTGCGTTATATTCTGTAATTATTTTACAGTTTTAAGAATCTGGAGATGTCAATGTAAAGGATAGAAAATAAACCCTTAAAACTATTTAGAATGGATTAGCCTTTAAAAGCGGGACCGGGCAAAATTTTCATTCCATCAATGTAATCACACATAAATTCTGTAATTTTCTGTTATGCGTTTTATGCAAAAAATGTAATATGACGCTACCGCACCCCTTTGTGTAATTGCATGCCATTTGCAGCTCAATGCAAAGTGGGACAATGATAACGACCAGAATGGAAACAGCTGCTGTTTGCAGTGTTTTAATTTTTGTATTTTTTTTAGATGGAAATGTGGCCTTGCTTCCAAAATGGATTTGAGGACACTTTTTGTGAAAAACTATAGTGTCAAACACCAGTTTTGCATTTCACGTAATTATATGTATTTTTGAGTACATTTCCAAAATTTCACATAATTGCACATTTTGCAAATCCAAATTAAGTGAACATCGCACACCCCTACTTAAAGTAAACAGATCTTTTCTGTAGAGCTATGTTTTATAATCCAGAAGGGTGAATGTAATGCAGTAACACTGGTTATTTTCAAGTAATTAGGCCCCAGTGATATCCTAGTCCGCTTGCAGTTTCAAGACAGATTCACACTCACAAGGGTCTGTGTGGTAAACACCAAGAGACATCAAAAAGCAAATAAGGAGATTCCCACATCCATTTCTGATGACATCTTTTAGATTAGCCAACCTTAACATGCCTAGAGGCACATTTGTGGGCTGACATCCCATCTCACTGGATAGTCTTAACCCTTCTTCACTGGTTTTAAATTTTAGGAGTTGTTCAACAGCATAACAGCACGTTTTTCAACAACAGCGTGCAATAGAAATTAGGATCCTTATCACATCTCAAACATGTAATCAATGTTATACCATAGAATGTCCAGTGCTGTACATGCGGGAGATAAATAAAAACGCCTTTCACCAGAAAGCGATATTTTAGCACAGGTGAGGTCATTTAGATGCTGTAAAAAGTAGCATAGTTTCCTGCACATTTCCTTTCTGCGGGATACAAGTGAAGAAACCCAGCACCTCAATGCTGATTTATTAAAATTGGTGGAATCAGACACACGCTGTAAAGCGCTTGAATGGAAGGTCCTTTGGGACAGAACAAAGGACCAAGCATGTTACTTATCAGAGAAGGAAAAGGTCAAAGGGTTTGAATATCTCTAGCTAATAAGTTTATTATACTAACATTACTATAGGGCTGATTCCTCTCCTTAGCTTTATCAGCATAGGCAAGTGATGATAGCAATTATTGACCCTTGATCTTTTGCTCTCCGTGCTCATAGCATATGCTTCAAGGTAGTCTATAATATATTTCCACATCCCAGTAGGCCACCAAACCCTACTCATATGTGTTTTTGATTCACAGGTAGTATTGAAAATCATTTGCTGGTATAATAATTGATGTGAATTATAAGTGATGAAATCATAGCCGTTTGTGAAGTAACAGCAGTCAGATATATAATATAACTAAATAACTAATTAAATAAATCAATCCTGCATATGGGATTGAGCCCAAAAGTTGAATCCCAGGAAATTGCCTCTATGGTCTAACGATCAGAGAAAGGAATAAAAAAGTAGCTGTCAGTGGACTTTGTAAATTCACCTACGGGAGTGTGTCCAGAAACACTCCTGTGAAATATATGGGGAAGGAAACGTGTGATCTGCAGTATTGACCTCATTGAAGTACATGCTGCATGCATATCAGAGAACCTTGAGTCTGACCCTGCAGCTATAATTGTTTGCTTGGTGGAGCTTCCTGTGTTTGAGCGTTTGCGGTGTTTCAAAGGTCAGGAAATCGTAGGAGATAAGGTAGATGTTAGGCCTCAGGAGGAGACCCCTTTATTTTAGGACCATTTACTGGGTCTATTCCAGTAAATAGTCTATTCAAGCTTTAGAGACTTGGGGGGGTTATTACAACTTTGGAGGAGGTGTTAATCCGTCCCAAAAGTGACGGTAAAGTGACGGATATACCACCAGCCGTATTACGAGTCCATTATATCCTATGGAACTTGTAATACGGCTGGTGGTATATCCGTCACTTTACTGTCACTTTTGGGACAGATTAACACCTCCTCCAAAGTTGTAATATCCCCCTTGGTCTTTTCCAACTCTGATCTACAGTAGCCAGCATGTTTTGACTATTAGAGGAAAGGGCCTGTTAGCAGGCTTTTTCATTATAAAAGGTCTCCCTGGGCAGCAGCGAGGGGAATTTTCCGAGACTTCAGTCAGGAGCGGACGTCAGCTGCCTGACCTCCCGAATGGGTGGAAAATCTCTTTCTCGCAGTTGAACAGGAGTCATCAACTTGCAGGCATGAGAAAGATGAAGAGCAGTGATAGGCTCTAGGGTGATCAATTTTGACTTTTATTCTTTGCTTTGAAGTTATGCTATAATATAATCACATATATTAAGCTGTGTACATTGCAATTGAGAATCACTTTGATATCTTTTCCTTTCATTGCTGTGACTACTTTTGAACGTGTGCCTCCAACCTACTAATCTCTTCTCTCAGTAACTTATGGTGAAGCAATAATAAATGTCTTCTTTAAACTAAGAAGTGCATTCCAGAGATTGTTTTCAGCTCGGTCCTTAGTGAAAGCAAAACACCCACGGAGAGTACCCAAGTATTGGGTGGGGGGCCTGGACCCTGACCCCAGTTAGAGGGGCAGAGTAATGTCCCAGTGGTGGTGCCTTTTAGGCATGGCACCCAGATGAGTGTACTCTCTATATTACTTTGAACGAGTTAAGCCTTGATGCTAACACTAGTGCAGTGAAGAGAATTAGTCTACTTTATGTATTGAGGTGGGGGTTCTAAATCTAAGTTGAGTTGTCCTCCATTCCGTTGGACATGTTTCTCCAAAGTGGCTCCTGTAGTACTCAACTTTCAGAAAAGCAATTTGAAATGTTCCTTTCTTTTACATTCCCCATAGACGTTATTGTAACTCACTTTCCCCATCATTCCAAACAGGTTTATTTTTCTGCTTCCTTTCACTTTTGGCACTTTATTCATTTCTGGAATGTTTGATATAAATTTTTCACTTTTACTTACATCTAGTATGATCACTGGATGTACTTTATTCCTCACTGCCATGTTGATTAGTTTATTGAGCACTCCACCTACTCAAATAGCATCGAGAATTCCCGTTGTTCAGGCTATACTATCAAAGGAGAGCTAAGGTTGTATGTTTGAAATATTTTCCCTTCAGATTATCCTACTTTTAGCTAATGTGGGTATTAAACCATAGTTCACATCAAGTAAGTTGTCTGATTTACAGTTGGGTTGTACTGGAACATCCTCCGGTTTTGAAAAGAAAATCTAAAGTAGGATGAGGATCAATCAGTGAGTTTGTTCTATTATAAATCTTCTGAATTTTTTCCCTTTTTCCTACATCCTGTCATCAGCAGTTTGATGCTATTTCTTGTGGTCTTATGGAATATAGTGGGTGTTTGATGTCCTGTCGGCTAATGTTGTAAGTGGATCAAAGAAATCTGTTCATTTGTTGGTCCATAATTAAATGAGAATCTGTGGTGTTAAGATATGTTTGTTCTGGAACCTTGTAAGGGTTCTGGAAAAGAATGTGTTAGTAACATTGGTTGGCAGTTGGAGACACAGTCGGTGGTTGGGGTTTTTCGTCCTGTTCTACTTGAGAATAAATATATGGATAACTAAACGATCTTGAATTTGTCTTCTATACTACACTTTTGGCGAAGATCGATGAACCCAGGAACAGATTGATTTGTCAAAGAAAACTTTAGAGAAAAGAAAAGACCCTAACACCGAAATTCGCTATTCAGCAGTTGCGCGCATTAACTTTGTGAAGTGCATCATACTCGACATATGAGTAAAAGGCAGTATGTGACTAACGGCAGTTATTCAAAACTTAATTTTCACAAAATTAACGTATACAAAGAAAAACGGGGGCCTACCGTGCTCGTGCGCTTCCTCCTCCCGTGATCTCTCATGCACTTCATCTCGAGGGCTGAACACTTCATTCATCGCGGCCAGTGAAAATAAGTGCTGAGTGATATTTTCTCTTGCACTTCATCTCAAGCGCTGAACACTCTCTTCACCATCAGCATAAATGAGTGCAGCACATTCGATTACGAGCACTGCTTCTCGCTGTCAGACTTGGAGTGATACGAGCACGTTTTCAACCTGTACTTAAATGAGTATTTATCAATTTATGTCCATGCAAACGCAAACAGCATAGTCACGCCTATGCTTGTCTAATCCCTATGCCAACGCTTTACCGGCAAACTATACCACTTGCAGATTCATCAAATTAAAAATCTTTTTGCACTTTCCTAGGTTTTCTTGAAAAAAAACAAAAAAACTGTTGTTTACAATTGAAGTTTCAATAGTATTAATTATAAAATGCAGAATGACTCCACGTCGTTATTTTTTTTGTCATCTCCAGGAGATCCACCTATTCCTTGGCTCAAGTGGAAAAAAGTTTTTACTCACTATGCTAAAGTTTGTGGCACATCGTTAAGTGCGGAGAGGAAACCTTCTCTGTTGATGCACTGTCTGGGATCTGAAGGGCAGGAAATATTTGAACACCTCCCTGATCTTTCGGATCAAGAAGCAGCAGGCTTAAATGAGTTTGAAATATGCATCCAGAAATTAGACATGCACTACCTTCCAAAGACTAGTACTGTTCTTGAGAGATATCATTTTGGACGGAGAATACAGCATTCAGGGAAATCTGTGGAACAATATATTACAGAATTACGAAAACTGGCTTCTACATGCAATTTTGGTGCTTCACTTGATGAGAGGCTGAGAGATCAGTTGATGTTAGGATGTACCACTGATAAAGCCTGTGAAACCATGAGGCACAAATATAATCCATCTTTGCAAGAAGTTCTAATTGCAGCAAAAAATTTCGAACATTCAAAAGCTGGTTCTGAAATTTTGAAGAAAGAAACAGTATTAAGTGATGGTGGATGTGAAAGCAACAAAGGAACCTTGGGCAGGTTGTACAAAAGACTAAACTTCTCAACAAAGCATCAGAGTTTGGCAATCCTAACATGAAGCATATACAAGGAAAGTGTTTCAGATGTGGCAATGAGGGTCACTTTACTAACAATAAAGTATGTCCTAGATGGAAAGCTCTGTGTAGAATTTGTGGAAGAAAAGGTCACTTCACAAGATGCTGCAGATCAGCGAAAGATCAAAAGAAAGAGCAAGAAATAGATATTAATGACAATGAGGAGGATGCTGAAGACAAAAATTACATTTTTCAAGTTAAAGATTTCTCCAGCAATGGACCTTTGGAAGTGGTCAAAGTGAATGGAAACTCGGTCAAAATGTTGTTTGACTCTGGAGCAAAGATAACACTTATCCCAAAAATATTTTATGAGCAAAATTTGGGTGGAAGTGTTCAACTATTTAAGCCGGACATTAAACCGAGAGGTTATGGAGGTGAACCTATATGGTTACTAGGATATTTTTGGGACACTATTGAGTTCAAGGACAGGATTATACCAGGGAAAATATATGTCTCCATGAAAGGAGATTCTCTTATAAGCTGGTTATATCAACGTGATCTCAATGTGTATCTAGATCCGAATGAGGATCCCCAGTATGTCTTAGAAATTATTCAGTTAAGAATGTATGTGATATCAAACCCACAGCACAAGCAGGGAATGATTCTGTTATCAGTCTAGGACAGAGCAGTGATGCCAAATGGATGAGAGAGTATCTACTAAAAAGATTGGTTGTCTCAAGAACTATTGTCACTTTATAAAATTGAAATCTAATGTTATACCTAAAGTAGCTAAAGTCAGGAGTGTACCATTATTAGTGCGAAGAGACATGAGGATGAAGTTAGAAAGATTGATTAGTGAAGGGGTTATATAAGAAGTGGAGGCTACTGAATGGTTGTCTCCGGTGGTCATGGCACGAAAGGCTAACAGAGGAGTAAGACTGTGCATAGATTTGAGAGAGCTCAACAAGGTGGTGAATGTGGACCATTATCCCCTTCCTAATATTTGTGAATTATTGTGTTCTCTTGACGGAGCTAAGCATTTTTCTTCTTTAGATCTAGCAGCTGTGTATCATCAAATAACTTTACATCCAGACTGTCTGGATTTAACTGCATTTGAGACACCTTTTGGAAATTTAAGTTTGTGAGCATGCCTTTTGGATTGATTTCAGCAGCTGCCGTCTTCCAAAGAGTAATGGAGCATATTCTTAAAGGAGTTAACGTTTATCAAGATGATGTATTGATCTTTGGATCTGACGGTAGAGAACATGATGATCCGCTGCAGGAAGTTTGTCAAGGTTACGGGATGTTGGATTAACATTGAAAGCAGAGAAACGTAAATTTGATGTGAAGGAGATCGAGTATTTACGTCATGTTGTGAGTGATAAAGGATTCCAACCTAAAGCTGATCTTGTTAACACAATTTGTAAAATTGAAACTCCACAAAGCAAAGAGGAGGTAATGAAATTATTAGGTATGGCAGAATTTCATAGCAAATTTATTCCAAATATGGCTCAGAAAACGTCAGCGATGAGAGAATTGTTACAGAAAGGGAAAGAATTTGAATGGTCTAAAAAAATGTGAAGAAGAGTTTCATTTGATAAAACAATGTTTGAACTCTGCTTCTAATCTTGGTAGTTTTGACACAAAGGATGAGTCCTGGATTTTGACTGATGCAAGTTCGAAAGAATTAGGAGCAGTACTTATGCAGAAAAAGAATGGAGTTGAGCGTACAGTTTTGTTTGTATCTCGTGCTTAAAGGGGAGCAGAATGTAATTACTATGTAGAAGAGAAAGAAGCACTTGCTGTATATTGGGCAGTACGAAAAATGAGGAAGTTTTTGTGGGGGAAAACAATTCTGATCATAAAACACTTAGCAAAGTGTTCTGCAAGAAGGGTATTGATTTAGTTTCCCATAGGATATGGAAATTGTTTGTGGCATTGCAGGAATTTGACTTTGAAATGGCATATATGCCAGGGGTGGATAATGTGTTAGTGGATTGTCCATCAACGATGGTGAATATAGAAAATAGTGTTAAAGAGGAAGAGGAAGATTTGGAAGAGGAAGTCAATGTGTGAAAAATTTCTGAAGGGATTGTTTCTGAAGAAATGTGGAGAGATGAATTAAGGAATGATGTTGTCTTAAGAAAGGTCATCTCTATGGTCAATAATGGATGGTGTGAGAAAAATAGATGTGAGGATCATTTGAAAGGCTTTTGGCAAGTCAAGAATGAATTATCAGTGGTGGATGGTTTGCTTATGAAAGGTACAAAACTAATTCCCCCAGTAAATGTAAGAGAAGCTCTAGTAAAACATGCTTATGTAAGTCAGATGGGCATAGTCAAAACTAAGGAGAGGGTGAGAGAAGGATATTGGTGGACTGCTATGGATGTAAAGATTGAGAGAATGGTAAGAGATTGTGTTGAATGCTCATCTTGTGATAAAGGATTGAAATGTAGGACACAACCAATGATGTTGTGAGAACAGGCAAGCAGTCCTTGGTCAGTCATTGCGATTTATATTTTAGGACCCATAAGGGTTAACTTGTTTGATCAGTACATGTTGGTATGCTTGGATTTGTTTTCGCATTGGCCTGAGGTTAAAATTGTAGGTTCTGTGGAATCTAAGGTAGTTATTGAGTTTTTGGAAGTTTTGTTTGAGAAGGAAGGGTTTCCGACTTCTATTCTTTCAGATAATGGTGTGCAATTCACTTCAAAAGATGTTGAACGATTTCTGCAGGAGAGAGGAGTGAGACATAAGTAGGCAGCACTTTACCATCCAGAGAGCAATGGTGTGGTGGAAAGATTTGTTAAAGTGTTGAAAGAAAGTGTGCAATTAGCTCTGTCTTCAGGTGATAATTGGGAAGTAGCCATTAGAAAGAAAGTAGGAGAATATTGTTTTACTCTGCATTCTTCTACTGAGGTTGCACCTTTTCAATTATTCAGAGGAAGGAGGCTCAACACTGGAATTCTGCCATTGTGGGTATCTGAGAAACGGATGATGGTGGACAGCCCGATTGATGAAACTGGAAATTGGAGAGTGAGAGAAAGGGAGAAAATGTTGCAAAGAAAAGAGGTGTATGATGAGAGGAAGGTGGTGAAAAACACAGTGGTAAGTGTGGGGGACTGGGTGGAGGTAAAATTACCCAGGAAAGGGGGTGTTTCTAAATTCAGTCAACCTTATAAGGTGATTAAGGTTTTTAAAAATGCAGTAAAGCTGAGTGACCATAGAGTATGGAATCTGAATAGAGTGGCAAAGTTTACACCGGTAGGTGATGAAAGCAATGCAAATAAAAAAACACTATATGCGAATCCTGCACCGAAATGTAGGCCTCAGCGAGTAAGAAAGATCCCTGTCTTTATGAAAGACTGTGTTAGGTGAAAATATTGTTAATTACAATTTCAATACCATTTTCATATTGTTGTGCAATATGTAAAGTTCAAAGTTAGGAAATGTGTACTGTATACTTTATTTGATGTGAGGGAGGTGGTGTTTACATATATTTGTTCTGGAATCTTGTAAGGGTTCTGGAAAAGAATGTGTTAGTGACATTGGTTGGCAGTTTGAGACAGAGTCGGTGGTTGGGGTTTTTCATCCTGTTGTACTTGAGAATAAATATATGGATAACTAAACGATCTTGAATTCATCTTCTATACTACAGAATCCTATTTTGCTCATTGATTCAAATGATTGGACATACTGTTATTCAAATTATTCAATGCAGTTTTGAACTCCATTTTACTAAACCAACCAAAGATATAATCGAACTTCGTACTGGCTCTGCCGAACACACGGATTCATATGACAATAAACTAAACAAATGAATCTCTAGAAATGTTTTTAATCATTGTTTCTTTCTTATTCCTTTCACTGAGTAGTGCTGCTGACTTCAGTGCTTAATTTGTAAATTAAAAACGTGCCGGTGCCCAAAGCTCTCCTCTAAAATACGTGGCTGGTGCAATTAAATGTGCGGACACGGATTACTAATGCAGGGTGATCCGGAAGCCATCTCGGGCCTCTTCAATCCATTTAAAGCCACTCCCCGTCACTTCAGCTCACCCCTGCAGCTTTCTGCTTTCCCCCATTGTGACGCTTTTTTAGTTTTTCTCTTAATCCATCATTCTCATATGTGTCTTTTGCTCGCAGTAAATGCTTCAGGTAGAAAATAAGTGCCGGCCCTCAAAAATAAGTGCTGGTGCTCCGCACCGAAAACAACAAGCACAAATTAAGCACTGGCTGACTTACATCTGAGATTACCATTTCTTTCTCAAAAGCTCGGTAAAGATGCCAGAAGAGACAAGGAGGGTAAGCTCAATGTTCCTTGTCGGAAATTCATTCCATAGGTACACTATCATTTATTTTACAGTTTTGTAACTGCTAGTATACATTATGATTAATGACCATATAATGAACAAACAAATCTATTTGCAGGTATGTAGGATAAGAGTAAGGGGTGGGATACAGGTAGGCCTTGCAGTCCCTTCTGTGTAGGGGCCTCCACCCATCATGGGACCCTCCAGGTAATCTAAAGCCTCTGGATATCAGTTATTTACAAAGTCCCAGGGACCCATCACCACCTTTTGCAGAGGAGTCCACTTGCTTTCAATTGTGCCAGATCGGTTAACGAGTGGGGATATTCAGCAGTTTTGGGTATTGTGCTCGACTGATGGTTTTGGATATTTAATCAATCCATTTGTTTTTGTTTTTAAATTAGGTATTTTTTCGAGCTAGATTTTGAAAGGGTTTTTTAATATCAAGGTGTGTTATAAATGCATACAAAATTACTTTACAGTGAAATTAGTACGATTCAATTTCCAAAAGTGATAACGTTTTTTTTATGAGCGACAAAAAACTGCTAAAACATTTGGGGTCACTTTTTCAGTCTTTATATGTTTTGTCATAAGTAAAATAGTCCTTATAACTTCTATGATTTAACATTTCGGGGCAAATTTACAACAAAGTGGCGCATCAGTCCTCATGCACCACTTTTCTTGCGTCGTCCCGGTCCCACCTAATGACACCATGGTTGTGCCATATTTACAATATAGTGTACCATGGCGGTCGTTAAGCCAATAGTATCAACATTTTTAATGCTATTGTGGCACTTTGCAGCACAGGCGTCAACAATTTTGATGCTAGTTTAGCAAAGCACAGGGAGGCCCATAGATTAAAATGAGTGTGTCATTTTAACACCTGCTCTATGTATGTGTTAAAAAAGACAGAAAAAATGCTGAAGTGAAAAGTTGTAAATTTCACTGCGCCATTTTTTGGGTCTCCCTTCGTAGGAACGCTCCCTTTGCATACATTATGCCTGATGCAGGCGTATTGTGGCGCAAAAGGTTGTAAAGTGACACAATCCAAGCATTGCGCCACTTTGTGAAGACGACACGGGGAAAAATCCACCTTAGCATAAAAAAACAATGATGCTATGGGCTGTGCAAGGTGGCACCAGGGGCTGGCAAATATGCCCCCTCCATATCCCTTTTGAGATAGCAGCTCTACTTTTTTTCATCCACTAAAACAAACACGTGGAGGAAAAAATATAAGCCTGTTCCTGGGATTGTTGGGCCAGTGAGACCGCAGGCTTGCTGCATTGTGATGGAGGAGCTCAGCTGGTAGCCGCTGCACATCCATCACTGCATCAGCCGCGTGGTGCAAGGTCACTTTCATTTTCAATTCTACTTCAAGTCTCCCTCTCCTGGGCACCTCTGCAGAGCCCCAGCCTTTACTTGTAGCACATCAAAATCCACAATCTTCCTTCTGAGCCCTGCAGTCAATCTCTTCATGCAAAAGCAGACAGGGTCAGCAGCTGCCCTCGTGTGAATTGGAAGGAGGTTTCTGGGGAAACAACCGAGCGGATTAGATTCCTATAAGCCGACAGAGCATGATGGAATCTTAGGGGTTCCTAGCTAATCAGTGTGAAGGTTTCCTTTTAAGGGTACCTTATTAAATCCTACACCAACCCCAGGTCAGACGCATAGTATGATTTCAAGCTCACCTTTACTACAAAGACATCACCGCTACATACAGACATAAAAGTCGTGGGAGAAAAAGTCCACCAGGTCCAGCAAGTCTATCAATATTTTTGTATTACTGTAAGATGCCCCTACAGATCTAATTTAGCCGCTAGCTTTAACACTTCACCAACACCTACTGCCTTGTTAGGCCATAAAGTTTTGAAAATTCATGAACTTGCCTTCAATCACAACAACAATATACTGTGTCTTCTTACGGATTCTGGATTTTCATTCTCTTAAGCAAGTTTCAAATGGCCTATTCTGAGAAGTGGTGCTTCCCCTGAGCTCTCATCAAGGTACCCGAATGCTGTAAAAATCATGCCAATACACGAACCCACAAAAACAAAACATTACCCATATGATGCTGTTACTGCAAACTTTAAACCTTAAACTTTGACCCATTGCGGAATGTAGTTCTCTAAGTATGCACCCATTTATAATTGATATAACACAGCATCTGTATCAGGCCTTTATAAAATTGCACCTAAATAATGGGGAATAACACAGAGACAACCAGGGCCCAGATTTATATTAAAGTGTCGCACGCAGTGCTGCAACAAAAATAGCAGCGCCGCGCCACTTTAGAAACGCAGAGTTACGTTGTATTTAGAGGAATACAGCGCACCTCTGAGTTTCCCCCTGCACTGGTGCTGAATTAAGCTGCCTAGCGCCAATGCAGACATCCTTGCACCATCGTGCAATGGTGTCTGCTTTGAGGGGACAGATTGTTTATGTGCAGGAAGGTGTCCCTTCCAGCACTTAAACAATCTACAATGGCGATTTGGCACTTCTATGAGTGCTGCAAAATGCAGCACACATAGAAGTACCAAAGCGTAATTTTGAATGATTGTTTATATGCAGGAAGGTGTCACTTCCTGCACGTAAACAATTGTCCGTGGCATTTTGCTTCTTCTATGTGTGCTGCTGAATAGAAAAAGCAAAAACGGGGAGGAATAAAAGCATTCCTCCTTGTTTTGCCATGCTAACACCACCCCTAGGGTGGCATTAGTTTTTGGCGCTGCCTCAGGTTTGCGACAACTAGTACATCTGAGTCCGCACAAAAAGCAAGTGGTGTTGCGGTGGAATGCCCACTGAAACACCCATTGCACACCCCTCTGATGCAGAAAACTGCGTTGGAGGGGCCCATATTTACAAGGAGGCATAACGCCACAAAAAAGTGGCATAATACCTCCTTGTAAATATGGAACAGTGCTTAGTGCCACCGGTGCATCATCAAAAGTGACTCCCAGGTGGCTTTAGGGGCTCTTAAATATGCCCCCATGTGTCCTCACCTACAAAAGCTTGCAATTCCTGAACTGTCTCAAGTTTTTTTAACAGCATATTCTGCTGTCACCTAGTAGGTGAAATGTCTTAGTGAAAAACTCAGGAGCCGCCATTTTGCAATGGGTCTTGTAATTTCCGAAATTGCCTGTAACTCTCATTAAGTGCTATATCTAAATTACGGGGTAATGTGGATGAGGGCAATGTTTGTGTCTAACCTTCCATCAGCTTACGTATCTATCCCTCCTGCTCTTGTACAGTTTTAAGCTCTTTACATGTGTTAAACTGTCACAATTATGTATGTATGTTTCCTGTATTTATATACATATGTAGTCATTCATTTGTTATTACCTTTTCATATATGTAGTTTTTAAATCACTTACCCGTGTTTTTATAAAGCACTTTATGTTGCTTTGGAGCTGCCTGAGTGCCCTTTGGGATGGTAACAATGCAGTAGTCAATCAATTATCGTAATATAATTCAAGCAAAGTCTGGTGTTTCTTGATCATATTCTGATCAAAAACCTTCGTGGTCAGATGACCTACTGATGACCTTCTAGTAAACCTAATACTGGTCATTGATATATGATCAGCAGATGAGGAAAATAAGGTTACAACATAAACCATTCTTTCCACTTCGTTTCCCAAATCTGCGTTATTGCTAAGCAAAACCCGTTTATGGTAAATAGGAAAAGCTGATCTGAGGGCAATAGCGTGTGAATAAAGCTTACCATACTTAATCCATTTGCTGCATGCCAGTCATTATGGAGCTGTTTAATATAATGTTGTGCCCTGAAATTCATTGGTCTCTCTGTCATTTGCCAGAACATTTTGATTTTAATAAAAATATATATATATATATACATACTCTCTGGAAAAAACAGAGGGTACAGGAACATTATAGTTAAGAAGTAGCATTTAAAAATCCTTAGAACTTGACTAAAAAAAGGTTACAGGGACATTATAGTTAGGATCAGAATTTACACGCATAAAGCCATAGAAATTCAGCTGTGAGAGTTATTTCAAGGAACTGTAACTCGTGCCATCTAACGTGTGCCCCCACCATGCACAGTTTTCTCAGCAATAATTTCACTGGAAATGTTACAATGGGTGTTGGACTTTTTTGCCTATGCAGGGTCATCCCCAATCTTTTTGCCTCCTGCCTCCTATTGTTTCTGACCTGTTGCTGTTGGCTTTTGAACGCTGAGCACTTTACCACTGCTAACCAGTGCTAAAGTGCATATGCTGTCTGTGTAAATTGTATGTAATTGGTTTATCCATGACTGGCATATTTGATTTAGTAGTAAGTCCCTAGCAAAGTGCACTAGAGGTGCCAGGGCCTGTAAATCAAATGCTACTAGTGGGCCTGCAGCACTGGTTGTGCCACCCACATAAGTAGCTCTGTAATTATGTCTCAGACCTGCCATTGCAGTGCCTTTGTATGCAGTTTTAACTGTAAATTCGACTTGGCAAGTGTACCCACTTGCCAGGCCTACTACACCTTTCCTTTTCTTACATATCCGACACCCCTAAGGTATGCCCTAGATAGCCCCAAGGGCAGGGTGCAGTGTATGGTTAAGGTAGGACATAGAAATGTATTTTATATGTCATGACAGTGAAATACTGCTAAATTCATTAGGATCAGAATTTACACGCATAAATGACAAAGTAAGAGGGCAAAGACTGGACTTTGTGTGCCATCCATCTTGAGAAGAAATCTCCAAGGGCTCGCTTTAGAGCTTGTCTCTTGTTGTTTGAAGTCTCAGGGACAGCCAGTCTCTGGAGAGACTCCTACTCTGCCCTGTGGTGCCCATCCAGTTCCTGGGAACCTGAAAGGAGAAGCTGGCAGCCTAAGTAAAGGAAATCCACGCACAGAGCGCCGTGCGGGGAAAAGATCGATGTGACTCCGATCTGCGGCTGAAGAAACGACGCTCCGCTAGCTTTGCAGCTGAGAATCGACGCTCGCAGGAAATGCAACCGAAGAATCAACGCACTGAGCAGGAGAAGCAACGCGCAGCATCGTTTCCAATTCAAGTACTGCTGGGTGTGGAAAAACAACACAAGGCCTGCCCGGACCCGAGAGCGCTGACCGGATCGATGCATCGGTCTCCTGCAGAGAGAAGAAACGACGCGCCGACCCGGCGAAAGGAGAAACGTCGCAATGTCCTGCTTGTGAGTGGACTCAACGCATCGCAAGCCCTTTTTGACGTGCGCTTGCCCGTGTGGGTTTTTTTTTACGCACCCAAGGTACTTTTTCACGCTGACAGCGTTAGTGTGTATTTGAAACTACTTAAAGACTCTTTTTTTATTTTTTATTGATAACTTGACTTGTGTATTGTGGATTTTTGTCATTTTGGTCTTGTTCTGTTTAGATAAATATTCCCTATTTTTCTAAACTGGTGTTGTGTCATTTTGTAGTGTTTTCATTAAGTTACTATGTGTTTTGGTACAAATACTTTACACCTAGCACTCTGAAGTTAAGCCTACTGCTCTGCCAAGCTACCAAGGGGTAAGCAGGGGTTGACTGTGGCTGATTCTCTTTTACCCTGACTAGAGTGAGGGTCCTTGCTTGAACAGGGGGTAACCTGACTGTCAACCAAGGACCCCATTTCTAACAATGGTATTATCAATGATGCCATAGAAGCTCACATGAGTGATGTAAGTAGTAGGGTATGGCATGGGCGTGTAGTATAGTTACATTTGGTCATGAGTTATAGTTATTTGAAATAACTCTAACACCTGAATTTCTACGGTTTTGTGCGTGTAAATTCTGATCCTAACTATAATGTCCCTGTAACCTTTGAATTTTTTAGTGAATTTCTAATTTTTTTTTTCAAATGTTAAGAACCTAACCATAACATTGCTGTAACCTTTGCTTTTTCAGTGAATTTCTATATTATTCTTAATTTAGCCGGGGGTTGGCCACAGGTTCTGGCCTACTCCAGGCCCTGTGGCCAAACCCCAGGTGCAGAAAAACCCCCTTCAGCCTTGCAAAGCAGAGGGGTTGGCCATAGGCCAGTCCTGCAGCCAGGTCCTGCTAGAAGCTCCCTGTGTACATCCAACCCCAAGGTATGAGGGAAAAAGCAAGGAGAACGCACTCACAAAACAGGGTAAAAAATCAAGGACAAAGCAATGAAAATGAGGGGAAAGCAAGGAGACAAAATACAAAAATACAAGGGAAAAAGCAAGGAGAAAGCAGTAAAAACTAGGGAAAGGCAAGGAGATGGCACAATAAATAGGGAAAAGCAGGGAGAAGGCGCACAAAAAATGAGGAAAAAGCAAGTATAAATCAGTGAGAGTGGGGGAAAAATAAGGAGACAACACACAAAAATGGGTGAAAAAGCAAGAAGAAAGCAATGAAAATGAAGGGAAAGCTAGAAGCGGGCACACAAAAAATGGGGGAAAAAGTAAGAAGAAGACAGTGAAAATGAGGGAAAAGAAAGGAGAGGGTACACAAAAAATGGCGGAAAAGCAAGGAGGAATCTGTGAGAATCCGTCAGAATGAGGGAAAAGCAAGGAGAAGGCACACAAAAAAAGAGGAAAAAGCAAGGATAAATCAGTGAGAACGAGGGAAAAGCAAGTAGAAGGCACTCAACAAACAAGGGGAAAAAGCAAGAGCAATACAGCAGCACGGGCAGAGCTGGGTCTTTTTCTAAAACAAAATGTTGGTGTGGATTTGTGGATCCACCGAGATTTTGTGGCAAAAGTTTTTTTTTAAATGTGTGTTGGCCCCTATTGGGTCCCTGTGGGACCCTAAAACCAAACCTGGGTGGTCAGGGTATCCCTACCCTGTCCCCTTCTGTTTTTTTTACTTTTTTCTTGAGATTCGGCTGAGTCCCAGCCCAGAGGTGGCTGCCAACACGTCCTGGTTGAAGAACTGTCAGAAAAATAGGATCTCAGCATGACATCTGTCAGATCCACAGAGGATCTGCATCCTTAGATGTACACATTTGATTACCTCCAAAACTACTTAACCAATTTACACCAAATCATAAAATGAGATCTTTCTGGACCAATATCTACCTTTCTGCTGAATTTGGTGTAATTGTGTTCCGCGGTTTAGGCTGTAGTCGCATTCAAAATCCTGCTGGGAATTGCATGGGGAAAACACGTTTGGGGACCACTGCTTTTTCTTAGCTCCTGCTTGATGGATCACCCGAAAAGTTTCAAGACAGCAACTGAAGTAGGTAGCCTACTAGTTTTGAAAATGTCATGAACACTTGTCAAATGGCACCAAAGTTATAGGCAAAACAAAAAACTATTTTCTTATGCAAACTAGGTCCTAACTATATCTACCTACTGGCAACCACAGTATGTAAAATATGTGATCCAAAACAGTTGTAAAATTTGCCTTTTTGACATGAAGGGCATTCATTCAGATGGGTTCAACATCACAGGAATGCCATTAATCTAGAAGAAAATGAATAAACAGGTGCTTGGGAAATGTTTCACCAGAAAATATTTCCTTTTTATACATTTTCCTACAGAAGCCTATACTTCCCATTCATGCTAATGGTAATGTCATTCTGTTTACATTTTTATTATTTGAAAAAAATGGTTTATTTTTATTATGTATCACAAAGTTCAATCCAATGAAGCATTTAAGTAGAGCAAATCTGCTACTCATCTCTTTCAAAGAATAATAAATACAGTTAGTAGAGTTGAAAGCAATAGAAAAACAGGATTAAAACAAAAAGGGAACTGCAAAAGCCATACTTCTAAACACAACCCACCATCTCCCTTCCTCCCTCTCAAGCATCAGGCATCCTGGACCCACATTGCAAAAAATCTATGTGGTATTCTATACAGTTCAAATATGAGATTTAAAAACATTATGAGCCCAGTTACTTTTTAGGTGGACAACCATGTCCCAGCGGTGGAGAGGCCACCCACCTAATTTATAAATGACAGCTAAACAGGTGATAATTTCTATAGGCATTGACAAGAACCATCATCATGGCAGTTCCTTTCAATGCTTTTTCAGTTTTCATTTTTGCTTAGTTTTACCTGGTGGTAAGGAACAGTAAATAACTACATGTCTGCTTATCTAAATTGTGCAGACAGGTATGTAACCATTTTCTGATGACACTAAGGCCCTCATTATAACATTGGTGGTAAAAAAACGCCTACCGCCGCTGAGATGGCCGCCAAAAGACCGTCGCCCCGCTACCAGCCGTCCACCATATTATGACGGTAGATGATTCAGCCAGAAGGATGGTGGAATTCCGGCTGCGGCCATGGCGGCGGATGGCGGTAAGGTGGTGCTGCTGCCAGTAGCTGCGCCACGCCAGTAGTCTGCCGCAGGGCCTGGCGGTGTTCTGCTGGTGGACACTGCTGCTGGCAGCATCACCCCGCCCCGACTCCTACCGGAGGATGCCCTCAAATCAGGTAGGTTGGGAGCTCCGACAGGGGAAGGGGTGGGGGGTGTTGTGTGTGTGTGTGTGGGTGTGTGTGTGTATGTTTGTGCATGCGTGAATGCGGGTGTGTGCTGCGTGTTGAATGTATGTGCATGTGTGGGTGTGTGAGTGTGTGCATGTTTGTATGTATGTCAGTGTGTTTGGATGTGTGTGTGAATGGATGTATGCATGCGTGGGTGCATGTGGGTATGAGTGTGTATGACTGTGTGTGAAGGTGCGTGTATTTTGGGGGATGGGTCTGGAGTGGGAGAGGGGTGGGGGGAGCCTGGGGAGGAGGGGGGCGGGGAAGACCCCTATCAGTGACAAGGAGGGGATTCCTTGTCACTGATAGTGCCTACCGCCATGGTTTTCGTGGTGGTAAGGAAGCCACAAAAACCATGGCAGTGGGTGGGGTCATAATCCCATGGGTGGGCTAGTGATGGTTGCCTGGCTTGAGATGGAAGTCTCCAGCCCAGCGGCTGTTACCACTGTGGCGGACGGAGTGGTACATTGGCGGTTTGGCTTGAGCCAAACTGCCAATGTCATATTATGGGGGAAACGTACTGCCAGCCTGTTGGCAGTACTTTTCTCCATTATACCACCATCTGCCAGGGTTGTAATGAGGGCCTTAGTCCTCAGGGTCAGCAGAGAAGTCTGGCCATGACAGAAACAAGGTAATCTCTGCTATGGCCAAACTTAAGGTCCACCATCATTAAATTTGTTGGGCGGAGTACTATATTGGCAGGGAGGGAACTCCATTATGACGGAGTACCTGCTCCACCAATATATAAATCAAGCTCTATACTTCTTGTAGTCTACACCCTATTAACCGATTTCCCTGGGTTAGATGTATTGCTGCAGCTGCCCTGCTCTCTGGCGGCATCGCCTAGAGTCTTATCTGATGATTTCAGAATCTTTTGAATTGTGCCAAACCATGGATCTGTTTGCAATTTTCAAATGACTTTATCTTCCCATTCAGGTATGTGTCTGATTTTACTATACACTCTCCCGTCTTCCATTTTGGGATTGACAGGTCTGAGTTGGCCCTTTTCAATTTCAGGTTAATGTGTGTAGGTGTCAACGAGGATAGACAGGATGTAATGTTATGGGTACATTTGCAAATTTTGTGCAAATATTTTAGAAAGACTGGCCTATATGATTGGATTTTGAAGACGTATGGCATTTTGTATAAACATTTGACAGGGTAATATACTGATATTAAAAACGTAAGGAGATTGGTTTTGAATTCCTTTTTATGAGTAGTCAGTTTGTAATTCAGCACTTCCTTTGTAATGGATTTGATGACCAGTACTTGTGATGTGGATTGCATTTTCTGGTTGAAACTGTTTATGGATACATTTATTAAACATTATTTTTCACTCTTCATTTAAAGTAAGAAAGTAGATGGTCCACCCAAAATTGGGAACATATTTAAGTGTCCCTAGCATCATATTTACAAGGTGGCGTTAAGACACTTTTTATGGCTTAACGCCACCTTGTAAGTACAGCCCCTTTGCACGCAACACTTTGCATGGAAGAGGAGTGCAAGGGGTGTTGCTGTGGGCGTGCCACAGCAACACCCATTGCATTTTGTCGCTGCCATAGATTTCTGAGTTTTTGTAAACCTGAGGCAGCGACAAAATCTAACACCACCCTAGTGAGGCAAAAAGGAGAAATACTTTTGTTTCTCCTAGTTTTTTGCTCTTTCTATGTGTGCTGCATCCTGTAGCACAGAGCAAATCACCACTTATGAGCATTTTTGTGCAGGAAGGTGTCGCTTCCTGCACAAACAAAATCTACCCTTCAATGCAGCTATCATTGCACCATGGCGCAAGGGTAGCTGCGTTGGCGCTCTGAGACAAATTGAGCGCCGGTGCAGGGGACAACACAAGGGTGCGCCATATTCTATTCCAGCGCTATGAAAATGACAGAGCTTGGCACTGCTAATTTTGGTGCAGTGTTGCACTCCATTATTTTATTTTAAATCTGGGCCTTAGTGTTTTAACTCTTGTGAGGGTAGTTCAGACGTAGACATTGCTACTCTAGTATGTGATCGATAATAACTAGTTAATAACTAGTGCATTTTGCAGTGGTTTAAGGATAACAGGATACTTTTTCCAAGTGACCCGTTTGGAGTCTGGAAAATCGAGTAGGTAATAACTTTATACCTTGATATCATAGCCTAAATATTGAGTACATTAATACTTAATTAAAAGTGCAGGTAGGTGAAGATTAAACCTTCTCTGAAGATGTATATGATGAAGGTGCATGTATATGGAGTCTGGCATAGAAAATCTTTACGCACTTACCTGTCAATTTTGTTGGCCTCTATATTTTGGCGACGTTTTTAAGGTATAGCTATATTCCTTGCTTGCCATTCAGGACGCACACTATGGGGTCAACTACGACTTCGACGGACAGAAAAGGCTGTCTGATGAAGTCCCGATGGTCAGGTTGCCACCAGTGCAGCCACCTTCCTGCGGGCCCCATTAAGAGTTTCCCGTGGGTCAGGGGCAGAAACCGTGTTTCCACCCTCTGGACAACGGGAAATAGCCTACAACATTGACGCAGGCTCATAATAGGGCCAGCAGCAATGCTGTAGTGCGTAGGGTGCACCAGCACCTGTCGTGATGTTCACTGTCTGCAAAGCATCGTGACAGGGTTGGCCAGAGGGACTCCTGCACCTTTTCTCCAGCAGCAGTTACATGGCGGTGCTACCCATTGTTTATGAAGGGAATCCCCTTTAGAACATCTGGTTGTCTATGTTTTTACAACTTTTTCTAAACTTCCCTAGGCAGTGTGTAATACAACAAGAATCATATGTGCATTTCTGGTTAAGAATAAAGCAAGCACTATTACACAGCACTTGCTGAAAGGGGTGAAAAAACTGTGAGCTAAAAGGAGCTGGCAAAAAGGTCACTGAAAAAGTGCTCTAGTGTTTTAAAAGCATCCCAGCTAAACATCAGAGCTATAAATCATAATAGTATACTATCTAGGCCCTCATTCTGAGAAGACAGTGAACTGGGAGGAAAGATGTCAGGCATGGAGTTACCCATTCCAGCTGATATCCCCACCCCAGATACTGGTCATCACGAGTGTCTTAGATCATAATGGGGAATAAGTACAAGATTTTCAATTACCAGGTCCATTACTGCATGTGATTGCCCATCCTGGGCCTTTTTTTGGACTCAGGAGTTTTCTGTGTGTTTACTATCCAACAACTTTCACATTATCTCACTACTCTTGGGAATGAACCTTATGCAAATCATTGAATACAATTCTAGGAAAGCTCCAAATTCTAAGTGTAAGACTTTGAAAGCAATCCAAATAATTGTGATAATATATAGTAAATCCCCTTAAGTAAGCCAAATAGTCTTGTTTGTATTGGCCTCTACCGACTGAATTTCAGCAATGGCAGGTAAGAAAATGGCAAACGACATGTGGGTGAAAACAGCCTTTTGTGCTCTTGATAGCATGTGTGTGATATCTCCTTCTGTAAATAATGTGAGTTGCCTTTATCAGAGGAAAAGAATAAAGGCCTGATTTATGTCTTGGTGGAGTGAAATACTGTTTCACAAACATGTTGGATATCCTATCCACCTTATTCCGGTCCATGATATCCTATAGAGTTCGTAATAACGCAGTCAGAATATCCATCACATTTGTGTCATAATATTCCTTCTGCCAAGACCTAAATCAGGACTTAGGCCCTCATTCTGACCTTGGCGGTCTTTTCGCAAGACCGCCGAGTTACCGCCGCGGTAAAGACCGCCGACCGCGGCGGTATGCCGCTGCGCGTATTCCGACCGCTGGGAGCGTTCCGCCGGAATACCGCCAGCAGCCACACTGGCGGTCGGCGGGAAAGTGGAGACTGGTCAACCTCCACCGCCACGCCAGCAGAACACCGCCCCCAGAATTACGACCCACATTTCTGTGTGGCGGTCTTCTGTTGGCGGTCTTCTGTTGGCGGTCACGTCCCTATGGCTCCCGTCGCCTCCCGGAGGACCAACGCACAAGGTAAGTTGATCGTCCGTGAGGGGAGGGGGTGGGGGGGTGTTGTGTGATGTGTGCGTGCATGGGGGTGTGCGTGTGAGTGTGTAGAGGGGGTGTGTGAGTGCGTGCATGCGGGCGGGGAGTGCTGCTGTGCCTATGGGCAATGTGTTTAGTTCGGCGGGTGTGCATGTCGGCATGTATGTGTGCGGGTATGTGTCCCCGTTGTGTATGTGTGTGTAGGGGGTGTGTATATGTGCATGTTGGGGGTGTGTGCATGTCGGGGTGCATGTATGTGCATGTCGGGGTGGGGGTGGGGAGGGGGTTCGTACCACCTCTGGGGGGTGGCAGGGGGGTGGAGGGTGTGGGGGGAGGACTCGGGTGGGTAGTGGGGGGTGGGGGAGACCCCTATCAGTGCCAGGGAAGGAATTCCCTGGCCCCGATAGTGCTTACCGCCATGGTTCGCACGGCGGTTCCCGCCCGCAAGAAACCGCGGCGGTAGGCAGGGTCATAATACCCTTGGCGGTCTTGGGACGACCGCCGGGCCGGAGTGCGCAAACTCCAGCCCCGCGGTCATGACCGCCGCGGCGGTCGGAGTGGAGAAGTGGCGGTCGGTCGCGGTGGGGACCGCCGCGGTCAGAATGCCATTTTTAATACCGCCGGTCTGTTCGCGGTCCGACCGCCGTCTCTCCGCCGACCGCCAGGGTCAGAATGAGGGCCTTAATCTTTAAAGCCTAAACCAGTTTTGACTTCGAGTCACTTTTTTGACCTTTGAAACATCACACCTAGTACAAATCCCTGCAAATAGAAAACCTACAGGGGAAAGATAAATAAGATGTTTGCCTTTGAGTAAAGAAAAGGCTACTTGTAGAAGTATTGGGCTGTATACTGCTAGACTCCTTGTTTGTGTCGGGTTCCTCTTGGCATTAGGATAAGCCAGACCATGCTATTAATGTAGATCTGGTTTTGTGCTAGAACCTATGGTCTTTGTGCTTTTTTGCAAAAGACATGCCTCTTTTGCATAAATTAACAGAGTTAGTGCAAAAATGGTTGTAGCCATGTATGAAGGTCACCTTTTGACACACACTAACTTTTATGTGTGAAAAATGATTGGTGCTGACACATACACAGCTTTATGCCCCTTTGTGCCTCTTGGCTTCATGTGAGCACCAGCGGAACCATTTAGTAAATCTGGGCCTTAGTTTCAAACATTAGTCAGCTTTAGATATGTGTGCTTTAGTGGCTTTAGGACTGAACAAAAACTCAAATCTACCATGAAAATACCATATGCGAGTAGTTTTAGGAGTACCATCAAGGACAAGAACACTGCCTGCTAATATTCCCATGAATAAGGCAAAAAACATATTTCAAAGGCTTCATCTACTCCATGACCAATCACCAGGAAAATGTGACCTTCATGTCTTTATCATTGATGCTGTGCGGACAAGCTCCCCCACTGAAATACATGTGCCTAGACGCCATTATAAGCAACACCTAAAAGGTGTGGTAATTCAGCTGCGTCGGTCAAGATGACTTTAAGATTTGCCAAATTAAATTAAGCTGGTTCTCAGAAAGGCTTGCTGAAGATGACTTAATCTGTTATCTTGAGTGCTTTGTGAAACACATGGAGGGCTCTTCCAGCAGCAGTGGAGCTAGAGTACATTAAGAAGACTTGATAACTGGCCTTCAATGGTAATGACAACACTTAAGTTCTCAATAAGAGTACCTATGCAGATTCTTCAAGGACAGAAAGCCATAATGCAATTTAATCTTCACCAGCTCAAAATATAACTTTGAAAAAAAACATTGAAACGTATGTTTTTATCATGAGCTTTCCTTGACACAGTTCAAGGCTACCATGTGGCATTTTAAATTATTTTTCCTACTGCTCCTTCTTTAGACAAACTTGCCTTGAAAGACCATTTACTGCAAAACAGGACAGATTGTTGTATTTCTCCTGTCGATGAGAGTACACTTGGCCAAATTAGGAGTGACTTACTCTTGAATTACTCCAAGCTTACTCCTGAAATTCAGATAAAGGCAAGAATACTACAAGAGCAAGTAACAGCAAAATCTTGACTGAACGTGATGATAGAATAAACGTGTGCAGGAGGTGTGTGTGCAAGAACACTGGAGCCAAGTCCCATGCAAACATTTTCTTGTACTTGACTGCTCCCTAGTCCATGAAGACCTGTTCCCAGTGTTGGCAAAGACCCCCTAAAGGATGACACAATAGGAGTTGCAATGGTTGACAATCTCTACAGGGACATCATTTTTTCAACTGAATGAAATTGAAGCTAAGCCAAATCAGTGACTGCACCAGAACTTAAAACACACCTTCTTTAAATTAATCAAACTAGCATAAAGACAGCAAACCACAAGTCAGCTTCTTAGAATGCCAGTTTAATGTAATCAAATGTAATAAAAAAATCACTTTACTTTTAAATTTACTCTGTAGTTACATTACAGCTTGGACACTTAGCAGCGGATACACTTCAAACATGAAAAATCTTTTTTGTGATTTTAATTCACTTGCTTTGTGAATTACAACATTTAGGGCTTCATTACGAGTTTGCGGTCTGTAGACCATCATGGCAGCCGCAACTTTGGCAGTCGGACCACCAGAAGACCGCCAACATCACCATAGTCAGTGCAGTGGGGGGCGTAGCAGTCCTGACCACGGTGGCCAATTTGGGAGATCCCGGCACTGGAACCACCATGGCCATTACGACCTGCAGGACCGCCACACTTTACGTGGAATCACAAAAACTCAATATGTGGGTAGGAATTCACTTTGAGGCCCCGGAACAACAGATCTCCGCCCTCCATACCTGCCTTCGTGTTCACTGAATGCCCATATTTTTCTGAATGTGGTTCCTGTATCATTAAGGGGCAAGGACTGCTTTAAAAACAAGTTGGTATTATGCTAATTACATCAGGATGAGCATGCAGTGGGCCTGTGAACCAAGTTCTGCTTATCTGATGCCAAACAGACACGTTCATGAAGAATTAGTTGTCCCATGAGGTAGCTTACAGTTTGCATACTGGATTCTATAACCTCTAGGAAGTTGGTGTATGATGAATGGTTTTTGACCCTGTTCGTGGTTGCGAACCATTGATGCATTCCATTATAATTCCCCTGCAGGATAAGCTGCATCTTTCATGACCCATCCTCCTATCAAATTCCATTCAATCGGAAACATCTTCCGAGTCAGAGATTGTTTTAGGCTTGCAATGTGTTCTTTATTCGTTAGTATTTACTTTTTGAGGTCACAAATCTTGTGATTTTGCGAATCACATCCAAGCCTTGATAGAAGGGGGCAAATGATCTTCATCACGTAAATGTATGAAATGTGATCTTTGGTTTCTTCATCTCCAAGAAGTTCTGCAAGGTAAAGCTTTGAAATTGGAATATGTACTGAAATGAGAGCCAAGATCACCTTATTTGTATTTTGACTCACCCGTGAGAATAGTTTAGTTTTTGTTTTGTTGAAACTTGAAGCTTTACCCATTTTCTTCTGCATCTTCCTGGGTAATTAGTTCCTGCCACCATGGTGTGTTTAAAGTGGGGTTTGGCAACAGCTTCCAATTAAAGTCTGGATATGATTCCTTACACATGTAAGCATTGGTTCTAGTTCTGAATCGTTTGGAAAAGAAGACTCATACAATATAAACCTTTTAGTTATTACTCACCCCCACTTCAGCTCTGTTCTCATATAGGAACAATCTATTTAATCGTCTGTCTTACTTCACATAGTAAACAAGCGCTCAGGTCCTCATTTTTTTGCATGTCTGCAATTCAGCAACAGTATGCAGAAAAGAACTTGAATTAGCATTTGTAACCATATATAACATTAACATTAATTAAATATTTTACATATTTGTTTTCTGTTCAAGGAACACCTTCAAACTTTAGTAATGATAATTAGAACATTGAAATGTTAGGGACTCCGTAAAAAGACAGAGTGGCAGAGGGTCAATAAATGGGGATTCAAGACAGTAATGTCTTAATAGCCCCTTCCACAATTATGGGCCAGAGAGGAAGGCAGAACCCATGAGAGGGGTAAATAACATCTGGTTTTGTCCCATTTGGAAGAGCAATAAGGCTTTTAGGACAACCCCCATCGCACCCTATGGCAGAGGGGCTCCTTTCCCTACTAAAAGGGCTTCTCAGAGTCACAGCAGAGCTCTGCCTTTTTATTTGTGACTGCGATGGGAAAACAGTTGTCATTGCAAAGGCATAGTATTCTCACTCCACATTCTCATTGCTGATGAGGTGTGTGACTCAACTGCCACTGAAAGTTAGAAAACAATAAACAAACCACATGGTTTGTTTAATTTTTCTTGCGTTTACCCTTCTTAATTCTGAACATTCTTTCCACAGATGATGGAAAGTTCTACTCACATTATAACCCTTCCGCCCTGGGTTACATCAGTCATTAAAGACACTCTCAGTCAACAAAGACCTTTACCTCAGACCAGTAGCAGCTCGAGGCACGGGGCGGCACAGGGGTGTGTGTGGGAAAAAATTATAATAAAAACAACTTACCTGACTGCCTCTGACACCTCCACGCAGCTCCTCTTTCCTTTGGTGCAGGCACAGACTCCAACTTGGCCTGCGACCAATCTGAATGCTGCTGTCATGATGCTGGCAGCATGACTGCAGAATTTGGATTGGTCGGAGCGCCCAGCCAGGCCGCTCCCAGGGAGACTGGGAGAGTCTGCCTGCTCTCTCTAGCCCAGCAGCGCAGTGCCGGGTTTGTCAGACCTTAGTGCGCATGCATGTTTGGCCAGCCTGAGGCAGACAGTCAAACATACATGCGCACTGACAGGGAGTGCTGAGCAGTCCCCCTCTGTGCTACTCACAGCCCGTGGCCCCACCCCTTCTACAATTCAACGATAATAAACATAGTTTATTATTGTCGCATTGTAGAAGTTTGGCAGCTGCTGGCGGGGGTGATGCTCCTTGGCCCTAACATAGGAGTCACCCCGCCTCTGACCAATAACTCGGATAGAGGGTTCTTTGCAAACAGTGTATTACTTGGCAGTTAGCTATAAAGCCATAAAATATGTAAATGTATGTATGTCTTCTAATGAGTTCAGAACATTAGGTCCATTCTGAAAGGTAAGAGGTCCTCACTAGTCAAGACCTCTTGCAAATGTAATAGTTTTGTTTTAGTTAAATAAACTAACAGGTTGTAGTCACCTAGGACCAGATTTATGATTTTTTTCTCGTAATTTAACACAACATGACATCTTGCTGTGCTGCCCTGTGTGAAAGGGAGAGAGCAAGAAAGTGCCACATTTATCAAGATATGGTGCATTCCTCTTCTCTCCATGGGCTGCCTCACTCAGGGCAGGCTTGCTCCAACGCAGGCACCCTTGCGCCAAGGAAGGGTTTGTATAGGAAGATACACCTTCCTAAATTAACCAATCCTTAGAGGCATTTCCCTCTTTTTAAGTGTGCTGGAGAATACAGCACATGTAGAATGAGGAACTAATGAGGAGAAATAACGATATTTCTCCTTGTTGCATCTCTACTGGGGAAGGCACACAATTCTGAAGCACTCCCAGGTCTACCAGTGTTGGTAAATCTAGGAATGCTTCAGAATATGTGGGAGAATGCTTGGAAATACCTTCCCTTCACCCATGTAATGCCTTCCCAGTGCAATGTAATGCAAGGCAGTGACTTGTGCTGCATTGCATTACACCCGATTGACCAAGCTACACAGGGTGCCTCTGCGTGCCAGGGAAAATCTCATTCTAGGTTTTGGGTCACCCTACATCATCTTGCATGATACAAGTGTGATGCAAAACCTTGATAAATCTGGGCCCTAGTTAATGTTTCTTTCTGGGCTTCCTGTTCCTTGGAAGGTATTTTCACAAGGTTTTCTATTTTTCCTAAAGAGATGTTACGATAATTCCTGATAAATGTCGGAGTCATCTAAATCAGTGATGGAAGACCAGGGGCTCTGTTCATCAGAAAACGTTTGCTCCAAAAAAGATGTGTATTGAAAGTGATAGCTCAGAGGATGTCTGCACAGTTGCACGAGTTCCAAACCAATTACAAATGGAAGGTTCAGGTGTTCCATAGGTCTACTTTTGTTGATTAGGTTTGTTGTGGTTACTTTCTACCTATTGACATCTCGAAAAGAATATCCTTGGGACATTACTTTTTTTTTTCTTTTGAAATGGATACAATGTAAAACTACATCACTCTAGAAAGTAAACAGATTAAGAAAGACTTGCTTCCATCTCCACGGTTCTTTCAGCTCACGGGGTTCTAAGTAGTTCCATACTTTTTAGAGTGAATATTAAATATATCATGGAGTTCAGACTCTCGAAGAGGGTGCAAATGTATTTTTGCACTAGAGACATCAGTTTTCGTCACGTCAAGCCCGGACGCTTTACATTTCATCGTGTCAGGTTAAAACAAATCACCTTTTGAAATGACTGCAGGAGACATAAAGTGATCTAACATGACCTGGCGTATGTGGAATATAATTTTTTTAGCGAGGTGCTCCTGTAATATTTACAGCAGAAAGGTATGCACTGGAGGTCATCCCTTCCAGGAGCAGCTTTGACAAGACTGTCAAGTGCATGAAAGTTAAATTTAGTGACAGCAATGGTGCCTTCAAAATGCCACATTATTTTATTTGATAAAAAGCTATGCTCTGCGTTATCCCCCGCCGCCCCCCAACAAATGTATTTTAGAAGGTACAGGTAAAAGACGTCAGATTGAGATATGGTGCTTAAGGTGCCACGACTTTTCCTTGCGACTTTTTAACTCCTCATGTCACACCCATTCTGGAGAGTGAGTAATTGTGAGTGATACTCTCCCAACCAGGCCATTCCTCGGGATAGGGAAGTCAGTGCCAATAGACGCAACAGTCATAAATTAAGTAAATGTTGATTTACTGTTAACAATAGAGACAACATTTGCGTAATGTTAAAAATTGGGTCTGTTGGCAGTCAGGTTACGCCCCCTGTCCAAGCAAGGACCCACACTCAGGATAAAGGAGAAACATACTCAGTTAACCCCTGCTCACCCCCATGGTAGCTTGGCATGAGCAGGCAGGTTTAGCTCAGAGACAATGTGTTAAGTATTTGTACAAATACACACAGTTATACAGTGATCCATTCCAAAATGACACAATGCACGTTTAGAAAAATAGTAAGGCCCATATTTATACTTTTTTAGTGCCGCATTTGCGTTGTTTTCTGATGCACAATTGGCGCAAACTTACAAAATACAAATGTATTTTGTATGGTTGCGCCGTTTTTGCATAAAAAAGTGGTGCAAATGCGGCGCTAAAAAAGTATAAATATGGGCCTAATTATTTTATCTAAATAAAAAAGACCCAAATGCAATAAAAATCCACAATATACAGTCAAAAATATGAATTTAGCACTTAAAAGTGTGAAAACAGTGCCTTGAGACACAAATACTGAAAGTTGATATTATGCGGCCTCGTGGCGGAGTCACTCCCTACCATGTGACGCCAATGGTGTAGTTTACAGAGTCGGTACAGTACCTTAATAAACAAGTAGAAAACAGGCCGGTGCACGGAGTCGGGGAGAGCGACGTCATTGGGTCTGATGCAGCATTGGTTCCTGTGCACAACAGCATTGGGCCCTTACTGCAGGGCGGTGGAGGTGAAGCGGCATTAGATGCAAAGTTGGTCCCTTGGTTCAGGCAGATGTGAAGCCGGATGGAGTCATGCTGCTGCGGGGCAACCTCACGCGTTGCGATGATGACACAAGACCCTAGGCACTGCAATGGCATCGGATCGTCACGGATGTTGGACTTACGAAACTCTGTTATCAGCGAAGTCGGTGGGATCAGCGGTTGCAGCAATGCGAGGCATGCAGGTTAATCGGACTGCTATGAGGTCCATAGCCTCAGGGCAGGTGGCATCACATTCCGGAGTAGCGGCATCAACCTACAGAGTCATCCGATTCGTCACACTCAGCGAGGTCCATGGCCTCGGGCAGGCAGCATTGTGGTTCCGGGCAGCGGCGTCCTTTGCGAAGTCGCAGGGCATCGTCTGGTGTCGTTAGTCTGTTTTTTCTCTAGGAATTCACTTCCAGGGGTCCAGGAACTGGAATGGCACCATCTGGCAAGCCAGAGTCGACAGCAAGTAGACTCAGGTCTGGTTGGTGAAGTCTTTACAGTCCCTGAGGCTTCAAAACAGGAGGCAAGCTCTACTCCAAGCCCTTGGAGTTACCTCTCAAGCAGGAATGCAACAAAGTCTAGTCTCTGTCCTCTTGCGCAGACAGAAGCAGCAACTGCAGAATAGCCCTACACAGCACCATCACAGGCCAGGGCAGCACTTCTGCTCTTCTCCAGGCAGAGGTTCCTCTTGAATCTTTGAAGTAATCTGATTTGCAGGGGTTTTGGGTCCAATACTTATAACCTTTCTGCCTTTAAAGTTGGCAAACTTTAAAGTAGAAGTCTCTCATTTTTGCAAGATCCTGCCTTGCCCAGGCCTGGCCCCAGACACATACCAGGGGGTTGGAGACTGCATTGTGTGAGTGCAGGCACATCCCTTTCTGGTGTGAGTGACCACTCCTCCCTCTCCTCCTAGCACTGATGGCTCATCAAGATATGCAGGCTACACCCCAGCTCCCTTTGTGTCACTGTCTAGAGGAGGGGTGCCAACAGCCCAATTGTCAAACAGACCCAGACAGGGAATCCACAAACAGTCAGAGTTACAGAATGGTTTAAGCAAGAAAACGCCTACTTTCTAAAAGTGGCATTTTCAAGCACATAATCTGAAATCCAACTACACTAAAAACTGTATTTTTAAATTGTGAGCTCAGAGACCCTAAACCCCACATTTCCACTTGCTCCCAAAGGGAATCTGCACTTTGATAACATTTAAAGGCAGCCCCCATGTTAAGCTATGAGAGAGATACGTTTGCAACAGTGAAAAACATATTTGGTAGTATTTCACTGTTAGAACATTTAAAACAGATACGTACATGTCCTAGCTTTAACATACACTGGACCACGCCCACGGGGATACCTAGGGCCTACCTTAGGGATGCCTTACATGTATAAAAAAGGAAGGTTTAGGCCTGGCAAGTGGGTAACCTTGCAGGGTCGAAGTGGCAGTTTAAAACTGCACAGACATTGCAGTGGCAGGTCTAAGGCATGTTTACCGGGCTGCTAATGTGGGTGGCGCAACCAGTGCTGCTGGCCCACTAGAAGTATCTGATTTATAGGCCCTGGGCACCTCAAGCACACTGCACGAGGGACTTACTAATTATTCAAATATGCTCCCAACATATCTCACTGATGTATGTGGCACTGAAGCAATTTGACCACATTTTAAGAAATACATCACCTTCCCTTAATACTCTATATCCCTATTGCCAGCAGAAATTGTTGATCTCATTCTCTTTTGACCAGACCATCTCCAAAGCAGCAACTGAAGCAGTAGCTTACAATAAAGTATGTGGCATAAAGTTCAAGACCGGGTTGTGCCTTTTGATGTATGCATGTTTGTATGTGATTGTTAGAAATTGGGTCTTTGGTTGGCAGTCAGGTTACCCCCTGTCCAAGCAAGGACCCTCTCTCTATTCAGAGTAAGTCACACACAATCCAAATTATCCTGTGCCCACCCTCTAGTAACTTTGCACTGAGCAGTCAGGCTTAAATTAGAAGGCATCTGTAAAGTATTTGTGTAATAAATCATGCAATAACACAGTATAAACATCACAAAAATACACCACACAGTTTAGAAACATATAGAATATTTATCTGGATAAAATACGGTCAAAACGATCAGGATTTAATAGTTACACATTGAAATATCACTTTAGAGAATGACAAAAAGAGTCTTAAGTTCTTAAAAGCAATAAGTGTCTCTTGCAAGCACAAAGTACCTGGTTTGAATCTAAATTATTCGCAAGGAACCCCAGATGGGGAGATGCGTGGAAAACGGGGAGGTGTGCGCCGGTTTCTCTGTGCACACACAGACAATGTGTCGATATTTATCACGCAGCTAGGGCCTTGCGTCGATTTCAAGAATGCGGACTTGGATCCTCTTCGGGTTGCAGGGCATTTGGATGCCCCGGCAATGATGCAGAGAAATCCTGGGCATGCAGGACAAAGTCCCAGGAGCTGTGTCGATCTGGTGGATGAAGCAGGGAAATTTCTGTTGCACGGCAGGTGCTAGGTCGGTTCTTCTCGCAGAAAATCAGACTGCGTCATTCCGACTCGGCTATGCATCAATTCAGCAGGCTGTGCATCGAAATTTCGGTTGCAACCCTGGCGCTGCATTGATCTCCACTCGGGGAGCCAGGCGACGTCGTTCTAGTTTGGCGTACGGTGATTTTCTCACTGCGATGCAGACTGTGCATCATTTCTGGCTGGCTGTGCGTCGTAATTTCACCGCCCAAGGAGTTCTTTGCAGAGATTAAGGCGGTCATTCCGACCGTGGCGGTCGGCGGTGAAGCGGCGGTAAGACCGCCAACAGGCTGGCGGTCTTTTTTCTGACATTCTGACCATGGCGGTTACCGCCATGGCCAGCCACCGCTTCACCGTTCCGACCGCCACGGCGGTAACGACTGCCGGGCTGGAGACCTGAGTCTCCAGCCTGGCGGTCGTCACATACCGCCGGCGGTATTCCGACCCGCCTGACCCCGGCTTACCGCCATGGATTTCATGCGGTTTTGGACCGCCATGAAATCCATGGCGGTAAGCACTATCAGTGCCAGGGAATCCCTTCCCTGGCACTGATAGGGGTCTCCCCCACTCCCCACCCCCACCCCAACTCCCTCCTCTACCCGCCACCACCCCTGCCACCTCCAAAAGGTTGCAGGACCCCCCTCCCCAACCCGATCCCCAACATGTACACAGACATGCACACATACACGCACGCATACATGTACGCACTCTCAACATACACACACACCTGCACGCCCCCATGCACGCACACAACTCACAACACACCCCCACCCCCTTTCCCTAACAGACGATCACCTTACCTGTTCCGGTGATCCTCCGGGAGGGAACGGGACCCATGGGGGCAGCTCCGCCGACACCGCCACGCCAACAGAACACCGCCACAGCGAATCACAAGTCGTGATTCGCTGGGCGGTGTTCTGTTGGCGTGGCGGTGGAGGTGGAGCTACCTCCACCTACCCGCCTGCCGCCAGTATGGCTGTTGGCGGCTCTTCGTCCGGAAACGGGCGGAGCCCTGCCAACGGTCGTAATGGCCCATGCGGAAGACCGCCAGCACTGGCGGTCTTTCGTACGGCGGTCTACAAAAAAGACCGCTGAGGTCAGAATGACCCCCTAAGTCTTTTTGGCCCTGAGTCTTCTGAAAACAGGAGGCAAGTTCAATCCAAGCCCTTGGAGAGCACTTCTGAGCATGGGCAGAGGGCAGCAAGGCAGCAGGGCAACAGCAAAGCAGAAGTCCTTTTCAGCAAAGCAGTCAGGTGAGTCCTTTGAGCAGCCAGGCAGCTTCTCTTGGCAGATTGCAGGTTCTGGTTCAGAGTTTCTTCACCAGTGGTATCTTGTCCCGAAGTGTCTGAGTTGGTAGTGTCAAAGGCCATGTTTAAGTACCCACATGTGCCTTTGAAGTGGGGGAGACTTCAAAGAGTGGCTTAGAAGTGCACAAGGTCCCCTTTCAGTTCCATGCTGTCTGCCAGGGTCCCAATAGGGGGTTTGGCAGACCATTGTGTGATGGCAGGCTACTGTCCTTTGACATGTAAGTGTAAGGCCCTCCACCCTCCCAACCCAGGAAAACCTATTCAGTATGCAGATGTGTGCAGGTGTGACTGAGGATCCTGTATTTGGGGTTGTCTGAGTGAAATGCACAAGGGAGCTGTCAACTTACCCAGCCAGACATGGATTGTAAGGCACAGAAGGATTTAAGTGAAGAGAAATGCTCACTTTCTAAAAGTGGCATTTCTAAAATAGTAATATTAAATCCATCTTCACCAGTCAGCAGGATTCTGTAGTACCATTCTGGCCATACTAAATATGACCTTGTTACTCCCTTCAGGTCAGAATCTACCAATTAAATAGTATATGAGGGTAGCCCTAATGTTAGCCTATGAAAGGAGCAGGCATCACAGCAGTGTAAAATGAATTTAGGAATTTTACACTACCATGACATATAAACTACACAGGCACATGTCCTGCCTTTTACCTACAAAGTACCCTGCCCTTTGGGTTACCTAGAGCCTACCTTAGGGGTGACTTATATGTAGGAGAAGGGGAGTTTAAGGCTTGGCAAGTACTTTTAAATGCCAAGTCGATTGGCGGTGAAACTGCACATACGGGCCTTGCACTGGCAGGACTGAGACACGGTTAAGGTGCTACTTTTGTGGGCGGCACAATCAGTGCTGCAGGCCTACTAGTAGCATTTAATCTACAGGCCCTGGGGACATGTATTGCACTTTACTAGGGACTTATAAGTAAATTAAATAAGCCAATTGGGTATGGGACAATGTCACCATGTTTTAAGGGAGAGAGAATATGCACCTTAGCACTGGTTAGCAGTGGTAACGTGCGCAGAGTCCTAAAGCCAGCAAAAATGAGGTCATATAAAGAGAAGGAGGAAGGCAAAAAAGTTTGAGGGTGACCCTGCAGAAAGGCCATTTCCAACAGTAATATTTGCATACTTTAACCTAGATAGAAGGCAAAATGGAATCCATATAAGCCTAATCTCATTACTAAGTGGTCTTTGTCTGACTGTCCCTAGACAAGAGTGTTCCAGGTGAGAGAATAGGTCAATGCAAAATAATTGCCAGCAGCTCCACCATTCATGAGCGAGCCATTTTCTAGCAACTTTGTCTGACCACATAAAGAATATTGGCAGATATCTTGCCTTCTTCAGTGCAATAACCACATAGTACCCAGAGTGGAATATCTCAAAAGATATGAGTACAGCTGTGTGCTGGAAAATGGGTTATTGGTTGAGGGCGGTGATCCTACTCAAGCAGCAACCACAATCTCTGTCAGGATGAAACACAAGCAAATCTCAAAATAACCTGCGCTTAACTCTCTGGTGGTTTGGCATAAAAGCATTCAGCCTTAACTTGGAGGTAATGTGTAAAGTATTTGTGCAGCACTTCAAACAATAATAAAGTGAAAACACCACACAAGAAAAATCCCACACCAATTTAAAACATTTGAGAAAAACTTAATAAAATATTTGTGAGAAAAATGTCTAAAATCCAATAAGTAGAACCAGAGACAGGCAATTTTGAAGATTTACGTAAAAATAGTGCCTAGAAGCACAAAGTGACAACTGGAGTTATCTGGTTGCAACAACGGGACAAAGTTGAATGTTTAGGCCAACTGCGATGGAGCACAGGCCTGTTACAAGGACCCGGTTAAGCCTCCTGAACAAAGTACCTTAAATCCTGGTTTGCGGAGTGTTGCGAGATCAAGCATTGAGGCTACTTCACCGAGCAGTGATTTGAGGCTGTGATGTGAGGTCCTGTGTGAGGATGCATCACACAGCAGCAGTTGCGAGGAGCTGCAGAGTTGTAGTGCAGGGGCCTGTGTGGAGGATGTGTTGAACAGCTGCAATTTTGAAGAGCTGCAGACCTGCGATGCAAGGTCCTGCATTGAGGATGCTGCACACAGCAGCTGATCTAAAAAACACTGAGGTCCTGCATTGGAGTGCATTGGCTGTGAAGCGATATGCATGGTGCAAGGCCCACTGCCAAGGGTCTAGGACTAGGTGACACCACTTAGGGGCCAAGCATCACAGCAGACCGAGGAAAGGAGCTGAGTTCAAGGTGGTTAGAGTCCTTTCTGTCCTTGAGTGTCTGATCAGGAGCACAGCCAACCAGCTCATGAAGTCATTTTGGTGGTCCTGGGTTCAAGATGCAGATCCAGTACTTGTCACTCGGGTCGCAGGGCAGCAGTGTAGCCGAGTAGCAGGACAGCAGAATAGCAGAGCAGCACAGCAGCCCTTTTGAGTCTTCCACAAACCCTGAGGGGTGCTGATGGTTGGTTCAGAGGATCCCTAATTTGTATGTGGTGGCCACTTTGCAGTAGGAGAAGATTTTGGAGGTTTCCACCCCCATAGGTGCTCAGAATTTCCTGACTCCCTATCCTGTGTCCTGCTTTTATGGTGTCACAAAAGACTAGTGCCAAACCTTTTGTGAGTGCATTGAGTTAGTACATTTGTGATGTGCAAGTGTGGTAAGTAACACCACCTCCCTCTTATCAAGTCAGCTATGTCCATCCTGCCAACACCTATTCCCTAATTTGTCTCACTGTCTGGGAGCAATGCACAAAGACTAATTGCCAGCTACACCTAGTCATGTGATCACGGATACCGGCTGCAGGCACCAAATAGCTGGGACAAAAAAATGCCAAATTTCTAAAAGTGGCATTTTCAGAATTGTGACGTACAATCCAGCTCCACAACTAAAGAGGTTTTCAAATTACAATTCTTCAGACATCAAACTTGACATTACCACCTGCTCCTAATTGAAAGTTATGACTTATTAGATGTAATAAGTTAACTTCATGTTATCCTATGGTAAAGGCAGGCCTTGTAGTGGTGAAAATTAATCTAAGAGTTTTTCACTACCAGCACAAGTAAACGTTAAAATACATGTCAAAGGTTTTAATTACACTGCACCCTGCCCTATAAACTGTTGAGGGCCTATCATAGGATTGACTTATGTGTTTTAAAAAGGAAGGTTTAGGTCTGGAAAAAGGTTTCTTCTACAAGGTAAAAATGTCAGTTTAAAACTGACAACACAGACTGCAATGGCAGGCCTGAGACAGGTTTAAAAGGGCTACTTATTTGGGGAGCACAATCAGTGCATCAGTGCTGCTGGTCCACTAGCAGCATTTAATTTACAAGCCCTGTGTATGTGTAGTACCATTTTACTTGGGATGTACAAGTGAATTAAATGTGCCAATTGGGTGCAAGCCAATTTTGCAATGCTTAGAGGAGAGAGCACACATACATTAGCACTGGTTAGCAGTGGTTAAGTGCAGAGTCCTAAGGCCACAAAAATGAAAACATGTTGGAGCAAAGCCATCAGATATGGACTTTTTATACAGGTGTTTATGGTAACCTGTTTCCAACTGTCAGTAAAATTAAATTCTGTAATGAAGAAACAACATGGGGTTACAAAAAATTGAAATTGGGAAGTAGGACCGTTTTGCCGAACAGAAAACAGTAGCACACTTAAGTGTACCTTCAAAGGAGAGTAGTCTGTAAAACGAAACCAGGTGCATTGTAGATGATGAAGTTAAAATACATTCTCAGAAATATATTGTAGATATTTGATCATGGCCAAGTGTTTTTTCATCTTCAAGGCAGCCTATGTGGGGCACCTATTTACTTTGTGAACGGAAAGGCAGTACATAAAACATTTTACCAGACAGGAAAGTGAAAGAAATGACTGCACAAGGGAAATTAGTGAGTAGCACAGCACATTAATGATAGTCTATGGTATTCAAAAAACAGACGCTTCCTTTCCTAAAGACGGCAAAAATCAGTATTTAAAATGCTGTTGTATCAGAAATATAAATGCATCAAACAACATAGATTTGGACTCATGATATATGTTACGTTAGCAATAATTGATGCCATGATCAGCAAAACCTTAAGGGAACACAAATGGGGCAACTTAAACACCTCCAAATACTCGGCCTTAAACCACACAGTAGTAAACCATGAACAACAGAAAAAGCCAGTGGCTGAATGGGACCGCTGTCTGTTGTTCTTGTACTTTTTTGGAAGAATTAATGACAGGATATATGTCAAACAAATATCACTGCGTGTGGCCAGAACTAAAAAGTGAATAGGTAAACCATTGTGTTTCACACAGCGTGTTTTGAGTAACTATGCAAAGCAGAGATTGACTCCTGAGCGACAGAATAGGTAAAACATAAACTGCATTAACATAGTGTGTTTTTTTAAATATATAATTCCAGACCTTTCCCCACACTGATAATGGCTCGTAGGAGAAAGTTTCAATAATAGAAAATAAAACTGGATTTGGAATCGAAATTATTTTTTTCTTTAACTGGTTCACGCATGAACAAATTATAACCAGCACGTCCCCACTCCATTTACGGGCTGTAAATGTGTTGACCTTTTGAAATGTTAATGAATTTACAATACGTTTTAGGGAAGCATAAATGCAGACTGCAGCGTTCCTAACTGCCCATCTCCGGGAACACTCGAAGCAAGGATGTCAGCGAGGGAAAAATTATGGTTGAGCTTTGTTGCCTGGAGATGCCGTTTCGTATTCGCTGCGCTTTGTGACGCTTTAATTGGATAGTAGCTTTAGGGTGCAACGGAATATACACAGTACAAATAATCAATGAGCAACCTTAGCGTATCGGCCTATATCACGTGAACTTCCTGTTTCAAGTGAAATATCGTCTTCAGTGTAAGGCTGTTGATTCAGCGTTTTAACACTGGAGACTGGGTTCTTCTAAGCGATAGTAAACGTAGCCACTAAAAATAATTGAAATTAAGGCTGGATTTATCCAAGGTGGGAAATAGTTAAATAGGCTGTTTTTATTTCTGCCGATACAGCTGTCAATCGCACTAAAATTGAACGCACTCTGAAAGGCTATACAATTTGGAATAGACCAAGCAGCTGCCAAACATCATTTATTTCTAGAGTAACTGCGAGCCACGGATGGCCAGGGGTCAATGTAGGGTCATTGGAGTACCATGAAGGGTCCAGTGTGCCAACTTCCACCGACACCTACTGTTGGTGCCACAGGGTTTAGATTCACTTTCATTCGCTTGACTGTGGTTATTCGGTTACAGACTGTAACTTGCCAGTGAGTCCACGATGTTTATTTACAGTGCTTCAGATGGGAAAGAATAAGTGCAGTTACTCACCACTTTGAGTCGTGGACTACGGGTGGGGTTGCGGTGCTACGGACGGTGATAAGGGGCGGGGTCTCGGGGCTCATATTTATCTTGATAGAGATTGTTTTGGTGTGCAGATGTGCATAATAATACATAGCTTTCTGGAATCTTTGGAGTATTCCTTTTGTCATTACACTTACAAAAGGGTACATTTAATATTATTTTTTCAAATTTTACATGTATTAAGGTGGCCTCTGCACAAGGCACATAAAAGACATATTGAATGTTTACATTATGCACTGCAATGGACAGTGTGGTCACTTTAAGGAAGAACCTTGAAAATTAAACATCATGATCTCATTTACTTTACAAACAGGACTCATCTATTTCACGTCATTATAATAGAACTACAGTACCCAGGGGCATATTTATACTGTTTGTGCCAAATTTGCATCAAACTTTTTGGCACAAATTTGGCACAAACCTAAAACCATATTTATACTTTGATGCTCGACCCCACGAACCTCAAAATTCAGCAGTGTGCGTCATTTTCTGGATGTGTGACATGCAAGGTAGGCGTTCCCGTCCAAAAAATAACTTTAAGGCATGTGCGCCTTATTTATACTCCCGCGTCATTTTGATGCACAGGAGGGAATGGGCCTTAAAAAATGGCGCACAGCCTTATTTGCACCGTTTTTTTATCGCCTGGGTGAGGGCAGGCGTTAAGGGACCTGTGGGCTAATTTCCATGGTCTCTGACCATAGAAGCAGTCCACAGGTGCCCTTACCTGCCCCCAGGGACACCCCCTGCCACCCTCGCCCACCCCTGGAGGACATCCCAGGTAAGTACAGGTAAGTAGAGGTAAGTTTTTTTGTTTTTTTAAAGTGGTATGGGGGGCTAACTGGGGCCCCCCTACATGCCACTGTGCCCAATTACCATGACCAGGGGACAAAAGATCCCTGGGCATGGCCATTGGGCAGGGGAGCATGACTGCTGTCTTTCCTAAGACAGGGGTCATTTCAATGGGGGTTGTGTGTCAAAAAATGGTGCAATTCCAGTTAGAGCCATGTTTTTTTCCTCTAACCTGACTTGCACCATTTTTTGATGCACAACCTCCATTCTTCCCTACACCTGCGTTGCCCGGTTAGAGTCATTTTTTTAGACTCTAACCAGGCCGCAGCACTGGCTAACGTCAATCCATAAATAAGGGGCCCTCCTGGCGCGTTGGAATGATGCGTTGGAATGGCATTAGCCAGCTGTAAATGTTTTGACGCAAACCAGCGCTGGCGCTGGTTTGCGTCAAAAAGTATAAATATGGGCCACAGTGCCCAAAAACGTTAAACCACCTTACACCAACCACGTTGTCTTTAGGCAGGTTACACCACCTCATGGCCTTTGTATTAGCCAGTGGTATTGTCTCTCTTCTGGCATTAAGGTGAAACTTAAATACATTCGTACAAAACCATCAACATCACACCCATGAAAAACTGTGCCAATAGACGTTTTTTCATGGATGTTGTAGCTTCCAGTAAACAGACTCTGGTATTTGCCTAACTACTAGGGTATGTCAAGCAACAACAATAAGTACTTTTAAAGGGATGCCTGATTAAAACTCCTTTTAAAAAAGATTATAGATTGACAACCATGCCTGTTATTGTAATCATGCCCTACCTGTATTCCTGCAGATGCTACAACCCCTGAGCCAGCTTGTAGACTTCAAAGATCTCCCTACTCAGGACATTGTATGTACACTTCCCACATTCCAACTTTTAAAGCAGGCATCAACCAATGTTGAACTTGGTTCATTTTGATATTGAGGAAAAACATATGTTACAGATATTTGCTGGGCCTGAACACAAGCTCCACAAATTAAAAGAAGCATGTCACTGTGAAAGAAAAAAAGCGAAACAGACCTATTGCCGAATGTGTCCGCAACTCCACAGGTAGTGGAGGTCCTCAACATTGGTCCTACTTTAGATTTTCTAGATATTTGTATTTCCTTGGGTTACACTGCACAAAAGAAGTGGGCTTTCTCTGGCACAACACCTAAATCACATATGACACACACAAGCTACTTTCTTTAACATTTTTTGGAAACCTTCAACTGTGGTAATCCCTGTTGTCTCATTGCCATCTAGCAAACATCACCCAGCCACGCGTAGGAGGCATAACGTTGTCTCAGAGCTCCTTCACTCATAAGAGTGAAGCACGAAAATGGCCAGATTCCTAGACAGCAATGTTGCATTTCTTTGCATACTAATTCAACTGAGCTTGCCTTGCTGGCTCATGGTTACCGGTACTCTCTTCGGCCAAGGAGAATTTCCAGTACTCAAGAACAGAAAAATCAGAAGTGCTGGTACATATTACTGGTGAGAACTGGCCCATTTAAAGCACTGTTTATTTATTTATATATTTTTTTTACATCCTTATCTTTAGGGGAAAGGAACGTTAAGTGATTTCCTTAGAATCACAAATATCTGGGGAGAGACCGAACTTCCAACTAACATCCCCAGTACCAAAGTCAATACATCTAGTGCTAGGCACCATTTCCTCCCCTAATGATTACCTCATGTGTCAAAACATAGAGAATGGGATATTTAATATGCGATCAATCCAGGCTAGTGATCCAATAGAAAGCTACTCCTTAGTGGCGTAACAAAGACCCCCACAGCCCTGCAGTGCCGGGGGGGCCTCAGCACATTACACTGTGCACAGGAGGCAGGCCCCTGACTGGGTCCGGGGGGGGGGGCCCTCCATGTACTTTACCGGGGGGCTCCCTCAAGTTTCGTTACACCACTACTACTCCTTTGTTCATTATGGCACAGTTGATTGACACCACACATATCATTACAAATGTATTACATTAATTTTACCACATATATCAATAGTTTAATCCATATTATTATTAGGTCTGGAATAAATTTATGTTGCACTGGCATAATCTTGCATCATTTCTGTAGTTTCCTTCTACGCGTGTTACATTATATTCTCAAAATTAGATACCGTTCATGGTACAAACTTTAGCACAATGCGCAGGAACAAGGAGAAGAACAAGAACAGAGGTGGCTGTTGCTTTCAGCACTTCCCTTTTTTGCACCATAACATGGATATGAAAACGGAGTCTGAATTTATTTACTCTTCAACATCCTTCAATATGTTTGTATGCCAGCTACCACCTTTCACTTTCAATCATCTAATTCTTCTCCAATATGGCAGGCTTAAATTAGTGGCACTTCCTATTCTGCTTTATGAATTATGTGAGGAATATTTCTCATTGTTTTGCATCGCCTGCATGCCACACAAGGGGGCGGAAGGGCGACACAAAACCTAAGTCAGATTTATCAAGCCACGCAAGGCCACCTTGCATGGCCCTGAGTGGCTTGATAAATCTTTAGGAGTAATCCAAGGCAGCGCAAATTGCTCCCTTGTGTTACTCTGCCCCATGGAAGTGTTCCATGGGTGGGGCGTGACTGTTCCCATGCAGCCACCTATGGATTCTGGCATATTTACAGATTTACCAACACTGGTAAACCTGGTAATATGTCATAATGCTACGCCTTCCCAGGGGAGATGCATTGAGGAGAAATATCTTTGTTTCCTCTTTCTAAATGTGCTGCATTCTGCAGCACACTTTAAAAGAGGAAAATGCATCAGAAGATTATTTTTGTGCAGGAATGTGCTGTTTCCTGAAAAAAAAATCCTACCTCCAATGAAGGCATCCTTGCAGCATGGTGCAAGGGTGCCGACGTTGGCGCAAGGCAGCACATTATGCACCAGAGCAGGGAAAGGACAGGGATGTGTCATATCATGTTAAATACGTCACATTCCTGCCCTTTCCCTTTCACACAGTACACCGCAGCAAGGAGGCTTGTTGTGCTATGTGAAAGTTTGATAAATGTGGTCCTACATATCTGTTTAGTCAAGTACTTAGAACCTCAGGATGAGTGTCATTTAACCGGTTGGGTGCATTGGATGCAATGGTTACATCCTGGGCAGCACCACTCTGGTGCCCAGGACGTAACCGTTACGTCCAAGTAGAGGCCCGCGGGAGAAGTGCTAGCGCTCCCCCCAGGAGCCTCGCACCCCCCTCCCCTGGGCAGGGATGGAAGGGGAATCCCCTTCCACCCCCACCTCCTCTGACCATCCCCATTGTGTCTCATGACCTTGAGGGGCCTGCCCCTCTGCGCTGGAAGCTTCCAGCGCCATTCGGAGGAGAAATGCTTTGCATTCCTCCTCCGATCACGTGGAGGGGCCGGGAATGGCATCAAAGGAAAGGAAAGGCTTTTCCTTTCCTTTGATGTCTTTCTCAGCATTTGTGGCAGCAGAAATGCCCACTAGACACCAGGGAGAGTTTTTTTGTTTGTTTGTCTGCATAAGGGGAGTGGCCCCTTCGGCAAGGGCCGCTCCCCAGGGGGGCAAATTATTTTTAGGCCATTTCTGCCCCCCCCCCCACCAGTGGCAGATCGGCCTACTATAATTAGGCCTATTGGCCCCCAGGGAGGGCAGAAACCGCTAGACACCAGGGATATTATTATTATTATTATTATTATTTTTTAATATGTGGGGAGAGCACATATTAGGCAGGGGTCGCTCCCCAGGGGGGTGCAAAATTACTCTTAGGCCATTTCTGCCCCCCTTTTGGGGGCAGATCAGCCTATTTTTATTTGGCCAATCTGCCCCTGGGGGGGCAGAAACCACTAGACACCAGGTGTAGGAGGCTGGCCTGGCTTATAGTGGGTACCTTGTGGTACTTACACCTTGTGCCAGGTCAAGTTATCCCTTATTAGTAGAATAGAGGTGTTCTAGCAGCTTAGGCTGATAGAGGTAGCTATAGCAGAGAAGCTTAGGCTGAACTAGTGGACATGCAAAGCTCCTACTCTACCACTTATATCATATAGCACTATATCATAGGAAAACACAATACTCAGAGTTACTAAAAATAAAGGTACTTTATTTTAGTGACATTATGCAAAAAGTATCTCAGAGGATATACTCCCTTATGAGGTAAGTAATATACACAAAATATATGCACACAAACCAAAATCAGGTAAGTAACAGTTAGAAAATTAGTGCAAACAATGTAGAATCACAATAGAATGCAATAGGGAGAAATAGGCCTAGGGGCAACACAAACGATATAATCCAAAAGTGGAATGCAAACCACGAATGGACCCCAGGCCTAGTGTAGTGTGTAGAGGGTCGCTGGGAGTGTAAGAAAACACTAAGGGTGTCCAAGATACCCCACCCCAAGTCCCTGAAAAGTAGGAGTAAAGTTACCCTACTACCCCAGAAAGACAGTAAAGTTGAGATAGGGGATTCTGCAAGGACAACAACTGACTGCAAAACACTGAAGCCGGATTCCTGGACCTGAGGACCTGTAAAGGAAGGGGACCAAGTCCAAGAGTCACACAAGTGTCCAGGGGGGCAGAAGCCCACTAAACCTCGGATGAAGGTGCAAAAGGGCTGCTTCCGGGTGGAAGAAGCCGAAGATTCTGCAACAACGGAAGGTGGCAGGAACTTCTCCTTTGGTCAGAAGATAGATGTCCCACGGCAGGCTGGAGGATGCAGAGTTGGTTCCATGCAGAAAGACCACAAACAAGCCTTGCTAGCTGCAAGAGTCCTGTTGAGGATTTTGGGTGCCTCTAGGGCCCAGGAAGGACCAGGAGGTCACCCCTTGGAGGAGGAGACAGAGGGGGTGCTCAGCAACTCAGAGAGCCCCCACAGAAGCAGGCAGCACCTGCAGAAGCACCTGAACAGGCTCTTAGAAGATCTGAGGACAGTGGTCGACTCAGAGTCACAAAGGAGGGTCCCACGACATCGGAGTCCAACTCAGCGAGTTGGGCGATGCAGGGTGGAGTGCTGGGGACCTGGGCTAGGCGGTGCACAAAGGAAGGCTTGGAAAAGTGCACAGATGCCTGAGCACCTGCAGATCACGCAGTACACAGGATTACTGTCTGGCGTGGGGAGGCAATAACTTACCTCCACCCAATTTGGACAGAAGGGCCACTGGACTGTGGGAGACACTTGGATCCAGCTCCTATGTTCCAGTGACCACGCTCGTCAGGATGAGAGGGGACCCAGAGGACCGGTGAAACAGAAGTTTGGTGCCTGCGTTGGCAGGGGGAAGATTCCGTCGACCCACGGGAGATTTATTCTAGGCTTTCAGTGCAGGGTGAAGGCAGACAGCCATCATAGCATGCACCACCAGGAAACAGTCGAGAAAGCAGGCAGGATGAGGCACTACAATGTTGCTGGTAGTCTTCTTGCTACTTTGTTGCAGTAATGCAGGCGTGCTCGAGCAGTCAGCGGTCGATCCTTGGCAGAAGTCGAAGAGGGACGTGCAGAGGAACTCTGGTGAGCTCTTGCATTTGTTGTCTGAGGAATAGCCCACAGGAGAGACCCTAAATAGCACTCAGAGGAGGATTGGCTACTGAGAAAAGTAAGCACCTATCAGGAGGGGTCTCTGACATCACCTGCTGGCATTGGCCACTCAGAGATGTCCATTGTGCCCTCACACCTCTGCATCCAAGATGGCAGAGGTCTGGGACACACTGGAGGAGCTCTGGGCACCTCCCCTGGGAGGTGCTGGTCAGGGGAGTGGTCACTCCACTTTCCTTTGTCCATTTTCACACCAGAGCAGGGCTGGGGGGATCCCTGAACCGGTGTAGACTGGCTTATGCAGAGAGGTCACCATCTGTGCCCATCAAAGCATTTCCAGAGGCTGGGGAAGGCTACCCCTCCCCAGCCCTTCACACCTATTGTGTGTGGGGTTGGCAGCAGCAGTAGCTGCAGTGGAGACCCCGGCAAGTTAGTTTGGCAGTACCTGGGCTCTGTGCTGGAGACCCGAGGATGCATGGAATTGTCCCCCCAATACCAGAATGGTATTGGGGTGACAATTTCATGATCCTAGACATGTTACATGGCCATGTTCGGAGTTACCTGGATGACGCTACATATTGGTATTGACCTATATGTAGTGCACACGTGTAATGGTGTCCCCGCACTCACAAAGTCTGGGGAATTCGCCCTGAACAATGTGGGGACACCTTAGCTAGTGCCAGGCTGCCCACACACTAAGTAACTTTGCACCTAACCTTCACTAAGTGAGGGTTAGACATCTAGGTGACTTATAAGTTACTTAAGTGCAGTGTAAAATGGCTGTGAAATAACGTGGACGTTATTTCACTCAGGCTGCAGTGGTAGTCCTGTGTAAGAATTGTCTGAGCTCCCTATGGGTGACAAAAGAAATGCTGCAGCCCATAGGGATCTCCTGGAACCCCAATACCCTGGGTACCTACGTACCATATACAAGGGAATTATAAGGGTGTTCCAGTGTGCCAATGAGAATTGGTAAAATTACTCACTAGCCTGCAGTGACAACTTTAAAAACAGAGAGAGCATAAACACTGAGGTTCTGGTTAGCAGAGCCTCAGTGATACAGTTAGGCACCACACAGGGAACACATTTAGGCCACAAACTTATGAGCACTGGGGTCCTGGCTAGCAGGATCCCAGTGACACATATCAAACATACTGACAACATAGGGTCTTCACTATGAGCACTGGGCCCTGGCTAGCAGGATCCCAGTCAGACAGTAAAAACACCCTGACATATACTCATAAACAGGCCAAAAGTGGGGTAACAAGGCTGGTAAGAGGCTACCTTCCTACACCAGGGAATTTTGTTTTTTTATATTATTGAATGAGGGGAGCGGCCCCTTGGGCAAGGGCCGCTCCCCTGGGGACAAAATATTTTTAGGCCTTTTCTGCCCCACCCGGGGGGCAGATCGGCCTAGTTTTATTAGGAAGGGCTGCCCCCCAGGGGGGCAAATTATTTTTAGGCCATTTCTGCCCCCCGGGGACAGATAGGCCTATTGTAATTAGGCCGATCTGCCCGGGGTGGGGGGGGGGGGGGGCAGAAAACCCCATACACCTGGGATTTTTTTGTGTTTATTTTATTTTTATATATAAGGGGAGCGTCCTCTTAGGCAAGGGTCGCTCCCCTGGGGGCAAATTGTGTTTAGGCCAATCTGCCCACAAGGGGGGCAGAAACCACTAGACACCAATGATTTTTATTTTTCCTTGCGTCAATTTCATGCAAGAAGAGCAACTCCTTAGGCAAGGGTTGTTCCCCTGGGGGGTAAATTTATTTTAGTCCATTTCTGCCCTCCTGGAGGGCAGATTGACCCATTTTTATCAGGCCGATCTGCCCTCAAGGAGGGGGCAGAAACCACTAGGCCCTGGGGATTTTTTTTTCGCCAATTTCACGCAAGGGGAGCGACTCCTTAATCGAGGGCCATTCGGCTGGGGGGCAAATTTATTTTAGGTAATTTCTTCCTCCTTTGGGGCAGATCAGCTTATTTCTATTAGGCCAATATGCCCCTGGGGGGGGCAGAAACCACGTAGGCAGCAGGTTGGTTGGTGAGTGTGTGTTTTTTTTCGGGGGCAGCTCCTTGGGTAAGGGTCACTCCCCATGGGGGCACATTACTGTTGGCCATATCTGCCCCCCTTGGGGGCAGATCGGCCTATTTTTGGAAGGCCCATCTGCAGAAAGCCCACCAGGGAAGAATTTGCATTAAAAAAAAGAGAGTGGTGGTATGGCCATTCCCCCACCTCAAAGAAATGGGACCAAAGTTGCTCTGCCCACCAGTGGGCAGATGGGGCAATTACCCCTGAACCACACCCCTGGGGGCAGAAAGCCTACTAGATGCCAGGGAATAAAAATAAATAAATGTGGGGTGGAGGCTACCAACCAGTATGGGCCTGGTTATGCCCCCACCCCAACTGAAGGGGTCAACAGTCTTTCAGCTCTCCCTCCCCCACACTAAAATATCTTATTTCACCGCAAGCAAGAGGACATTTGATTATTTTGGGTTTTGGTTTTACATTTGGGCCATGAGAGCTTGTCTAACTCTCAAAAACGTTCGACTTGAAATGGTGAGGGTTGCACTTTTTGGACTTTGGGAAGTTGCCATGTAGAAAAATCCACAAGACCTAGACACATTTGAATACTAACCATCTGGGTGAGTCCAGGGGGGTGTGCTTCACATGCACCCGCACCATTTTCTTACCCACAGTGCCCTGAAAACCTCCAACTTTGCTGGAAATCACACATTTTCCCCACATTTTTGTGATGGAACCTTCCGGAGTCTGCAGGAATCCACAAAATTCCTACCACTCAGCATTGTCTCATCTATACCAATAAACATTCTGCTGCACTCGTCAGCCTAAAAATGTTTTTTCAAACTGCCCTTTTGGACCTACTTTGGTTCCGCCTTAATTTTGATATGTTGTCACAGACACTTGGTCCACCTATACAGGTGAGGTATCATTTTTACCGGGAGACTGAGGGGAACGTTGGGTGGTAGGAAATTTATCCCAGTGCAGTGATACCACAAAGAAATATGGGAAAAAATGATTTTTTAGCTAAATTTGAGGTTTGCTGAGGATTCTGGGTGAGAAAACATTGGCTTATCCATGCAAGTAACACCTCCCTGGACTCCCTTGAGTGTCTAGTTTTCAGAAATGTCTGGGTTTGGTAGGTTTCCCTAGATGGCTGCTGATCCGAGGACCAAAAACACAGGTGCCCCCCGCAAAAAACAGGTAGTTTTGTATTTGATCATTTTGACAGGTCCAGATAGTGCTTTGGGGCATTTCCTTTCACCGGCAGTAAGCCTACCCACACAAGTGAGGTACCATTTTTATCGGGAGACTTGGGGGAACGCTGGGTGGAAGTACTCTTGTGGCTCCTCTCATATACCAAAACTTTCTGTCACCGAAATGTGAGGAAAAAGTGTTTTTTGGCCATATTTTGAGGTTTGCAAAGGATTCTGGGTAACAGAACCTGATGGGAGCCCCACAAATCTACCCATCCTAGATTCCCCTAGGTGCCTAGTTTTAAAAAAATATACAGGTTTGGTAGGTTTCCCTAGGTGCCGGCTGAGCTACAGGCCAAAATACACAGCTTGGCACTTTGTAAAAAAACAGCTATGTTTTCTTTCGGAAAACATGATGGGCCATATTTATACTTTTTGACGCAAAACTGCGCTAACGCAGTTTTGCGCCAAAATAATTAGCGCCGGCTAACGCCATTCTGAAGCGCCATGCGGGCGCCGTATTTATTGAATGACGTTAGCCGGCGTTAGCCGCCGGCGCTGTCTGGTGTGCGTTAAAAAAAACGACGTACACCAGGCAGGGCCGGCGTAGGGGGAAAATGGCGTATGGGCGTCCACAAATGGTGCAAGTCAGGCTGAGGCAAAAAAATCGCCTCAACCCGATTTGCGCCATTTTTTTACGACGCCCAACCCCCATTGAAATGACTCCTGTCTTAGCAAAGACAGGAGTCATGCCCCCTTGCCCAATGGCCATGCCCAGGGGACTTCTGTCCCCTGGGCATGGTCATTGGGCATAGTGGCATGTAGGGGGGCACAAATCAGGTCCCCCTATGCCACAATGTTTTTTTTTTTTTAAACTTACCAGAACTTACCTTAATGTCCCTGGGGTGGGTCCCTCCATCCTTGGGTGTCCTCCTGGGGTGGGCAAGGGTAGCAGGGGGTGTCCCTGGGGGCAGGGGAGGGCACCTCTGGGCTCATTCTGAGCCCACTGGTCCCTTAACGCCTGCCCTGACCCAGGCGCTAAAATCCGGCGCTAATGCGGGTTTTTTAGACCCGCCCACTCCCAGGCGTCATTTTTGCCCGGGAGTATAAATACGACGCATATGCATCGGAGTCATTTTTTAAGACGGGAACGCCTACCTTGCATATCATTAACGCAAGGAAGGTGTTCACGCAAAAAAATGACGCTAACTCCATGAACTTTGGCGCTAGACGCGTCTAACGCCAAAGTATAAATATGGAGTTAGTTTTGCGTCGAATTTGCGTCGAAAAAAACGACGCAAATTCGGCGCAAACGGAGTATAAATATGCCCGATGTGTCCATGTTGTGTTTTGGGGCATTTCCTGTCGCAACCACTTGGCCTACCCACACAAGTGAGGTACCATTTTTATCGGTAGTCTTGGGGGAGCGCTGGTTGGAAGGAAAGTTGTGCCTCCTCTCAGATTCCAGAACTTTCTGTAACCAAAATAAGAGGAAAAGGTGTTATTTTGGCCAAATGTTGAGGTTTGCAAAGGATTTTGGGTAACAGAACCTGGTGAGAGCCCCACAAGTCATCTTGGATTCCCCTAGGTGTCTAGTTTTAAAAAATGCACAGATTTGGTAGGTTTCCCTAGGTTCCTGCTGAGCTACAGGCCAAAATACACAGCTTGGGACTTTGCAAAAAACAGTTCTGTTTTCTTTGGGAAAATGTGATGTTTTCATGTTGTGTTTTGGGGCATTTCCTGTAGGAAGCACTAGGCCTACCCACACAAGTGAGGTACCATTTTTATCGGGAGACATGGGGGAATGCTGGTTGGAAGGAAATTTGTGTCTCCTCTCACATTCCAGAATTTTATGTCACAGAAATGTGAGGAAAAGGTGTTTTTCTGGCCAAATTTTGAGGTTTGCAAAGGATTCGGGGTAACAGAACCTGGTGAGAGCCCCACAAGTCACCCCATCTTGGATGCCCCTAGGTGTTGAGATTTTAAAAATGCACAGGTTTGGTAGGTTTTCCTAGGTGCCGGGTGAGTTGTAGGCCAAAATCCACACCTAGGCACCTTCCAAAAAACAGCTCTGTTTTCCTTGGGAAAATGTGATGTGTCCACGTTGTGTTTTGGGGCATTTCCTGTTGCAGGCGCTAGGTCTACCCACACAAGTGAGGTACCATTTGTATTGGTAGATTTGGAGGAAAGCTGGATGGAAAGACACTTGTAGCTCCTCTCAGAGTCCAGAACTTTCTGTCACCACAATTTGAGGAAAAAGTGTTTTTTTTGGCCATATTTTAGGTTTGCAAAGGATTCAGGGTAACAGAACCTGGTGAGAGCCCCCCAAGTCACCCCATGATGGATTCCCCTAAGTGTCTAGTTTTCAAAAATGCACGGGTTTGGTAGGTTTCCCTAGGTGCCAGCTGAGCTAGAGGCCAAAATCTACAGCTAGGCACTTTGCAAAAAATCAGAAATTAATGTACAAATGTAATGCGTTTCCTGTCATGAGCATTAGGCCTACCCACGCAAGTGAGGTACCATTTTTATCAGGAGACTTGGGGGAACACAGAATAGTAAAACAAGTGTTATTGCCCCTTGTCTTTCTCTACACTTGTTCCTTCCTAATGTAAGACAGTGTGTAAAAAAGACTACTATTTGAGAAATGCCCTGTAATTCACATGCTAGTAGGGCACCCCAGAATTCAGAGATGTGCAAATAACCACTGATTCTCAAAACCTTATCTTGTGCCCATTTTGGAAATATAAAGGTTTTCTTGATACCTATTTTTCACTCTTTATATTTCACCAAATGAATTGCTGTATACCCGGTATTGAATGAAAACCCATTGCAAGGTGTAGCTCATTTATTGGCTCTGGGTACCTAGGGTTCTTGATGAACCTACGAACCCTATATATCCCCACAACCAGAAAACTCCAGCAAATGTAACAGTATATTGCTTTTAAAAATCTGACATAGCAGAAAAAAGTTACAGAGTAAAACGTTGAGAAAAATGTTTTATTTTTTACCTCAATTTCAATATTTCTTTTTATTTCAGATGTTGTTTTCTGTAGGAAAACCTTGTAGGATCTACACAAATTACCCCTTGCTGAATTCAGAATTGTATCTACTTTTTATACATGTTTAGCTTTCTGGGATCCAGCATTGGTTTCACAAACCGCCAACATAGACAGCCACTTTAACACTCCGACCGACACAGTGGCACAAACTAACAGCGCAGCAGACACTGCCAACAGACAGGCGGAACACAATTTAACGCCCACCCTATCACAACACGGCTATCCGCCACCTTTTCCGGGGCGGAACCAACGCGAATAAAAACACAGCGGAAACAGTACACAGAAGGGAAAACACTCACCTCTCCACACCCCACGAGGAACCACGATGCCATGGAGCCCAAACTGCAGATCCTGCCGGTGATGGTGTTCCTGCTCCTCTATCAGGAGCTCCAACGATGGCGGCGACGACCACGGTGAGTACTGCACCTACAACACAGGGGAGGGAAAGGGAAAAGGGAGTGACACACGCAACACCCCCCCCCCACCCCCATCACCATACACACAAACACATGCTGCAACATTACACAAACATCTCCCCACCCCCCCTTGAATAACGCAAGGACAAAAGGAAATGATTGTAACAATTGTAATAAAAAAAATCCATCGGTCAAAACTCAAAATCCAGTATATACAATTATGTACACCAACTACACAAGTCCGGATAGTGCACCAATGCTTGTCCATGGACCACTGGGACCAAAATGCATGGGCGAGGCCCACACTAGATACCTGACTCCAAACGGAGAGAACATTGGAGGGGCATCACATAGAAAATATACAGGCACCTCAGGGGGAGTGGGGGCACCAAAGCCTGATGAACACACAACGCCACTGCTCCACGAGGGGGCTCCATGCCCATTGATGTATCCTGAGGAGTGCAAAGCCACAGTCTCTCAAGTCTCTCGAGTGGGTGGTTTGCCCACTGCTTGATCCTTTATCCTGGGGAGTGCAAAGCCACAGTCTCTCAAGTCTCTCCAGTGGGTGGTTTGCCCACTGCTGCATCCTGGGGAGTGCAGAGCCACAGTCTCTCAAGTGGATAACAGCCTCCACTGGTTCTGGAGGGGGCTTTGTGCCCAGAGTGCTTCATCCTGCCAAGGACTGAGGTAGTGGATGTGATACTCCACTGGGTCTGGAGGGGGCTTTGTGCCAGAGTGCTCTGTGGCGGCAGTGCTGGCAGCGGGCTCTGTGGCGGCGGTGCTTGTGTTGGGGTCTGTGGCGGCGGTGCAGGCTGTGGGGTCTGTGGCAGCGGTGCTGGTGGCGGGCTCTGTGGCAGCGGTGCTGGCGGCGGGCTCTGTGGCGGTGCAGGTGGCGGTCTTCTCCACCATACAGGTTGGCGTCGACTTGGACAGAAGGTGTGACACTGGTCCCTCAGTCAGTGCCACCATGCCCTCTCCTGACCTGCCCTTCAGTTTCTAGCCCTTCCCCACCTTTGATGGTGGCGCAGCTGTCTTGCCACTATCCCCTTTCGTTTTCACTGACCCCTTGGTGGCAGGTCTTTTCGGCTTCTCCCTCTGGGATGTGGGCACCTTTTTCACCTTGGCAGGTGGTGGAATGTCCTTGCCCTCGCTCCTTGGCACACTGGCAGCCCTGATGGTTGGCGCACTCCATGACCCCGCAGATGCTAGCACCACTGTGCCTGGGGATGTGGTGGCTGAGGTGCTGGGCTGGGACCTGGAAAGCCTGGCCCTAGGGGCAGAACGGGGGGTGTAGGGAAGAGGTCAATATTAGCCAGGAAAAGAGTTTTAGACACACTGGGATGGGTAAATGGAGGAGGTTTGGTAGTGGAGGTAGAGGTAGTGGTTGTAGGAGGTGTTCTTCTGCTGAATTTGGGTGAAGATGGATGGGCTGGAGGCTGTTGTGAGGTGGATGGCTGTTGAGTGGGTGTGTGCCTGCGTTTTTATACTTTGGGAGGAGGGCTCACAGACACACTGGGAGAGGACACTGGGGATGTGTGAATGGTAGTGGGGGTTGTGAGTGCAAATGAGCGGTGTATGGTGATGGGCTTGCTGGGGATGGAGGTAGTGGCTGAGGATGTAGTGCATGCAGGTGTGAGTGGAGATGAGACTGGGAGGGAGGCGGGAGACGTGGAGGAGGGGGACACAGTGGAGGCAGTGGATGTTGGTATGTGTGCATCGGTATGATGCTTGTGTGAGTGCCTGTGGGATGTGTGGTGCTTATGTTTGCCTGAGCCACCCTTGTGTGCTGAGGTGTGTGCACGCTGGTCTGATGGTGTGCTTGGGATAGGCTGAGGTACAGGGGATTAGGTCGGGGTGGAGGAAGATGGAGGTGGCAGGTTGGACACAGGGACAATGGCTGCCATCAGTGCTGAGGCCAGAGCCTGAAATGTTCTCTGTTGGACTGTACCTGTTGATGCGGGGGGCACAGAGGGTCCCGCCACCGCAAGGGAGCTCCCATCAGAGGAGGACTCGCTGTCACTACTGTCTGCTCCTGTCCCCGCCGTGGAGCTCCCCTTGCCCTCCGTCCCACTGGTGACTTCAGACTCCGTTGTTTCGCCCTTCAGAGCCAAGTGGGATGCAGCTCCCTCCTGCTCCGGTGCCACTGCTCCTCCGCCTGATTAAGCTATTGCAAACAAGAACAGGGAGACCACAAAAAGGGGGTGGAGGAGACAGAAGAAAGACATGTTCAGTGCATGCAACACCACTACCGTTGGCGGACACAACAGACACAGGAGCCCTCTGCACTACACCATGCACTTATAGTTCCTAGATTTATCACATGCCCATGGGGTACAAGGCCTAAGCCCGATTGCTGCACACCTGGAAGTCACAGGAGCCTGACTATGTGTAGATGGCACTAACCACTAGTGGGGTTGGGGTGCCACAGAGCCTGCCTCAAAAGGGACCTTTCCTACAAAGCTCGCTCTGGCCTAGGGGAACCCACTGCCCACCTCCCCGCCCAGACACCTTGTAATGCGCGCAAAGTCCGCAGAATGATAGTGTACTCACCGCCTTGTGGCTGCTGTGATGCCCTCAAGCACCCATCCAACTCCGGATACGTCACCGCCAGGATCCGGAACATCAGGGGGGTCATGGTGCGACGGGCACCCCTCCCACATTGGGAGGCCATCCCTAGCTGGGCCTTCGCCGCCTTCTTGCTCCAGCGGCGAAGGTCCTTCCCATCTTTTCTGGCAGTGGGTGCTCCGTCTGTGGTGGACCCCCAGGGTTCGGACGTCCTTGGCGATGGCACACCAAATATCCTTCTTCTGGTGGGCGCTGACCTAGAGGAATAGTACAGGGGAAAAGGGAAATCTTTACCCGTCCGGACCATCATCCTCTTTGGCCCACGTTCCCACCCTGGCCCTGACGCACATACACTCACCGTCCGCACATGCAGGCCTCAGTCCCCCCCCATTTTTCCACACCACTCCAAACAGGCATTGCCCATGCAGCATTCTCACAGTGTACTTACCTGTTTATCTGGAGGACTGTACAGTTGTGTGTACTGGGGGAGGTCCCCATCCACTAGTTTCTCCAACTCCTCTGAAGTGAAGGCAGGGGCCCTTTACCCAGACACATGAGCCATTGTCGCTTCCAGACTGAGGTCACAGCAGCACTTGCAGTGTAGGTACTCTCCTGTTGAAGGTCAGGTTTCAAGTGAGGGAACAGACAGAATATGGCGGTCACATCCGCGGTGGTGCGTACCGTCACCGCCGGCGTACATTGTCATTGGCTCCTGGGACCCATGGGGTCCAATGTTAACCAATGCAGGATTGCACCACGGTCTTCGACCGTCTACCGCGATGGTGTACAACGCCAGCGCAGTTGCCTTATATCCCCTTGTCCCACCTTACAGGTCAGACAGCCGCCATTTCAGGGGGCCACATGGCATTAATTTTAACTGCATCACACCAATGTAGGCCTTGCATACACACAATAACAGGCACATTGTGGATTAATAAATGTGTGCAAATGACATTTTGTGATACCTCAGTGTTGGCTGATTCTCAGCTTGCTGTTCTCGTCCATTGGGCATGTTCGCTGGGGCAGTTGATGAGATGGCGGCATCCTCCGGTGTACAGACCGCTGGTGGACCTGTCGACAATGGAAGAAAGACACGTAATAGTCACCTACAGACTTGATCGTGCAACAATCCATGAACTGTGTGCCCAGTTGGAGCCAGACCTGATGTCAGCTATACGCCATCCCACAGGGATACCCCCTCTGGTGCTGGTCCTGTCAGTACTCCATTTCCTGGCAAGTGGTTCCTTTCAAACAACAGTGGCCATTGCATAAGGAATGTCCCAGCCAATGTTCTCTAACGTGTTGTCCAGAGTGTTGCCTGCCCTGCTGAAACACATGCGCAGCTACATTGTGTTCCCTCAGGTGGAGGATTTGCCCACAGTGAAAGGTGACTTCTATGCCCTGGGACATATCCCCAACATCATAGGTGCCATTGATGGGACACATGTGGCCTTGGTACCCCCGCAGGAGTGAACAGGTGTACAGAAACCGGAAGAGCTACCATTCGATGAATGTGCAGATGGTGTGTTTGGCCGACCAGAACATCTCCCATGTGAATGGCAAATTTCCTGTCTCAGTGCATGACACTTACATTCTGAGGAATAGCAGCATCCCTTATGTGATGAGGCAACTCCATAGGCACTGTGTGTGGCTAATAGGTGAGGACAAGGAATAGTTGTCTGGGTCTGGGATTCTCCCTACGGGTTAGTGTGTGTCTAACAGTTGTCCCTCGACATTTGCAGGTGACTCTGGTTACCCCAACCTGTCATGGCTACTGACCCCAGTGAGAAATCCCAGGACAAGGGCAGAGGAACGCTACAATGAGGCACATGGGTGAAGTAGGAGGGTGATTGAATGGACCTTCGGCATCCTGAAGGTCAGGTTCCGGTGCCTTCATACGACAGGTGGTTCTCTCTACTCACCAAAGAAGGTGTGCCAGATCATCGTGGCCTGCTGTATGCTGCACAACCTGGCTTTGCAATGGCAGGTTCCTTTTCTGCAGGAGGATGGTCCAACTGGTGGTCTTGTGGCAGCTGTGGAGCCTGTGGACAGTGAAGAAGAGGAGGCAGAAGAAGAGGATATTGACAACAGAAACAACATTATCCAGCAATACTTCCAGTGAGACACAGGTAAGAAGATGTCACTGCCTCACACATCTCATACTATTGTTGGAGCTAGCATAAGTCTGTCATTTTCACTCAGTGTATTGTCCCTGACTTTTCATTTAGCAGATGTGGGTCCCACTTTGTGCCCTCTGCTATATTTCCTCCAGCCCCACAGCTGTGTTTCATCGGTATGTGAACAATTAAATTGACATTGCTATACTCCATAGTTATTGCAATTACACATTTGTGAAAGCACAGACTGACTCCAGATTGTTTTGTGATTGAAGTGTGTTTATTTCTGTGCAAATAAGTTGAGGGGGTTGTAAAAAGGGCAGGGGTGATGGTGGAGGAATGTCCATTGCAGAGTCCAGTCTATTTGTTTCACAGGTGCATTGTCCAAAGGGGCATAGGAAGTGGAGCAAGGGCAGTTGATGGATGGACAGTGTGACAAAGTAGGACAGAAGGGTGACATTCAGGGGGGTCTCCTTTCCTAGCGGGGGTCTTGGCAATGTTGTCTGTCTTGTTCCTGGATCTCAGGGACTGTTTGTGGGGTGGCTTTCCATCTGCAGGGGGTGGGGTGCTGGTGTCGTGTTCCTGTGGCGGTGCCTCCTGTCCACTAGCGCCGGCGGAGGTGGAGGGCTGTTCATCATCCAGGCTAGTGTCAGGGGCCCCTTGTTGTGCCACAGTGTCTCTCCTGGTGTTTACAAGGTCTTGCAGCACACCTGCAATGGTGACCAGGGTGGTGTTAATGGACTTCAGTTCCTCCCTGATCCCCAAATAGTGTTCCTCCTGCAGCCGCTGGGTCTCCTGAAACTTGGCCAGTACCGTTGCCATCGTCTCCTGGAAATGATGGTACGCTCCCATGATGTTGGAGAGGGCCTCGTGGAGAGTGGATTCCCTGGGCCTGTCCTCCCCCTGTCGCACAGCAGTCCTCCCAGTTCCCCTGTTTTCCAGTTCCTCTGTCCCCTGAGCCGTGTGCCCACTGCCCCCAGGTCCCTGATTGTCTTGGGTTGGTGGGTTTGCCTGGGTTCCCTGTAGTGGTGGACACACTGCTGATTGACGTGTCCTGGGGACAAAGGGATGGGCCCGCTGGGTGGGTGCTGTGTTGGTGTTTCCTGAGGGGGAGGCTCTGTGGTGGCTTGTGCCAGTGTCAGGGAAACCGACTGTCCCGAGGTCCCTGATGGGCCGGGCTGGTCATCTTGATCCAGTTGTGTAGAGCTTCTGTCATCACCGTGGGTCTCTTCTGTGGGGGAACTGGATATGTCTGGTACCTCCTGTCCGTTGACGTGGGGTAGGGGTCCTGAAGGGGTGTAAAGGCATGATTATTGCACCTGTGTGTGCCATTGTGTGCAATGGGTGAGTGACCCTGCACTCCAGTGCTTGCATTCTTGTCTAGGTCCTTGTGTGATAATTGGTTTGGGGTCTGTGTGGGTATCTGTAGTGGACATGCTTGGGTGATGGGTGTCCATGCATTGGTGTTACATGCAGGGCTTGGTTGCCGGATGTGTGGGTTGTGTTGGTGGGGTATCTGTGGGTTGTTGGGGTGATATGTGTGAGGGTGAGGGTTGGAGTATGTCACGGCATGCAGGTGGGGTGGGGTGGGGGGATAAGGTAGTAAAGATTTGCCTTACCAGAGTCCAGTCCTCCTCCTACTCCTGCGAGGCCCTCAGGATGCAGTATTGCCAAGACTTGCTCCTCCCATGTTGTTAGTTGTGGGGGATGAGGTGGGGGTCCACTGCCAGTCCTCTGTACAGCAATCTGGTGTCTGGTCATTCCACCTCTTCCAGATGTCACCCCTAGTTCTTGGATGCTGTCCCACTGCGTTGACCCTGTCCACGATTCTGCGCCATAGCTCCATCTTCCTAGCAATGGAGGTGTGCTGCACCTGTGATCCGAATAGCTGTGGCTCTACCCGGATGATTTCCTCCACCATGACCCTGAGCTCCTCCTTAGAGAACCTGGAGTGTCGTTGAGGTGCCAATATGTGGTGTGGGTGATGTGTGAGGTGGTGTGTGTTGTGATGTGTGAGGGGATGTGTTGTTGTGTGTTGTTTGAGGTACGTGGATGTTGTGTAAGTGTTGATGTTGTGTGTCTAAGGATGCTGCTCTTGTTTAAGGTAGTGTTTCTCTCTGGCCTGCTTGCAATTTCTGGTAGTAAGGGTTTGTGGGTGATATGGGTGTGTGCTTTATATTGGATTGGATGTGTGGGTGTTGTGTGTGTATGTGTATCAGGTGTGTGTATTTCAAACTGTCCAATGTGGTTGTGTTTTGTAAATGTGTGTGTATTTTGAGCACAGCGGTGTGTACCTCCAATGGTATACCGCGGTTGAAAGACCGCCGCGTGGATTCGTGGGTCGTGATAGTGTGGGCATATTCCTGTTGGCGTGACGGTGTTGGTTTTGTTATCACCAGTTTATCACTGACCTTTGGTGTGGCGGACTTGTGTGGGTGTCTGAATTATGGCGGATTCCGAGCTGTGTGTGGTAATAGCTGTAGCGGAATTCCACCTCCGCAGCAGTGTGTTGGCGGTCTTCTGCACAGCAGTAAGTGGGATTTACCGCCAGAGTTGTAATAAGGGCCTAGGTCTTTTCATCAGTTATCCTTTTCCATCAATGCTAAATTAGATTGTTTCAAACCCTATTGTGGGAGCATCAGCTAATTCAATGGGTAACATAGAAAAGGAATTGAAAAATTAGAACTAACTGTGGCTGCAATACAAAAGGAGCTGTTGTGCGTTTATCTTCCAAAGTTTCTTGTGAGTTTGGAATGTGAATATGTAATTTAGAACTGGATAGCTGAGGGATTCTACACGAGTCAGTTGGTCAGTTGATCCTGGTGGCTGCAATGGTCGGTTGGCGGGGTGCTGAAGGAATAAACATTTTTTGCGATCATATTGTCTATGCTTTTCCTTTGCAAGACTAGCGACGAGCTCCCATCAACTTCTCCTTTAGAAGATCCTTGTACTGTTAAAGAAGACTACTGTCCTGCATATCCGGTCAAGCAAAGAGCTACTGAAAGGAACTATTGAATTCCTACCCTAAGTGTTAACACCCAAGGACATGGTGCATAATTTGGTGAATTAAAGAAAGACGTGAACTTACTGTGAGTATTATAATTTGGTTTCCTCAGTGCCTGAGCTGTTCATCACGCACTCAGTGCATGCTATGCAAAGAGTTTTCACCACACATGTCTGTGCCTCAGAAAGATTTTCATCGTATGCCCAATGCAGCTTTCAATAGAGCTATTCAGTACCTGCCGGTCAGTTCGTAACAGTGATGTCAACACGTAACATTGAGCCTCTACCACTATTTTAATAAGAGAGTTGCCCTATTAATCCTTTGGACACACTGCTAGAAGCACCGCAGCAACATTTTCATGTTCCTTCATTGAGGTAAAAACAAGACCATTTTAATGAAACCTGCCAGTGAACTGCATGGACAGGGCATAATGAAAGTGGCATGTGTGGTGTGTGCCGGCTTTCCTTGTGGAGTTTATCCCATTGGCTGTAGTACCTACCAGAACCTTTCCAGCTCTACTATGTGCATTGGTGAGCCCAATAGAATGATTTTGCCTGTCTCATTACAGTAACTGTTCTTACACATCAGATATAATGGTAAGCACACTGTTTGCAAACTATTTTTGCCATTGGAATCTATATCCACAGACTATTTTTTATTGGTTATATACAGCAAGTTGCAGTAATGCTAAGGATTGTATCACGAACTGGTTACATTTGAGATTTGCATAACAAGGGTAGTAACAACAATGTTAGTTCTTTATTTACAACATAACTGCATTTAACTTACGCACTTTTAGAATGGCAGAAGGCAGCATGTAACAACCACTAGTTTTCTTGTCAGAAAAAGGTGAACCCATGTTTTCCTTGGAAACGGTGGAAGAAACCTTTTGAGTCTTACCCTTTGGCAATTAACCTGAGGAGTTTTCAGCAGCTACGAAACTAGGAGTTTTGCTTCACAACCTAGGTGTGGAAGGAAGGAGCATTTACAACAGTTTGGAGCTCATACCCATTGGTGTTGCAGATGGCAAACCAAGGGATATTTATGAAATTCCTGTTGCAATGCAGACTAAGAATTTTGATTCCAGATTGAATGTAGTCTTAGAAAGGCACAAATTATTTGCAAGAGCTCAAGGCAAGACAGACTGTGTTGGTAACTATGTTGCATGCTTGCGTATTCTTGCACATAAATTTGAGTTTAACATTCTTCCTGGCTTTCTGAACAGACAAATATACAAAACATTATTGACAAAAAATCCAGATCTAAAAGAGGATGTGACCATTGTGGAGAGTATGGAGGGTACTAGTACTTGGATATGAGAAATGAGTGAGGGCAGTTATTGTGATGGTTCACATACAGAAGCCATGGGAAAAGTGAGGGCAGTTATTGTGATGGTTCACATACAGAAGCCATGGGAAAAGTGAATGAGTGTGAAGCTGTGCATGTGAAGAGCAAGGCACCTGTGACTATTAGAGGCAGAGAACTAAAGGATGCTAAAATGAAGTGTTCCCATTGTGGCAATCCAGAGCAATACATGAATAGTCCTCTCTCTTCTGCTAGGAACTCTACCTGCAGGAAATGCACAAAGAAAGCCCACTATGCTAGTGTGTGCAAGGGGGATAAGTCTCAGGCTGTGGAAGCTGAGGAAGCAGTGATAGAGGAGCTGAGTGAAATGGTTTTCAACATCAACCCTAACAGTTACAGTGTATAATCCACTGTATATAAGGCTGATGAATGTCCAATCCAAATGCCCGAAAGCCACATTGAATTGGATGGCAAGGCTGTCAAATTCTTAGCAATCTCAGGTTCGCCATATACACTCATTGGGTATAAGTACTGGAAGGTGGTGTTCTGACACTAGGACTCCTCTTTTACAACCGGACATTAACCCGCTGAATTATGGGGGGGGTACCAAAATTGATGTGGCCGGATACCTGGTGATGAATATACATTTTCAAGGCAAAGACATAGGCCCTCAGCACAACCCTGGTGGTCTGAAGACTGCCAGGGTGGCTGTGGTGGTGTCACTGCCGACGGGTCAGTGGTGAATACCTCCAAATTAGGAGTTTGATGGTTTGGCCAAAGCCAAACTGCCGAGCTTCCACCTGTCCCACCATATTACTGCGTTCTGACAGGCTGGAGGTGAGCACCTCCAGCACGGCAGATGGCGTGATTCCACTAGTGATATCACAAGGTGGGAGACCGCCAGTATTTTCTGCCGGTCGCACCGCCAGAAAAAGCTGGTGATCTTGCACCTGGTGACAGGAATAAGCATTCCTGTTACCAGGATACACTCGCACACACACATCCGCATGCCAGCACACATACACTCACATACTCCCACACACAAACAAACACACCCCCACTTACCCATGTGCTCGCATCATACACTCCCATTCACACTTACATACATACACAAACACCACACTCACTCAAGCATTCATTCCTCCCTCCCTCTCCCCAGCGCATACATACATTCACACCCCACTCTCCCCTCGCCCAGCGAATATATATTCACACCCCCTTTCCCTCCCCCTAGTGCACACAGACATTCACACCCCCATCCCCCCTGCGCCGCATACATGCACTCACTCGCTCTCCCTGTTCACTCACACAAACATGCACCACCCTCCCCTTCCACTCACACAAACCCTCACCCCCCCGTCCACTTACATACACATGCACTCACTTCTTCCATCCGCTCAATCGCACTCATGCACTCAATCGCTCATACCCGCACACATGCACTCATGCACTCACCCCCTCCCCATCCACAAACACTCACTCATCCCCCTCCCCATCCAAACTCACTCACCCCAACCCCCATCCACAAACACTCACTCACCTCACACCATCCACAATCATTAACACACGCAGACATGCATACACACACACACACACGCTCCCCCCGCATTCACAACATTCACACTGTTAGACAATCCACTTACCTTGTCCATCGAGAAGTTCGTCCAGCAGGGGATGGGTCCTGGCGCATCCACTGCCAGAAGGGCCTCACCATCTGGACACCACCACACCGTATCATGGGTTGTAATACGGTGTGCAATCTCTTTTTGGTGTGGCGATAATGGTGGCAGTACCGCCTCTGCAGTGCCAACAGCCAGCACAACTGGTCTCGGAATTCCACTCGATTTCGACCGTACTGTAGAGACATCAAAATATCACAAAATTATCTGTTTTTCTCAAGGGGGGGCACCTGTGTTTTTGGTCCAGGGGTCTGCGGCCATCTGGGGAAACCTATCTCCAAAATCAGACATTACTGAAAACTAGACACCAGAGGGAGTCAAGGGAGCTGTGGCTTCCATTAATCCCCCAACATTTTCTTACCCAGAATCCCCCTTCAAACCTCAAACGTAGGTAAAACATCATATTTTCCTTATATTTCTGTGAGGGATTCCTGCATCACACAAATTTCCTAGCAGCCAGCATTCCCCCCCAGTTTCCCGATAAAAATGATACCTCACTTGTGTAGGTGGGCCAAGTGCCTGTGACAAGGAATGGCCAAAAATATGTAGAATTTGAGGGGGAACCAAAGCAGGTCGAAAAGGGCAGCTTTTTTCATATGTTTTTAGGCTGACTCTGGTTTGGGCACACCCACAACTGGGGCAGAATTTTTGGTACAGATGCAGTAATGCTGAGTGGCAGGAATTTTGGGGGTTCCTGAAATTCTGGAAGGTTCCATCACAGAAATGTATGGAAAATGCTTCATTTCTGGCAAAATTGGTGGTTTGCAGGGCATTGTGGGTAAGAAAATGGCGTTGAGTGCATGTGAAGCACACTACCCTGCACTTCCCCAGATGTTTAGTTTTCAGAAGTGTCTGGGTCTGGTGGGTTTTTCCAGGGGCAACGTACCCAAGTCCAAAAATGCAGCTTCTCACCTTTGCAAGTGGGATGATACCAGGAGTTAGCCAAGCTCTCTTGGCCCATATGTAAAGTCAAAACCCAAATGGCTTCTTACTTGCCTTTGGGATGAGATGCTTTAGTCCGTGGGGGGAGCCTGTTACCCCCTTAAGTTGGGGTGGGGGCATAACCATGCCTATGGCAATGGGCTGGGCAGCCCACACCACTTCATTTGTTTAATTCGCTGGTGGACGGCCTGCCCCCCCTAGGGGCAGATTAGGGGTAAATAGCCCATCTGCCCCCTCCAGGAGAGCAGAAAAACTGTGGCCTTTTTCTGGGGAGAAGGTGGAGGTATTGCAATGCCCATTTTGGGCAGCCCCCACCCCTACACTAACAAAAAATAGTCTTTGGTGTCTAGTGGGCTTTCTGCCCTCCGTGGGGGGGGAGGCAGATCACAGGTAATAACCCACATCTGCCTCCCAGTGAGGCAGAAAAACTGTGGCCATTTGTGTTTGGGAGGGGTGGGGACATTGGCATCCCCATTTTGGGCTGCCCCCGCTGTTGGAGGCTGGCCTGGCTTATAGTGGGTACCTGATGGTACTTACACCTTGTGCCAGGTCCAGTTATCCCTTATTAGTAGATTAGTAGTGTTCTAGCAGCTTAGGCTGATAGAGGTAGCTATAGCAGAGCAGCTTAGGCTGAACTAGGAGACAGGTAAAGCTCCTTCTATACCACTTATATCATACAGCACTATATCACAAGAAACACAATAATCAGAGTTACTAAAAATAAAGGTACTTTATTTTAGTGACAATATGCCAAAAGTATCTCAGAGGACATACTCCCTTAGGAGGTAAGCAAAATTCACAAAATATACACACAAACCAAAATCAGGTAAGTAAACAGTTAGAAAAGTAGTGCAAACACTGTATAATACAATAGGATGCAATAGGAGACAATAGTCCTAGGGGCAACACAGACCATATAATCCAAAAGTGGAATGCAAACCACAAATGGATCCCAGCCCTAGTGTAGTGTGTAGAGGGTCGCTAGGAGTGTAAGAAAACCCTAAGGGTGTTCAAGATACCCCACCCCAAGACCCTGAAAAGTGGGATTAAAGTTACCCTGCTACCCCAGAAAGACAATAAAGTCGAGATAGAGGATTCTGCAAAAGCAACAACTGAGTGGAAAGCACTGGAGAATGATTCCTGGACCTGAGGACCTGCAAAGGAAGGGAACCAAGTTCAAGAGTCACGCTAGTGTCCAGGGGAGGCAGGAGCCCACTAAACCCCAGATGAAGGTGCAAAAGGGCCACCTCTGGGTGGAAGAAGCCAAAGATTCTGCAACAACGGAAGGTGCCAGGAACTTCTACTTTGGTCAGAAGATGTCCCACGGCGTGCTGGAGGATGAAGAGTTGTTTCCATGCAGAAAGACCTCAAACAAGCCTTGCTAGCTGCAAGAGTCACAGTTGAAGAAAATGGGTGCTGCCTGGGCCCAGGAAGGACCAGGAGGCCGCCCCTTGGAGGAGGAGACAGAGGGGGCACTCAGCAGCACAGAAAGCCAATGCAGAAGCAGGCAGCACCCGCAGAAGCACTTGAACAGGCATTCAAGACATCTGAGCATGGTGGTCATCTCAACACAACAAAAGAGGGTCCCACAAAGTCGGTGGTCAACTCAGCGAGTTGAGCAATGCAGGACAGAGTGCTGGGGACCTGGGCTATGCTGTGCATGAAGGATTCCTTGCAAAAGTGCACAGAAGCCCTAGCAGCTGCAGATCACGCAGTACACAGGATTACTGTCTGACGTGGGAAGGCAAGGACTTACCTCCACCAAATTTGGACAGAATGGCCACTGGACTGTTGGGGTTACTTGGATCCAGCTCCTGTGTTCCAGGGACCACGCTCGTCAAGATGAGAGGGAACCCAGAGGACTGGTGATGCAGAAGTTTGGTGTTTGTGTTAGCAGGGGGAAGATTCCATTGACCCACAGGAGATTTCTTCTTGGCTTCCAGTGCAGGGTGAAGGTAGACAGTCCCTCAGAGCATGCACCACCTGGAAACAGTCGAGCAAGCCGGCAGGATTAGGCGCTAAAATGTTGCTGGTAGGTCTTGCTACTTTATTGCAGTTTTGCAGGCGTCCTGGAGCAGTCAGCGGTCGATCCTTGGCAGAAGTGGAAGAGGGAGATGCCCCCCATCTACACCTCAGGGTAACAGAAAAGGCTATTCCTCTTTATTGTTTTGGGGTGTAAGGTAATTGGCAATTTACATTTTGGGGAGCTACCACCCCTACATATTAGCAAAAAAGGATCTCTGATGCCTAGTGGGATTTCTGCCCCCCCCCCCGGGAGGACAGATCAGGGGTTATTGCCCCATCTGCCCTCCAGGGGTCAGAGAGACTGAATTGACCCTTAAAAGAGGGGAACTAAAGCCCTCGGTGTCTAGTGGGTGGATCCCTGCTTGGGGATCACCCTCCTTTGATCATTCCCAAACAGGGATCCACTGGGGACGGTGCTGTCGGAAAAGATGAGATTCTACCCTTTTCAACAACAACTCTCCCGTCTGCATCGATGTTAAACACCAAGGCAGTGAAAGTTAAATGAGCCAATCGGCTCACTTCATTTTCGTTTTCAGTGAAATGACATTAGCACGCCTTGCCCGCTGATCGTCATAACACTGAAAACCCAAAACAGCCTCATGAGCTGGAGCTCTTGAGGCTGTTATGGCAGAAATGATATTCCTCTGGTGCCCACTCCAGAGGGATTTCCTGTGCCATGTGCGTGGACGGCTGGGAACCGTCTGCCACACTTGAGCACTGTGGCGTCGGATGGCTCCCAGCCACTCGACGCACACAAGGAGTTAAACCCAAGATAGATTTTGTCAACTCAATTGTCAAAACTCCATAACTGAGGGACAAGGACCAAGGCAGGCTTTTAATAGGTATGACCGAAAATTATTTAAAATTCTCTGCAAATTTCTCCAGTGTTGTCCAGCCATTAAGGTCCCTGCTCAAGAAGGGTGTTAGTTTTGATTGAATGTGTGTCTGCATTTTCCTCCATCAAGGATAGTATTGATGCCATGCCCACCCTTGGTCATTTTGATATTTTCTGGTAAACTATGTTAACTACTGAGGTCAGTCTCAAAGTTTTGCAGTCATTTCATTCACAATTGTGAATGAAGCAGAGAAAGTAATTGCTTTTGCCTCTCGCTCAAGGGTGCCAAACAGAGTTATTCGGTCATCGAGAGGTAAGCTGTGGCATGAGCGTGGGTGATTAACCATTTTAAGTTTTATTGATGAGGTTTACCTTTTCTTGTGAAATCTGATCATAGGTCCAGTTTTTCTCCACCAAGAAAGAGGGTGAAATAACCCCCAGAATAAAGAATTGGGTGGAAAGTTCAGTGAATTTTCACTTCCAAGCGGAGTACATATGGTACACAAAATGTTTTAACTGATTTTTTTGTCACACTCATCCATTGGTGGGGGGAGATATTCCTGATGCAAACTTAATTGACTGGGTGCAAGAGAAAGATGTTTCTGAAAAGGAGTGGAAGGTGGTAAGGGAGGAAGAAATGGAAAGGAAAACCCTTGAAGAGTATGTAGTTAAGGGGTGGCCTGATTATGAGTAAGTCTCTGATTCATTGAAGGGATTCTTGGCTGTGAGAGAAGAATTGCATTTGATGGGAGGGGAACTTTTCAGGGGACTCAGAGTAGTATTCAGCTGTGAGTCTGAGAGAGAAAGTGTTTAATCTTGGGGATGAGGGTCATCTCGGTAGCAACTTCACCAAATCCAGTTTAAGAGATATGCACTGGTGGCCTGAATTAGATTGGGATGTAGAATGTGTGGTCAAGGATTGTTTCCTTTGTGCTCAGAATGACAAAAGCAAAATTATGATGAAGACCCCCCTGTCACAGCCAACATTCCTGAAAAATGTGGAAGAAGTTTGGGTTGGATTTTATGAGAAAGTTGTCTGTCTGCCAGCTTGTGCCATGTGATGTTGCTGGTAGATTACACTTCCAAATAGGTTGTGAAGAAGTGTTTGGGACTCCTCGATACCAGGTTTTAGACCTTATAGCCTTCGGGTGGCCTTCCTCCAAATTTTTGTCTGCCTCCCTCCATTTTTCTGAACCCATCACTGCTGCCCACTGCTAAAGTGTTTGTGCTCTTTCCTCTAACAATGGTAACACTGGTGCATACTCAATTAACATATTTAATTTACCCATGTCCCAGGTCTGCCACTTCAACTTGATATTTAAAACTAATAGCAAAGCTTCAGAATCACGGTTTCTTGAAGTTACCCCTTAGGTAATCCCTAAGTAACCCATAGGGCAGGGTGCTATGTAAGTAAAAGGCAGGACATGTACTTATAAGTTTGACATGTCCTGGTAGTGAACAATACCCAAAGTCATTTTTCACTACTGTGAAACCTGCTCCTCTCATAGGCCAGCATTAGGGTTTACCTGATATGCTTTTAAGTGGTAATTTCAGATCTGAGAGGACTAGACTTGTCATGTTTGGTATAGTTGGAATTGTAGTGATAAATCCTACTTACTGATGAAGTTGGATTCTACATTATTACTTCAGAAATGCCACATTTAGAAAGTAGGCATTTCTCTGCACTTACTGCTCTCTGGGCCTTATTGCCTATCTCCAAACCTCATCTGGCCTGTGCTGGTTGACTGCTTTCCTTGTGCATTCCACCCAGACAGCCATAAACACAGGACCCTCAGCTGCATCTGCATTCATCTGCATACCGATGAGTCTTCCTGGGCAAGAAGGGTGGAGGGGCTCTCAATTACACTTCAAAGGCCAGTGGCCTGCCATCACACAAAGAACTGATAACCCCCACAGGGCTCCTGGCAGACAGGGCTCGGTTGAAAGGGAAATGTGTGCAGTTCAAAACCACTCTTTGAAGTTTCCTCCATTTCAAAGACACTTTTCAGTTTATATGCTGGGTCTGTGACCTCATTAAATCAGACACTTCTGGACTGACAACTGGACTCCATCAGAGGGACTGCCTGGCTGCCAAAGGACTCATCAGGAGAAGGACTGCTGCCCTGCTTGTTGCCCTGCTGCCTGCTGGCCCTTGACTCTGCTGGAAGGACTCTGCCTTCCTCCACAAGCACTTTACAAGGGTTTGGATTGAGCTTGACTCCTGTTCTGAAGTCTCAGGGCTATCAAAGACTTCACAAAAGAGAAGAAAACCCAGCACATTGAAAAAACAATGCAAACCCCTGTAAAACTCAATGCAACGCCTGCCGCTTGTTGCCTCTTCGCAATGCATTCTGGATTTTCCACACATAGTTTCAGGGTATCAAAATATCCCCACATCACAGTGAGGAGCCAAGCCTGTGCTCCCAGAAACCGATGCATCACCTTGCAGCATGGAAAGAAACAATGCATTGCCTTTGCCGCACCGTAAAAATCAACACATCACTTTACTTTTAAACACACTTCCTCCCCTGTGGCCCTCTGTGTTGTTATTTTTGACGCAACCCTGAAACTCTCTGTAGAAATGATACAACCACTGATTCTTAAGGATTGAAACGCATAAAACACCTGTAAAAAGTGATATCTTGACTTGGGCATTTTGGATTTTTACCGGTTTGGTCTTATTTTATTCAGAAAAATATTGTCTATTTTCCTTAACTGGTGTGTAATACTTTTTGTGGTGTTTTCACTGTCTTACTGTATGAGTTATTGCACAAACACTTTAAACATTGCCTTCTAAGTTAAGCCTGCCTGCTCTGTGCTAACTACCTGAGGGTGAGCCCAGGAAAATGTAGGTTATGTTGTGACTTACCCTGAATTGTAGTCCCTACTTGGACAGAGTACATACTTCGGCCACCTACAGACCTAATTTCTAACACCAGGGTAGTAATTGATTTCCTCAAGGAAGAGTTCTCACAAGAAGGTTTACCTAGTCATCTAGTTACTGATGAAAGTGCATTACTCATATCCTGAGAAGTGCAAGATTTTCTGAAGTCACTTGCCATTGTCCATTTAAAGACATTGGGCCAAATTTACTAAAAAGTGGTGCAGCTCTGTGCTGCACCAAAATTGGCAGTGCAGCGCTGCATCAGTTTAGAAACGCAGGGATGCGCCGTATCTACTAGAATACAGCGCACCCCTACGTCTCCACCTGTGCTGGTGCTAAGGTGAGCTGCCTAGCGCCAATGCAGGCATCCTTACACAATAGTGCAAGGATGCGTGCGTTGAGGGGTGTGATTGTTTATGTGCGAAGGTGTCCCTTCCTGCACATAAACAATCACTAATTTGTACGTCTGTGTACGCTGAAGAATGCAGCACACACAGAAGTACCAAAGCATCATTTTGAAATGATTGTTCATGTGTAGGAAGGCACACCTTTCCGCACATGAACAATCATTTCTGGCATTTTGCCCTTTCTATGCAAGCTGCAGAATGCAACACACACAGAAAAAGCAAAAAACAAGGAGGAATAAAAGTATTACTCCTCATTGCGCCTTCCCCAGGGGTGGCGTTAGATTTTGGCGCTGCCTCAGGTTTTCAAAAACTCATAAATCTGAGGCACCATCAAAATGCAATGGGTGTTGCTGTGGCATATACACAGCAACACCCATTGCATGCCCCTTTGATGCAAAGGGCTGCGTGTGAAGGGGCCATGTTTAAAAGGTGGCGTTAGGCCACAAAAAGTGGCTTAACATCAACTTGTAAATGGGGCGCAGGGCATTGGGCCACCAGAGCATCACGAAAAGTGGCCCTCCAGTGGCGCTTGGGGCTCTTAAATATGCCCCATTGTACTTACCCCAAGCCAATGGCCATGCTGAACACATTAATAGTATGAATTTAAAGGGCAGTCGAGACCAGAACTCCTTTAGGTGAAGCACTCAGTGGAATGTTGGGGCACACCAAACACCATAACATCGATTTCTCCCTTTATGTTTTTTAGGGATAGAGTGGGTTGCACTAAAATGATTCCAGTGTGGGTGTATTTGGTAATACAGAGAGAAAAATGTGGAAAGAATTTGACTAGCTTCCCGAGTTATGTAGCACTTATCGCAAAAGGTACAAGTTGAGATATGATGCTAAGGACAGTGTTTCAAATCCTTGTTGGTGTGTTGGAGACAGAGTGCTGATAAAGAAGCCTACTTTTGGGAAAAAGGGAAGTCCTCATTTATGGGCCCTTTCCAAATTTGGGTAGTCAAAAGAAATGTTGTTATCTTAGATTATGGAGATGTTTGGCATATGTCCAGAGAGGTGAAGTGGGAGGAGCCGCCAATTAGTTCTGGTATTACCAGAAGTATGATTCTACCAAAAGAAGGCCACAGAAGGGTATTGAACACAACTTGATGTTTGTTAATGGCAGTCACTACCCAACAAGGTGACCACTCTGTATTTTGGATTGCTTAAAAATGTTGCTTCTCAACCCAAACCTTCTTCCAAGCCACATTTTAATTGTCTAAGAATAAACTCCCAGATAAAGAGAGATCTAGAATTGCTAACGTAACTCTTGTATCTGCCAATGTTTGGGGCGACTGGTGTTTTAAATATCTGAATAGCTCCATCAGAGGTATTTTACTAGTTTAGATAGTGATAAATGCCGGCTTATCATTGAACCTTTAAAGGAATGTGCTGGTTTAGGACTGAAATGTAGTATCATTAGTTGCGATCACCAAAGAAGTTAGGGAACACTATAGAACACAAAACAAAACCATAACAAAAAGAAAAATAATCATTCACTAAAAAAAAAATCAGGATTGCATAAGAAATACTAACAGGACACAACAAACCAATCAAACTACACAGTACATCACTATACAGTACAGCACAACAATAAAACAATGTAACATAGCATCACAAAATAGAACACTTCAAACCACAACACACTTTACCACTGGCAGAAGTCTGCTTTTATAATATAGTGGGAAACGTTGTTTGCAGCCAGCACTGCCTTATTTATCACCAAGGACATATGGCACCAGTCAAGTATGTTTCATGATCTGCTTCTTAGAGTCATATTTCCAACATTGCGCCTGTACTAGCATAATTCATCACCAATATGTCTTAACTACATAGCTTGCCTTAATGCCGAGATAATTTGCACTGAGATTTACACTGACATTTAGGACATTCAGACCGAGTGACCGGTGCATAGTGTCCCCTGCGCCCTGTCAGGGGTTGTTTATCACACCCATTCACAAAAAGGCAACAGGTATGATCCCGCGAATTACCGATTGATAGCCTTGCTTGCGTGGATGCTAAATTATTTGCTTCTTTGGTCCTCCAAGACTTGCAAGACTGGGCCTCTCAGGCAAACATAATTCCTTGGTTCCAGACTGACTGTGTTCCGCCAAAACACCAGGACCACTGACAGTATCATGGCACGGGCTCATGTAATTCATAAAACCTTGTCCAATAAACGAGCACTGCATGCATGTTTTATTAATTATAAAAAAGTATTCAATAGTATTGTTAGGTCTAGGCTATGGCAGAAGCTAAGCAGTTATTGCCCTTTACTGTAATAGTTGGTTCAAGTCAAACTTAGTGGGTAAGGCACTTTGTCGAATAAAGTATCCGTCAACTAAGGGCTAATGCAGGATTGTCATTTTGACGAGGACACAAAAGCAGCACTCCTGGTCATGGAAATTAGGAGATTACACCATCCATAAAATTAATTCCTGAGAATACCCTGGCATTGATTTCTAAGCCTCAAGCAGCTCAAGCCTTCCTACGGAAGCTTTGCTAAAAACGGCTGCAGGTATAGCAGCAGGCCTAAGCAAAATCGCATTCACCCTTACAGGCTGCTTGTTATTGCTGTTACTGTTATTCATAAAGCCTACTAGTATGGGATTGTCCTCAGAGTATACGGCCTAGAAGCCTTCCCAAATAAATTGTTTGGAACAGGAGTGTTTAAATCAGCAGCAATTAAGGCAATTTCGTAAAATCTTTCTGTTTCTAAACTCCACACAGATGCGATTAGAATTTGGATTTGCAAACCAAATACTGGCACTGAAGGCCGATCTATTTGAACTTTGGTTCACCTACAAGAAGGCAGAGGCCAGGAGCTTTAAATTCCATCTCATCAAGATATGCTCAGTCTGCCCTCATCTCCGTGACAGGCTGCTTTTGTAAGACCTTGATCGATTTACAAATGATGCATCCTTTGGACCTGGATATCTCATATGCGTCATTCAAAAGCCTTTTACAGAGGAGTGTTAAAAGCCTGTCAGCAAAAAAAAAAAAAAACAATTTCGCATTCGAAAGTCCCTTTATCAGTTTGCGGCGGCGACCTACGGTGAGGTGAATTCTCAACCATCTGACACTCCCCTATCAAGATCTTACAAACTAAGGCCCATATTTATACTTTTTTAGCGCCGCATTTGTGTAAATTTTTTTTTTTTGGATGCAGAAACGGCGCAAACTTGCAAAATACAATTTTATTTTGTAAGTTTGTGCCGTTTTTGCGTCAAAAAGCTGCGCAAATGCGGCGCTAAAAAAGTATAAATATGGGCCTAAGGTTCCAATGATTAGAGATTGGCCTATTGGGTGTAGGGGAAATAGCCCAAACATGGAAGCATACAGGTAAAGACAGTGACTTTCGTTTCTGCCCCTGCTCGAAGGACTTTTCAGCGGGAAAGGCAATTCTGGTTAAAGCCACTATTCCAAGAAGTGAAAATTCGTCTGTGCCAGGGGATAATTGACCACTGCTTTCAGGGTAGGATCTGCAAGATTATTGCACTCTAAGGGCCATATTTATACTTTTTGACGCAAAACTGCGCTAACGCAGTTTTGCGTCAAAAAAATTAGCGCTGGCTAACGCCATTCTGAAGCACCATGCGGGCGCCGTATTTAATCAATGACGTTAGCCGGCGTTAGCCGCCGGCGCTGCCTGGTGTGCGTGGAAAAAAACGACGTACACCAGGCAGCGCCAGCGTAAGGGGATATGGAGCTTGGGCGTCAAAAAATGGGGCAAGTCAGGCTGAGGCAAATTTTTCGCCTCAACCCGATTTGCGCCATTTTTTTCGACTCCCAACCCCCATAGAAATGACTTCTGTCTTAGCAAAGACAGGAGTCATGCCCCCTTGCCCAATGGCCATGCCCAGGGGACTTCTGTTCCCTGGGCATGGTCATTGGGCATAGTGGCATGTAGGGGGGCACAAATCAGGCCCCCCTATGCCACCCAAAAAAAAAAAAAAAATGACTTACCTGAACTTACCTTAATGTCCCTGGGATGGGTCCCTCCAGCCTTGGGTGTCCTCCTGGGGTGGGCAAGGGTGACAGGGGGTGTCCCTGGGGGCATGGGAGGGCACCTCTGGGCTCCTTCAGAGCCCACAAGTCCCTTAACGCCTGCCTTTCCCAGGCGCTAAAAAAGTCGCAAAAGCGGCCGTACGTCATTTTTTTTGACCCGCCCACTCCCGGGTGTGAATTTTTGCCCGGGAGTTTAAATATGGCGCACATGCCTCGGAGTAAATTTTTTAGACGGGAACGCCTACCTTGCATGTCATTAACGCAAAGTAGGTGTCCACGCTAAAAAATGACGCAAACTCCATGGACTTTGGCGCTAGACGCGTCTAACGCCAAAGTATAAATATGGAGTTAGTTTTGCGTCGGAATTGCGTCAAAAAAAATGACGCAATTCCGGCGCAAACGGAGTATAAATATGCCCCTAAGTTCATGGGCAAAGTAGCCACAAGAACTGCTTCACAGGTGAACCCTGGGAGACCCCATGCACACCACAATTTCTCCACATTATTCATGTAGCACTTTCACCATTGGCTATTTTGCTGCTTGCTATCTCTTTACAGTTTAATGGTTTTAAACAATTTTCTGAATTTTTAAGTGAGTGTTTGTACAGAAAATTACGTGTGGGATTCTATAAAATCTGAATGCTTTTAATTGACTATCAAATAAAGGTTTAAATGTTATATGTGTTCTTTTGAGTGGTCAATAGCTGCCATTATTATTTGTGCACTTATCAGGTTGCCCAAATTTCAGTTCAATATTGATCTAACTGTAGTACAGTCCACTAAAGTTGCAAAAGTAATTTGCTGCCTGGCTCTCTAACTGCAGCAAACTTTCAATTTCTTAGTTTTCCCATGATTATTGACCACAAGCTACTCTGGCAAACTCGCCTTCATCTCAAGGCTTTAGGAGATATTTCTAGTCAAGTATCAGGTGGTATACAATGAACACCTGATACACTATTTAGAAAATACCTTGCTCAATATAAATTCAAGAATTAATTGTGAGACTTAAAACAACCGTAAAAGTAATTCTTAAAATGTTCAAACCTTGAGAAGGACCTACATCAAAAACAAATTAAATAATACCAAGCTTTAAACCGTATGATGGCGGTGCGTTTTTAATTATTAACCAAATTGTGTTGCCATGGCAACTGGATATTATTCCAGCATTCTGAATGACTACAATATATTTTAACTGTCTGCTCAGTGTTAACAAGGTACTGTTTTTTAATGTGATTTTAATCATGTCCTTCCTAGAAAGGTTTGCTCATCCAATAATTACATCGCTAGCCTTATGTGGTGAGCCATTATTTTCACATAAATAACTTGCCCTCAGAAACAAACAATCAAATATAATATATACCATACATGAAAGGTGTTTACACATTCATTGCTACTCTGCAATTAGTATACTAATGTTCTGTAATTGATGATCAATCGCTTTTATGATGTAAATTTTCTCTCAAAAACAGGCACTCAGAATTTTGGTAGTAAGAAGGTTTATGTAGGGACAGTCGGAGAAGGTATTTATTTTGGAAATTGACACCGTGCTTAGGCACCGTCACAGAGTAGCTTGAAACAGTGGAGGATAATACATGGCATTTCGCATTCCAGGCTAAATGGAATTTTGCATTATAGGACACTCCTCATTAACTGAAAAAGCTAATTTCGCAGGCTTTTTTCTGTAAAAGGGCCGGATTTCGATTTCCCGGCAGATGGGTTACTCTGTCACAACGGTGACGGCCGATGGGTTACTCCATCACAACGGTGACGGATATGCTGTCCATCAATATCTTAAATCCCATAGAATTTAATCAAGATAGTTGCCTCACTGTATATTTTGCTAAGACTGGCTCTGTGCAGAAGAAAGTAAGAGGAGGTCAAAGGAACTCAGAGCGGGTAAGAAACGAGCACCAGATCCAAAATCATTTCTGTGAGAATAAATAGCAATTTGGGTTTTCGAAGTGGACTCTTCCGCATTTCAACTAGATTAAAGCAAAGTAGTACAGGAATGGCACAGATATGGGGGGATGGGAGGCAGGTGGAGGGTAAGGTAGGGAAAACAGGAAGAATAAAGGTGACAGAAGAAGGTAATATTTTGAAATTTCCCCATTTTGAAGCTAGTTTCTGTGCATGGTACTCAGTTCTTTTATTAATGAAGCTAGTGATGCAGCTGAGCACAGAAACACAAAAAATACAGTAGATGGCATGATGAACAAACTGTTGAAGGTTTCTATTGGTGTTTTGAAAGTAATTCCAGTGGCTGTTACCTCAGAAACCTGAACCTTTTCCTCTAGACAAAAATTTGAGAGATATGGTAAGATGCTTCTGCTGGAGGCCTGGAGCCCCAGAAAATTCCTGCTCTTCCGTTCAAGACTCAACAACCACCAGCGCTCGGGGTGAGTGAGACACCAACACCAATCTCTCACCCTCTCTCACCATGAACAACACTAAACAGCATAACAATTTAAACACTAAGGGGCATATTTATACTCCGTTTGCGCCGGAATTGTGTCGTTTTTTTTGACGCAATTCCGACGCAAAACTAACTCCATATTTATACTTTGGCGTTAGACGCGTCTAGCGCCAAAGTCCATGGAGTTTGCGTCATTTTTTAGCGTGGACACCGACTTTGTGTTAATGACATGCAAGGTAGGCGTTCCCGTCTAAAAAATTGACTCCGAGGCATGTGCGCCGTATTTACACTCCTGGGCAAAATTCACGCCCGGGAGTGGGCGGGTCAAAAAAAATGACGTACGGCCGCTTTTGCGACTTTTTTAGCGCCTGGGAAAGGCAGGCGTTAAGGGACCTGTGGGCTCTGAAGGAGCCCAGAGGTGCCCTCCCATGCCCCCAGGGACACCCCCTGTCACCCTTGCCCACCCCAGGAGGACACCCAAGGCTGGAGGGACCCATCTCAGGGACATTAAGGTAAGTTCAAGGAAGTCATTTTTTTTTTTTTTTGGGTGGCATAGGGGGGCCTGATTTGTGCCCCCCTACATGCCACTATGCCCAATGACCATGCCCAGGGGACAGAATTCCCCTGGGCATGGCCACTGGGCAAGGGGGCATGACTCCTGTCTTTGCTAAGACAGGAGTCATTTCTATGGAGGTTGGGAGTCTAAAAAAATGGCGCAAATCGGGTTGAGGCGAAAAATTTGCCTCAGCCTGACTTGCCCCATTTTTTAACGCCCAAGCTCCATATCCCCCTACGCCGGCGCTGCCTGGTGTACGTCGTTTTTTTCCACGCACACCAGGCAGCGCCGGCGGCTAACGCCGGCTAACGTCATTGATTAAATACGGCGCCCGCATGGCGCTTCAGAATGGCGTTAGCCGGCGCTAATATTTTTGACGCAAAACTGCGTTAGCGCAGTTTTGCGTCAAAAAGTATAAATAAGGCCCTAAATCAAAACTACAAATTGAATAAAGTTTCAAAGTTTTCTTACAATCCCAAGGGGAATGTCACATAAATGTTGTGCATAACTAAGTTATAGACATACATGAAAACGATGACTGAAACGTCTGAAAAGATTCAGGCCCTCATTATGACTTTGGTGGTATTTCGTCAAGACCACCGCACTGGAAGCCACCGAAATACCGTCAGTGATGACAGTCTCCTGACCATTGTATTATGAGGCACACATGAGAAATACGGCCACATTACACCCATCACCATGCCAACTAACGGCAAGAGAGAGGTTGCCCCACCACCAGCACCGCCACACCGGAAGGACTCTGCCCGCCATATTACGAGCGCAAAAATATGGCAGGGCTGTCCTTGCATGACAGTTTGGCATTGGCAGTGGAACAGCTGACATTCACACCCTTCCGGGTGACCACCTTGATGTGGGCTGCTGTGTGGCCCAGACTGGTAGGTGGACCGGCCAGAAAGAGGGTGTGTGTGAATGGTAGGTACATGTGTGTGGTGTGTGTATGTGTGTGAGCATGTGTGTGTGTGTGTTGGAATGGGTAGTAGGAGTGTGAATGTATGCAGACGGTGGGAGTGTGTCTGTGCATGAATGGGCAGGGTGTGTGTGTGTGAATGCATGTGGTGTGGTGGGAGTGTATGTGTGTGTGTGTGTGCATGAATTTGGACGGGGTTGTGAGCTTTAATGCGAGGGAGCATATGCGTGCAAGCGAGTGGGGGTATGTGCATGTTTGTGTTTGGTTGGGTGGGGGTGCCTGTCTGTTTGTGTTCGGTTGGGTGGGGGTGCCTGTATATATGCATGTGGTCGGTTGGGGGTGTGTGTGTCAGGAAGTGTGTGGATTTGTGGGGTTTTGTGTCTCCAAGTGTGTGTGCATGTGGGGTTGTGTTTCTGCATGTGTCTGGATGTGTGGGGATGCATGTGCTGGTGACAGGAATGGGGATTTCTGACGTCTGGTGCATTACCACCAGGGTTTTCATGGCGGGGTGACAGCCGTGAAAAGCATGGCAGTTTACTGCCTCCTAATATGGCGGTCTTAGGCATGCTGCCAGCCTGGAGGAGCTCACCGCCAGCCGCACCCGTCCGACAGCACCAGTGCGGTTGTGGCGGTTTGGCTTCGGCCAAACCACCATACTCATAATGCAGCTGTCTTAACCGCCGGGACCACAGCAGTAAGACCACCACCACGAGTGTGGCAGTGTTAAGACCGCCACACTCGTAATGAGGGCCATTATGCACTGCAAAAGAATAATATAGATTATCAACAAAACAATATTAATATTATTGCCAGATTTCAAAGCAGATGATGGTGACATCAGTAAATCATCAAAATACAGTTTTAACAATCAATTTCAGGGCTGGCCTATTTCAAATACTAACCAAAATTAGGACTTGCATGTGTGAGATCAGGCTAACACATGCAGTCAAAAGCAAAAATAAAAGAAGACAAAAACAATTTGGAAAACATCTAAATGAGATAACTCACTATAAAAATATGCTGGTGTAAGTGACTAAGCTAAAAAGGAAGCAAGAAACCACATTTAGTGATACCTCTCCTCATGGGACAGCAGACAGGAGGATTCCACAGGACTGGCCACCTTCTTCCAACATCAGTCGACAGCAGCATGAGGATGGTGCCGAACACGAATTGCACATAGGACAAATCAGCAGTTCAGAATTAGTTGTCCTTATTCGTAGTGAACCACATAACAGAATAGGGCAGTTAAGACTATGATGAGGAAAAGCAACAGGTAACTCAGAGAAGAGATGTAAGAAAAGACTTAAGCAGCTTTAAGATAAGAGTAGACTGACTAAGACAATATTCTAAGAGCTAGTGATGGGCTGACATAAGTTCCAAAGTTCTTCACTAATTAATGTGTCCAAAACTAATTAATTGGTTCTGCAGGTGGGCACACTCTGTACATCAATTTCAGCATCCAGTGGTAAGCAATGGCACCACCAAGATCTGATACTTTTAGGAACCGTCTCAACACAAATCTATTGTTCATATTGTGACTACGTGCAATTCTGCCAAAATATTACATTTTCTAATAATTTACTACTTACAGTTCCTTTCTCACGATCCACAATAAACTAAACTGATATTCTTTCACATGAATACTGTGATTTCCTGTCCAATGCAACAGCTAGAACAAATACTGTTAAATTATCTAAATTTGAAACATGCTCTTGTACTACAATACAATAGAACAGTCAAGATTACATTAGCTGCCTAGGGAAATAATTCAGGCTCAAGGGGCCAGAATAAACAAATAATTTCATATTGCTGCTTACAAAATGAATTTTAATCTATAGGCCTAGTCAAGTTCAGGAAGCCTTAATATACATTGATACATTTAATAAATTAATACGCCTATTGCACAGCTTAAACTTCCTATATGCAAAACAAATAATTTAATTTCAAGCATTATTGATGTTATGAAAAAGCATTTTTAAACATATACTTATTTTCTTTGCATGTTAATGAAATTCATTTGATTCAATACAAATGTGTTTAATTCACATTCATGTCATACTCATAATACATTTTATTTCTACTATTTCTACATAAAAATAATACTTTCTTATTAATATTAATTAATACTTCACTCAAATGCATGTCTTCATGTTAAACATGATGTCAAATTACGAATGGTAGGCACGAATGTCCACCACAGTTTAAATATGTAAATTTTAATTTCTGCGTTATTTTAGTTGTTGGCCTTTTTAAACTTTAGATTTATTAGCTGGCATGTGCTACTTCTATCCCAATCATTTATTAATGAAACCTGCTCTCTCACTTCATTGGACTGCAATTCAGCAAATTTAAATTATTTATTTTCCTGGGCTATCTCAGTGGCATCTTCTGCTACTCAAACAAACAATCAATTGCTTAATCATATTTGATTCAAAGATCTTTATTGGGTATAAACCAGTTGACCACGAAAGAGCAGTTATACAATATTACTAAAACAGAATAAAAGTTCATTCCAACAATTAAAACTTAAAATATGAAATAAAAAATATAAAACAAGGAGCCTTAAATAAACTTTTCACAATCAACAGGTCTGGGGTCGAGGGCTAGTTCCATAAGGCTCGGATGAGCAGAAAAGGCTCATTTATCTTGCAGGGAATCCTCCAGTGTAAACTGCATTCACGAAGTATCTTATGTTGTCACTGATTTTCAGAGCATTATAGGCCAGATGTACAAATCATTTTTGCACCCCACAAAATGGCCAGCTTTGAAGAATCAAGCCATTTGCAACTGCAAAAATGCTTTCCTAAATGCACAAAAGCACAAATTGTGATTCTGTAACATGTTATAGGATCACAATTGTGTCAATGATTCAGTATTTGAAAAAGGCGTGTTTAGGGTGTCCCTTACAAATTCCAAATCGGTATGGTATTTATTACTTTTTTGCAAGCAAATTCTGTTCACAAAACAGTAATACTTTATCACCAGTTTAAAAATGGTAGTAACCCATTCGCAAAGGGGAAGGGGTTCCCTTGTGACCTTGTACCCTTTGAGAATGTTCAAAAAATTAAACACCAAAGAGCAATTTTTTTCTTTTTAAATGCATCTTGTTTCCCTTTAAGGAAAATTGGCTGCATTAAAAAAATGTTTTCTTTATTAAAAAGCAATCACAGGCATGGTGGTCTTCTGACCTCAGCAGGCCACGATCCTTGAGATGGCTGCGATTCCTAATGAGTCTCCAATAACAACCTGCCTCACTAACATTCATGAGGTAGGTCAATTTGCAACCCATTTAAATCGCTATTTCAAAGATGTAAGTTTTCTTATGTCAAAAATTGCAATTCCCTAATTGCAATTTGGTAAGAATCCCAATTAGAAAATCACAGTTATAGATTTTTGTACATCTGGCCCTGTACGTCACCACGCATCTATATAAAGTTCCAATAGACTATTTTGCATAGTTCCATTGCACCTCAAATTCAATGCACCATTACTCAACATTCCCTTGCTTACACTAGAATTATACTGATCCTTCTCCTTGCTAGCTAGGGCCCGATCCATAAAGATTTTTCTGTGATGTACTTCACAGGTAACCCTGGATTATTCCAGAAATTCAGGAGTAAGCCATGAGTTTTCCAAGAGTAATGTACACATACTCATAGGAAAATCTTTGCGGATTGGGTTCTCTATCTTTACACTGCTTATATTTATGATCTATATATACCTTCATCTTCACTCAAAATATTTAATTCAACTCTGTGATGCCTGGTGCACACCAAGTGAACCTTCAAATAAATAAGGCACAGGTGCATCATTTAAGTGTACCTCGTAGTTGCGCAACCTATTCTCAACTTCCCATTGGATTCATTGTTTTGCATTTCACATTCAAAAACTGCACTTTGCATGATGACAACCACTTTGCATCTGGCATATACTGTCCTTAACAGGTGCAGTATTTTCCTTAGCCACTTAGCAATTACTTAGTTTTAGCACAGGAGTTTTGCTTACTATCTCCTTAGGCAGGAGTGTCCAGGATATTTCTAGGAGGGGCGCTTCATTAGGTGAGGACAAATTATGCAATGAGGTCATTGGTCACAATAAAAACACTCTTAAATGGACTAGACCCTGTGCTACAGAGCACAGGCAACTCATTGGTGACGTGGCAGATATGCTGCTGCAATTAACTCTCCAGTACAAAATTGCATGAAAGAACAAATGCTGTGTGAGATGTGGAATTTTGTGTAAATCACATATTGTAAATGTAAGATTATTGAGCAGTGTTACACTTGGCCTTGTCTGTGGCAGGGTTTCCTTGGGTTAGGATTTCACTCAAAGCCAGGACATGATATTTTAGTTATTCTGGCTTTGTATGAAAATTAATCAGTGGTGGGACTACTTTTCCCATTGGGTAAGTTACAGCACAAAGAGATTTTGGAGCAGGGCTCAAGTCAAGTCTTAACACAACAAACATTAGAAATGAAAGTTAATTTACACCGCTGAGAAGTGCTACTATACATTGTGCCATTAGGTAAGTGCAATGAGCAGAGCTGATCAGTATTGGTCCATCAGGCCAGAGCTGTTCGAACGTTTCTGAATAATCACTAACTAGGTCAATAATCCAGATAATCTCTGACGTCATGGACCAATAGTGATCAAATCTGTGAGAATAGCTAACAAATAACAAATACCATCATGTGAACCCACCAAACTTCACTATTACTACTCCTTTGCACTTCCCTAATGGCATCTTCATAATGGTAACCAGACACAGCAACAAAGCAATGACAAAGGGTCTCATTACGAGGCTGGCAGTCTGAATATCGGCATGCCGGCCCCGTGGGGAGGAGACCCGCCATGGAGCTGAAGGTCTCCTCCCCCAGCCCTATTATGATGATTCCACTGGGCTGACCAGCGGAAACCTCCATATTTGGAAGTTTCAACCGGTCAGCTCAGTGAAAACAGTGCTGCGGCATTGCCTGTGGCTCTACATGGAGGCGAGGCCAATGCCGTCACAAGGAGGGAGCTTCCAGTACCCTTGTCAGAATGTGCACTGTTTGCCGTAGCTGACAGTGCGGATTCCAAGGGTGCTGGGCGGGAGGGCCCCTGCACTGCCCCCTGTGGCCCCCCAGCACTTCCTTCCCGGCAGCCTTTTCATGGCAGGGACCCTGTCATGAAAAGGCTGGCGGAAACAGGACTGAACTCAGCGCTGGCATGGCTGACCATGACTATGACCGCTGCCATTCTGTTGGGAACCATGTCCCTGATGGTGGCGGTCCCCTGAAGGTTCAACCGCCAGGGTCGTTATATGATGGTCAGAACGCGAGTCTGGCGCTCTTAAGACCACCAGATGTGTGAGGAGGCCCAAAATGTCCATCTTCGGTATATGGGGGTGATGATGTGAACGTTATTCAATTGATGAACGTGGGCCATTAAATTGATGTGCAGAAGCCATTGAGTTGTGCGTGTTTCATTAAGTGTGACGTTCACTGATGTGTCCGCGATCAATGCTGTCTTAATACATCTGATATCAGTAGAACATATTGCTCATTCTCGATGTGGAGGTAATTCAGATTAAGGTATAGTAATAGAATCTGTGAATAATTTGGTTGCAACATATTGCCTCCCTACATTGAATGAGAGTAATCATCCGGGTGTCAAAATGATCATCCCGCACACATTGTTTTGCGCACTCTCCGCTAGCCCCCACCCCTCCAATTAGTCAATGAGGTGATACTATCGCCCCCTCACCACTCCTTGTGAGCGATAAGAATTGAAAGGTTAATGCATGCTCTGTTTTGTTCCTCTTCCTTGGCGTGACCTCCTTATCTCAGAAAAGAGCATGAGGGAAATTGAAAATGTTAATGCGGAAAACGGCACATGGCAGGAAATTATGCCCCTAACTGTCCACACAGTACACACAATACATGAGATTATTGTTTTAGACGAAGCAACAGATGTTTTGACTGCTCGTCTTGTTCTATAACATAAGCCTTTATAAAATCATGCTTGATTCTCGCTAAAGCTGTAATGTTTGCGTTTTCAAAATCATTCTTATGATTGTCCATCAAATTGAAAGTTATATAAGTTAAAATAATAGCAGTGTTTGCTTAACTCCTTCTTGGAATGCTGGCTATTTCACTATGCTTTATGAATAAACGGAAATGTTTGATGGCGACAGATCCATATGAAATTTGAAGTGTAATGTTTGTCATTAAAAATATTCATCACAATTAAATCCCTTGCTCTAAAGGGAAGACGCAAACGACTGAATTACCGAACAGTAGGAAGACACAGCGAAAATTAGTTCAAACTTGTGGCGCCCAATATTTTATGTCAAACGACTGAGGAAATTATATTGAGGGGTAAAATATTGAGACCTAATTATCGAGAACCAAAACATCATAAAGATAAGCGCACATACGTTAATTTATATATAACTTGACGATATATATAGACAGGGTATGCACATGTAGAATTAGGATTAGTAAACCTATACTTACCTATATATACTTACCTATATATAACTACTTTGCCGAAATTTAGCCAGTAATATTGTCCCCTCCACCATTATATTTGTTTTCAATACTCAGGTGGAAACCTATGCCCAAAGGTCACTAGTTTAAATAAGTAACTGAGATTTAGAGCCCTCAATTTCAGGGACGTTTAACACAGGTTTGGGAGAGGCACATCCATTCAGAATTCCCAGATATTCACGTAACACAAATTTGCATGTATTGAGTCTAAATTGAAGTATTTTAGATAGTCAGGCCCGTATTTACAAGCGGCCTGCGCCGCTGACGCATAACTGTTCATGACGCACCAGCAGCCCAGGCTGCACACCCATATCTATAAGGCCACACAAATCCACTTTGCGTGGATTTACATGGCCTTATAGATATGGAGTAAGTCAACACAGTGCAAGTTGGTGCGTTGCCCTACTTTGCACCAGCGGGCATTTCCATGGGTTTTGCTCGGGTGTTCCCAGATGTACAAGGTTTCGTAAACCTGGGAATGCATCAAAAGCTATGCCTCCCCGGGGGTAGCATACAAGTGTCGCAAGGGGAAAAAATACCATTATTTCTCCATGCTTTTTCCACTTTCTATGTGTGCTGGAGAAATCACCTCCATTGAATGTTTTTGTGCAGGATGATGCCCCTTCCTGCACAAAAAAAAAAATCATCCCCACTAAACAGGCACCTGCATTGGAGCATGGCAGTAATTTGTGCACCAGTGAAGGGAGAAAGGACAGAAATGCACTAGATCTTGTAGATATGGCACATTCCTGCCCTTTCCTGGTGCTGCAGGGCAGTGCACCAAGGCACTTTCTGCGGGTGCCCTCTGCCATGGCCTTGGAAATATGCCTCCCAGTGTTTATCTTGAAAGTTTTGCAAATGTTCAATACACCTCTCCTCCCCTTAACTCACCTCTGTTTTAAATTCAAAGAGGTAAATATTGATCCAACATTTCATCACCTCTAGGTTCATGCGGATAGGCAACCATCTGAATCAGACTAATTTCATAACCAGTTGACTTGTTTCCACTTTATGCACCCTTGGGGTTAATATGTCAAACAAGTGGAATATAAAGTCAAACAAGTGGAATATACGTCATCACTCTCATGCCATACATTGTCAGAAGTGTTTTAAGTTTTATGTGGTTGTAGGTTCCTGACTGACTGCAGAATGTATGAAAATGGACCACAATTTGAGACTGTGGGAGTTTTACAATTGACAAGAGGAATGCCTATAAGATAGACTTTTATTGACGCTTTTTGCCCATACAGATCTTTTTCATTGAATTTTTAATGTCTTGTTCCTGGACGCCAAGTATTTTGAATTTTGGATAAATTATTGAAAGACGCTAGTATTTACAATCATTTAATTGCCATTTACGTGAACAGGTCAATAACAATTAATTGCATTAAGTCACATAATTAACTATGTGTAATATTACATGCGCTGGGTGATGCACCTCTAGCCAGCACAGAAATCAATCCCTTTCTTGGCAGAAATGAAACACCAGTCAGCCACTGTGAACCGGTAGACTATATTCAGTAGCAAAAGCAGTTCACTCCTCATACTTCTAGTATGAGCCAAAAGCTAATGCAGATATACAGTCAAAGCTGCCCTAGACACAGAATTTTAAAGACCACCCCTAGGATCCAGCAGCTAGGAAACACACCACCCCACTTTTATGCTGAATCACCAGCACAATACTTTTTGCATAGGCCACACTCAATCTTCAGTTTGCTTCATGCTTAGCCCCACCACGGCTCACTGACAGTGGGAGGTCCCCCACCGCTAAAGAAAAACAGAGCATGCAACAGTTAACCCACTGTACTTAGGTAATTCAATCATCTGTAGCCAGGAGCTGATGAACAATTGGTAATAAACAAACAGTTAAATAAAATGGTGGTAGTGGCAAGCACATCTCTGTGAATCTCTTGAGACCTGAACGATTTGAAGGTTTATTGCTGTCCACCTCTCCGTTCTAACTGCATATAACCAACAAGAGAGGGCAGTGGGTGCACAATACCTGAAGACTTGCCTTGTGGCTGCTGAGACCCTCTCTGTGCTATGCGAGGGAAGCCAAGTGGCATGGGAAGTCATCTGAAGTTTTCCTGATTGTGACTTAACAGGCAATATAAGCTCCTTGCTTCTTTCTGGTAGAACTCAACTTCAGACGATAGCCACCAGATGGCACTTGTTAGGAAGCTTGGTCTTAACGGAGCTGATCCTCCTTGGACTCTATCTACAAATGTTGATGCCGATGAATCTTTCCTCCTGTTCCAAGGGGTGAACGGACTCACATCAAATTATTTAAGATCAATTACAGTGCAACCAAGTGGTTACACATTCAATCTAGGAGACCAACTTAAAGCTTCAAAGGGCTTTATTACAAACTTACATTAATCAGTCTCAGAACCATTGTGTAAATATACACAATCACTAAAGGAGAGCCAAAATATCTCACAATATTGAATCGGATTTGCATATGAAATGCCAATATCTCAATATTGACAATGCAGAAAGTCAAGAAAACTGTTTGATGTTTAAAACCCAAATTCAAACTCTTCTGCCGTACCATTGAATCTAGATTCCTAACTATTCTAATTTTTTAGAAAGGTTTCATAAACCAATCACTAGTTAAACCACTAATACATCTCAAACCTTCCAAATTGACATAATTGTCTAACTCTTCCTCTGAAAAACAAAATCATAAATCAAATGAATAATTTGCAACAGTATCCACTTTAAGTTTCTTCTATGTGGCCTAGGTGTAGCCAGCATTCAGGAATTTCAAAACGATAACTGCCAATTTAGGTTACTCCTTCCATCCATATAACACTTCTCTCAGACTCTCTTATCTTTCACGCACAATAGGCTTCTTATTAGTCTCAGCACCTGCAGCTCAGAAAAAACATGCAAAATGTGAATCTCACATTGAAATTAAAACAGATGAAAAATGTGGACCTTCACTTCGGACAGGCTAAACATACACAAGTACATTTTCAAATTGAATGTTTTTTGTACGTCTTCTTATAGTGAATATAAAATGATTATAACGAACAATAATACTTAAATTACTATAAAATAAACTTTTTTTAAACACTGATTAAATGCAGCATACATGAAATATGATATTCATTTGTGCACTTTCTTTGTGTGAAATTCGGTGCACCACATTCAAATGGAAAACATTTTCACGTTATACCGAAAAATAACACTCCCTTCATTTCTTGTTTTAAGAGACATAATGGCACAGCTAGGTTATGCTCTCTCAGAGCCATGTGGAGAGATGATGTTATGTGGAACTGCAGAGGTTCTAGCAAAGGCTTAGAGCCAGTTAGTGCTGGATGGATAGCCCTGCAGGGAGGTAGATGGGAGTTTACCAGATGGTCTCCCATGCACAGGAGGGCCTCCTGTCCCACTTCTTACCCACCACCTTAAGAGTAAATAAATAGAAACAGGGGGATCTTCACATACTATTGCAGTGTGCTCATGGCCACACCCTTGAGAGTCTAAAGTGTTGGTCATTTAGCCATTAAAAAAGACTAGACTGCAAATCGAAATAATCATGATTCACCTCACCACAAGAAACCCAAGGAGTACTTTGGGGTCATCTTTACTTCAGAAGAATGCCTCAAATTACCATAAAGAACTGTGCTATTTTTGATAGGGTCGAACATTTGTATGTTGTTGTGAAATAGTCTTACTTAAAATACAAATATGCAAAATGAACCTATCCTTTTGGAACCTCATGAGAATTGTTCTTGTGTAAACTGCTCTTTCATAGTTGATAACTGTTCGAAAGTGAACAATGTGAAATGATCTTATGTACTGCTTAACTGCAGTATGAAACTGTTCTTAAGTAAAGCCATCTGCTTAGCTGCAGTACTTAACAGTTCTTATGTAAAGCCATCTCTACTCCTTTGGGTCTTGTATATAAAACAGAAAAATAAATACTAAGCTTAGTAGACAATAACTCTTAAAGTGCCATCTGTCACACCTTTCAATAGTTCCTGCCAAGTGATACATTGGAAGTTCTAAGAACGTTCTAAGACGATTTCAGATGGTTCTAAGACAGTTGGATTTCTAAGATATTCTAAGATGTTTAACAATCTAAAATATTTTTATTTTTGCATCTGAATGTTCAGTATCTTTCACAATACCATGTGCATGTTGTTCAAATGTAGAATGCACTGGCACCCTGTTGACTGTGAGTAATATAAATGCAAAAAATAAAATAAAATAACTGAGGAACTGAAAATGAGTCCCACATGTCAATGTCCTGTGCATTAAACTAAGATACCACTTGCAATGAGATAAAAACATCAGAATGGACAGTAAGGGAGACAGGTATGCTCAGCTTATAAGCTTGCAAAATGCTTTTATCTATGGTGTTAATACTTCGAAGATTAATAATTATTTGAAAAAACAGATTGAAACAGCCCTTTGACCACTGAAAGGTGTGAAAATTACAAGAAGCTTACCAGGTAAACATGCCATCACATTTGTAGGGCAACAGATACACATTCGAATAACAGAGCAATTGCTGACAACTTTGGTGCAGTCTCAGGAAGCTGACCACAACAGTATAGGCCCCTTCTTGAAAGTTTTAAGTAGCTGAAAAGATAATTTGGAGTCATATGAGAGATATCATCTTTTGAAATTCAGACACCATTGTACACTGAAAAGGTGTTGCAAAAATGTGGTTATTATTTGTGAAGGATCTGAGTCCTTCACAAGAAATAAGTTCTCAGCTTTCCATTTACTGGAAACCAAGTACCCCATTAGAGCATTTTACTCTCACTGGGTAGTGAACCAGAGCAGTCTAACACCGACTCTGCGAGGTGGTGAGGGCTTGTACACCCATCTACTTGGTACTCAACATCAACACTTAATGAATCATTGTCCATCCATTCTTAAATGTAGGGAACATGCTTCCTTATGCACACACTCCAGAAAACTATGTAAATATCTACAATTAGGTTGATACAAACAACTCAAAACAGTTGATACCCTTGAACCCAGTAGTCTAAAGCAGTAAGGCAACTTGAACCACTGTGTTGCATGAAAGGGAGAGAATAGAAATGTACTGTATCTATTAAGATATGGTGTACATTTCTCTCTCTCAGCTCTGACACACTGTGTGCTGCCTAGCACCTACACTGGCACCCTTGCACCATGGGAGGAATGTTTGTGTAGTAAGGGATACCCCCCGCACAAGCACTGTCCTTAAAGGCCCAGTTCTCTTTCTAAGTGTGCTGCAGAATGGAAAATACATGGAAAGATGAAGTAACAAGGAGAAATAAAAATATTTAGCGCAGTTACACCTCTGCCATGTACCTGCACCATTTTAGCGCAAACCCTGGTTTTCAAGTCTGAGTGGGAATGCCTGCAGGATGATTTCCTCTGGCCTCATTTGGCTGAGTTGGACAGGGAGGTCACATCCAGGCCCATTGTCCACTGACTGGGAGGAATGCACATCACATCACAAGAGAGCCATTATTAGATAGGTGGCACATCTGGCTTAGGCAGAAAAATACCAATTTTCTATCCGTGTCATTTTCAAAATAGTAACATCTGACTTGACCATTATGTCGGATTACCTGTACATACCATGGACCCTGCCCTATGGGCATTTAGACCCTGCACCAGGGGTGACATCAAAAAGAAGGTTTAGGCTTGGATAAGGTTTATCTTCTCAGGACAAAATGGCAGATTAAGAGTGCTCTAGAGGCTGCAATAGCAGGCTTGAGACATTTTTGTAAGTGCTACTATAGTGGGTGCTCAATGGTGCTGCAGCCTACTTTTAGCATTTAATTTACAGGTTCTAAGGACATATAGTACCATATACTATATTAAATGTGGAAATTAGGTGGATGCCAATTTTACCATGTTCAAAAGGGAGAGCACAAGCACTTTACCACTTATTAACAGGAGCACAGTGTACAGAGTCCCATGATCAACAAAAACAGGTTAAATATAAATAGGTGAAGCCAAAAATCTGGGGGACTATCACACAAAATATGGTCATTTACAACACATCCCTTCTGTGACAGACTGCCTGTGTGCGTGTACCAGACTGAGCTAGATAGTAGACTCACATGCTTTGCCAGCACATGTGTGTATATGTTTGTGTTCACAGGTTCATTTATAACTAGCTCAGAGCCTCTTACCCTAGCTGCACAGCAGCACCCTTTTCTTGTAAGTCAAAAACTGGTGGTAGGCATTCTTATTCAAGGATGCAATGTGAAAAACGACTTCCAGTTGGGGGTGGGGGGAAGTGATTAGGGCTTCTGATGGTTTTGGTGTGGCAGTTTCTGGCTGCTGGTAACTGACCCTCAGGGAAATAGGACTTGACTGTAGCTATTCAGTGACTTGAATGTTCCAAAATAATTCTTAGAAAGATGGTCTGTTTGCCTTTCTGGTGACTTGGATGGTGCCTTGATGTTGAATACAACACATTCCTGAGACAATACCCAGGGATCCTGAGGATCCTTTTCTCTTCTGTCTCATCTTGCGTTGAACTTGTATCCAATATTCTTCAAGAGCATGGAGCAAGATGTATTTACAAGTAAAAGATGTCTCTTTTCTGGAAAAACTACTCTGTTGTAGGTGTAACTTTGAGCTATATCATCTAATGTCCTAGAAGTGAATAGCGTGATTCTAAAACACTGTGATATTCTTAATTGTTTTAGTGATTCAGACACCCGCTGCTTGTCTGATTGTAAATCCCTTGCCATGTCTAGATACATATTTATTCTAGAAAGGCATTAATGATGTTGAATTAGTGCAGATGATATAATACCCATAGTCTTCTAAGTTGAAACCAATGGTTAGCATGTACCAGCAGGAGGACGAATAGCTGGAAGGGTTTTCCTTAACTCTATTTAGCAAATATTTATCCACTTCAGACAGTATTCAGTGAGGATTGTATTTAAATAAAAATTGCCCTGCATCAACATGTTGGATGTCTTGGAACATGCACTACTGTTAAGAAATGTTACCTGCTAATTTACAGTCATCTTTTGTGAACATTTAAGCTGAAATACTCTAACTGGCACTCTACGTCTTTTTATTTAATATCATCACTTCAAGACACTGACCTTTTGTTTCAGGCCTTACCAAGTTTTCTGAGTAAGGCTCTTATCGTTAAACTACATCAGAGGTAATTCTGATTATTTGTGCAAAGGAGTATGCCCTGGTGAATCTGCATAACCCAAATACTAAACTTGAAGGTGGTTGGGCATCACCAGATTAAAACAAGCATTGGCAAAACCAATATGTTTCGCCCAAGTGAGATCTGTTGGCTTTAGCAATGTTCTTGGTGTAGCAAAATCTATCCAAATACACACAAAATTGCATGTTCCAGAACGCAAGCAAATAGAATTACTGATTCCAATTAAGTGTAGCGCTTGAGTCATGAAAATGGCACCCCAATGGCACAGCCGAAACACATGCATACAGAAAACCCGGCAGCTATGAAAGAGCAAACACAATAAACTGCCCATAACAGACCTGCAGGTAATTCTATATGGGGTGGCATATCTCGCATCTTGCACAAATGCTTCACCAGAGAAAGAGTTTAGAGAGACCATGCAACAACCGCTCAGACCTGTGAGAACTGCCCGAATGAATCAGTTTCAACTGTCCATTCTCCTTACAGCTAAAGCCATTGGCCGCTACTTTCAGTAAATCTAAGCCTAAATCGGTGGTCTGTTATCGATCTTTTGATAAACGTTTGTTCATAATGTGAGTTCTTCCAGATCATGTGACAGCATTGGCTAAATACACATTGGTAGTCGGTGGGAAGGCAGTCTGGTAGTGTGTAAAACACCCTGGAGATTTGTCAGCTCCTCAGCCAATCCTAATGTGTTTTGGTCTTGGAAACCGCACATGCCTCTGAGGTGCATAATCACTGTTCTAACCATCCTACAATAGTGACTGGGCGCCACATGGTGCAGAATCAATGCTCTTGGCTGGTGGATGACATAAGGTGAAGCACACTGATATGGCGGTAACATTTGAGCCAGAGTTAAATAGCTCTCAGAAGCAGGAAGTGTTTTTGTCTATTCTCGAAGGGTTAGTGTTAAATGGTTACAGCAGCGTTAGCAGAGTGGCATTCTGGAGTGACAAATGGTAAAATGGTAAAAAAAGTTTGTCGAAAGCACGCGGCTATTGGAAGGACACTAGTGGCCAGCCACTGCTGAAAACAGTACTTTGTCCAAGCTCCACAGAACAGCCAGTGCTGAGGAAAGAAGACAGGCAATGGCGTGAGAAGCTGCTGCTGACAAGTGACAAGCAAGGAAACGAGAGACAGGAAAACTACCAACGGTAAGTAATCTGTGGGCTGCGGGCAGGCTGTTAGTCACTTCAACATTTTTTTTGCTTATCACAAAATATTTTGCAAGCACAGCCCAAAAGTGCATGCATGCAGGCGAAACCTAAAAAATATATTACCTGGCAGCAGTCTATCAAGTAGTTAATAGTTGGCTATCTCCTGAAATGAACACTATATTTAATAACCCCTGGGGTGTTCAGAAAAAATAAAATGACACCAAAACTAATAAAATCGGATAAGGGGATTTTTTTTAAGAATGAATGCTTTCTAGCGCATAGAAACAAAAAAACACCAATCTGGTCATCTGGTCGCACCTCGACCAGGGCAAAGTCAAAGTTCAAACCTTACCACGATGGAGCCCGGCTCAGCTACAGCCCGCGTGGGGCCTCGGTCAAAAGTTTACCTTAGGACTTAGTTGTTTTTCTGGAGATTTTCTTCTGCTGGACCAAGTCACCTGTTGAATACGACCTCCTGAAACTCTTCCCCGGATACGCGTCGCGGGAGCCCTCGGTGGAGATTTTTACCTTCGGATTTAGTCATTTTTTCAAGATGAAAATCCTTCGACCGGGGAAACCCTGAATCTTGATCCGCCTTCCTTGGAGCCCTCTTCGGATACACTACCTGGGAGGTCCCGGTCAACTTCCTACATACGGACGTAGTCACTTTTTTGGAGATTTTCTTCACCGGTACAAACCTGCAAGTCAGGCCGGGTTGTGGTTGAGTCAGGCCGACTAGAGTTGCAGCGGCAGGTCGGTCCCTTTATGGAGCTTTTTTCCATAAGTTCTCCAAACTTCTGGATCTTCTTCCAGATGTTCCTTTAAGGGTCATTGGAGGTCCACAGCTCACCCCAATGTTCCAGAAGCTCTGAGATGCTCCTTGAGGGTGTGGACTACAACTCCCGGAATGCACCTGGCAAAAGTCCTTTTTGGCCACTAGACAGTGGTCAGCTGGTTGGTTTCTTCAGGAGTTGGTGCAGGGACTCTGGTTAGCAAGTTTTCACCTGTAGCAAACAGGAAGTCCCTCCTTGAACCAGTTGAAGCCAGGCAAAGTCCTTCTTGCGGTGAAGCCCAAGTGTGCAGCTGGTGCAGTCCTCCAGAGTGCAGTGTCCAGGTGCAGGTCAGGGGTCCAGAAGGGCAGTCCTTCTTCTTCTGTAGTTCTTCCTTGTTGGAATCTAATGGTGATCTGAGGTGTGGGTGCAGGTCCGCCAGTTTTATCCTTGCTCCTGGGTGAAAAACAGGGGGGTCCTGGTTCTCCAGTCAGGGGCAGGGTCCTTCCCGCTGTGATGACCACTTCCTGGGAAGTGTGGCAAAAATCCCTCCCAGGGAGCAACATTCCTCAAAAATCCACCATGGCTGAACGTGATTTTTGGAGGCTACATCTGGCTGAGCCCACCCACTGGTGTGGCTAAAAATCCTAAACACACCTCTCTCCTGCCCTCTCCTAATCTAATCAAGGGGGCACCTAATTGTATGGGTTTGCAGGATGTGAGGGTGTTACTGGGTTGCTCCAAATGTCCTTCCCTGCCTTTGAAGACCAGTTTGGCAGCCCTCCCTCCTTCCTGCTTCCCCGTCTGCTGAGGGGAGATCTCCTCCCCCAGGCGCATCTCTTTGTGTTGAGCCATGCCACTTCACACCTCATCCATGCAGCCTGGCCAGGCTGCTAGAGGCTGGCCAATCAGAGCAAAGCAGCAAAAACACTGCAGGGCTGAAGTTGGCAACTTTTCAGGTAAAGTTTAAAACTCCTTACCTGAACAAGTTATATTGAATTCAACAACTGGAAGGTGTGGGATTTATCATAACAATTCATTTGATACCAAACGTGTTGTATCTGTTACTTAAGGGGACTTTTAAAATTAAAATAAATTCTCCCCATTCTAGCCTATGAAGGCCATTCATCACTATGAGGTTAAAATTAATTTGGCTGTTTTACCTCACCAGGGCTTATAGAATTATTTTTTATAAGGTCCCTGCTTATAGTTACATGGCACCCAGCCCTAGGGGAACATAGGTCACACCTTAGGGGTGACTTATATGTAAAAATACGGTAGTTTAAGACTTTGGAACCACTTTTAATTCGAAAGTCAAATTTGCATGTAACTTTAATTTAAAAGCAGCCAGCAAGACAGGTCTGCCTTTAAAAGGACACTCGGCACCTCAGCAGTGCACCTATGAGGGCACTACCTATGCTGTGGTCCTAAACCTACATACCCTATCATATACTAGGGACTTACAGGTAGGTTGACTTAACCAATTATAATTAGCCTAATTTGCATACTGATTTTACACAGAGCACAGGCCCTGGGACTGGTTAGCAGTACCCAGAGTACCACTGGAGTCAGGAAAACACCAAAAAGTGAGGGGGCCTCTGCAATTAGCCCTGTTTTCCCACACAAGCCCCCCCCCAGCCCACACACCCAGGAGACTCAGCTCAACCCTGGGAATCTTCCTGGCTTGCTAGGCGAGGAAGACAGTGAAGAAAAACTGGCTGTCCCTTTGCAGGGCCTTCTCTGCCTTACATCCTCCTGTCATGGTCACTCCCTCTGGGTAGTGAACCCATCCCAACAGTGAAAGGACCCATTTAAAATTGAAACTTCCTTCTAGGGGGTCTTCCTCCTCTCTCTCTGCCAACTTGGGTACTGAGGTGCCCACCTCCCTATCCCTAACTTTGCTAGGGAAACACCTAGCTTACCCAAAGAGGTCACCCAACAGCTGAGCAACGCTATCATGACCAACAGGGCCAGGGGGCCTACTTTGCATTTGGCCCTGGGGTCTGCCTCCCATGCCAAGTGCAGTGCTGCCAGGAAGGCTAGAGCACAGCAGAGGCTACTGACAGCTGTCAGCACCCAGAACCACACCATAAGCTCTCCACTGACAGGTGGCTGAGCTGTTTTAGGGGCAACTGTGGGGTCCTGGCACCCCGCTTGCAGTCTAGATTGGAGGGCCACCACCTCCTGTGGCAGACACCCTCCTTCCACTCTCCCTTCTGTCAGTGCAGGGGCAACACCCTGCATCTGGACAGCTGCCTGAATAATCAGGATTTCCTTGGGGTGAGGCCTCACCAGTGCCAACTCTGGGCTCCCTTCTTACTGGGGCAGAAGGACCGTGGCTACCTGGATCTCTCCTTAAGAGTGGCCTACGCTTCCTTTTCTTCTTTCTTTTTCTTGGTGACCCCTGTCTCCTAACAATAGGGACTGGCTCCCCAGGACTTTGGGTTGTGGTGGCGCCCTGGGCGATCGCCCCATCTGAGTCCAGACTCACCTCTGGGAGGTCATTGCCCAGGATACTATCTAGGGGGAGGTCACCACTGACTACCACCCTAAACCAGTCACAGATACCCTCCCTCTCTAGGGGCACTATGGCTACAGGTTTGGAGGTGACCTCCCCTGTGGCTATCCTGTCTTTCCTGGTCTCCCCTGGCACATACTTGTCTGGGGGTCACCATCCGGTTACTCACTATGGTATGACTGGCACAGGTGTCTCTCAGGCCCGTGGTGGGGATCCCATTCACCTTAATGGGGTGAAAGTGCCTAATCCCACCCACAGGGATCACCAGCTTACCATCTGGTCCAGTCTCCCAGCCCAATGCTATGAGGACTTCATCATCTGAGGAGTCCTCCTCCATGGCTACACTGGACAGCCAAGTGCTAACCACTTTCCTTGGACAGGCTGCATCTCCCCTGAAGTGACCTGTCTGCTGACAGTCAAAGCAAGCCTTACTGTCAACAAGCTTTTTTAACCCTGGGTCTTCCGGCCTCTGCTTGTAAGAGTGGGAGTGGGATTTTCTCCCCTCCTTCGTAGAGTTCTAGGGTGCAAAGGGAGTCTCTGTGGTGGGCTTACCACCTCCCTCCTTAGGCTGTTGGGGACCTGACCCTCCCTTCTTGGAGTCTTTCCCCTGGGACTTGACAACCAACCTGGTTCTCAACCACTCATCAGCTGCCTCTCCCAGCTCTATGGGGTTGGTCAGCTTAGAGTCCACTAGAAGCTGAGGTAACCTTTCTTGCATACAATTGGTCAAGATGTGCTCTCTCATGATCAAATTGTATAACCCATCATAAGAATTTACTTGGTTACAATGAATCTAGCCCTCTAGTGCCTTAAGTGAGGTGTCAACAAAATCAACTCAACACTGGGTATGGACCTTTTGGGTGTCCCTGAACTTCATCCTATACTGTTCTGTGGTCAGACCAAACTTCTTGGTTAAGCACCTCTTCATACCAGAGTATGAATCTGCCTCCTCCCCACTTAAGGTCAGAAGCCTATCCCTCCCTGAGTTGGGGGACCATCTCCCATAGAAGTGAACACCAGTATTGAGGCCCAATCTGGAGTGCCCTCTCAAAGGCCTCAAACTACTTGTCTATGTCATCACCATCTATATAAGCAGGAACCACCCCCTTGGGTAGTCTGGGACAAAACCCCCCACACAGGGACACCTCAGCTTCTCTGTTACTGCCACCATCTTTCTGTTCAATTCTTGCCCACTTCTTCTCTAAGGCCACCTTCTCTGCCTCCAAAGCTATGAGGGCTTCCTGGGCCTCAAGTTTCCTTTCCCGGAAGCCCAGTTATGCTTCCTCTTGATCTGATACCACAGACCCTCCCCTCCCACTATTCTGGTTTGGGCCATAGCTGAGGATATCACAGTGAGGCAATCGTCCTTCTCCTCCTGGAGGTTGGAGAGGACATCTTCCCTCTCCATTCCTACATCTGAAGCTTCCTCTGTCTCTTTCTGCGCTACCCAGGCTTCAAGGGACTTAACCATCACAGCCTACTAAAGGTTGTTAGTAGCAGGTAATGCCCTCTTTCTAAACAACACCATAAGCTCAGCTGCAGTGAGTGTGGGTAGGCTAGCCAGATCAAGCTCCATTGTCCCCCTTAAGTTGTGTGTCACTTAAAAAACTTTGACACAAATTGATCAGAACAATTTAGAAAAAATCTAAAATTAATTCATAAAAAAATTAGTCCAAATTAGAAAAATCAAAAATACTTTTGCTCTAGGTAAATTTTAGAGGATTTTTAACTTATTTCACTTAAAACTGTAGTATGATATTAAACACAAGTACTGGATCCCACCACTGCACCCCACAAATGTTGGAAACTGGGTTATTGGTAAGGGCAGGTAAGTACCTACACTTAGCAATAGGCCACTAACCTCCACTTAGGTCCAGTTAGGTCTCAGTAAATTAAACCTAGCTCAACCCTTGGTAGCTTGGCAACGAGCGTCAAGGCTTAACTTAGGTGACATATATGTAAAGCATTTAAAATCACAAAACAGTAAATAAGTAAAACACAAAACATAATAAAAATCCAACACCAATTCATAACAATAAATTATATTTTTATCTTTAAAATGACACCAAAACTAATAAAATTGAATAAGGGGACCCAGAGATATGATTTTTTTTAAATGAATGCTTTCTAGCACATAGAAACAAAAAAGCGCCAATCTGGTCATCTGGTCGCACCCCAACCGGGGCAAAGTCAAAGTTTAAGGCTGACCACGATGGAGCCCGGCTCGGCAACAGCCCACGGGAGGCCTCGGTCAAAAGTTTACCTTAGGACTTAGTTGTTTTTCTGGAGATTTTCTTCAGCGGGACCAAGACGCCAGATCAATACGACGTGGAACTCTTCCTCGGATATGTGTCACAGGAGCCCTCTGTGGAGATTTTTACCTTCTGACTTAGTCATTTTTTCGGGGTGAAAATCCTTCGACCAGGGGAAACCTGAATCTTGATCCAACGTCCTTGGAGCCCTCTTCGGATACACTGCCTGGGAGGTCCCGGCCAGCTTCCTACATACAGACTTAATCACTTCCTACATACAGCCATAATTGCTTCAAGCACAGGTCCAGCATACTCCTCTCAGTCGGAAAATGGAAATGTGGGACAGGATCGTTGACAGAGTGAATGCTGTTGGCACCACCCTGCGCACAAGGGAGGACATCAGGAAGAGGTGGAATGACTTCAGGGGCAAGGGCTGTTCCCTGGTCCCCAGGCACCACTGCAGGACAAGATGATAAGGGGTGGTCCTCCCAGTGCCCCATTACATCTCTTTCCCTTGGAGGAGAAGGTCTTGGCCATCCTGCATCCTGAGGACTTGACAGGAATACCTGGGGAGAGTGGAGTCTGGTAAGTTACAACACTAAAAGATCATCAAAATGCAATTTCATCCATGCTCTTACCTCTCCTTTTGCTTCATTTACTGTTACCCCACTCACCAGTCCAGTTTCACCTGTCCAAAGACCTCTATTGGGCAACTAACAATTGAAGTGTACACACCTTGGGAAGATGGCATTTGTATAGTGTGTGTAGTATAGGGACTGACATGGCTCCAACTTACAGCAGGCGCTGTTATTATAACTCCAAACACCAGACCAGTGTTTGTTATCTATTAATATAAGGGTAGACACCTGGGGAGATAACTACCTTCACTACAACTCCCAGCAGGCACTATTCCTGTAACCACAAACACTTGCACCATGGTCACATGCTACAACAAATCTGTTAGTGAACTCTCAATTGCGGTGTACTCTCCGGGGGGAGAACATTGGTCAAGTGTGTGTAGTAGAGAGGGTGGCTTGACTGCAACTCACAGGAGCCACTGTTCCTCTAACTTTAACCACCAGCACAGTGGTCACATGTCCCAATACAGCTGTTTCACAATTATCAATTGCATCTGGGAGGTACCATTTGTATAGTGTATGAAGTAGAGATAGAGTGCTATACTGTCAACTCCCAGGAGGCACTGTTTTTATAACTCCAACCTCCAGCCAGTGTTCCCTTGTATAAACACTCTTGTGTGTCAACTTCCAAATGAAGTTTGCACACCTGGGAAGATAACATTGGTCAAGTTTGTGAGGTAGATGGAATATCCTGACTGCAACTCACCAGAGGCACTGTTTTTCTGACTCCAAACACTAGAACAGTTTTCACTCATTGAAAGACCACTCTTTGGCAACTGTCAATGTACGTTTACTCAGCTGGGAGGATACCACTTGCATAGTGTGCGTAGTAGAAGGCGTGACATGACTGCTAAGGCCAGGAGACTTTGTCACTGTCACTAAACTAACCAGCCAAGTGTCCTCTTCTCCAAAGACTCCTGCTTGGTAACCCACACATGAAGTGTACTCACCTGGGGGGATAATATTTACAAAGTGCGTGCAGTACATGGAGTGACATGACTGCAACTTCCAGGAGGCTCTGTTGCTATCACTCCAACTACCAGTCCAGTTTTCTCTTCTCTAAATACCCTTGTTTGGTAACTCACGAATGAAGTGTACTCACCTCAGGGGGGGGTGACATTTATCATGTGTATGACGTAGAGGAAGTGACCGGACTGCAACTCCCAGAAGGCACTGTTTCTGTAACTCCAAACACCAGCACAGTGGTCACTTGTCCAAATACCCCTGTTTGTGAACTCTCTATTGAAGTGTACACATGGGGGGATACCATTTGTATAGTGTGTGTAGTAGAGAGAGTGACCTGACTGCAACTCCCAGAACACCCTGTTTCTGAAACTCCAAACACCAGCCCAGTGGTCACTTGCCCAAATACCCCTGTTTGTGAACTCCCAAATGAAGTGCTCTCACCTGGGAGGATGACATTGATCAAGTGTATGAAGTCGAGGGAATGACATGACTGCCAAGGCCAGGAGGCTCTATCACTGTTACTGCACTCACCAACCCAGTATCCCCTTCTCCAAAGACTCCTGTTTAGTAACTTACACATGAGGTGTACTGACCTGGGGGGTGGGTTTATTTGTATAGTGTGTGTAGTACAAGGACTGACATGACTGCAACTCCCAGGAGGCTCTGCTACTATAACTCCAACCACCAATCCAGTGTTCTCTTAATCAAATATCCTTGTTTGGTAACGTACAAGTAAAGTGTACTCACCTGAGGGGTGACTTTTATCAAGTGTATAAAACAGAGAGAGTGACATGACTGCTAAGGCCAGGAGGCTCTGCTTTTCTAACTTCAAACACAAGCCTAGTGTTCACATGCACAAATACCCATGTCTGGTAACTCTCAAGTGAAGTTTACTCACCTGGGAGGATACTATTTGTATTGAGGTGGGAAGTAGAGGGAGTGACCGAAATGCAAAACCCTATAGGACTGTTTCTCTAATGCCAACCACAACACCAGTGTACACTTGCCAAAATCCAACTATTAGTGAACTCTCAAATGATTTTTACTCACATGGGAGGATAGCATTTGTCAAGTGTGTGTAGTATGGAGAGTGACATGACTGCAACTCCTAGGAGGCACTGTTTCCCAAACCAGTGGTCACTTGTCCAAATACCCTTGCTCAATTGAAGTTTACTAACCTGGGAGTGAGTGACCAAGATAGAAATCATACTCAACTCTGAGATGTGTCTGGCTACCTAGCTCCATCTTGACCTGCTAACCCAAGATGAAACTATGGAGGATAGATAGGACAACTTACCAAGTGTGCAAAACAATGATCTCAAAGGTCTCAAGATGCATACCCAGAATGATACTGGCAGCAGACAGATTCACACTGCATTGACCACATGATGAATCCAGTCACATATACAACACAATCCTGGGTCTGTCTGCATCACTATCAACTAGGCCTCAAAATGGCCAGACATATCTTGTCTAGTGATGATTTTGCATGCACTGGTGGCAAGATGACATTCTCAGGCCATCCTCCCAAGGGCTCATGATGTGCTCATTTCAGCAGTTGCTTTGGTCAAAAATATCTGGCATTCTCCACAAACATCATGCCAATTCAACCAATACCATGGGTACTTGCCACAATAGGATTAACTGCAACTTAACTTTGTACAAGGTCTCTGCTTACGGTAACACTAAACCGTTAGAGGTAGATGTCACAATACAACCAGTAACAGTGTGTCTTTACCATGAACAGTTTCTGACACTGGGTAATAGAGGCCACAGAAGAGACTGCCACTACCCCCCTGGATGAAGCCCTCAGTGAAGAAGACATTCCTGGAAACTGGACATGGATAATGGCTCTGGCCCATATGGACAACCTGGTCAGACATCAACAGTGAGTCTCACTGTGGCCATACCAACACCTCCCAGCCTGGTTGCCTCAACATCACAGGCAGCCATTCGCCCATCAACCTATGTACCAAACCAGTGCCTACTCTCTTGTTCCTCCCAGTCCTGAATCCTGAGTTCTAGTGCAATATTTCGGCCCATGAGGGCCCAGTGGAAGAGGGCACCCTGTGGCAAGGGGACAGGGCTGTGGGTGTAGGGTGCAATGGAGAGATGCAGTGGGCCAGTGGTGTGAGGCCACTGGGGGTGCTCCTGGCCAGGACACCATCAGCCCCATCTTGGGGATCTATCAGAAGTCACAGGAAGGGATGGGCCAAGTCTTGACTGAACTCTGGGAAATTAAGCAGCTATAGAGGGGCATGCATAGGGACATGTGAGAACAGATGGAGGCCCACAATACCAAAATGGCCTCCCCAACAGGGGTGATGAGGGACATACACACTGTCCTGAGCATGGCTTTTCAAAACCAATCTTCCCCTTCCTTTAGCTAATCAACATCAAGCACATCTACAATGGTGAACACAACTGGATAGGAGGCCCTGCCAGAGGAAGAATCTGCCCTAGACAGCCCTGTCTTTGTAGGAGCAGATCACCCCCCCACGCTTGTGGGAATGTCCAGGAAAGAATCCTGGATGTGCTACCACTGCCAGCATGATACCTCTTCCTAAAGGAACTCTTTTGTGTGCCACATATTCACTCTGTTGACTGATCCTCAACCACCTACAAGTTCCAATGGGAGGAGTACTCTGGACGTTGGACTCCCAATGATGTGGCATCTACTCAAATGATTTCTCTCACCATGACTGACACCTTCAGTTTAAATTTTTGTTCCATTCTGTCCAAATTGTATTTCCTGCATGAGCATTGTAATAAATTCACCCATCACAAGCTTAATGTCTGCCTGCTTGCTTTCCACATTTTGCTAGGTAGAGATGTAAGACCATGTGAACCATATGATGAAACCACAAGCTACTTGTGCAAGGAGGGATATGTTACAGGCACACAGTATCCTGTTTAGGAGTACAACCATTGCACACAAAGATATTAGTGCAAGTGTCTGGTCACATCAAACATTATTCCAATATACAGCATGTAGGGGGTCATTACGACCTCAGCGGTCTTTTCAAAAGACCGCCGAGGCCACGGGAGACAGAATACCGCCATTGCCGGCGGTATTTCTGTCTCCCTATTATGACATTTCCGCTGGGCCAGCGGACGGTAACAGTGTTACCGTCCGCTGGCCCAGCGGAAATGTCACATCAACATTGCTGCCGGCTCATGATGGAGCCGACGGCAATGCTGATGTGCAGCGGGTGCAGTTGCACCCGTCGCGCATTTCACTACCCGAAATTCGGGCAGTGAAATGCACGACGGGGCTATGCCTGGGGGCCCCTGCACTGCCCATGCCAAGTGCATGGGCAGTGCAGGGGCCCCCAGGGGCACCCCAAGTCCCCTTCCCGCCAGCCTTTTCATGGCAGTGTGTACTGCCATGGACAGGCCGGTGGTCGGGGACTCATAATCCCCAGGGCAGCGGTGCTTGCACCGCTGCCCTGGGGATTATGACCGCCAGGCGGAATCCTGGCAGGAAAGTGGAGGGGCCGGCGGTATGGGCGTGGCAATTCCGCCACGGTCATAATTGCTGGCGGAACACCGCCAGCCTGTTGGCGGTGTTACCGCCAACATACTGCCGGCCGCCAGGGTCTTAATGACCCCCATAGTCTGTCTATATGTCTGGACTTTTTTAAACAAGAATGTGTGACTCAGACTGAATGAAAGTACATATTTCAAGATACACCCCCCCCCCCAACCCCTAGACCACAGAAGGAAGGGATTTGTCAGACTTAGTCCTGTAGAATAGGCAAACAATAAATTGGATGATGTTACCAACTTGAGCTTTATCACATACCACATCACTTAATCCAAGATACAGACAGCTGGCATTACAACAGTCCTCGATCACATGCACATCATAATCCAATTTCCCATGCATCTTGTGGTATGACACAAACATTTGTCAGTGTTGTGGCACATGCACTGTGGCCTGCAGTGATGAAACACATCTACAGCTACATACAGGTCATACAAGAATAGTGTTTAGCCAATGTGAAGGGAAAATGATTTGGTCACAATCTATGACTACATATTTTATGCCCACAAGATGACACATGTGATGCAATTGGCCCACCATATCACAAAAAAACAAGTCCAATGTGCACTTCTGACCTTCCATCCAAACACTGTGCAAGCTGTCTTGGCAAAGGTCTCATACACCACAAATCTGTGACCAACATTACCTGAAACAATCAATGTCCAGTTTATATGTCAGAACAGCATCAGAAACCTGACAAAATCACAACTCTGAAATGCCCACATGACGGTGTCATGGTGAAGAAACCTGTATAAGGACAAAACAAGAAGTATAGGCTTGAAAACATACCTATTACAAAAATCACATAGCAAGCATCTGGAAATGAAATTACATTGCAAGGAAACTGACACAAATAAAACAACATCATCATGGTGGGGATATGTCAAAAGCTAACTCATCAAACAGCCTTTGGCTGAATATTGCAGAGTATCAGCTTCCTAGTTGTTTCAAAAACACTCAATTCCACACATTCTCACAATTACAAGTCATTGTACAGTCACAGACATTACCTCACATGACATACTTACACTCATGAAAAGTAGCTGTTGATGAAATCTTCCTACAAGTCAGCTTCTTCCTCTTCCCACTGTCATGTCACTTCCAGCCCGGTGACGCTGCAGGTTCCACCTCCTCTGGGATGTTCAGGATATTCCTCCTTAAGGCAATGTTGTGGAGCATGCAGCATGCCACAGTGATCTGACACACTTTTCCGTGTGAGTATAGGAGGGCTCCACCAGTCCTGTCCAGCCACCTAAATCTGGCCTTCAGCAGCTCAAAACCCTGCTCCACTACCACCTTGTTCTTTCATGGGCCTCATTGATGTAGACTTTCCCCGGCATCAACAACTGAGGACATACAGAGGGGGTCATTTTGACCTCGGCGGTCTTTTTCCAAGACCGCTGAGGGACCGCGGTGCGGAAGACCGCCAGTGGTAGCGGTTTGCCACTCGGCCTATTATGGCCGTTGGTAGCTCTCCGTCCTTTTACAGACGGAGAGCCGCCAACAGCCATACTGGCGGGAGGCGGGGAAGTGGAGTTGCTCCACCTCCACCACCACGCCAACAGAACACCACCCAGCGAATCACATCCTGTGATTCGCCGTGGCGGTGTTCTGTTGACAATGTGGTGTCGGCGGAGCTGCCCCCATGGCTCCCGTCCCCTCCCGGAGGATCGACGGAACAGGTAAGTCGATCGTCCGTTAGGGGAGGGGGTGGGGGGGTGTTGTGTGTTGTGTGGGTGCATGGGGGTGTGCGTGTGTGTATGTAGTGGGGGTGTGTGAGTGCGTGTATGCTTGCGGGAGTGTTGTGAGGTTGGAAATGAGTGTGTGTATGTCTGTGGGTATGTCTGTATGGATGTGTGCATGTATGTTTCAATGTGGGTGTGCGTGTCTGACTGTGTGTGGATGTTGGCATGTATGTCGGTGTGTGTGCGTGTATGTGTGTTGCTGGTGCCTGCGTGCGTGTCGTGTGTGAATGAGTGATGTCTGATGTTGGGGGTCGGGGTGTGGAGGGGGGTCCTACCCCCTTTGGGGGGTGGCAGGGGTGGTGGGGGAGACCCCTATCAGTGCCAGGGAAGGAGTTCCCTGGCACTGATAGTGCTTACCGCCATGGCGGTATACTGAGCCAGGTCTCCAGCCCGGCGGTCGTCTCCGCCCTGGCGGGCGGAACGGAGAAGCGGCGGATGACCATGGCGGTAACCGCCATGGTCATAATACAAAAAAAAAGACCGCCAGCCTGTTGGCGGTCTTACCGCCGCTTCTCCGCCTTCCGCCAGGGTCATAATGACCCCCAGAGTCTCCAGTTAAGGAATGGGGCTTATGGTTAAAAATGAGTTATTCATTTCATGATTGTAGCACCTGAAATTGCGCACACACAATCAGGACAAATTTGACTTACCAACCAGCCAGGCCCTTTCTGGTACAGTCGTGACATCAGCTGTGGTATGGTGTTCTGCATTTTGAAAGAATCATGTACTGAACCCGGATATTTGGCACAGACAGGTGAAATGTAGAGATCTGAAAAACATGCAACTTGCACGTTAGTAAAATGGAAGGTCTTTCTGTTACAATAAACTTGTTCATTGGCATGCGGTGGCACCAAGTCAACATGTGTGCATCAATGGACCCCACCACATGTGCGAGGCATGCAAAACCATAAAAGTCAGCTTTCACATGGGCTAAATCATCACATCGGAGATTGATGGTGTTTCAACATTGCTGAGAGTACATCCTTCAATACCAGACTGAAAATAGGGTGGGACATACCAGCAGATAGGGCCACTGTATGTTGGAAAGACCCTGTTGCTAGGAAGTGCAATACTGGTGTGACTTGAACAATGGGTGGTATGCTGGTCGGATAACTAATAGCTGGCACCAGATCTGTCTCCAACTGATGACATAAGTTCACTATTTTTTGCTATCCAGGCAGTAGTACATGATAATGTGCCTTTGCTCCATGGTCTGAAGGTCTGGCAGGGGACGATAGACAGGAGGTTATTGCATCCTCCTTCTCCCAGGGCACCTATGTATTCCAAGACATGATTTCTAACAGACATCTGTGTGTCCACAGCAACATACATGATGTTCGTCAATGATATCATGTAACAAAGCATTTCTGACTGTATAGACTTGGCACCCAGTACACATCACAGCTGCCAACTACACAAGGGTCACATGTGACCCCTATAGCTTTCAACACATGTATCCACATCCTGACTGACAAAATGACCGTCGCTGGTGGTGGACTGTGTCCCGCTGTTATAGGCCACCTGAGCCCTGCAACATACTACAATGGTGGTTGAGTAGTAGGACCTGCATGACAAGACAGGATAAGGATGTTTGTGAGGTAAAAAAGATCTTTTGTAGGTGTGACACAGTTTATAAAGCCCAATATAACATTTCAGGCTGACAAAACGGTCAATGCCTGACCTACTCCACTAGACATTAGGAACCACCTGCGGATGTCATCATGGCGATGGGCGGTTGCAACTGTGAGGGGTAATGCCATAGGCTAATGTTGTTGCCAGTGGCAGTCGCGGTCCAGTGGCTGTGTCTGCTGGTGGTGATGACCACGTATGTGAAGGATGTGACCGCTATGTTCTGAAGATTCATTCACTTGACTCCTGACACTGCTGCCAGCAACACCTTTACTACCTGAGCTGCTGTGAGCTCCCTCTGGGAGAAATCATACCATATCCAACTGGTGCTAGGGCACCTGCCTTCTCTCCAGAGGAGCTGAAGAGGCTTGTTACTGAGGTCCTACCCCTGTATGAACAGCTCTATGGCTCACCAAGGAGCAGTTAAGTAACTCATGTACACAATTTAATATGTACTTCATCATCATTTTCCTCCTCTCAGGATACAATGTGTCCCTGTGTGCCAGTCATATTTCTTGTGTGCCTATTGCTGGAGTCTGTGTGGCATTAATAGGATGTAGAATGGTGAAGGTTTTGGTGGCCAGTACCATACGTTATGTTCATCCATACTGTGTTTTGTGAGGTTTTTGGGGTCCTAACTCATCATTGTGTTGGATGCACATAGCTAGCTAGTCATTTCTGCCACCCAATGACATCTCTTTCCTCATGATTGTTGTAAATATTGGACATGTATGTGCATGATATCATGAGCTGTGTATGCATCTTGTGTGAGTCATTTGAGAATCATGTGAGCAATGTGTATAGCGCCACGGATCTTTCAAACGTCATCTGACCTTGCTACACTGTTATGTAGAAGGATTATCATGACTCACTGTGCGCTTCAGGTTGCCACACACAGCACATGCCAAATTGCTGATTGGCAAATGAGGACTGCCATGCATGGATGTGATGGGAATGGAGGGTCATGTAGGGTCTGTCTGCTCAGCCTGCAGAGACCAGGGACGGTCAAATGTGCCTCCCAGTATGGGACATAGTCCAGGCTGTGGGAGTGTCACTACTGCTGTGCAACTGTGACACTGTGCCCACTCCTTGTACCCCAGCAGATCCTGGCATGTGGCCAATATTATGCTGTAGTGGCAAAACCTGCCCTGAATGCCTCATTCCTTTGACTAGATATTCAACTAGTTCATATGTGCATTTTGCATCATTGTCAATGTGTGACTTAGACTCATGACGTCACTTACTCCCACACCTCTGTTGTCACATTCACACAGGTCGTATGTGTCCTGTGCAGGCTTATTGCATGAATGACAGTCCCACAGTGCAGACACTGTGTTGATTCCTGGGAGTCCATGAAATGTGACTCAGTAGCTTAGTCACATAGCAGAAACTGTACAATGCATGCCTTTGTATGTTGGATGCCATCTGTGTAGGATAGATATATATGTCCAGTGGACTGTTATGTGGTGCAGGTAAATACCACAGAACCCACCCCCTGAAGTGTCATGAGTCTGCATTTGTTATTCTACATGTCCACACATTGGCAAGGAAGACATTTTCTGTACCCACTATGCCAGCCCCTTGATTGTTACTCAAGTGTAATGATGAAGTTTCTTCTAAGGACGTTGCCTGTAGGGACTGTATACAGTGAGTCAATCTCACAAAGTGTCAATGTATTGGTCCATTCAGGCCTAAGGAGTTTACCCTTCAGAAGCCACATAAGTGAGTGGTGTTTTAATGTGACACATCAAACTACAGGTTGCTGGAGGAGGGAATACCTCATGCCAGTAGGTGTGTCATTGTAAACCACGAGCAGGGCAGTGGGTTATTCTGCAGATGCAAATACATATGTCTGTAGTCATGTCCCTGTACTTATGGCTTTGTGTGTTACACACTGTGGAGTGTTAAGAAATTGAAAAGTCATAGCTAGGTCTTTCTAACATGTATGCAACTCAACCATTTGTGACAAAACTTGTGATTCTAATCCCTTGATTTGTCTTTTGCATCCATGCCGTCAGAAAGAGGAACTATGGAGAGCCATCGCCAAGAAGGTGCAGACCTTGGGGGCCCACAGCCGTCAGAGTGCCCACTGTTGGATGAGGTGGGAGGACATGAAATGCTGGGTTCGGAAGATTGCTGAGGTCCAGCTGGCGATGTCCTCTCAACATGAGTGGGGAACCCGTCAGACCATGAACCACCCGAGTGGCTCACATACTTGTGGTGGTCTACACAGACCTGGTTGGGTGTTTGAGGATAGCATAGAAGTACAGGGCATATTCCTGCCTGTCACATTGCAAAGTGAATGTGTTAGGTTCTGACAGCTCCCCCTGACGATTAGGTATGTGTAACACAGTAGATAATTGATTGTTTGTGTAATGCATACTGTTGTGCCTTGCCTATTGGCCCAGGGGCCTAGTACACACCTGTGTACAATCGACAAACAATTTGCTCTCCAGGGACAGTGTATTGCTATGTACATTAATCAATCAAGTACTGTTTGTTGTTATAGTGGGCATAATTTTTATGGAACAGACTACTACTCTTCAGTTTTACAGGCCAAAAGAAAGGTAGTGATGGATCACTGCCCTCAGTGATGTGTCTGGCGAAAGGAGTATATTGGCCTCTGCCACCCAGGAGGCTACTTGTCTTCAACGGATATTGGGTGGTGGTGCCTCACTACTGTCTGCAATGTGAAGATGGCCATCACACTTGTTACAGTGCATACATTTTTTAAGGCTGCAGCTATTGATCAATACTTTCCCTTGGTAAGTAGGGAATGTCCATTGACATGGTTTATGTACATTCCTTGTGCCTACATGTTAGCATGTGTCCCTTTCTCTTTAGAAATACATTTGCAAGCTGCTGTTTCATGCCTGGTCTGCCTGTGTTGAGGGGATCATGTCTGTTTTGTGTGCACATACATGTGCATGCCAACCTGTGTGTGGAATAGGACATTTACAACGTGGGTACATTGCATGTTGTGCCTCAGACAGCAGTGTGTCACCATTGACTATTGGCTAACACATACCCTCATGCATCATAGTATGTCATTTTTTCATGTAGAACTGCAGTAGCAATTAGGAACATGATGGGAAGGCCTAAACGTTTTACCCACAATGTGCATTTCGATGCCATTGATGTAGAATCATGTAGTAAAGTTCCTTGCACATGTGAAATGGGGAAGGTTTGTAACTTGACTGTTGGCATGCATCATGGAGTGACTTGCAGTTACATTGGAAACACGTGTGTTTGGGTACACGCATTCATCCACAGACATCTGGGTTTGCATGACCAAAATGGAGTCAATCATGTATCTTCCAATTGGGCAACATGTTGAGAGCCTTCTACAAATATTTGAAAATCTCTGGGCCGCTGCAACATCCACAGGTCTAATGATATCTAATGATGCACTCAGAGTATGTCATTGTAAGGTGTGCCAGACATTAGTGGTGATTTCCCTGGGACTTGTTGATTCATTGTGCTGTGGAGTTTAGAGACATATCTCCCTGACATTTTGCACATTTTGTTTACGGTGTAAATTTTCTTGCCAAATGTGTGGTCTATCTGATCAATATTAGTACTACCTCCATGACTTTACTGGGACAAATATCACTTAGTTAAGTGTGCATTGTGGAACTGTTTCCAGTGTGACATGAGTATTTCCATGTCACCTTCTCCAGGCTATTGTACTGTTGTCAGAAACATGGCATGTTCTGGAAGCATCATTTATTACTGTTGTGTCATTGTGTATGTGACAAATAGGTGTGTGCATGACCTTGTGTGGGGTCTCTGGGAATGGAGTTGGCATTGGCCTGCTATTATATATCAACAGGTAAGTGATGTATGCTCCATGAGGCAAAGCGTTGAAGGTGGTGAGGTCTCCTGCTTGTTCAATTATTACTGTGATTGCACAACATCACCCATGCAATTGTAGCTGTGTGAGATCCTGATTTTCCTGTGGGCAACTGTCAACAGTTCAGATGGCATGTATGCGTATGGTACATGTCTGGGCTACTTAGATGGAGTTTGTTGCTGAGGCCTACTGGACAGCATGGTAATGTTTGCTAATCTGAGCTGTTGTTCAAGTGGGATCATGAACATATGATGATCCTATTTTTCTTTGTATCTTCAGCATCAGCCCATGGAAGTGAAGGAGACAGTGCACAGCCCAGTGGGGAAGCATCTTGCTAAGGTACCTTGGGTCAAGATACCACTGACACAGAGTGACCCAGTGGCCCAGAGGATAAGTGGAGTGCCACGGCAGAGCACAGGTCTACACCCTTTTTATCATGGGATTCTTCCTCCAGTGGCACTCCGTAGTGGTGGCAGACCCATAGGGATGTACCCTGTATCATCTTTGTCTGCCACCCCCATTTCTAGCACCACCCTCCCTGATGCTCACCTCCAATTGGCCGTTGCCTTTCATCCAAGAGGGTAGGCATCTCTTTTTTGTTACCCCTCCTGCCCTCAGGGAGGGGGCTATTGACCTCCTGAGGAGTAGCTCTATTGGTCAGACAGCCTTTCTGGATGCCATTTAGGGGTTGTCCACTCAACTGCAACAGACAAATGCCTTCCTGGAGGGCATTCTTGGTGTAATGTCTGCTCTACAGAGATCTTTTGGGGCTCTGGCCCCCACACTGACAGCAGCCAGTCATTCTCCACCTTCTATCCCCATTCCACCTGATTCTTCACAATCCAAATCCCCCATTCCCCTATCTATCCCAAGCACACAGACTGATCCGCATGCACCACCTCAACAGAAGAGCAGCACACAGAAACACAAACACTACAAAACACACCAGCACGGAAGCACTCAACCGACATGACACACACAACATCAGCCACAACTTCGCCAGACACTCCCACCACCCCCACCATACCACACATCACATTAAGCATCCCCACAGGCACCACCACAACAGTCAGTGATACACCCACCACACCCACACTACCTGCAGGAACCACCCAAACAGACACACAAACATCCACCATATCCACCATACCCTCAGCCACCACCCCAACAGACACACACACATGCACCACTACAAGCATACCTGCAAACACGACCCCAACAGACACACACATCCATTACTCGCACATCACACAGCACCTCCACCTCCCAGCCCCCAAGACACAAAATGCCCACACTCAGACATGTAACAGACACCACCCAAACATAAACATACCTCACACACCCATACACTTAAGACACCCACACCGAAACAGCAGACAACCACTTCTTTGACCTCCAAATCCCCACTACTTCTGCTGACTGCCCCTTTGTTCCTAAGAAAGATTTTTAGTTTGAGCTTGTCCTTTCCCCTGTTCCCTCCACCCCATACCAATCCCAGGCGGCCTCCACCCACCTCCCAACCCATCCCTTCTACCTTCAAGTCCCCCCTTTTCACACCTGCTTCCCTGCAAGCACCCACACCCCTCCGTCCAAGAAGAAGTCCATCTCTTCTATGAAGAAGTCCTCCCCACCCAAAGCCAAACCCACCTATCCCAAAACCAACCCCCTCACCCCCAAGAATGATTCCTAAGGTGCCTGCCTGCCCACTTGATGCCCCTTCCTGTGGAGGTTCCCTAGCAGTAAAGGGGTAAAGTGAGAGCGCAGTGATATGCATGGAGAATTCCATATTGACAGACCAATGGCCTTGGGAAATTTACATTTGATTATGAATAAACCCAAACAGTTGATTTTTTAGGTACATATTTGTCCTGCACATCCTTGTCTACCTTTATATTGTTCCTGAATAACTTGTGTTGTCTGCCTGCAGTTGTGTGTGCTTCATCCTGCTTGCTGATCCACTTGCTGTTGTTTGAAATATCTGACTTTGTGGACAGTGGTGTGTCACCCAAGACAATAGTAGATGTTGACTGTATGAATATGTGGGTGTTAATGCAATTGTGGTGTCACAGGATTGTCTTCTGTTTGGTATGATAAATATTTCATCTCATGTTTTCCAATCTGAACATTTATGGTGTTTGACTTGTCCCCCTGATATGGATTATGGCTGCTTGAGTTTTGTTAGGATAGACATGGAGTGTGTTTAATTGTGCTACCTTGATTTATAGGTGACTGTGCATGTGTTCATTTAGCTGTGTGTACCTTGTAGCTGTTTCATGTAGATGTACGCCCCATACTGTTGCTGTTGTATGTGCTTTGTTGACTTGCACCTCCACATTGTGCAGATTGGCATGTCACTTGTCTTCAGTATTATTTGTCCCAGAGATACCTGAAGGACCAGTTCCTCTGCAAATGTTGTTGAAGGGGCATGTGCAAAGTGAAATGTATCCCAGTACAGCCTCCATCCCTGAGTGCCGCTGATGCCCCCATCCCTATTATCCAGGTATTGTTTGCATAGTGAGCTTTGTATATTTGTCTCTCTGTCTATTGTGCTTTCTATTGCCCTTCCATATGTTGCAATGTGGGTGATGTGTGTGTCCATTTACAGAGCTGTTTAATGGGAGTGGTGATTGTGTTCCATTCTACATCCACACATATGTGTGTTGAATGTGACAATAGTCAATGGCATGTGTGCAATGTAAGTATGTGAGTGGTATTTGTGAGGTGATGTTGCTGTGTTGTTGTTGTGTCACACAATGTTGTGTACACTTCACTGTCCCTGTGCCTGAGATGAGCAGACGTGTGTTTTTGTGTAGTGCTGTGGTGCAATGTGAGTGACCTGTATAATGAGTGTGTGTATGATTCTAACCCGGGACACAATGACACGTGTTTTTAGTACCCATAGCGTGATCCCCATATAATGTAGCTGAGAGCACAAAGATCTATTGTTGAGCTTAATGACACATGTAGGTGTATGTACTTATGGTCAGGTGTGACAACGGTGGCTTGGATTTTGTGCACCTTCGATGACCAGGAGCAGTGGCAGGACGTGTGTGATGGGCTCCATAGAGGCACTGGACGTGTAAGGCGGCCTGCAGGTGAGTGTCTCCATTTATATTCTCTGTTTACGCCTGCTGAGATATGGTATTTGGACCTCTCTTATCACATTGTCAGTGTGCAACTTCATAATGTGTCTGGCAGAAACACAGGCTTCGCCCGCCTGTTTGTGCTGCCTTGAGACTGCGTCAGTCTGTGCTGCCTTGCGGTGCCGGTGGTTCCAAAGTAATCTTTGCTCCATAGGTCTGCATGACTCGTAATACGGCAGCCCAACAACCCAACAGTGCTCAGACTACCAACGCTGCCATGGCAGTCCATGGGACACGAAACTCGTAATGAGGCCCTCAGTATTGCATACTATAAAAAAATATGGGTTTCCCTGAGGCTCCTTTTCCAAATGCTTTGTTGGGCAAAATTAAATTTGACTATGCATTGCAAGCTTATTTACTACAGAGAAGTCATCAACTGAAAAAGTTTCTCTGTGCTTAATTTACTGCACTGCACTGCCTTGTGCTTATTTAAGGATTAACTTTCAAGACCACTCCTTTTTAGGGTGGAGCCTGCAAGTGCATGTGCTTGCGCTTGAGTCTATTATGTGAGACTCTGTTGTATTCAGTAAAGGGCTTGTAGACCGCTTATCGCTCACCATTTGTTGGTTTTCATGGCACTCTTCTTTACAGTCTCGTAATTCGTCAAGGCATGTCTGGCATCATTTTGTTCCTCTGTGTGGAGCAGGGATCAAGCACTAATTGATTACAACTTAATTAGTGCCCATCTGCTTCTCCCAATGTGATCGAGGTACTATTTTGTTCTAACTTCCAGTGCCCTGCAAACAGAAGGCTTGTGATTGGCAAAAACATGCCCAGCAGGGCAAACAAAATTGCAAAGTTTTATTTTGTTAAGTCATCTTTTCCACTCATTTTGTTTGTTCTTGCTCATGGGCGCTGTTGTCAAAAGATGACAATTAACTTGTTTGAAATATGCAGACCTATTGCTTTGCAAATTCTTGTCTATTACTGTAGTCATTTTACAATAATATATATTGTGCATTTATATGGCTTTTAAACTTTTCTACGTTTCCAATTAAAACACCAAGTGTAGCCTGAGGGGTTTCCTTAGTTATATCCAGTAGGTTTTATTGGAAGGATTTTCCTTAAACCAAACATTATAAGTACACACACAAGAAGGATAGTATGTTGTAGAAGGAAGCGAGGTGTTGAAGTAAATTAGAACCCCCTTTTGTTTTACTTATTTATGTTAACCAAGGTCACCATCTTCATTCTTACCATATATAAACATACATTCAAATTATTTATTGATCCGAAGATAAAGACATATCATAATATTGAAAATATTAAACCCAGCACATTTGTATACATGACGTTTAGGAAACAGGCAGTGCAGAAAATAAAATAAAACACACTTACCAATGAAATGAGTAGTAATAACATATTTCTGTCCAGCACATGGGGGCTCTTATACAGCAGAATATACATTTTTTCCATGTTGCGGAACATACAGTAATTTGCATTATGTGCATCAGTGTGTTTCTGCTCACTAACAGAATGTGAAGAGAGCATTAATGGCATGAGATGTGTTTGCGAAAAAGCACAGGTATTTCACACAAATGTTCATTATACAGCTAAGCATGCCCTGTGGTGGATAATAAAGTGTCTGACTCTTTATCTTGTTTTAGGTTGGTCCTAATCCCTGCAAGAACACAGGGAGATGACACCTTTCTGAAAAGTTTTCTGGGATCATAGAGGCATATTTAATAGCCCCTAGCACCATTCTAAAACCAAATTAGCTTTTTTTTTAAGCTAATGTTGCACTAGAAGGCCAAAAACACCTCACCATATTTGCATTGTGCCACTTTGTAACTCTTTCCTTGCTTCATTTTTTTCGGCTCTTTTATTGCATGCTCAGAGCAGGAGTTGAAAGGAGCATGCCATTGAATACAATGGGCCCCTACGTACTATGCAGGATTAGCACCAAAATTTTGGCACTACTCCTGCAGAGTACATCAATAGCGAAAAAAAAAATGATGCTATTGCCCCCTACCCTGTGCCACAGGACACCATATTTTATATAGAGCGCACATAGGTAACGGTAGGGGGCACTAAAGGGTGCAAGAAAAGTGGCACTGCACTTTGTGAAGTGCCACTTTTCTTAAATATGCCCCATGGTTCCCTATTAGTTCACCATTCTAGGAGACTTAGAGGCATATTTACAAGGAACTGGCACATAGGCTCCATGTGCCAGTTTCCTTACTTCGCCCTGCACCTCGCTAATGACACCATGGTAGTGCTGTATTTACAATACAGTGCACCATGGTGTACATTAGCACAATAGCATCAACATTTTTGAGGCTATGGTGGTGTTTTGCTGTACTAGCACCAAAAATGTTGACGCTAGTCCAGCAAAGCTTGGGAAGGCCCGTAAGCAACAGCGTAGCGTCTCTTTAACATCTGCCCTGGAAAGATGTTAAAAAATGATGCAGTGAAATCTTGTAAATTTCACAGCACCATTATTTTGTGCCTGCCTGGGGCGGATGCCCCCCTTGCATACATTATAAATGGTACAGGTAAAATGTGGGGCAAGGGTTTACAAAATGTCCCAATGATAGGATGGCACCACTTTATAATATGGCACAGGTTGAGGGCCTGTTTAGTGCCGCTATAGAGTAAAAATATGATGGTACAGCAGCACTAAGGGGCTCAAGGAGCTTGTAAATATGCCCCTCAACATCCACAGCACTCGCCCTAGAACTAAATGTGATTACAATACTGAATGCCGTGTCTTTAAAGTGATAGGTCAGAGGTTCTGTATTCAGAACTGGCAGTGTTTTGGATTTCATAGAAAGGAATGAGCTTGTCAATGCCAGATCTATTGGATTTGAGAATGCCAGTTTAATATTTTTACATTTATGAGTTGAAGACCCATTAGAGTAGTTGCAAATCATTTAGGGACATATTTATCAATAATTCATGCAACACAACCTAGCAAGACACCTTGTTGCACTGCATGAAAGAGAGAGGGAAGGAATGCACCACATCTATCAAGATATGGTGCATTCCTGCTCTCTGCCCTTCTGGAACACAAACTGCTGCTTAGTGCCAATGAGGGCAACCTTCCACTATGGTGAAAGAGTGCCTGCGTTAAAGGCAGGATTGTTTTTGTGCAGGAATAGACATCTTCCTGCACAAATACAATCCTTTGAGGCTGTTTCCTCTGTCTACATAGAAAGAGGAAATAATGAGGAGAAATTAAGATGTTTCTCCTTGTTACGCCTCCACTGGGAATGTGTAGCATTCTGACACATTTCCAGATCTGCCAGTATTGTTAAACCTGGGAATGTTTCAGAATCCATGAGTGAATGCATGGGAACAACCACCATCCACCATGGAATGCATTCCTAGGGCAGAGTAAAGCAAGGCAGCAGCTTGCGCTGCCTTGCATTACTCCAGATTTACCTATCCCACTCAGGGCCACACATCGTGGCCCTGGGTGGCTTAGTAAATCCCATTCAGATTTTGTGTTGTTCTTGCCTTACTTTGCGCGGCTCAAGGGTGACACAAAACTTTGATAAATGTGACCATTAGTATTTATGCTAGGAGATATTGGATGATGGTTTGCTTTAGTTCATACATTTTAGTGGGGGGAGGAGACTGCCATTTCTGTCCTCTCGCCCTGCGCTGTTTCAGTAATTGCTGCTTAGCGCCAGTGTAGGCACCCTTGCCCCCTAGTTCAAGGGTGCCTGCATTGTGGGGTTGATTGTTTTTGTGCAGGAAGGGCCACCTTTCTGCAGAAAAACAATCACAAGAGATGTTTGCCTCTTCTTATCTGTACTGCAGAATGCAGCACACATAGAAAGACCTACAAAACATCATTCTTATGCCTTCCCTGAGGTGGCGTAGGAATCTGATCCATTCCCAGACTTGTAAATCTGGGAATGCATCAGATAACCTTCGAATTCCATGGCTGTTGCATGGGAACACCCCAAGCAACACCCATGAAACGCCCCTTTCGTGCAATGTTATGCATGAAAGGGGTCCATATTTATAAGGCGCGGAAAAGCCACACAAGGTTGCTTTGCGTGGCCTTGTAAATATGGGCTAGCATACTGCGCCACCGGAGAGTATAAAAAAATTACTCTCGGGTGGCTCAGTGTGCCGATAGGGCCTCGGAAATTAGGTCCTAAATGTATATTTGTGAATGTTGACCTTTGAAGTGATGACCCTGCGTAAGTCAACAAGACTGCATAAGGGCCATATGCTCAAATGGCCTGAAGTGGGCTATTTGTAGCTGACCTGCAAAGACGGTGATGGACCCTGGAAGGCTTTTTTGAGGAGTTCAGTTTTTAACCCCAGCCTAATTTAGGTATTCCTCTTCCTCCCAAATAGAGAATGGTAGGTCCTTCCATATTTTTAATCCAGTACAACACCTGCATTGGCTATTTGAGATCTCGTGTAAGTTGCAATGCTTGATGAACTCGTTCCACTATGTTATTCGTTTTCTACCAAAGGGCTCCTTTGTTAACCTGTCAACAGGTTCGTTTGCGTATCGGGTTTTGCAACTAGAAACATTTGACTCTTTAATGCTTAATTTCAATTATGTAGCGATTGTCCAACAGATAAATATTGCTAGGGAGATCTATGGTGTGATGCTCTGATGTGTAGTGTGGTTGTTCATCTAATTTGCCCCTACTCTCATACAGAGATTTCTCTCAAAGGTAATTTGAATTATTCAAATATTAAACACGTTTGAATTAAGATATATTTTAAATATAGAGTTAAAGGAAACAGGTACATAAATAAACAGCCATGTTTTTAAACATCAACCTTTTCAGTGAATATAAATAAGGCAATTGACATTTGTATTGCACAGCTAATTGCAAACAGAAACTTCAGAAAACATATTTTGTATTTTATTCAAATAATTGTATTTTGAAATGCTCATTGAAATTTTGTTAAAAAAATCTGAGCTATGATTTAGAACATTACCCTTTCTTGCACACAAAACCATTTCGGGAAAAATATGAAAAAGGAAAGCAGCGGAAAGTCAAATGAAGAAGCAGTTACTGCAGCACTTTTGTGCGTTAAGAGTCATTTGACCTAGAGAATATGTCTTTTGCCAAGTATGCAAACGAGTCTGTCAGACTGCATATGAAATCATTTGCTGTCTCATTTCTGCTCTAATAGGTATTATGCTAACACCACTGGAAGCAACACTGCTTGGTCTGCATTGCATGTCTTCGCCAAATCATCTGAGAATGTGACCAGTGCAGTGATTTATTTATAATTCCTAAAATAATGCAATCACTTCAAGGACAAGCGCCAGGCACAGAGATGTATGTTTGGAGCTTTTTTGCTGCTTGGGATTGCAGTTCTTTTGCGATTTTGACTTTACTACACCTGTATAATCAGGCTAGTGATAAGGCACGTCTCCATCATCTGTCAATTTATGGCCAGGAAGAACCAATGTGAAGTCCATATTTTGTATAGTATTTTTTACTGGGCGGTAGCCTGTGTGTGAAATAATGCGAGGAAGGTAAAGAGATTTACCTATCATGACGTATTCTGGCAAGAGAAGTCAGGAATGGCCATACCTTTAAAGTCAGCAAATCCACCTGAAGAATGTGGGATTTTTTAATCATAATTTTACATAGGGCAATGCAGCAAGACAACTTGGTGGAAGTGAGAGAGCTGTAATGCACCACATCTACTAATATATGGAGCATTCCTGCTCTCTGCCTCCACTGGGGCACAATGTGCTGCCTTGTGCCACTGCAGATACCCTTGTGCCGTGGTTCATGGGTGCCTCCGTTATAGGCAGGATTTTTTTTGTGTGCAGGAAGTTGCACCATATTTGACCAAAAACAATGCTCAGAAGAATTTTCCTTGCTCTGTGTGTGCTGCAAGTGGTGAAAAGGTGACACAAAACTATGATAAATCAGGCCTTGTATGTTTATTTGTAGAAACTGCAATTTATTTTAGTAACACCCATGACTATGAGCCAGTCAGAGTGAAAGTAGTACATGTAATCCTGCTCTGCTTAATTATGGACTGGCTTTCCCGCACCCAATTTTCCCTGTGTTGGAGCACTTGACTTCATTTTACAGGGTAGAAATTTTGCCCAGAAAAAATTGCATGAGGCTTTGGTTTTAGTCATAGCCAAGCCTCATTCCCTGTGTTTTTTTTGCTAGCAGGGGAGCATCTGATGCTTTCTTCTATCAGAACTTAGCTTCTCCTTCCCGTCACTACTCCCCACAACCTTTCCCTTCACTCCCACCACAAACAGAGCCTGCAGCATTAAACCCCATGGAAATAGGAATTCTGTGTGCTTTCTTTGACTAGTAAATCAGGTCCCACGTGGTTAATTTCCATTCCATAGGGCTTAGTTTGTAATTGCTCGGTATTGGAATGAAGATGCTGCCCAGTTATATATGTTTTGTATGCTGAGTTTGCATTCCCCCCACCCCCAGTATCTTACAACTCGTAATAAGGGCCTGAATTATTTTCCAAGGCTGTTGATGTGATGAAGAATGTCCTATTATATTGAAGGTGTAGAACATGTTTGTCAATAACAATGTTGCATTATTTGTTCTAGCTGTCAATAAGACAGAAAATGTATGATTCCCATGCAAATTGTATTAGTTCACTATGTGTACCGTGAGAGAAGGTCCTGATGTTGCAAGCAATTAGATATTGTAATATTTTGTTTAAACTGTGTGAAATTCTTGAAATGACAATGCACTTTTGCCGAGAAAATCCAGAATAGTTGCAAATGAGCCATTGGACACTGAATCTGATGCCCAAAATGAGCCCACCTGAAGGACCAATCAAGAGGATTGTGGTTATTTTACATAGTGAGAGACTTTGAAACTTTGAGTCAGCCCAATCCTGCCTTGAAGCTGTCGGGTACCCTGCCAGAAACCGCCTACTCCTGTCTTAGGTCTGCTGCTGTCACCCTCTTCCTACTTCATGTCACCTGAGGGGTTTCCTCTTAATCTTAATAGGCCCATCTGTTATGTGGTCACTACTAATAAGCCCAACGAATTCTAAACTGCTGGTCTGTCCTATGTGCAGCCCATGTTCTGCACTGTCCTGATGCTACTTTCCACTGATGGTAGAAGAAAGTGACCACTCTGGTTAGGTCAGGTGCTGTCCCATGAGGCGAGGCACAACTAAATGTGGTTTCTTGTTTCCTTTTCAGCCTAGATAGTTACACCAGTGTATTTTATCAGTGATTTGCCCTAATTATATGATTTTTATGATTATTTTTGCTTTTTTTTTTTTTTTTTACTTTTGCCTACATGTGTTAGCCCATTCCACACATGCAAGTCTAAATTTGTGTTAGTGATAGGGATGGTCCAGCCCTGAAATCTGAATGCTAAACTGTATTTGATGATTTACTCATGTCATCATCATCCGCTTCGAAATCTGAAAATAATGTGCATATTGTGCTTTTATTAATCTACATTATTCATTTGGAGTGTTTAACAATATTGATGTTTAGCAGGATAAATCTTTTCAGACGTTTCAGTCAGCCTATGGTTTTAATGTATGTTTGTAATTTAGTTTTGCGCACCATATATGTGACATTTATTTTGGGATTGTAATAAAGCTTTGAAATTGTATTCGGTTTGGAGTTTAGCATTAAATTGTTCATGGGATTGAGAATCGTTAATGGTTTATGTCATTAATTGGTAATTGAATGAATCTGACTACTACACTCTTTACCGAGTCCCAAATCTAGTTAACCTCTAGTGATGAGAGTAGTGATGGTGTCTTACCTGTGCGTTTGCGGTTTATGAACCCTAGGCGGGGAGAAAAATCTTACTGCCACAATGCGCCAACAATCACTCTCACCAACACCAGTCCCTGGCTTCCTAAAATGATCTTTTTTTACAAATTTAGGCCCTGATTTATAATTTGTGGTTCAAAACTGCAACAACGCAGTTTTGCATTAAAAAGATTAGCACCGGCTTTGACCATTTCTGAGCACCAGCCGCGCACCATATTTATGGAATGGTGCAAGCCGGTGCAAAGGGTAGGCTAGCGTAAAAAAAATGACATTAGCTGGGTGGGGCTGGTTGTATGGAAAAAGAGGGCTTTGTACCAAAAAAGTGACGTTAGACAGGCTAGAGTAAAAGAAAAATGACTCTAACCAGCCTAGCATAATTTTCTGACGCAAAACCATCCATACCACATGATTCCTGTCTTTGAAAATGTAGGAGTCATGCCCACTGCCCCAATGGTCAGCACAAGGGACCAGGGTCCCCTAGGCATGGCCATTGCTCCCAGTGCCGTGTAGGGGGGGGGGCACTTCAGGGCCCCCAATGGCACTTTACAAAAAATAAAAAATACTTACCTGTACTTACCTATACTTACCTGGAATAGGGTCCCCCATCCTCCGCTGTCCCTCTGGTGTGGGTAGGGGTGTCCCTGGGGCCTGGGGTGGGCACCTTTGGGCTCATTCCATGGTGTTCCACCATGGAAATAGGCCTACAGGTCCCCTAATGCTTCCCTGACCCAGGCGTTGAATAATGGTGCAAAGCAAGCTTTGCACCATTATTTGACCCCTCCTCCCCCCTGAATGTTTTTTGCAGTGGGGATAAATACGGCGCTAAGGCCATAGAGTCATTTTTGCACGGGAATGCCTACTTTGCATCTCATTGATGCAAAGCATGTTTTTAAATCCAAAAAATGACTTTAACTCCATAAATTTGGCACTAGACGGGTCTAGCACCAAAGTATAAATATGGAGTTAAAAAAATTACGCAATTTCTGCGCAAAACAAGTATAAATATGCCCCTAAGTTCTTCTAGTGTTCAGGAAAAGTATTTATCTGGGTGTGCACAAAGTATTCTTTCACAAGTGAAATTTTGAAAATTAATCTATTCTAGTCCTTTGGGAGGTTTTCTGGTTTGCGTCACTCATGTGAATTAATTTCTGCTCCATGCAAACAAACCTTTACCACATATAGAAATTATTTTCACACAAACAACTTTGCAACTTTTCCGAAGGCCTTAGTGGTTTCACTAGAACTTTACAAAGGCTGTGATTAAGAATTTTATTGTTCATAGTTTTCTTTTGCTTCTAATATATACCTCATGGCCTCATTATGATTACCAGAATAATCCAAAATATCCTTCATATAGCCAATGTTATACCTAAATAACTCTGCTACTGGAAACAACAGGGTAAATAAGGATTTTCTGGGAGAATCAGGTCAGTAATGAATGTGTTTAAGTGTCTGTTGATGCTGAGCTTCAACACTTATTTCCAGCAAAAAATAATTTATGAGGGGTGCCACATGGTGGTGCTATGTGCCTTTTTGTAGCAGGGTCCATCGACGGAGTGTTCAACTATTAAAAATAAGTTTAAAACATGAAAAACTAGTATTTCCAGGCTAAATGTCACCCATTTATAAATATTATCATGTAAGGGTCTGTTAGCACTGTGACATTCAGCATCAGTGGGAGGCGCTGTGGATAGTGCTAACTGCAGTGAACTCTAGTGAAACACATTGGGATCAGGCAGTTGTTTTCTTTACAAATAATCTCTTTACAAACTAAGGGGCACATGCGTCACCAGAGCGTCACTTTTTTGACACTACAGTGGTACAGAGTGCAGACTCATGTCTACTGGCCATGCAAAGCCACTTGCATATATGGTGCAAGGCAACATAGCACAAGTCACTGTGTTGCCTTTATCTGTCCCTTCATCCACAAAAACAATCCTGCATGTAATGCAGACACCGTTGCACCACGGTGCAAAGGTGCCTGCGTTGGCACTAGGCAGCCAAAAGGGCACTGGAAATTTTTAATATGGTGCATTTCAACCCTCTCCTTGTCACGCAGGGCAGCGCAGCAAGGTCACTTGCTGCTCTCCCTATGCCACTTTATTGTAAATATGCCACTAAGCATTGAATCATGTGCAGACTTGCCGACTCCTTCAGAGTTTTAGGATGGTAGAAGATTTCAATCAAGGGTCTCCAATCTTTTCTGTAATAGCTGGTTATGCTGAATGAAAATCACCCCCAGCTGTGTTAGAGTTTTGTGACCACATTAGACAAGATTACATTAGTGGTCACCATATGCAAGATTAACAGCAATGATCACCTCAGTTCATCTGGCATGGCTGTCAAAAGTAATGTAAAAATACTTTGTCATTCTGGAATGCCACTTCGTGATTGATAAATAACAGCCATAGCTTCAATGCACCTGACACCATGTTCAAAGCTGTCATAAGTCTCCCCAATACTGCATGATTTCTGAAAGAGCAGCTTCAAATATATTTTGGAATTCAGCCGTTTTTCTCCAAACATCGGTATTGGAGATCTGAAAATACTCTCATTTTTGTATCAATTTCATGCTTTTTTATTTTGGTATAAATATAATATTTGAACTAACCAAAAGCTTCTTATGTAGTAGGCCGAGCTGCACACAAGAGAACTACTTATAGGTAGCTGGAGCGCTACCAGCTGCTCAAGAGCTGCTGGTTGGAGAAACCTTACTTGATGATTTAACTATTCATGTGGTTTGCCAGAAGTTGTTCATTTTTTTCTGGGGCACAAACTTCTCAATCTTGATTTTAACTCCTGCATCAATGCTAACAGTTTATATGTCCTTCCTCGCTCATGTCTTCTGGGGTGAAAAGCAGCTATGCTGTTGTTTGCTCGGCCCAAGCACAGAGAGTGAAGCATATGTTGAGAATCAAAATACCTGGAAGACGTGTATACGGTTAGATAAATGACCTTTAGCTTGGCAATTTAGGTAGCCGTCCGAAAATAGCCAGGAGAGAATTATGATGCGTATCAAGCTTCCACGCTAGCCATGCCAAGGAAAAGAAGACGAATGAGCCGGCTGACTAATGGGCAAATGATTCGTATGCAGCTGGCACCTCTGTAAGAACCTGATAGAGGACAGAACAGATTTCTGCTGCTGAGGTTTCAACGCTTCCTGCCGAGAGCACGTGCAGATTTTCACATGCTATACTACCTGAATAGTTGCTTTGTATTTTTGACTTGCTGTGTGTTCAAAGTGGTAACTCTAGAGCTTTTGGATGCCATTTGCCTCTTAATAACTCAAAACGTTTGTATTATGCATATATACCCTTGTGCCGCTATGTAAAGCGCTCTGACACACTCGGGTCTTGAATGCACGTAAATAACCTCATATATACACATAAAAATTTAAAAAAATTGTAATAGTTCTAATTTCTGTAAAGTTTCTCAAAGTTGCTCAAAGAAAAAAGCCAGTTTCAGAAATTGAAATGTAAAGTATGTGAAAGTTAAGGACCAGCTTGTGTATTCATCTTTTTTTCATGCTTACTTGGGAATATAAATACCTGTTCAAAAATATTTTAGAGAAAGCATATGCTTCTCTTGGGCTTTAACTGATTGATATAAGTAGTATGCAAATGTACGTATAAATGCACGTAAAAGTGCCCGGAGAGTGGGAGTTTTTGCCACAGCTCTGATTCTAAACTTGCAAGAACAACGCCTAATGTAAAAAGGTATACATCAAAGTGATCAATTTACGATTACAAGGGTTTCATAAAAAAGAAACCTTTTACTTGTACTCAATAGTGGCCCATGATAGTATAAAACGGCGCACAAAATAATCCTCAACCGGGAGTGGGGTGTGGGGGTCCAGGGTAGAGATGCTATAAAAGAAGTTGGAAACAGTGGTGTAACAAGTGTGCCACAAGCCCTAACACAAGCAAGAATGGAGAATGGGCACTCCTGCACCACTTTTGCAAAGTGAAACATAGGCCCTCATTATGAACATGGTGGTCCAGATCGCCATGCCAGCGGTGGCAGAAATTACCGCCACCGACATGGCAGTCTGGACCGCCATATTCTGAACACAGGGAGACCGCAAAAGGTGGCTGTTAGACCTGACAGCCTTAGGGTAGTCACCCCTAACTTTTTGCCTACCTCCCTCCTCTTTTTGGATACTGTTTTTGCTGGTTTTTAGACTCTGCGCACTTTACCACTGCTAACCAGTGATAAAGTGTATATGCTCTCTCTCTGTAAACATGGTAACTTTTGATCATACCTGATTGAACTATTTAATCTACTTATAAGTCCCCAGTCATGTGCACTCCAGGTGCCTAGGGCATATAGATTAAATGCCACTAGTGGACCTGCAGCACGGATTGTGCCACCCACTTAAGTAGCCCCTTTTCCTTGTCTCAGGCCTACCATTGCTAGGCCTGTGTGTGCAGTTTCACTGCCACCTCGACTTGGCATTTAAAAGTACTTGCCAAGCCTAGAACTCCCCTTTTTCTGCATATAAGTCACCCTTAATGTGTGCCCTGGGTATCCCCTAGAGCAGGGTGCTGTGTAGGTAAAAGACAGGACATGTACCTGTGTAGTTATATGTCCTGGTAGTGTAAAACTCCTAAATTCGTTTTTGCACTGCTGGGAGACCTGCTCCCTTCATAGGCTAACATTGGGACTGCCCTCATACACTGTTGAAGTGGCAGCTGCTGATCTGAAAGGAGCAGGGAGGTCATATTTAGTATGGCCAGAATGGTAATACAAAATCCTACTGACTGGTGAAGTCGGATTTAATATTACTATTCTAGAAATGCCACTTTTAGAAAGTGAGCATTTCTTTGCACTTAAATCCTTCTGTGCCTTACAATCCACGTCTGGCTAGGTTTAGTTGACAGCTCCTTGTGCATTCACTCAGACACACCCCAAACACAGGGTACTCAGCCTCACTTGCATACATCTGCATTTTGAATGGGTCTTCCTGGGCTGGGAGGGTGGAGGGCCTGCCCTCACACAAAGGACTGCCACACCCCCTACTGGGACCCTGGCAGACAGGATTGAACTGAAAGGGGACCTGGTGCACTTCTTAGCCACTCTTTGAAGTCTCCCCCACTTCAAAGGCACATTTGGGTATAAAACAGGGCCTCTGACCTACCTCATCAGACACTTGCTGGAGAAGAAACCGGAACCAGAAACTACATCCTGCCAAGAAGAACTGCCTGGCTGCTCAAAGGACTCACCTGTCTGCTTTCTACAAAGGACTGCTGTCTTGCTGTTGCCCTGCTTCCTTGCTGAACTCTTGTCTGGCTGTGAAAGTGCTCTCCAAGGGCTTGGATAGAGCTTGCCTCCTGTTCCCTGAAGTCTCAGGACCAAAAAGACTTCTTCCTTTCACTTGGACGCTCCGTGCGCCGAAAATTTCGACGCACAGCTTGCTTCGCGGCGAGAAAAACGCCGCACACCGACGCTGATCGACGCGACGCCCTCGGGACGATCGAGACTTCGACGCACAACCTCGCAAGGACAAAGCCGCCCGACTTTCCAGGAGAAATCGACGCGACGCCTACCGTGAGTGCGAAACTTTGACGCACGGCCTCGCAAGGACAACGCCGCCCGACTTCCAAGGAGAAATCGACGCGACGCCTGCCGTGAGACCAAACTTTCGACGCACGGCCTCGCAAGGACAACGCCGCCCGACTTCCAAGGAGAAATCGACGCGACGCCTACCGTGAGATCGAAACTTCGACGCGCAGCCCCGCAGAACGACGCGCAGCCGGAAAACAAGCAGGAGAATCCACGCACAGACCCGGGACATCTGGTAATCCCCGCGATCCACAAAAAGAGACTGTCTGCGCGCCGGAAAACGACGCCCAACTTCCCCGCGTGGAAAAGAACGACGCAAGTCGGAGTGTGCTGAGAGGAAATCGACGCACACCCCCCCTTTTCCACGCATCTCTTCACCTGTGGCCCGCTGAGGAGATTTTCCACCAGAAACCAGGTACTTTGTGCTTGAAAGACACTTTATTACATTCTAAAGACTTAAGACCCTTTATATCACTTTCCTGTGATAGTTCTACAATTTTCCATTGCATCTTTATTCTTTTTTTGACCTACAATTATCTTGATAAATATTATATATTTTTCTAAACACTGTGTGGTGTATTTTTGTGGTGCTATATGGTGGTATTGTATGATTTATTGCACAAATACTTTACACATTGCCTTCTAAGTTAAGCCTGACTGCTCGTGCCAAGCTACCAGAGGGTGGGCACAGGATAATCTTGGATAGTGTGTGACTTACCCTGACTAGAGTGAGGGCTTTTGCTTGGACAGAGGGTAACCTGACTGCCAACCAAAAACCCCATTTCTAACATTGGTGATCAGCGGTGAGGATAGGACTTGTATTTGTGCAGTGACATACAGTAGCTAAGTATTTCACTACCTACCCACAGTTGAAGGTCAACTTGGTTTTTATCTCTTTTTGAAAATCCATTTTTTTTCCTGACAATTTTCAAAAACTAAATCCTCACTCAACATGTCTCTGACTGGGTCTCAGACAGGGGACTTTGACCTAGTCCAGTTGGATACATACACGGTCAAACAACTAAGAGGATTCTGCAGGGCATTAAGGGTACCCACCCAAGGGGCCTCCAGAAAGGAGGACTTTCAAGTGGCGCTGAGGGCCTGGGCAGAAGCCCATTTAGAGGATGATGAGGAAGAGGAGCCAGAAAATGGCCCCTCAGAAGGATTTTCACTATCTATGGATGGTGTTACCACTGCAATTGTGCACCCTTCCAGACCAGGGAGCAGTGTCTCCATGCAAAGCCTGACCGCAGAGGAAAGGAGAGAGGAAAGGGAGTTCCAATTGCAAATGGCAAAACTGAAAATTGAGGCACAACAGGAGGAGAGGAGGGCAGAAAGAGAAGCCAAACAAGCTGAGGCTGAAAGAGCAGCCGAACAGATTGAAGCTGAAAGGGCAGCCAAACAAGCAGAAGCTGAAAGAGCAGCCAAACAAGTGGAAGCGGAAAGAGCGTTGGCTGAAAAGAAACTATTGTTGGCTCATGAACTGAGTCTCAAGGAGCTGGAGATCAAGGCAAGACAGTCTGAATCCAGCAATAATGGTGGCAGCATACAGACAGGACCTGCTGGAGAAAAGAAGGTTCGTATACCCAAAAATGTGGTGCCCAGTTTTGTGGTGGGAGATGACATAGATAAATGGTTAGCTGCTTATGAAGTTGCACTAAGGGCTCATGAGGTTCCTGAAGGGCAATGGGGGTAGCTATGTGGGGTTATGTGCCGCCATTGGGGAGGGACACACTTCTCACATTGGATCCACCGGATCAAAACACATACCCACTCCAGAAAGCCACTTTACTTGCCAAGTTTGGGCTGACCCCTGAGGGATACCGTCAGAGGTTCAGGGACAGCACCAAACAAACCACACAAACATGG